>NC_059382.1:23440000-24780000 GCF_019703515.2 Myxocyprinus asiaticus | reverse complement strand
ACGTGTTTTGTGAGTGGAGGTTTGCAGTCTGAAATTATCATGTGAGATAAAATAAACATTTTCAGTCGCGTGATTCATTGGTAAGGATACTAACCTGTAAATATTGTCTCTTTATTGTCTGCATTCTCAGTTTTTTTCTTAGCTTGCTTTCTTTAGCTAGCTTAAAGTTCTGCTATATTGTGTTAGATATAGATACATCTAACATTATATATATATATAGATTTAGACAGTAGACCTTTATCAACATCAAGATTTTAGGTGAATGTATAGATAGTCCACTGTATATGTATAGCTCATGGTGTTTGATTATTGTTTGTTAAAGGTTTTGTCTCTTGGTCTGAGTAAAATGCCTCTACTTAAGTATCCACCAAAATTATGGGAAGCCTTGAAGCTGCAGAAAGGCATCTACACCCGTCTTCCCCAACACTACCTCCGCTCTTTGCAGGACACCACCCCCCCAGTCCCAGTGCACTGGAAACCTCTAGGGGTCAAATACAGGGTCAATCCTAAAACCAGCCACCGAGAGCAAGTGCAGGATGTGCCTGTTCCAATTTACTATCCGCCTGAATCACAGGATGGGCTCTGGGGTGGAGAAGGCTGGATATCTGGGTTTAGATATGCTAAGAATGACAAGGTATGAGACCAGTGTGTTCACATTAATGAAATGAAAGAAAACTACAGAAGACTGGATTGGAGAATGAGGAAATATGAATTTACCTTTTAGTAGGGTGAATACAGGCCAATATGTACAAAATTCTGGGTTAGTTAAGCTCCATCAATGGCACTTGTGGCATAATGTTGATTACTTAAAAAAAAATATTGATTCATCCTTCGTTTTCTTAAAAAAAGGGCAAAAATCAAGGTTACAGTGAGGCACTCACAATGGAAGTGAATGGGGCCAAATTTTAGAGGGTTTGAAGGCAGAAATGTGAAGCTTATTATTTAATAAAAGCACTTACATTCATTCTTATGTTAAAACTTATGTACTATTTGAGCTGTAAAGTTGTTTAAATAGTTGTTTTAGGGTTTATGGTGTACATCGTCATGGCAATGAAGTTGTAAAATTGGATATAACTTTACACAGAAAAGGATGGTAAGCGATTTTATCACACTAAAATCATGTTTACATGCACATTGTTTACATATTGTGGCTATAAAAATGAGTATTTTAACATTTATGGATTGGCCCCATTCACTTCCATTGTAAGTGCCTCACTGTAACCCAGATTTTTGCTTTTTTAAAGAAAAGGAGGGACGAGTCAAAATTAATTTTTTGTGGTGATCAACATTATTCCACAAATGTTGTCGATTGAGTTTGACTGGTATTGAACCTGGAATATTCCTTTAATTTCGACTCATCTCTCCTGTAATCTGGGTTACAGTGAGGCACTTACAATGGAAGAGAATGCGGGCCAATCCGTAAATGTTAAAATACTCACTGTTTTAAAAGTATAGGCACAAAACGTAAACAATGTGCGTGTTAACATGATTTTCGTGCAATAAAATCATTTACTAACATTTTCTGTGTAAAGTTAAATCACATTTTACAACTTCGTTGCCATGACGATGTAACACTGTAAACTCTGTAATCCCAGCTTCACATTTATGTATTTAAACCATCCTAAAATTGGCCCTCATTCACTTCCATTGTAAGTGTCACACTGTAGCACAGATTTTTGCCTTTTTATATATCATGCATATACAGGTCAGGAGATTCAGTTAATGTTCACATCAACCATCAGAATGGGGAAAAAATGTGATCTCAGTGATTTGGACTGTGGCATGATTGTTGGTGCCAGATGGGCTGGTTTGAGTATTTCGGTAACTGCTGATCTCCTGGGATTTTCACACACTGTCTCTAGAATTTACTCTGAATGGTGCCAAAAACAAAAAACATCCAGTGAGCGGCAGTTCTGCGGACGGAAACACCTTGTTGATGAGAGAGTTCAACAGAGAATGGCCAGACTGGTTCGAACCGACAAAGTCTGCATTAACTCAGATAACCGCTCTGTACAATTGTGATGAGAAGAATATCAGAATAGCATTCTGAGATGCGGGTTGGTGCTGTTTTGGCCTACAAAATATTAGGCAGGTGGTTTTAATGTTGTGGCTGATTGGTGTATATCCTAATATATAGGATGACATTGATTTAGCCAATGCCGCTTTATGATCGGAAAGTGCCCAACTTCACCTGTATTCACCCTTTGTATTTGTAATAGATATACACATTTGTAATCGTAACATATCAAATGACAAAGGAGGTTTTGTCTTCAGCTCTCTACAAGGCTACGCAAAACCTGGAAGCCACAGTTGTTCAACCGAGAGCTGTACAGTGAAATCCTCGACCAAAAGTTCAATGTGACGGTCACAGCTCGCACACTAGACCTCATTGATGCAGCTTATGGCTTTGACTTCTACATTCTTAAGGTGAGAAGTCCTCACAGGTCTGTTGCATTCAGTGCACTTTATATCTTCTTATATGAAGAATTTGCTAAACTTAAAGCTTTAGTTCAAGTTAAATTGTAAAAGTTTGAATTAGTTAATAAATTTGGAGTTATTTTTTTTTGTATACCTAGACAAAGCACACGGTCACCTTGCCTTCTCAGTTTACATTGTTTACAAGTAAAGTTCATAGCAAAATTGTGTTCATAGCTTCTGTGGATCTCTTTCATAATCAGACCCCAAAGCAAGATTTGAACTCCAAGTTTGGAATGGATCTAAAACGTGCAATGCTTTTACGTCTGGCACGGAAAGACACAGATCTCTACCCTGACAATCCGTCTCGCAGGGAGAAGATCTACAACCGTTACAAGGTGAGAGTTAAGTAGAGACTCGATGTTGTCTTATCAACTCGTATGTTTGTCAAGAGCAGACCTTGGCTCACAACTACAGAGTAATCGTAACCAGCTCTTGTATGTTGTTTTCTTCCGCTTGTTTTTATCACAAGCAGCAGTTCGAGATCCCAGAGGAGGAGGCTGAATGGGTGGGTTTAAGCCTAGAGGAGGCAGTAGAGAAGCAAAGACTATTAGAAAAAAAGGTAATGAAACGAATCTTTTGAACAGGATTGTGAAGTTGGGTAACCAGGGTATAGTATAATATAATATGTAAATATTTGTCCCAAATGGAGGCTTAATGCAAGGAATATTCCACATACTGTAAGTGTCACCAAATAGAGTTCTGGAGGGGAAAAAATGTTTTCTTTTTGTAATTTTGTTATTTTTTTCTCCCCAATTTGGAACGCCCAATTCCCAATGCGCTCTAAGTCCTCGTGGTGGTGTAGTGACTCGCCTCAATCCAGGTGGCGGAGGACGAATCTCAGTTGCCTCCACGTCTGAAACTGTCAATCTGCTCATTTTATCATGTGGCTTGTTGAGCGTATTACCGCGGAGACCTAGTGCGTGTGGAGGCTTCACGCTATTTTCCGCGGCATCCACGCACAACTCACCACGCGCCCCACCGAGAGTGAGAACCACATTATAGCGTCCACGAGGAGGTTACCCCATGTGACTCTACCCTCCCTAACAACCGGGCCAATTTGGTTGCTTAGGAGACCCGGCTGGAGTCACTCAGCACGCCCTGGATTCGAACTTACAACTCCAAGGGGTGGTAGTCAGCGTCAATACTCGCTGAGCTACCCAGGCCTCTGCAATTTAAATGTTTTAATTTTCAGACCTATTTTTTTCTTTAGTAGACGGTTGGTATATCTTTGATTTGAATTGCTCACAACACTTAACTTTAGCGTGGGTTCGACTATTATCGAAATTTGTGTATGATGTTGAAATTCCTTAGAAAGTAACCGGTCGCTGGCGACAGATTTATTTACTCGCTAAAGCGTATAGTTACTCACATTTGGTGCTTGGCAGGTGTGAACTTCTGTCCCTAATGGTTATTGTGCTTGTTCAATCAGTCTTTCACTAAAACTGGTTTTGTGTTTCTCAGGATCCAGAGCCTCTTCACAAGAGTTTGGTGGAGAAGTTTGTGAAGGAGCTTGCCATCAAGAAGCTCTCAGAGCCTCAGATTGTAGAGAAGAAGTGAAGATGTTTAAACTTCCCTCTCTTCCTTGATATCCGCTGGCTAATTGTAATGCAGTCGGGATACTGATGAACATACAATAATGTATTTATTTTGTATTAACATCAGCAACATCATGCTTGTGTTCTGTAAATAAATGTCATTTTTACTTACACAACCCTTCAAAAAGATATTTTTGTTCTCGAAGTATTCGATGCTTCTCTTCACCTCGGATGCTTCATATAATTCAAAAAGACTACCTTGAACATGAGTAACGCCAGAAATTATTATTACCGTTTGAAATAACTTTATTATATTTGTATTGTAAAATTCTATTTTAAAAGTGTCTAGGAATCTTTATGAAGCTTAACATCATTTCCAAAAAGAGTTAGTGGGGTTGGTTGGCACATTGAATTTGGGATGGTTAGATTGTGTGTAAAAAATTTTGTAACCTTCATACAGACTATTTACAAATGTAATACCTTTACATATTTACATGGCATAAAATAATGTATAGAAAACATGAATAATAATTATTATTACTACACATACACACAGTTCAAGCCAATGATACATTAAGTTCCTATCATTTATGTGATTAACATGCTTAAGTAAAGAATTATATATTATACAAGAGAATAAGTAAAAGATATTTATATTACAAAACATAATCATAAATCATAATCATATTAATTACATAATATTAAACAAGGAGCTGTCCTAGTTTAAAATAAACTATGTTTGTTTTTGTGTGTTGCTTCTTTCTGAAAACTTTGCCAACCAACCCCACAACTTGTGCCAGTTGCCAACAAACACCAGTAGGGGGTAATAGAGGTTGTTTGGCACAAATGCACAACAACATTTTAATAATTCATTTACAAAAGTCAGTAAATATTTGTTGAGATTGTGTTGTTTTTACCAATGAACTTAAGCTTTCATTTGTATCTAGTTGGGGTATCTTAATGGGGGGGTTGGGTTTCGGTTGGGTTGTTGAGGTCTCTGGTTCTCTAGAGATTTAAAAAAAGAATGAAAAGTGTACCAACCAACCCCGATCTCCCAAACATTTAAAAGTTATGAACAATAGAAATAAACAGAAAAGGAAAAATGGTATCCATTTCTCTCTAATGAGAGAGACACATTACAGTAGTCATTGGTGTCTAAATGTATTGTGGGTTTATGGGGTGGCCTGGATGAGTTCGAGACTCCCGGCCTGAAATTTTGCCCCTTTTCATCCCTGAGGGGGATCCCTCTGAGATATTTTGACTGATTGATGTTTTTATTAGGAAGTTTCATTTTAAATTCTCATCACTTTTTGTTCTAAATTCTGCATTTTACTTCACAAAGGTTTAGATCTGTATATACACGTTGTGTTTTTATTTTAGTTGTATTAAGTGAATTCAATTGTGATCCAATTTCATGCACCACCATCATTAGGACTAAGAGTGCATAAGTCAAGTATAGGCAACCACTCATACTACTACTTCATTACATACAATTAGGAAAAAACTTAGAATAGCATTCTAACAAATGACTCTGCATTAGGTAATCTGTATGAACTATACAATGTATTGTATGGGTATGTTTTGGATAGCATACTACCATATCTTCCTTACTACTTCCGTATTATGTATATTGTGTGCAGTATGCAAGTGTTCTGTATGCATGGAAAACTCAGATGACCTTCTTCCTTGGCCAAAGTGTGCAATATATGACACAGCACACTGCACAGAATACTGTATGCTTAATCTAAAATATTTTTCATTTGATGAATGAACCGGAATTCATATCAGCCGTAATCAGATGATTACTGGATGCCATACACAACATAGGTCATGTGACAACAGTGTAGCATACTACTGTTCTAATATTTTTCATTGCATGTTGTGGACTGTTTCACATTCAAAAATTCACATAACTAGACTTCCATTCAGCACATAGACTCTCTTTTGTGTAATGTCTACATCTCTCCATAGCACCCTGTAGAGAACAGTAACAATTACAATGAATTAACATTTCAGAAATATATACAGCAGTTACTGTAACTAGTGTGCAATCTTTCACTGTCTAAATGACTTTCTTTTTGACTGTGTGCAATATGTTTTAATGCTTGAAACCGAACAAAACTCTTGAAATTGGATGTGTGCTATATGTATTACACATTACATTATGAATGGTGCAATTTCCTAATGTTGGACTTTCCATGAGGCAGTATTTCTGCAGTGCTTGTCAATGTTTAATCTGGTTAGTCTGAAGTTGCAAGATTTCCAAAAAATACACACAAACACACACACACACACACAGAGGTCACCTGACCTACAGTATGTGATCAACTAAGTAGTATTGTTTTCAAAAGGTCAACGAGTCATGGAATGGGTTGTGGGAAATCTCTTCAATGGAAAAAGAAGAAGACATCATTGCCGTCCTGATCTAAATGAAAGCAAACTTTATGAAAGTTATGGTGATTCAAACAATAAAATAAAATAAAGTTGTGTAAAGGAGTGTCTCTAAAAAAGTTGTCAGAGATTGTGTCATGTGAATGTGTGTGGGTATTGCTCTGAACATTAGAAATAGTATCAGAGCAGTGAAGCAAAGCCAAACAATAGCACAGTGAATGAGGAAGTAATTGCACTTCTCTTTATTTTGATTGCCATCATAGAACCTAGAAATGTGTCATGAAATCCAGTGTTGGGGAAGCTACTCTAAAACTGAACTTCCCAAGCTACTCATACCTAAAAGTAACTTAACTAGTGTCAAGTTACTCTTTTTAAAGGTGCACTCAGTAATTTTTGGAATATGTTGTCTTGGACTTACACTAACACCTAGTGGCTTGGATGCAGCATTATTCAAACGCAATTGTTTTTAGTTACTGATGCCATTGTAGATATACACATATGACTCCAGTGGTAAAACCCATATCTTCTCAAGTGATATGATAGGTGTGGGAGAGAAACAGATCAATATTTAAGCACTTTGTTACTATAAATGATTTTGCCTGCCCAGTAGGTGGCGATATGCAGGAAAAATGTGAACTGGCAAAAACAAAAGAAGAATATGAAAGTGAAAGTGGTGATTTGTAGTAAAAAAGGACTTAAATATGTATCTATTTCTCACTGACACACTGGAGTCGCATGGATTACTTGTATGCTGCCTTTGAATGCTTTTGGAGCTTAACATTTTTGGTCACCATTCATTTGCACTGTATGGACCTGCATAGCTGAGATATTCTTCTAAAAATCTTTGTTTGTGTTCTGCAGAAGAAAAAGTCAGACACATCTAGGATGGCATGAGGGTGAGTAAATGATGAGAGAATTTTCATTTTTGGGTGAACTATCCCTTTAAGTTAGTTGCAACAGCACTTTTAGTTATTCCCCAACACTAATGAAATCTATGGTAAGCAGGCAAACAATTGCCTGTCTGACTGTTTTGAATTTACAACGTTAACATGGTGAGGCACATTTGGTTGGTCTTTGGCCATATACCGCTCACTTTCGAAAAAGGAAGAGATAATGAAGTAGGTGACTAATAGGCAAGTATATACAGAGACAACCAAAACTGAGTCAAACTATTCATTTTTCAAAACACATGATTTTAATATTGACAGCAACAGTTACATACACAATATAAGCAGAAAGCAACAATGCTAGACATTTTTTTTACATGGCACAAGATGAATCACAGCCTTATTACAGACATTATATATGTATAGATGGACAAAATGCATTTCCAATGATAACATTCCTATTGTGCCACCGGCTTCCTTCAACATGAATGTGTATATTAAAATGTACAGTTACAGCACTGACAAAAGCACTAAAATCTATTTACCACTGACTACATGCATCATTTTCAGTGTCCTGCTTAATTTCACAAAGTGTCCTGACCAGGTGTGATGCGACAGGATTTTTAGCATCAAGAAATGTGTCTGTCCACACTGGAAATGCTGCATAACACAGCCAATCAGAATTGATGTTCGATATACGCCAGAGATTGAAAGGGAATTTGTACACATCTCTGTGGAGCAGATTTTGGACCAATGAGCGTTCTCTGTGGGTGGGGCTACCAAGCATAACGCTACAGAAAGATACTAAATGTGTAATTATGTCCCCTTAATGCTGTTAAGTGAAATGCCTCTACGCTTGAACTGTTCAGAAATGCTGCCCGAAAAATTACCTTGTTACATACAAAACTTAAATATGTTAGTGACTTTAGGTCTGGGACCTGGGCTGGGACTACTGAGTTTTGCTCTGAAAGCCACACAATTAATTAGCAAATGACAGACACATTTCATAAATGGCACAATAAAAGCAGCTGAGCAGCATCAGTTGCTATTTTTGTAATGACTTCTTAAAAACACAATGGCTACATGCTTCTCTCCGTTACACTACAATGGTCCAAATAGCTGAAAATCAGATTTTTAATTTAAAGGGATAGTTCACTCCAAAAATTACAATTCTGTCCTTATTTACTCTTATGTTGGAACACCATGGGAGAAATTTAGAAGAATGTTGACACTGCACTATTTTACTTAGAATGCAAGTAAATGGTGACTAAGGTTGTCTTTGCCCAAAAGTCCCAGTGCACTTACGAAGAAGTGCTTCTTCATTCAGAGCCAAAAAGTTAAAAACAGCTGAGCAACGTCATACTGTTTGCAAACATTCAGACACCGGCAACACCGCTGTAGGAGGCATTTTAGAGATACATTTAAATATGATGATGCTCAAGACTAAATGTAAAACATCAACTAATATGACATTAAATTGTGTTATCAATTAGGGCTGCAACTAATGATTACTTTGATAATCGACTAATCTAACTATTATTAGAACGATTATTCGGGCGATTATTGCAACAATTAATCATTAGCTCTTAACCGATTATTCAGCTTGTGCCCCAATTTAAAAGGTTGGATTAAACGTGCTTACTAACAATAAAAAGGACAAAATCATCTTTTAAAAGTACCTCCAAATGACATTCACTGAATTAAAGGGGAAAAAATACTTTTTATTAAAGTCTGATTCAGTAAAAAATTCACTGCAAATAATCCTATTGTTATCAAGTGTTTTTGTCTTGTTTTCCATTTAAAATTGTCTAAAAATCCTTAAAACAACATACATTTACTTGAGAAGCAACATAAGATATTTAGACTTGCTTTAAGAGAATGTATCTTAATTATAAGTGCATTTTGTACTATTTGCATTAGTGATAAAGTCGACTAAACATTTCAGCCCTATTATCAATGACTTCACGCATCATTCTATGAGTAGAATTCAGATCAGTAAAAGAAGCTGTTTTACCCACTCGATGATGAAAAATAATACTTATCCGGTAGATAATGCGTAATTTGTCTCGTTTACATTCTGAATTCATAGCGTTAATGCACTAACATGCTATACGTGGACATAATAAGAGCTGATTACACTCTGTTATTGTAATTTATGATGACACCGATACTACTGCAAAAATGGGTGTATAAAAGAGTGTTAATGGGTAAAATACAGACAAAAGAATGAAAAAATGGCATATCTTACTTTGGGCAGATGTGTGAATGGCTTTCTGCTGCAGATGCCACATGAGTGAATGGGCACTTAAGTGTATTTGAGTAGATTGGATTCCTTTTGTAGATTAAACAAAAAAAAGGACGTCACACCTGTTTGTTCTTCAGTTTCGTAGGAATTATGCAGGTGCCTTAACATTCAGACTCGCATCTCATATGGTTTAGAACAATATAAGGTTGAGTACATGACAGAATTTTCATTTTGGGTGCACTATCCCTTTAAGTCCCGCCTTTCATCAGCTGCTACTGTATCAGCCTCAGCTTCCACATTTCGGCTGTGCAGGTAATTTACTTCATTAATATTCACACACTACCAAACCAGAAGTCAAACAGTGCCAGATAAACTGGTTTGGCATCTTACAACAAAGTTAGTCCACAACTATTTCAAAGTCCTAATAGTCAAGACACTTTAGAGTCTTTACAGTCATTCAAAGATCCAGCTCATTCTCACTCTTCACTGGGCCTAAGAGGCCTTCAATGTTCTCCAAGTCTGGTGGATACACCTGATTCTCACTCACCATCTGACTGAAGTGTGCATCATTTATAGATGCCATGTTCATCATAGGTTGGTTGACTGCTAGATTTGATTTTGTCTCTGTGCCGTCTAAAGTGATGTTGAAATCGGATCCAAAAATGAACTGTGTAAAAAGCTGGTCTGGACCTTTCACACCAAAACACTGAGTGAGCCCATGTAGAATGCTGTCCAAAGCTTCTTGGTCCAGACTAACACAACTGTCCTCATTATAGTGAATTTCCTCCATGCCCTGGGACGGCATTTGGATGCCCCCGTCTGGAGCAGGGATTGCAATGGGAGCGGAGGGAATGTTACACTCCGGAAGAGTGTAGAATGGGTCGAATTGCTGTGATGTGCTGGGTTCGTTCACGGTTATGTCTTGACCTGGAGGACCAGACAGGGCATATAAATATCAAGTTACAGAAACATGTATTAGGGAAGTAAATAGGGTCAGTTTTGATTTCATGCCATCTCCCTACCTTGAGGGACGCTGCACGTCTCGCTGAATTTTATGTCTGATTTTATTTTCCTCTTGCGGTTCACTCCATAGGGATCTGCAAATTAAAGAGCGAGAAACAAATTAACCTTAATTCTACCTTGGAGGGTGAAAGGAACATTGCAGCTATAGACAGTTAAAGGTAATAACTGAAGAGATTGTGCTCTGTATACAACAGAAGTCCCATTGAATTAAACTATCACAGTTTCCCCCTACATTCAGTTTCAACAGCCTATTTATAAATCCCCTAGAATAACTGACATTGTAACACACCCGCCTTTGCAATAAACTGCAAGAAAAGGTGCTGATTCATATCTGGATCTGAGGCATCTTGCCTTTAGTTAACTGCTCTATTGGTCTTCAATTGTAATGCTATTTTTTTTTTTTTAAGTATTCCCTAAACACCACATTACTGTTATGTTTTTAAAAGAATAATTCATGCAAAAATGTTTTTTTTTTTTTTTTTTTGGTTGTTGTTTTTTTGTGGGGGCATACTGTGAGGATCAGCCAGAAATGTAGGTTGTTATTCGCCGAAAATCTTCTCATCCACCATAGGTCTCATTGTTGTATATTTAAATTTGGTTCATCAATTCACATTGTGCCAGGTTTGGCGTCAATAAGCGTGTTTACATGTACAATCATACACGATACACGATTATGCTTAATAAAATGTGTGTGCTTTTAAATGCACTCAATGACACTAAAAGCTATTGCTACTGTACTTGCGTGTTGTGACTGATAGTCAAGCGCCAAAGAAGGTATGTCAAAAGTACCGGTACTCTGGTAGTCATTACTAAAATAAAAAAGATGTAAAGATACCAGTGTTTAAAGATAGTCAGCGGCGTTTCTGACCATTTTGGTGCCACTACATCTGACTGACAGACAGCTGCTTTCAAATGCTCACATGCTTTTACACTGAAATGGACAACTGATCAAATTAAAATAGTGATATGTCGGGGGCCTGGATAGCTCAATGAGTATTGACGCTGACTATCATCCCTGGAGCTGCGAGTTTGAATCCAGTCGAGTGACTCCAGCCAGGTCTCCTAAGCAACCAAATTGGCCCAGTTGCTATGGAGGGTAGAGTCACATGGGGTAACCTCCTCGTGGTCGCGATTAGAGGTTCTAGCTCTCGATGGGGCGCGTGGTAAATTTAAATTATGACAGAATTTTCAGTTTTTTGGTGAACTATCCTGGGTTAAGACTCACCTGCATTGTCTGGAATGTAGGTGAACTTGACTGGCTCGCTGTCCATCCGATCAGACAAGCGGCGTAGACACACGTTGACCTCCACCTCCTCATATATGTTCTGCTCCCTGAAGGGTGGGGACTTGAAGACGATGGCGATCTGTCTGTGGACATCGGTCTGAGCAAACTCCGCCTTGGCCTCCCAGTCCTCCAAGCTGAAGATTATGTCAATGTCATCTGTGTGGTTTCCAGACATAAAGGCGTGCACACAAATGAGTTCATAAACATGGTAACAATAGTTTTATTACTGTACAATTATAATTTTAGATGATCTGAAGTTACAGAATGATGGAATTTAAACATAGCATTTTCATATACCTTTTTGCACTTTGTCACAGAGCATGTAAATTTCAGTCTTTCCTGTGCAGGGGCCTCTGATGACATTAAGCCGATTGATTTTCAGTTCTGCTGTTGTGGTCGCCTCTAATCAGACAATACAAACAATCCAAAGGAAATTACAGACTCACCATGGCCCAGAGCACTACAATCATTGATATGTTTAAAGGGGCCACAAAAAATAAGGACTGAAACACAGTCAAGACAATTCTGGAATCGCTCGATTTCATGTGTCATTCTGAAACACAAGTTTTCACATTCTCAACATTGCTACAAGGGGCACTATAGAGCATATTAGCGCTGTATGGTCATGAACGCATTTACATGCACAATCGATATACACCGATTACACTTAAGCCGACAAACGTGTGTGGTCATGTAAACACCTTAAACGGTTTTCTTTTATCGGGTTAAGGTCGTAAACGGTCTAAGCAAAAACTAACTGCCACATGTAGATTTTTGTAAACACCTTTACCGGCATTCCTATTGGCTTATCCAATGTGCGAAAGTGTCTGTTTACATTGTGATGTCAGACGCAAAGAATAATCAAATTATTTCTGTCTCCTTGTGTTGGATTTTATGAATAAGCTGATTTTTGATAGTTATCAGTATATTGGTGTGTATGTAAACACACTCAATTGATTTGTTTGAAGAGGCTGCAAACAATAAGGCCCGAAACATAGTCAGCGTAAGTATGTGAAAAGACATTTCAAGTGCCATTGCATTCTGAAATGTATGGTTTTCTCTTTCAGGTCAACCATTGTAATGGCAGAGCAGCAGTTTGCTAGTTAGTAAAGTTAGTTGAATTGTTGACATGTTAATAGCTAGTTACTTGAACAATAACACATCTGGGTTTTTTGGCACACATTAGAGGTAACTCTTTAACCCCCTTGAGTTACTGAGGTTTGTTACTGTCACAGTAACTCAAGAACGCTTGCAACGTTTTGGCTAAGCATTCTCGTCTGCATATACTTGCACACAGTATGTTTCTAAGAATGAGTAGTGTGTTTGCACATGCTAACGTGCTAAAGCTAGTGGCAACACATTGTGTGCACTTGAAACGTTACTTCCATCAGCTGAAAAAATTGTGAATGCTTCCGTGTAGTTAAAAAATTTTTTTGTGTTTGAATGGGACAATACTACCCTAGGAAAATTCATACACTAGATGGCCGAGTGCATAGTGTATAGTGTAAGTGCACAGTACATATTGTGTCATTTGAGACTTACTCTTGTCATAGATGGGGTTGGAAACCACAGGAGCGAGGTGGATCCTGTCTCCGTCTTTTCTTTCCAGCTCACACTGGAAACACAGTCTCACAACATTCATGTCCATGTCCTCAATGCTCTTAGAGTGGCCCGCTGCCGGAAAACAAGAGAAAAACTTTTAACAGAAGCTCACACTACATTGCTGCAATTAAAGAGTATTTTTAAGACTTGTGTTCTGTTCTAAAACCTAGTGAGCAGCCTACAAAATGTTAAGCCATCAAGCTAAAACAAAAATTCATCCAAGATGGTGGAAAAAGCGAGAGAAATGTTGATTATAAATATAATTCATTCAATTAATTAATCTAATTGAAAAATGTACTATTTTTATATCATATTGGTGTGTGCTTAGTTTTTATGCTTATTAGAGTATCCCAATGTTAGCTTAGCAACATGCTTACTTGTGATACACCAATTTAATGTGAATCTAACAAGAGGCAAATCAGGCTTTTTGTTTCAGTGTTCTGTTTGTAACCGAGAAGAGTTACTCTGAAGCATGGAAGACAAGTAGAGACTTAAAAAATTAAGTTTATCATTTATAGTTCTTTCAAAGTTGTGTAATTAATTATCAGTGATTTGAAACAAGGTAGCAAAAAAGCAGAACCACCAAACTATGGGTATTGGCAGATGTTGTTCTAAATAATCGTATATTGGCACACAAATTTTGTAATGGTACATTCCTAATGAATGCGCTGTACGTGAGGAGCGCTATTTGTATGACACACAGATGACATTCTGCCTATGTAGAGCATTCCAAAGTAGACACTTATAAGGTTACATTTCAGTTAGGATGTTCCCTTAGAAGGCAGCAACCTACTGTATGTAGGCAGTTGACAGCAAGGTAGCTCACTAGGTGTTGGAATAGAGCCATGCAGTCTGCAACCCAGATAGCAAACAAGCATTGAAACAATGTTAAATCAGCGCTGATGTGTCAACGTAAATGGCATTAAATTAACATTACAAACTGATGTTGATTCTACATAACTTTTGCACCCTCAATTAATGTTGATACAATATTAAAATTTCAACAAAAAAAAATCTGTTAAGACATTGAATCAATGTTACAATCTGATGTTGATTCTACATCAAATCTGTTGACATAACTTTCAAATTACAACAAAATTTCAATGTTAACATAGTTGAATCAACATTGCAATCAGATGTTAATTCTACATAACTTTTGTAGAGTCAATATTGAAATGTCTAAAGAAATATAGAAATTTGGTGAAAAACAATCATATAAATAAAAACAACTTTTACAGTTTCTAGAGTTTATTTATCTTCATAACAAAACTAACAACAGAACAGCTGGAGTAACTGCTCCCACACTCATTTGCTTAATCAAGGCATCTAAAACAGAAGAGATCAAAGATACAAAAAAAACAAACAAACAAACAAAAAAAACAGTAAGATAAAAATCAATGGAATACAATAATAATCTTAATTGATTTGTTTACAAGTACAAATTTTGTTTGTACAGTCTATCACTGTCACGTTTAGGCAAATCGATAATGTAGGCTAGACCCAAATCCTGCATTCTTTAATGAACACACCTAATTCAACACTGGGTGTGCCAGATAAGAAAAACATCCATAACGTGCAGTCTGTGGGAACTTACGACAATATATAATTTGTCTAGATTCTTTAAGCAGTCGCAATGCTGAAGGCTATACCTGCTATCAATATATTCCACCTTATTCTTTCAACAGAATCCACTAGGTCAAAAAAGTTTTATACACTTGATGTTACAGCTAGTAAAGATTGTGTAGTTTGTCATGTAAAAGAATCCACGTAAGATTAACTAAGTTTATTGTAAGAGCTGTTAATAAAAACAATTGCCCAATAGTTGATTGTTCATTCTAATAATTGCTAGGTTAGTCGATTATAAAAAAATAATAATCATTAGTTGCAGCCATACATGAAAGTATGGTTGAAAAATGAGGAACACTGGAATTCACTTAAAGTTGGCTAGCACACCAAGCAATAACTGGTCACCAATTAATTCTGGTATTTAACGTTAATTCACACAATGCAGCACATAAAGACACCATTTTAAAACTATTGACTAATTATGAGTTTGCAACAATCCATCATTGAAATACATTTAGCAAAATAGTAATACAAATTTAATCCTTTCTTCACCTGAAATAACTGCAAAGATGTGAGGTGCTGGTGGGTCCTTTCCAGATCCAATGTGATTACATGATTGACAACACATCAATGTTTATTCATTGTCACTCCATCATGGGGTGCTTCTCATTTCTTTAATAGTGCATCCTTATTTTTTCTTTGCCTTTTTTTTTCTTAACTCCTCCCTCGTAAGACACGAGGAAAGAAAGCAAGGATGCTATTCAAAGAATGAAATCAAAGCAGTACATGTGTAAAATGGCTTACTCAAGTGTCACTTCTAAGTGATGTCAATCGCTGATGATTTTGCACAGAATGCATTACCACTGCGCTTTATTGTTTAATGAATGTTGTTTGAACTTTGTTAATGAAGGCACTAATAATAAATCTAGATAAAACATGATGCACTTTTAAAGTATGTGGAAATGTTTCATCAAAGACTTTAAGCACTTTTTTTAATCCCCTTTTCTCCCAATTTGGAATGCCCAATTCCAGCTACTTAGTAGGTCTTCGTGGTGGCGCGGTTACTCACCTCAATCCAGTTGGCGGAGGACAAGTCCCAGTTACCTCAGCTTCTGAGACCGTCAATCCGCGCATCTTATCACGTGGCTCGTTGTGCATGACACCGCGGAGACTCCCAGCACGTGGAGGCTCATACTACTCTCTGCGATCCACGCACAACTTACCACGTGCCCCATTGAGAGCGAGAACCACTTAATCGCGACCACGGGAGGTTACCCCATGTGACTCTACCCTCCCTAGCAACTGGGCCAATTTGGGTGCTTAGGAGACCTGACTGGAGTCACTCAGCACACCCTGGATTTGAGCTCGCGACTCCAGGGATGATAGTCAGCGTCAATACTCGCTGAGCTACCCAAGCCCCCGACATATCACTATTTTAATTTGATCAGTTGTCCATTTCAGTGTAAAAGGAGTAACAGCACGCGCTCATAAGAATGTGAGCATTTGAAAGCAGCTGTCTGTCAGTCAGATGTAGTGGTGCCGAAATGGTCAGAAACGCCACTGACTATCTTTCAACACTATCTTAAACATCTTTTTTATTTTAGTAACGACTAACGGAGTACCGGTACTTTTGACATACCTTCTTTGGCGCATGACTATCAGTCACAACATAGCTTTTAGTGTCATTGAGCGCGTTTAAAAGCACACACATTGTTGCCTTATTAAGCATAATCGTGTATCGTGTATGGCTGTACATGTAAACACGCTCATTGATGCCAAACCTGGCACAATGTGAATTGATGTACCAAATTTAAATATACAACAATGAGACCTATGGTGGATGAGAAGATTTTCAGCGAATAACAACCTACATTTCTGGCTGATCCTCACAGTATGCCCCCACAAAAAAACATCAACCAAAAAAAAAAAAAATTTTTTTGCATGAATTATTCTTTTAAAAACATAACAGTAATGTGGTGTTTAGAAAATACTTTTAAAAAAAAAACAAATAGCATTACAATTGAAGACCAATAGAGCAGTTAACTAAAGGCAAGATGCCTCAGATCCAGATATGAATCAGCACCTTTTCTTGCAGTTTATTGCAAAGGCGGGTGTGTTACAATGTCAGTTATTCTAGGGGATTTATAAATAGGCTGTTGAAACTGAATTTTAGTTTAATTCAATGGGACTTCTGTTGTATACAGAGCACAATCTCTTCAGTTATTACCTTTAACTGTCTATAGCTGCAATGTTCCTTTCACCCTCCAAGGTAGAATTAAGGTTAATTTGTTTCTCGCTCTTTAATTTGCAGATCCTTATGGAGTGAACCGCAAGAGGAAAATAAAATCAGACAAAAAATTCAGCGAGCCGTGCAGCGTCCCTCAAGGTAGGGTGTGAAATCAAAATTGGATTTGAACCCACGACTCCAGGGGTGGTAGTCAGCGTCAATACTCGTTGAGCTACCCAGGCCCCCTATGACTTTAAGCACTTTTTAAATGACTGTTTTTGATTACTGTCAGTGACAGAATCCTACACCAAACAAGCCAGTAAAACAAATTAACAGAGAAATAATAAGGTACATGAACATCATTGTTTGAAATTGTGCCAGAGAATTTGTGTGTGTATCAGGTGTTTCAGCAAACAAGACTTCTGTATCGGATGAACAGGTTTCACAAACAAGGAAGCATCAAGTAGAATATTGAGAAGCACACATGTTGGTTTAATGTCACTGCCACCACCTCTATGTGCTGCTGGCTTTCATTCAAATTTCAATGTTGACCCAACATACTTTTAACATTGAAATTTCAATCTCAACCAAAATGACGATTCTGACAAAAAAAAATCAACAAAGTATCATCGCCACCTTGCTATCTTGGAATCGTTTTCCACTACTCACTGTTAAAAGGATCAATATTTTTATTCCTCCTCTTCTGCAGCGAGGCATCAAGTTCCTTCCTCCGAACACACTGGATGCCCAAATTAGCAAAGCTGCAAAACACCAACATGCTTAATGCAGGAAATAACATTTGATAATCAGACCACATTCTGCTGACCACGCTGAATGACCCAAAACTAGAGGTGGGGAACGAAATTTCAAATTGATCAAAAAAATGTATCTAGTTTGTTCACAAATAAAACAAAACAGAAGCTTAAATTGATCAAATAGTACATTCCAAGGCACACTTCATTCGAGTAAAACTGATGAATGAAGCAAAACTCTAAGACAAACAATTAAAAATCCCTAAAAGAAAAAATGTGGATTGCACACCCATGCATATCGGCACAACTTCTCGAAGAATGTAGCCGATATGCGTGCATTTGCAATCAACATTTTTTCTTTTAGAGTTTGCAAAATTGTTTCAATTGTGCAATAGTCAATTTCAATATTCTATACACTCACAGAGCACTTTATTAGGTACACCTGTAAACCTACTTATTCATGCGAACAAATTATCTAATCAGCCAATCATGTGGCAGCAGTGTAATGTATAAAATCATGCAGATACGGATCAGGAGCTTCAGTTAATGTGCACATCAACCATCAGAATGGGGAAAAAATTTGATCTCAGTGATTTCGACCGGCTTGTTTTGAGTATTTCTGTAACTGCTGATCTCCTGGGATTTTCACGCACAGCAGTCTCTAGAATTTATTCAGAATGGTGCCAAAAACAAAAAACATCCAGTGAGCTGCAGTTCTGCAGACGGAAACACCTTGTTGATGAGAGAGGTCAACGGAGAATGGCCAGACTGGTTGGAGCTGACAGAAAGGCTACAGTAACTCAGATAATCACTCTGTACAATTCTAGTGAGCAGAATAGCATCTCAGAATGCACAACATGTCGAACATTGAGGCGGATGGGCTACAACAGCAGAAGACCACACTGGGCACTTTATTAGGACCATAGTGTTACAAATAAAGTGCTCGGTGAGTGTACATATATTATATAATTTTTATATAAAGGTCAAATATATCATTTCAGTTTTGCAATATTTTACCTGTAATGATATTCTCAAGTCAAGATTCAATATTTGTAGTTTTTTTTTTTTCACATGAACAAAGGTGCGTTATTTCCTCACATCATTTATTTAGAAACACGCCTATGCTCTACACAACTTCTATAGCTCTACGATGATGTAAAGCAGTAAGTTCAGCACTTGTTGTGCAAAGCACCAAAGTCTAATGAAGATTAATAAGAAACAAGCAGGTAAAGGGTTGCAATATATCATAGATTTGAATCGCAATACACTAAATAGACAAAAGAATATTTTTGTACCATGGCCCAGCTATTAATATAATATTGAACCTGACTTCAACAAATAAATATACCTGTGCCGGCAACTACTATGGGGATTGATGTGGATGACACAGATGCCGTCGGAACAGTCTTTTCCAACCAAGCAGTGTGGGTGAGGGCGGTAAGGGATGTCCTTTGTCACAAGAGACACGGTGACTGTCACATTCTTGATATTGTCGATGGGGCCTTGAATCTACATGATGAAGAGATGAAACACAGTTTACTTTTGCTTTAGTAACACCGTCGGTTACAAAGGTTCTTTGTGGTTGCACTGATTGCACAGCCTCTTTCGTTAGTTGAAAAAAACCTTGTATGGAGGTGTGTTTTAAACGTAATTCCCTCCGTCGGAACCCACATATGGCACACCACTCCAGGGAACTTTCATTTATAGCTGCAGTGACACGATTTTATATACAACAACCACAAACCATAATGGGGGAACCCCCACTGTCCTGGTATAGTCGGTGCATTCCAGACACACCCACTGAATCAAATTAGGACACCAAATCAATTCTGTACTTGTGTAAACGGGAAAATATAAAAAGAATGCAATTAGAGGTTTAAATGAGAGGTTCAAAGGCTGTGTTCAGAAAGGTAGCAAAAAAAATAAAATAAATCTGGTGTATCTAACTCAGATCTGTTTAGTTTGTGTTGAGCAAAAAAAAACAAAAACAAAAAAAACAAAAAAAAATAATATATATATATATATATTTAATGAAATCTATTAAATAAATTTTTGAAATCTCTTTAATCTGTTTTAAATCTGTAGTAAAGTAGTTTTTTTTTTCAATTGAGTTGCAACATGCATATAACATCACTTTAATTGCATCTTTTTTCCATACAAAGAAAGTGAATGGTGACTGAGGCTAACATTCTGCCTAACATCATCTTTTGTGTTCCACAGAAGAGAGAAATTCATACAGGTTTTGAAAACATGAGGGTAAGTAAACAATTCCAGAGCTATCAGAAAAACATAATTACTCGTTCATTGGATTTGTATCCGTTTTTTCAGGTAATAAATGTAAACATCTTTTAAACTTTTGACAAAAGACTTGGTCACATGTAATCACACTAACATCAGTTCAAACACACAAACTAAACAAAGCATTCATGCCAAACATTTTCCCCTTGACTTACTTCAATGGCAGGCAAGGTCTTGTTGATGTCAGTGCTGGAGGCTCCAAGGATGCTGCCTGCTGATCGTCCCTCACACTCATAGCGAAACCGCATGCCTCGCTCCTTTGGCTGCTCAACCACAACTATCTCTGGCTTTTCCAGGAAGCGCTCCAGATGTTCCGTTCCAGTCTGATGAGGAGGAAGACACTGGGCCACTGCAGAGCCCTGTCCCCGTCGCTGAGATCCCCCTTTGTGACCTCGCAGAGCATGCATTGGTGCCATACTATCAGTGTGAGTGGTAGGGACCTGGTTAAAGTTGTATGAGTGCTGTAAAAAGAGTACACATTCTGAATGTGTGAGTGGTAAGCTATGCGGCGCTTGTTCGTGCAAAACTCGTCTCAACGATGCTACACTGTAAACGTTATAAGATACTTGGGGCACCATTTAGGGTTCCTTAACAAACAAATAATTAAATGGACATTAAACATTGATTTGAGTAGAAATCGTGTTATTACGTGAGAAGAAAGAGACCACAAAGCCTCCAGAAACAGCTGAATTCATCCTCAGGTTTGTGCCAGTTCTGTTGCCGTTTATATTGCAAAAAATGGCAGTCTGACTGCTCATTATCCTAATTATTACACAAGGACTTGCAAAGAACTAAATAAATGGACATGAAATATTGATTTGGAGTTGAAATTATTTTATTAGCTTACTTGTAAAGATCACAGAGTGATATGAGAAGTAGGAAAGGTGAATCGCAATACCCGGAGGACTGGTGAAATTTCACTTTATCCCAGGATGTGCGGTCAATATTCAGAAATGTTAGGCCGTTGGGTGGCGTGATTGTCCAATCAGAATTGAGTATTCCAGAGAGCTGTGTAATAATTACGGTAAGGGGTTTGTTAAAGTCCTTAACCCTAAGTATGACCAATAGTAATAGTGATATTAACCTTAGCAAGCACCCCTTACAAAGCAAGTTACGGCAAAGCTGGATTTCCAGTCAACAAATAAACAAACTCTCAAAATAATATAGAGCAACAGCCAAAAGTTTTAAACAAGCAAATATATAAAGCTCTTCCAACAGGGCTTATTTTATTAGGTACCTCGTATTTCAATAAAGATGACCGGTAACTGTCTGCCAACCATCAAATAAGTTGTTATTTTTAACCACCCACACAGCAACATAATGAGTCAGCTACACAATGGGTTCAGAAAACCACATTAGCTAGCATTATTAGTACTTTAGCATCAGATGTTCCTTGTTGGACTTTACACTATTTGAACCCATTAGTGGAAAGACAAACAATTCAGTTACTGTCTGCATTTGACAATCCAATCATTCTCAAACACATTGTATTGATCTCTGTCAAGCTTGGCCTACGATGCACAAATAGTAATCAATAATGACCTGTTGGGTTGAGTTCATTTAACCTATCAACTACGTTTATGACAAAAATAGTAATTGCCAATTATGTCCCTTTCATGATTGATAATTTCGATTTATAGAGTTTTAATTAAATTCCTTTTCAATGCTACACCTCCAAAAACAAGCTTAGAACTTTTTTGATTATCGTTGTTAAATCGTTATATTAAAATGGGAGCGTTCAATCTTTGTTACACCATTACTGATAGAATTATGTACTTAAAGAATGTGTCTTTGATCGGTTACAATGCTCAACCACTGAAAAAAATTAAATACTTTTTTCATTCAATGGGAGTAGATCTAAATGGAATGCTGTAATCGACACTTTTCACGATTAGTTAATTGCAGCAGCTGTAATTGTAATCTCCATTATTTTTTTGATTAATTGTGCAGCCCTACAACTATGACAAAATCCTTCAACCAGCAACAGAGAATAGCAAGAGAGAGAGAGAAAGTACATAAAAAGTAAAAAGGGGGAGAAATAGAATAGACAGAAGGGGTGATAAACAGCTTGTCTGACTCATGCGGTTTGACATCAACATTCAAAGATGGTGAACACAAGCAGAAAAGAAAAGAAGTGAAAAAAATTTCCAGAATGTTATGTTTTGAAGAAAATAGTAGAGGAAGACAACATCTGGACATGCCTGATAATGGACTCAGAACGCTTACACAAAGAACCGCTGAGAAGAGCCAGAGAGAGCATGGTGCAGAAACAGGAAGCTTGCATAGCTGCTTGAATAATCAGCCAATGAGAAAGTGAGGGAAAGAGAGGAGGGTATTTGCCTGTATGGCTTTTGTATGGGGAGAAAGGCATGAGGGAAGAGAACACTAACTGAAAAGCAAGCATCGAATTACAGTCTCTCACAAAAGCCTGATGCCCTGCGCAAAAATAAACTTATTTGAACTCAAATTAAAGAATAACTTTTTTAATTTACCCAAAACTGTAAGACAGCTTGCATCAATAATCAAGCAAAAACTGTTTGCAAATATTGTTCAAAGTGGATGCTAACAACCTGACCTTAAAAAACCCATCAGACTGTTCAGTGACATATATTAAATGTAGAGAAAAAATATGAAAAGCAGTTTTTCTGAGTAGTGGTCGACCAATATGGCTGATGCTGATTAAAAATGCCTATATAATTATATTTACTCAATGTAAATGAGACACACCCGAAATTTATGAACACAATATTTACTCAATTCACCAAAAAATAAAACAATAAAATAAAAATAAAAAAATTGAAAATTAAAATTGTGCATTAACCATTATGAAAGCTTTCAGTAGACTTGAAATGACCCTAGGCTGAATAGCCACTAATTGGCTAATCGGAATGGTTATCAATGCCAATTATCTCAAATTGGCGAAATATCGGAATGGCCGGGTCTAGGGGTGGAGGGGTCGGGGTTGCTAATGGGGGTTCTTGTCCACCCTATATTTTCCATTTGCCCCCCTTAAAACTTCTAGCTGGGTTTCCATTCAAGTATTTTTATGCGCATTTTGGGATATCGCACAAAAACTGCTGGATGTAAACACTAAGATGCTAATCAAATCTCCAAAATGCACATAAACAACTTAAGACGCTCGCCTGAGGTGAATACATTTTTTGTTCGATAAGAAAAAATGCACATAAACTATGATGGAAACACATTTACTGAATAACTGAATTTATTAGGAATATAAGTTGTGCATCAAAAAAGATTTGAGACTAAATAACTCATTCATAACTGAACTAACCAGTGGACCAACCATCACATCTGAAATGTTGCTCTGGTCATTCTGAAATAATGGTGTCCAGAAAATCCAAAGCCTGTATAGAGTTTGCAGAGCAAATAAATCAAATACACTTACATAAATACACTTTAAAAAAAATATCTTATAGATCTGCACGGTACAGTCATAAGGATGGTGGAACGCACACACAGTGCTCCCAGAACTGTATGACTCATTGTCGCTCCCAGACATGAGAGACAATTCTTTACAGTGTTTTGTCTGCATGTTCTAAACTTCTGAACTACTACTTTTTTAATAAACGAGTCACAGAGGCTACAATTTCTCCAGAAGTGACAATTTCCTTCTTTTTAACACATGGGATGAAAACACAGCTTTATTTGCACATTGCTTGTGCAATATTATGGTTTATCACATAAATTAAATTTGCAACTTGGATAAAAACAAAGCTTCTGACGACCCCCGGACCAACACCGAAGCACGTTCAACCGGGACCCACCCAAGCAAAATTACCAATGAGAAACACTCCCTCGTTCCAACAAAGAGATGAACAATTGCCCACCCTAAAGATCCCCCCGTCCCCCCCAAAAAAAGATCACATCCTAGTACCGCCCCTGAATATCGGTTATATATACATAATATCTGCTAATCAACCTGGCTGATCTGATCAGTCTTTATGAAAATTAAACTGCTTTTTTTTTGTAACAGCAAAAACCCACCTGTGGTGCAGCTCCTCTGGGAACCAAAACTGGACCGCTGCGCCTGCTCCTAGATGGAGGGTCCAACGACTGTATGTCCTGGTCCGCAGGTGGAGGTGGGGGACCAGGGAGAGTTGTTGTCGGAGCGGCTGTCAAGGACATCTCTTTGGTTGACTTCTCCAAAAGGTACTCATTTATAATATCTGTCAGACACAGTTTTGATACAAGCATCTGAGCTCTTGTAAAACACAATTAACTATTTGCTTTAACACTAAAGGACTAACCAAGGTTAACTCACAAATACTGATGACGTCACAATGACACTCACCTAGATCTGATACTGCAGGTGGGGGCATGAAGAGAAAGACAGAAGAAAAGGAGTTAAAACATGCGCATTACCGGAAAACGAAACTGAAATCAACGTTTTCTTTATTTATATAGCATAAAATTTGCGTTTTATATAGCATAAAATTTGCGTAACAACAACGAAACGTGTCTCAGTGTAGATGTTTCTGCAACAATATGTCTGTATAACCGATAATAAACACAAGCGCTTATTCAGAACAAACATATTAGGGGCCGTTCACATCATAGCTGTTTTGTGTCCTTAGACATGGGCGAGACGGATGTCTTTGAACGTTGCGCCCATAGATATATATACGTAGATGCCTCATTCCGCTGGTTCGGATAAGTCAACCGTGGCGCCATCATGTAGTGATGGGTCATTCATGAACGATTTGTTCATTTTTGAACGAATCTTTTATGTGACTCAGAAGAATGAGTAGTCTCAGAGAATGATTCGTTCATTTTGTGTTGGCCGCGCATGTGCATTGCGCAACCTCCGTTCGTTTGTTACGTGAAAACCGCATAGGCGCTGTACAGGAAACAGAAATGATTAGTTCACCTTTCAACTCTTTTGGTCAGAGTCGTTCGTTCTTTTGTCACGTGATAGCTGTATACGCTATGCATTACTCACACAGTAAACAGAAATTATTAGTTCACCTCTCGAGTCTTCTGGTCCGAGTCGTTCGTTCTTTTGTCACGTGACAGCTGTATATGCTATGCATTGCTCACACAGGTAACAGAAATTATTAGTTCACCTCTCGAGTCTTCTGGTCCGAGTCGTTCGTTCTTTTGTCACGTGACAGCCGTATACACTATGCATTGCTCACACAGGTAACAGAAATTATTAGTTCACCTCGAGTCTTCTGGTCCGAGTCGTTCGTTCTTTTGTCACGTGACAGCCGTATAAGCTATGTATTGCTCACACAGGTAACAGAAATTATTAGTTCACCTCTCGAGTCTTCTGGTCCGAGTCGTTCGTTCTTTTGTCACGTGACAGCCGTATAAGCTATGTATTGCTCACACAGGTAACAGAAATTATTAGTTCACCTCTCGAGTCTTCTGGTCCGAGTCGTTCATTCTTTTGTCACGTGACAGCCGTATAAGCTATGTATTGCTCACACAGGTAACAGAAATTATTAGTTCACCTCTCGAGTCTTCTGGTCCGAGTCGTTCGTTCTTTTGTCACGTGACAGCCGTATAAGCTATGTATTGCTCACACAGGAAACAGAAATGATTAGTTCACCTCTCGAGTCTTCTGGTCCGAGTTGTTCGTTCTTTTGTCATGTGTTCTTACGTGACAAAAGAATGAACGACTTGGACAAGAAGATTCAATCCAGAGGTGAACTAATAATTTCTGTTTCTCATTTGTCCTTGGCTGCATTATCAATATTTCCTTATTGGGACTATAATCAAAGTTTGCGTAAGTAGACCTGTTGGGGGGGATTTGGCTATTGAAAATGTAACATTTAAATTGAATTCTGCTCAAATGAACAAAATGGCTTGAATAAAGTTTCTTTCATTTTGCTGAACGAGACTCAAAGATCCAAGTCAGTAAAATGATCCGATCTTCCCATCACTACATCTTGGAGTGGTACAAGAGAGCGGTTTAAATGTAAGTGAATGGAGAACAAGCATCAGACTGCTGCATAAACTGCTTTTGTGTGGGAACACTAATTTTCAGTATGTTTTTTTTTGAAGAGGAATTTATTTGCAGTTTGCTATGAAAAAAATTAAAAATTAAAAAAAAAAAAAAAAAAAAAAAAACTGTTTTAGAAGTGAAGTCAGGAATTTTTATATCATCTAAAATATTGCCCAATGTTTATGGAAAATCAGATAATCTGAAAGTTGGCTGGAAAAGACTCCAGACAGTTAATGACCGTATCTGTCAATTTACTTTCATGTGTTGACGGTCGGCTCTTGACTGTTCCAATATGACTGTGGTAAAGTTGTTTTTATATTGGACATTTGTTAGACATTTACATTTTACATTTGTTAGGCAAAGTTAGGGAGTGTCTCATAAGTGTGAAACGGACAAAGGCTGATGAAAATCAGATTACTCTGTGGCTATAAAAACATGTGTAGCTTTATCCAGATGTAACTTAATATTGTCAAACAAGTAGAAATACATGGTACAAAAAAACAAACATTTAAAACCATAAATGGCTTATTCCCTAGGATATGTAATAGGGGTGTAACGGTACACAGAAGTCACGGTTCGGTATGTACCTCGGTTTTGGGGTCACGGTTCGATACGAGTTCGGTACAACAGGAAAAAGCAACAAATCCCAAATGCTAGGTTTCTTTTCATTTATTTTGAACAGACAGTAGTGCAAATTACAGTTTGTTCCACCTAGCAGAATTTAGTCCCCCCTGTGGTAGTTGGTACAGTACAGCCTCCTTTAGTGTATTAAGCACTAAGCAGTAAACAGAATGCACTCTTGCATATGTCATATTTTTTTGTAGGGCTGATAAAAAAAACAAAAGGTATTTGGTCACAATCAGCTACAAAACTGAAAAGCATCTTGTGTTATTAAATGGAGTTTACAAAAATAAATAAAATCATGAAAAATAAAACTTGTGCATTAGGAGAAGGAGTGTTACAATTTGTTCCACTTAAACTATATGTTGTTTGTGTGTATGCCAATTGGCTGGGTAATGACTTTGGCCCTGTCTGCTCTCACATCTAGAGGCTGGTTAAAAGCTGCAGGGATAAGTTTTTGCACTCCTGTTGTCTTTTTCTGCCTTGCTTTGGGGATTGGCACATCTGGGTGATGTCGTCTGATATGTGTTAGCATGTTGGACGTATTTCCACTCACATACTGTAAATCTGCCTTACAACGCCGACACACCGTCCTCGTCCTATCTACCACTCGCTCTCCACTGCTGCCGTAGTTCACTGGGAACCCGAAACTTTCCCACACTGCTGATTTAAAACAAGTAGGCGGGTCATAGAGCTCTTGCGTGTAATTTGAACTCGGCATTCTTGTTTTGGGTTGGTGCATAGATGGTGTCTTCTTCTTCTGCTCTTTTTCCTGTTGTGGCGTTTAGCAAAAAGCGTTGCATTACTGCGCGCCCCCTTCTAGACTGACGTGTGGATCACCTGTGACTGACTCATGAACGAATACATGTACTGTTACACCCCTAATATGTAATGATTTTATAACAATAATGTAACTGAAATTTCATTTAACTTATGGCTAACAGAAATAGATGAATGTCAGACCTCCTATTGCACATGTATACACAACACCTTTCCACCTTACATGACTTTTATTTTATAATTCTATTTTCAAAAATAAAAACCTGTGTGACCTGATGATGTCACACCACCTGTTATGCATTTACAAACACCTGACAAACATCTTACATGACTTGGATTTTGAAGATATGATTTTGTGTATTTTTTAAATTTTCAAATCAATAACTTACATTTTACATTTAGGACTTCCTGGTCATGTGACCTGATGACGTCACACCACCTGTTATATATTTACAAACACCTATAACACATCAGTGATGTCAAACCACATTTAATGCATTCACAAACACATCCTACCCATAATAATAACAATAATAATAATAAGAAGAATACAAATCCTTCCCATCCTTTTTTTTTAAAAAAGTTTATGAAATATCTGCTTACTTGGCGCATAACATTTTGTACTTTTACTTGGCTACGTCATGCTTATTAGGCTCTTATATTAAATTAAGTAGTAGCACTGACAACACTCACAATGTGTTAGGAGCTGTAGAAAAACAGCCTATTACAGTAACAACATGTTTTTACTTTGAATAACCCATTCCTTACTTACCTATGTACTTACACACTAATATAAAGTCCTAACAGTTGAATTGTTACAGATGTAATTGCAGTGCACTCAAACGCCATAGGAAAGAGGGAAAAGAAATCGCCTTGGTTATGCATACAAAATTAAAACCACCTGCCTAATATTGTGTAGGTCCCCCTCATGCAGCCAAAACAGTGCCAACCCGCATCTCAGAATAGCATTCTGAGATGATATTCTTCTTACTGCAATTGTACAGAGCGGTTATCTGAGTTACTGTAGACTTTGTCAGTTCGAACCAGTCTGGCCATTCTCCATTAACCTCTCTCATCAACAAGGCATTTCCGTACACAGAACTGCCGCTCACTGGATGTTTTTTGTTTTTGGCCCCATTCTGAGTAAATTCTAGAGACTGTTCTGCATGAATATTCCAGGAGATCAGCAGTTACAGAAATACTCAAACCAGCCCGTCTGACACCAACAATCATGCCACGGTCCAAATCACTGAGATTTTTCCCCATTCTGATGGTTGATGTGAACACTAACTGCAGCTCCTGACCTGTATCTGCATGATTTTATGCTCTGCACTACTGCCACATGATTGGCTGTTTAGATAATCGCATGGATGATTGTTGGTGCCAGATTGGCTGGTTTGAGTATTTCTGTAACTGCTGATCTCCTGGGATTTTCACACACAACAGTCTCTAGAATTTACTCCAAACGATGCCAAAAACAAAAAACAACCAGTGAGGATGGTTTTCTGCTTATATAGGCCAACTGCGCGCCTAAAGGGGCAGGGCTCAAACACCATTGCCAATTTTAGAATTGCCATTATTGTACAAAGAGCTTCAACTAGGTTGTTGAGAAAGGAATTTCCCATAATGTCAGTGACGCAATGTTGAGAGAACTTATGTGAATGACACCGTTTTAAACATAGGGAAACTTGTTTTCATTGGGTTTTCAATTAATGACAACCTACATTTTTATCAGTTCCTGACTCAAATGTATATAGTGTATGTATTATATGGCTACATACACTATATAAAATCATATTTCTAAAACCCATGTTGTGTAAGATGCGTTATAGATGTTTGTAAATATATAACAGGTGGTGTGACATCATCAGGTCACATGATCTGGAAGTTATATAGATTTCAAAAATTTGTAAAAAAACCCACAAAATAATATTTCTAAAATCCAAGTCATGTAAGATATGTGTCAGGTGTGTGTGAATGCATTACAGGTGGTCCAACACACTTTCACGGCGAAATCGTCAGGAATCGTACGACTTTTCTAAATTTAGCTAATTCGTATGATATCGTGCGACTGCACTCGTCTGAATTCCTACGACTTTCACTACAGCCAATGACGTCGCTGGATTTCGTTTCCATCTAACACGCGACAATTAATTGCTTCTGTCACTCACAACAGCTTCCTATCGTGTTTACACACTCTACTGATTGGTTAAGTTTAGATAAGGGGTTTGGGTTAGGACATAATATTAATAAGTATGTCCATAACACCTCGTGCGCGGAACTCTCACTTACTTCCGCATTAGACATCCGGGAATTTGCATGTGATGTAGTCGTACGAGTTTATGCGACAAACATCGTGCTACACCATACGAAATAGCCAACTCGTAAATTATGTACGAATTTTCATGAGATCGGGTTGGGTGGTCTGACATAACTAGGTCACATGACCAATAAGTTATATAGATTTCAAAATGTCAATAATTCATAAAAAATATACAAAATCCTATTTCCAAAATCGAAGTCATGTCAGATGTGTTATAGGTGTTTGTGAATATTTTACAGGTGGTGTGACATCACAAGAAGTTATATGGATTTTAGTAATTTATAAATTCCAGAAAAATACACAGAAACATATTTCCACAATCAAAGCTGTGGAAGAAATGTAGCAGGTGTGTATAAATACATTGCAAGTGATGTGAGATATTAAAAGCTAAAAAAGCCAGAAAGCTAAACAGACTTATTTCATTAAAGCATTCAGTTAATATTAAATAGTTATACCAGGTATATAAATCATAAGAAAATTTAAAATGATCTATATTTAACTTAATTTGTTTACCAACGTAAACATTACACATGTAGAAAAAAAAAAAAAAAACTTTTTAATGTAGTTATGCAACAATTTCTCTCTTAACTAATTTTTGTGCGTTTTGCACTTTTGAGACACTCCCTAACTTGGATTGCCCTTGTTGGGATCACTGTTTTGCGTTTTTCATAAATATTAGAGATACCTGCGTTCTGTTATGGGTTGTTGTTGTTCTTGTTTTTTTATATATATATATATATATATTTAATAGTGAAAAAAAAAAAAAAAATGCCTGAGTTCTGTTCTATTCGTAGCGTCTTGCTTTTTTGCGCAAAAACGCGTTCGGACTGAACGGCCCCTTAGATGACAAGCATACTTTTCGTTTAGACTATAAGCGATCCCTTTCAAGCCAATAATACGTTATCAGGCCCGTGTTATTGTTTCGATAGGGGCCTGTAACTTTGGAAACACCCATTTCTCTAAGAGAAGAACTTTCTTTCGATGATACAATTAACTTTAATGTCATAAAACGCAATATAACGTGATAACGCGCACAGTGTCATATCTTCACGTTCAATGTAGTTAATGCACAATGCATTTCTTAACCTCAAACTACATCAAATATTCAGACTGACAACAGGGCCGACCGATGTGAACGTGTGAGAAAGTGAACTGACCTCCATTATCCGCTGTGCCGTTCCGAATACTCATGTTTCTCATGGCAAGAGCAATAAGGAAGAATAAAAGACTCTCTCTGGTTTCTTCACGCACTCGTGGATGGCTTTTGTGTTGAACTGAAATGAAAATCCTCCGAAACTGTTGAGTTCAGCGCTGTGGACTCATTTCCGGGTGCTTCGCCTGTTTCGGTGTAAAGAATGGATTTGACGGAAGCTTTTACGGGAAAAAATCTCGGGAGACAAAGCTTCAGCTCTGGCTCATTCACGGACGCTTGTTGACATGCAGACACCTCACGCTCTCGCTCGATTCTGTTTCACTTTTTCTCTTGATAAACTACAGCGGTCTGGTGGGTGGAAATCCCCCATACGCCACAGCTGGGGAAAGCCCCCAAATTCGTCACAATGACAACGGACTAACAACAGGTGAGTTTCAAAAGAGTGCACCAGTTACTTGACATTTATGGTCTCTACGATTAATAGGAGAGAACGATTTAATAACATTTAAAAACGCTAACCTCGACCTTAAAGGGACAGTTCACCCAAAATGAAACGTCTCTCTTCATTTACTGACCCTCATGCCATCCCAGATGTGTATGACTTTCTTTCTTCTGCTGAAAAAAAAAATTACGATTTTTAGAAGAATATCTCAGCTGTGTTGGTCCATACAATGCAAGTGAATGGTGACCAACATTTTGAAGCTCCAAAATGCACACAAAGTCAGCATGAAAGTAATACATATGACTCCAGTGGTTTAATCCATGTCTTCAGAGGCGATATGATAGGTGTGGGTAAGAAACAGATAAAAATGTACGTTTTTATTTTATTTTATTTTTTATTATTATTATTTTTTTTTTTTACAATAAATCTCCACTTTCACATTCACATTTTTCTTCTTTCTTTGGCGATTCACATTATTTGTGCACCTTCTGAGCAGGGAGGCGAATTTATATTAGTGATGTGTTAAATTGATGGGCTAAAGACCCCCCCCCCCAAAAAAACATATTATTTGTCTTAAGTGGGGTGAATAGATTTGTTATGAAGAATGTTCAAAGTGGGCTCACACTGACTGATCCAATCACAATGGAGATTCATTTGTTCATAGAATACTTGAGATGTCATTCAATGATAAATGTGACTGAAATGAACAGACAGTGGTGCACCCTTTTCTGAAGTAGTTATTTTGAATAATCATTATCTGAATTTGTTACTTAAAAAAAAGCATCTTGCTGTCTCAAAAATATTTGCCTAAGCTGACACATTTTGCACAATAATTATTGCCCCCTGGGCAAGTGTGGGTAAAACTTCTTTTACTTCTATTGTTGATATCAGGAAATGAATTGTAAATGTAATTCATATCGACACATGATTAAAAGCGACCAAACGGCCTGGGACAGCATAATGAGGTCGACAGTGTTATGTCAATTAGAATATTCAAATTAGATCTCCTGACATGTCAGTTGATTATGGTCATATGACAGACACTTATAAAACGCTCACGTGAACTCTCCCACGCGAAGCAAAACCCCAAAATCGGAGTTCAGCTCTCTGCGTCACGGGTTACCATGAACCATGCCGTCTCCAATACCCATTACCCGATTATTAGCGAAGGATTTCGGGCTCGAATTTGGCGCATGTAGCAGCCCACTTACCAAAACTGCGAGTGGATCTACCTTGCGTGTGCCCACAAACAAGTTTCACGGTAAAATCGCCCACAGACTGTGGTCCTCCGTGATCAACTGGCGAGAACTGCAAGCTCTGGAGCCCATCGGCTGCGGTGGATTCGGTATGGTGTTTAGAGGCAAGTATTTTGGTGAGACCGTTGCTGTAAAGAAAGTGAGGTGCGTGAAGAACAAACTGGCATCGCGGCAAAGTTTTTGGGCGGAACTCAATGCAGCGCACCTGCACCATCAAAACATTGTGCGCGTGATCGCGGCCACCACGTGCACTCCTGTGCATCTAAACACCAAAGACAACATCGGGACGATTGTAATGGAGTTTGCAGGCACCCTAAACCTTCAGCAGGTCATTTACAGGCTCACTGATCCGTTGCCAGTGGACACGTGCGTTAAGTATTCTACGGACATCGCGTGCGCGCTACAGCACTTGCACGCGCACGGCATTGTCCACTTGGATTTAAAACCTGCCAATGTTTTAGTATCAGAAGTGGGTGTTTGCAAGCTCGCAGACTTCGGGTGCTCTTTTAAACAAACCAGCCAGAGCGACACCGTGACGCATTTGAGTAATATCGGTGGCACGTTCACGCACCGCGCGCCAGAGTTGCTGAAAGGTGAGGTGGTTTCTCCGCGCGTGGACATCTACTCTTTTGGCATCACGATGTGGCAGCTCCTCACCCGGGAGCCCCCGTATGAGGGAGACAGACAGTGTGTTCTGTACGCTGTAGTGGCTTATAATCTGCGCCCTGCCCTCACCAGGGACGTTTTTATTCGGGCACCATTTGGACAGGCATGTCAGAGTCTGATCAGCCGGTGTTGGGCCGGGGACCCCAGCATCCGGCCGACCGCACACCAACTCCTCACGGAACTTTCTATGATCTTATTATGAATTTGCACCAGAAGGACTCTACATATTTTCCTCTCAAATCTATTTTTTTTTATTTTGTTTGTATATATTGTTTTTTTATTATTATTATTATTATGTGTGTGTATATATTAAAAAGGTTTAATTAAAATATTTCCTTTTGTTAAAAGTGGGACTTTTGTGTGAAAATATTTCCTAATTTCAGTATGGAGTGACATTTGTTTAATATTCACAATTAAACGCAAGGAGTTTCACTACCAACATTTGTTTGCGAAATTGTGCAACTTCAGCTTTTATGAATCTTATTGAGTCAACTTTGTTAAAGGGACAGTTCACCCAAAAATGAAAATTCTCATCATTTACTCACCCTTATGCCATCCCAGAAGTGTATGACTTTTTTTCTTCTGCAGAACACAAATTAAGATTTTTAGAAGAATATTTCTGCTCTGTTGGTCCTTACAATGGAAGTGAATGGTGACCAGAATTTTGAAGCCCTGAAAAGCATATAAACTCGGCACAAAAGTAATCCATAGGACTCCAGTTGTTAAATCCATGTCTTCAGAAGTGATATGATGGGTGTGGGTGAGAAACATAAATACTTAAGTCCTTTTTTACTATACTTCACCTTTGACCAGCCCCGACCAGTAGGTGGCAATATGCATGAAAAATGTGAAACACCAAAAACAAAAGAAGAAAGTGGAAGTCAAAGTGGAGATTTATAGTAAAAAGACTTAAATATTTACCTGTTTCTCACCCACATCTATTATTTCACTTCAGAAGACATGGATTTACCTACTGGAGTTGTATGGATTACTTTTATGCTGAAAGTAGTAGTTTATTATGACTTAACTTTTTTTTTTTTTACATATATCATGCAGTTGGTGTAAAAGCTTAACGCATCAAATTGAGGATACATTAAGAATAACGAGTTGACTGACTAAATATGTATCATCAAAGGTTCTGCCAAGTTTTGCAAACATGGTTTTAGACTCGAAATCTGTTTTGTTAATATTGGATAACAGTGTGTAATGTAATCTATACATCTGAGGCTCCAAAATAACCAAGTATGCATAGAAAATAACTATTTCCCATTGCTCATAATTTAATCATCTTTTTATAACCATGCTCATATTGCTTCATTATAAAACACCCAAAATAATGCAGACTTCCACAGGCAAAACTAAATAAAGGCAATGGATTTCATTCAACACATCTGTTCTAATGAAATCTGTGTTTTGAAGATAAAGCAGAGCTTCTGCTCAATCATGTTGTTAAAATATTATTAGACTGTAAATATATAAATATGAACAAAAGACGCAGTGCCAAAAGTTTCTGCACAGACAATAACCACAAATATATCTTGGCAAAAGAGATCCATGCTAAACCATCGAGCAGAACATTTCACATACATATTATGTACTCTGGTTCGACATGGAAAGCAAAGCTTTTGTTTAACTATTTTTCTTTCATAATTTGAAGTGGGTACTTTTTTTTTAAATATCTTGGCATGACCATTTGCATTTGATACATTTAATGTTTCTTGCAAAAACAAATTTTGAGACAAGAATAAAACAGTCTCCGCTTTAAACTGCACTTATGCTTTACTATAAACATGAGTGATCAAATTTTAAACGTATCAAAATAAAAGCCCAATCAATTCAGTATTACAGCACCCAAAAAAAAAGAAAAAGGACAAAGCAGGCATTTCTTCTCACGCGTTCTTGGACTCAAGTCGAGTCAAACTGGGCACATGGCACATGATGGTCCAGCTTCGGAGTGTGAATGTAATAGAACAACTTCTCAGTTAGAGGACTGGCAATTCAGCTATTGATAAACAGTTTAACATCAGCACGATTTAAGTGTTACAAGCTGGGATGCTGTACAGTTTTAGGACATACAAAAAAAATTTAGGGGAAAAAAAAGAAAAATCACAATCATAGATATTAATAATAAAATTATATATTAATACCTACAAGGCTGTTATTTCTTTATTTTTGTTCAAGTTTAAAACATCAATTATTTTAAAAACGTGGAAAGTCTCTGTCTTGCATGTGTTGCGTTTGAACAGAATTAGCTAGTCTTTCCAGTCCTCTTCCGTTCTACACTACACAACTGTTTCCTGGTACCCCTTCACACATGGAATGAAAATAAACAAAGTACACAGAATCAGAACAGTGAGGCTCCATTTGGCCTCTATTCCAATCTCTTGTACAAAAAAACAAAAAGAACAAAGATATGTACTGCAATCGCCCTATTCACTCCAGCCGATGGATTAATTATGGACCACCTAACCCTTCAAATTATTAGTGTTACCAACCCAAAAATATACAATACAGTACATCACATTTTACTTCACTTTGACTGCAAACATATGGGATATTGGGAAAAAAAAAATAAAAAAAGAAAAAGATTTTAGGAAGTCTACATTAAATATTATTATTTTATTCCTGTGGATCCCACACAAAGGAGGAAAGTTGAACTGAACTTTGTTTTTCTTGCAGTCTTTGACGTAATACCATTAATCCAGTTCGCTTCCCTGACAATTAAACATGAACTCAGCCTTGAATATGCTTTAAAACACCTTCACAAGACTAGGTAAGGTAAGGGTGGGGGTTAAAAGGAATTAATCATTCTTCTTCTCCCCCTCTGATTTATCTGTGATGGCAGCGGCTGTGTTGGCATCTGCTGGCTGAGCTGAGCTGTCTTTGTTTGGGTCAACTCCGCTGGTCCCAAACTCATTGACACGGTTAGGATCCACTCTGTAAATCCAGCGCTGGTATAGATAGATGAAGAATACCACATCTATGAAGAGCAGACCAAAAACATTATCTCGGAACATAAACGGCTACAGTTAAACTTCCTAAAATACCAGTACTTGCAAGGCAGCAAAATAATACTTTTAGGTAAAATAATACATTTGTAACCCCAGATAGAGGGTAGTTCAGACTGCAGATATTACGATTTGTTGGTAACATTTTGAATGCTCACCACTGTCTCTCAAGTCAATGGGAGCATTTTCAAACTTCTTAAGTATGTACATTTTGACTTTCAGCTGCTTTGCAAGCTCTGTATAAATGTACAGACATTGTAGCACTCGCGATATTATTCAATGTAACATTAAATAGCATCTGTTTCGCTCCTAGTATTCAAAGCTGGCATTCCAAAATTATGTGATAGATGAAAACCAGAATGTAAAATTAATTTAATCACTATTTTAAGAGAAAGGTAGGGACACACACCATCTCTGAGACAACCTATTCTGTACATCATTGGCATCTTGATGACAAAGGCAAACAAGTCATCTATAAAGGTATTCAGGGCCTTGTAGGTGAGCATCCTCCAGGGAAGATGGGCTACTGACTTCATCTTGTAGTTGATGAAGAGCTGTGGTGTCATGGTGATGAAACCTTTAGGAAATATGATACATGTACAATATAAAACATGCCAGTTCACATAGTATTTTTCCAGTAGCACTTACTATATAGAGCAAATAAAAGGAACTACACACTACTTAAAAAAATGATTTGTTTTCAGCAAACTTTGAGCTACAACGAGGTGTAGCTCGCAAGCAAAGTTACTGACGAAAATGTTTTGTAAGTTACTTAAAGTTCAGATTTTTTTGGGAGGGGGGACCTTGGTAGCTCAGCGAGTATTGATGCTGACTTCCACCCCTGGAGTCGCGAGTTCAAATCCAGGGCGTGCCGAGTGACTCCAGCCAGGTCTCCTAAGCAACCAAACTGGCCCTGTTGCTAGGGAGGGTAGAGTCACACGGGGTAACCTCCTCAGGGTCACTATAATGTGGTTCTCGCTCTCGTTGGGGTGCGTGTTGATTGTGCATGGATGCAGCGGAGAATAGCGTGAAGCCTCCACAGGCGCTACGTCTCCGCGGTAACATGCTCAACAAGTCACGTGATAAGATGCGTGGATTGACGGTCTCAGACGCGGTGGCAACTGAAATTCATCCTCCGCCACACGGATTAAGGCGAGTCACTACGCCACCACGAGGACTTAAAGCACATTGGGAATTGGGCATTCCAAATTTAAAAAAAAAAAAAAAAAAAATAATAATAATAATAAATTCAGATTTGGAAAAACATGAAGGCAAGTACTGATTAGAGGTCAACTGAAAGTGGATTTTGCCGATATGATAACTAAGGTGGCGTAGAATTTAGAACACGATTATCTAATCAAAATAAAATATGCACTGAAGTGAGGATAAAAATATGGATGAATATTGTCAATGATGAAAGATTTAGATACAGCTAATCCCCACGTGATTGTTTTTATTTCACCTCAAGAGTCCATTTTTATACTGTAGAACCCAGCTGTTCTAACAGTAGACTCATCCAGCACTGGCCACAGAGGAAAAAAATAAATAAAACTATCGGCAATGATTTTTCTGATAACCAGTAGTACCAAAAAGCACGATTACTCTGTAAAAACGATATATCGGTCTAACTCTAGTAATTATGACATAAATTTCAATTTTGGGCGAACCACTCCTACCATTACTCTAAAGTACTGTACCATTAAATACACTAACATTCTAAAAGGATATTTTGGAAACCCACATGACCCCATATAAATATGAGAACAACTTAAAAGGTATTTTTGTCCCCATTAAAAAGTTTTACTCCTAAAGAAATTAACTGTAATTTTGAAACATAGGTATAAAATCATGTCAACTCACGAGATGAGGACTCTAGTCATATTAGTAACCTTATAAAAGCTGTTTTATTCTACATGGGGCAGGGGTGTCCTCAGGATCAGCTGAATACTACTCGCTTCATCTCAGTAACCAGGGGCAGACTCTGAAGAGAAATCAGCCCGGGATTTTACATAGAAACTGGCCCAAAAGTTGTTGGGGGGGGGGGGGGTCGCTGTCCTTTTCTGCATATTGCTGCCCCCTTCGGCATATCGCGGCACTGTTTTGTGGCCCGTTCTTCATAACGCGGCAGCCCATTTCAGCTTATCGCAGCCAATTTGGCCCCATTTCACGGCCGGCCCTTTGTGAAAAGTCCCAGTTCTCCCGATGGCCAGTCCGCCCCTGTCAGTGACCATCTTGTTATTGGACACCTTTACTCTTGGATTAATTTAATCATGGCTGATTGTGAATGGTGAAATTCTACAATGGCATCTGTAACTGAAAACTACCCACACCACTAGGTGTCACTGTAAGTCCAAGATGACACAAGCAAAGTTACTGAGTGCACCTTTAATCTAAAGAAACCATATGACTCCAGTGGTTAAATCCATGTCTTCAGGAGTGATATGATAGGTGTGGGTGAGAAACAGATCAATATTTAAGTCCTTTTTTTACTATAAATTCTCCTCACTGATCAATCAATCTCCACTTTAACTTTCACATTCTTCTTGTCTTTTTGGTGATTCACATTCTTCATGCATATCGCCCCCTACTAGGCAGGGAGAAGAATTTCTAGCAAAAAGGACTTAAATATTGTTTCTCACCCACATGGGTGCCACCTATCATATCACTTCTGAAGATATGGAATAAAACACTGGAGTCATATGGATTACTTTTACGATGCCTTTATGTGCTTTTTGGAGCGTCAAAATGTTGGCACCCATTCACTTGCATTTTATGGACCAAAAGAGCTGAAATATTCTTCTAAAAATCTTAATTTGTGTTCTGCAGAAGACAGACAGTCATAAACATCTGGGATGGCATGAGGGCGAGTAAATGATGAGAATTTTCATTTTTGGGTGAACTAACCCCTTAAGTATTAATGTGTGCTGACATGCATCCATGCCCTTTATGCTAACAACTGGATTTCACACATGACGCATGACCTTGTGGACTATGCTTTCCTTACTCTATATGTGTGAGATAGAAAAACCTTTAAAGGGCTACGAGGTAAAGAAAAAGAAAAAAAAAAGAAAAAAAGGAATTCCCCCACGAACATTTTTCTCAAGCTCAAATTCTTGTTTACCGTTTCTAGTTTAATGTTGGCAAGCATCGTTGTGGTTATCAGCTTTGCAATCGAATGCAGCCATTATAAAATGAAGATATGAAGTGAACAACACTTACCAAAGGTTAACAAGAACCCATAAAGCATACTGAGCACCCATGAGTACCAGCCTTTGTGCTCCACATATAATAAGCTATAAACTGCATAGCACCCAAAGAGAGGGTACAACAGCCAGGACAAATACTTAAAGGCCATCTAGAAAAAAGTAGACAGAGATTAGTCACTAAAAAGCATGAGGATTTTCAACTTTTCAATAAACTGCATGTACGAACTAGCACATGAGTCTACTTACATCATCATAGATTTTGGTTGAAGACTCCACATATGTGGACTTGTCTTTGAATGTCAAACGTGGGAATATTCCAGCAATCCTGTTCTCTCTGTCCAACTAGGAAAGGAAAATAAAAATTAATATCACACCAGCCCATTTCACTGACAGAGGTCATCCTAAATGCTAGCCAGCATCTCTCACCCTGACGTCCATAACTTTGGTAATCTTCCAGAAGTCGATGAGCAGTCCGATAAACACGCTGACCTGGACCACAAAGTTGGTTTCATTGTCCAGGATATACAGCAGCACCACCAGAGACTGGAACACCCCAAATATGATGGAGCGCACGGAGAGCCCCTCAAGAGATTGACGACTGTTCCAGAACTGGATATCTGCACATAGAAAAGCAGAGAGAGTGAAATGAAAGGAGAAACTACAGAACTCAGACACCAGCAGAACCATCTAAAATAAAAACAACAACAACAACTATTTATTTACCATTTTTGAAGGCCAAGAACTCAAAAATGCTGTGGACGATGGAAACTACGATAGTAAGGCCCAGGAGATAAGGGTTGGTCTCAAGTAGAGCCACCTGTTAAGAGAAACAATGAAATGAACCAAGTAAGTACACCTACACATCAAGACTGGTTTATAGCATCTCACAAATGAGTTACTTAAAGGGATAGTTCACCCAAAAAATTAAAATTCTCTCATCATTTACTCGCCCTCATGCCATCAAAGATGTCTATGACTTTCTGTCTTCTGCAGAACACAAATTATCTTTTTAAAAGGATATCTCAGCTCTGTAGATCCATTCAACGCAAGTGAATGGGTACCAGAACTTTGAAGCTCCAAAAAGCACATAAAGGCAGCATAAAAGTAAACCAAATGACTCCAGTGGTTTAATCCATGTCTACTGAAGTTACATGATAAGTGTGGGTGAGAAACAGATCAATATTTAAATCCTTTTTTACTATAAATCTCCTTAAGAGCTATTCTTTTGTTTTCAGCAACTCGTATTCTTTGTACATATCGCCACCTACTCGCCATCGAGGATGGTATGAGGGGGAGTAAATGACGAGAGAATTTTAAATTGAGTAAACTATCCTATTAAGCTGTAATTCAGCAAGCATGCTCAGCAAGCCTCCATACATACTTTAGGAACAGATGATATACTGGTGATTATCAGTATACCTGTAGGTCAATATTATCCATTCTTTTAACCATCAGCATCAGTCGATAATGGAAGCAGACTTATTTTTTCTATTGCAAACAGTAAATATTTGTGTTTGCCATTGTGTTGACTAGAACATGAGAAAAAAAAAAGACCTTATATGCTGTATCAGCCAGAATTTCTATATCAGTGCATCGCTAACATTTATGACAACATAAAGTCTACCGTGATACCCTGGTAATATTTATAAGCTATATTAAAACTAAAATCAACAAATTTCTTCATGTATTAAAACTAAAATCATCCACATCCACATATTTTCTAAATTCTTCACCCCTTGGGGGTCCAAGGTGTTAAAAATAAGAAATCTTCTAAAACTCTAGTTTAAAACACTTGTGTCAAGTTCTTACAAATGTAATCTTTGTGTCCAATTTGGTTTCATACATAAAAAAATAAAAAATAAAAACTTTATGGCATTTACTACAAGAAATAATTTTTTTTTAAATGTCATGTTGTGTAACCATAAAGTAAAAAGTATTATAAAACTTTATTTGCACCTTGAATACATTTGAGTATAAAACAACTTCATTAATAATAATAAAAAATAATACAAAAAAAAAGGTTTTCAAAAAAATTTCTAGGAAAAACTTTTTTTTCAGGGTTACACCACATGACCTGAGCTAAATGTGCCTTTTCATAAAAATGTCAAAATAAATATTAGATTTTTTTTTTTTTTTTTTTTAAATCTTCATGCTCAGTCTTGAGGGTCTCAAGGTGTCTGATCTGTTTTATGTTTTTTTTTTTATGGTCAGCATAAACAACAAAATGGCTACCTACATGTTGGTTACACCACATGACTTTGATTTGGTGGACAAAAGCAAAAATGAATCATATTTTAAAACAAAATTGTTTCACTGCTTTAAAAAAAAAAAAGAAATAACAATAAAAGATTATTCTGCACTATTCAAGAATTTCAGCTTTTAATGAGACTTTGATTTTATTTTTATTTTTTTTTACTGTTTCTGGACACCAATTTTTTTTTACTTAAAGTCCCAGAAAAAAAAAATACTTAAAATATTTGACTTAAAACTCTGAAAATTGAAAATATATCATAGAAAATGTATACAAGTAAACTTTTTTTAAAGAATTGCATTTATGCATTTATGCATTTTTAATTTAATTGATCTAGGCAAAAAAAATGAGCGTAACGTCATTGACCCTTACACATCGCCATAATATGCACCTGTTACCCTCTGTTATTGTATTTTTATGATAACTTTGTAAAAATAATCCACATTATGAAAAAGATTTGCTCTAGATTGAATCTAGATCGCTCACTGCAACACACATTTTTTCTGCTTCAAGGCTGTTTTTTGTTTTTTTAAAGAAAGACAAGATTTCCTTGAATAGTTCTCTTGGTCATTTTTGAAAGTCTGCAAAACTTTTGAAAACTTTTCAACTCAACCCATTGTTAAAATCCGACACACCTGTTTGCCGGTGTTTTCGGAAAAATGCCGCCATTTGTGGTGGATAGAGCGCTTGCGTGCTCATGGTTGCCAGACTGCACAACTAAAGCCTCACACTGGCTGTTAAATAGTGGCTAACAGCCACTATTTAAAGTCTGTTATTTATCAAGCTTTGAGAATTAAATATTTTACTTGCATGATTAGTTCTAGGTAACACATGGCACAATTAATCTAAAGGGGATTGTAAGGGGGAATGGTGGTTTTACCAAGGGGATGGTTTTTGGTATTTCTTACAACAAGAGGGATGGCATCCCCTTGCATCCCCCCTCAACTCAAGCCCTATCTAGAACCACTGATGTATAACTATTTTTGGCTACTCATTTGTTCAAGAACCATCTCACTGTAATCATCTGTTTAAGCTGATCAGTAAAAGCTATACATTGTAGATATTCCATTCCACTGCAGACCTTAACAGAATCCTGATCCTCATCTGACTGCTCGTAAGTGTCCTCTCCCAGGAAATTCCAGGGTGAGCGAGCACTCTGAGCAGCATACAGCTGCCAGCGCCACAATGAGAGGGGACAGTAGTTGAGTCGAAGAGGTAGATTCTGCAGGGAGTCGTTTATGGGGTAGTAGTCCTTCTGCAGGTTCCAGTAGTCATTGAAATAAACGATGGGGTAGTAGTCTCCACTCACTGCATCAAACTTCACATCTGAGAGCAACAGTTAGGATGAGAGGAGTTAGGTTAACCAGGTGAAATACAGTTATGATGTGTGCGGTGTGCACGGAGAAGCTCCGTCAGTGACGTCACTTTACAGCCTAGTGTAAAATGTGTTTGCACGATAACTCGTTTGAAAAGTGACGGCGATAAGTTAAGGTGGAAAAAAAACACGACCCAAGCTGTCCAGCGCACAAGAGCACTTTATTAACACTTCAAAAGAAAATCAGGAGCACACAGTTTAATGTTGCTGTGCAGGCGCATTGACAGAGTGCTTGTGCTGGTTAATGTGCTTGAGAGTTGTATCTCTCCAGCGCATAACTTACATTTTACTGCTATTTTCTATGTTTAATGATGTATAAGTGTTATGATTTCAAGGCATGTATTTCCATTACACAAAACTGTCTGTCTTTACCACAAGCGAGTCTCCATTAAACTTCACTGAATGGACGAGCATATGCTTTTGACGGAAGCCCCTGGGATAAACAGTTGATCATTAAAGCGCAAATGATGTGATTTAATTATATAAATATATAGTTTGCATGTGCTGTGCGCTTCACAGTGGATGAGTGCTCTGCTGTCATCTCATACTGTATAACACACAAAGCTTTTTTATACTTGACATCACTACTGCATTTATTTTTGAAGAAAATAGTATTTTTTGAAAATAAATGTAATCAGGTACAACACTATTTTAAAACTTACAATATTAGTTTTAAATATTTAAAATATTTATCAAACATTATTCTGTATTTTCAGCTGAGCAAAATTATTCATATAACAGTCACCATTGCCCTCTGCTGGGCTGATTTTTTTGTCCCACTCCTTCCATGATGGACTATTTTGCACTTCAACAAACAGTACTTTAAGTTTTACAAGTAAAGGAAAATAACTGTTTTGCATTAGTCTTAAAAGTATTGAGAGTTTCAAATTGCGAATTCAGTATCGTGAATCGAACCGAATCGTGAGATGAAGGGTTACGCCCTTAATCATTTTTTTTTAATGATTATTTTTTATCCCCTTTTCTCCCAATTTGGAATGCCCAATTCCCACTACTTAGTAGGTCCTCGCGGTTCCGCTTCTGATAACGTCAATCTGTGCATCTTATCACGTGGCTCGTTGTGTATGACACCGCAGAGACTCACAGCACGTGGAGGCTCATGCTGCTCTCTGTGATAAACGCACAACTTACCACGCACCCCATTGAGAGCGAGAACCACTAAACGTGACCACGAGGAGGTTACCCCATGTGTCTCTACCCTCCCTAGCAACCGGGCCAATTTGGTTGCTTAGGAGTCCTAGCTGGAGTCATTCAGCACACCCTGGATTCGAACTCATAACTCCAGGGGTGGTAGTCAGCGTCAATACTCGTTGAGCTACCCAGGCCCCCCCCATTTATGTTTTTTTAATAAATAAATTTTAATAAAAAAATAGGAAATAAAATTGCTGTTCAGGGACTTACGCTGGTCCAGGGGAGGAGGGACGGAGCCTTTCACCCAAGCTGTGTGATCATCCACAATGTTGATGGTGAGGTTGGGATGCCAATGGGATATGATCTCCACAGGCCCGTGACTCTCTGCTCGCTAGGAACACACAAATATATCATAACTGAACAAGCTTCTTGCAAGAGGCCAACTACACTCTAGAGAAGGTGTTTTCAAAGTCTCAGACAGCAAGCATTGACAATTTACGAGATGAAGGGCCCTTGTTTTGCACATTTATATATACAAATACAACATACATTATTGTATGCATAGGCCTACAGTGCCCTCCGCTAATATTTTCACCCTTGGTAAATATAAGCAAAGGCGGCAGTGAAAACATTTGTTTATCCTTTTAATTTTTCATTCAGAATATATAAAAAAAAAAATCTATCCTCTAATGGATATCAAACAATTGCACAAGTTTTATCAAAAAACAAAGATTTTTGTCAAATATATGTATGGCACAATTATTGGCACCCCTAGAAATTCTTATGAGTAAAATATTTCTGAAGTATATTCCCATTCATACAAAATGGGAAGTGGCTATAAGAAAATAGCTAAAGCATTGAAAATGCCCATTTCCACCATCAGGCCAATAATGAAGAAGTTCCAATCAAATGGAGATGTTAAGAATTGGCCTGGAAGAGTATGTGTTCCTATATTGTCTCCCCGCACGGTGAGGATTATGGTTTGAGTGGCCAAAGAATCTCCAAGGATCACAGCTGGAGAATTGCAAAAATTTGTTCAGTCTTAGGGTCAGAAATTCTCCAAAACTACAATCACCACGAGTTGTTTGGGAGGGTTTCAAGAAAAAAGCCTCTGTTGTCATCAAACAACAAACTTTAGCATCTTCAGTTTGCCATACACTTCTGAAACTTCAAATGGGATCGGGGTTCTATGGTCAGATGAAACAAAATCAGAGCTTTTTGGCAGCAAACACCAGAGATATGTTTGGTGCACACAGAGAGGTAGACGTATGGAAAAGTACCTCATGCCCACAGTTAAATATGGTGGTGGATCTTTAATGTTGTGGGGCTGTTGTGCCAGAGGCCCTGGAAATCTGGTTCAGATACATGGCATCATGTACTCTATCAAGTACCAACAGATACTAAATCAAAACCTGACTGCCTCTGCCAAAAAGCTTAAAATTGGCCGTGGTTTGATCTTCCAGCAGGACAATGATCCAAAAACACACATAAAAATCAACAAAAAATGGTTCACTGACCACAAAATCAAGGTTCTGCCATGGCCATCCCAGTCCACTGGCCTGAACCCTATAGAAAACCTGTGGGGTGAACTGAAGAGGAGAGTCCACCATGTGGACCTCAGAATTTGAAGGATCTGGAGAGATTCTGTATGGAGGAATGGTCTAAGATCACTTGCCATGTGTTCTCCAACCTCACTAGGAATTATAGGAGAAGACTCAGAGCTGTTATCTCGGCAAAAGGAGGTTGCACAAAGTATTGAATAAAAGGATGCCAATAATTGTGCCACACATATACAGTCATGTGAAAAAGAAAGTACACACTCCATGAATTCTATGGTTTTACGTATCAGGACAGTAATAAAAATCATCTGGTCCTCAGCAGGTCTTAAAATTAGGTAAATACAACCTCAGATGGACAACAACACATGACATATTACACAGTATCATGATTAATTTAACAAAAATAAAGCCAAAATAGAGAAGCCATGTGTGAAAATCTAAGTACACTCTTACTGCTTCCATTGGAATTAAGAGGCTAAGTAGCAGCCAGGTGCTGCTAATCAAATGCCCTTGATTAATTGATAATCAGCAAGTGTAACCACCTCTATAAAAGCCAAAGTTTTAGCAGTTTGCTGGTCTGGATTATTCAGGTGTGTGTTAACACAATGCCAAGGAGGAAAGACATCAGCAATGATCTTAGAGAAGCAGTTGTTGCTGCCCATCAATCTGGGAAGGGTTATAAGGCCATTTCTAAACAATTTAAAGTCCATCATTCCACAGTGAGAAAGATTATTCACAAGTGGAAAACATTAAAGACATTTGCCAATCTTCCCAGGAGTGGATGTCCCAGCAAATTCACCCCAAGGTCAGACCGTGCAATGCTCAGAGAAATTGGAAAAAACCCAAGAGTTACATCTCAGACTCTACAAACATCAGTTAGCATGTTAAATGTTAAAGTTCAAGACAGTACAATTAGAAAAAGACTGAACAAGTATGGTTTGTTTGGAAAGGTTGCCAGGAGAAAGCCTCTCTCTAAAAAGACAGCACAGCTTAGGTTTGCAAAATTGCATCTGAAGGAACCACAAGACTTCTGGAACAATGTCCTTTGGACAGATGAGACCAAAGTGGAGATGTTTGGCCATAATGCACAGCACCACGTTTGGCGAAAACCAAACACAGCATATCAGCACAAACACCTCATACCAACTGTCAAGCACGGTGGTGGAGGGGGTTATGATTTGGGCTTGTTTTGCAGCCACAGGACCTGGGCACCTTACAGTCATTGAGTCGACCATGAACACCTCTGTATACCAAAGTATTCTAGAGTCAAAAGTGAGGCCATCTGTCTGACAGCTAAAGCTTGGCCAAAATTGGGTTATGCAACAGGACAATGATCTCAAGCACACCAGCAAATCTACAACAGAATGGCTGAAAAAGAAAAGAATCAAGGTGTTGCAATGGCCCAGTCAAAGTCCAGACCTCAACCCGATTGAAATGCTGTGGAAGGACCTTAAGAAAGCTGTGCATAAACAAATACCCGCAAACCTCAATGAACTGAAGCAATGTTGTAAATAAGAGTGGGCCAAAATTCCTCCACAATGATGTGAGAGACTGATAAAGTCATACAGAAAATGATTACTTGAAGTTATTGCTGCTAAAGGTGGTTCTACAAGCTATTGAATCATAAGGTGTACTTGGTTTTTCCACACGTGGCTTCTCCATTTTGGCTTTATTTTTGTTAAATTAATCATGACACAGTGTAATATGTCATGTGGTGTTGTTCATTTGAGGTTGTATTTACCTCATTTTAAGACCTGCTAAGGACCAGATGATTTTTATTACGTCCTGATCCGTAAAACCACAGAATTGAAGGAGGGTGTACTTTCTTTTTCACATGACTGTATTTGACAAAAATATTAGGTTTTATTTGATAAGACTTGTGTTGTGTTTGCAATTGTTTGATATCCATTAGAAGATCGATTTTTGTTAATATTTTGAATGAAAGATCAAAAGGATAAACAATAAAGGCATTTTTTTCACAGCCTTCCAATAGCATTTCATTCAGTCTGACAGACTCATTGTAATCAATGGCTATATATATTTCTATTAATAAAATGTAAACGTATTTTGCATTAATTTTGATTAAAAAACAATTTTTTTTGGTCTTTATGACAATTCAATTATTTAGCAGTTTTTGTAGCCTATATTAGTTTATTTATTCAACTGGACCAAAACTCACCTTGATCATTTCTGGATCAGCTTCCGTCTCTCCCGTCAACAGGTTCTTGGTCTTGAGGAACTTCCTCCGCTTGTACTTGTTGAGCACTGTTGAAGAGGATGTGAGTGAGAATAGGCTCTTGTCTTTAGTGTGGGTTCACCCATGCATTGATAATGTGTTATTATAGGCCTGCTGACCCAGCCAAACGTGTGAGCAGTAAAAACATTAGTGTCTGAGAGGTGAGTGAGAGAGCACAAGAAACATGAACAACAACTGGACAAACTCACTTCGAGTGGCATGAACCGTGGCTAGCCTGCGGTACTGTCCCTTGCGTTTGGGGTCTGGATGGAAACCACTCTTGGTGAAATAAATGTGCATATACAGAGAGCCGTTCTGCTTCACACTCTGTTCCACAGAGAAAGAGATTGGATTAGCAGTAGTCACTCATCACGAAGATTAGATTATTATTGAAAACACACACGCACACAAACACACAACATGCACCAAACAATAGAGTTCTTTTAAACCAATCAAAAGACTATTTGTCTAACATCTATGTGTCTCAGACAGCCCAGCGAATGTGCATCCCCATAATTTTGCAGGAAGCATTCACGTCCCACCTCAGAGAGGTCCAGCTCTTTGTAATGCTCAAAGCAGCCATCCCCCAAATCTCCTGTGGTCCAGTCACCATAAATCAGATCTTGCTGGAACCAGAACAGGGCTTCTGTGTTGTTGAAATCTGTAAATATCTCATTCTCAGAGATATATACATATAGATCCTGTGAACAGACAGGCAAAAGGTAAAGTCATGTTATCAGTGCTGTCACAAACTAGCAGGTATTAACTCAGGGTTTGGTTATGTGGTAGATTAAATATCCTGTTTAGAATATTTTGATGTGTGTGAAATGTAGATAAAGGTTAGACTGTGAGAGTACAATAACAGTTTGCATATTTGATAAAGGAAAAAGATCTGAAGACAATAGGGACTGCTTCATATAACATTTCAGAGTCAGATTATCTTTACACTACATTTATGCAACTAGTAGAAGCTTTTATCCAAAGAGTACATTTTATCAGTACGTGCGTTTTCAGGGACTCGAACCTGTGACCTTGGTGCTGCTCTACAGAAACAATTTGGATAAAATACCGAACCAGAATGTTACAATTAGAGGTAGCCAATATATCTGTTTTACAGATTAATCTGTGCTGATAGTTACTTTTTGGAACAATCGGTTGTCAGAAAAAAAATCTATGATGATAGTTTTTTTTTTTTTATTATTCCTCCATGTTTGCTGGGTGAGTCTACAGTTAGAACAGCTGGGTACTGCAGTATAACAGCGGCCTCCAGAGGTGAAATAAATACAATCAATGACACCTCATAGGAAGTTGCTGAATCTAAATCTTTCATAATTGACAATATTAATATTAATATTTTTTTAAATAAGAAAAAATATTTTTATTCTCACTTCATGCATATTTTGTTATTGTGAATGTGATTAGAGCATGCAAAGTAAAATGCGAGTATAATGAAACACACTGTGTCTCTAACGTCATATCTTGTGAATATAATTAACCTTATTCCTTAAAGGTGCACTCAGTAATTTTTTCCTCATTAAAAAAGTTTAACTCCTAAAGACATGAATTGTAATTTTGCAATATATTTAGGAAATCATAACCACTCACATTAAAATGAAGACTCCAGTCATATCAGTAACCTTGTAAAAGCTGTTTTATTTTACATGGAGAGGGTCCTCACATGGAGGCTGCCATTTTGGAATCACATGACCATCAGATTACTACTCACTTAATCTCAGTAACCATCCTGTTATTTGACACTTTCACTCATTGATTAAAGTAATCATGGCTGATTGTGAATACTAAATTTCTACAATGGCATCTGCAACTGAAAACTACTGATTTTAAATGATGCTGCATCCAGGCCACTAGGTGTCAGTGTAAGTCTAAGTTGATACAAAGACAAAAGTTACTGAGCGCACCTTTAAATCTCATCTGGTGAAATATATATTCACAAAACCCTTCATCTGGTGAATATATGGGCTATGAATTGCTTAATTTGTATAAAATAAATAATTACATATAAAGAATTGCAACAGAGCCAAGTCTCATTCATTTTAAAATAAGAGTCTACAGTGTATTTTCGGGCTTGTTTATAGTTAAAAGTCCTGCGTTATGCACCAAATCTTAATTTTTTTTTCTTCTGGTTATTATTGGGATTTTGGTTGCACAATAAACTGCATCTGGGATTTTATTGGACTATTGTTACCTCTGTCTGTGGCCATCATAGTAAAGAAAGACTAAGATTTTTTGTAATATTCTATAAATCAATTTTAAAAACTATTGGCTGATTATTCAGTTTTCAGCCTTTTCCAACACCTTAGTTATCAGTATTGACAAAATACACTATTGTTCCACCTCTAGTTACAATGACTTTTGTAAACATGTTGCTACACTTAGTACCAAAATGCCTTCTGTATTTCACCAAGTGGCTCTAAGCACACTTGCAACTCTGACCCTCTCAACTTTGGTTCAAGGTGGGTTGAGAAAACAGACCAGATCAAATAGATGGGGGGTGAATTTTCTTTTAAGACCGGACCATGAAAGAAAAAATTATCAGATTTAAGATCAATGTTGAATATTTTTCAGTGGGTTATCCTTGCCATAAGCGTGTCCTTGGGAAAGAGGTTGCGGCTGGGCACTCGTGGAGCTCCAGCAGGAGTGTTGGGATCTGGAGTTGATGGACCTCTCCGGAACCAGCTGCTTATAGCCCAGATGATAAAAATCCTGAATACACAAACATGAGAACACATTTACATTAGACTCTTTTTCATCAATCCAACAGTCTGTAAGTCTCTATGAAATGGCTTGATAAGTGCAGTTTTCTGTCCAGTGTTAACATATTTCCTTTCAAAATTAAGTTTGGGCAGCTCATAACAAAGGGATCATCCTTTTAAAAAAATAAAAATAAAATAAAATATTGGCCACTAGCCCTTCACTTAACATCACAGCCATAAACCATTATTCACTACTTGTTAGTTGGTTGTGGCTGGTATTAGGGAGAGGGACATTCTCATTCTAGAGAGCATTTGATGAAGATGATTCATCAATATTTTGGCCCATATTTCAGGAAGAGAATACAAATCTGCTAAATGTTCATTTAGATGGCTTTAAAGCTAATAGACATGTAATAAAAGCCATAGAACATAGAAGAATTTTGATTTCATGAGGCCTTTAAGGAATCATAATCACAAAACATGCCCAAAAAAAGCATCAAATATGATTGCAGTTAAAAACAACATTAAGCCAAAAAATCTGTCTATATCAGTCCACCTGAAATATGAGTTAAGTGACTTTGGTAAAATATCACTGATGGAGGAAATCAATGTATTTCTGAGAATTTCTGGACTGTTATGTTACAAAAGTATGATATGGTAACATAAGCATGCTCTGCTTGGAGACAAAACCCTTGACATCAATTAAAGCTCCCAGAACAGCTCTTCAGTTCAGTTATGCCCCATTAACAGAAATGTAACTTTCCCCTGTGTCAGCTCCAAAATACATATGTCAATGGATAGTAAACAGTTTTTAAATTTTTCTTCTTTCAAATTTATGCAAATTTGATTAAATATTGAAAATAATCAGTGTTAGTGTATTTCTTATATTCTGTTGTTAAATTATATTCATTACATAAATTGTATTATGTTTATCTGCATTTATATCGGCCATTGAATATCCCATGTCAGTCATCCACTAAATTCGAGGGCAGGATTTCTTAAAGTACATATGAGGATACCAGACAAACCAAGTGCGTATAGTTTCACTAAATTTTGTACTCACCTGAAGAGAACACCTTTAATCACCTGCCAAGCATTGGGCTGCTGCTGCTGTTGTTGTTGTTGGGGGTCCTGGGCAGTCGCAACGGTCTGAGCCACCTGACCTGAGGCAGCTGCCCCATTACTGCTCACCTGCACAGAACATTTATTGGTATACCAATAACTCACATGGTGGAAAAGATCAGAAGGAATAGATGATAGCATACGTTTCAAAACCTCATTCATTTCTGTTGTACCCTTGACTTGTTGCTCTTTCCGAACTATCCTCAGAAAATGTGTACTTTCATTTGGGCTGAAGTATGAGTTACACAATTAATATCTAACCAACCAAACAGGGAAAAGTTTTTAATCATCTAATCATCTTTTTTTTTTTTTTTTTTTTTTTTTTAACAACGGTTTACTTTTACTTAATTCAATCTTTACTCAGACACATAGGCTGATTATAATTATTCCCAATAACCCAATCTGAGATGTATGGATGCCAACCAAAAACCCATGACAAAACAGAAAATTTTACTCATGTGTAAACAAAACCTCAAGCGCCTTGTAGCCAACCATCATCACTGCTGCTTTCTGTACATTTGAAATCAAGCTATACTAATCATTCCTAACATAAAAGGGCAGTTGAAAAAGCCTATGACAACATCCAGCCATCAATAACTTAAATGAAAACAAAGTGTGACCAGTTTCAACAACTAACCAGAAAAGGCTATTAATTATGATGCGGACAACTATCATTAAGTCTGATTGGGCAGCTTAGCCTAGCTTTCTTCTAGCTCTGTATTCCCACCGTTCCTGTTCCTTTTGTTGTTAATCAGCTAAAAGCAATTTGCTCAGGATAATGATTAGATTTGACACTGCTGAAAAGGATAAATATTAAACTGAAATCTATATAATGTCAAGGAAAGCATGAAATTGCTTCAGACTGGATTTAGGTCATCAAAATGGAGGCAGAAGATGGGGGATATGATTTGATACGATACTGGTTACAATCCAGAACTCTAAATATTAGAGATAGAAGCTCAGAGATAACCATAATTCCTTGCAGGCTTGTCACCAAATTCAGAGACCTGTGTCTAAACACAAAACTCCCTCTGTTAGTGGGTTATCGACTTCCTGTTCTTCCCAGCAGCCCTCAGTCAGGGAAAGTGGGCAACAGAGCATTGTCAACCCTCATTCTGAATACAGGTGTTCTGCAAGGGAATGTCCTAGGCCCTCTTCTGTTCTCCATATGTACACAAATGATGGTTTAAAATCCCTTGTAGTTTTCTGATGACATAGTTGATGTCGACTTTATCTTCCTATCTGGAAGAGGTCAACCCCCCAACCTGGAATAGAGTATTTAACATGGACTACATCCACCAGACTAGTTTTCTAGGTTTCTTGGAAGCTTGAGAAGTCAAGTTCAGAGTAATTGTTATGCTCTCGATTACATTTAGCAGCCCACGTTTGTTTAGGAAAAAAGGTTACTGACTCTGAGTCAGTGTTATAATTAATAACAACTATATGACCTTCATAATCATTAACCAAGGAGTATTTCATCCTGATAAATGGAGCTAGCCTTGGTATTGGGGCTGATTAATACAATAGCCACCAATAGCAGGCCAATAGTAAGCCAATGTTTCTCACTCCTAATCTTAGACATCTAATTTACTGCAGAGTTTAGGTCCAACTCAAATACACCAGAATAAGACAAACTAAGTTTACATAATAACTTATTAAATTAAAGCAGAACCAGGGCTAGAATTAGCTCTCCAGGAACAGGACTGATCTCCCCTGCCTAAAGCAATGACCCAACTAGCTGACAGCACAAAAATATGCTATAAACATGAAACAAAACAACTTTCAACATCACAACTTTTCCTTAATTTAAAGCATGACACAAGCCACTGTCCCACTATAAGGTCTCCGCATGAGGACTGCACACTGTTCTACCATCTTTAAACCGCTTTGACATGTGATGCTAAGAGCTAAGCAGCTAGTTAGCCATTATGCTAACACCTCAGTGTCATCAGCTCATACAACTACACAGATATAACAACAGTCCAAACAATGTGGTCTTTTTCTCAAAGACTTGTGAGCTGCCTACTTAGACAGCGTTTTAGGGCATCAAAGATCCTTTCGAAAGTGATGATGCCCAAAAATGCTGTTAAGGTGACAGCTCACGAGACTTTCAAACACAACCTGTGAGAAAGTGTGGCATTAATGCAATCGCATTCAATGAGCTATATCTGTCTTGTAAAAATGAGATGCTCCGCCAGACCCCCTCCGCGACATCAGACAGCATTTCTCCCCCCACTGCATGCTGAATTAAAGGGGTCGCCTGATTCAGACCGGCAATCTGGTGTTCTTCTTAAAAAACACCACGAAATAAGTATTCACTCGAGTGATCTCGTTGGATATGTTTGATCTATCTGCTGCCACGTCGATGTGGTCTACCCTTTATAAATCCGGTTATTCTTACCTCTCCGTTGCTTACGGACAACTGCTGTGCTGCTGGAGTCTCATGCGCCGCCATCTCACCTGTCTCTGTCGCACACTGTAATGTGTGGTGGATGTTTTCTGAACTCTCGCGAGTTTATGTTTTCATTTATAAATGCTGATTGTTCCACAACATTACCCCCAAATGCATGTATTTGAAACGGAGCTGCTCCAGCATATTGATACTTTAAAATTATGTAATGCCCTAAAGCCAAAAACGTGTATCTCTGAGACCAATATGGTTTTATACAATATATTATATTTAATTTTGTCGTTAATTCTGTGTTGTTGTTGTTGTTATAGTTATGTATTAATGTCTGTCTGTGCAAATGTTGTTATTTGATCTCAGTCAGTATTGACACGTATTATCATGGATATTTGACTTTTTGTTGTTTTGTTACCAATATGAATGCAATAGGCAAATAATATTAATAATAATAATAATAATAATAATAATAATAATAATAAAGTATGTTACTATTATGAACACACACGATATATCACACTTTCAACTCTTTTATAGGCCAAATATGAGTCAATGACGTGACGCTTTTGTCCAGACCTAATAAGTAAAAAAAAATAAAAAAAAATAAAAATAAATAGAAAAACGTTAAAAATGCATTTCACACAAAACAATTATAATACTCCTTTTCTATGATGAACATGTTTTCAATTTCAGAGTTCAAAGTAATTTAGATTATTTATTTATTTATTTATTTTTCTGGGGCCTAAAGTGTATAATATATATATATATATATATATATATATATATATATATATATATATATATAAATCAAAGTCTTATTAAAAGCTGAAATTCTTGAGTAGTGCAGAATAATCTTTTATTAATATACACTGGCAGCCAAAGGTTTGGACTAATGTACAGATTTTGCTGTTTCGGAAGGAAATTGATACTTTAATTCACCAAAGTGGCATTCAACTGATCACAAAGAATAGTCAGGACCATCTGATATAAAAAAAACAGCACCATCACTATTTGAAAAAAGTCATTTTTGATCAAATCTAGACAGGCCCCATTTCCAGCAGTCATCACTCCAACACCTTATCCTTGAGTAATCATGCTAAATTGCTAATTTGGTACTAGAAAATCACTTGCCATTATATCAAACACAGCTGAAAGCTATTTGGTTAATTAAATCAACCTTAACATTGTCTTTGTGTTTGTTTTTGTGTTGCCACAGTATGCAATAGACTGGCATATCTTAAGGTCAATATTAGGTCAGAAACAGCTTTCTCTAGAAACTCGTCCGACAATCAGTGTTTTGAGGAATGAAGGCTATACAATGCTTGAAATTGCCAAAAAACTGAAGATTTCATACAAAGGTGTACACTACAGTCTTCAAAGACAAAGGACAACTGGCTCTAACAAGGACAGAAAGAGATGTGGAAGGCCCAGATGTACAACTAAACAAGAGGATAAGTACATCAGAGTCTCTAGTTTGAGAAATAGACGCCTCACATGTCCTCAGCTGACAGCTTCATTGAATTCTACCCGCTCAACACTAGTTTCATGTACAACAGTAAAGAGAAGACTCAGGGGTGCAGGCCTTGTGGGAAGAATTGCAAAGAAAAAGCCACTTTTGAAACAGAAAACAAAAAGAAAAGTTTAGAGTGGGCAAAGAAACACAGACATTGGACAACAGATAATTGGAAAAGAGTGTTGTGGATCTTTACCCCATTGAGAATTTGTGGGATCAGCTAGACTGTAAGGTGCGTGAGAAGTGCCCGACAAAACAGCCACATCTATGGCAAATGCTACAGGAAGTGTGGGGTGAAATGTCACTTGAGTATCTGGACAAACTGACAGCTAGAATGCCAAGGATCTGCAAAGCTGTCATTGCTGCACATGGAGGATTTTTTTGATGAGAACTCTTTGAAGTAGTTTAAGAAATTCTGAATTTTTTTTTTTTTTTTTTTTTTTCCAAATTGTAATAGTAATTTTTCACATTATTAAAGTCCTGATACAACTGTGTTCTAGAATTATTCATATTTGAAAAACTTTTGTCCACCTAATCAATGTCATGGTGTGACCAACATGTAGGTTGCCATTTTGTTGTTTATATTGACAAAAATCATAAAACAGAATAGATTTCCTTAGACCCTGAAGAATGAGCGTGAAGTAAAAAAAAAATAGCAGATATTTTGACATTTTTATGAAAAGGCACATTTTGTTCAGGTCATGTGGTGTAATTTTGATAACACTAATTGATATTCTTGACTCAAAAATTCATGATTTACATTATATATATATATATAAATTACCTAAAATATGTTTTTGAAAACAGTTCCGAAATTAATTATTACGTTGGAAAATACCTTTTTATTTGATGATTTTTTGGTAGAAGGGTTAGGAAATGTATTAAACCAACTTAGACACAAAGAATACATTTCTACAAACTTGACACGTGTGTTTTAAACTAGATATTTAAAAAATTTATTATTGGTCAGTGACCCTAATATGCTATATTTTCTTTTGAATTAGGCCTAAACCATTATCTTTATTCCATTATTTGGTCACATATAGTTTTGTGTCATACACTCCGCTTTCACATCAATATTTAAATGGATAATATATCAATAATATATTCAATTATCATATTCAGCACCAGGTCATCCCAGGGATGTACTGTTGTTTCTTGTAAATATTTCAAGTGCAAGTCATTTTCACATACCATGTAAGTGTTGTGGCTTTGTAGAACCACAAGATGCCGCTAAACTAAAATAAATTAGATTATCAGACCTTTTCCAAAACTGATCATTTTACATTTACTCACCCTCATGTTGTTCCAAACTCATATGACTTCATTTCCTCAGTGGAACACAAAAGGAGATGTTTTGCACAATGTTTGCCTCAGTCACCATTTACATTCATTGAATCTTTTTCCATTCAATGAGAAGTGAATGGTGACCGAGGATGTCAGTCCTTTACTCCCAAAAATTTTATGATTTACGTATTTCAATTTCATGTAAACATCCATAAAATAGAACTGATTAATCTATAATAAAATACAATTTTTTATTAAATTAATTTTGTTAAACCTTAAATACTTCAGTTTAATTACATTTTGTATTTTGTGTAAATCTTAAATAGGCAAAAATATTTCTGAGTGTACATTGTGCCTTACATCTTGTTCCACAAAGGAACGAAAGTCTCTCGGGTTTAGTACGACATAGTTAATGATGACAGATTTTTGTTTTGTTTTTTGTTTTTTTCAGGGGAACTTTAAAAGCTTGTCTGGGGTGTGATCACAATGGTTTGTAGATAAAATAAATAAATAAATAATAATAACAAAAACCTTTTAAACACAGAACCTGACGTCATTTATCAAAAAAGTGCAATCATTTTATTACTCATGCTTGTAGCTTGACACCCTAAGAAGGATCTGTTTTATTACAGGCTTTACAATAAGATTATGAGATATGACTTTAAGGGAAGTTTAGGCATAACACTGATTTGAATAACACAGGAACAGAGGCTGATTAAAACAAAATAAAGATGACCAGTTGAATAAAGAGTGAAGTACTAATCAAGATAAATAAAAGATAAGAATAAGAGATAAAGAAAATTTAAAAAACAACACATTAAATACATTATGGATGAATACAAAAAGTAAATCATTTCTTCTCATACTATTTTCATAGTTTCGTAATTCATGATGGATTTTCATAAGGCTATGGTCAGTGGATGCTTAAAATACATGTCAGAGCATTTCTAGACTAATTTAGGTCAGTGGGGCTAACAGGGTTTCATCTGATTTTGATTTTGCTGCAGTTCACTAATGGACTATACAATAATAGAGTCAGACTGTGCCAGGACAAGACAAAAGACACAGTGCATTAAGTAGGACAATTGCATTGCAGTAATTAGGACAGTATACATAAATTAATTTAGCCTGAGACCTGCTTTTTTTTTAGATCTTTTCCAGTATTTGAGGTTCCTAGCTGATCATAGTGGTGTTGGCTGCAGTGTCTGCTGACAGCAGGGAAGATATTGATCACTCAGGGCACATCCAGACCAACATAACTTCACACCATCATTCTACTGAATCACTGAAACAAAACTCAGACTCTGCCATTTGATAGAATTTGCTTTGAATTTAATCTGCCCTTTGCCTATTCAGAGATGGGACACAGTTACAGACTGTAGGTGCCCATGCCTTCTAATATGCTGAGTTAAACTAAACACCATGGGCTACCCACTCAGGAATCCTTTTGCAATATTTGACCCCTTTCATGCTTTTTGTTTTTTAGCATAAGCTACGGTAATACAGATATCAGGGCCGTTTCTAGCTATCAGCGGTGTAAGCGGCCATTTAGGGCCCCTAAGACATCAGGGGACCCTGTAAAGCAAGGTCATTTTTGTATTCCTTTTAAATATACTAAAAGCTGGGGGCCTGGGTAGCTCAGCGAGTATTAATGCTGACTACCACCTCTGGAGTCACGAGTTCGAATCCAGGGTGTGTTGAGTGACTCCAGCCAGGTCTCTTAAGCAACCAAATTGGCCCGGTTGCTAGGGAGGGTAGAGTCACATGGGGTAACCTCCTCGTGGTTGCGATGAGTGGTTCTCGCTCTCAGTGGGGCACGTGGTAATTTGTGCATGGATCGCGGAGAGTAGCATGAGCCTCCACATGCTGTGAGTCTCCGCGGTGTCATGCACAACGAGCCACGTGATAAGATGTGCGGATTGACGGTCTCAGAAGTGGTGGCAACTGAGACTTGTCCACTGCCACCCGCATTGAGGTGAGTAACTGCACCACCACGAGGACCTACTAAGTAGTGGGAATTGGGCATTCCAAAACTGGGAGAAAAGGGGATAAAATAATAATAATGGCCTGATAGATACTGTATAATGGTCCATGCTTCACTTGTTATTGGCTCTGTTCATTAATTACAAACTGAGTTGGCTGGTGATTGATTCTGATTCTGATTCTGATAACTTGTACTCACTCTTAATTCAACTAATTCAATTAAATGTTTAACTTATATTCGACAAATAGTTGCTAATATTCTCATGTTTTGTATTTTTTGTGATCCTTACTTTAAACTGTCTTGAGTATCCTTACTGTTTTAAGTGTCTACGGTTGACATTGCATATCAAGCAGTGACAGTCCTTGGCTGAGTTTGGATACTACCATACTACTCATACTATTTCTGCCATAGACACATATGGCAAAAGTAGTAAGAGTAGTATGTGTAGTCTGCCATTCCAAACTCAGTGCTTCAGTGTGAGATATAGGCCCTAATTCATCTAAAACAGACATGGAAAGACTAAGGCTTTTTTTTTTAACTCCCCTTTTCTCCCCAATTTGGAATGCCCAATTCCCAATGGGCTCTAGGTCCTCATGGTGGCGTAGTGACTCGCCTCAATCCAGGTGGCGGAGGACGAATCTCAGTTGCCTCCGCGTCTGAGACCATCAATCCCCGCATTTTATCATGTTGCTTGTTGAGCACATTACCGCGGAGACCTAGCGCGTGTGGGGGCTTCATGCTATTCTCAGCGGCATCCACAACTCACCACGCGCCCCACCGAGAGAAAGAACCACATTATAGCGACCACAAGGAGGTTAACCCAACATAACTCTACCCTCCCTAGCAACTGTGCCAATTGGTTGCTTAGGAAGCCTGACTGGAGTCACTCAGCACACCCTGGATTTGGACAAGTCTAAGTTTTTTTTTTTTACATTTTACAACAATGAAATGTTATGATGTAATAAATAAATAAATATATAAGATTCTGCACTATTTCTAGGTAACTAAATAAAAGTAAGCAAGTCTGTGAAACTTCCACTGAAGCACACAAGATACTCTTTGGAACATTTTTAAATCATGTTGGGACAACATGAATCATTAGGTTTTTATTAACTGACATAGCAATAATAATGGTTATATGGCAGTGTAGTCCAGTTCAGTGCACAGTGCAGTGAGTTCACATGCACCAACAGGGAGATTAATTATTTACATTTGTTCTCTTGATGATATTATAATCTTTATGTAGCATGCATGAATATGATGGCTGTATCTGTGCCTTAGTGTTGTGGAAGTCCAGAACTGTACAAAAGTTTTAGGCACTTAAGATGTTTCACAAAAGCATTTGTCTTAAGATGGTTATTTATATCTTCAGCTTAGTATGTCAATAGGAAATATATATGTTAGACTCCCAAATTTTACAAATAGAAAAGATTAGAAAAGAAGAACAGGGAGCCCTGCAACAGATGTCATGGCCCCCACAAAGCCCCCCACTGAACATCGTGTCAGTCTGAGAATACATAAAGAGACAGAAGCAATTGAGACCGCCTAAATAGATAGAAGAACTGTGGTGAATTCTCCAAGAAGCTTGGGACATCCTATCTGCTAACAACCAAGAAAAACTGTGTCCAGGTATACCTAGGAGAATTGGTGCTGTTTTAAAGGCAAAGGTGGTCACATCGAATATTGATTTAGCTTTTTTATGTTTACTGGACTTTGTATGATGTTAATTGATAAATGAAAACTATTTATGGCATTATTAGTACCTAAAACTTTTGCACAGTACTGTACATGCTTTCTAAGGTTTAAAATTAATCTGTCAGCCTATATATTGCTGCAAGCATAATAATACTATAATCAAATACTGAACTGTGTTTATCTCTTTCAGAGAGAAACTTTTCCTGTTTACAAAATGTTTTACACTAATAATTATAATAATAATAAATAAAAATAAAAAAACAAACATTACAAATGGATAATCCTAATGGATGTTTTAAGGAGAGTTAACAAGTTGAATGTGTTAATCAATGCTGATTTGACGTGTGAATATTTCTTATTTCTTTATGTTAGCCTCTTTTATTTTTTTTACAATAAACTATATTCAAGTACAGGACCCTGTCTGTCTTATTTAAGAGGGGGAAATGTGTTCCACTTTGACAATACAAGTGTCCTACTTTACAAATATTTCCTGAAAAATCTAGGATTTTGTCAAAAGAGGGTCTTCAAATGTCCCTTTTCCCCATTTATTTAAATTATTATTATTATTATTATTATTATTTTTTTTTTTTTTTTTTTTTTTTTACATTTTTCCTTTTGAATAAGGTAGAAGACATCCTAAGCTTTCTATAAAGGTATAGCCTAATATCAGGTCATATGGCATTTAGGTCATTTTAAAAGTGCCAGTAAAAGTAACATTTCCAGAAGTGTCTCACTTTGCACATATTTGCCAATTTATATGCCTAAATTGATACATTTCTACCTAAAATCTTGATGTTTATGTACCTACTATCTAAGTAAAACGATTATGTCACACCTAAACTAACAACAATCATGTATGTGCAACCAGAACTGACATACGTTTTCTGAACAGCCGCCAAACAAATGTCAACATAACTGTTTTCAAGGGCGGGTGCTAATGATTTTCATCCAGTCACTGTCAGTAAACCGCTGGGAGGAGCCGTTTACAGTGGCCGCTTTGGGAAGAGTTTAATCCTCATCTTGTTACGCGGGATACTCGCTGATCTGTATAGTATATCGCGCAACATAACGTTGTGGTTCTAGTTTATAGATCTGGGAATGTGCGCGCACACGCATAAATTGCACGCTCCCGAGTAGACAGCAGATAGCAATGGAATGATATTATTGGGCGGTGGACTTAGAAAATGACCTTTTGTGAGAGCGACGAGCGCTTCGGATTTTCGTGCTCATCCATAGATTAAGTGTCTTTTTGCAGTGTCTTTAATAAGTCTCGGTCGCTCGCGCAGTTTGGATTTTCTCTCCAGAATGGATCGCGTGAAGAGTTCCATGCAGCAAGTCCCGAACCCCATTCCCAAAGTGCTCAGCCGCCGCACTGGCTGTGCTAATAGTTTGGAAGTTGAAAAGGAAAGCTTTGAGCGTAGTCAGGTAAGGAATTCTTGGCACTAAAGGGCAAATCTTTTCACGCATGTGAATCATTGTCAAATAAGGTTGTCCGGGGTGATAAAAATGAGAAATACTTAGAACATCTTGTATAAAACGTGTCAAGTTCGTAGAAATGTAACGTTTTATGTTCCATGTTGATTTTTTAAATGTTTGTAAAACATTAATAGCATTTTATACAAAAAATGATTTAAGGATTTGTTTACCCAAAAATGAAAATCCTCACATCATTTCCTCACCCTCGTGCCATCCCAGATGTTTTGGACTTTCTTTTGCAGAACACAAATGAAGATTTTTAGATGAATATCTCAGGTCTGTTTGTCCATACAATGCAAGTGAATAGTGACCAAAACTTTGAAACTCAAAAAGCACATAAAGGTTGCAGAAAAGTAATCCATTTGAATCTAGTGGATAAATCCATGTCTTCTGAAGCGATCCAATCGGTTTTGGGTGAAAACGGACCAAAATGCAACTCCTTTTTCCCTGTACTTTTTGCCATTGCCATCATCTCTAGGCACGATCATAATTTCAAGCTCGATTACACTTCCTAGTGCTTGACGTATATGCAGATCGCTAGATGGCGCTATAGGAAGTGTAATCGAGCTTGAAATCATGATTGACAAGGAGACTGCTGTCAAGGTTTATATGAAAAAAGCGGTAATATTTTGGTTTGTTCTCACCCATAACCAACCATATCGCTTCAGAAGACATGGATTAAACCACTGGAGTTGTTTTGATTACTTTTATGCTGCATTTATGTTCTTTTTGGAGATTAAAATTTCTGGTCACCATTCACTTATGTATCAAACTACAGAGCTGAAATATTCTTCAGAGAATCTTTGTTTGTGTTCTGCAGGAGAAAGAAAGTCATACACATCTATGATGGCATGAGGGTGAGTAAATGATGAGAGAATTTCCATTTTTGGGTGAACTGTCCCTTTAAAATAGGCCTACTTTCCTTGCATCTTGAATACCAGTGAGTCTAAACATACGCAAATTCATTCATTTCAAAAAAGTTTTTAAACACATTTTTCAAGGTACTCTGTATATATATTTACAAGTATGAATGTTTGAATAATGAATATCAAGAAGTTTTCTCCAAATGTGCCTTTTCATAAAAATGTCAATATCTGAGTCAAAAAAATATTTTAGCCTGATTTTAAGATTTACACATTTAAATTTCTTACCAAAATTCAATTGAACTGAGTGATCTTTAATGAAAAAAAACAAAACAAAAACAAACAAAAAAAAAACCTTCAAACATTAAACAGTACAATTTGATGGAATTTTGTTAAGAAATTCATATGCCTAAATCTTAAAAATTGACTTTTTTTATTTTTTTTTAGTGTAATTTCAAAACTTCACACAGTCAGGCTAGTTAAGGTGTATTCAAATTATTGTTTTGTATGAAATGCATTTTTTATTTATTTTTGAATAACTTCAAAGATCCTGAGCACCACGTCATTGACCCATTGACCCATGTATCACCAGCAAGCTCTTTGAAAACAGTTCACAGCAACAGCAGAAAGATAACCGCGAGCTAAAACGATGATGAATTTGAAAAGGGTGGTTAACACAAAACTGCTTTCTTTGTTTTTATTTAATGGATACAGTAAATCAGACTTATGTGCATGCTTAAAAACAAGTAATTGTCTTAAATGCTGTTGTAAAAATCACAGCTGACCCTATAGAGTGTGCATGTTTATTATGATGCACACTTTTTTCAGTTGTCTGAAGCAATGCACTAATGCACGTTTGCCAAAACCATAAAAGTAATGTTTATTGCGATGTACAAGCCATCATGTTTACAGAGCAGTTACTGATAGTCTTTTAAATTCAGCTTCAGTTCAGTGAACCTTAGACCATGGACACCTTCTTATTATCAGTTGCTGTCACTCAGTCCAAGTTCAATATTGCTCATGTAACCGGTCCTGCTCGATCTGCTTCGAACGGAATCGAACCCAGGTTTCTGGCATGGGAGGCGGGCGCACTAATGAGGAGGCTAAAGGCTACCTAGCGTCAGTTGCTAGTGCGCCTCTTGAGGCCAGGGGAGTGAGGTTTACACATTGCACAGCTACCTACCAGCTGGCTACCGTTACACTCATATAGGATGGAACAAAGTTCTACCACAGTTTAGGTTAATATCCATTATAGCTTTCAAAAAGCCTTTACTAATTCAGTTGTATGCACGCAGGTAGGTAGAATCTTAATGTGTATAATAATAAGTTTAACTTCTTTGCATGAAACATGTTCATTTCAGAGGGATGGTTTGTGAGTGAATCCTGTATTTCCAAACTGATGCCCATGTATCAAGCAGCTGTTAAAAAGCTTTTGTGGTTTAGAGATGCAGATACTGAAACTGATGGAGTGAATTTGATGGTCAAGGATTCTGGTACATGCCATCAGCCTTTAGTATGTACGCCGATCAGCCACAACATTAAAACCACCTGCCTAATATTGTGAAGGTCCCCCTCGTGCCTCCAAAACATTCTGAGATGTTATTCTTCTCACCACACTTATACAGAGTGGTTATCTGAGTTACCGTAGACTTTGTCAGTTCGAACCAGTCTGGCCATTCTCTGTTGACCTCTCTCATCAACAAGGTGTTTCCGTCCACAGAACTGCAGCTCACTGGATGTTTTTTGTTTTTGGCACCATTTGGAGTAAATTCTAGAGACTGTTGTGCGTGAAAATCCCAGGAGATCAGCAGTTCCAGAAATACTCAAACCAGCCCGTCTGGAACCAACAATCATGCCATGGTCCAAATCACTGAGATCACATTTTTTCCCCATTCTGATGGTTGATGTGAACATTAACTGAAGCTCCTGACCCGTATCTGCATGATTTTATGCACTGCACTGCTGCCACACGATTGGCTGAATAGATAATCGCATGGATGATTGTTGGTGCCAGACGAGCTGGTTTGAGTATTTCTGTAACTGCTGATCTCCTGGGATATTCACGCACAACAGTCCCTAGAATTTACTCAGAATATTGCCAAAAAAAAAATAAATAAATAAAACATCCAAAAGAATAGCACAAATAAAGGGCAGTACAATATATTGTATTTATCGTAAGTGACTTTTTAATAGTGTGCTAGCCTTGAATAATGCAGCCAGCATCTGGGTGCTTGGGTCTAAAAGTGTGTTGTGAAGTATGGAGAAATGCATATTGTTCTTGCACTCTTCTCACTTCTCTGGGGGTCTTCCCCCTCCCCACCCAGAGAGAGCCATCAGGAAATGTAGGTCACATGAATGAAGCTGCAGTCGACTGCCCTACTGGTGGGTTTAAAGTCTGAAACAGCAATGCCTCATTTGTTGCGGCAGCGCATATTTGCTTGATTTTTGGTATGGTAACAATGACACTTCCCACATCATGTTTGTCTCAAGCATGCTTAATTCAGACAGTGACATGGATTAGCAAGTCAGTCTCAGTCTCAGGCACGGGAGTTCAGTTGGTTGGAGCGTTTGCTCATTTCCTTTTCGCACAGTATCTCAGCTGTCTTTTGACTCCTATTTGATTGAATACATTTGAGTTTAATTAAGCTGAAATGTGTTACTGATTTGACTGTACAAGACTTTGACTGTCATTAACTGTCAGGCAAGACAGATATTTATAAAGCCTAAAAGTTTTTTGCACAAAAATACATGTATGTGAAAATAATTAAGGAATAGTTCATGAGAAATGAAAATCTGTCATCATATCCTAACATGTTGTTCCAAACCCTCTTGATTCTCTTTCTTCTGTGTGTAGACTAAAATGTTCATGCTGATTAGCATTATTAATCATTATTAGAATACATAGTCATTTAGTAGTGTTATTGATCATTTCTATTACATTATTAAACTTATGTCTTTATGTTATGTTGTGTAAGTCAAGGCATGTCTAAAGCCTAGTGTAAGTCAAGGTTGCATATGTAAGCTTTATATAGGTTGTGCATGTGTTGCATGTGTAAGTTGAGACGTGTGTTTTCCATTATGAAGGGAGGGGAAGTTATTTTAAACTGCTAGGTTATACTTAAATACACTCTGCAATTGCATTTTCTTCAGAGAAAGATGAGAAAGAGAAAGATGGAAAAGACAACGAAGACCATCGCATAACATCATTGTAAATAACATTTCACTTTCTCTCCTATGTCTGATAACTAAACAAACTAATAAATGTACTTTATCTTGGCAAATTTAACTGGTGTGGCTCCGTGACTTCACAACGGGGAAAATTACATACATTTAAAGTCTTCACTGTGGAACACATATTAGCCTCAGTCGCCATTCTCTTTCAGTGTATGGCAAAATGTTCATTTTAGATATAATTTTCATGTTTTGGGTGTACTGTCGCTTTAAAACTGCACAATTCTATTAGGTCACAGTGGGAAATGCTATTGTGAGCAGTCCTTATCAGCTAGTTTGCCTGAAGGAAGTCTGATCCCATAATATCCCATCTCTTTTCTGCCTTTGGAACGCTATGTTTAGATTAATGCCTTCTGGGGTGTAAGTTCAGCCTGTTTTAAATGAGAGGATGTTACTGTGGCGCTCTGTAATGACACAAGCATGGTTTGCCTTGTGGCTGGGTGTTAGAAGAATAGCATCTACTTAACATGGGTTTCATGAGGAGGAAATCTTAGCTGGGATCCTTTGTTGAAATTCTAGCAAAGGGGCATTTGGCCAGCCTCAGAATCCGCAGGGACGAATTAACATGTTCAGCGAATTTTGCCAAAATAAGTCATCTACAAATCAGTCAAGAGCACAGTAAACATCCTACAGTAAGTTTTGTATCAGACAGTGTTCAAGATTAGTTTAAGGTGGCCACCATCATTTGCACATGTTTTCATTAGGGCGAGTAAATGAGAACAGAATTGTAATTTTTGGGTGAACTATTGCTTTAATGCTTATTCGGGTCATTCTGTTTCTGTTCTAAATTCTTCCTGTAACTCCTTCTCCTGCCATATCAAACTAACCCATTTTAAAGCAGTTAAGTTTATGACCCTGCATCTCTTGGTCTAATGTGTTCCTTCCTATGTTGGTTCTGTACTTGTGGAGGAATTCTGGGGAGGAGCCTAATCTTGACCCCCTCTGTTTTTCCAGGACTCACCAGCACGTACCCAGACATTCTTAATCTACTATCTAAGCACAAGATGTCTACTTTGTGTCACTACTTTCTCTGTCTCCTGTCAACATCCTACTTTTTCTCAGTACCTTCAGGATCTTAATTTGTAAGTCGCTTTGGATAAAAGCATCTGCTAAATGATTAAATGTAAATGGCACTTTCCATGAATATAATAATTGTTGTCCCATTATTATATTTTTTAAAGCATTAAAGGGATAGTTAAAATTCTCTCATAATTTACTCACCCTCAAGACATCCCAGATGTGTATGGCTTTCTTTCTTCTGCTGAACAGAAACAAAGATTTTTAGAAGAATATCACAGCTCTTTAGGTTCATTCAATGCAAGTGATCATGGTTCAAAACTTTGAAGCTCAAAAAAGCACAAAGGCAGCATAAAAGTAATCCATACGACTTAAATCACGCAACAACGACTGACATAATCTGTTCAATTTAATTCAACTTTTCAATTATTAACTGATTTTATTTTCTAAAACCACAGTTTAGCTGTGTGATTTGTATTTATTTTTTTTTTCCCCCATTACAAAAATGTAACTTTCCTTTCTCTGTTTGCAACATTTCACTCGCTTTCTCTGCTTTCTTTAAAGGAACATTCTGAGTTCAGTTCAAGTTAAGCTCAATCAACAGCATTTGTGGCATTATGTTGATTAGCACAACAAATTATTTTGATGGGTCCCTCGTTTATTTAAAAAAAAAAGGAGCAAAAATCACGATTGTAGTATTAAAGCACTTGCAATGCAGTGAATGGGGCCTGTCCAAAAACATTAAAATACACACAGTTTCAAAAGTATAACCATTAATTTTGTTGCTTAGGTGACTTGGCTGGTGTCACTCAGCACACCCCTGGATTCGAATTAGAGACTCCAGGGGTGGAAGTCAGCGTCAATACTCGCTGAGCTACCCAGGCCCCTCCTCCTGCTCTCTTTAATCTAGAGGAGGGATTTTTGGTGTCATAGACGGCATGAAAAGCCCTTAGACAGCAGAACATGCAGGCTCTATGGCCTCACTTCTCTCACTGTGGTTTAAAAAATAAGCAGATGTCTGTGCCAGAAACAGCATTCAGGTCATACTGCCATCAAACAGGCCATTAATGCATCTAATACAGTGAATGTGTTCTTATCCTTATTTTAAATACAGATTGATGGTTGTCATTTCAGATTTGTGTATGGTTTACATGGATAATATGGATATATATATATATATATATATATATATATATATATATATATATATATATATATATATATATATATATATATATATATATTTTTTTTTTTAATTTTTTATAAAGGATTAGTTCACCCAGAAATGACAATTATGTCATAATTAACTCACTCTGATGTCGTTCCAAACCCGTATGACTTTCTGTCTTTCATGGAACACTGAATGAGAAGTTTAGAAATATACATATCGAGCATATAGTGACCAGGAGCTCTCAAATTTCTTTAATGTGTATTCAGATATGACACGTGAAGATGTGTCACCAGGTGTGACGTCAGTGAAACTTGATGATGCAATTGGTCTCGCTTACAACTGATCATGATGCGTTAAACTTGAATGTGCAGGAGTGCAAATGAGATTTGAGAGCTGCAGTGAAGGGCAAGATTCTAAGTGAATAATGACTTAAATTTCTGTCTGTTCCTTACACAAAGCTATGGTATGGCTTCAGAAGACATGGAATTAGTTCACAAGCATTGACCTTTTTTTATGATGCTTTTTTGTCCTTTTTAAAAGAGATTCAATTATGGCAGAATTTGAATTTTTTGGGGTGGACTTTTCAATTTAGGCTTTAAATAATAGCAAAGGTCACAGGGTTCTGACAAGGTGTAAGTGTTCTTTGATACATGGTGCATATTCAGTCTGGTTGAATGGACTTATTTAGAGCAGAGTTCTAAAATGTATTGCACTGTATGTAAATGTATGCACACGACATTATCTGAAGAGAGCAATAAGCATATTAAATGTTTACTGGGGAGTGTTTTATGTGTTGCCTTGTATGCCTTCAATTTTTTTGAAGCTTGTGGTCAGTATGAGAGGACAAAAATATAGTGTGTGTGCAGTGACTCATTAGCAGTGTCACTACACAACTGCCTTAATGTCACACTGGGTGTAATATGTTTGACCAATGAAGCACGGCAGTGTAAACCGTCCCGATGGGCCTACCACACGGTACCAGGAAGTGTTTGCCCATTTAAGAGCATGCTTTGTTTGGAGAATCTGCTTTTTTCTGAGATTTTCTTTTGGGTTTTTTTTTTGTTTTTTTTTTTGTCTCCATGAGTGTTTGGGTGGCTTAGCTTATGTAAATATTGACTGATATTATATCCATATCAACTGATCTTGTGGCCCTTTTTGGATGGCACTTTAAATCTAAACTGATTGTTTTTGGTCCTTTTTTGCAATGGTTTTTATGGCAGAGATTTAGCTATGCAATATACTGTAACAGAGATATTCGTTCATTCTAATATCTAATGTATAATGAACATATATAATATGTGTGTGTGTGACTGTGTGCAAATATACTTTATGCATATACACTGTATATAGTAGTCTATTTGTTCTAGGTTTTTAATTAGGTACTTTGCATGACATTGAAGGTTTTACTTTTTATTTTGATGTTCCTTATTGCTGTGTGATGTTTTGCAAGGTATTTTTTATTGTGTTATGGTCATACATGTAATATGATGTTTTATATGGTACTACTATTTCACTTGCAATTTATTTATTTATAGTTTTTGTTTATGGCAGTGATTCTAGGGGCCCAAATGTCCGGGGGGCCCCACAACAAATTCGAAACTGTATTTTTTTGAATAGGTAAGGGGCCCAGAGCAATTTACAGTCAGGGGGCCCAGAATTCCTTACTACGGCCCTGATTACACCCAAGTTCTGTGCTCAGAACATTTACTGTACATATACTAGTTACTTTGTTGTTTTATTTGTAAAATGTCACTATCAGGTGTGATATATCTGAGTGTTGATGTAGTGACTGGTTGCCAATTACCCGCATGATAATAATCAAAATGATAGTACGTTATTTATATATCTTCACACATATCTCATAGTCTTAGTGTCCATATTTAAACATAACACCATCCTTAATTAAACCTCAACTGTTCTTCAGTTCTGTTACTTATGAGCACCTGTCACACACAAGCAGCCAGACGAGGGCGCTATTTGTCTAAAAACAAAAACAAAAAAAAAAACATCACTGTTCTGTAAGACTATATAAAATAGAATGTTACCATTCTAGCCTTACAGACTACATATTATTGATTATATAGGCCTACTGACTCCTCTACTTTAAGACACTCATCTGTCTTAAAACTAAATTTACCATTACAGTGAAGTTTTAGTACAGTTTGGTTTGCTTTAGGAGCAATGTGTTTCATTTAAATCATATTTTTGTCTCAGTGGCACGTCAGCTTTTTTTTTTTTTTTTTTTATGATGTAAGATTTGGGCTAAAGAATGTTGTGTTTGCTCTCCCTAACTGTCCTTTTAAGTCAAAACCTTCGTCAAAGGTTTTAAAAAGTGACATCAGTGTATTGAAAACTCCTCTATCAACAGTATTCATGTTGTGTACTGTATCTGCAACATAATAGTTTGTCCAGAGTCTAAGATAAGGTTCAATAACCTGTTTACAACACACGCGCTCTGGGGTGGGAATGCTTTTCTAGACCGTTCTTATCGAACGATGAAAGTCTAGCCATCTGCCAATCGGCTCTCCAGCGGCGAGGACGAGGGGGAAATAAGAGCACGTCAGGGAAAAGAATAGGATATGGGACTATTCGATATCAAACCTGGACACATGTTGAGTTAACGGACCTTGCCGTCTTCCTCCGCCCCACTGAGCGGATTCGCCCTCTGATCTCTTCCCCTGATTTTAATTCCTGACCAGGGAACCGATTCACCATCGCTTCCATAGCCGCGTTTGAACTATGGACGCAAATAAAATGGTAAGTGATCGGCATAATGTTGATAGTTAGCCAGCGTTACTGGGTCTGCATGTATTGTGGAGTGGGGAGGGACTCGCGCTGGCTGTTCGCGGGGTTATTTTGTATTGAGGATTCTATGATGCGTTACATTGTTGCTAAAGTAACCGCATGCTTCCTTGAGAATTAGAACGTCGCGACCGTTAGTTACATTTAAACGTGTTGCACAAATGCCGCTAATAGCGCATTAGCTAGTGTAAGGTCGTCTTAAAGTATTTTTCCAAACATTCCCACGAAGAACGAGGGGCTTGGATAGTCAAATCGAGTTGGTCATTGTAAGCATACCTCGATGGTGGGAATTTAAAGACTGTCCCAGTATATTTAATGCAGTGCAAATGTCGAAATAATATATACATAATAATAATAAAATAATAATAATAATTATACATTATATATATATATATATATATATAAATATATGTATGTATGTATGTATATATATAATTTTTTGGTATTATTATTATTATGTATATATTATTTCGACATTTGCACTGCATTAAATACACTGGGGCAGTCACACACACACACACACACACACATATATATATAATTCAATATATAAAATGAAGCAAAAATCGCGGTTACATTAAGGCACTTCCAATGGAAGTGTATGGGGCCAATCCACAAACGTTAAAATACACATAATTTCAAAAGTAAGAAAAGTCATATGTAAGCATTTATTAGCCTATAGGTCATTTTAGTGTGATAAAATCAGATTTATGATGTTCACCAGATTACAAGGTTTACCAGCATTACATCGTCATGACAACAAATTGGAAGAATTGAATAAAACTTTGAACAGATAAGACTGCTAAGCAATTTGATCACACTGCACACATGTGGCTGTACTTTTGAAACGGTGTGTATTTGAATGTTTATGGACTGGCCCCATTCACGTCCATTGCAAATGCCTTACTGGAACCACAATTGCAGCGTTGAACTGATACAAATATTTTCTGGGGTTTGAGGGTCTGTTAAAGCTGTTAAAATGTGTTTGCATTGCATTCACATTGCATTGATATTCAGCCTGTTTGCTTTATAAAACTTAGCATGTTTGTGATGGTCACACTATTTGTGATGTTGTTTTGTCATTTGGTTGGTGGATCTGACAGCACTAGTGGAATGAATTTATTTGATTGTTTGTGACTGCACACACAATTCATATATGTAAGAATACTGAGTAAAGAATGTTAATGATGTAAATATATTTGTGTTTGATTCATGGCATACTTTGCAATCAGCTCCTAAGCAGGTGCAATCAGATCTTCCTGACACCTCATGTGTTAGCTCACCCCCTTCACCCATACTGGAGGCAATTTGGCTCAGAGAGAAGCATTTATTAAAGGAACAGTATCACGCTCATGTCATCCCAGATGTGTATGACTTTTTCTTCTGCAGAACACTAATGAAGAGTTTTAGATGAATTTCTCAGCTCTGTAGGTCCTCACAATGCAAGTTAATGGTGCTCAAAATTCTGAAGCTCTGAAAAGCATATAAAGGCAGCATAAAAGTAACCCATAAGACTCCAGTGGTTAAATCTATGTCTTCAGATGCGACACAACTGTGGGTGAGAAACAGATCAATATTTAAGTCCTTTATTACTATAAATTCTCCTCCCTGCCCAGTAGGTGGCGGTATGTACGTAGAATGCAAATCGCCAAAATCACAAGAATGTGAAAGTGGAGATTTAATTTTTTTTTTTATAATTTCTCACCCACACCTATCATATGACTTCTGAAGACATGGATTAAACCACTGTAGTTGTATGAATAACTTTTATGCTGAAATTTTGGTCACCATTCACAAGCATTGTTTGGACCTACAGAGCTGAGATATTCTTCTGTTGAACACAAATGAAGATTTTTAGAAGAAAGAAAGTCATACACATGTGGGATGGAATGAGGGTGAGTAAATGATGAGAGAATTTTCATTTTTGGGTGAACCATCCCTTTAAGGGCATGCTGACTGTATGCTGGAGTGGATCCACAGTTCCACTGTTAGATCTAAGAGTGGGCCAGAGACAGTAACTAGACCGGTTGTTCTATTTCATATCATGTTTTGGGCTCTCTCTGCTTTGACTCCCAACCAGATATCAACATATTCTGTGTGCGATTGTCTGCTTGTTCTAAAATCCCTTGTATCGTGCTCGGCTTGATAATGGCATGAAAACATGTCTTTACTTGAGTGGGGTCCTGGGATCCCCACTGAAGTTTTAGAGTGTGCATTTGTGCTGTCCAGAAGGCTAAATCGAGCTTTGTGGAAAGTCAATAATTGATGTAATTTGCACTGAAGCATGAGTGCTTCTGGATTTGATCTGTGTCCTTTGGGTTTGGTGAGGGGGATTGATGGAGACTCAGAAAAGCCTCGTTAGCAAGCTCGTAAAAGTCACCATAAGGTTTCTTTTTTGTACTGCTGTTGTTATATCACCCAAGTCCCTTTTGCCTTTACCAAAAGGCCTCATGGCCTGTGAGGCTCTTTTAGAAACCTGCTTTTCTTGTCGAAGTGTGATGAGCTCAAATCTTCCATCTCAAATGCATTTAGGTAGTCGAGAGATGGGCAGGAGCCTATATACAAAAATAATTTTTATTGAGATTTTTGGTTGAAAGTGTATATTTTAGGTGCTGTAACTGGTCACCATTTATTTTGATACATATATTTCACCATTTTAAAGGAAAAGTTCCAACAAAAATGAAAGTTCTCTCATCATACTCATGCTCATGCCATCACAGATGTGCATGACTTTCTTCAGCAGAACACAAACAAAGATTTTTAGAAGAATATTTCAGCTCTGTAGTGCCATACAATGCAAGTGAATGTGAGCAGAACTTTGAAGATCTAACAAGCACATAATAACAGCCTAAAAGTAATCCATAAGTTTACTCAAGCAATCTAATTGGTTTTTGGTGAGAACAGACCTATACTGTATGCAACACCTTTTCCACTACAAGTCTTGACATTATCATTCTCCTTGGCGATCATGGTTTCAAGCTCGATCTCTCTTCCTAGCGTCAAGCACTAGTAAGTGTAATCGAGCTTGAATCAAACTCTTGCCTTGAGACTACAGTGACAAGATACAGTGCTGTGGGAAAAGTAAAACATCCTGATTTCTTTTGTTTTTGTGTATTTTCAAACAAACTTTTTTTAGATCTTCAAACCAGATATAACATAAAGCAAAGGCAACCTGAGTAAACACAAAATACAGTTTTCAAATATATATATATATTGATACAAAAAAGTTATCCAATACCTATATCACCCATGTGAAAAACTAACTGCCACCTTAAACTTAATAGCAGGTTGTGCCACATTTAGCAGCAACAACTGCAACCAAACGCTTCCGATAACTGGAGATCAGTCTTTCACAATGCTGTGGTTTAATTTTGGCCCACTCTTCTTTGCAGAAATGCTTTAGTTCAGCCACATTAGAGGGTTTTCGAGCATGAACTGCCCGTTTAAGGTCCTGCCACAACATCTTAATCGGGTTCATGTCAGGATTTTGTCTATGCCACTCCAAAACTTTAATTTAGCTTCTTTTGAGCCATTCAGAGGTGGACTTACTCCTATGCTTTAAGATTATTGTCTTGCTGCATAATCCAGTTACACTTGAGCTTCAACTCATGGACTGATGACCGGACGTTCTCCTTCAGGATTTTCTGGTAGAGAAAATGTTCTCTACCAATTATTGCAAGTCGCCCTGGCCCTAAGACAGCAAAGCATCCCCCACACCATCACACTACCACCACCATGCTTGACTGTAGGTATGATGTTCTTTTTGTGGAATTCTGTGTTTGAATTACGGCAGATGTAACGGGACCCCTGTCTTCCAAACAGTTCCACTTTCAACTCATCAGTCCACAAAACAGTCTCCCAAAAGCTTTGAGGATCATCCAGGTGTATTTTGGCAAAATTCGGACGATCCTTAATGTTCTTCTTTGTTAGCAGTGTTTTTTGCCTCGCCACACTTCCATGGATGGCATTTTTGGCCAGTGTCTTTCTGATAGTGGAGTCATGAACAGTGAACTTTATTGATGCGAGAGAGGCCTGCAGTTCCTTGGATGTTGTCCTTGGCTTTTTTGTGACTTCCTGGATAGGGAACGACTAATTTCACTGATGTTTAAACTGAAATTAAGTTGACTAGTCTAAAAAGAAACAAACCTTTAGAAAACAGTCAAAAAAAGGTGTTTATGCGACCCATTTAAAATACTTAATCTATTCCAAATCCGAAGCTAAATTCCACTGATAAGGGGCATTTATCTGCGATGTGCTTGCCTTGCATTATGATCATTGTACGTTAAATACTGAACATGACACGCATTCACTGAATCAACGTTAGCGAATATTTAACAGGCGTATTTATTGAAAACCATTGAATGAATAGTGCAGGACCAATAGAGCAACCCAGCCTGTTCTAAACGGAATTCACCATGTAAAAGTTAATTAACATATTAAAACAGTCAGGACATTGTTGAAAATAATTAACAAGTAGACTAAGCCAAATCTACGAGAGAAAAAAAAAATCAGCTGAAAAGTTGCACGTATTTTACGTCGTGCAATCGTGCAATAGCCATTGATCTAATATGACAGCTGTTCGGTAAAGAACGTTAACCAATAACAGTTACGATGTAAGAAAAAAAAAAGTAGCCATAGGATAGAAAAATAGGCCTGTGATGTAGCCTGCACAGCAGAAAAATAACATACAAGCATGCACAGATGTAAAGAAGACTCGAATGTGAAAACATCCTTAGGGACTTTCAAACGTTTGGAAATCTGATTCCCGCACCATCACCAAAGTGATTTCATAACAACTTTGCTGAGTTTGCTTGTCTAGCCAGAGGACATTTTCCTGCGCACGCCACGAGTGAGAGAGGAAACTTTGTATCTGCTCCAGAAATACTTTTTAAAAAATAATATTTGTATTATTAATTCTAATTAAAATGTGTAACATTAATATGACCGTAATTTAAACGCAGCCTCTGTAAAAAAAAATATAAAGCCAAACGTAAATGTGTAAAAATTATGATCAGTTCAATGGGGGAAATATTAACCGACTGGTAATTCCAGTGTTGACTAGCAGCATCGGAAGTGTTTAGTCGACTAGTCTCACACATCCCTATTCCTGGATGATTCATCGCTGTGCTCTTGGAGGAATATTGGAAGGTTGGCCACTTCTGGGAAGGTTCACTACTGTGCCAAGTTTTCTCCATTTGGAGATAATGGCTCTCACTGTGGTTTTTTTGGAGTCCCAGAGCCTTTGAAATAGCTTTGGTACCCTTCCCAGACTGATGTATTTCAATCACCTTTTTCCTCATAATTTCTGGAACTTCTTTCGACCTTGGCATAGTGTGCTACTGGGTGAGACATTTTAGCCAACTTCATGCTGCTGTAAAATTTCTATTTAGGTGTTGATTTGATTGAACAGGGCTGGCAGTAATCAAGCCTGGGTGTGTCTAGTCCAGCTGAACCCCATTATGAATGCAGTTTCATAGATTTGGGGATTTAGTAACTAAGGGCAGATACTTTTTCCTCACAGGCCCAGTTGGTGTTGCATAACTTTTTTGCTTCGGTATATATCATTATCATTTAAAAACAGTATTTTGTGTTTACTCAGATTGCCTTTGTTTTATGTTTTTGTTTGAATTTTTGAAACAATTTAGTATGAGATATACACAAAAACAGAAGAAATCAGTATTGTATTCAGTATTCACTGTATACAGTGAAAAAGGATTGACATTTTGGTTAGTTCTCATCCAAAACCGATTGGATTACCATCTGAAGACATGGATTAAACCACTGGAGTCATATGGATTGTTTTCATGCTGCTTTTAGGCTGTGAGCTTTTTAAGAGCTTCAAATATTTGTGCTCCATTCACTTGCATTGTATGGACCTACAGAAATGAGATATTCTTCCAAAAATCTCTGTTTGTGTTCTGCTGAAGAAAGTCAAACACATCTGACATGGCATGAAGTTGAGTAAATATTGAGAGAATTTTCATTTTTGGGTGAACTATTCCTTTAATTACCTTTCAGCTTTTTGCAGCAATTATATAGTATAATAATTGTACAAGTAAAAGTATTCCATGAAGTCTCTCAATTATAAGGTCATAAAGACAGCATACATCATTAAACATGTCATGAATTGGATTTTTATTTTATTTTATAATGTTCCTTGAGGTCCACTTATAATGTTAGTGTTTTTTTTTAAATTAAAAGTAGTCATAATTTAGGAATAGTTGGTCATTTTCTATCCAGTTTTTGTGCCTCTGATTCAAATGCTCAGTTTTTTGGGGCGTGTGTTCTTGAAGACTTCAGTGTAAACGCCCACTGCTGTGATTGGGTAACATCTTTGCATGTGGATAAGTGTAAACGCCCCTGCCATTATGCGCATGTGGGGTTGTTTTGAAAACTTCGGATGGTTAAAAAAATGACCACACATCTAACAGTCTGTAACATACGAAGCAAAACAATTAACATGGATACTTACACTTGTTTGTATGGGTCTTGTTTTTGAAAGAATCATCGGTAAAATGAAGCGAGCAAACAAACATGTTCTTACCGACGCGATCCGGGACTTCATTAAAAATAAACGTAAGCCACTCTTTCTTAATGTTGGGATCCTTGCGAAGCAAATGCAAGAAATCTAGTTTCCCACAACCTGGCACTGCACAACATCTTGACATCTTTGTGGCCATCGTAACACACCTCCTGTTGCTCCAAAAGTAATCTCACCGCTCTACTCTAACTGCAAGAGCGGTGGGCGGGCCTAAGCAGTGTCGACGATAAAGTAGGCATTGATCTGTTTATGCATAGGCTGGCCTATGCTGATGTAATACCTCACTATGACATATTAATGAGGAGGAAATAGAGAACAAGTCATTTTGGCACCTTGGTTTCAATAAAGCCTTTTTTTGGACTAACAAAGAAGTTTTCGGTTTTGAAATATACAGTATGTTTTTATAGTGCTATGAAATCTTATATGTCAAGATATCATGGCAAGTTTGATTTTCCAATTCATGACCCCTTTAAAGTAAATCTTTTAAAATAGCATGCCACACTGCAAGACACTGCTGTCACTACTTGAAATGTCAACTACCCATTTAAATTTTTCTGCAAAACTTGCAGCTGAATGGTGCTCTGTGTTTTCCATGGCATGGAAAGTCACAACAGTACTAACTAGGTGTTGACTGAGTGTTCCCTGCGAGTGGAAGTTTGAGCCATAGTCTATATGAGTAAATTATGAAGTTGTCTTTAAAGGGAAGAAATTGTAATTTCGTAACACAGTGGTTGCCTTTATGTGAGGTGACCTTTAAAAGGGGTGGAGTGGTAGGGGACTAGCTAGCTAAAAAACACATTACTAATGGCTAACTGCAAACATCAGTCCCTTCTAACTCAAGTTTGTGTGTGTTTTTGTAGCTCGTGAGAGACTTTCAGTATTTTCTGGGTGCGTTGGTGCTTTTATAAAGTTCAGGCCTAGTGTGATGTGAACTGAGGGCTACTTCAGAAAGTGGAGAGGTATTTTTAGTTCTTTCATTCTTAGTTGAACTCCCACGCCTCACAATGAGATGACGAGAAGCCACAGACCAATACCTCACTCATTGCTCTCTATCAGCAGTGCTTCTGCAAGCAATCATGCACTTTAAAGTGGCAGCTTACTCCTGAACTGCCTCAAAGTAGTGAGATTACTCTAAATGTGAAGCTGGATGTGAGAGTTGTTTGGGTTGGCTGCGATGCCCTTTTGGAGATGTGTGGGTTGAGTCGGGCACTAGCCAACAAGAAATGGGAAAGACTGGGTGAACCAAGAAAGGAAGCTCTAGAAGAGGCGTCAGAATACCCTTGGGCTTTTAATGTATGTACGCTGACCGTACATTAGTGGCTGTTCCACCCCCCAGCAGGAGGAACTGACCAGATGTATTCGATAATATAAGCTACAGTCAGCCTGTCATATCGTAAAATAACCCCAATGTGAAGTGGGTTTATTTTGCTATAATGACTGACAGTACATTTTCCCACTTGTTACATGGCTACTTGGCAAATAAATAAATGGACACAAAATAAAGATTCGAGTTGAAATAATTTTATTATGAGAGAAGAAAGACACTGCAAAGTGATACTAGATTTCTAAATTTTCTGAATAAGTAAATGGTGCTTGCCAGTGCAAAACATGCCATCAGGCCATTCTTGTGTGGTTGCTAGATGGCTGCTTGCTGGCTCGACCATTGGCGGTGGTGGACATAAATGTTCATCCACGTTCATCCACGTACTTGAAGTTTATTACATAATTGGAATTAATTTATATATAACAATTTAATTTAATTTCATGTTTACATTGGATACAGTTATTTTTCATTATCTAAGTATCTGGAACAATTGACAATTGTGTTAACGTTACAACCCGGAAGTGTCTACGATATTCTGGAGCAGAGATACGTGTTTTGTTACTTGGTTGCTAGAGTAAGCCCATGTGGTTGCTAGGCAGTTACCAAGGTGATACTTAACATGACTCCTTGCTATACTGAGTGAAATAAGTCAACCCGGAAGTCTCTACAGCACTCTGATCCTGAGATACCCATCTTAGTGATTTTGAACAGAAGTCAATGGTGTTTGGTTGCTAGGGTGCTCTAAATGGTTGCTATGGTGTGGCTAAGTAGTTCCCATGTTGATAGTTGTAGACTGATTGCTCACCCAATTAAAACAAGCCAACTGTCATGTCTCTTGGACATTCTGATCCGAAGATATTACACTCTTAGTGAAAGCAATAGTGTTGGTTGCTAGGGTGCTCTAAATGGTTGCCAGGACGTGGCTAGCCAGTGAACAGAGATTCTTATTGGCTGCTTACTAACCTGACTCATAAGAGCCAATCCCTAAGTGTTTACAACATTCTGTTCTGAAGATATCCTTCTGAGACATTTTGAATGGAAGTTAATGGGGGGTGGTTGCTAGGGTCCCATAAATGGTTGTTAGGGCGTGGCTATGCCATTTCCAAGGTGATACTTAAAGAGTGATTGGTATCCCAATTGAAATGAGCCCACCCCCATGTATCTATATCATTCTGATTGGGAGATATGATTTGGCAACTTTCTTGCACTGACTACCATAGTAGGAACAAAATTCTCTTCCCATAGTACCCTATGGGACTTTTTGGTACAGTTTTTTGCCCTCCTTTTTACCCCCTGGGGTACATTTTACCCCCAAACACAGGGTATGTTTAAACATGGTTTGCTAGCCCGAATCAGATGAGAGCACCCACATGTGTCTAGGACATTCTGATCAGAAGATATCACACTCGGCCATTTTGAATGGAAGTCAGTGGGGATGGTTGCTAGGGTGCTCTAAATGGTTGTTAGGGTGTGGCTAAGTAGTTTTTCAAATGGATACATGAAGACTGATTGCTCACCCATGTGAAATAAGCCAACTGCCATGTCTGTTGTATGTTCTGATCCAAAGATATCCCTCTCAGCCATTTTTAATGGAAGTCAATAGGGCTGGTTGCTAGGGTGCTCTGAATTGTTGCTAGGGTGTGGCTAGCCAGTGACCAGAGAGATTCTTATTGGCTGATTACTAATCTGACTGAAAAGAGCCAATCCCCAATTGTCTACGACACTCTGTTCTGAAGATATCCTTCTGAGCCAATTTGAATGGACGTCTTTGGGGGCGGTTGCTAGGGTGCCGTAAATGTTGCTAGGGCGTGGCTACACCATTTCCAAGATGATCCTTAAAGACTGATTGGTAGCCCGATTGAAATGAGCCCACCCCCATGTCTCTGTTATTCTGATTGGGAGATATGATTTGACAACTTTCTTGCATTGACTGCTATAGCAGGAAAAAAAATATTTCATGGGCGAGACCCTTGTCATAGTATGCCTATTGGACATTTTTTTTTGCCCCCCAGGGGTGCACCGTACCCCCAATCCCTTAGAAAAGTCATAGCACAGGTGTTGTCAATAGGCCGGTCGATTTGACACCTAATTCATGCGTCTACTACAAACAGCGCGGGACGAGTTAGGTGCCGAAGTTTTGTACGGAATAAGAAGAATAATAATAAGTATATGAGATTACAATAGTGGTGCTTTGCTGCGCAAGCACCACTAATAATAAGCTTATGTAGTAGATCAGTATGTTGGATTTGTCAAGCCAACATAATAATATTGTCAAATATTCTTTGATAAAACTATTTGTTTAAGAAAGCAGCCTTCTGAGTACCTTTGCAACGTCATTTCACTCGTTTATGAAATAAGTGCACAATCCACATAGAAAATGTCTGTTTTCATTCCAGCTCAAAAATTAGCTATATCGACCACCATATCGGTGAATTTTCCCCCTCTAAAATTGGTATCGTCTCGGTCTCAAAAATCCCATATCGGTCGGGCTCTAGCCACAACATTAAAATCACCTGCCTAATATCATGTAGGTCCCCCTCGTGCCGCCAAAACAGCTCTGACCGGCGAGGCATGGACTCCACAATACCTCTGAAGGTGTCCTGTGGTATCTGACACCAAGGCGTTAGCAGCAGATCCTTTAAATTCTATAAGTTGCGAGGTGGGGCCTCCATGGATCGGAATTGTTGGTCCAGCACATCCCATAGATGCTCAATCAACCTGGCACTCCTTAAAATGTGAGCTCTCGTGACAAACGCAGAGCGGCTCACATGCGCGATTAATTTGGGCTTCCATCGATATCGTTGTGCACGCGACCCATTTTAATTTTACATTAGAATTTGCTATATTAATGTACCATGTGAAACATCTTGACAACGCCGACATTCTGAACAGCATTAACGAGGGAAAGAGAAACACCTGCTCAGCTCCAGCATCAGTTATAAGACTTTACACATCTACACATCAGCACCCTTACTAACATTTATCCCAGTTAACTGTAAACTAATTTTTCATTACAACTGTGGAAGTTGTAGCCAAGGAAACCACGGATAGCACAGATAGTTGGAAACAAGTCATGGGTATGTAAGTATTTTGAATTGGACTAAACAGAAAAATTAGCTGTCATCAAATAAGTGATGATCACTTGTATGTGACATAATTTTTTATATTATTTATCTGTATCATTTTTTTCAACATCTGAATTACCTTATTTTGTTGTGGATGTCCCAATGTGGATACAGAGAGCTGAATTAAATAATGAAATTATATTTTGGTTGCATTTGAGGGCAAAAATGTAATTGATTGTGTAAAATAGGCACATAATATCGGAATATCGATCGCAGGACCCTGAATCGAATCATATCGCGGCAGACTTTGAAGTATCTGCAAATATCGGATCGGAGGTCAAGAGTATTGATTCAAGATCATATCGTGATGAAACGATTTACACCCCTAGTTTCATGTGAGTGTTGCGCTTGCCATCACAAAACCACTTGTGCAGGTGATGCACTCTGCACTACCCTAAAAAACCCTAAATCAGTATGTTTACATTTCGAAGTTATAATCGAGCTACAGCCGGTTTTTGCATTGTCGAGCTACAGTCTTCATAGGTCTGATCATGTATACATGAAACAATGTGTAATCAAAGGAAGGATGTCAGTTTAGGAAGTGTTAAGATAACACTCAAAGCTTCTCTTCTGTCTTTCAGAGCATGAGCACAATGCCGAGGCCAATTGAGGTCCGATTAACTTGTATACATGCTGAACAAAGCTGAGCCATATTCACATAATCCAGGTCTGTTAGCCTGACTTTGCAAACATCTGACTGGTATGATTTCACTAGGACCAAAGCATTTATGTGTCATTTAAAAAGATTAATTATTGTTGAATTATATACTTTTAAAGTGCATGTAAATGTTGTGTATGGTATTCTAATCCTTAGATATGACTCGGCACAAGTCTATGGGATTTTTTCCGACTGTTTTATTGTCTGCCAGTTGAAATTTGAAGTCTGATCACTAAAAGAAGTAATAGCGAATGCACCTCATCAACAAGCTCTGATCTGAGGTATCATTCATGACCATTGCACAAATGGTGCAGGATGAATTACGCCCAAAAGTTTATTTCTTAGGATTTGTTCAAAAATCCTTAAACCCAAGTATGAGCAATGTTAATGTCGATGCTTACTTTATCAAGCAGTCAATTATTGTTCATAATATCCTAGCCTCCATGATTATGGAGCAACATGAGTTAATACATAAACCTTGATATGAGGAGAGCGATTTCCTTACACTCTCTTCTCCAGGCGGATGGGTCACATGAGGACAGCTGGCCTTAATATCCTGTCTGCGATCCCATTCATTTGATTGATATTGTGCACTTTGCAGTTTAGTACAAGATGACTATCAGGATGGTTCTAAGCACAGATGTTTGCAGAACATCATTCACATATGTTTTGCTTAACAAGCTTGTGTCAGCTTCAGTAGAGACGGCCAGTGTCATAGTAATTAAGTGTCTAATGGTGTGACATTACTGGAGGGCGACGAATTAGACAAACATGGCAAAACAGGCTATTTAAATGCTTTCTTTGAAATGCAAAAACTGGAAGTGCAGTTGCTCTGTGGTATTCAAAGGTAAAAATTAAGCAATGTTTAGCAGTTGCATTGTTTGCTGTTGAAACATCACAGCATGTTGAGTCAGTATTGGATGATGATGAAATGCTTAATGCAAGCCTTTTATCTTTTGTGTGATCTGATATATCAGATAACATCATGCAAGGATGAGAAAGAGTATAAGAGTTTGACACCTCTGTGAGGGTGAAAATATTTGAATGAGTAGTGAATCTCAAAACCTGTCAACAACAGGTCTGGGTTATATTTGACCTTAAAATGAAAAGACAACCTAAGAAATTATATTCTTACAATTAATACATTTTTCTTTTTTGTGACTTTAGCATAATTCCATGACAAGTAGGTGATTCTCACTAAACCTGTAAAGAAAGTGTCCTAATCATTTTATTCTCAAATCAAAAGAAACAAATAATTTATTTAATTTAAATGTTTAATTTAATTATTAATTATTTACTGTTATGTAAAAAAAAGATTTTATTTAAAATAATTTTATTTATGGATGAAATGTGTTACTTCTGCACCTCTAGCGGCACCAAGCAGAATAGCTAAAATAAAGAGTTTTTATTGGGGCTGTCAATCGATTACAATTTTTAATTCAATTAATTACATGGTATGCCAAGGTAAGTAATTAAACAAATGAATCACATATACAAATATATTTGCTAAATATCAAAAAGAGAGAGAACAATAATTCAATATACTGTATAACCTGGTTCAATAATTATAAAAAATTTGACCTACAGTTCACAGCAATCCATTTTGCAATTGACCCTTTGCTAAGCCCCGCCTTAAAAGCATTTCTGACCAATCCTGTTTTAGCAACTGTTGCCCCACCGCCATTTCTCTGACAAGCATTTGCCTATTTTACAATGATAGCCTACGGGAGTAATGTGTGTTTGAGTCATTTTAAGCGGGATTTTAACGAAATATAAAAAAAAAAACTTTAGTAGGTCCTCTAGGTGACGCGGTTACTCACTTCAGTCCGGGTGGCGGAGGACAAGTCTCAGTTGCCTCCGCGTCAGAGACCGTCAGTCCACGCATCTTTTCACGTGGCTTGTTGAGCACGTTACCGTGGCGACATAGCGCGTGTGGAGGCTTCACTCTTATTCTTCGCAGCATCCACGCACAACTCACCACGCGCCCCACCGAGAGCGAGAACCACATTATAATGACCACGAGGAGGTTACTACCCCATGTGACTCTACCCTCCCTAGCAACCGGGCCAATTTGGTTGCTTAGGAGACCTGGCTGGAGTCACTCAGCACACCCTGGATTCGAACTCGTGACTCCAGGCGTGGTAGCCAGCGTCAGTACTCACTGAGCTACCCAGGCCCCCAACAAAATCATCATTTAAAAATACCTCTAAATGACATTCACTGAATTAAAGGGAAAAAAAAATGACTTTTCATTGTTTAATTCACTGCAAAAAATTCTGTTGTTATCAAGTGTTTTGTATTGTTTTACATTTCAAAATATCTAAAAATCCTTAAAACGATACATTTACCTGAGAAACAACATTGAATATATTTAAACTTGCTTTAAGAGAATGTATCTTGAATAAGTGTATTTGTTCACTTGTTTATACTTCTGCCAGTGCAGTAAAGTCAAAATATAATTACATTCGAGATATATTCTCTGAAAGCAAGTCTGCATATCTTACATGTTGCTTCAGGTAAATGTATCTTGTTTTAAGGATTTTTAGATATTTTAACATATTTGTATTTTTAATATTATATTCAACATTCTCAGACAACACATTTTTCTTCTGCAGTATAGCTGCTAAAGTAAATGTACTTTAAAATAAAGGAGTTTAGATATTTATATTGGAAAACAAGCCAAAACAAAAAAACATCAAAAACGTATTTTGTTGCAGTGTATAATGGGGCGAAGACTACCCTCTCTCACCTTTCTGTTCACATCGTTCCATCTTTAACTCTCAAAAAACAAGCTCTCTTTTCTTAATTGAGCTGCATATCGCTGATTTTCTTCACGATAAGATACACATCACAACACATGTATTATGATTCACTTCATGGTGAGCCATCATGTTATAATCTAGCTGCATTAAGCGTGCGCTCGAGGGACGTGCGTGCCCGTGACAGAGTGTGCATCAGCCGGGTGCAGTTTCAGTCCCCCCCCCCTTAGATCGGGTCACTTCACGTGACTCATAGAAGTGGTGCTGACCGCACAGAGAAATGCCAGTTTTGGAGTTTGTACTTATTACATGACCTGCTTCCTTATCATTTGAATTTTAATAAAGGATGCATTCAAGTTATAACAGCGGGGTGTTTCATTTAAAGATGCTCTGACATGCAAGTTTTGCTTCAGTGGAACGGCAGCTCCGGCTCCACTTTATTTCACAACAAGAGTGTTTCTGTATTTAGTTATTTTGTATTTTTGTATAATTTCCCCATACTTTGCGATCTACATCACCTGAAGCTGTTTGGAGTACGTCTGGACTGTGAGCTGTGTTTTCTCTCCTCAGTCAGGCGCGAGCTGCAGTGCTCCTCTCGCGCGCAATCATTAGTTTCATATCCGATTTCATATTACGTAGAATGAGATCAAACGACTATTCGACGACAACAATTTTTCTGAATATTTTTTATTGTCGACGTTGTCGAAAAACTGTTTTTACCATAAGCGAGTCTCTGTTAAACTGCACTTAGCAAGCGAGCGCACGCTTCCACGTTAATCAAACCGATCGCAATGGAGAAAGGGAGCGCCATCACTTTGATTAAACTCGTACAACATCATACCTCGATTTCAGTTTCAGTGTAATCAATCGTGCAGCTTTCACGAATGTTACACTGATGTCTCGGAGGTCCAGTTGTGTCGGTTATAAAAGAGTTTCAGATGATTTCTCCTCACCCTGTCAGTGCATGTAATACAATGAGTACCGGAATGAGACTTCAGTGCGAGAGTGAATCTGCACTGCGTTTACAGATGATTGTACTGTATTAAACTGTATGTAATGCTGAATATAATGTATAATAATCCTAAGGGTCCCGATATTTGTTAGTCCTAATAATGCCAAATGTAATGATTTCACCAGTAAATGTATACAATGGCAAAAAATTTTTTAATTGATAAGCAAACTCATATTTTTGGAAAAGAATAGTTTTGACAAATGTAATCAGTGACAATGCTATTTTAAAACCTACAATATTAATTTAAAATACTTTAAATGTAAATAATCAGTGACAGTGTACAAGCATATGTATCTTATATATGCATCTAATATAATTATGAATTTTTCAGGTGAGCAGAATTATTAATTATTACTAATTCCTGTTCTGGTGTCACCATTACTCTCTGCTGGGCTGATTTTTTTTTTTGTCCCACTCCATCCCCGATGGATCATTTTACTTTTTAATGAACATTACTCTTTGTTAAGTAAAAAAATACAGACATTTTTTTTTACAGATTATTCAAAGAAATAATCGAAGATTAATTGATTATCAAAATAATTGTTAGTTGTAGCCCTAGATAAAAGTGTGTCATTCCTCATTCCCAAATGAACATGTATAGCATCAGTAAGGACACCTACATTTTCTCCAAGGTAAATTAAAGCTAACAACCTAACATTAACTATTTTACATATTGATTCAGGTCTTAGTAAAGGTGATAGTAAATAAAGAGTTCACAGCATCAAAATGAGTGTGTTATGAGACGTTATAAGCAGTTCTTTTCACTTACACTAATGTTATGAGGTTTGTAATCGCTATCAAATGACGCTTTTCTCTTTTTATGTGACTGTGATGATCGTTTGCTTCGAATATGATTCACAGTCTGCACAGTTTTCAATCAAATTACTGTGTAATTTAACAAATTATTTTGACAGAAAACAGATAAATATGCATTACAATGCCACTCTTCATTCCAGCCCACGTAATAATATTATCCATTCCGTTTCTTAGAATATTTCGCCAAAAACCGTGCCGTTCATGGCAATCTCCCATTCATTCCTATGGGGAGTTCTGCAGAGCTTGTCAGAGCGAGCGACTGTAACTAGTGCCCGACCGATATATCGGTTGGCCGATATTAGCCTTTCACCGATATATCGGTATCGGCATATATGTTTACCGATATGCGCAGATATGATTTTTTTTTCAGAACATATAATGCAGAAAACTATGGTTTAGAATTGGTGTCATTACGTAGTTTGTCCAGCAGAGCGTGCTCCGACTCCATTGTTTACAGAGATGACTCTGAGCTGACGGTTGCTCTGCAGGCAGAGTTAAACTGTGTGTCTTCTCGGTAAGTTGCTTACTTGTTTGTGATATACATACTGGAAAGTTAATAAACAATGACCCCATCATTTTCCCTTTCCAATACAACTAATATAATGTTAACCCTGTCCCTGACAACCATGTCACTCATGTTTATCACATCCGTTTACTATGTTAGCCAGCTATAGTTTGTCAGTGCTGTAAGTAATGTAGCAGATTGAAAGGTAAACATCAGAGCATCTTTTTGCAGCTCAGTAGACAACAGTGTGGCGGTGGATTGTGTCTGTTGAGTGTTGATTTCACACTACGTTGTTACCTAGTTGGTGAGACGCAATGCTGGTCCGTCTTTTACTCTCCGTGACAACAAGCTTATAGCTAACTAGATAACCATGTAGCTACTTTCACTGCTTGTCAGCTGAGTGGAAGCTAATGTGTAAACATGTATTCAACAAACTGTTTTGTTCAGGATTCACAGTTTGGTACCCCCTTCAGCCGAACAATTCCAGTCATTGCATTTACAAAATGTAATATTTAAAAGTCTGGTTTTCCACCGTTGAAAGTTACCCCTGAACTTGTATAGCAGAATATGGTGTAACACCGCTGCCGCTGTTTATCTCTTGTCTCGGCAAGTGTAAATGCTTCTTGTTTTACAACCTGCCCCTAATTGACTGGCAGTATTCAATAGTCAGCATTTGACTGATATTAAACATACAGTACTGATGTTTATTTAGCTATTTATTTTATTTTTATTTATTCTTTATTTTAATGATCAGCATTTGACTGATACTAAATGTACAGTACTGATGTTTTATAAGCTATTTATTGTATTTTTATTTATTCTTTATTTTCCCAGTGTTAATTTCTAGAATTTGTTGACAATGTATAACAATAATGTCAAATATTCTTTGATAAAAATATTTAAGAAAACAGCCTTCTGAGTACCTTTGCATAGTCATAGCGGTGCAAAATTAGTGCACAATCCACATAAAAAATGTCTGTTTTCATTCCAGCTCAAAAATTTACTATATTGGCCACCATGTCGGTAATTGGTGAATTTCCCCCATCTAAAATCGGTATCGGTCTCAAAAATCCCATATCGGTCGGGCTCTAACCATAACCAAGGGTGGCGGAGCTTAGCGAAGGGTCAATTGAATTTGTCAGTCAGTCAGATTTATTACAAGGGCTTGTCTAAGGATGCATCAGTGTACACATGCGTCAGACGGATGCTTTTGGAGTGTCTCACTTTAGTTGCGGCACGTCATAAACATACCGTTTTTAGGTTGATGCGTCAAGTTAAACATAGTTCGGAATTGTGCTCCATCAAGCTGTGTTTGAACACAAGAACATGCTCTGATCTTGTGTTGTCTGTTGTCGGTAAGTGTGGTTTGTTCTCTGTATACTGTATGTGCACGTTGAGTAAACATCTGGAGTTTCTTTTACTGCCCCCTGGTGGTACTTCAAGCTTGAGTTGCTCGGATGGTAGAAATATTTCTTATTATGGTCCGGGGACATGATTAATTGCCTTAATGTTTTTAACGCGTTATTTTTTTATATAAATAATCACACTGAATTAACTTGTTAAATCGACAGCACAACTTTTTATAATAATTTTCAAACAGATTCCAGAATATTCCCCCGTCTGCAAGTGGTCAAATAAACAGATAGCCCCGCCCCAAACTCCCACCATTGATACAGCCAATTTGTTGCTATGTGTGTCTGGTCAGGATGCTCAAAACAACAAAGCAAAGTTATGAATTTAAGAATAGCTTAAAATTGTCTCTGCATATAATCTGGCTTAGAGTATTTTCGATAGTTTTTTCTTGGGTGAAAGTGGGAACGGTCATGTTTTCATGAGATTCACCTGTGGAGTCTGAACACTCATCTCTGCCATCTAGGCCTACTCATTCTTTCCTTGGCTCTCACCTTATTTGTCTTTTCTTGCTTTTAAAGTTATCATAATTGTATCATCTGCCCATGCCCATGAGAGAGATAAAAAGGCCAGGATGCCATTAAATTCACTGACCAATGCCATGAGGTCCGGGCAGCTGGCACAATGCATTCACACAGACGACAAAGTCTCAGTGTGGGTAAATCAAACCACACCCCTTTATGCTGCTTACACTAGTACTGGGAGTCATGTATTTATGACAGCTTAGTACTTAGGGTACTTAGGCTGCTATGTTTATCTACTCCCTTATTTTTAAAGGTCTTCATTTCCTGTGTCTCAGTGGAAATTTCTCTATGCCATTTCTAATCACATTTTTACAGACATCATGGCTCATGAATCCTTTTAGTCATATGTTTATCTATTCTGAATGCATCATTTGTTCTTGGAAAAGGAGTGTGTTCATTTTTTAAAGGAATAGTTCCCCAAAATGAAAATTCTGTCATCGTTTACTCGCCTTTTTATTTACTCACCATCATTTACAAACCCATGTGACTTTTTCTTTCTCTCGGAATAATTGTGTCTTAACATTCATCCCCTTAAGCCCTGATGCTACAGCTTACACATACCATGAGTGAAAAATATGGTCCAAATTTTAATTACGTCTCTTAAAGTTTCAGTACGAGTTCAGCTCAGTCGACATTATTTGTGGCATAATATCGATTACCATAAAAATTAATTTTGACATGCCCGTCCTTTTCTTTAAAAAAAAGTAAATATTTGGGTTCCAGTGACGCACTTACGATGGAAGTGAATGGGGACAATCCATAAACGTTAATATACTCACTGTTTCAAAAGTTTCGGCACAAGATGTAAACAGTAAGCGTGTTAACATGAGAAAGATGGCACCGTAGAGTTCGGACGCAACTCAAGTGAGCTCTGATAATATTTGTTTGTTCATCCTTTATTTGCCTACTGGTTTATCACAAGTGCTGATTTCTTGAATAAAAACTGCCTAAGAATGAGCCTAGAAGATTATTTATATTTATATTATACAAAAATGTCCAGTAGTAACCCCAGAAAAAAAAAAACATTTGACGAAAACTGGAGACTGTGCCGGTTAGCATGGAGGCCTGTACCAATACTCTCACTGAATCCAAACCAAACTTTTTACAAGCAATGGAAAAGATGACTGAAAATATCAAGAGTATTACAGACACTAAAATAAGTACAGTCCTGGAAGCAATACATGACCAAAGAGCCCAGCTTCAGGTAATGGGTCAGCGCATTGGTGAAGCGGAAGAGAGGATCGCCATCGTGGAGATCTGGAAATTCGTGGATGCATATGCAACGTGTGCGTGATCGGACTGCCCTCAGTGTCGGACCCAGTTAATTCTTTGAAAAGTTGATCCCTGATTACCTTCAGTTAAACACTAAAGCTGGGTGCCTCAAATTGGATTGGGCTTATTGATCATTAGCACCAAAATTGGGACTAAATCAGCACCCTAGACCCATGATAACAAAGTTCCACAACTTTACTGACAAACAGCGAGTCATGGATGCAGCACGATATGTTGGTTCTGAACGATCACCAAAAGTCTCGTTCTTCAATTTTGGCTGCATTGATAAAGAAACGCTAGGCGTTTGATGAGGTGAAAGCACGGCTGAGGGATAAGAAGACTGACTATGCTCTTCTGTACCCCGCAACACTGAGGATGATGGTCGACGGAAAAGCTAAGAAAATTCACAGCCCTGAAGAAGTATCAGCATTTGCGGACTCTTTGGATTAAATTTGTGCAGGTTTGTTGTGTACACATCTGGACAAATTAGATCGATATGTTCACCTCATCAATGTTATCACTGAGTGTGCAAATTGTGATAAACAGCCCAAAGTTACAAATGTATTTCTCATTTGTGGGTATACTTATCTTGGCTCTACTGGGTTAGTGTTAAATCTGTGTAAGAACAGGTGCTATTTGTGATATAGCCTTTTTTTTTTTTTTTTTTTTTTTTTTTTTTTTTTGAATCTACTGAGGCTGTAGATGACAATTTTATGTATGGGATTGAAATCACCTGTTGGAAAAGAAACGGGGATTACCCCAATTGGTGTACTGTTTGTTTTATCGAATTTCTGTTCAATACATGTTCTTTTTTTTTTTTTTTGCCAGCTCAGTAACATGTTTCGAGATTGGAATACATATCGGTTCAGAGCGTGGTGGAAAATTATACCTTATCTTTTTTTTTTCTTTTTTTTTTTAAAATCCCCATTTTCTCCCAATTTGGAATGCCCAATGCCCACTACTTAATAGGTCCTCGTGGTGGCGCGGTTACTCACCTCAATCTGGGTGGCAGAGGACAAGTCTCAGTTGCCTCCAATTCTGAGACCGTCAAGCCACGCATTTTATCACGTGGCTTGCTGTGCATGACACAGCGGAGAATCACAACATGTGGAGGCTCATGCTAATCTCCGCGATCCACGCACTACTTACCACACACCCCTATTGAGAGCGAGAACCACTTAATCATAACCATGAGGTTACCCCATGTGACTCTACCCTCCCTAACAACCGGGTCAATTTGGTTGCTTAGGAGACGTGGATTCGAACTCGCGACTCCAGGGGTGGTAGTCAGCGTCAACACTCGCTGAGCTACCCAGGCCCCAAATTGTACCTTATCAAGTTCAGATTCGCGTGCACAGCATTAGACTAAAATATAATGGCAAGTAACCATTTAAAGATATGTACATGGAATGTCAGGGTGGTCCATAGTCCGATCAAAAGAAAAAAAATAATGTGTTACCTGAAAAAAGAAAACCATTGACATTGCACTCTTGCAGGAAACCCACTTAAATAACATAGAACATTTGAAGTTGCAGCAAGGGGGCTTTGGTCAGGTGTTTTTCTCATCCTTTTCCTCTAGGAGTAGGGCCGTGGCAATATTTGTGAGAAAGAGTTTGCCATTTAAATTAGAAACTTATTTAAAAGATAAACGTGGTCAATATGTTATGATTAAAGGTGTTCTTCATGGACAGGGAATTTCTATAATGAATGTTTATTGCTCTCCAGCCCATCCGTCAAATTTTATCACCAAAGTATTTATATATTTTTCAGAATTGAATAGCGAGTATAATATAGTAGGGGGTGACCTCAGTTGTATTTTAAATCCTATTATGGACAGATTTCCTAAAAAAATAACCCCACTCCATTCACAAACAAAATCTTTAAAGGCAATTTGCAAAGAGTTGGGTTTTGTGGACATTTGGAGATTTTTTTTTTTCACCCCGTAGGCAAAGAGTTTACTTTTTTTTTTTTTCAGCTCCCCATAGGTGTCACACAAGAATAGATTACTTTTTATTCCCAGGACTTGACTGGATTCCATATTTGACTGTCGTATTGGAAATATAGTTATATCAGACCATGCCAGTGTTACCCTGTGTATTAAATTGAAAGGTGAATGTGGACAGACTAGATATTGGAGGTTAAATTCTACTATTCTGAGAGGAAACACATTTACATCTTACTTCAGAACTGAGTTTAAGTACTTTTTTCTATCAATCAAAGATCTACTGACGATCCCTCTCTTTTGTGGGAGACTTGTAATGCTTATGCCAGAGGATTAATCATTTCATTTTCTGCCAGTAAGAGACAGAAAAAACAAGAAAAACAACAAGTATTAGAGAAAGACTTTGGGATGAAAGAGGAAGTATATTTTAAATCTCCTTCCCTCATGTTATTAAAAGAGATTACTACTTTTAGATCCACCCTTGATTCTCTCTTGGCACAAGATGCTGAGAATTTTTTTTATTTGTAAAGCAAAAGTATTATGAGCATGGAGACAATCCAGGAATGTACTTGGCTTATCTTACTAAAACGAGATAGGTATCTCTACATCACATCTATAACTGACAATGAGGGTAAGCAGTTGTATGATAATAGAGGGGTTAATGTGTCTTTTAAAAACTTTTACATTAAGTTTTATACCTCAGAATTAGCTCATGGAGCATCACAGATAATGAATGACTTTTTCTCTGATGTCGATCTACCAACAATCACAGATGAGCAAAGATCTTTCTCAGTGCCCCATTACATGAGAGGATGTTGAATGCCATAAAGATGTTACAGAGTGGGAAATCCCCTGGGCCCGATGAACTATAGCAATTCTGCGAGGAGATTCATGACGTGTTAGTAGACCCATTGCTTGATGTTTGAGGACTCATTCTCAGGTAAAGGCCTTCCAAGGTCTTCCAAGAAGCAAATATTTCACTTATTCTTAAAAAGGGGAAACCCGGGGGCCTGGTAGCTCAGCAAGTAAAGACGCTGACTACCACCCCTGGAGTCGCGCGTTCGAATCCAGGGCATGCTGAGTGACTCCAGCCAGGTCTCCTGAGCAACCAAATTGGCCCGGTTACTAGGGAGGGTAGAGTCACATGGTGCAACCTCCTCGTGGTCGCTATAATGTGGTTCGTTCTCGTGGGGCGCATGGTGAGTTGCACGTGGATGCCGTGGAGAATAGCTATGTCTCCGCGGTAATGTGCTCAACAAGCCAAGTGATAAAATGCGAGGACTGATGGTCTCAGACGCCCAGAGGCAACTGAGATTCGTCCTCCGCCACCCGGATTGAGGCGAGTCACTATGCCACCATGAGAACTTAGAGCGCATTGGGAATTGGGCTTTCCAAATTGGGGAGAAAAAGGGGAGAAAAAAAGGGTAAACCCTCAGAATCCTGTTCATCGTACAGACCCATAGCGTTGTTGAATGTTGATTGTAAATTACTTTCCAAACTTTTGGCTGTTCGTTTAGAAGACATCCTGCCATCGATCATTAAGGTGGACCAAACTGGCATTATAAAAGGATGCAATTCGTGCAGTAATATTAGGCGTCTTCTAAATATAATACAAGTGTTCCAGAAAGAGGTGTAGATGGCCTAGTTCTGTCATTAGATGCTGAAAAGGCCTTTGACTGTATTGAATGGTCTTATTTATTCTTTGTACTGACTAGGTTTGGGTGAGGAGACAACTTTGTAAATTGGATTAAAATATTATATGATGATCCACAGGCTGCAGTACTGACTAATGGGCTTCAGTCAGATAGTTTTTCTACACACAGGGGGACATGACAGATATGTCCCTTGTCACCCCTTCTCTTTGCGATTGCCATAGAGCCGATAGCTGAGGCTATAAGATTGGCAGGATCCGGTACACGGTCTCTCTTTTGGCACAACTCGGCATAAAATTAGCCTGTATGCAGATTTTGTTATTTCTGTCTTCTCCAGAGAAATCAATACCTACTCTTATTAATATCATTAATTTATTTAGTTCATTCTCTGGATACAAAATTAATCTGACTAAATCTGAAGCCATGCCTCTTGGTAGTCTCATGTCTGTCACAAATATTATACCACCTTTCCCTTTCAAATGGTCACCAACTGGTTTTAGATACCTAGGAATTGTTGTGACTCCTAACTTTAAACAAATTTATAGAGCAAATTTTTTACCCTTGTTTGAGAAAATAAAACAAAACCTCGATCGCTGGAACTCCCTTCCAGTTTCATGGGCCGTATATCATTAGTTAAGATAAATGTATTGTCCAGGTTGCTTTATCCTATCCAGATGATTCCAATTGTGTTTTCCAAAAGGGTGTTAAAAGATCTGAATGGATGGTTGAGCTCTTTCATTTGGAATAAAAGAAAGCCAAGGCTTAAGATGGCGGTTTTACAATTACTAGGGGCTAAAGGAGGGTTAGACCTACCCAATATTAGAATATATCAGTTGTGTGCTCATCTAAGGTTTATATTTAATTGGATAACAAAAGATGTCTCATCTGTATGGCTAAACATTGAAACACACTTGTCTAAATACCCATTGCAAGACTTATTGTTTTTTAAAGGTTTTAAAGTTATAAAGGAAAGTTGTGCCAATCCTATCACACTTAACTTGGGGCATGGTGGTTTGTTTGGAGGGTCGGTCTAAGCTTACCTCTATCTTTACACCAATTTTAAATAACCCAGATTTTCTACCAGGGTTGACTGATGCTGGCTTTAAGCACTGGTGTGAGAGGGGCATAGTCAGTTTCAAAGATTTGTTCATTGACAATAACCTAATGTAATTTCAACAGATGGCAGTTGAAGCTGAACTCCCCAAAACAGAATTTTTTAGATTTCTACAAATTAGGCATTATATACTAAAGAGTACAACTTTAAAAGATAACTGTGAAAGATCGTCTATTGAGAGAATGCTTTTCCAAGTACATGGGAGAGTGTCAATTAGCCTACTTTATAAAACTTTATGCTGTATGACTGGTGTGGACACAGAGGGTACCAGGAGGACATGGGAAAGGGAATTATCCATTACAATTGATGATGAAAATTTGGGAATATGCTAAATCAGTATCAGTCTGTAATCGTGCAAAAGCAATTCAGCTGAAAATAATACACAGATTACACATATCCCTTAATCGTAGACATAATTTTAATTCCTCTTTCACCTTTATGTCTTAAATGTAAGACTGAAACTGGTACTCTGACTCATTGTTTATGGTCCTGCTATAAATTACAAAGATACTGGCACAACATTTTAAGTGAAATACAAAAGATTCTGAATTTAAACTTAGAATTAAACCCCTTGTCATTATTTTTAGGCCTGCCTAGCAGTCAGATAACATCTGTAGGTAACAGAAGACTATATAATATAATGACCTTTGCTGCAAGGAAGAACATTCTCTTGCAGTGGACCACTGATAAGGCCCCATCTGTGAAAGTTTGGCAAAAAGTACTAATGGAGTTTGTACCAATGAAATACCTTACATGTATAATTCACTCTAAAACAGATTTTTTTGCAAGGTATGGGAGCTATTTGTAAAGTATCTGGACCCTGGTATTGCAGACATTATGTTGCTTGGATTTAATTGAATGGGAATAGCTACACCACCACCTATGTTGGAGTTGAGTGTATTTTGATATGTTGGAATTGTATTTTGTGTTTTTGAGCTGCCTTTTTAATTTTTTTAAAATTATTATTGTTGTTATTATTTTAATTATGAATGAATGCTTTTGTTGGTTAATTTGTAATCTTGGAAAAGTCAATAAATATATTATATATAAAATAAATAAATAAAAAACATGATTTTGGTGTGATAAAATCACTTGCTAACCTTTTCTGGGTAAAGTTCATTGCCATGATGATGCAATATCAACAAACCCTAAAATGACTGTAAATAAGAAAATGTAAACAACTTTACAGCTCAAATAATACATAAGTTTTAATAAAATAATTAATGTAAGGACTTTTTAAAAATTATAATCTTCACATTTCTGCCGTTAAACCCTCCAAACATTGGCCCCATTAACTTCCATTGAAAGTGCCTTACTGTAACCTTGATTTATTTGCCTTATATTAAAGAAAAGGAGGGACGAGTCAAAATAGATTTTTGTGGTCATCAACATTATACCACAAATGCTGTCGATTGAGCTGAACTTAAATTGAACCCGGAATATTCTATTAAGACCCTTTTGTACTGTTGCATTCTGTTCCATTTATTTGTTTTTACTGCAAGAACGTGTTTTATGTAAGTGCCCCCTTATAAAGGTGTCCAATCAGGTCAGGTAAACCCAAAACCAGCCATATTATACAGGACTTTCTTACAGGTGAATTGTGTAATTTCTGCACTACTAGTGACACCAAACGGAATTACAAAAATAAAGTATGTTTTCAAACAAACTTTTGCCAACACCCCTCAGACTCATTACGGCCTTTCACACTCTGATTCCTGATGAACAAATAGGCGATACTAAATAAAATGTGATAAACGTTTAACGTCATAATAAACAAGACCACTATAACATAAACACAGTGAACAGAAAGCGCTGCAGAGGAATCGGCTCGTCTGATAACATCAACGAATTGAACGGCAGCTGTTGCGTGGGGATCTAGCACAAGAGGTGGGATAGTTATTGGTAACTAGTGAGCGTAACGATACATATTCCGAGAATCTTATGAATTTATCTGAAGCTCGACAGTAATGAGCTAACTTGTGTGGCAATACCAGAGTGTAGCTTACCTGTCGAGAAGCAGCACGGCAAGAATCGAACCCCAAAAATTCCCTCATGGTCCTCCACCTTGAAAATGTTCACTCTGATTTTACTCTGGTCTATGGCTGAAACGATTAGTCGACATTATCGACAACGTCGACAATAAAAAAAATTGTTGACCAAATTCTCACTGTCAAATAGTCGTTTGATCTCATTTAACTTTTTTTTTTTTTTTGCTACACACTTAAGAGTATACACTTTTCCATCACAAAAAGAGTGCACACTTTGTGCTACACTATATAACTTTTGGCCATCTAGCGGTTTAAGCAACTTTAAAAACAACTCTGCAAATTGTTTGTTGCAGCCATACTCTGTTCTGTGTCTCTTTGTCTTTTAGCAAGTCTTTCAATTTTGGTGAAGTTTTATTTCCTTTGTAACACGTCTACCATGGATGTTCATATTCTCCTGGTTGAACAGTTTACAACAAGTAGCCACGTCCCAAACTCACGCTATAAGTTTAGATAGAAGGGGATGGGTGGAGCTGAGTGGGCTGCTCAAAATATAAATGTCAATGTTTTGATAGTGCCTGGGGGGCTCAGTGTTTACACTTTTGGCTGAGGGAAACCCACAAATGGCTTACTTATAGTTGTCAATGAACAATAAACTTGAGCTATTAGATGTATTTTGACATCAAAAAAATTACACACTTCACCTTTAAGACAGATCAGTCGAATAATCGCTCCGGCAATACACCAACAAGTTGATTTCGATAATATGTTGTTTTGCACATCCCTAGTCAGTCAGAGAAACTTGGAAGGAATTTTCCATCTTCAAGCAATGCAAAAGCTGCCTGAAAGACACAAGAAAATACAACAGTGTTTTCTTTTCCCCCTCTCCTCTTTCTCCTTCTCGTGACAGCTGTGACTTAATGAGGCACTCATTGCACAGATCCATCTTGTGTACACAAAGCCTTGCCTTGGCACTTTGAACGGTGTGTTTATAACAACATAAGCCAGCATGGGGGAGAAGACAGAAGACAATGTGTGTATGACAGGATCTTCATATCTTCATACACACCACAACAACATTCTGTCTGCATCCCTACCAGACTTTCCTGTCAGGGTGATCCCTGGCCTCTTCAACAGGAACGTTTCAGATTTTTTTGTTGTGCTAAGCATGTAATGCAATAAAGCACTGTTTCGAAACGTTGTGAGCTGCCTTGTTTTGTACTGTCTACATTGGCAGGTGCTTTATAAAGGGGGTCGCTCACCCAATATGGCAGGTGGACGGCATGCAGCTTCCTTAAGTTCAAGACCATTGTTTTCTATAAATGGACACACGTAGCTCACTAGGTTTTGGAACAGAGCCAATATGTGTTTAAAGTCTTTTTAAATGAAAAGAGCTAAAGACATTTAGAGGAAGTAAGAAACTGCCATGCCTTACCTGGCTCAAGAAAACGTTGCTGCATCCCAGTTCGCCTACATATACACTACCGGGCAAAACTTTTAAAACACTTGACTGAAATGTTTCTCATGATCTTAAAAATCTTTTGATCTGAAGGCGTATGCTTAAATGTTTGAAATTAGTTTTGTAGACAAAAATATAATTGTGCCACCATATTAATTTATTTCATTATAAATCTAAAATTTAATTGAAATAAAAAAGGTTTTTGAAATTGATGACTTGGACCAAATAATAAAGAAAAGCAGCCAATAAGTGCCCAACATAGATGGGAACTCCTTCAATACTGTTTAAAAAGCATCCTAGGGTGATACCTCAAGAAGTTGGTTGAGAAAATGTCAAGAGTACATGTCTGCAAATTCTAGGCAAAGGGTGACTACTTTGAAGATGCTACAATATAACACAGTTCCGATTCACTATGGCAAGCCAATAATAATTATTTAAATTTTAGAGCTGTCGGGACAGATTTGGCGGGAAATTGCATACTTCGTCAGTCATCCGTGCGTGTTTACGTCATGTCCGTAAATAAAGAAAAGAAGGTCCGGAGCTACTACAGCGCATGTATGTGTGCGGTGATAGGTGTAGTAGTAGTTTGAAGCTGAAAGCTTGATGCCACAACAAATTAGCGAGCTTGACCAGGGATAATTCAAAAAGGTAACCCCCTGGGGAATCACCCGTTTTCAAAATAAAGAGACCTCCAACCAAAAAGAATCTGCAAGCAAAAAGGGAAAGCGACAGAGCCCGTAAAAAAAACACGTAACAACATCGACTTGGCTTTTTCAGAGGTGGCGACAACTCGGAGATCTGAAAGGATTTAAAACTGACCCAGAGATGGAGTTTGTCTTGCTCGACAGGCAAGATATTTTATTGGACCGATAGTTAGCCAGGATGCTCTTTTAGCGCAGTAGTTCATTAGATAGCTTTAGCTCCTCTAATGGGGCATTTTATAATGGATTGTGGTACTGAAGTGCTTGATTTCATTTTCGAGGAAGGACAGTGGAAAGAATATTACTTTATGCTGGGAACAGTACCAATCTCTAAACCAGTTACTATCCTGTTCTATTTGCCTGCTAGCTAAGTTATAATAGTTTCCACCATTTGGCTTTATCTGATATGACTAGCAATCGTAATGTCTAATGCCATTGTTGCCTAAATTTTGTAAGGTTATTTATTTTGAAACATTTGTTTTCTGTAAATCAAAACAACAACGGAAGATATGCTACTTACCTGCTAATACGTCATACATGTATTTTTCGGTTATCCGTCATTTTCTTCCTTTCATTATTTATTTTATTTTTTAAAAAGGAGGAGTTTTGTTGTTGTTAGTGACATTTGCTCTGAAAAGTTGATCATCTGTTTCCATGGTTACTCCGGTACTCCTCAAACCATCAAATTCATCCGCACAAAAGAGCAGAGCCAAAGCCGACTGACGTAATTACCATAACAATGTTCCGCCACAAGTAACTTGCAGTTCTGTGCTTAAACCGCTAGATGGCCAAAAGTTTCATAGTGTAGCTTTGTGAGCACAAAGTGTGCACTCTTTTTGTGATGGAAAAGTGTATACTTTTAAGTGTGTAGCAAAAAAGGGTGCAAGTGTTGGGACATATTATCGCGTCATAAAATCACGTCTTGAAACCAAAGACTCCTCAGTCGCATTGTTACGTGCATCATGTCACCATACACCGACCTGTCAATCATCCTTTTACAGTTATCATGATATGCACGCTCCTAATTTCATTTTTACTATCATTCATTAATTCCTACCATTATGGAGAAGAAACAGCACGTCGTAAATCTGTCACAGGGTGTTTCGGGTGGAGAGCCGCTGCTGTTTTGATATAATGATGCATGTAGAAATGTGTAGTTAATGCAAACCAAACCCATCTCTTTTCCTGTCATTATCTCAGTTTAATGTGTGTTCACAATGTGATGAAGATGAAATATAACACAGATAACAATTATATTTCAAGTAAAAGATCTGACCTTATGATTCATCATCAACTAAAGTAAAAATCTTAGATTATCTACTTAACTTGAACGTTAGACAGAACACTTGAATGACATTGTGCTGATTCTGAATCACTTTATTTACTGTCAGTGTCAGATCGTGTTTACATCATTACAACAGTTCATTGAAAGAGAATCGCACTTCCAAAATTTACCGGAAATAGTAGACCATCCGGGCAACTTTGGGACACTTATTTCCACATACTATGATTTGGGACACCCTAATTCTGATCTTGGTTACTGTTAGGGTGGATAGGGTTCGGATTGGGATGCAGGGTTCGCGTTGTATCGTAGAAGCTGATAAAGGTTCTTTAAGTTCAGCTGACCGTGCCAAATATGTGATGCTTGTTTAAACAAGAAAACTGTTTACTTTGTTAAAAACTATCAAAGTGTTGTATCTAGATCTGATGCTAATTTGGCATCTATGACAGAAGAGAAGAGAGACAGTGTGTTGACAACGAATGGCTAAGGCTTTATACATTTCTCTCTGAGGTTTGTTCTGCTTCAAAGCTCTCAACGTTGTGAGTGTTTGTGTTAAGGCTGGGCAATATAGCTTAGGCCTATATAAAATATATAGCATTTTTATAATATTTGATACAAACCCTAATGCTCAGAATACTTCATTGTTTTGAGTAGGAAAAAATTAAATACAAATTAGTTGAAATAATGAACTTTGAACTTTGTGTTTCTTTTGAGTTCACAAAACTGACACGTTTTAAGTAACCTGAATTGTTTTGTTTTGAGTTTAATGAACTTGTCTCTTTAAATTTACAGGAACTTAAATTTAACTGAAACTGGGCAGGGGATTTCTATTTCCCAGCATGCTTTGCATGGCACTCGACATGGAGAGTAAATGTGCAAGATGAATGTAACGGGGGAGACTTGTTAGTGTTTAATGTTTTGCTGTGTTATTTTGAAGAGTTTCTGTTATGTTGAAGGTTATCATTATGGTGGATAGTGGACCTTGAGCTTAGTTTGAGGGCAGGTACAGGTTAAGTATGCTGAAATTGCTATGCTAATCAAAGCATAGTGTTACCAATAAGCATGCATTCACTATACACTGTAAAAAAAAAAAAAAAAAAAAAAATCTGTAAAATTTACAGTAAAAAAAAAGTCAAACTTGATATTAACCTTCTGAAACTATAAAAATCTGCTTTTCACATTATACGGTATTGTTAATTACTGTAAAAATGACAGAAGAGCACATAATGACATGAAGTTGACCGATAGTGGCTCTTCCAGGAGCAATGACCAATAAACATGTAGAGACAGTGCTCAGTGTCACTTACACAAACACTAAACACCATCAGGGTAACACATGTGAAATTAAAATAATGCAATAAACATTAACTAAATTACATTAAATATAACACATAACACCCCAATGTACATAACTGATATTAAAAATAAGATAAAATATAATGAAATATTATGGTTCATGCAGGAAATTGTGGGAACGCCCGATTTATTGTTTTTTATTGTAATTTTAACAATAGTTTACTGTAAAAAGTACATGTACTCTCTTGTTAAACAATGTACATTTTTACCAATAATTATATAGGACAATCATACTTTTTACATTTTTTTTCAACATTTTATTGTAAAAACTACTGTATTGTCTTTTAAAATATATGACAATTTTTTTTATTGTATATTTTACGGTTAATATTCGTTAGTCAATTAACGTTTTATTTCTAAAGCATTTTTAGTCTTTTACTGTTAAAATTAGACATTTTTTACAGTGTATGCTAGCATTCACTGTATTAGCTAGTACTTGCTAGCTAGTTACAGTAGGTTCCCTCTATTTGACGTATTTAAGTTTATATTAAATGGTAATTTTATGTTCAGCCAAAGAATTTAATTTCAAGTTAAGTGCCATCAAAATGTATGAGTAGGCTTACTCAATATTTCAAGTTAACAGCAATTAACGTGCACGTTTAGAACAAAATTAAAATCAGAAAGTTCTTTTAACTTGGGAGTTTATTAACTTCAAAAAATGTATGTAACTGATTGTTTTGAGTTTTGCTAAATTATTAGGGTTTACAGTGTATGCAGTATATTTTGAGATGTGTTTGCTCTCAATGGCTTAAACGAGTGATTTTTTTTTTTTTTTTTTTTTTTCGCCATAGGAATAATCATTTCAACTGAACAGCCATGTTGCCAATTAATTTGAACTTTTAAGTAGTAAAATATAGTTAAAACAATGGTAAAACTTGACATTTAAGGTTGTACATTTTAGCATGTACTAAAACATTTTTGTTGGTGTGTATGTTTACATTAGTTAATGCTTTGTGAACTAACATGAACTAACAATAATAATATTTTTATAAATAAACATTAGCCAAGATTAATAAATGCTGTAAAACAAATCATTGATCATTGTTAGTTCATGATCATGATATTTACAAATGTTAACACACCTTAAATGTAAAACCTTAACGTTATTGTAAAGTGTTGCAAATATAATAAAAAAATAATCGAGGCATGTTTGTCACACTGTTTACGCTAAATCAATTCAAGGAAGAATTATATTTCTATAAGAATTTTCATTTACATTCACAAATATAACAAGATGTGATTTTTAGCAGCAATGTTTATCTACCTGTACATTTTTGTATATAAAAAAAAAAAAAAAAAAAAAAAATATATATATATATTTTAATAAATGAAAAATTCCACTTATTTAGCAGACTCTTTTATCCAAAGCGACTTACAAATGAGACACAGCAAGCAATTTGTCATACAAAATTTAACAACATCTGCAGTATAGGACTGCCAAGTTCTCACAGGGACTGGAGTAGTAATGATGCTAGCACAGAAGAAAGAGACAGACAAGGATTTTTTTTGTACATTTAAATGCAGGTTAAGTGCAGTAGTAAGTGCAATTAGTACGGGTTGGTTAAGTGCTCGTGGAACAGATGTGTTTTCAGCTGGTTCTTGCATGATGAGAAGGTAACAGCAGATTGTGTGGAGGTTGGAAATTCATTCCACCACAGAGGAGCAAAGAAAATGAATGATCGTGAAATAGACATTGAGCCTCTTTGTGATGGGACCACCAGGCGTTGCTTGTTCATAGAGAGCGAGTTGGAGCATAGACCCGAAGAAGTGAATTGAAATAAGAGGGTGCAGTTCCATTGGCTGTCCTGAAACCCAGAGTCAAAGCCTTGAATTTGATGCGGATAGCTACAGGTAGCCAGTGGAGTGAAATTTATGTTATAAATTTTACTTCGGCAGGCCCCAAATATTTTCAATGCAGGAAAAACCCTGGGAGCCTAATTATACAATATTATCCATAACAGTGACTAATCGACTAGTCTTTCAAACACCTGACCCACTCATTTTGCACATCCCTAATAAAAGGTGCATTAAAATCATTATTAAGATTCAATACACATCCCCATCCTATTGTGAATATTCTATATATTGTCCCACCTGGTCTGTGTGCATGTTTATGGTTGGAAAATTCATCAAAAACCATTAGGAGCTCAAGTGCGCTCTTTGAGCTGAACTTCATTTGTATTCAGTGGCTGTTGCACAGCGGTGGTTAAAGTTACTCAATAAGCCTCGGCTGAAACACTTAAACTCACTGTTTCACTCAGCACAAAGGACGGCTCTTCTGCCATGAGCTGTTTTCTAAACTGTAACTTCTCTATGAAGGCAGAATGAAGGCTCAGTTTCCTATTCCTTCTCTCTTCCACAGGCAGTGAGCATCAACAAGGCCATCAACACACAGGAGGTTGCTGTCAAAGAGAAACATGCCAGGAATATCCTTTTGTTTGTGTTACCCTGAAAGAGAAATATTCTCAAATGTGGGTGTAAAAGTGTCAGGTGGATTAGCTATGTTGTCCGCACAGCCACCTCAAGCCAAGGCGTTAGATTCTGATGTGCCAATATGTCCGGCTGACCGATTAAAGGAATAGTTCTGTCATAATTTACCATTACTCATCCTTATGTCGGTCCAACCCGGTATAACTGCTTTTTCTGGCAGAACACAAAAGGAAAGAATTTGAATGAATATCCCGGTTCGTCTTTTCAATACAGTGACAGTAGATAATGAGTCACTTCAAAGCTTACAAAGGACCCAATAGTCTCTTAAAAGTAGTTGTATTTTAATAAGAAAAAAAATTGAGTGCACCTTTACTGTTAGGTATAAGCGAGACCTCAGAGTTAGTTTTGTGGAGCCACCTGTTTACTTCTGTGCCCCCAGCCCTTCTCCTTGACTTCAGTCTTTACCTTGCATATTGGGAACGCATCATGAGAAGGGGGCTCACACCTTCTGGCTTGCTGTCAACCGCCTGCCCCTCTCCAGCAATGCAGTACTCTGCTGGAAATTTTGCCACGTCTTCCACAAACTCCTGAGAGATGGCCATCCAAACGTGAGTACTCCTACATTCAGGTCTAATTGCACCTCTATCTCTTTATCTCTTTTTCTCTTGCACTATGGATCTCCCCAAAACAGCTCCCCATAGTAATCTCAGCATGTCAGCCATATAATGCATGCATAATCCATTTTCGGCAATTCAGCAGCATCTCCCATGTGCTCTGTTCTAAAAACTAGTGAGCTGCCGGCCTAGACAGCATTTTAAGGGATCATATTAGGCATGATTTTGACGCAAAGGCTGTTCCAAAACATTAAGCTGCCTTCTAAGATACCTAATTTTGGTCACATTCTAAGGCAGCATTGCACATGGAGTAGCTGCTAGGACTGTACCACCTTGCAGTATGATATATATTGTGATGTATGCATCACAACTCATTATATCTTGATGCATATGTGTCCATAATTGGATTGTGGCTGAAACTACAGTTATCAAATGTGTAAGAGAGACCCAGCGTGTTCAAGAGAGTGAGTGTGAAACTGTGGGTTCAGTTTCAGTCTCTTTCGTGCATAATAGAAACAGCTCTGACCGTACAGAGAAATGCTTTTATGCTTAATTAGATGACCTGCTTCATCATAGACCGCAACAGTGCCCTCCCACTTTTTCAGCCATCTTGTTCCGGAAGTATATTATAAAATATTCAGATATATACACATATATAAGGAGTTTGATAGTGTAAGGAGACTGACTCTGTTGCATCAGACACTGCAGAGCTCTTTTGATGCAGGTTGTTTGCTGGGACTCTCTGATTGGAGGATTTTCCCCCTTAGGATAATGGGTAGTGTAGTTCTTCACTTGCAGGGCTGCGTTAAAGCTACACTTGTCTAGTGTAACGTTTGGCCCTCTAGCGGTTGAAACATAAAACTGCATGTTACTTGCTGAGGAACATTGTTTTGGTAATTATGTGAGTTGGGCTTTGGGTCTATTCTTCTGCGTGGATGAATCTGATGGCCGGTGTAACCATGGTTACAGGTGATCATCTTATCAGAGCAAAAGTCACTAATGACATCAAAACTCGCCCCCTCCCCTCAAAATAATTTAATAAATAAATAATGAAAGAAAGAAAAAGATGGATACCTGAAAAAATGTCAGGTAAGTAGAATACTGTATCTTCCACTGTTGTTTAGACTTGCATAAATAGATGAATGAAAATATCAATACAGGGATCTAAAGTATCGATTCAATATAATGAGAAAAAGTATTGTAATATATCGATTTATGATTGTTTCAGCACATCCCTAGTTGCTGCCTATAAAGAGCATTCCAGATGTGCTACATATGCAGATTCATTTCAGTTAGTATGTTGACTTAGAAGGCAGCTGCCAATGTAGGCGGTTGACAGCAAGACGGTTCACTATGTTTTGGAACACAAATATGGAGAGTTGTACCATGGGATGGTGTCTCAAACTCCCCTCTCTCTCTCTCTCCCATCAGGTCATTAAAGACTCCATGCGGCACAAATCTGACCTGAACGACATGAGCAGGATGTGGGTAAGAGTATGAACACAATTTGCGGCAGTGGCTTTGAATGATTTCTCACTAAAACAGAGGCACGCTCAATACAGCTGTCGATCGTATTGAATGCAGCCTTGTCAAGTTCCCTAGAGTTTTCATCTCATTGTGGAAATTGTTAGCTTGTCAGTCTGCAAGCCATTTCATTTCTGCTGATTGACAGCTGAATAGGTTGGCATTCTGTGAATGCGTCAGACACATTTACCTCAGCAGAGGAGAGATGATCTGTAATTAGCCAACGAGGACGTGTTTTTTTGTTTGGCATTCTGGAGGAACACGCATGTTCAGAGCGCTGCATGTTATGTGTACTAGTCATGTGAAGCTGTTCCCAGACATAACTCTTGAAGTCAACATAATGTCGGTACTGACCGTATTTACTTTTTTAAATGGATAGTTCACCCAAATTCATTTTTTCATCATATACATAAGGGGTTTATTTTATGATAATGACCGACTCAATGTACGTTGTCCTGCTTATTACATGGTTACTTACCAAATATATAATTGAATAAACATTTAAATAATGTTTTGAGTTAAAATTATGTTAATAAGTGAGAAGAAAGAGACCACAGAGTCTCCAGAAACAACTGAATTCAACCTCTGGTTGTTTCTACTAAAATATTTGACTGCCGAATGCTGTGATTGACCAATCAGAATCAAGTATTCCAGAGAGCCATGTAATAAGCATTCCTCATGCATTGTACAGCTCTGTTCCACAGCCAACAGGAAGAATTTGATGGAACATGCCGAGTTGCAAATTTTTGTTACTGGAAATACCTTAATGGCACTATTCCACTGCACGTTACGGTTCGACTCGACTCGACTCTGCTCGCTTTGCTTTACTTTTCTGAGCTTGCTTTTCCACTGCAGTTTAGTGCCGCCTCAACGTGGGTGGGATTATAGGCTGATCGTCATAATTGCGCCACCTCTACTGCCGTGACATCATCTTAAACGCGATACAAACATTACTGACCATAAACAATAACACGACCGCTAGCTGTTAGCTACTAGCTCATTGTGCTGCACAAAGCAGTTGTTGCATGGTGATTTTACACAAGTATAACAGTTAAATTGGCCTGGTTGTTTTAGAAGCAACCTTTCCAGTAGCTGGTCAACTAAATAAAGTGAAGCTTTCAAGCAGAATATAGAGTTAACGTAACAAAACGTACCATCCTCCATCGTGGACTCCAACAACACCGAGTCCAGGGCACTCTCCCTCCCATTGCTTGCCTGTCTATTACCATAGATAGCGTCCATTTGGTCGAACCACTTCCACTTTCTTCTGTTTGAACCACTCCGGCTGTTGTGGTCCTTGATGGTTCTGTAGTCACTTTTACATTTTTTTTTTACTTTTCCCTACAATGTTGGTAGGTCCAGCAGTAGCCGTGTGCGGCCAACAGCTGAGACACTTCCTGAAAGACTTTTTCGTTTCGTGTCGTTTCGTTCGTCGCTAATGAGAGGAACGTCTGCACCTTGTTTATTGACCAGGGCGTGGTTTTGCGCACAGCCATTTCTTTTTACAATTCGAAAGTCGCGTGAACAAATTATATTGCTGTTGCTGTTGCTGACTTTAAAACTAGCAGGTTGATGTCCCGTGTCACAAATCCAGTGACGCTGGTAGTGACGGTTCTCTCTCACCAATCAGTGATCTGCAGGGTTTTGACGTCACATTTAGTATCGGCTCGGCTCGCTTGGAACCTCTACCAAGGTGGTACTAAAAAAAGTATCAGGCACTATCCACAGTGGAAAACCCCCAAAAAGCGAGTAGAGTCGAGTCGAGCTGTACCGTGCAGTGGAAAAGCGCCATTAGTTGTACCCTGCCATGTGTTTGCTTATAATATGCTAAAGGATTCGACTAAGGAGAAATACTTCCCGTGATCACTTCAGCCCACTTCCTGTTATGATGTCACAATGTTTGATAAAGGGAACAGGAAGTGAAAGAATGTGCTCATTTACTAAATGTGCAGCTGGCTCTATTATGCATGTATGCGCAAACATGTTCACACACACCAAAACCTGACCTTAATCTGCCCCTAATGACTCGCACTTTGAATTGTGAAGTGAAGCTGATGAACTGAGAGTGAGTTGAAGCCTCATTAGCCGCTACTGCTGCTTTAGAAAGGCAATAACATAATTTCCTCCTGAAGTTATCAGCCTTGTCCTTTTCTTCATTCTTCATTCTTCTCTCTCTCTCTCTCTCTCTCTCTCTCTCTCCCCCATCAGGGTCATTTGAGTGAAGGCTACGGGAAGTTGTGCAGCATCTACCTCAAACTGCTCATCACCAAAATGGAGTTTCACATCAAAGTGAGTGAATGAGGCCTTGAAGGAGATCTCTTCAGAAAATCCATCTAACAACTGTCCCCCTCATATCTTCTTTTTTGCTCTCCTTTTAAATTACCAGTCTATATCATAGCTTTTTTTTCCTGAGTTCACATTTCAAAATTGGAGGTTTGTTGTTTTTAGTCAATGACCATTAGCTTTGAAGCCATATATGCTAGTGTGCCCCTAAAAGCTGACAAAACAAAAGTTTTAGCAGATATAAACAATTAAAATTGACAGTCTTTCTCCTTCAGGGCCTATACTAATGTTTGTCCAATAAAATGCTTTCTAGAATGAGAATTGCCCCCACATAAAATTAGATGACGAGGCATTTGACTACCGACAGAGAGTCATAGTTACTCCCTCCGTTTACTTGAGCACTGGGCTGAAATCACATTGCGTCAACACCTGCCGTGGGCCTTTGCGATGCTTTTTAATTAAACAGTCGGATTAACCCTGGTCTGCGCCGGTTCTAAGTCAGCTGCTAGGCGCTGGCAGTAGCCGGAAAGATCCATGAGAAGGGCCCAGCCCACGTCTAGAGTCACCGCCAAGCACCGGAGCGCACACCACCCGCCGGCCCTGCCCTCCTCGCGGCGCGTCAGACACCCCTTCTCCCCGCCAGCCGCCTAGAAGGCAAGAGGGGGCCATGTGGAGGAGGGGAGGTGCCCCGGGACGGCCAGGCCACCCCTTAGAGCCAATCCTTATCCCGAAGTTACATATCTGACTTGCCGACTTCCCTTTCCGACCTTTTTCCAACATGCCAGAGGCTGTTCACCTTGACCCATTTTTTAAACGATTTAAGAAGTTTTAACACCACAAAAGTGTTAAACTAAAGGCTATTTTAAACAAATGTAGCCCTTCGTTTTGTTCCACCCAAACTTCCTGTTTTAATGGCAAATATGTAATTTCAGGAAATAATTTTTTTTTGCCAAACCGTTTCATGGGGTCCTTTAAAAGACGGTGTGCTGTCACAGTCTAACATCTAACCTGACACACTCTTTCATCTGTCACAAATCTAACAATTACCCCATCTGCTCTCTCAGAATCTTCGTTTCCCTGGCAACCTTCAGATGTCAAACAGACAGCTTGATGAGGCGGGCGAGAACGACGTCAATAATTTGTGAGTACTTCTTTGTTTCTCACACGCTCTGTGTTTTTCAGTCCTGAATACGCACGTACCTTTAAGGGGGTCATATGCCAGATGCATCTGGCGGATGACACAGTGTCCTAAAATTTGAAACCATTGTTTTCTATGAATATTCGCACATCAGCAGCACCATTCTCTACCCAGCTACGACTTTAAAAGCTGCTCAAAATTTTGCCATGCCACTTGAAAAATTGTAATTAAGTTACATCCATTTTAACCCAAATTTTAATCAAAGGACATACTGTATATTAATGATTTTAGGCTAGAAAATACATTGTGTATATATACATATATATATATATATATATATATATATATATATATATATATATATATATATATATATATATATATATTTCAGTAACAAGTTTGTCTTTTTGTAGTTTTAACGGTTAAATCCTAGCCTTTGTTTTGTGCTAACACATTTTGTCTTACCGGTCAAAAATGGCCGGCCTAAGATTGTTTATAAATCTCTCATATTGCATATGTTATCACAAGATATTACATTCTATCTTTTTTTCCAACTTATTTTTTTAGTAATTATGACAGATTTTGCACTTTTTTTTTTTTTTTACATATTTAAAACATATATTTTTATTGATAGAATGTTTTATTGAACTGAGCTTATACCAGGCCAGTGGGAAGGCACTCTGCGGAATTAAAAAAATAATAATTATGTAATAAATGAATAACCACTTGCTTGATCTGAACAAAATGGGTGTCATTTTAAAGCCTAGAATCTGGACTATACAATGCATATAGCTGATCCTACCAATTCTTAAATAATACTTTTTAATTGGCTGACAAATTAGAACTGTTTCGTTATCATCATTTGCAAATTTGTGATCACAGCAATTATATTCAGAGTTGGTAAAACCATAAAAAATATCATCTGTATATCGTTGGAAAGGTCTCAATTAGTAGAATGCAATGAGCAAATTTGTTTCACTTAGAGGCCAAACTGCAGCGTGTTAGTGTATGAAATTCCCTTTTTGTCATGTACCAGGAACACAACAAATATAACAAAGTGAAATAAAACCAAGAAAATGTAAAGAAAATGGTCCAAATTTTGTTGTGTGTTTTCAGATATCATATCTGAACAAAGTCAAGGAATGTTATTCCAATTGGATTAAGTAAAAAAAAAAAGTTAAAAAAAAGTAATCCAACATAAGGGTTAAGCTGTCTGAAGAGAAACTGCACAAACGTCACCCTGTCTAACCGTTCAGTTTGTGCAGTTGCACCATTTTTTTTTTCATACACCAATCTGCAAACTCATAGATGTCACTTAGATTTTTTTGCAAAAACCTACATATTTAGCTTTTGTCTTTATGGTAATTACTTTAGATTCACTGTTTTGGGCTCCCACCTATTCACTGCAACGACATTTTCTGTGTGCGATACCTTTGCGTTATCTTACCCGCTACGTGCCGTGGCGCTTCTCGCCTGATGTGCGACCAGCTTGAATTTGAGTTGTTCATTCTGAGATGGTACATTTTCGAAGGTGTTTACTAAGGCAAGCATCACTATTCCTATTGCTCATACTTGGGGTTAGGGATTTCAGCAAACGGCAAGCCCTAATTTGACATGTAATTTGTCCGGCCCCGTTTGTGCCACAGATATGAATGATACCTCAAATCACTATTTGTGTGTAACACTTGTTTCATTCCTCTCCCCTCTCGACACATGTAGCTTCCAGCTGACGGTGGAGATGTTTGATTACCTGGAGTGTGAGCTGAATCTTTTCCTGGGTGGTAAGTTTGAGGCTGGGTGCAGGTGTTTAAGCGGCAGTTACCAGCATGCGGTTTTATGCCCCCTCTTATATGTTAGCTCAAGATGTCAGTACTGTGAGCGTGTGACTATGTTATCAGTTGAATCAATTCACAAATCAGCCTGAATGATTCAAAAGGGAATTTGTTTGAATTAAAATTATTTTTTAAATCATATGTTGAGTAATTTTTTTGTTGTTGTTGAACTATCCCTTTAAGTGCAGAGCTGGTCAAATGTATCCAGTGTTATCAAAAATCTATCCAAAACACTGCTCGATCTCAGTGTGAGTGTTCTGGAAGCATTAGGAGGAAGTTAATGAGAGTGTTGTTGGCTGCAGCAGAGTTCCTGGCACAGGAAACCACACCTATGTGTGCTGAGGAGCCTGCATCAGTGAGCACGAGTCAGAGGGAGGGGGATGAATGTGAATGAGGAAACTGTCCATGAGATGGGTGGATTGAGAAAAAGAGCTTGCTGAAGGGAGTGGATTGAATGAGGGATTCATAAAAGAAAAGAATAAAACTTCCTTTTTAAAGGCATAGTTCACCCCAAAATGAAAATTCTTTTGTCCTTTATTCACCATCATGTTGTCCCAAAGTGCATGACTGACTTCCTTCTGTGAAACACAAGAGCAGTCTAAGTCACTATTCACTTTCATTGCATTTTTTTTCCCATACAATGAAAGTGAATGGTGACTGAGGCTGTCATTCAGTCGAACGTCTCCTTTTGTGTTTTTGAAGAAAAAAGTCATACGGATTCAGAACATTGTGAGGTTGATTAAACGACAACAGAATTTTCATTTTTGGGTGAACTGTCCATTTAAGGATTTTGCTATTTAGAGTATTTTGAAAATATGTTTAAGGCCCATGACATGAAAAGATATGTGTTTAAGCTATGTGTATTTCAGAGTGTTTATGTGTGTGTTTCTCCTCAGTGTTCAGCTCGTTGGATATGTCTCGTTCAGTGTCGGTGACGGCAGCGGGTCAGTGTCGTCTGGCTCCTATGATTCAGGTCATCCTGGACTGCAGTCATTTGTATGACTACACCGTCAAACTGCTCTTCAAACTCCACTCCTGTGAGTCCAGCCCCCTGCTGTCCATACACAACGTCTGTTTTCTCTCACACACACAGAGGAAACATTGGCCCATCTTTAAGCCCCGCCTTTGAAGCGTTACTGACCAATCCGAAACTGTTGCTATCCACCAAATTGTCAGACAAACAATTGATTTTTTTTCTAATACATGCTTATGTAAGTCCAGTTTGTTTAGATCTTTTCTGTAAGATTCCATTTAAAATCATCTGGGGCACTTGTTATAGTGAAACAATATACCCAAAAGATGATATATGGGGTATCTTTTTTCCTTTTCTAAATATTAACAATAAATCTTGAGAAGTTCATGCTGTTGATTTAACTATGTGTCAGCACTCATTCACGGATGAATGTGTATAGTATCAATAATGATGCTTTACAGTTGATTCAAGTACATTTATACTCACTTGATGACATTTTAAAGTGTTCATAGCACCATATTGAGTATATTGTGGTAACATTAGTAAGTTTGATTTCCTGTACAGGTATTAGTTATATCTATTCTTAGTAATTGTAATCAATATCAAATTATATTATTGATTGATTATGATAAAAATGTGCCTTTGCTCTGAACCTTTCTGTCGTACATGTTTGTTTTTTTGCCCAATTGAACCTTCGCTAAGCTCCGCCCCCCTTGGTTACGGTCGCTCGCTCTGACAAGCTATGCAGAACTCCCTGTTGGAATGAATGGGAGATTGCCATGAACAAAGCGGTTTTTGGTAAAATGTTCTCATGAACAGAATAGATAATATTATAACGTGGGCTGGAATGAACAGTGATATTGTAAAGCATATTTATCTGAAAGAAATTGTAAAGAATTTGTTAAATTACATTGTAATTTGATTGGAAACTGTGCAGACTGTGAATCAGAATTGTGGCAAATGATCATCACAGTCACTTAAGAAGGGAAAGCATCATTTACTATAATGATTTTAATATACTTTTACTAAGACCTTAATCAATACATAAATTAATGAATGTTATGTTGTTAGCTTTAATTTAACTTGGAGCCAATGTAGGTGTCTTCGCTGATGTTATAATATTCATTTAAGAATGAGGAATAACTTTCTTTTTTAAAAGAAAGACAAAACACTGCATGTATCCTCTGGGTACCTTGTATCACTATAACAAGTAACCCAGCAACAACGTCTTTATCCAAAGACGAAATGGATAAAGAGAGATGGATTACAACAGTCTGATAAGAGAAAGATGCCAACTACTTTACTGACTAGTTTATTTTTTTAATTAATTTCAGGGTAATATAACACAAAGAAGAATGTAAAAAAAGGTTTGCTTGATTTGTGCTGCTATATATGGTGGAAACGTGCCATTATAGTCTGTGAAAATGCCATGTTTAGTGGTGGCAGAACAATTATAAATGGGAAAGTTTGACAGAACTAACAACAGTAACTAAAGGGGCTTAGTGGCGACTCAATTTATTTACCTCCTCATTGTCATGTTTGGAATTCTCTCCCTCTCATGTCCTTCAGGTCTGCCAGCTGATACTCTTCAGGGCCACAGGGATCGCTTCCAGGAGCAGTTTAAGAAGTGAGTGCACTCCCTTGTTTCTGTCAGTCACTGTTCACTCAAACTGTTAGTGCTAGTGTATGATAGACACACTTTCTTTTGTCATTTCTCACCCTCACTCTTTCCTTTGGCTCTTTCTCTCTCTCCAGACTGAAGAGTCTGTTCTATCGCTCAAGTAACCTGCAGTATTTCAAGAGACTGATTCAGATCCCACAGCTTCCTGAGGTGAGACTCCTGCATACCAAACACATTTCTGCCTGACCTGAGTCACAAAACATGGCTAGTGGGAAGAAATTGTTTAAGTGATTTACATACCCGCCTGCTAAGATCTCTACTGGAATGATCCAGTTTCTCTCTTCCTATGTTTTTCACCTTCCTCCCACTTTCTTTGTCTCCATCACATTCTCTTCAGAATCCTCCAAACTTCCTGCGGGCATCAGCTCTGTCCGAGCACATCAGTCCAGTGGTGGTGATTCCGGCGGAGTCATCATCCCCTGAGAGTGAACATGTGGTTGAGACAGAAGATCTGGTGGACACGGACATCCCATCTTTACCGGTACCGAACACACGATGTCATCTCGCTGTCCTCTCTCACATCACTTTTTGAACTCGCTGTGTTGTGTGTCGAAAGATGAGGATGGGTCTCATTTTGATTTTTCTTCATTAGAGCGCTGTGGAGAGTAAATTCGATGACCTTTTCGGCACCTCTGCCGCCACAGACCCGTTCAACTTCAACAGTCAGAACGGCATGCGCAAAGATGAGAAGTAAGACTTTTGTTTTCGGAGATATCCTTGATATCATTATCATTGATGTAAATTAATAATCAAATTGATATCTACTTGCTTGGCCATAACAAAATTGGTGATAAATAGGAAGCTTTCCATTTTTCGTTACTTATGAAATATAATTACTGTACACGATATGAAGTGTTGGCTGTAATTTAATTACTTGTTAGTAGAAAAAGTAGTGTAATGCATTACATTTCAAATTCTAGTAATCAGATTACAGTTACTGACTTTCAGTTAAGTTAATTTTAAGTGCTTTATTTGGGTTACAGACATTTCTAAAATAATATAATCTGTCTAGAATACATTGAAAACATCCATCCATCCATCCATTAATAAGCAAATTTGTTTTTGTTTCTGTGACAGCTGAAGCGTGTGCGCTCCCTAACGATCAATAACCAAAAAGTAAATATTGACATTATTTTGAATTCATTTTGCGTAAAAACAAAAGCTTTTCTTTGAAATGCATTTCAGAAAGTATCTTAAAAGTAATTAGTAATGTGATTAATTTTTAAAGATGTAATCAGTAAAGATTAAAATTTTAGAAATGTAATTAGTTATTTGTATTGAATAATATTTTTTTTTTAAGTAGCTTACCGTACACTGACCATATATCAAACATATGGACAAAACATAAAAGAGATTGGATAGTAATATGTCGTTGGAAATGTCTCAACGAATAGAATACATCAAGCACTCACACGCTAAAGTATACTGAGGAAAAGCCATGTATTTGTATGTGAAAGCACAAAGTTACATGTAAGTTGTAAACAGTTGTGGCTTTTTGTCGCATTTTCGCTTGTAACTTCATTAAACATAAATAGAAAATAAAAACGCACACGCTTACTGAAGAGCAGATGCTCCCAATTAAAACGAGCACAAATACAACGTGATACGATGCATAGACCTTGATGTAATCTGGCTAAAGGGAGTCCTAATGCCTCTCGGATACATGCTATATTTCTATATTTCTCTCATTGAATCAGCATCATAGATGCTTTATATCTTTCATGTTTCTTCTGTTTGTTTAATCACTATTCTTGATATTTAAAATGATTAAAGAAAATGATCAATACTGATAAATCATTAACAACCTTATTGGAAACTGAATGAAATACTCATAGATTGCTTCAGCTTTAAGAACTGTCTTGTATCTCTCTTCTCAGAGACCGTTTGATTGAGCAGCTCACAGCGGAGCTACAGGCCCTGAAAGAGGAGCTGGAGACTTTCAGACTGGAGGTAAAGAGCAAGACATGAAAGGAGGTCAAACATGAGCAGATCAGAGTCCTGCACATGTACGGGTATCAGCAGGTACACGATGGGTAACCCGCTAATATTTGACGTAATGGGCGGAAAATCTTTACAGTACATTGTCATTTGCAGTGCGGGTCGGGAATCAATAGGCACGGGTGGACTGCGGGTCAAAAAGCCAAGGCAATTTTTTTAAATGTCAAATAATGTTCATCTTTCTCTTGTTTTTTTTCTGTTAATTGTCACCACAACGTTAGGCAATGTGTCTGTTTTTCTTAAATGCTCCAACTCAGAGTGCCTAATGTCAGTTTGATTGCTTGTGTGACGTTAGCAAATAAAAACTTTTGCCTACCTGATGTAGTAGATTTATTTTAATGTGGGTGCGGTTTGGATCATGGTCTTTATGTTAAACAGGTCGAGTATGGAATTAAATTAGTGTTGCTGTTGGATAATCGGTCGGGTGTTTTGTTAAATACTGCTGGGCGGGGCGGGTGCAGGCTTCCAAAACAGGACCCATGCAGGACTCTGATGCAGATACAATAGAAGAGACATGAAAAACAAAGTAAATAGCTGAACACACAACACATGGTTGACCATTTGTAAATATAATGTATTTCAAATTGGATTGGAATCCAAAGAAATTTAACAAATGTGCGTCAAATTCAACTCACAATTCCAGTTCCTTATTGATTACTAAATGATTTTGTTTAGTACATTTTGGCACCTCTGCAGTTTCCTGCAGGAAAGTCTGTCAGATTATTTTAGTACAGTACTCCATCTGCATCAGCAGAAGACTGAAACCAAACATCATAAAAATCATTCACTCCCAGTATTAATAAAAAATGAAACCAAGGGGGCCTGGGTAGCTCAGGAAGTAAAGACGCTGACTACCACACTTGGAGTCGCAAGTTCGAATCCAGGGTGTGCTGAGTGTCTCCAGTCAGGCTTCCTAAGCAACTAATTGGCCCGGTCGCTAGGGTGGGTAGAGTCACATTGGGTTAACCTCCTCGTGGTCACCATAATGTGGTTATCGCTCTCGGTGGGGCGCGTGGTGAGTTGTGCTTGGATGTCGCGGAGAATAGCGTGAGGCCTCCACATGCGCTAGGTCTCCGCGGTAACGCGCTCAACAAGCCACGTGATACGATCCGCGGATTGACTTTCTCAGACGCGGAGGCAACTGAGATTTGTCCTTCGCCACCCAGTTTGAGGCGAGTCACTACGCCACCATGAGGACTTAGAGCACATTGGGAATTGGGCATGCCGAAATTGGGGAGAAAAGGGGAGAAAATCCAAAACAAAGTTTGAAATGAAACTATTTATTGAATAAGAATCCGTCTTTACCTTACCAAATATATCTGGGCATTTTCGTTTGGACCAAATGAAAATTTACCTTGGTTCTTGGACTGTAACCTTTGTTTATCTGTGATATTTGTAGCAAATCCATAGTAACCACATGTAAAGTCATGAATGGCTTCTCATTATCATGGTTCAGTCAGTGTAACACTGGTTTCTATAAAGCAAACTATAGTTAGGTAAGGTTATTCACAGTGACATTTCTTTTGGCCTCTCTCAGAGTGGACGTCTTTGTCAAGCACTGAGGGGGCGTGTGAATGAGCTGGAAGCGGAGCTGGCAGAGCAGACTCACTTGAAGCAGCAGGCACTGGGAGAGAGTGAGTTCCTGAGGGTGGAGCTAGACGACCTGCGCAGGGTCAAAGAGGACACTGAGAAAGAGCAGCGCAGCCTGAACGAAGTTGAGAGTAAGAGGTTTTGGTCTTATCCTAAAATCATAAAGACACTACAGTGTTTCCCACAGGATTTCGTGAGACTGTGGTGGGTGGACCTCAGACCCTGTAGGGGGGTCTGGGGGAGCATGAAAATTTGGTACATTTTTAAGTTAAATGCATCAATCTGGTGCACTTTGAGAGCAAAATTAAGAGAACTTCGTGCTCTTGACCGGGAGTGAGAGATGCTTTGCCGAAGCAACAGTGCAAAACACAATGTTAGAGACCTTTTATGCTATTATGAGAAGTGTAAAAATATTTTCGGTTCGTTATGAAACTGTGGTGGGACAAATTAGACCGTGGCGGGCCGCCACAGTCTAGGTAATGAATGGGAAACACTGTTCTAAACATACACTCATTTGATTGAACTTTTATTAACTTTAGCCAAATATTAGCGAACTTGGCTAGCTGACTAGAAACAACTGTGTTACCTTGGCGTTGGCAAATTGACAATCGTGAGTCTCTGAGTACTAAAACCATTCCACCAGAACAGTTAAGTTTAGTAACCGTGCTGAGAGATCCAGGCCGTGAACGGTTTGCAGTCATTCCGTGCCGAACGGTGCTCAGAACCTTTCAAATGGAGACGATTGGGCAAGGCATCCTGGGGAGTTAAAAGTAGAGATTTTATTGTTGAATGAGGAAAGTTGTCTAAATTATAATTTACCAAAAGGTCTACTGTGGTAGGCAGATAAACGATAGGTTACACACTACTGCCGTAATTCCTGTGGGTTGATTTTTTCCTAATGTAAATAGTCCGTTTCTAGCATCCTTGTGTGTATCATGTGAAAGTTACTGTGTTTTCTTTCACCACTGCAATGTTTTGCCCATAGATTTACATAGGTAGGTACAGTACGGTAAACACAACCCCCCCCCCCCCCCTCCTTTTTTTTCCCTATAGTTACCAACAGCATGTCACAGATGCTGTTGACACAGCTTAAGTTTGTAAGGTTTGTAAAGTTTGTTAATACTCTGAAGACTTGGATTCACGGCTATAATTTAGGACTTTAAGTGAAATCATTACTCTGTTTCTCTTTTGTAAAGCGATAAAAACACTTTCCTTCCTTCTAGATATATTTACAATCACTGGTTCACCTCAATCTGTTGTTTTTGGAAAATCGGTTTCTGTTTAAATTAAGCAATAATCACAATACAGAAGCAGCATATTTTGTGGGCTGTGGTAAAGGATATTAAAGAGCCGTGCAAATGCAGAGCAGAGAAAGATGCTCATTAGACAGTCTGGCTGCTCTCTGGAGCTGAGGAACACAGCCTGGAGGTTCCCCAATCCACACCAGCCACAATCACATACTAAAAAACGATATTGCCCACAGTCCAATTCACCAGCATGCATGCACACAACAACAATGTAACTGCTGGGTGCTAACTGTCCTAATTGTGTGTTTGTGAGAGAAGTATGAAGTATGTCAAGTCTTATGTTTGAGTTACTAAGCCATATATTTGTGTATATCTTTTGTAGGAAAAGCCCAAGCAAATGAGCAACGCTATACAAAACTAAAGGAGAAATACACGGAGCTGGTCCAGAGCCACGCTGACCTGCTGAGGAAGGTGAATTGACTTGTGGACTGCATACTGTGCATATATTGTATGCTGGCTAATATAAAAAATTAGTATGTGTATCAGAATACATAATGTAATGTCTTTAAGGGTTAGTTCACCCAAAAATAAAAATGTTCTCTCTAGAATTTAGATTCATTATTGGATTGGACTGCCAATCCAGAGTTAAAGGGATAGTTCACCCAAAAAAAAAAGTCTCATCATTTACTAACCCTCATGCCATCACAGATGTGTTTAGGGGTGGGCTTTAGTGATAGGGATCAATGACTCCCTTCTGTGGTTAAGGTTAGGGGTGGGTGTAGGGATAGGCTTTAGGGATAAGGACCAATCAGGTAGCGGGGAGTCAAAATCTGGTGGGGAGTAAAATTTTGGCACAACACAGGCTTCTATTCTCCATGTGTGCCCACACTGGCATCCTCGTAGGCCCAGGAGCAGAACAGGGAGGGTTCAGCCAAATTAAATGCATCGCCGGACCCGCTCCTCGGACCCTTGGTGCGAATTGGATGCGACGCCGGGGAGGACAGCACGCACTGCGGCCGACAGGCTAGAGGCCGGCCCGCCTTCCCCTCTCACCTGCCTGGGAAGACAAGCTGCCATCGCCGCCGCCCCCTACGTGCCTCGGACCAAGGAGGGGAGCGCGTGCGGTCATCGGACCCTGCTCACGCCTGTGCCATTCCATGGACACTTCCCCAGCCTTCACGGAGCCCCGTTTCACTGCGAGGATGCCAGATTCCCCTTTATTTTGATCACCATTCTCCCTGGACACTATTTTCTCTGTTTATGAACATTTTATATTTATTATTATTTTCAATAAACACTCTCGACTCAACTGCATAATAAACACTGGAGTGGATTTACTGTACAGAGAATGGTGACTTCACCCGCAAGTGGTGAGCCAGGTGTGGGAGAGAAATAGGCAAGCTGCCGTATCTCTTCGCATAACCTGAAAATGTTCACTCACTGTCATCTAGACCAGTGTCAAAAGCTAAAACGTGCGGGAGAGACTCCGCGTGTGTGCGAAAGAGACTGAACAGCAGCCAGAGAAAGTAATAGTTTTAAAATTTCAAAATAAAATTCCCCTTTATTTTGATCACCATTCCCCCTGGACACTATTTTCTCTGTTTCTGAACATTTTACATTTATTACTATTTTCAATAAACGCCTCCCCGAGGCTTGACGCCACACCCACTGTGTCTGTCTCTTGCTCACCCTGCCACAACTCATAGTAAAAACATTCAGCCACTGAACCGGATAATTAATACGTTCCAAAGAGGGTTGCAGATATCAGAAATATCCACAGTCGCTAACGTCAATGAATGAATAGAATACAACAGGCATATTGTTTTACTCGCAGACTAAAAGCTGTTAATTTGTGCACAGCATACTGTAGTTACTGATGTTATAAACAGATGTGGCTTACTTGTCGCGTTTCTTTCATGAAACATAAAAATATTAGAAACTGTTACACTCAATTACTTAAAGAAAATTCTCCTGTTTAAAAAAAAAAAAAGCCCAAAAACATGTGATATGATGTGTAGATTCTGAGGTACTGTAATCTTCATGGAGCACATTTGACATGTGAGAGGCTGAATGGTAGTCAAACGGCTGCTCCTGGGTCCTTGTGCCTGTCACATGCAAACTCTCTCAGTGCAATTTCAACACAGATGCGACTTATGTCTTTTTTTTCTTTTTTTCTCAACAATGAGATTTTGACATGGTGCGACTTATAGTCAGGTGCAATTTTATTTCTGGAAAATACGGTATATAGTACATTTGCATATTGCACAATATGCATCATGCAGAATTAGTAATAGTAGTACTGAAGTATGCTATTCCGAATGTAGCCACTGACCTCTTCAGTTGAGTTTGCTTGAGCTCCAATATCAGGCCTATCATTGAATCTGCAGGTGATTCAACCCTTCCAAGAGGCTTCAGTTCCTGCTGACTCCTCTTCTTTTTTCATAGAGATAAAACCTGGCACAATCTCTCTCTGTCACACTCCAATAGTGGGAGACATGTCCTTGGGAAAGTAACTGGCTCAGCTAAGAGTCTTGGCTCTGTATTAAACTGTACATGTCATGTGTGTTTCTCAGAATGCAGAGGTGACGCGGCAGATGACGGTGGCCCGTGCCGCTCAAGATGAGGTTGAGACCGTGAAGAAAGAGATGCAGGACAGATTGAAAGTCGTTCAAGAATGCACAAGTCAGCAGGTCGGACGCACGACACAAACACACTTAGAAAAAACGCACTCCCTCTGCCTGGTGTATCCATAGCAGGGTCCAAAATTAACTTTTTGCAACACTTACCAGTGGCAGGTTAATTAAAGGGATAGTTCACCCAAAAATGAAAATTGTTATCATCAACATGTCGTTCCAGACCTGTATGACTTTTGTCTTATATTTAACACAAAAGGAAATGTCAGGAAGAATGACAGCCTTAGTCATCATTCACTTTCATTGTATAGAGAATATAAAACTAGATATAGTTCTGGTGATAAATCTACCTGAAGACATGCAAGTCGCGACATGTTTTAAGTGTATGGTTCAATTTGATTGGCTCACGTCACTTACATCAGTGTGATCAGATTGTCATTCTTATAATTGGATTGAAATCAGTTCCTAATAAAGAAACTGGTTAGTAAATTAAATTTTGGACCCTGATCCTTAGTTTGTTTGTCTTGCAACCCCTCCCCGTTTGTGTTTGTGTGTATATGCACGAGTAGGAGAAGGCACAATTAGAGCAGCTTCAAGCTCTTCAAGCCGAGCTGATGTCCAGCAGAACAGAACTAGAGACCCTGAAGAGTACCGTCACCTCTTCCCAACAGGTGGGATCTTGCCCTCTACCTCTCCTCCTCAGTCGCTCTCTTTTTCCATCCATCTCTGATCCATTGCTCACACCTTGTACTAATTACATGCAATAAGATCATATCTCTTCCATGTGAATTTCAGGATTCCTACAGTCAGGGAATTTTTGAATTATGATTTTCGTTCCTGGAAATGTCTTGGATATTTAAATTGGACGTTTATAGAGTCTTAAAAAGTCATGGAAATATCTATAGTGATTTGATTTTTGTTGTTCTGCTCAGCTCTGAATGTTGAAAAATTATTTTTTATTTTTTATTTTTTTAGCCAGTAATCCCAACGACTGGAAAATGCCATTACAAAAGTCAAAATTTCAAGAATTTTTGTTCTAACTACCTGTGAACATAAATAGTGTTTATGAAAAAGCCATCATAATCTTTTTTCACTAGGGCTTGGAAATTTAATGCTTTCATTTCTCTGATTAGTAGTTGACTGTTTGACACACAAAAAAAATTAACGCAAGTAATGCATTATCCATTTTTATTTTTATTTTTTTCACTTCCTGAAACTTTACTAATGTTTTTCCCCCACTTCCTGTGGCTAAAATTGGTATAAATACATTTCCAGGAGGTACACTCTCGACTCAACTGCACATCCTAGCACAGAAACTAATTGTGTGAGGCACATGTCCCGGGCATAATAAACACTGGAGTGGATTTACTGTACAGAGAATGGTGACTTCACCCGCAAGTGGTGAGCCAGGTGTGGGAGAGAAACAGGCAAGCTGCCATATCTCTTCGCATCACTCGAAAATGCTAACTCGCTGTCATCTAGACCAGTGTCAAAAGCGAAACCGTGTGGCAGAGACTCCGTGTTTGCGTGAAAGAGGCTGAACAGCAGCCAGAGAAAGTAATAATTTTAACATTTTAAACTTCAGCAGTACATTTTTTGTATGTATAATGTCTAATAATGCATGGGCAATGTACACTTAAGTTTATCCTACAAATAAAGCTTGGTATAAATTGAATCTGTCCATTTGATCCTATTATTAAAAAAGTACACTGAAAAACGGTAGAAGATATTTACCAACTTTTAATTACAGCATGTCCACTGATTTTATTGCATGTAAACATACACTCAGTGACCACTTTATTAGATACACCTGTACATCTACTTATTCATGCAATTATCTAATCAGCCAATCGTGTGGCAGAAGTGCAATGTATAAAATCATGCATATTCGTGTCAGGAGCTTCAGTCAATGTTCACATCAACCATCAGAATGGGGAAACAGAAAATAGAAAACTGAGGCTGCAGTGGGCCTACAATCTGTGTACCTCAGCAGAAATCGAGATTCATCAGACCAGGCGATGTATTTCCAGTGTTTAACTGTCCAGTTTTGGTGAGCCTATTCCCACTGCAGCCTCAGCTTTCTGTTCTTGGCTGACAGAAGTGGAACCCGAGGTGGTCTTCTGCTGTTGTTGCCCATCCGCCTCAAGGTTTGACGTGTTATGCAGATGCTATTCTGCTTAGAGGTCGACCGATATATCTGTTTTGCCGATTAATCGGCACTGATAACAGATTTCTGGAACTATCGGTTATCTGCAAAAATCCACACCAATAGTTTTTCTCCGTTGCGTCTGGTGCTTGAACAGCTGGGAAGGGTCGTTATACAGTATGAGAGCAGCCTCTAGAGGCAAAATAAAAACTCACTTCACTGATGCCTTGTGGTGTTTGACACATGAGACTACACTCTGCATGGAGCGGAACACTTCAGGTGTGGATTTAAAACATCAACAACGAAAAGGTATGTATACAGTACACATTGTCATATTATAAAGTAATTAATTTGTTGATTAGATGCTGCCTTAGTAGAGAACAGCAGTATGTTTGCTGACAAAGTCGAGAGGACGCTAACATTAAAGCTAACACCAAGCGGTTTGAACAATGTGACAAAAATACACACAAGTCCTACCCGGATGTTTAAATGTCACGATTGTTACCATCTATTACCATCTATGGGCATTAGATTATATGCAGCTGGTCACATTTCCGTCTGCAGAAACTCTAGAGACTGTTATGCATGAAAATCCCAGGAGATCAGCAGTGACTGAAATACTAAAACCAGCCCGTCTGGCACCAACAATCATGCAAAGGTCTAAATCATTGAGATAAAATTTTTTCCCTGTTCTGATGGTTGATGTGAACATTAACTGAAGCTCATAATGCATGATGTTATACATTACACTGCTGCCACACGATTGGCTGATTAGATAATCACATGACTAAGTAGGTGTACCTAATGAAGTGGTCACTGAGTGTAAACTTGTATTAAAGACTTATAAAATGTAAAAATGTGTCTTATTTAACTCTGTCCGCAAAAACACTGAACATTTTAACATGTATATATTTAAATAATAAAAATAAATGATGAATAACACATTTATTGCAAGTTCTTTGAGACAAAGTATAAAGTAAATTATGATTAGATTTTAATGTTTGTTTTGTTCCATGTTCCATGATCAATCGTGATTAATCACAGAAAACGCTGCAATTCATTACCGGTAGCTAAAAATATTTAATCAGTTCACAACCCTATTTTTCACATAGCTGGAGTTTATTCTGTGCTCCATCCAATATCAAAGTCAATATGCGACATTCCCACTATATCTCAGATTTCTGATCATAAAGGCACTCCATTGCCCAGATGAACACGCAGAGAAACAATGGCAATGCTATCATTTCTTTGCAGGTGCACAAATATCAACAGAGAAGATCATATGCTGTATTTTACACTCCTTTCTCTTCAATCATTAACTAAACCGCTTTTATTATCACGTTGGAACTCTTGAGTCATTAATGTATATGATTTGTTTTAAAGTGAATGTTTATCAGTAACTACATCTCCCTGGGCGTTGCCATACTCGCATGATGCCATACGCCTGTATCTCTGTGAAGTTGTTTAATATCGTCAACTAAAGCCCCCTCAAAACAGGGATGTAGTTTGAAGAAAAGGAATAGTTCACCCCAAAAATGAAAATTCTATCATCATTTATGCATCTTCATGCTGTTCCAAACTCGTTTGACTTTTTTTCTTCCGTGGAACACAAAAGGAGATGTTAGGCAGAATGTTTGCCTCGCTCACTATTCACTTTCAGTGCATCTTTTTTTCCATACAATAAACGTAAACTGTGACTGAGGCTGTAAGTCCATAACGTTCGAACATCTCCTTTTGTGTTCCACGGAAGAATTGTAATTTCAAGTTGAACATCACTGTTTTTTATTTTTAGACCATTGTCTGTTTAATTTCTGTCAAACCCTCCTCATCCTATTTCTTGTTCTCTGAGTTAAAACAAGTCATGTTATACCCATACTCAATTTGTCTCTCCTAATCTCTCTCTCTCTATCTCTCTCTCTCTCTCTCTCTCTCTCTCTCTCTCTCTCTGTAGTCAAATGAGCAGCTCAGTACTCAGCTTTCTGCTCTAGAGTCTGAGAAGGCGGGGCTAATGGGGACCATATCTCAGAAAGAATCGGAGCTGGCAGGTTTGGGGTTGGAGTTAGAGCGTGTGCAAAGCAGTTTGACCACTGAGAGGGAGAGCAGCATAAAAGCTGCTGAAGCCCTGCAGAACCAACTCAATGAGAAGGTGGGAAATCCCAATGTTGCTTTTATCGGATATTTTGTAGTGTCATCCCTTGAACACGTCTGTCTGTCTATAGGAGAGTCATGAGCAGGCACTGGAGAGCGAGCTGGTCTCTCTGCGCTGGGCGGCTTTGCGTGGAGCTCTGGAGGAGGCAGAGAGGATCGTACAGGACAGTCTGGATCAGCTGGACGACCCCGCACACATCAGCTGCACCAGCTCCGCCGGTCAGTCACCAGCTTACTTTACCCACCCTGGCCACCAATGACATCATACAGCAGGGAAGGAACGTGAAAGTGTAATAAATATTAAAGTACATGTCCTCGTGTGTAGATTACCTGGTGTCCAGGTGCCAGGTGGCTTTGGATTGTGTGGAGAGGCTGCAGACTGCCAGAGATGGCTTTATATCAGATAACACAGGTGAATTACATCTATACACAAACTCTCTTTGTGTTCATTAATGTACCATAGGCTCCACCAGTGCTGGGGGAAACCAGTTTGAAACTGTAGCTTGTTAAAATACAAGCTACTCATAATTTTAAAGTAGTTCAACAGACATGCAATTTCTATTTATTTTTTTCTCCCCAATTTGGAATGCCCAATTCCCAATGTGCTCTAAATCCTCGTGGTGGCGTAGTGACTCGCCTCAATCCGGGTGGTGGAGGACGAATCTCAGTTGCCACCGTGTCCGAGACCGTCAATCCGCGCATCTTATCACGTGGCTTGTTGAGCACGTTACCGTGGAGACGTAGTGCGTGTGGAGGCCCACACTATTCTCCGCGTCATCCACGCACAACTCACCACGCGCCCCACCGAGAACGAGAACCACATTATAGCGACCACGAGGAGGTTACCCCATGTGACTGTACCCACCCTAGCAACAGGGCCAATTTGTTTGCTTAGGAGACCTGGCTGAAGTCACTCAGCATGCCCTGGATTCGAGCTCGCGACTCCAGGGGTGGTAGTCAGCGTCTTTACTCGCTGAGCTACCCAGGCCCCCAGTCATGCTACTCTTTGAGTTCAAAACGCTGCATGCTGCTATTAGAAAGTAGGTACTTACATTGAGCTCATTAAAAAATAATTTGTGAATCATATTTTTTTTTACATAATTAAAAAAATATATACATATAAGTTAAGCTTAATCAACTGTGTTTGTTGTATTATGTTGATTACCACAAAAAACTTATTTTAACTCATCCCGTTTATTTAAAAAGTAGTAAAAATCACGGTTACAGTAAGGCACTGACAATAGAAATAATTGGGGCCAGTACATAAATGTCACACTGTTTCAAAAGTATAGCCACAAGATGTAAACATTATACATGTTAACATGATTTTAGTGTGATAAAATCGCTTACTAACCTTATCTGTGCAAAGTTATTTCCAATAGTACTACTTCGTTATCCTGACAGCGCAGCATCAAACTGTAATCCGGTATGCGGTAACGTCGCTAATTTTATTACACTAAAATAATATAAACATGCATAATGTTTATTTCTTGTGACTATAGTTTGGAAACAGTGTTTAAGATTTGTGGACTGGCCTCATTCACTTCTCTATAAGTGCCTTACTGTAACAGTTATTTTTGCTTTTTATCAAATAAATGAGGGATGAGTCAATTTTTTTTTTGGTAATTAAATTAACATTATGCCACAAATGTTGCTAAGCTAAACTTGTATTGAACCCGGAATATTCCTTTAAACCAGCTGAAACCAAATGATTCACTGAAATTAATCACATGCTACTTGAGAGATTTTAAAAGGTATTACATTACTAGAATGTTTCTGTTTCTATGTACAAAAGCAGATATTCAAGAGCCACAAATATGCATTCAGTCTGCTGCATTGCCTTTTTGACATGAATTCAATCAGGCTGTTTGTGACAAAAAGCACTAATAGTATCATGTTGTACCATTTCACACTCTGATTTTCCTCTGTGTGTGTGATAGATTTGTCTGGGCTTGTGCAGGCAGTGACTCAGTTTGCTCACCTGGTGGGCGATGTCATAGTGCAGGGCAGTGCCACCTCCCACATGGTGCCAGTGGAACAAGCTGACGGTGAGCACAAGACGCCACTTGCACAAACACCATGGAAATATATCCAAATGTGGCTGTGTAATCACAGTAGCTTAACTGATGCAATTACTTCCCTATAGATACATTCAATGTGCTTTATTTCAGTCTTCTATATATTTGGAATAATATTCAGTATATTTAAAGGAATAGTTCACCCAAAAATGAAACTTCTCTCATCATTTACTCACCTTGATTTTCTTTCTTCTGCTGAACACAAACGAAGATTTTTAGAAGAATATTTCAGCTCTGTAGGTCCATAAAATGCAAGTGAATGGGTGCCAAATTTTTTGAAGCGCCAAAAAGCACTTATAGACATCATAAAAGTAATCCTTACGACTCCTGTGGTTTAATCCCTGTCTTTAGAAGCGATATGTTAAGTCTGGGTGAGAAACAGATCAATATTTAAGTCCTTTTTTACTGTAAATCTACACGTTCACTTTCACTTCCACATTCAGACACATACTTGTTTGGGCTCGTCAAAGGTGGAGATTTACAGTAAAAAAGGACTTAAATATTGATCGGTTTCTCACCCACACCTATCATATAACTTCTAAGGATATAAATTAAACCACGAGTCATATGGATTACTTTTTTGCTGTGTTTATGTCCTTGTTGGACATTCTGAGTTCACCATTCACTTGCATTGTATGGACCTACAGAGCTGAAATATTCTTCTAAAAATCTTAATTTGTGTTCAGCAGAAGAAAGTAAGTCATACACATCTGTGATGGCATGAGGGTGAGTAAATGATAAAATAATTTTCATTTTTGGGTGAACTATCCCTTTAACTCATGAGAGGCTGTGTTATATTGTGAACACTGTGTGCAAGATGTAGCGGAAGGTGGAATACTGAAGTATACTTTAGCTTTAGAAGGCAGCTGCCTATGAAGTCAGTTGGTGGCAAGGCAGCTCACTAGGATTCGGGACAGAGCAACTATATCATGTAATTTAGCTTGCTAGAATGCTGTATTAACATCCAGTAGCAGAGCTATCCATTTTATAATGGGCAACGTAAATGTAATTTTTATTATTATCTGCAGCTTTAAGCTGCTTGAATATTTTATGGCATTGCTGTATCAACTTATAGAGAAGTCCAAGATAATGAGTTTCTCTTCAAGTCTGTCTCTATACATCATAGAGGTCATTAGTGTCACTGTGCTTTTGTTAATGGCTCAGCCACTGGAGGTCTGATCATTTAGTTAGAGCTGATTTAAAGACGGATGATATTACTCAAAACTGCTAATGCACGATTCCCACACACACAATCACGTCACGACCGTACACGGCAGGAAATGTAAGTTGTGCGTCTGACGAACGTATGTGGAGTGCCTGCAGGTGACAGATGGCTCGTCTGACTGCTCTCTGCTTTCTGTGTCTGTCTGTGGGCAGCGTTGGCAGACAGCATAAAGGCGTGTGGCGCGGAGGCCCTGGCGTTACTGTGCCAGCTCAAGGAGCAGAAGTCTATGGGGACGGCAGACTGCAGCTGTCTGAGGGCGGCACTGGATACCACAATGGCCTTGGGCGAGGTGAGCGTGCCGATAAAAGTCGAGTCATAAAAAAATAGTGGGTCAAAAAGAATAGCAAATTTTAATTAGCAGAGAGAATCATTTCCATTCTGCTAAAATGAAGGTCTACATTGCCCTGCAAAGACAAAACACAATAACTGCACATTTGGTCAAAGTTGGGTTAGGACCGAAATTTGGTCTTTTATCCTATGAGCTGTCCTGTGACAGATGGGTTTGGCTCAACTGTGCTCTGATTCAAAGAAAACAGAGTGAGACTATTTATAATCCACATTTGGCTGGACAATCAAAAAACTTTGAAGCCAGTTCTTTCGGTTTTTAGTGTTGGCGTAGTTACTGAGTTTTGGCTTTGTAGGTCAGTACAGCATGACTCTGTTCAGAATGGAATATTAGCATGCTGCTTACTGCATAGTGCATACTAAAGATATGCAAAATGAGTTTTTTTTCTAGGGATGCCCATTGTATTGGCTGCCAGTATTTATCAGCAATAATTGACCATGGGCATATCAGTATAAGTATGAAAACGCTGATATGAAAAACTGCTGGTTTATTTTTAATTAAATAATAGCATACTTTGTAAAAACTGTGAATTCAAATGCACAGTCCAGAAATAATAATAGCCACAATATGCAGAAGGGTTTCCTAAGAACATGTAATATTTAATGTTTTTGCCCTTTTTGTTCTCACATTAATGTGGAAAAAAACTGCATAAATGGACGTGACAGTTGTGAAAGCGGCACTTAGCTAAAGGCTACATCATTGGTCACCAATTAGCGGAACGCCGGGCCCAGACCCCAGATTGGTTCATTCCAGACCGTGAGACATGAAAACGGGTGTTCCATCTCACAGTTTCTACACTTTAGGTTAGCAGCACGACAAAACAACAGAGCTGAGAACACCACAAGTGCTCCAGGGCATAGATAGCACTGATCTTTCAGTGCTATATCTTTAAATATTTTTCTCTAGCACCGAACACGTGTCATTTATACCCTTTTGCGCTCCACATGCATTGCCTCTCTCCCCTGGCCCCCGTTATTTTAATGACAGTAGACCGTAGCGGAGAAATACAGTGAGCAGCAATATAGATGGATAGCGGCATCTTTCACTGAAATACACTGCAGAAAATGAAAATGAAGAGAAACAATCTTCATGTGTCTGGTTTGACTCCGACGGTTCAGCTAAGCAAGGATTGTGACAAGACAATTTATTGTGGTTCCAGAGTGCCTTTAGACTAGAAACGATTTTTTTCCATCTAATATTTGCTTTATTAAGCAACATGTTTTGAGCCTATTGATAATAAACAGAATTTTGTTTACATTTTGTGAAAATTAACCAGAGTCAGAGACAACATCATCTCTAGCATGGAAGGCAAGAAAGACAACCAAAACTTTGAAATTACGAGTTCTCTGCTGATAATGAAAAACAAATCCATTATCTGATAATCAGCCCATTTATACTTAATTATCGCAAACAGTATTTTTAAACTGCACTATTTACGTACATGTACATTGTTTGTTTGTTTGTTTGTTTGTTTGTTTGTTTTTGGTAGATTTGCATTTTAAGGAAAATATAAAAATGGTTAATTAATACTTTTACATTACCTACATTTTCTCTCAGAGGTTACCCCTGAACCCCCATACATTATCTTTCCTATGTACTGTGTGTGTGTGTATGTATGTATGTATGTATGTGTGTGTATATATATATATATATATATATATACACATACATACATACATACAGTGGTGTGAAAAAGTGTTTGCCCCCTTCCTGATTTCTTATTTTTTTGCATGTTTGTCACACTTAAATGTTTCAGATCATCAAACAAGTTTAAATATTAGTCAAAGATAACACAAGTAAACACAAAATGCAGTTTTTAAATGAAGGTTGTTATTATTAAGGGAAAACAAAATCCAAACCTACATGGCCCTTGTCTGAAGTCCCCCGCGTGACTGTTTTTTTTATTTGTAACTAGTAGCACCTAATGAACAAGCAAAAAAAAAAAAAAAAAAAAAAATTCTAGAGCAAATTGTTTTCCTAACAGTTGATTTTTACACTTAGTACACTAATTTTAAGTAATACCAAGCTATAGAAAGTCTGATTTTTTTTTTTTTCATCAAATAGTTTATGTGTCCAGGAGTATTGGTTATTCATGTTTTTGAGACGTTATAGAAATTACAGCTGATTTTATATAAAGCTGAATAAATAATTCTGATTCAAAGTAATGACCAGTATCAGCCAGTCACTGCCAACCATGTTAAAATAAAATTATACATATAAAATTCTGAATCTATGTACTGATTATCAATTTCCCATGTCTGCCAAACATGTTGAGTGGCCCAAACATCATCTGCAGCCTGAAACTGAACTTTTGGTCGGATTTTAGGAGTGAATGCACATAGCTGCATAGAAAGCTATAGAATTCACCCTTGCTCCCTTGTTCCCTATTTAGTGAATGACTTAACCTCCAATGTGCTGTCTGTCTGCACTGGTCTCAGAACAGTTTGAAATGCACCTTATTTTCATCCTAACTCCATATAAAGCCTCTGAAAGCAACATTTTTCAGCTTTTGCTTGAATACATTTATTCTCAATGTTAAAATGCACAGTAAATATATAGGAATACATTTATTTATTTTGGGGGGGGGGGGTTTCTCCCCAATTTGGCATGCCCAATTCCCAGTGCGCTCTAATTCCTCGTGGTGGCATAGTGTAGAACCGTATTGTACAGCGATAACAAAATAAAATACAACAAAATATATATTAAAATGAAGAGAAATGACCCACAGACATGTTAATGTTGAAAGTTATTCAAAATAACTAACATGTTTTTTCAATTTTTAGGGAATGCGGTCCTAATTTCCACATATGTGGACAAACGAATGGATTTTTAATGCAGCTTATCAAACGAAACTAGAGACACTACTCTTTACAACCAAACAGGTTTCAATAAAAACATAGAGGTTTCTTACCAGAGGCACTGTTGTGGTCGCTGCGCCTGTAGGAGCGCTTCTCGGAAATCGGGGTCATGCTGTTGTCACGTGATGTGGTGTGGCAGAAGTTTAACCCTTAAATGACAGTGTAGAGTGTTGTGAACAGTCTCAGTCTGTTTGAATTCATTTAAAACATTTTATTTGTATTTTTTTCAAATTTGAAATTTGAATATGTTTACTTGTTTACCAGACAGCTATAACAAAATACGATAGTGAAAATTTACTTTGGAAAGCAGAATTCACAAAAATTATTCTAATTTAAGAGGGTTTTGAACTAGGTATTTGGAACCAACATATACAAATTCTAATAAAGAAAATACACAGTTGCACAATCAGAATTTTGACTTAAAATCTTATAGTTACTGAGATGTAGCCTTTGTGACAACTTCTCTGTGTGTCAAGAAGCCCCGGTCTCCCCGGTGCTATTCCAAACATAGACTGTTTTTCTTTCTTATTTGATCCGTTTTCTCTGAGCAGAAGTTGCGTCCGCGGGGTCTGGAGCTGCAACAGGGGGAGCTGGGAGATTTGGTGGAACAGGAGATGGCGGCCACATCAGCAGCTGTGGAGTCAGCTGCGGCCAGGATTGAGGTATTTGGACAGTTCTGTCTGTGCCATAAGACAGATGCTTTATTAAGAACCAAAGGATCATCTCATGATGCTTGAACTCTTGTCAAAATTTGTTCCCCTTCCGCTCTCAACAGGAAATGCTCAATAAGTCCAGGGCGGTGGATACTGGAATCAAAATGGAAGTTAACGAAAGGTCAGTTTGTGTTGTGAACACATACAGTATAATGTTTTCACTATATGGTAATTCACACTATAACATGCTAAATCGATATTTGTCAGTGACTTTGGGGACTTCCTGGTCAAATGAACACTTACAGACCCTGTGGATGCATTAACTGTCCTTTCTTTGTAGCATATTTCTCATTGACCCACCCTGGTGCATATGAGACAAGCCTGCATGTGTTTAAGGGTGCTTTCACACTGGTAGTTTAGTTCGAAACAGAGCACGGTTTGAATGAAAAATTGGTAATATGAAAACTGTCATGCGGACCGGGGAGCGCACTGCGGTACCAAACCTGAGACTACCTGTAGGAGGTGGTCTGAGTTCGGTTGCAATGGAACTGTAGCGCAATTCGCGTGAATGTGAAAGCAACTCGGACTCAGGTGCGCACTCGTTCAGGAAGTAAAGTAACCTGCGCATGTGTTTTAGCCGATGACGACATCTATCTATCTATCTATCTATCTATCTACCTATACACCTTATAAATACTATATTTAAATACTATTATAGATTATAAATATAGGGTATAATAGGAGATGATAGTGGTGATAACTTCACCTTGGACACGAGCGTGAGTAAGCGTGCAGTGTAAACAAAGGTGCAAATGAATTCCTTGCAATCAGCTGTCTCCTCAAAAAAACACAGTTTGCGAGCAGCAGCAAGCCGCCTTCCCCTGGACATCTGATGAGTTACACAATGAAGCGCACATATATACGCAGTTGTCGTTCAATCTGCTGTGCATAATGGCACCAAAATAACAAAACAAAAAAAGTATGATGAGTCGTGTTGTGTTCTCCATGCGTGTTTGTGATGACGTAAGATGAATGCAAATGGACCGGGATTCGATAGAATCAAGTGAGTGTGAAACTAGACCAAAGCTGTGGGGAGCACCGGGAACAATTGCACTCGGAATCGGACTGCAGCAAACATGCCCAGTGTGAAAGCCCCCTAAGTGTTGCTCTCCTTCGCCCCCTGCAGGATCTTGGCATCCTGCACAGATCTTATGCAGGCCATCAAAGTGCTGGTGCTGTCCTCCAAAGACCTGCAGAGGGACATTGTGGAGAGTGGCAGGGTGAGTGAACACATGTAACACTTTCAGGAAACTTTAGAAAAGGTGGATTGAAAATCTTGATTTTATGGAGCTGTGAGGTCATAGCAGCCTGTTAAGTGGACAGAGAATGGACTAAACCATTATTACAAGGATTAAGTTTCTGCTGTTTTTACAGGGGGCAGCATCTATGAAAGAGTTCTACGCCAAGAATTCCAGATGGACAGAAGGTCTCATTTCCGCCTCCAAGGCCGTGGGTTGGGGTGCCACCATGTTGGTGTAAGTATTCCAGGCAGTGACTACAAAACCTTCTGGCTCTAAAATCCAGTTGGATGCCAATTGATTGGAGCCACGTTTGAAGCTGTTCTAGTAGCTGAGATTGTAGCAGAAGCCGACATAAAATGGCAAAAGAATTATGTACTGCCGATATTTTTGGTTTACGTGATCAAAAGGTTTAGCAACCCATGTACAAAGTTGTGAATGGCCCTCTGGAGAAGTATTTGATGGTTGTATTCTGGCTGTTTTTCTGCAGTGATGCAGCTGATCAAATGGTCCAGGGCAAGGGTAAGTTCGAGGAGCTGATGGTTTGTTCGCATGAGATCGCCGCCAGCACGGCCCAGCTGGTAGCAGCATCCAAGGTGCACCATAAGCAAATCACCAGCAATGATGACAACTAAATTAACCATGCTCATCGAGTAATACAATGGCACCAAATGGTGTTAAAGATAAGATAACATTTTGTGATTTTTATCATCAGGTGAAAGCAGACAAGGGCAGCACAAACCTTATTCGTCTGCAGCAGGCCTCCAAAGGGGTCACCCAGGCAACCGCAGGTGTTGTGGCATCTACCAAGTCTGGCAAGTCCCAGATTGAGGATACGGGTGAGTGCTTGTTAGGTATCTACGGCATGTCCTCCTGTTTTTAAAGGTGAAAAACAGTTCAAGCCGGGGCTTAGTGTTCAGAAACTTCTGAAGTCACCTACCACATTCGGATGGTGAAATGACCAAGTCCCTCCTTCCCTGGCTTAACGACAAAACGTGAGAAACTATTGCCCACCTTTAAAATTAAAATGCTCCCCCTAAAGGTATTTTAGTACTGGCCCTGTTGCAGGTCATCCGACAGCTTGAGATCCTCCCAAGCGGACCACATGGGGCTTGAATCCAGCTTGTGATCCCAGTCCCCTCTCACCCATTAATTTCTTGTCTTTGGCAAATAGACCAAAGAAGTACAAAAAAAAAATGTATGATGCCCTCCAGAGATACAGGCACGAGCAAGCCAGCACACAGTCAGGCTCTCCTCTCCTTTTTTTTTATTTATTTATTTTTTTTTTTAAACTCCACTCTTCTCTGTAGGCAAAGGCATTTAAACCACATTGACCAGTCACATGGAGTCAGTGACATTGTGTCCTTTTATATTCAGCTGTGGACAATTCACCATTGGACTTCATTGATGCTTTTGCAATGGCTAGTAAATAAAGAGGCTTGTGATTAATTGATTGGTATCATCTGAATGGCATACTACCACAATACTCACTAAGATAGCAGTATGCAGCATTTATGCATGCTGTTCACATTGCAGTGTGGAGTGGAATACTCAGAAGACCTAACTACATTTCAGTCATGCCAATTCTTGGAATAACTTTAAGGTGTTATTATGGATTTGACAAGTTGGAAGGTTTGGTCTTGGGGGACTGGATCTTGCTCCAGATGGGTAATTAATGAAAGTATAATAATTATAAGATTTTATGTTTTAATTATAAAACAACTCGCACACACACTGCTTTACCAATGAGCGCGTTTACATGCAGGTTCTTACACCGATTATGCATTAGCCGACAACACGTGTGTTCATGTAAATTCATTAAACAGAGTTCCTTTATCGGTATAAGCAGGGCCATTTTTAGGCAACGGCTAACTAGGCGGTTGCCTAGGGAGCCACCTGCTGGGAGGTCATCAAAGAGGAGGCCACCGCCACGCACCCCAGACAAACCCCGTCACCCACAACCCCCCTCAGGGGTGCCAATAGGGATCTCGCCTAAGGTGCCAAGATCGTCAAAGAAGGCCCTGGGTGTAAGGTCATAAACGGCGTAAGAATAAACTTATCGACACAGGTAGATTTTTGCCTGTTACGCCGATTTCATGTTGCATGTAATCTTACTGGCTTATCCAATATGTGCAGGTGTTGTGCGCATGCCTCTTCATGGATTGACTTCAAAAACAGATAAAAACAAAAAACAATTTCAAATGTCATGTAAACGCGGATTTCTTGTTTTGTCTGATTTTTTTTAAATAAGCTGATTTTTAGGATTAATTAGCGTAGTGGTGTGCATGTCAGCAGGCTCTGAATATCTAAGTGTCTAGGTCTGCTCGCTCAAAGCCCTTGTACAATGATCTGCAATTGACAAGCATTGCAACCACATTCATTGTTTGACTAGGTTTGCAACTTTTAAAATTTTTACTAGAGTTTCATTCTTGCAAACGGATTGATGCCGAATTCTCTTATTTCAGATACTATGGACTTTTCCGCTACGACACTCACTCAGATTAAGAGGCAAGAGATGGATGCACAGGTGAGTGTGTCTTAACCTGTCTTTTAAAGGGATAGTTCACCCAAAAATGAAATTTCTCTCATTATTTACTCACCCTCATGGTATCCCAGGTGTGTATGACTTTCTTTCTTCACCAGAACACATTTGAAGACAATTAGAAAAATATCTTAACTCAGTAGGTCCTTAAAATGCAAGTGAATAGTGCTTTCACTTTTGAAGCTCCAAAAATCACTGTCAGCATAAAGGTCATCGATACAACTCCAGCGGTTAAATTAATGTCGTCTAAAGCGACACGATCGCTTTTGGTATGAAAAATAAAAATATTTAAGTATTTTGTTAAACTCTAAATCATGCATCTTGTCAGCAGCGGTATGAGTGTGTGACGTAATCACATTGACATTTGAAACACGTGAGAACTGAGGTGTGAACTTCACAGCTGGAAGAGCAGCGCTGTTTACAAGTGAGAAAGAGGAACGCTGTACAGTTGCTTGGTTGGTTTTGGTTTAGATCTGTTATTATCTGTTTCTTTACTCACAATGGTGCATTTGTGTGCTCATCCTGGATGTCTCAACTGAGTGGAGAGCGTGAGATTACATCTGTAACATCAACGCGAATACGTTACACGAGACTGCTTGGACTCCACCCTCTCGTGAAGCTTACCGGCAGCATTGGATTATAGTTAAAAAGTACTTAGATATTGATCTTTTTTGGCACCAAAAGCAATCGTGTTGCTTTAGAAGACATTAATTTAACCGCTGGAGTCATATCAATGACGTTAATGCTGACTGTGTGTGATTTTTGGAGCCATCCATTTGCATTTTAAGGACCTACTGAGCTGAGATATTTTCTATTTTTCTTCAAATGTGTTCTGCTGAAGAAAGAAAGTCATACACACCTGGGATATCATGAGGGTGAGTTAATGATGTGAGAATTTTCATTTTTGGGCGAACTATCCCTTTAACTTTATACTCTCTGTGTAAGTGTGAACAAATCTGACCCTTTAATGTGTCTTTCAGGTGCTGGTCTTGGAGCTTGAGATGCGGCTGCAGAAAGAGAGGGAGCGACTGGGTGAATTGAGGAAGAAGCATTATGAGCTCGCTGGTGTAGCAGAGGGCTGGGGAGGGGAAGAGGAAGGTAAGACCACCAACATCACCAACTACACCCAACCCTGAATAACAGCTGTCTTGTCAGCAGCACCATCAGTTTATTTAGCAGCAAACTTAAGCACTCAGCTGTATTTACACACGCTGTCAGCACACTAATTGAAGTACCAATATAAAAAATAAATGCATATCAAAATTAAATTAGATTGTGTAGTAAAACCCTATCAGTAGTGTTAAGCGCAGCTACAACCATAAACATTTATAAAGACATTGCATCTCGAGCCATTTTTTGAATGTCCCATCATGAGCTTTGTTCACTGAACATTTGCGCCACTTTTGCATGTGGTATTTCAGCACAATCCTGCATCTTATTCACTAACCTCCTGCAATCTTGTTTTAGCAGGTGCAATCAGTGCTAAAATAGCGTTGCGTCATAAGTATCTAAATTAAGTCATTTTCATTCCTTTCAGTGCAAATATGTCTCCTTTGTATGTAAATTAGGCTCATTATAGACTGCGATTTATTAACAAAACTCTGTGCTATTTGCCCAGGGCAATGAACATAGTGCTATTTCCGTGAACTGAATTTCATTTAAAAGAGACATTTGATCTTGAAAATATGTCGTTTTGAACATCCGTATTCCCTAGCGAGCAGGGTGGGAGGACATTTTTAAGATCTGGCGATGAAGGATTTAGCTAATTAGTGGATGCGTGTGTGCTCTCGTAATTCTCGCTTTCTTGTCTTTTTTCCACAGGAACGGGTTGAGACTTGTTCTCTGTGCAGCAGTCATACAGACGGGGCTCTTAACATCTTTATATACACTCAATATATTTCCCCTCTCCCTTTTAATTGTACTTTTAACACTTTTTCTTGTATTATACATTAAAGCCAAATAAAAGGTGCTTTTTTTCTACATTTCTCCCTCTCTTGCCTGTGGAATCAGGAGATAAAGAGTATCACAACATTGTGTGATAAAGGGGAGGGAGTGGAAGAAAAGAAAGATGGAAATGGATTGCGGAATGTGTGGACAGAGAGGGGAGTGCAGTCTTGCTGTACTGTCTTGAGGATTTTATTTCCTCTTCCTCCCAATATGGAACAGCTGCATGTAGAGAATCTACCCCTCCTTCCCCCCTCCAACCATTCAGAACAATCCCGTCTCCGCCTGAGACCACACATCCCATGATGAATTGCACAAGGGTGTGTCACCCCATTTGCAGTAGTTGTTGACACTGTACTGTGACCCTTCCGGAATCGACTTTACAAACAGCAGCAATGTGTGACTTCCACCTCTCGAACCCATTCTCCTGCGTCAGTCCGACCTCTAGTGAGAGGTGGCTGCCGTCGCATAGACTCACCCCAAACAGAGGCCTCTCGCCGGGGCACGGCCTTCCCTAGTCTCCCCCTAGCGGACGTCTCTGGACTATGGACTAAAAAGGACAGTGTTGGACATTTATAGATGATGACCCACTGTGGACTAACACACGAAAACACTAGCAAACTTTTGAGAGCTCACCTGAACTCGGTATGACTCACTTCGTCTGGATGAATTTGTATTTTGATGGTATTATATTTTCTGTTTTCCTTGGATTATGTTCCCGAGGCATTCATTTTGGAAAGGAAACCCAAATAGATCTAATCCACCGGCTTTTTACTGTTCAAGCATGTTCTTCTGAGGAAAAGACATGAGACAAAGTTCTCAATATTTTGTCTTATGTATGATCTTTAGGTTAAATTGTATAATGAAGCATTTCATGAACTTCAAATCCATGACTGAAAATTGAACTGACTGTTTTTGTGACCTCATGTCAGGCTAGAGATCGTTATTTTTTAAATAGCTCTGTTTTAGGTCATAGTCTCCTCAGCACATATAGATAAGGCACCGTATTGAAAATTAGTGAGATTATCTGTGGTAGTACAGAAAAGCAAGATTTGGTTTTCCAGGACCAGTTTCCTAGTCTCGCTCTGTTTACACTTGAGAAAAGTGCTGTTTAAGGGATAGTTCAGCCAAAAATGACAATTCTATCTTCATTTACTCACCCTCATGTTGTTCCAAATCCGTATGACTTGCTTTTTTCCGTAGAACACAAAAGGAGCTGTTAGGCAGAATGTTAGGGACTGATAGCCTCAGTCGCCAAAAAACAAGGTCAATATTCTTCCAAATTTCGTATGTGATGACATAAGTGATACAGGTTTGGAACTACATGAGGGTGAGTAAATGATCTCATTTTATGGTGAAGGAACCGTTTAATAACTACCAGTATCTGTTCATTCCTGTCGTCTTCTTCCGGCTTCACATACACACACCCCTTCACACTGAGGCTAGGAAAGACGTCCGTGCCTTCCAAAGGGAAAAAGGGTCAAGGATCACATTCCCTCAAAAGACCTTTAAAGTCTTGATGTGAGTAGCATTAGGCCAGTGTTTTTTAAGTTGTAGTTTGGTATTGCAAAATGATGCTGAGATCGTGATGAATTCACTAGAGAACTGTGTTTTGCGTGAGAACAGATGTAGCCATCCTTGCGCCAGCCTCTGTTGTCAACTCTGGTGTGTTTGGTTTGTTTGTGGGAGCTTTCAGAACACTATTTTCCAACCTTGTGGATCTTTAAAAGAGTAAATCTTTCAAAGAAATATGAGGGTCATATTTTACTCTAAAATGAAAAAATAAGAATAATTTTGACATTTTATTTTGCTTAATGAACTGAAAGACTGTATTTAGAACCATAAAGAGTTGTAATGTGACATTATTTCCATGACAGTTAGGCATATTTTTCTTTTTAAATTCTCACTAATGCAAACCAAAAATTCTCACACCATAATTAAACAAGAAACCATAATAAATCATCCTGATTGGAAACAATGGATTTTGTTTTTTTGTTTTGCTTTTTTGTGCTTTGTTATTTGTTAGATTTTATTAAAAATGATGATAATTATTAATAAATGTTAATATGTATATTAATAATTATATAATCATGAAAACTAATGAAAATCATCCTGTTTTTTTTTTCTATTTTAATTACAATTTGGATAAATGAAGTCAATACAACAAATGCTACCATGAAATATTTACAATTGTACATTACAAATATTCTTTATAATTTCAATAATATTTTTTACACATTACAGTAGAATCCTGACAGTTGGGGAAAAGAGGGGTGCTTAATTGTCATGAAAATAATGTCACAATGTAAAGAAACCTTATTGGTTTTCATTTTCATCAAGCAACACTTTTTTTTTTTTTTTTTTTTTTTTTGTGTAAAAAAAACAACAAAGCCAGGGCATTTCTTGAAAATTCATGTGGGTTACACCCAAAATGGAGATGCGTCAAGTAAGCCAACATGTGAACAGTTCAAGAGAGGTCTTTCCAGAGATTGAGCCTCTGTTATAGCAATGTAGACCACATAGCCTTGTAGACCACAACTGTCTACCAGCAGCACAACTCTCCCCAGGGCTCGGCTAAACCTGAGCACAGGGACTTACAGTCTTGTAGTCATATACAAACAATGGTTACCTCAACTTCTCCACAAAGCAGAAAGAGAAATGGTCCCTTTGTGGTCCAATTGACTCAGTTTGAACATGACCTGGGTAAAGAGTGTTTGTGTACTCTAATACTAATATAATGTCTGTACTGGCAGTGTGTATTTGTGTTTCTGTGAGTGGATGCTGTGAGACTGAGATATGATATACTGTATATCCCTTATGTTGTTGTCTTAATACTCTCGTATTTTTTTCACACGTTGCACTGCTTTGGCTGTTAAGTTAAAGGGAAAGTTCATGCTAACATGAAAATTCTGTCATCATTTACACACCCTCATTAACATTCATTGCATTTGTTTTCTCCATACAGTGATAGTGAATGAGGCTAACATTCTGTTTAACATCTTTTGTGTTGCACGAAAGTAAGTCAGTCAAATGGGTAAATGTAAATGATGACAGAATCTTCATTTCTGGGTGAACATTTACTTTAAGTTCCGACACTGGGTATTTAATTTCAGTTTTTCTGGAGTGTAATCACATCCGGCTTTGGTTTTTTTCACCGGTTCGATTTGGTTGTCTAGTCTTACCAGCTCAGCCAGCCACTCAGCTGCCTATCACTTTTGTTAATGTAAAAACAAAAATGCTCAATAACATTTTGGAAGATATCTTGGTATGATATATACTAAAACTGTTGTTGTTTTTTTCAGTTTTTAAATAAATATTTCACTCATTGAAATAATTGGTGTTTATTTTGTCTTTTGATAATGGAAGCAATGCCCACATTTAATATTTAAAGCCAGCCAAAGCTGGTTTGCTGGTCATAGCTGGTTTAAGATGGTCCAGCTAGTTTCCCAGCCTGGCCAAGGTGGTCTTTTTTATTTATTTACTGTTTTCGGTCTGGTCTGTTCTGGTGCCGAGGGTTTTGGAAGCCAGATGGGGAAAGATTTAAATGCAATGTGGTGTAATTCAGATTTAGCATTTGGTGAGTTATTCTGTTATGTAACAATGCTTTTTCAACACTAAAGTAATTTAGCTGTAGAAACAAAAAAGACTGAACCTCCCTAAATCCAGTGTTGATGATGAAGTTTGTCCTACCAGAGGTCCCTAAATACTAGATCATACGGGTCAGGGAAGCTCACATCTTTTGTTGTCTAGTCTGACACTTCATTATAACTTTCCTTGACATAAAAATGTACTAAATTTGAGATGTTTTTGTGTTTTACTTCAAGAAATGATGTGAAACATGCAAAGATAAAATCTGGGGATAGTGGGTTTTTGATGACTTTTTTTAGTATGTACAAAAACAATGTAATATGAAGAGAAAATAATTATGCAGGGATCCATTTCCATTAGCTTTTTAGGACGTTAACACTTATAGTCTTTTTATGCCCTCCACAAATGATTTCAATGCAGGATTTGTTCATTTTAGGAGGTGAGAAAACTTCTTTACATAACTTAAGAAGAGATGTTTGAAATCTTTTTATCTTTTACATATTTATAACTAACTCCTTGTCATTGGAGGTAAATGATTATAATCCAGATTGGCTACGGAACCCAAAGCAATGATATGTTATTTGATATATCTCTAAAGCTAGTATACCTAATGATGAGAGAAATTAATTGTGAAATGTTTTACTGTATGAACTGTGATTAGTCAGAACTCTTTAGAAGATTGGCTAAATGGCTTCTATGAGGTGTCTCTAAGTAATGGGTAAAAATACATATTTCAAGTCATTTAAATTCATCAGATGTTAATTTTAATGTCATTAAAACTACAGTATGTTACTGGTGGTATATGGTGAGTTGAACTTTTTACAGGAACAACAGTACACATTGCGTTGAAATCATGCCATCTATTGGAAAACTTTGGTAGTGGATTGTACATAAATGTAATTTGACCTTTTGAGAAGTCTTGAACAGCAATATTTTTTCATTTGAAAGTGTTTCTCCACTTTTCTCCAAAGGACAGTGCCATGGTTGTTGATGGCAGAAATGGTTTAATCATGACAGTTTGGAAACAATATGAAATGTTTAGGTTTGTGAAAGAAAATGATCATTTCGTTAACTCGGGATGCTTTAAATTGATCAGGAATTACAATAAAAATTGTATCATGTTAAAATGGACTTTTTCTATTTTACTAAATGCTGCAAGGATCTGCAGCACTTCCCAAAGATGTAATTGGCTTGCAGGGCACTTCTTGCAGATTTTCCAACCAAACTTTTCTGACAACAGCTCAACACCTCAAACTTTGATTCATCCATGATGAGCCATCCATAATACTCATTTCTAATCATTTACCACTCAATATTTGAAATTCTTTTGCACATTACTCCATTTTCTGTTTATTTACCAGTTTCAGATGTGGCTTGTTCTTTGAAAGCCTGCCTAAAATGTCAACAGCCTTATCTTCACTGGTGTTCGGTATGTACTGGCCATTGCAGCTGCCAGTTTAGGACCTGTGAAGAGACTGTTTCTCAAACTAGATACTCTAATGTACTTGTCCTCATCTTATCCATCCACTTCCCTCTCTATCCTGGTTAGATCCAGTTTTATTTCTTCTTTCAAGACAGTGGTGCCATAGCCTTTATCTCTCAAAAGAACAATACGGATTCATTTCTAGAGTGATTAGTTTCTTTTTGGCCATTTTTAAAACAAAAATTTGACTTGCATGGATAAAGTGACTTGTAAGAAATGCAAGTGTACTCAATACTTCAGCAATTGAAAAAGGATACTTTACTGGGAAGTCCATACTTCACTAAGCAGCACAACTGTTTTTAACTGTTGGCCTTACTGATGGTCATTGCATGAAATTGAACTAAATAAAACTAATATAACTAAAATAAAAAGAAAGTGTTGAAACAGATCTAAAACATTGTGGAAAAATGCAGAATTTAAACAAAAAATAACAAAAACGGGACTTAACTTAAATGTCCCGATTCCTTTCCCTTTCTGACGTGTGTTGAATAAAGAGACAAGAAATTCAATATTTTTTAGTTAAGTAAGCAATTTTCATTATATGTACAAAAATCTTCAGAAGCGATATGATAGGTGTGGGTAGAAACAGATAATTATTAAAGTCCTTTTTACTATAAATCTCCAGTTTCACTTTCACTTACACATTCTTTTGTTTTTTGATGATTCACATTCTTCGTGCATATCGCCACCTACTGGTCGGGGCTAGTCAAAGGTGGGTACGTGTTGTAAAAAAGGACTTAAAGATTGATCTGTTCTCACCCACACCTATCATATCGCTTCTAAAGACAGATTAAACCACTGGAGTCGTATGGATAACTTTTAAACTGTCTTTATGTGCTTTTTTTAAACTTCAAAGTTTTGGTCACCATTCAGTTGGATTGAATGGACCTACAGATCTGAAATATTCTTCTAAAAGTCTTTGTTTGTGTTCTGCAGCAGAAAGAAAGTCAGACACATCTAGTATGGCATGAGAGTGAGTAAATGATGAGAGAATTTTCATTTTTGGGTGAACAATCCCTTTAAGCAAGCGTGACTGTGACCCAAGTGTCAAGACAGGCACACCCATTGACTGTTCATGGACCATTTATGCTGATAATCTAAAGTCTGGCTTCAGTCTCTTGTGAGACTGCTGTGACCCAGGGTTACAAAAACAGGATCTTGCAGTGCTCATGCCAGTCTTTAAATATTGTTGTACACTATTTGGAGCAGCAGAACACTTTTGATTGTAATATGCCAGAACCTTGAAATGGGTTTGGATCCATTTATCCATCTATCTTCCCAGTTTACAAAAGTTTACTACACTTTAATGTATGCACTGTGAACGTACTACATTGTATTATTACAATGTGACCCACATATTCATGTGTACTTCTTTTTGTTTAGTTATAGGTCTATTTATGTTACTACAAATTTATTAAATTATAGAAATGATGTCCTTTTATATGTTATGTGCGCTGTGATACAGTCAAATTTTATAGTGTTAAATATACACATAAATGTTTAACTGTGACATGCCTCCATAATATCACAAGAGTATTCCACATACACAGCCCACATTCTGGGCCTAAATATAAACCACAGGAATAAATCAATCTGTATAATCTTAAACAAATGCAGAGATAACCACAATCCCTAATCCAATAGGAAAATATAGATCAGCTGTCGAAAACTAGGCATTTCAGTGGGCTTGTTTACAACAGATATTTCTGAAATATATGCTGTAGTGAAATGTAGATGGTATTGAAATGAAACATAATAACTTAAGCACATCCCTGTGTTTTTCAATAACAAGCCTGTTTTAGAGAATGATCATTGGGCTTTGACATCTCACTGCAATATGCCACATGCACTCCTCATGCCAGTCTTTGTATTTCTTCTGTGCATTCTCGGTTCATTGTGTCAATGCAGCAGTCTGGGTGAATCTGTCTCTGAGTCAGTCTTTACTGCAGAGTTTTGACTCACAGATCTGCTATTTTTAGCCTCTGCAGCTAACACTCCATCAGGTTACAGAGAGCTGTGCCTCCTCTTTTCACAACGAGGGCTGAACACCAAGTTGAGAATAAAGGACTGCTTATGGAAAGACGCTCATGAATGTCATCTCTGTTGAAAGAGGAAGGGTGGGGATGGACGGTCACTTCAAAACAGTGAATCACCGTTAAGGTCTCACAGACTGTGCCAAGCTTTGCCATCTTAAAGGGATAGTTCACAAAAAATGACAACTTTGTCACCATTTACTCACCCGCCTCATGTCGTTCCAAATCTGAATAACTTCCTTTATTTTGGGGAACACAAATGGAGCAGTTCTGAAAAATGTTCATGCTGCTCTCTTCCAAACAATGAAAGTGGATGGGGACCAAAACTGTCGAGCTCAAAAAATTACATAGAGCGGCATAAAAGCATCATAAAAGTAGTCCAAACATAACTCGTGTACTATATTCCAAGTCTTCTGAAGCTATATGATAGCATTGTTTGAGGTACAGACCAAAATTTAAGCATTATTTGCAGAAAACGTTCCCATGTGCCACAGCTTTCAAATCTAATTTGCACTTGCATTTGATTCACACAACGCTCAAACGTTTCACCATTGGTCACAAGACATCAAGAACCAATTATGTTTGACGTCATCATTGAAATTCACTCAAATTTAAGTTGTTATTCACTGAAAATCATGCCTGACAGATGTAGTCACCATTCATTATTACTGGATAGAAAAGAATATCTTAAACATTATTTTATAAATAACTCCTTTTGTTCCACTGAAAGTCATGCAGATTTCGAAAGACATGAGGGTGAGCAAATGATGACAGAATTTTCATTTTTGGGTGAACTGTACCTTTAAGGGTTTGCTTTAGCCCACAGTCTTTCTGTCCAGGGTAAACTTTACATAAAAGCTTGGCGGATAAACAAGGAGGCAGATGTGAGGTCATTGGCCAAAAAAAAAGACTTTCTCCCTGAGGACTGCACTTCCACCAGCCAATATACCGAACCCGATCCGTTTGACGCGCATTCATTCCTTGCTGCAGCCTGGTGTTTCAGGAACATGAGTGCACTCAAAGTTCTTCGTTTCTTGATTTTCTGCTAACTCATTACCTCCCCAGACACTTACCATCCAACAAATGGATACGGCACCTCTGCCTAAATTTCCTGAATTTATTCAAGGAATAGTTCATCCAAAAATAGAATTCTGTGATTTACTCACCCGTATGAGTATCTTGCTTTCATGTAAAACAAAAGTACCATAAAAGCAGTCCATAGTACTCGCTATATTCCAAAGCTATATCGTATGGGTTCAGAAGACTTGAAATATGGCACACAAGTTATATAGACTACTGTTATGGTGCTTTTGGTCAATTTTGCAGCTTGACAGCCTCAGTATGGAAAAGAGAGTCTACATGAATATGATAACAGAATTCATGTTCGGGTGAACTATTTCTTGTGTTGCACAATTACACAATCCGGTTTCACAGATTTAATTTCAATAAATTTTTTTATGGATTTTTACGTGGCTCGTTGTACGTATTGTGGCAGTTTTTTGGTGAATTGAATGCTAGAGGCACTAAAACAACGAGTTTTATTCATTTTCAGTTAATAAACACTTTTCACCCTATTCCTCACACAATACTATAGTGCATTAGACTTATAGGCGATACATTTTAAAGGGGCTATGACATGACTTTTTTAAAATTATTTTAATAAGTTCCATAAGGTTCACTTATAATTTTAGTAAAGTTTTTTGCACAAAAAACAGTCACATATTTGTAAAACATGATCATTTCCCACCCTGATTCTGACCCTCTATCAGAAATGTCGGTTTTAGTGCTGCTTCTCTTTTAATGCTGTGTTCCATTTGTCTCGGAATTTGGAGCTCCGAGTTATTTTCCAAGTTCCGAGACCGGAACTGACAAATGGAATGGCCCCCGATGTCGGACGAACTCATAGGACCCCGAGTTCAGAAAGCAAGATGGCTGCAAAGAGCATTGACTGTAGTATGCTGTGGGTTTAAATTTATTTATTTATTTTTTTAGCACTTTTGTCTTTTTTGTGTCCAATTTAGTAAGTCGTATACACAATACTGTATTACCGTTGCCTATAGGCATGTTGCTACGATCCTGTTATGCGTGAATTACCACGTAATGTGTTGTTTATAAATTGGTACAGCTAAAATTGGCTAGGTCGCTGCTGCTACAAGAACAATGGTCAGTGTTGCTACAACAACACTGCCTGATGTTACAAACCGTAAAATCGTTTACACATAACACAGTTAGGCAAATTTATATTGCAAATATACGTTTGTACTTCCATAGGGCATTGCCCTTTGTTTACACCGCTGGTTCGATTAAAACGTGGTTAACATGTTTTGATACAATCAAATACGCGGACATATTAACATACCTTCTCCGCTTTCTGTCATCTTCCTCGAGGTCTCTTAGGTGAAGGGCATACTTATTTTGTAGCTCTCTGTACTCCAAAAGAGCTAGTGCAACAATTACTTTCCTGGAGGCGTCCATCTTTTTTTCCGACTTGTGCTGTGTGTCAAATGAACACATCCAACTCGGATTTCTTGTTTTTTTTTAACGGATATGATGTCGATCCGAGTCCCGAGCTCCGACTTCCGAGACAAATGGAACGCAGCATAAGACTTGACATTAAACACCCACTTTTATGATTGCCGCTCTGCTCTTGACTGATTTGCTCTCTTCTTGCCATCTCACTGCTCACTGCTACTGGGCAGGGCTATTAAAGTGATAAATTAGGCTTTGATGTGTCGTTGTTGAGGTGGTCAGATTAGAGTTCTGCAACCCGACCTGGGCCTGATGGGACCCAAGATACCTCTGGGGTTTTGGTCAGGTTCAGGTCAGGTTTTTCAAATATGACTTCGGGATTGGGGTTGTAATTTATGAAAAAATAAACAGACCTATCTAACTTGTTTTGCACACACGCTGTCACTCACGGATGTGCAAAGAGATTAATTTACACTGAACGTGTTTTTGCGTGCGTCTGCTCTGTTTTTCCCTCTGACTCACTCTAGGTCAGATGCAAATGTCTACCAACACTGTGACATCACAGTGTGGAGGAAGTGCAGAATAAGTCGTTTTGGCAGCTTGGTTATAACAAATACTCTGTTTGCAGTGAGGAGGAAGATTTGAGTTCTGAAACTTACAGTATGTTTTTTATACAATGACCTCTTATATGTAAAAAGATCAAGGAAAATTTGATTCCTCATGTCATGACCCCTTTAATGTTCCCATTACGTAGCCAACTACATTTACATGCTTGTTTGAGCATGATCAAACTGCGCAGTGGCTCAACACAAAGAATTGAGGTGTGAGTTCTAATGAGCATGAGAGTCAACACGTGAGCCAGAAATGTCTTAGAAGCACCACAAAATGATGTGGTTGCGTCAGCAATCGTGTTTTTCAACTCTCAGTTGCTTTTGTGACACTATCGGTTAGGTTTAAGGTTTAGGGTAGGGAGATATGTTTTGTTGCTTTAAAACTCGTAGGACTATTGACCTTTAAAACCCCATCTCTTTCTGAGAAAATTTTACTCTCAGTGCCACACAGTCGACATTTCACCAAAGGAACTGCCGCGATACGTTTAAGAAACTAAGTAATATCATTTTGCAAAAATGATGCCACAGTCATATAATTTTCATTCATTTACCTGAAAATGTGGCTTGTGTTAATTTCTTTGTGTCTAATCCTCCTTGTTCTGTTTAATCACTGTGCTGAGAGACTGTCGAGACGAGACATGTGGTGTTAAATCTTATCTTTTACGACTGGAGGGTCAGAAGAGGACACAGAACAGGAGAATACAATTACTGAGGAAAACCAGTGTGTATATTCACTCTGTAGATGGTCATCTTTGCACTTCCTGCCTAGACAATCACCTATCAACTCCTGGAGGGCTAGTTATTCAACTCTACATGACATTATTCACCCACACACTCACCAGACCTTAAACAACCTCTGTAAGTAAGCAGTGTGAGCTAAACACCGGGCCCAGACACTGAGTGACACCAGCTCTTCACAGACATACACTTGCACTGCCTCCTCCGCAACTTGAGGAGAGAGAAAGCCAGTTGCTAGGAGACGCAGCCCCCAGTGCAAACACAGAGCCATCTGTCTGTGTAAAGAGGAGATGGTAGGGCAACTGAAAGACTGGCACAATCCCTGGAACAACAAAGGAGTGCAGCCAGCCACCATCTTGTTTTGAAGCTCCTCGGTATTGCAATAATACTCTTTGTTGTAGTGGGCACACATCTGGATTTTCATTTTCAGTCTCGAGAGTTTCTGTTAATCAGGTTTAGACTGAATTGAAACTCTCAGTACTTAATTCCAAACAACTGTTCGGTTCGGTCAAAAAAGACCCTTTAGAGTACTGTAGGTATACACTCCCTTTGGATTATAAACTAGAATATTTCCATAGGCTTTTTTTCAACACTAAAGACAAGCTTTTTAAAATAGCATTTCATCTGGAAAGAGCAACACCTACGTATATATCAATGTTGTTACTATTCTTGTTCAGTGACGTGCACAGACCTTAGCAGGGACGGGGCGGAAGGATAAAAAAGGGCACTGATTTTTTTTAATTTTTTTTTATGAGTAGTAATTATAAATACTTAAGTAATTTCTTTGCTTTTTGAGTATTTAACCATTTTCTTGTATATACAGAAATATATTTTTCCATTTTCCTTTATAACAAATAATGGCCTATTCTGTTATATTTCTCACAAAAAGCATGGTAATACATGTGTTTATTTATTTACTTACATGGTCTGTGATAACCCCAAGTTTATGACGTCATAGTAAAACCATGGTATTTTTTTAAAGTACCTTGGAGTACCATGACAGTATCATGAAATATGAACATGATCAATCATTCAGTCCCATGGCTTTACCCTGGTAACGTGGTGCACGGTGCGAAGGCGCAATGAGAAAGTGCGAGCACGAGGCGATTGACTGTATTTCGTTAATGCTACAGGGTCCTTGAATAACGTATAACATGCAAGTAAGGGCAGCCGGTGGAGTTTCTGGTGCCCGCCTTGGGTATGATGTTACCCCCCTAGCATCTTTAGATGCCAAGTTTGAATATGCACAAGTGCGAATGAGATTTCTATGGAGCCCTCTAGACAGAGCGGGATTTTTTTTTATGAAATAGTTTTGCGTGCCTTCGCAATAGTTTGCATTCCCTCACAATAAATGTATCATGGTTTTACTACAGTAACCATCATTTAACCATGCTATTTATAGTGAAACCATAATAATAATACAAGAAAACAAAAACAATAGTAATAAAAATCATAATTTTGTGGTTACTGTGGTTTTACTACAGATACCATAGTTTAACCATGGTTCCCTTACGATTCACTATGGTGTTTAAGCCCCATCCTTTTAGGCGCAAAGCTGTCCGGTATAAAAGCGGGCACGCAAACACCATTCCTCAGAATTTTCTTCCTTCAAGACAGCGATTCATCTCTCGTCTAGAAGCCTTCTACTACTTCGCTGTCAACATACAGTCAGCGGGCGGGATCTTCATGGCAACGAGAAGACTGTCTGCTCTCCTGCAGTGTTCGCTCACGAATCACCCTCGTTCTGAGATACGATTCAGCCTCCCGAGCCCTCCCTCCCACCTGCCTCTTCTGTGACTCCTGAGGAATCACATGAGGAGGCACGGCAGGGCTGCGAGGTCAAGCAGGATGAATTTGAGGTGGACCTCGTGCCGGCACACGCCCCGCAAGCCCCTCAATCTCCATATACTGCGTCTATGCTGATACAGTATGTGCGTGACGAGCTTTGGCCCTCTGCAGGAGTGCACGACCTCGTCATGTTCGGCGGTTCTGATGCTGGGGATGATGTTATGTCTCTCGCTGCATCTGGCGAGTGGTCAATGGAGAACTTTGCCGCCCCTTCCCCTAGTGAGGGCGAGAAGTGTGCACACGCCACTGACAAGGAGATGATTTTTGTCCATTCAAGGGCGGTCGAAGAGCCTGGTCTGGAGTGGTCTCCTCCAGAGGAACCTGATAAATCTTGCCTTGATGAATGGTTCTTGCAGTCCGGATGCCGTCAAGTGACCACATTCCACAGATCTGCCCCGTTCTTCCCGGAAGTTCATACCGAACTGACAAAATCCTGGCGTGTGCCCCGTTCAGCTCGCTCGCACAGCGATTCCACTCTCCTCACTAAAGTGGAACACGGGGAAGACAAACTGAAGACAGAAGACAGTGAAGACAACACTCTCAGACTATGAGACATTTTATGCCAAAACGGAGCAGTACTTCATCACAACTGGCTCATTCCCGCTCTGTCTTGGGCCAGCTCCCAGCTAAAAAAACCCCACGCCTGCTGCTGCCTCCGGTAAAGCCATGCAAGTCGTGGCCCAGACGAAGGCAGCCAGCTCGCTTCACTGGCGCTTTGCAATCTGTGGCCCGACCACAGGATGGGCCGGTGTTGCGACGCACACAGCGGGATTTACAGCCATTATTTGCTAGTTTTGGAGAAGGACGGCAGGCTTTGGCCCATTCTAGTTCTGAGACGCTTGAATCATGCGCTCGTGACACGCGCATTCAAAATGTTAACTCAGAAACAGATCTTATCGCACATCCATTCTCAGGATTGGTTTGCATCAATAGATCTGAAGGATGCGTACTTCATGCACCAATTGCACCGTGTTACAGGCGGCTTTTTAGATTAATATTTGAGGGAACTGCGTATCAATTTAAAGTCCTTCATTTCAGTCTCTCTCTGGCTCCCCGCACGTTCACGAAATGTATCGTGCGGCGCTAGCCCCATTGAAAATTAACTGTGTGCGTGTTTTGAATTACCTCAGCGATTGGTTATTACTAGCCAAATTAGAGGCACTACTGAGCGAACACAGGAGACTTGCTGTTTTGCCATATGGAAAATCTGGTCTAAAGTCAACTGGGTGAAATGCCGTCCTTCTACAAACAGGGTGTTATGCTGGGTCAAATTTTCAGAAGGAAAGTGCTGACCACAGATGCATCCAACAGAGGTTGGGACGCGGTGTGTGAAGGACACCGACTGTCGACACCTAGACAGGTGCGAAATAGTGGCATGTTAACCATCTAGAGCTACTGGCTGCTTTTTGCTTTGACAGCTTTTCATTCCGACATCATGAATCACCACATTCTGATTCGTTTGGACAACACAACAGTAGTGGCGTATATGAGTCACCAGGATGTGCTGGCCCACGTATGGCTGGCGAAATGCAAGTATGTGTTTCCACCGGTGCACCTCCTCCAATCTGTCATCAGCAAAATCTGAGTGGACATGAAAACATTCCTGTTAATTGTGCCGAAATGGCCCAATCAGTCCTGGTTTCTGGAGATGGTAGAAAAACTTGACGGGCCTCCATGGGAAATACCACTGAAGAGAGACCTTCTCTCTCAAACACAAGGCACGATTTGGCATCCCCAGCCAGAGTTGTGAAGCCTACATGTGTGGCATTTGAACGGAGCACAGTGGACAAGCCATAATTGGCTCAGTCGGTTATGAACACCATTTTACAGGCTAGAGCACCGTCCACGAGACGCCTTTACGCACTGAAATGGAATGTGTTCACTAATTGGTGCTTTTCACACGGCAAAGACCCAGTGAACTGCCCCATACCTGAAATTCATACATTTCTTTAAGAGCGATTGGACGCAGGGCTCACTCCGTCAATGCTCAAAGTTTATGTGCCAACATTATCTGCATATCATGCACCTGAAGTCGGCACCTCTATAGGCAAACATGATTTAATCATAATTCCTTAAGGGGGTGGGGCAGCTAAATCCCCCTCGCCCGGCTACAGCACTGCAGTCATGGTTACTACAATATTAATATAGTAAAACCATGGTACAGTATAGTAAAAATGTGGTTGCTACAATCAAAGTTACTACAGTATTACTATAGAAAAACCATGGTTTTCACCAAAAACATGGTTACTACATAGTTACTAGTTTATAGTTTTGCATTCCATCGGAATAAATTTACCATGGTTTTACCATAGTAATATTGTACTTGTAGACTGTAGTAACCATAGTGTTTGGCGGAAACCATGGTTTTAATACAGTATACTGTATCCATATAGTAAATATTGTTTTACTGTATATTAACCATGGTTAATATTGTCATTATAGTTTTACTGCAAATACCATATTTTAACCATGGCATTTGTAGTAAAACCATAGAAACACAAAATTATAATTTTTATTACCATTGTTTTCATTTTCCTCTATTATAACTATGGTTTCACTATGAATATCATTGTTAAAATATGGTTACTGTAGTAAAACCATGGTAAATGTATTGTGAGAACATGCAAAACTATTGCGAGGGAATACAAACTATGTAGATTTATGTATAAGATATGTCTGTAGAGATACAGTGAAAGGGAATATTTTCAGGGAACAACAACTTTTTGGCCTTTTCCTCACACAAAGCTGCTGTATAGCTTCAGAAGACTTGGAATATATGCTGGTCACATGGACCACTTTATGGTGCTCTGATCGCACTGTGAATTCAGTAATGAAAGGTCGAAAGTTCTGCTGCTGAAATTGGTCTGTGCTTACCGAAATTTGAATCACTGCCCCCAGTGGTTGAAACAGGAAGTGTTGTTGAATGTATGGGCATGTGTGAGCTGCAGTTTACATGAAATGTTCACAGACTGGTGCCAAAAGAGAGCTGTATTTTTAGTTGTAAATTATGTAATCAGGGGTGTAAAGTAATTGAGTAAAAATAAGTATTATACTTAAGTATTATTTTGGGGATTTGTACTTGAGTGCAATTTAAATGAAATACTTGTACTTTTACTTAATTACATTTCCAAATAAAAAAAATAGTTATTTTTACTCCTTACAATTTTATTTAAACTTGAAAAGTACTCATTACATTTTTCCAAATAATTTTCTTTCGTTTTACTGGACTGAAGCCGCCTTTTCACTGCATACGACAAATGACAGACTGAGAAATGGCAGAGTGTCGCACGGCAGCTGTGTGGAGTTCTGACTTTCTGCAGGGGCAGAATTTCGGATCTGATTTGAGCTTCGGATACGTTAAAATATTTGTGCGACTAGACCGTATGTGACCACCCGACTGAATGTGACGTATTCATTCAAAACTATGAGCACGAAGTGAGAAACACTGACGGTTTTTGGCCTAAACTTTATTCTAAATGCCTGCTACTTCCACAGATTGGACAGTTATGAAATGATCATTCATGTTGCAAATATATATATAAAAACTAAAGGCTTTTGTAATTATATGTGTACATGTCATTTATTTCTACACTTGCCTTCATATTTAAATCATATCTATGAATTTCTACTCCCTATTTGCTGAATTATTATTGTTATTAGGCAACTATTAATTATAATAATAACTAAAAAACCAGCCATGATAATGAGGACAATAATGATAATAAAAATTATGGAATCTGAGTAAATAATAATTATGAATTTTATTAAATTCATTCATCTGCTCAACAACAAGGTTTTGTAGCAAACCTCAGAAAACAATTCACAAAACCAACAACATTACTAACTTTCTTCAAAGCTTATTTTTATTTTAATTTTTTTCTTTCTTTATGTCTCAAGGGGTTGGGTGCTCTGACATCTTAATTTGTATGCTCTTCAGGACTTGTACCCTGTTCCTTTGCATCGCATATGCAACACTATCAGTTGAGCTAATGTGCAATTTGATCACACTCGAACAAGCTTGTAAATGTAGTTGATTATGTAATGCAAACTTTGAAATGAGTCAAGCGCTATAGTAAAAGTGTTTGTATTTACTCATGATTTGAGTGAAAAGGGAAAAAAGTCATTGTTGTTTTAACGCCTCCAGTGTTCATTCCACCAGGAAATTGCTGTGTTACGTACAACAGGCCACATATAACTCATTTTGCAAATATGTAGTTATTGTAAAATGATTTTATGACCAGGTTGTAAGTGCCACTGGAGGAGAAATATGACAGTCGTCAAAGACGGTAAAAAGGCGACTTAACAAACCAATAAAATTTAACAACATCCTCTCTCACACAATCTCCTCTCTTGATTTCATTCTTGCGAGTTACTTCTAACTTTTTTAATACTTAAGTACAATTTAATGTGAATACTTTTTTACTTTCACTCAAGTATGTTTCTGGCTAAAAAGTAAAAGTTTTGAGTAAAAGTTTCACTCAGTATCCATACTTTCACTTGAGTGAATTTCTGGGTACTTTTTACACCCCTGTATGTAATACAGTCAACGGGAATGCATATTTTATTAACCATACACCCAAACCTTAACCTAACTGTCAGTGAAGTGATAACGTGACCAGAACTCGGGTCTCGGAAGTTGCTCGCACAACGCGTTGTCAGCAGCGCTAGTGCGAAATGTGATCATATTTGAATTCATACAGCGTCCGATGGGGGATGGCGCTTGCAAGTAATTCAGCTGGATGGGGTTGATTTCAGGTTCCATGAACTTTCGGAAGCAACATGATGATTTCCAGTGTAATCAAGAAAAAAGCACCATGGACATTACGCAAAACTTCTCCTTTTGTGTTCCACAGAAGAAAGAAAGTCAGCATGTAGTAAGAGAAGAGCCTACAAAAATAAAACCATCAAGCAAATCAATCAGATTTCACTTTTATTGATATTTTATATCAATGATAATGAGAGTTCCAATAATATCATGATCCTCTCCTCATCCATTTATAAAATACGCTACAGTTGAAACTTCTTACCAGAGTAAAAAAGTAGTAAATTTTGGTGTCCAGATATAAAGCGTGATAATGCTTGGATGACAGTCAGAATAATTTAAACAAAAGCAACAATTTAGTCCCTGACACACATGAAAATCAGCTGTTATGGTGAATAAATAGGTTTATACACATATTGTATATTACCACATATCAGTTCAACAAATAAATAAAACATTTCAGAGAGAAAAAAATATCATGGAGCTTGTTTTTGTTTATTACTATTCACAATCCTACATGTTACCATTCTCTGCCACCAAGCCAAAAAACAAACAAACAAACAAACAAACAAAATTATATATATATATTAACAAAGATTTACATTCATGTTACACGTGTCATAATCAGATGCGTTGCGCTAAGATTCCAGCAACAGACAATTTGTCTGTTCATACTGAATGCGAAAATGCCTCACAAAATGTCACAGCCAATCAGAACACAGGTGATGTTTAATATCTACTGTAGCTATGTGGAGCAGGATTTTGGACCAATGACATGTTGCTGTGGGAGGGGCTACCCAGTTTTTATCACATCAGGCCTGGTTAGAACACAGTGTTAAAGGGATAGTTCACCCAAAAATGAAAATGTCAACATTTACTCACCCTCATGTCATTCATGTTTTTCTTCTTAAGTTTATGCAAATTTGAGAAAATATTGCATACAATGAGAGTTTGTTTCACTTTAGAAGTTTTGTTTACATCTGATATGCTGTTGTTAAAATGTATTATATTTATTTGCATTAACAGTATATCAGCCATCGTGCTCGATAGATATCGGCCACTGAAAAACCCATATCGGCCGACCAATAGTGGAGACAAAAGGAGATCTTTTTCCACATCGACAACATTAATGAAACTTTTATGGTTTGCCTATATTTTAGTATCTTGAAAAGAGTGACCAAAACATTCAAAATGTCTTGTTTTGTATGCAATGAGAAATGAAAGTCATACAGGTTTTGGAACGACATGTGGGTGAGTAAATGATGACATAATTTAAATTTTTGGTTGAACTTTTTCTTTAATTTGAGATAGTTGTTTCATGTAAAAAAGCAGGACTTAATTTGAACCCTTTTTTCTGCCATTATTAGTTTAATTTGGTCTGTCAGAGCTCCATTCTGAGATCTCTCCGTGCCCATCCCTGCCTTCTGCATGTGCCAGGCTTCCTTGCTGGGGCAGATGGTACAAATCTCAGCTGAATTTGGAAAGATCAGCATGGTAGTTTCTCACTGACACAATGTGAAGAAAGCCCCATCAGCTCTGTAAACTCGTGACCCTGATCCTGCCAAGCACAGCGTACCCCGTGAGCCCTGCCTTATGTCATATACACATATGAATAGTGCTGCTTGTAGTATAAACAGTTGAGCTGAGCGTGTCATGCAGGTGTCTTTTGCATACGTGTATACTAGGGGTTGCACCAACTACTCGACTAGTCGACTTGTTTGGTTTGTGTCAACTAGTTACGATTGTTCTATATGGCAACAGCAGAATAAAAAATGTTTCCATCCACAAACTGTGTCCCGTTGTATCTACATGTAAATCAATTTGCCAGTATATTCAGGGATCCCACACTATGAATTTTCATGACCTTTCCTATCGTTATTGATTACTGAACAGTGTTGGGTGTAATCTGATTACAAAGTAATAAATTACTTTAATTACTTTAAGTCAGATTACAGTTACTGACATTTTTTATAGTACATTACTTAGGTTACACATATTTCTAGAGTAATAATATTTACGTAGAACACTGTGGAGGTGAGGGCGTGGTCAAGCGCTCATCTAGGGATAGAGAAAGCGGACATCCACCTGAGATGAATTGTGACTAATTACCATTTCCATGTGCACAGTGAGAGTCGGGGGAGATAAAAGACGTCCAGTCCACCGAAAGAGAGAGAGCTGCAGGGAGCAGAGTGTTCCACTGAAAAGTGGAATTTATAAAGACTGTGAAGCTGTGGGAAATAAAGCCCTTTTGAGTTGGACCTCGCCATGTCCTGATTCCTCCTTTTGATCCAAATACGAACATCTGTTACACTGGTGCTGAAAGCTGGGATAAGGAGGAGGTATGCTGCTATGGAGTCGTCTTAGCCACTGGAGGAAGTGTTCCGATCCCTCGCCAGCATCCACCAGGCTCAACACCAGGCCCTCATAGATCAACGCCTGTTGGTCCTCTTCTGTTACTGCTCCGCCACAGATCCATGAGGGCCTGGTGTTGAGCCTGGTGGATGATGGCGAGGGATCGGAACTCTTCCTCCAGTGGCGAAGACGACTCCAAGCGTTCAGGCCGCGACCCCGGCAGCAGCGAACCCCATTTGACGCTGGTGAAGATGGGGGCGCAAGATGAGCCGGAGGCCTTTCTGAAGCTCTTCGAGTGCACGGCCCAAGAGCTGGAATGGGCGCAATGGGAAGTCCGTCTCCTACCACTGCTGACTGGGGAGGCCCAACTCGCGGCCCAACAACTCCCGGTCAACAACCTCCTGAGGTACCCTGAGCTGAAGAAACCATCCTGCAGCGGATCGGCCACAGTCCCGAAGAACATCGCCAGCGGTTCCGAACCCTGATGCTGAGCGAAGTCGGCTGCCCGCTTGCCTTTGCTCAACAGCTCCGCGACGCCTGCCGTTGGTGGGTGCTGGCCGAGGAGCCCAGCGACGTCGGGGGTGTCACTGACCTCATGGTACTGGAACAATTCGTCTCCAAACTACTGAAAGGAACCGTGGAGTGGGTCCAGCGCTACTGACTGGCGTTGCTGGATGTAGTAGTGCAGTTGGCATAGGACCATTTAGCATCGTACCCGGGGGTCGGCGAGCCCCCCCCCCCCCTTCGGTGGACTGGGCCGTCTTTTATCTCCCCTGACTCTCACTGTGAACATGAAAATGGTAATTAGTCACAATTCATCTCAGGTGGATGTCCTTACTGCTTTCTCTCTCCCCAGATGAGCACTTGACCATGCCCTCACCTCCACAAACACATTTAAAGGGATAGTTCACCCAAAAATAATAATTCTCTCATCAATTACTCACCCTCATGTAGTCCCAGATAGCAGAACACAAACAAAGATTTTTAGAAGAATATTTCAGCTTTGTAGGTCCTCACAATGCAAGTGAATGGTGACCAGAACTTTGAAGGTCCAAAAAGCACATAAAGGCAGCATAAAAGTAATCCATATGACTCCAGTGGTTAAATCCATGTCCTAAGACGCAATATGATAGGTGTGGTTAAGAAACAGATAAATATTGAAGTCCTTTTTTACCGTAAATCTACACATTCACATTTAGCCACCTACTGGTTGGGGCTGGTCAAAGGTGGAGACTGATAGTAAAAAAGGACTTAAATATTCATCTGTTTCTCATCCACACCTATCATATCGCTTCTGACGATATAGATTTAACCACTGGAGTCTTACGGATTTCTTTTATGCTGCATTTATGTCCTTTTTGGACCTTCAAAATTCTGGTCACCATTCACTTGCATTGTATGGACCAACAGAGCTGAGATATTCTTATAAAAATCTTTATTTGTGTTCAGAAGAAGGAAGAAAATGATACACATCTGGGATGGCATAAGGGTGAGTAAATGATGAGAGAATTTTCGTTTTTGGGTGAACTGTCCCTTTAATTATGTTTATTTGTGTGTCTGAGTGTTTGTGACAGCTGAAGGGACAGGGACCATGAACAAGGAGAAAATATAGACATTATTTTGACTTTTCAATGAATTTCTTTTAGAAAGTAAATTAGTAATGTTATTACTTTCCCATTAAGGAATCAGTAAAGTAATCGGATTACAACTTTAGCAAATTAATTAGTAATTTGTACTGGATTACTATTTTTGAGTGACTTTCCCAATACTGTCACTGAATAAGGACTTAAAAATCATTCACATTTTGGCAGATTATGTATGAATCATTCAGACGAATTTGTGAATTGGATTAATTGAAAAGAACTGACTCAAAAGAACGATTCACTCACAATCGAACTTCACAATGACTAGCAAGCAAGTTTTAGTCTGCCAAAGAGCAATATCTAGAAAAAGTTAGAAATGTTCATGTCTTTTCCATGACTTGTGACATGAGTTTATTCATTTCCATGATTTTTCTAGGTCTGCAAAACAGAATTAATAAACTCCCTGATATTTCCAGGTTTTCCATGACCATAGGAACCCTGTATATTTTTACATTTGCAAAATACAAATCCAGTGAAACTAAAGCATTTTGCGTTCACAAAGCACCTTACAAGCTGACATCTGAGATGGTTTGTGTCCATTTAGAGTGTAAGACAATAAACAAGACAAAATTCTTGCAAAGTGCCCTGAAACTAATTAAATCTGCGGCCAAAGGCTGACAAAAACGATACACGAATGGGGAATTACTAGGCTTAGGATCAATGCATATTTTACACATCGATAATCAGAAAATTTCCCAGATGATTATCAATCTATATCAGCATTTTTTCAGATATAAATAAGGCTACTTGTTGCACAGTATTTTTTGTCCCTTTATCCATATATCTCAACACAACTTTGTTTACATGCACACCAATACGCTGATAACTTTCAATAATCAGCTTATTAAAAAAAATATATAAAAAATACACTGACAACCTGCGTTTACATGACAAACAGCATGTACACACCACTTGCGACAAATTGGATAAGCTCGCTTTCTCACCCTCGTCATATCAGCTGTGCCGACATTTTCTCTACACAGCAAAGACTGCAGATGTTGTACTGTGCATGGTGAGTCATTTGCAAGAGGTAAACTCTGACCTGCATATTAGTCGACTAGTAAAAATGAGTAGTCGTGCAAGCCCTAGTGTATGCATGTGTGCTGTTGTCTGTACACATGTATGTCTATACACCTTGTGTATGCATTCATGTATCTCAGTGTGCTCCCACGTGCCGGTGGCGGCCACACACACACACGCTCTCCTCCAGACACACAAAACCCACCGGGATGGCCTCCTCTCTTGATCCCCAGGACAAGGGGCATGTGTGTCTGCAGGAGAACAGGGTTTAAGAGGGTAATGGCAAACCAAAGTCAGTCATTCACCCACACATTCACCATTCACCCATCATCCAGCTTGCTCAGTCCCAGCCGTTGTCCTTGATCATGTGGGCGAGCTCGATGATGAACTTGCCCTCCTTGTACTTCTGACTGCTCTCAAAGGCATGTTCCTGCCAGGGGTGCAAAAGAAATATGAGCAAGCATGATATTGACTGTAGAACGTTTGTGCAAATGCGTATTATCAGTGCATTGCTCATCCTTATCGTTAGAGATTTGTACAAATCCCCTAACCTGTGTCAGAAAATGGAAAGTCGGGGATACAAAAAAAAAAAAAAAAAAAAAATGAAAATTCAGTCATTATTTTCTCGCCTTCATGTTGTTTTAATCCAGTATGACTTTTAGGGTTTGGTATCATTACAGATTTACCGATTCGATTGATTCCGATTCATCTGCATATATTTTAGTTATAATGTTAATTTTGCTTACACATGAAAACAAATTGACGCTTCTCAATTTCCCTTGGTCATTATTAGCCCCCACATTTTGAATTTTGGCAGCATTTTCGCCCTGAGTGATTTGTGCAGCTTGTTGAGATGTGTGCTATTACTTTTCTTCACATTCAGACTTCTGACTTATGGATCATAAAACATGCAAAAAATCCCAAAGACTTACATTGAAGGGGACCCAAACCATACCGAAGTGCAGTAAGCAACCACATAGCCACATACTGTACTAAAAACACTCAGATCACCTCAGAAGCCCTGGAAACCAACCACAACACCCTAGCATTGTGGCGACTAGTTTTGCACTAGAAAACAACGCTCATATTTTCTTTAGAAAATGTAAAAATCTAGTTTGTTTCAATACTCTCTTATAAAACACACATTTTAGCGTTTCTTGTACAGGTACGAAACACTTCTGTAATACAGTATAAAACATCTCCTCTGCTCCTTAATACTAAGCTGCACGTCAGCATCTAATATCCTGTTTGTCTTGTCTTTTTATAGCTGATGGATGCAGGCAGCAGGCAGTTATCAGATTTCTGTAGAAGGGCACTGGGTCAATCGTCCTTGCTACACTGCAACACAGGCATTCACGCCACCGGTTCAGACATAAGTATCTGACGTGCTTATAAATAACTGGGCCACCATGGGCGAGATGGAAATGTATATCTTTGTGTGTAGGCTTATCGTGTGCCTGTGTTTGTGTCGGTCAAGACTACCAATAATTCAACCGGCAAGGACAATCGGAAAGCCAGTAGTGCTGATATGTGGAAGACAATCAGCATGCAGCGCAGCTGCTGGATGATATGCCTGGAATGTATCCTGCTTAAACAAGCCTCTATGAGCAAGCTTACACTTGCAAAGCAGTGCATATTAAAACTGTGCTATCATCTCCTGTAAAGTGTAATTGTGTATTTGACTCTTGTGACTTTTTTAGTTAATATGAAGACATGCAAACACATAGGAAGTTGAGGTTGAAGTATTTGTACTCGGTGAGTGCAGAGTTTAAAGGTGTAAACATTAAGTTTTAAAGGGATGTTCCAGGTTTAATACAAGTTAAGCTTTATTGCCAGCATAATGTTGATTATCACAAAATTAATTTAGACTCATCCCTTCTTTTCTTTAAAAAAAGCAAAATTCTGGGTAGTTCGAGGCACTTACAATGGAAGTGAATAGGGCCAATCCGTAAACATGAAAATACTCACTGTTTCAAAAGTATAGCCATAAGACAATATGAGTGTTAACATGATTTTAGTGTAATAAAATCGCTCACTTTTTCTGCGTAAAGTTATAGCCAATTTTACAACTTCATTGTCATGACGACGTAACGCTGCAAAAGTTAAAAGCTTAAAACGGCTGTAAAAATGACAACTTAAAGGGTTAGTTCACCCAAAATGAAAATGATCTCATCATTTACTCATGATATCCCAGGTAGTGGTCAACCGATATGGGTTTTTAATTGCCGATGCCAATATCCAGAGAGCAGGGTGGCCGATAGGCCGATATATCATACAATTTAATATAGTAAATAACAAACATAAAATTGCTAAACATTTTTTATATATATATATATATATATATATATATATATATATATATATATATATATATATATAAAAACTCTTATTTAGCACTATATTTACTCAATTTCACACAAAACTTATATTTTAAAAAAACGTAAAAAATAATATTGTATTTTAAATGGTAGATAGCTGTTTCTTCTGATTTCTGTTTAGTCATCAAATTTATTTGTAATAAATATATTAGGAAGAAGGAAATAACAGTACACACAGTAGTCCAGCAACCATGGATGGCATGTCCACGTTAGCAATCGCATTTACTCCAAAAATATAGAATCAAACCAATTGTACATACAGTTCATAGTGAATAAGCCATTTACTTACAGCACACGTGAAGCGCTTTTACCTTGGGCTGCATCCGAAAATGTAGGCAGCTGACTTGCTACATTGCTGCCTAATCAGTTAATGGCTTAACTAACAGCTGTTTTAAATGAATGGAACTCTTAAGGAAACTGGTCTCTGAACAGCACCTTATTTTCATCCTACCTCCATATACAGCCTCTGGAGGCAGCATTTTCCTGGTTTCGGACACAGCCTTGAAGCTGCACACACGCACTCATGCGTGAGCTGCAGCAATCTCCTGACAGTTTAAACGGCCTGGATTGCCTGCTTGGATTGACACGGACTGACCGTTTTGATTTGTGAATCAGATCAACTTTTGATCCTGATCCTGAAGTTTTGATTTTGGCTGATAGAATATGCGCTTCAGAGAAAGACACTAGATGAGCACTCGACAGGAAGAAAACTCTGGATTTTTGTGAGGTTCGTGAATTACATCTGTTTAAATGAGATATCTACATATTTGCAAACGGTATATAATACAAGTTTTATTGATATTTGCCTTTTATCATTAGAAAAGAAAGTTAAAGGTAACAGGGAACTGTTGATGAGAGGCTGTTAGAATACGTGCTTTAGAGGTAAATAAATGAGCACTCCACAGGATGCTGGATTTGCTCAAGTTTTGTGAGGTTTGTTTATTACATCTGTTTAAATGACATATGCACATATTTGCAGACGGTATATAATATTTGTTTTATTGATATTTGCCTTTTTATCATTAAACAAGACATTAAAATTTACAGGGAACTGTTGAGGAGAGAAAGGGAGAATGAAACAGGCGAGAACTTAAACATTATGAGCTCAAACGCATTTGCCACGGCTCTGATATGCGGACCATTTAAATGACACTGTCTTGCACGCTGGTCTATTATTGTAGTAACATGATGGCACGTAACAAGAAAACGAACCAAGACTGGTCGTTTACATGTCTCAGTCGCTTCATATGCAAGCAGGTGATTATCGGCGCCCTCAAGAAACAAATTGGCTAAATGGGAAAATATATCGCCTCTGCGATATATCGGTCAACCACTAATCCCAGGAGTGTCTGACTTTCTTCTCCAGAACACATTTGAAGAAAAATAGAAAAATATCTTAGCTCAGTAGTGCAGGTCCTTAAAATGCAAGTGGATGATGATCAGACTTTTGAAGCTCCAAAAAGAACAGACAGTCAGCATAAACATCATTCATACAACTTCAGCGGTTAAATTAATGTCTTCTAAAGCAACATGATTGCTTTTGGTGCGAAAAAGAAAAATATTTAAGTACTTTTTTAACTCTAAATCATGCTTCCGTTCTGCAGTTCGCATTGACATTTGAAACACGCTAGAACTGACTCACGTGCTTCACAGCTGGAAGAGCTGTGCTGTTTACAAGTGAGGAGGAACGCTGTACAGAAGCTTCGTTGGTTTTAGTTTAGATCTGTATTTATCTGTTTCTTTACTCACAATGGTGCGTTTGTGTGCTTCTCCTGCTGAGATTACATCAGTAACATGCCAAAATGCGAATACGTCACATGAGAGATCGCGTGAACTCCACCCTCTCGTGAAGCTTACCAGAAGCGTTGGATTATAGTTAAAAATTCCTTAAATATTGATCTTTTTTGCACCAAAAGCGATCGTATTTCTTTAGAAGACATAAATTGAACAGCTGGTGTTGTATGGATGACGTTTATGCTGACTGTCTGTGATTTTTGGAGCTTCAAAAGAGAAATCTCCATTCACTTGCATTTTAAGGACCTACAGAGCTGAGATATTTTTCTATTCTACTTCAAATGTGTTCTGCTGAAGAAAGAAAGTCATACACACCTGGGTTATCATGAGGGTGAGTACATGATGAGAGAATTTTCATTTTTGGGAGAACTATCACTTTAAACAACTTTATAGCTCAAATAATACACGAATTTTAACAGAAGAATTAATGTAAGTCAAAATTATAAGTTTCACATTTCTGCATTTAAACCCTCCAAAAATTTGCCCCATTCACTTCCATTGCAAGTGCCTCAATGTAATGGTAATCAACATTATACCACAAATGCAGTCGATTGAGCTTAACTTGTATTGGAACTTGAATGTTCCTTTAACAGGGCCATATTCCGCATGTTTGTATCTGAATTCCACTCACAATCCATTTAAATCTGACCATGTTTCAGGGTTCCCACACCTTTTGACCAATTAATTTCCATGACTGTTGTGATTACTTGATATGGATTTATAAAAATCATTTTATAGAGATTGCACTCACAAAGAGTAATTTTTAGCAGATCAAATTTTATATTGCAGTCAAAAAATTATATGCAATTACAGAAAATTACTTAAGTTGGCCTGGAAATGCCAGTTTTAAGTTCCCTGATATTTACAGCTTTTTTCATGTCTGACCGAACCCTGATTTTTAAAATTCATTCCACAGATTTCCCCCCAATATTAGAGGGGAAATGCAACAACAAAACAAAATGTCAGCAGATTCCATTTGCGTCTTTTCACATAATAACTGCCATACGTTCTGAAAGACTTGTTTGCAGCTTAGTTTCCATAAATGGTCTGAGCAGACTGGGGAGGAAACAAATGCACTTCACTTTCATTGTCTGTGAGTGTATTCTTACATATTTCCACCCCAGTGTAGTTTTGCAGTTTTCACAGTAGATGTCTGCCACTGCATGGAGCCCTGTGAGCAGAACCCTCTCCTCTGCAGGACCACATCCCACATTAACCCTGAGGAATGAGACACAACCATGTACAGGAAGGTACAATGAGGACTGAGGAAGTGTAGTGCACATAACTTAATGTGTAAACTCTATTCATGTCAAACTGCTTAAAATACATAAATGTACAAGTAAATACCCAGGGAAGAGATAAAGAGATGGCAACTATTTAAATGAAATACAGAGATATGTTGCTGTAGCTTAACTGGTAGTGCATTGAGGTAGTTACGGGGGTTCGGTTCCCAGGGGCCGCACATACATGACAAAAATGTTTACTTTGAATGCAATGTGAGTTGCTCTGTATAAAAAAAAAAAAACATCTGGTAAATGTACAGAGAGAACTTACACAGCGTTGAACAGATATGCTCTGCCCTGACTTCCTTGAAAAGACTAAAGGAAAAAAACGAGAAAAATTACTATGAGAATTGCATATTACATTGCTTTTGAATGTTCATTTGAAGATATTTGCTGTGAAGTTTATCACCTTGCTAAGCAGAACTGTCGTGACATTATGTGTGAGATTTGTGCAGTTAACAAACATGTTTGTTCCCGCCCTGTTATTGCCCCTCTTGTCAGATCATTCATTTGCAGCTCGTTAATCACCTTAGAGATGAGCTCGTCATGGTTGGCAAGGTGCGCCCTGCAGTGGATGCAGCTGTAGGTGCGATGGCAGCTGGGCAGGTAGGCCTGGAAGGTTTTGGAGCGCGTCATGGTGACCATGGGCCGGGTCGGTGGGCGGTGCAAGAAGGGGCTGCCGGCCCAGGTCGGCTCACAGGGGAAGCACCGCAACACACAGGTGAGGGCCGTGGTGGGGCGGAGTGGGAGGTAAACACCTGCACACACAGAGCAGAATCCTGGGATGAGCTGTAGACTACGTTACGACATCCAATACGTAGTGGATTAAATCCATGTTTTAAATGTTCTGAGCCGTGATATACTGGATGTTTTAATGCAAACATTTTATTCATTGTGCTACAGACCACAGCGAGGACTGCTTGGAACTTCGTCGTGTCGCTCGCCACGCCCACATCTAGTCGCTGAGGTCGCTGTTGCTCGTGTCGCCGGAAGTCGCCAGCTCTCATTGAAAATGAATGGGATTGTGTCACTTTGTCGCTGGAAGTCACTCCATGCGTGTACGGGGCTTAAGATATAAACTTCGCCATGTAACTCATTGAGTCTTATTTAATTAAATTACGTTACTAGGACAGGGCTAGTTGTGATTTGTGTGTAAGTGAATAAAAGTAATTTTTGTTGTAGAGCCTCTAGTGTTCATATTCACCTGGAAACTGCCACGATATCTACAAAGAGCCACGTAAAAATCAGTCAATAGGTACATGAGACCAGCTTGAATTAATCCCGCAACGTTTGAACTATTGACATGAATGATACCTTAGATTGTGTGGCTTATTGAGGAGGGGTGTTCTATAACTTTTTTAAAGCGTTTCGTCTTACAATTAAGCATGTGGACGTTAAAATTAGCAAAATAAATAAATAAAAAATGTAAGAGGGACCAGAATTGGGTCAGTAAGCAACCATGTAGCAAATACCAGAACACCCTACCAACTGCTTATCAACATGTTAAAAATCACTCATAGCAAAGCACAGCAATTCCCTTCCAACCACCCACAACATCATGGTGGTGACTTTGGCATGGGCAAGCACCATTCATTTTCTTCCAAGCATATAAAAAAATCTAGTCATTTTTGCAATTCCATTTGGTGCCACTAGTGGTGCAGAAATTACACACTTCACCTTTAAAAAAAGAGAGAGTTTATATGCACTAGTCAGATTTGTTTTTCTTACATTGCTCCCTTCAGTTAGAAGGCTTTGTTGAGGCAGGGGTGAGCACGTCTTAAAGAGTCCACATGAAAAAGCGGCTCTTATGTTCTGTCTATTGTTTCCTCGCCAAAGTGTGGGGCTTGTGAATAAAGAATCTACTGATAGACCGAAGCGTTGTCCCACACAAAAACACAACCATAGGCCAATGGACAGTGACATGTCCACAAATAAACTCTCTCGCATTCCGGTGACCTGCTCTTGCCCCATATCCACACCCTGACCTAAAGGGTATTTTGGGCCTCAGTGAGCTCTAAAGTTTGCTCAGGATGTGATGCAGAAAAGACCCTGTGTTGTTTTCTTACAGTTTACTGTCAACCAAACGATTCACTTTGTGACACTGCTGTGCTAACTGCATAGTAGATGAGAGATTGGATTTCTTGTTCTTTCACACACAAAGTTTCTAGATAAAGGTTTTTATTTGTTCAAAGTTAATACTGGTTCCATCTTCATATTGTATTTAAATTTAAATATAAGATTGTTTTGTATAGAAAAATCAATTTGTGGTTCACGAGTTCACTGGTTCATATAGTCCTGGAGCGCATTAAGGCAAACGGATTTGCTGTGCTGTCCATAATGGAGAGGCTTCAGCACAGGACTGGGCTTGAGCTCTGAGCCCCACCACCAGACTGTGTGACTAAAGCAAGAAAAAGGACAATTTTGGAATAATAATGGTATAGACATTATAAAGTATAAAGATGGAGAGGGGGAGGTGGAGGATATCATCTCCAGTGCGAGGGAAGCAGCCGCTTATATATGTTTGGGATTTGATTAGCAGGACTAGATAAACAAGCTCCTCTGAACTTACATTTGGAACTTCATTAAGAGTGGAATACTACAGAAATGAGCCAAAAGTTTTAGGCACGACACAAAGTGGAGTAAGGGTGATTTTATCCTAGGGGTTGACCGATATATCGGTTTTATCGTTTAATTGGTGCCAATAGTTGCTATAATACCGGATTACCGGACAATTATTACAAGGGATCACTGATCTACTATTGGTGAATGATGATCTACTGTTGGAGAAGAATTAATGATAATGGAGTTTTTAATTCAGTTTTTCATAATTTTCATCAGTTTTACTCAATCCTCCCATGTTCATTTTACTCGAAAAATTCATGTAGCCAAGGGAACCTAAATTAACTGAGTTGATTCAACTAATAAATAGTGTCTTGCCAGCTTAATCCATTTACACTGGCGGCCAAAAATTTTGGAATAATGTACAGATTTAGCTGTTTCAGAAGGAAATTGGTACTTTAATTCACCAAAGTGGCATTCAACTGATAACAAAGTATAGTCAGGACATTACTGATGTAAAAAACAGCACCATCACTATTTGAAAAAGTCATTTTTGATCAAATCTAGCCATCACTCCAACACCTTATCCTTGATTAATCATGCTAAATTGCTAATTTGGTACTAGAAAATCACTTGCCATTATATCAAACACAGTTGAAAGCTATTTGGTTCGTTAAATGAAGCTTAACATTGTCTTTGTGTTTGTTTTTGAGTTGCCACAATATGCAATAGACTGGCATGTCTTAAGGTCAATATTAGGTCAAAAATGGCAAAAAAGAAACAGCTTTCTCTAGAAACTTGTCAGTCAATTATTGTTTTGAGGAATGAAGGCTATACAATGCTTGAAACTGCCAAAAAAGATTTCACATGAAGGTGTACACTACAGTCTTCAAAGACAAAGGACAACTGGCTCTAACGCAGATAGAAAGAGATGTTGTGACAGAGGTCTCTGTCGCCTGCCGGGACAGCACTAACAATCCTGGCCCCATCTAGTTATCTACACGTCATCTCCTCACACATTTACAGTTGTTTCGCCTTTCCCTCGGGTGCACACTTGGGACTGCACTACCACTCTATTTGTAATGGTTTGTCCCCAGTGGGTGGAGCCTCCGCTTTATAAGCGCGGCTCTCTCTCACATTAGGGTTCTTTTTGAGAGGAGTAAGAGTGGTGCCATTTTTCCCGAGTAGGGTGTTTGTGTTTCTTTGTGTAGAAGGAAATCCAGCCAAGAGCTGTGTATATATTTTTGTAAACATTTTTGCGCACTTTTGGGGACTGACTGGGAAAAACGGACATTGTAAATAAACATCCTTGCACCGACATGCTATTGTGGCTGAGCCATCATTCAACATGCCTCATCACAAGTGGTGTCAGAAGTGGGATGGCTAGCCGCAAAACAGTGCCCATTGGGAAACGGACCAGGAAGGGTTTAAGATCCTAGAAGGATTCTGTACAGGAGGCTTGGGACACACTGGACGAAGGAGAGGAAAATTCATGACTATTGGGGCTGAAATGTATGTTGTGGAAAATGGTGTTCTGTATGTTCTGTCTGATGGTGTTAAACGTCTTGTTGTGCCTGAAAGTTGCAGGTCCCTCATTTTACATCTTGCACACACCATACCTTGGTCAGGACACATAGCACACCAGTAAACATACCACAGAATTAGTTCCCGCTTTTACTGGCCATCAATGTACACAGATGTGCTTACATTCTGCTCCACATGCCCTGTCTGTCAGAAAACAAGTGCGATACACAGGTCAGCCCGAGCTCCGCTGTGTGCTTTACCCGTGATCTCCTCTCCATTCGAAAGGATTGTCATGGATATAGTGGGACCGCTGGAGAGAAGCAGTACCGGCAACCAATACATTCTAGTTATCTGTGACTACGCGACCCAGTACCCTGAAGCCTTCCCTCTACGCACCACCACCACTGCCAAGGTAATCAGTGCACTTGTTCAGCTCTTTTCCAGAGTCGGCATCCCAGACGAGATCATTACCGACCAGGGCACCAACTTCACATTCCGACTCATGAAGCTACTGCACCGACAGCTTAGAATCACTCCCATTCAAACCAGTCCATATCACCCGCAGACAGACGGACTTGTAGAAAGGTTCAATCAAACTCTCAAAAACATGTTAAGAAAGTTTGTCAACGACACCTGTAAGCACAGGGATAAATGGTTGCCTTTTCTGCTCTTTGCGTACTGAGAGGTGCCCCAAGCTTCAACAGGGTTTTCGCCTTTTGAGTTGGTGTACGGTTGGTCTGTTCAGGGCCCACTGGACCTGTTAAAGAAGAGCTGGGAGGAGCCAACATCATCTGCTAAGGGAGGGCAAGGCATCATCCAGTATGTGCTGCAGATGAGAGACTGTCTGGAGGTGTACCGAGAACAGGCCCGAGAGAACCTCGAGACAGCCCAAAATGCCCAGAAGTTGTGGTATGACCAGCATGCCCGACACAGAGAATACCAGGCTGGACAGAGGGTGCTGCCGTTGCTGCCGTCATCTACGAGCAAATTGTTGGCAAAGTGGCAAGGACCATACACCATTCTCAGGAAAATGGGACTAGTCACGTATGAGGTTCACCACCCAGACAAAGGAAAGTAGAGCCAAGTCTACCATGTCAACCTCATCAAGGAGTGGCGAGAGAAGACTCCTGAGGGGAAGAAGGCCTTGATCGCATGCAAGGTGATCCCAGAAGATGAAGAAGATGATGACAGAGTGGATGACGAGGCTGTGAGACGTCCTCAGTCTGTGGTGAGTCTGGACCACCTGGAGAGGGACCAAAGGGAGAAGCTGGCAGAGATCTTTGCTGATTACCCTGAACTTTTCAGACCCGAGCCCGGGAGAACTAATGTGTTGGAGCACACCATCCACCTGACAGATCCTACTCCTATTTGACAGAGGCCATACTGTGTACCAGAAAGCCTTGTAGCCCCGCTGAAAAAGGAGATTAATGTGATGAGAGACATGGGAGAAACTGAACCATCAACTTGCGCATGGAGTAGTCCGATTGTTCTGGTCCCGAAGAAAGATGGATCGCTAAGGATCTGTCTGGACTTTCTGTCCCGATTGCCGAGCTTCGTCAATCCAGGAGAGGAGGTAGGTAATGTGACAGAGGTCTCTATTACTGGCCGGGACAGCACAAACAATCCCGGCCCCATCTAGTTATCTACACGTCATCTCCTCACACACTTAATGTTGTTTAGCCTTTCCCTTGGGTGCACACTTGGGACTGCACTACCGCTCTATTTTCATACATGCACACACGCCCATTATACATCGCTTTTGCCTGCTAATTTGCCATCCCAATAACCACACGCACACACCAGATAAGTGAATCACAACATCTTTATTTACTCATCTGTATATTTGTTAGTCTATGTCTTTGTGCTGTGGATTGTCCGTCTTGTAGCGTCTTCAGGGTTCAGTCTGCCGAGGGTACGGCAAGCGCGAGGGGCTAAATGCAGGCGGTGGTTCGCGAGTCCTTAAATTTGGGATTTCCCGCGCCGCGCGATGCCTCTGGCAACTGGACGGGCTTAAGTTTTATGTGTCTGGGGGGGAAAAAGGGGAAAAACTCCTTTTAGTTAATATACAGAACTATGGAAAATGTGATTAATAATATGTATGTTCATATCATGTGCATAATATATGCTTAAATGTAGATGTGTTATGTGTATGTATATGATGGGGTAAACTTACCTTTTTGTTGAAGGTTGATCTGCTGATTCTTACCTAATACTTACCATGCAATGTTTTTTTTTCCCAGTGGGTGGAGCCTCCGCTTTATAAGCGCGGCACTCTCTCACATTAGGGTTCTTTTTGAGAGGAGTAAGATGTGCAAGAGTGGTGCCATTTTCCCGAGTAGTGTGTTTGTGATACTTTGTGTAGAAGGACATCCAGCCAAGAGCTGTGTATATATTTTTGTAAATATTTTTGCACACTTTGCGGACTGATTGGGAAAAACGGACACTGTAAATAAACATCCTGCACCGACGTGCTATTGTGGCTGAGCCATCATTCTTGTACAGAGAGTTTTTACCAAAACGCCTTATCACAGATGTGGAAGGCCAGATGTACAACTAAACAAGAGGATAAGTACATCAGAGTCTCTAGTTTTAGAAATAGATGCCTCACATGTCCTCAGCTGACAGCTTTATTGAATTCTACCCACTCAACACCAGTTTCATGTACAACAGTAAAGAGAAGACTCAGGGGTGCAGGCCTAATGGGAAGAATTGCAAAGAAAAAGCCACTTTTGGAACAGAAAAACAAAAAGAAAGGTTAGAGTGGGCAAAGAAACACAGACATTGGACAACAGATCTGCATCTGAGATTGTATTCGTTTTGGATTCTTGTAGCCTCTATGTCTGTGCCCTTCACGGAAAGGAACAACTGAGATTTTTTTTAAACATTCAATAAATCGATTTTAAAAACTATCAGCCGATTAATCGGTTATCTGCCTTTCCCACCACCTTAGATATGGGTATCGCCAAAATCCACTATCTGTCGACCTCTTGTAAAATCACTAAAACACATGGACTCAAGTGACTTTTATAAAACAGCAGCAATATATAATAAAAGACACCAATGTTCATTAAACAGCTAAATTTGTTATTAATGCACCATCAAAAAGACAGTAAATAAGGCAACAGAGGCTGGACAACAAGTGAATGATGGGACACAACACAAGGATGCATGTTTTCCCCTCTTTTCTGTTGCTGCTCTGTTATCCTCATCAGCACTGCTCCGGTTACATAAGGAAGGTCCTTGTGGTGCACAGGCCTTGAAATGATAAGTGATTCAGCCCACTCTGTCACAATGAATGCATCACAGCAATTAGCAGACCCTCTAGGAGACATTAGGGGGGAATTAAACAAAATTAATGCTGGTATTTATGTTCTATGCTAGTGTATGTTCTATCTTGAGCATCCCAGACCATGTTCTTGTTTTTGGAATGCATTCCCTTGTGTGATCTGTGGTACAGTTAATGTGTTGGATCAGTGCACAGTTTTTGAAGTGTTTGTGCCTGAAGGTTCATCACTGCGCATGAATCAGAGCGCCACTGGTGTTTTGTCTGCATGATGAAATCATACTGAATCTCTCTCCCTTTGCTTGTATTGATCTTCCTTGATCTGTAATGGCAATATGAGACCTGGATTCAATTTAAAGCTTTCTGACTAAGGAGGTATACAAACACAAAATCCATGAACTGGTAGGAGAAAATATTCCAGAGCACTGAAAGGTTGATTTAGAGAGGGTTGATTATGATTTCTTAGTCATTCATTCAGCAAACAGTCAAATTTCCCATAGTTACGTGTAGACAGAATCACAAGTCTAGACCAGTGAGTAATTCCTTGAGCAAAAAAATCATTATTAAAGGGATAATTCATCCAAAAATGAAAATTCTGTCATTTACTCACCCTAATGCTGTTCCAAACCTGTATGACTTACTTTCTTTTTGTGGAACACAAAATTTTTGCCTCAGTCACTGTTTACTCTTATTAAAGGAATAGTTCACTCACAAATGAAAATTCTCATCATTTACTCACCCTCATGCCATCCCAGACGTATGACTTTCTTTCTTCTGCAGAACATAAAGATCTTTAGAAGAATATCTCAGTTCTGTAGGTCCATACAATGCAACTGAATGGTGATCAAAACTTTAAAGCTCCAAAAAGCAGATCAAGTCAGCATAAAAGTAATCCATACGACTCCAGTGGTTTAATCCATGTCTTCTGAAGCAATCCAATCTGTTTTGGGTGAGAACAGACCAGAATACAACTCATTTTTCAATGTACATCTTGCCATTGCAGTCTCTAGGCATGATCATGATCACCATTACACTTCGTAGTGCTTGACACATGTGCAGAGTGTTAGATGGCACTAGGAAGTGTAATCGAGCTTGAAATCATGATTGCCAAGGAGACTGCTGATGTCAAGATTTAGGCTATAGAGAAAAAGGAGTAATATTTTGGTCTGTTCACATAGAAAATCAATTGAATCGCTTCAGAAGATATAGATTAAACCACTGGAATTGTATGGATTACTTTTTTGCTGCCTTTATGTGCTTTTTAGAGCTTCAAAGTTTTGGAGGGTGAGTAAATAATCATTTTTGGGTGAACTATTTCTTTTAAATGGAGAACATATAGTCTGCTTTTTTCCTTCTTTTGTCTTCCATGGAAGAAGGTCATAAAGGTTTGCAACAATATGTGCTCATGTCATGTGAGTAAATAATTACAGAATTGTAATTGTGAGGTGAAAAATCCCTTTAACTTTGAGACACGATTCCTAATCTGCATTTCTGTCAGAATTTCTGCAAAATTTTGTAATTTCGCAATCAAATTAATAAATGAATAATAAAAAATAAAAATAAAATGTGTAATTACTCAACCACATTAAACAGCCTCATGCAATTTTCTGAGTGGGACATGAAAATTCACATTTTCTGCTTTTCATGCTTATCTTTTTCTCATGTTTCTGATGATCATAAATGCAGCTCATCACACATAGATTGACACTTGGTATAATAACAAGAGACAGTTTAGTACCAGAATGAAATACTGCCGAAAATCTAATCTCTGCATGGTCTCTCTGCAGACCGGACTGAATTTGACAGTGTGCTTCGGGAATCACAGCACTTGACAGCATTCAAGTTCTCCAAATGGGTTTGTCCACTGGTCATGTTAGAGACAGCGAGAAAGCTTGTAAATATAAAACAATCATGAATTATAGTCATTGTCTTCTTGCAATTGTAAATGTAGACTGGAGATCTTAGCTCCACTAAACCTGAAGCGCTGATAACAGACAGTACAGTATGTGGGGCAGGATTTCAGCCACACTGCACCTGGCATATTTTGCATACAGTATAGCAGCCCAAATATGCATTAAAAATGTGACCCCTGTCATCAGAGCCATAAACAACATTTTAAATGAATATTTGAGGTTAATAACATACCAGACCAATACTTCCAATGGTCTGACTGTAAAATGTGTGCCTTGTTGTAATGAGATCATCTTTAACATCACATTAAATCTACTTCTCAATGCTGCAATAACACATCAACCTCAAGTCAATAGCTGTGATGCCTACTTAGACAGCATTTTTGGGCACCAATGAATATATATATATATATATATATATATATATATATATATAAATAATGACCAGGACATTTTCTTGAAAGGTTTTGTGAGAATGACATTTAGATCAGTGTCAGAGAACAAACATGTACCACACTTGAAGCGCTCTGATGCTGCAGTGATGCTGATGGCGCAGACACGAGCGTGGATGTTATAGTGGAGGTGTGAGATAAACAAACATCAGCATTACCACTGCGTACCTGCATCGCATCGCATCGCATCACATCACATCACACCATCCAAAAACACACATCACTGTGCATCTCTCAACAGAACTGAAATACAAAACCGTATTCGAGACCTCGAAGTCAATGTGCGTGCATGACTGCACCTTATTTGCATTAAGCAGATGACTCTCCCTAAGTTTCATATGTGGTTACTTATAAAAGCATCTCCCACATTTACCTTTGAAAAGAAGAAAAATGAGGTCGTGAGATGTAGATACGTCCTCCTCTTGAGTTAAAGTGAATCAGGATTTACAGCAAACTTTGCGTGTGCATTCCAATCCCGGAAAATGTCCTCCCTCTCTCCTCTCGCGGTCAGTGTGTATATAAACCAGCGCATGAAACAAGTTTTGTCAGGGCTCGATTAAACTGTACCTCACCTAAAGAGGAACTGACAGCTGCTTCCACCAATCACTGAGACGCAGAGGTATGGCAACACTACGCTGATTGGTCGGAGAGCGCAAAAACATCCAATCATATTTGTGCTGTTCTCTACCTGCAGCTTCAACTGAAATAGTTCAAAACCTCATTTAGTCGACAGTCTTTCGGGGTGGGGGAGGTAAGTGTAAGATATTTGGTTTCACTCAAGACTATGATGAATGTCTTTATGGTAATTGGCAATGTAACTAAATAAGTTTAGTGCAGTTTCAATACTTTATAGAGGCCTTATAAACAGCAGGATGAATGACCAAAAGAGCAACAACAGTAAAGAGAGTTGTGAATGGCAAACAACCATGACGAGTACTCAAAGGATATAGATGTTTTCTTTTGTTACACATATTGTTATTTCTAAGTACTTGCGTTAACTGATATATTGACAGGAACAACATTTCATCAACTAAAAATTTTTTTGGTCATTTTTTTGTGGCCTGGGGGAGATTTTCTAGTCTTTATCTTAGTGCACCATCTTCTGGTCAAACTTGTTTAATAGGAATTTCAACAAACATTGTTACATCCTCAGGACCCGGCATGTATAGCAATCAGAAATGGATCTACAAAATGCCCAGATAGTGTAAAAATTTCAGAGCGCTTTCAAGACAATTAGAAGTGAATAGAATACAGTATGTTCTGATATATTTTAATGTTTTATTTTTCACATTTCAAAGAGATGATGCAACTACCATAGAACAGGATTTATTACTTCCACACTGAAATTTCATGAGACGCAACTGGCTGTCAAACACATATTAAACTACACTTAACACATAAGCTACACATATGTATTTCCTCAGGTACTTATTGAGTCTAAATAGATGCACAACTTACATAATTTCAGTACTATACCCAAACGACAATAGTCATATCATACTGTTCATGTGTTACACTTGCTATAGTTTACTTCCACATTGCTTCTTCATCAAATAACAGTGTCAAATGTAAATCAAGTCAATCACTGAAACAACAACGCCACCTTGAGTAACAAATAGCATGCATAATACAGTATGTGTACTCGCAGATGGAATATTGATAATTCATCATTGTCACACAGAAAATCAACGTGATATATTAGACATTTGTATGAATATAGTGCTCATTTGTCATGTAATAAACAAAGAAATATATATCCTGTGAAAGTAAACTTATAGATATGAAATAAACATAAATAAATGATTTATGAAAGTGCAAAAAAAAAATAAAAAAAAATAAACTATTACAGTTCTAGGGTCCCGAATGATGACCTTAAACGCTTTTGGTACTTAAAGCAATAGTTCACCCAAAAATGAAAATTCTCTCATCATTTGCTCACCCTCATGCCCTCGTCCCAGATATGAATGACTTCCTTCTGCTGAACACAAACCGAGATTTTTAGAAGATTATCTCAGCTCTGTTGGTCCATACAGTGTAACTGAATGGTGGCCAGAACGTTGAAGGTACAAAAATCACAGAAAGGCAACATAAAAGTAATCCATGCGACTCCAGTAGTGAAATCAATGTCTTCTAAAGTGATATGATAGATGTGGATGAGAAACAGATAAATATTGAAGTCCTTTTTTTACTACCAACCTCCACTATCACATTCTTCCTTGGTTTTTGTCAATTCACATTCTTCGTGCATATTGCCACTTACTGGAGAATGTATAGTAAAAAAGGGCTTAAATATTGATCTGATTTTCAACCACACCTATCATATCACTTCTAAAGACATGGATTTAACCACTGGAATCATTTGAATTACTTTAATGTTGTCTTTATGTGCTATTTGGAACTTCAAAATTTTGGTACCCATTACCCTGCAGTGTATGGACCAACAGAAAACTCTTTAAAACTCTTCGTTTGTGTTCAGCAGACGTCATACACATGTGGGATGGCACGAGGGCAAGTAAATGATAAGAACATTTTCATATTTGGGTGTACTATGCCTTTATGCAATTATATATAAAAAAAATATTTTCTGCAATTTTATTTTTGTGTTAAACTATTCATAAGAGAAAAGCTGAGGAATACTAAAGAGGTGTGGGCACAACTCCAAAACATGTGCCGCACAGGGGTGGAATGAGGTCCCGGGTCACGAAAGACCCAAGGTATGCGTTTAAGGGTTAATAGGAAGTATGTAATTTCTGCACAATATCCACAGTATTTACACTTTTTAGGAGGTATCAACCTATGAATGGCTTACTTAAATTTATCTTTGCACATTAAACTGGTATAGAAGGTATTATATCATAAAAAAAAAAAATAAAATAAAAAAAAAGCTGTACAAGTGACTGGAATCTTTCGAGGAGCATTTAATGGTTTCATAAGACATACACACAACATAACACAAAGGCAATAATAGATTATTTCAAATTAATTTTAAAATATATTCAATGGTAGTATATTTGCAAATCCAAACAAAAAGGTGGGGCTGAAATTCAGAGGCAAAACCAAATAACTTCTTTAATTACAGTACTATCATTCAAAATTAAACACTACACAAAGTTCATACACAACTATGATGTGATTTTTGGCTTTAAAGTTGAGGTTGTTTCATGAAAAATGAATGAAACAGAAAAACAGTTTCACAAACAGAAAAAATATACACTTTTTAATCCAAAACTTTAAGAAAACCAATACTGAATGTATCCAGCATTCTACATGCAATTCCTTAAAGCGTTAAACAACATTTCTCAGATTCCCCTCTCCTGTGAAGAAGCAAACTAAAGTTAAAATCGGTTTCTGTCATCAGCATAAGGGCATTCAAGTCACATGACTGCTAAACACAACATTTTAACACACCATCCATCAAGTTAACCCTTAATTGTTTGTCACCCAGTTTCACTCCATTACAACCTCTTTCATCAAACTGTGTAAAAACATTTAAACATTACACTACTAGTCAAAATTATGGACAAACCTGACTGAAGTTATTTTTCACATGTTCTTACAAAACTAAAATGGATGATGAGTTGGACCGGATAGTTAAGAAAAAGTAGCCAACATATAAGGAACTCCTTCAATCAGATTTAAAATGTACCTCGAGTGGATACCTCAGAAGTTGGTTGAGAGAAATCAAACTTCGTTTTTACATGTTTTTGTTTAAAAAATAAATAAATACATTTCCACACTGTAAATACTATTAGTAATCTTAAAAAAAAAAAAAAAGTTTACTCAACTTAATCTGAAGTTTTTACTATTCTTACTAATTTTAATTAAGTTACCATTACTCTCTAGATCCTAAAGTTGTCCTTAGTAAAAACATTTAAGTGGTCCTAATTAAACATTACTTGAAATGTCACATTTTGGAATCATAACTCAAACATATACATAATTTAAAATTTGGTGTCAAGTACTACTAACTCAAAATTATCAAGTACAATATTGCGGCTGTGTGGAATACCCATAAGCCCTTGTGCTTGAATAAATTCTGTATGTTTGTTTAAAACAAGGGAATTTATGTAGAAAAATAATACTTTTTTGTTTAAAAATTTATGGAGTTTTAATTCTTATGACTATCGTTGTAGCTGGTTGATAATTGAGATTTTTATGAAATCATCATGAGGGTGATTAGTGTTACCTTGAACTTGGAGCCTGTTAAGTTTAAGCCACAACAATACTTTAATCACAGATGAGCTAAGTTTAATTGTAACTAGTTAAGTTCAGTTTACTTTAGCCAAATAAGTATGTTTACTTAGAAAAAGCATGCAAACCGATTGCCTAAGGTCAGCTAATTAGATTTTACAGTGCATAGAGTTTTTTCCCCATTGTTTTGATGACTTATTGTTATTATTATTATAAAATGTGGAGAAAAGTAATAAAGAATAAGTAGGTGTTAAAACTTTTGACTAGTATTGTATTAGACTATAAACTTAACACTTCAAGCAATTGTGAGGCATCTTTACAGTCACAACATACCTTTAACTTCTTTTTGACCAAAAAATATACAATCAAACCAGAGTATTGCAGTAAACATACAAAACCAACTCTAATGCCCTCTGAGTGTTGATCTCTCAGCAATCCCATAAAATATACCCTTTAAACTAGTTTTTATTTTTGTGCCTTGGAAAAAACTTCAGTAGCTTCAGTCTTGTCATTTAGGCAATTAACTCTCGAGTCTTTCGTGAGTTCAGTGTTAATGCAGAAACAGATGCAAATCACAATGTAATGAAACAATCCACTGTCAGTCAATAACATACAATGAAAGTGCCCATATAAAATTCATTCACCTGTAAACTTCACAAAAATGTCATGATAATCATTACACCGCCCTAAAACCATTAATAATGCATAACTACAGCCTCTCATGAGTCCTCTTGCTTACTAAAGATAATGTGTCTTGATATGGAGATGTTAAAGCTATGATGTCTGATTTGCTTTAAAATGGCTCTGATGCTGTTTGTTGAAGAACGCAGAACTGATAGCTGCCACTTCTACAATCATGGACATAAACATCCAAATGCTGGGTAATTAAAGGAATAGTACATCCAAAAATTTTAATCGTCTCATTATTTACTCACCTTTGTGCCACCCCAGATGTGTATGACTTTCTTTCTTCTGCAGAACACAAACAAAGATTTTCTGAAGAATATTTCAGCTCTGTAGGTCCATACAATGCAACTGAATGGTGACCAAAACTTCGAAGCTCCAAAAGCAAATAAAGGCAGCATAAAAGTAATCCTTAAGACTCCATTAATTAAATCCATGTCTTCTAAAGTGATCCAATCAGTTTTGGGTGAGAACAGACCATGATTTAACTTATTTTTCATCTTGCCATTGCAGTCTCTAGGCACGATCATGTTTTCAAGCTCGATTACATTTCCTAGATGGCGCTAGGAAGTGTAATCAAGCTTGAAATCATGATCACCAAGGAGATTTCTGATGTCAAGAAACCAATTGGATTGCTTTAGAAGATATGGATTTAACCACTGGAGTCGTTTGGTTTACTTTTATGCTGTCTGTATGTGCTTTTTGGATTTTCAAAGTTTTGATCACCATTCACTTGCATTGTATGGCCCAACAGAGCTATGATTTTCTTCTAAAAACCTTTGTTTGTGTTCTGCAGAAGAAAGAAACTCATTCAAATCTGGGATGGCATGAGGGTGAAGAAATTATGAGTGAATTTTCATTTTTGGGTGAACTATTCCTTTAAGGGTCTTTTCCAAACCAAATAGGCCAAAGATCAGTGGAAAAGCATATTATTTACTTCAACCAACATGTCTTATTTATGGTTGGTGTTGTTTTCCTCCATGAACTCCTTCAGCTTGGTGGGATAGTCTGTCATAATCCCTGTGGCCCCAAGGTCAAAGGCACGTTTAAAGTCCTCCTCGTCATTCAACACCCAGACATACACCTGGAAAACAAAACACTGGCAATGTCACATGATGAATTTACAGTCAAGAGAGAAATTGCATTCAAAGCTCCTGCCATTTGCTCTGAACTCTGATGCTATGGTTAACCATAAGGCCCATGTGTTGTTTGGTATCCAAATATTGTTTGGAGGTACGCACCTGTATTCCTCTGCCTGTCAGATGATCAAATAGAGCTTTTCTCATGAGAAGCCTGAAAATACATCCGCATTAGCATTCCTTTGCACAAATCATATTTACATATCATATTTATAATCCATTAAAATCTACTGGGGAGAGCAGGACTATTGGTCACGTTTTCCACTACAGTGAATATTTCTTAGAGTAGGTTTATTTTTGAAAGTCAATTTCTGCATAGCCACATACCATAAAGTTGTGCAGAGAAATTAAAACAGAAGTAAGCTCATATTTGCAAACGGCAGTCAAAAGTCTAGAGGCTGCGTTCTGGACCATTTGCAAACGAGCAATATACTGTATGATTGGCTTTTTCCTATATAAAGAGAGTTACAGTAGTCAATTCAAGATTAAATAAAAGCATGAATAACTCTCTCAAACTCTGTAAATTAAAGAAAAGGCTTAACTTTAGCCAAAAGTCTTAAATGAAAAAGAGCCTTGCAAGATGGCACCGCAGATGGCTGCTTCAGTGTGGAGCTCTCTAGCATTTTGGTACTTTTGTTTGTTTGTCATGTTTTTTTTGTCACTCTTTCCCAATCAATTTCACCAGGGATGAACTCCTGAATATTCGGCAGAGCATACCTGATAATTTTTTGCCGGTGTTTGATTATTCAGACGTTTTATTAGACATGCGATCCAAAAGACACACGCAAGGGAAGTGAGCCGGTGCACTTTTGAAGCTTCATCAACGTGGCATTAGGACTCCGCTGCCGAGTATTTATCTGCCGAATGTCCGCTCCCTCGCCAGCAAAACAGACGAAATAAGGACTTTTCTAACTCAAACAAATAAGGACTTTTCTAACTCTGCTGCTCTGTGTTTCACAGAAACCTGGCTGAATGAGGCCATCCCAGACAGTGCATTACATATGCAGGGCTTTCAGCTGTTCAGAGCAGATCGCGTCGCGGAGTTAACAGGGTTTGAAAAGCCCAGTCTCACACCCCTCACCCGATCTTCACTTCACACACACCAACACCTCCTGGAACCCCCCTCAACCCCCCTCCTGCTACTCAATCTGCACAAATGATCTGTGAGGAGGATGTATGCCGGTTCTTTCGGAAACAAAAGACTAGGAAAGCTTCAGCACCAGACGTTGTTTCACCTGCCTGTCTGAAAGTCTGCGCTGACCAACTGGCCCCCATCTTCACACAGATCTTCAGTAGATCACTGGAGCAGTGTGAAGTTCCCTGCTGCTTCAAACACTCCACAATCAACCTTGAGCTGAAGACGCTCAAAACAGTGGAGATGATAGTGGACTTCAGGAGAAATCACCCTGCCCCATTTTGACTTTAATGAAAATACCTTTGTCCGAAGAACACATTTAAACCTTCATATTATAGACCATTTCAAGGAAGTAAACAATAACAAAGGAATTAGAACTGGCCTGGGAGAACTTCCGGTATCATTTAGGACAAACGGTTACCTGAAGTGACTTATCCAGGCATGTTGCTGATACTGAACGAGAGTGAGAGGTGATGAAACTGTATCATAGTTTGAATGCTCACAATTATTTCCTCAGCGGAGAGATTGGGAATATTGGATTGCTCCTATTATAATCAATGAAGCTATCTTTCTGACCTGCAGACAAGTTAAGGATTTATTTTTTTGTGTTCCTATTTGTAAGTAGTTTTGGGTAAAATTGTCTGCTAAATGACTAAATGTAATAGTAAATGATTGTGCAGCTTCATTCATTATAATGGGAGCGATCTATAGTCACTTTTAGAGCTCCTCCCAAACTTACAATTAGTTGGTAAAAGTTTCTTTCACCTACCAGACATAAGATGTTAGTACTGCACGTATCCAGCTGTCTCGCTTCATTGTAGCATTTCATGCGTCCATTTGTGGTTGGTTTTTCGAGGATCGAAACACTTTAATTTCCGTTAGTTCCAGGTATCCAGGGAGCATCCAGCCACCGAACAACATGGCTCACATTTTAATAATGATATTTTATGATAATCGTGTTAACGTTAGTAATGTTATTCATGTTCAAATCACTATGAATGAAGTGCCTCCCGCTGTTGTTTTGAATGAGTATGACAACTAGCAGGAAATGTTCAAGGAACAAAGACGTCACTTCCTTAAGCCGACAAACTGTCCTTGAAGTGGTCTATAATTGACTCTTGCCTGAATGTATACCAGTGTGGTTTGATTATGTTTGCTTGTTTACCCAAGAGCTAAAACAAAAATATGATGATGATGATAGTGAAAATTTACTTTGGGGTAGTGTTGTCAAAAGTACCGCTACGTCGGTACCAAGTCGATACTAAAATAAAAAAAGATGTAACGATACCAGTGTTTCTGCAATACCGGTAGTACCGAGCACAACTCTATCTGGTACCAGCAGGCAGTATGACGGACACACGACAGCTTTAAAATGCTCACAGCCTTATTTTGAATGCCTGCTCTGTTACTCCTTTTACACTGAAATGGACAATTAATCAAATTAAAATCGTGACATGTCCTAGTGTGATTTATTAAACCGCTTAAGGCTGCAATCTTACTGTGGAAGAGCTGCGTACTTGAACTAAATCTGACCACTCATCCACTAGAAACTCCACAGACATTAAGAATCATTCATGTTGTATGAGATGACAGAGCAGAGAAATAATCCACTGAGAACCACACAGCACATGTAAAATATATATTTATATAATTAAATCTCAGCATTTTCCTTTAATCTCTGCTCAGCTTTATTTATATCGCATTTAAAACAACAGAGTTGACCGAAGTGCTTCACAGTAATACAATTTAAAACCTTACATTTCAAAATGACCACATACACAAACACCAGTAATCTAAAATACAAACACTCCAAAACTGTGTTCTACATTTCATTTGTCAGACTCAAAAGGACAGTGTAAAGAGATGAGATTTCAGACATGACTTAAAAGTCTTCAATGATCACACTGGCCCATGTGGCGAACTGTTTATCCAGGAAATTGAAGCTTCCGGCAAGAAACACACGTCATAATAAAAGCACGATTCAAAATAAAATCTAGATGCCTGAAATTAAAGAAATTGAATACAAATATATATAGTAAAATTTAATATTCACTGTAATAATAATAATAATTATTAATCAAAATATCACAAGCAAAACAGCTGTTGAATCAGCTGTTTGTCAAAAAAAATGCAATGGCATGTTGAAAAGTGTTAAAAGTTTTAAGAATTTATTGATTAGACATAATTTTGATGATGAAATTAAACACTGGTGCTGACTACTGAAATTTTGGTACTGTGACAACACTACTTTTGGGGGTAGAATTCACAAAGATTTTTCTAAAGTAAGGTTTTGAACTAGGTGTTTGAAACCAACATACAAAACCTCTGCTAGGTATTTGCACAATTGGACTCCAAATTTTTTTCGTCAGTGAGATAGCCCTTGTGACAACTTCCCATTGTGACAACTAGCCCCAGTCTCCTCTAAACACATTTACATAAACACTCAATTAGATGGAGAATTCAATGTTAATCATGCAGTTCTACATGTGTTTAATTACTATTATGTCTCTGTGCATAATTCTGCCCATGGCCAAATGAGGCTTTACTATATGAAACACATAAACCGTTATAGGTAAATATTTGGGTGAAAGGTGTGCTGAGGCCAGTGTATACATAAACTCACGTGTCTGCCAACCAGGTTATGAACTGTTGACTCAGTGTCTGACGATCAGGGTCTCTGATTCTACAAGAAGCACAAATTCTTTATCACTTTTAAGGCTGTTTCCAAAAAACTGAAGTTGTTACTTAGCATCTTCTTAAAGCGATAGTATAACCAAAAATGAAAATTCTCTCATCATTTACTTTCCCTCATGCCATCTCAGATGTGTATGACTTTCTTTCTTCTCCAGAACACAAATAAAGATTTTTAGAAGAATATCTCAGCTCTTTTGGTCCATTTAATGCAAGTGAATGGTGAACTCAGAAGGTCCAAAAAGCATATAAAGGCAGCATAAAAGTAATCCATAAGACTCCATTGGTTTAATCCTTGTATTCAGAAGTGATATGATAGGTGTGGGTGAGAAACAGATCAATATTTAAGTCCTTTTGTTTTTTTGTTTTTTTAACTATAAATCTCCACATTCTTCTTCTTTTGTTTATGGCGATTAGAATTCTTAATGCATATCGCCACCTACTGGCCAAGGAGGAGAATTTATAGTAAAAAAGGACGTAAATATTGATCTGTTTCTCACCCACACCTATCATATTGCTTCTGAAGACATGGATTAAACCACTGGAGTCATATGGATTACTTTTATGCTGCCTTTATGTGCTTTTGAGCTTCAAAGTTCTGGCCACCATTCACTTGCATTAAATGGACCAAAAGAGCGGAGATATTCTTCTAAAAATCTTCGTTTGTGTTCTGCAGAAGAAAGTAAGTCATACACATCTGGGAAGGCATAAGGGTGAGTGAATGATGAGAGAATTTCATTTTTGGGTTTAACTAACCCTTTAAATATATTGTATATTATTCCAAATATTATGAAGATTGTGTTTTGTCTCTAAAGTCAATCCAAATTTGTAAGAGGTAAAAACTATAGGAGCACATGTATGACTAAAAGACAACTGAGCAAAACCTATGTGAAATGTTCCTCACTTAGAAATGATGGAAGGCATGGGGATCTCAAGGAACTGCTCTTTGAGCGGGACAAAAGGCAGAAGCCCTGTGTAGAAAAGCCCCAATAACAGCAGCACTCTGTGCACGCTGAACAACATTGGGATTCGTGGATTCTACAAAAAAGAAATTATTCATCAGTCAAGAAAAATCTACATGCTTCTAACAATTTAATTTGACAGTAAAAAAAATTTAGTATCAGTGCATCAATGGCTTTCACCTCTTTGTAACATTTCTTTACGATTTCATTGCTGGAGTTACCCCAGACAGTCAGATGCTCCCTGTCGTGTTCGATGACTAGCTCGGACACCTGACAGAGAAGGTAAAACTCTATCAGTTAAACAATTTGCTTCTGGCAAACTCATTTCGCTGACCATGAATAGTTTTAGTGGTGACAAATAGCTGCACAGACATAGGATTCAAGGAAGGGAAATAAGACTGGGGCAGCAGGGTCGCCCACACACACACACCTTCTTGATGAGGGTGTCATTGTTGACCTTAATGTCAATGTTTACAGGGGTGTTTGGGAAAGCTTCAAACACGTCTCTCAGCAGAGGGATGCGTTTGTCATCACCACCTTCACAGAAGCACTCTGAAATGGATGAGGAATAACATTTATGGTAATCAAAAACTGACATTTACTATTGACACTAAGGGCCTCGATATACTTTCGATGAAATCAAATAACGAATGGGTGTTACGTCATTTAGAACAACATCTGGCTAAAAAGGTGTTTTCGCATTCGTTTCGGTGGTTCGTAACAGCTCGCTGTGGCGAACTTTTAGGCAAAGTTCTATTCGACAGCAAAGCACCTTCTTACTGCCATTGGTCCACGTCATCGGTAGGTGTGACCTAGAGCTCCACCTACCTTGAGGCGGTCAGCTCATTCTGTTTATGTTCTTCAGTGATTCAAAATCAGTCAACAGTAACACATCGGTGTGTAGAGTTATTAGCGAGCTGATGCAAATTTACCTACATTTGTACAATCGTTCGCTTAGAGAAATGTTCCAAGACTATGTCATGTGATTTATTTTTGTTTATTAGTCTACTAAAAGGAATCAAATCTTCTCAAATATTCTCAAGTGCCCAATCACTCATGTGCCATCTGCAGCGAAAGCCATTTACACATCTGTCTTAAGATATGCCTCAGTCATCATTCTTTTGTCTTTATTCTGCACATTAACACCTTTATACACTCATACACTATATTGCCAAAAGTATTCGCTCACCCATCCAAATAATTGAATTCAGGTGTTCCAATCACTTCCATGGCCACAGGTGTATAAAATGAAGCACCTAGGCATGCAGACTGCTTCTACAAATATTTGTGAAATAATAGGCCGCTCTCAGGAGCTCAGTGAATTCCAGCGTGGTACTGTGATAGGATGCCACCTGTGCAACAAGTCCAGTCATGAAATTTCCTCGCTACTAAATATTCCACAGTCAACTGTCAGTGGTATTATAACAAAGTGGAAGCGATTGGGAATGACAGCAACTCAGCCACGAAGTGGTAGGCCACGTAAAATGACAGAGCGGGGTCAGCGGATGCTGAGGCACATAGTGCGCAGAGGTCGCCAACTTTCTGCAGAGTCAATCGCTACAGACCTCCAAAGTTCAAGTGGCCTTCAGATTAGCTCAAGAACAGTGCGTAGAGAGCTTCATGGAATGGGTTTCCATGGCCGAGCAGCTGCATCCAAGCCATACATCACCAAGTGCAATGCAAAGCGTCGGATGCAGTGGTGTAAAGCACGCCGCCACTGGACTCTAGAGCAGTGGAGACGCGTTCTCTGGAGTGACGAATCACGCTTCTCCATCTGGCAATCTGATGGACGAGTCTGGGTTTGGCGGTTGCCAGGAGAACGGTACTTGTCTGACTGCATTGTGCCAACTGTGAAGTTTGGTGGAGGGGGGATTATGGTGTGGGGCTGTTTTTCAGGAGCTGGGCTTGGCCCCTTAGTTCCAGTGAAAGGAACTCTGAATGCTTCAGCATACCAAGAGATTTTGGACAATTCCATGCTCCCAACTTCGTGGGAAAGTTTGGGGATGGCCCCTTCCTGTTCCAACATGACTGCGCACCAGTGCACAAAGCAAGGTCCATAAAGACATGGATGAGCGAGTTTGGTGTGGAAGAACTTGACTGGCCTGCACAGAGTCCTGACCTCAACCCGATAGAGCACCTTTGGGTTGAATTAGAGCGAAGACTGCGAGCCAGGCCTTCTCGTCCAACATCAGTGTCTGACCTCACAAATGCGCTTCTGGAAGAATGGTCAAAAATTCCCATAAACACACTCCTAAACCTTGTGGAAAGCCTTCCCAGAAGAGTTGAAGCTGTTATAGCTGCAAAGGGTGGGCCGACGTCATATTAAACTCTATGGATTAAGAATGGGATGTCACTTAAGTTCATATGCGTCTAAAGGCAGATGAGCGAATACTTTTGGCAATATAGTGTATTTGCAGTAGTATCAGTGTCATCATAAATCACAATAACTGAGTGTAACCGGCGCATATAATGGCCGCATGTAGCATGATAGGGCATCAGCGTCATGAATTAATAATGTAAATAAGACAAATTAAAAATTTTCTACTGCATATATATTACTTTAAATCATAATCGAGTGTTTAAAACAACTTATTTTACTGACCTCATGTGAATTCTACTCATAGAATGAGGCATAAAGTCATTGATAACACATTTTAATGTCACATTAATCAGGTTTTACTGAGCGTCCTCATATTTAACTCTTGTGCATCAATTTAAAAAAGTTACTCAGAGGTCCTTCGAGGACAAAAATGTCCACGTCAAAACACTGCCATAATAATATTTTATATTAATATTATTTTCCACTTTCACTGACTTAAGATTTTTTAACCAACATCACTCCTGATCATAACTACCAAATATTAATTCATTTTCAGGATTTTAACCATTTAAATGCCAGTTTGTTTACATAATGCTACTGTTGTTTTTTACATACACACACATTTCTCAATACACACATACAAAACACACTCTGACATCCATACCAACACACCCACACAATTTTAGCTGCATCATTTATTCAGTTGGCCTGCAGTGCTCTATAATACTGCAAACAGAAAATAGGAAAAAAGCATGTATTTGCTCCATAAGCTAAACATGAGTAAATGGCACCATCTAGTGGAAAATGTTAAACATTTACATTTTGAAGCCAGGGCTCCGGAATGAAAGCATAACATCATAAAATTCTAATTTTATGCTTTAATGGCACTGGGATAAAATATTGCAGTTTTAATGTGTTTCAATGGGGACATTTTTGTCCTGAAGGTCCTGAGTGTAACTATTTTGTGTACACAGTGTATTGTAGATGTATTATAGGAACTGAGGTTGAAATATAAAAATTCCCCAAAAAATACACACCTTTGGCAAAATTTATGCCATTGGCATTAACAGCCAAAATGATAAAAAAAAAAGAAAAAGAAAAAAATGTCCCGAAGGTCGCACAAGGGTTAAAGGTGCACTAAGTAAGATTTTACCTGGCTCTTACTCCTCCCATCGGTCCTAGAAGTACTTGCGGTTTTGGACTATATAATGACACCCATTGTCCTGGAGTGCTGTCGCATCACACCAAATGTGTTTGTTTATCTTCTGTTTTGTTACGTTTAGTCTGTGTTTTTATCCATTTCATATTACACACATCCCTATAATGGACATTTTTCTATCCAATCCAAACAAATTTTCGTGTGCTGTTGCGCGCCAGACTGTGACCGGACAACCGCGACTTGCGAGCTCTCGTCTGGCTGAACACCGCTTTGTGCTCGCACTTGGCGTTTGATGTCATGCTGCTTATCCGTGATCCGCGCCGTGAGAGCTGCAGGTCGTAGCTGTTTAATCACTACAGCAGGGACCTCTCGTTTGGACATATTATCTATCAACTTTTACTCATTCTGGTTGGACTCTCTGTTGGATCACACTCCTGTTTATCAATACCGTACCATCATTGGTACCACTGCTGACCATTGCATAACACAGTGTCATGTGTCGTCAACATGGCTGCACCCAAGAGGGGGGCAACCCGCTCCATGTAAAATTAAACGGCTTTTATAGGGTTTCTGATATGACCTCATATTATTTAAAAAAAAAAATGCTATTCATGTCTTTATGTAAATCTTTTTTAATTAGCAAAAACTTAACCTTGTACGTGGCTTGATTCATGCGTCCTTCACAAAGACGAATCTGCCCGATTCAAGCCTTGCTGAAGCACCCCCATATCATCACCGATCCTCCACCTGGTCATCTAATGGTTAGACAGAGATGGAGAGGCCTTCAAGCCACAGTGTCTCGCACCCACTGTGAAATTTGGTGGAGGATCGGTGATGATCTGGGGGTGCTTCACCAAGGCTGGAATCAGGCAGATTTGTCTTTGTGAAGGACACATGAATCAAGCCACATATAAGGTTATCCTGGAAGAAAACTTGTTTCCTTCTGCTCTGACAATGTTCCCCAACTCTGGATTGGTTTTTCCTGCAGGACAATACTCCATGCCACACAGCTAGGTCAATCAAGGTGTGGATGGAGGACCACCGGATCAAGACCCTGTCATGGCCAGCCCCATCTCCAGACCTGAACCCCATTGAAAACCTCTGGAATGTGATCAAGAGGAAGATGGATGGCCACAAGCCATCAAATAAAGCCAAGCTGCTTGAATTTTTTTGCCAGGAGTGGCATAAAGTCACCCAACAACAATGTGAAAGACTGGTAGAGAGCATGCCAAGACGCATGAAAGCTGTGATTGAAAATCAGGGTTATTCCACCAAATACTGATTTCTATTGTATTGTGCTGTTTAAAAATGAATATGAAATTATTTTCTTTGCATTATTCGAGGTCTGGAAACACTGCATCTTTTTTGTTATTTTGACCAGTTGTCATTTTCTGCAAATAAATGCTCTAAATGACAATATTTTTATTTGGAATTTGGAAGAAATGTTGTCAGTACTTTATAGAATAAAACAAAAATGTTCATTTTACTCAAATACATACCTATAAATAGTAAATCCAAAGAAACTGATAATTTTGCAGTGGTCTCTTAATTTTTTCCTGAGCTCTATTATACACTACCGGTCAAATGTTTTGAAACACTTACTCATTCTTTATTATAATTTTTTTTCTTCACATTTTAGAATAATAGTAAAGTCATTAAAACTATGGAATAACATAAATGGAACTATGGGAATTATGTTGTGACTAAACAAAATCCAAAATAAATAAACACTGTGTTATATTTTAGCATCTTCAAAGTAGTGTACTCTAATGTACTCTTGACATTTTCTCAACCAACTTCTTGATGTATCACCCTGGGATGCTTTTTAAACAGTATTGAAGGAGTTCCCATCTATGTTGGGCACTTATTGGCTGCTTTTCTTTATTATTTTGTCCAAGTCATCAATTTCAAAAAAAATTTTTTTTTTTATAATGAAATAAATTAATATGTTGGCACAATTATATTTTTGTCTACAAAAATCATTTCAAACATTTAATCATAAGCCTTCAGATCAAAAGATTTTTAAGATCATGAGAAACATTTCAGTCAAGTGTTTCAAAACTTTTGACCGGTAGTGTATATATTTGTGTGTGTGCGTGTGTATATGTAGGTGTGTGTATATATATATATACAGGGTTGGGAGGGTTACTTTTGAAATGTATTCCACTACAGATTACAGAATACATGCTGTAAAATATCAATTGTAACATATTCCGTTAGATTACTCAAGGTCAGTAACGTATTCTAAATACTTTGGATTACTTCTTCAGCACTGGTAGATTTTTTCACTTGTTTTGACTATAAAAATTCTGCCAGTACAGTAAGACAAAATACACATGTTAAAAATACATTCTCTGAAAAACCTAAATATCTTATGCAGTGTTGTTTCTAAAACAAGATCAATCAAATTAATCTTGTTTTAAGGATTTTTTGATATTTTTATAGGAAAATAATACAAATATTATTATTAAGAATATGATTTTTGCCCTAATATTAAAGGTCTTACTAGAAAAAAAGAAATTATGATCCAACGTGAATTTTCTTGATAAAAAAATATGATCATGCCTGGTAAAATGTGCATGTAAAATGGCTAGAAATAGCATTTTAGCTTAGCGTAAAGCTGACAATTTACACAAGGTTTATTTCTATTTCTTCTTCTCTAAACTTACTTCAAACGTACTTCTCTGTCTGCTCGTATGAATGTAACACATCATAAGAAAGTGTTTCACCGATGTTCAAATGCACTTTGGATCGCATCATTTATATGGATAAATGTATTCCATCTGAAAGGACTAAATATTAAATGAAAAAATTGACAATAAAATGCAAAGTAATCTCTTCAGTAATCAAAATAATTTTTGAATGTAACTGTATTCTAATTACCAATGATTTAAATTGTAACTGTAGTGGAATACAGTTACTTATATTTTGTATTTTAAATACGTAATTCTGTTACATGTATCCCGTTACTCCCCAACCCTGTATATATATACAGTTGTGCTCAAAAGTTTGCATATCCTTGGAGAATTGGTAATATATGTACCATTTTTAAAGAAAACATGAGTGAGCAGGCAAAACACATTTCTTTTATTTCTTATGGGATTCATATTCAACTGTAGGTTACAACAGAATGGCACAATCATAAAACAAAACATGGCAACAAAGAAAAAAAAATGAAAGTCTGCATACCCTTAGTTCTTAATACTGTGTATTGCCCCCTTTAGCATCAATGACAGCATGCAGTCTTTTGTAATAGTGTCTATGAGGCCCCAAATTCTTGCAGGTGGTATAGCTGCCCATTCGTCTTGGCAAAATGCCTCCAGGTCATGCAAAATCTTTGGTCGTCTTGCATGAACCACACATTTGAGATCTCTCCAGAGTGGCTCGATGACATTAAGGTCAGGAGACTGTGATGGCCACTCCAGAACCTTCACTTTTTTTCAATACAAAAGGTGAATGGGCAGCAACATCTCCTCATCACTGACCCTCAACACTGGAGCACCACAGGGCTGTGTTCTCAGCCCACTCCTGTATTCCCTGTACACACATGACTGTGTGGCAACACACAGCTCCAATGCCATCATTAAGTTTGCTGATGGTGGTAGGTTTGATCACTGACAATGATGAAACAGCCTACAGAGAGGAGGTGCACACTCTGACACGCTGGTGTCAGGAGCACAACCTCTCCCTCAATGTCAGTAAGACAAAGGAGCTTGTGGTGGACTTCAGAAGAAGAGATAGAGAACACAGTCCCATCACCATCAATGGAGCACCAGTGGAGAGAGTCAGCAGCTTCAAGTTCCTCGGTGTCCACATCACTGAGGAACTCACATAGTCCGTCCACACTGAGGCCGTTGTGAAGAAGGCTCATCAGCGCCTCTTCTTCCTGAGACGGCTGAGGAAGTTTGGAATGAACCGCCACATCCTCACACGGTTCTACACCAGCACTGTAGAGAGCATCCTGACTGGCTGCATCTCCGCCTGGTATGGCAATAGCACCGCCCACAACCACAAAGCCCTGCAAAGGGTGGTGCGAACTGCCAGACACATCATCGGAGGTAAGCTTCCTTCCCTCCAGGACATATATACCAGGCAGTGTGTGAAAAAAGCTCGGAGGATCATCAGAAGCTCCAGCCACCCAAGCCATGGGCTGCTCTCACTGCTACCATCAGGCAGGCGGTATCGCAGCATCAGGACCCGCACCAGCCGACTACATGACAGCTTCTTCCCCCAAGCAATCAGACTTTTGAACTATTGATCTCTCACGATCAATATACATCAGCACTGCACTTTATTAATCTTATTATCTCACACTGGACTGTCATAAATTATATTCTCTCTTAACAACACACTGGCAGTTGACTATCAACCGACAACCTGAATGTCAATACAACACAATACAAACTACTGTATATTTTATATATACTATTTTTATTGTATAATGTGTATTCTATATTGTGTGTATGTGTATTCTATATTGTGTGTATTGTATACTGTACATTGTATATTATTATTTGTATATTGCGTTATGTGTAATTACGTGTATATTAGATATGTAAATTGTGATGTGTAAATCTGATGTTTATTGTAAATTGGTATATGTCTCATCAAATTCATGACTGCTATGTTGCTCGGAACTGCACCCAAGACTTTCACCCACTATTGTGCTTGTGTATATGGCGTGTCAAGTTGTTGTCGGGCATATTGTAACCGGGCTTTTTTGTGGCATTGGCGCAGTAAAGGCTTCTTTCTGGCAACTCGACCATGCAGCTCATTTTTGTTCAAGTATTGTTGTATTGTGCTCCTTGAAACAACCACACCGACTTTTTCCAGAGCAGCCTGTATTTCTCTTGAGGTTACCTGTGTGTTTTTCTTTGTATCCCGAACAATTCTTCTGGCAGTTGTGGCTGAAATCTTTCTAGGTCTACCTGACCTTGGCTTGGTATCAAGAGATCCCCGAATTTTCCACTTCTTAATAAGTGACTGAACAGTACTGACAGTACTGATTTTCAAAGTTTTGGATATCTTTTTATATCCTTTTCCATCTTTATAAAGTTCCATTACCTTGTTACGCAGGTCTTTTGACAGTTCTTTTCTGCTCCCCATGGCTCAGTATCTAGCCTGCTCAGTGCATCCACGTGAAAGCTAACAAACTCATTGACTCTTTATACACAGACACTAATTGCAATTTAAAAAGCCACAGGTGTAGGAAATTAATCTTTAATTGCCATTTAAACCTGTGTGTGTCACCTTGTGTGTCTGTAACAAGGCCAAACATTCAAGGGTATGTAAACTTTTGATCAGGGCCATTTGGGTGATTTTTGTTATCATTATGATTTAAAAAGGAGCCAAACAACTATGTGATAATAAATGGCTTCATTTTTACATGATCAGTCATATTTTCAAAGTCAATGCCAATATTTCACAATTTCTGCCAGGGTATGCAAACTTTTGAGCACAACTATATATATATATATATATATATATATATATATATATATATATATATATATATATATATATACACTGTATATAACATATTACTAGAGACACATTGGAAATCTGCTTGAGCATTATTGAATTGAACACTAAAACTCACCTCGCTTGAAACTCACTCCAAGCTTACAAAAGTAAGGTGGAAGATCCTGAGAATGCAAACACAAATATTCTTACACCAACACATTACAACATAGCATATATTTGCACAATGGCATAAGAGTTTTCCTTTATACCAACTACGATTCAGTCTAGACTCGAACATTTGGACGGCGAGTGTTAACGATTCAGCAAGGATGTTTGAAGTTTCTCCACTCACCGCGTAGGCCACGTCAGAGATGTACGAGTTAATGCCAGTCGACCTCTTCAGGTTGGAATCATGCAGTACCACCACCTGCTCATCCTTGGTCAAATGACAGTCCAATTCCAACATGTCTGTGCCCAGTTGAATGGCGCTGAGCGGCAGAAGAGTCAGAAATTCAGATGATGCAAGGTATTATGTGTTCATAGCTACTTGGATGGATAGTGAAACATCTTTAAACAGTGGAAAAAAAATACTCCAGATCCTCCTGAATTCTACTATAAGGCATTTATAGTCATCTTAGTTCACTACGCACATTAGGTTATACAGTAGTCGCACACACCAATGCAAATACAAGTAATAAATTGAGGCTCATTTATACACTCACTGCCTGAAGGCCGCCATTGTGTTCTCCAAGTTCTCACCAGCACCTGGAGAAGAAGAAAAACAATGTGGTGTATTAGGGAAAAAACGTTCCCTCAAAAAAAGTCATCTGAATGCCAGCCAATGACTTAAGGTGATGTTTATATTCATTAGAGAAACAGAAGACTTTACGTCGCCCTCTGTGTTTCAGAGTTCACAGTCCACAAAGCAATATCTAGTCGATTATGAACCCTCTGAACCAAGGCCATAACCATGTCTTGAACATTGGGGGGGACCAAACCACTTTGGAGGTGGGGGGTCACGGGTGTAATGGGCCTCTTAATTTCTTTAAAATATTTATTTTCTGAATAAAGGTTTTAAATGCGATAAAGGCCCAAAATTTTATAATTTTTGGTTTTAACAGATACATGTTTTTTTAAGTTCACACAGTACAAGATAAACACTGTCCCTACATTGCTAGCAGTTTGCCTGTTTCAGTCATCTTTTCTTTCTTTTTTGTGCTGTCCCAAAGAAAAGACGAATATAATATGAATTTCTATTCATCACTCATGTATCTGTAAAATGACTTGACTGTGTCAGCTGGTTAGCAAAAAGAAAATACACAAAATGATTTACTGTCCTCAAGTTGTCCTTCATTGTTTTTTCCTCCCAGTACAATCTTAACACAATCTTTTCTTCAAGAATACTAATGCTGCGCTTATACATATAAAAACACTTCATATTGACCACTGCTGTCAAGGTCCAAAGAGGAAAAAAAATCATCATGAAAATATCATAAAAGTAGTCCATACTACACAAAGTTGTTGTATGTCCCCAGAAAGCTTGGAATATAATGCACTTATCATATGGACTACTGTTATGATGTCTTTTTACTGAACCTTTAATAGTGCTTTATATTATTTGTCCTTTATGAAGCTTGAGAGCTCCTGCTCAATATTAACTGTAATTCTATGGAATAGAGCTGCTTAAAATAAGAAAAAGTAACAGCATATGGGATTTAAACAACATAAGGGTGAGTAAATGAGTGAGTAAAAGTACATTTTCCATTTTTAGGTGAACTACTCCTTTAACTGGTGGCTCATTTTTTGAGCACAAACTGACAAGGACATGCTCAAAATAAAATGGTCTCTTTTAAAAGAAGACTCTTAGGAGATGCTGTAAAAAATTCAGAATTAATTAAAGACAAATAAATTATTTAGAAAATCTTAAATGGATTGTAAATTATTACTGTAACATGGAGGAGGGCGGGGCCTGGAATGACGCAAGCCCGGAGGAGGGCAGGGCCAGGCCGGAATGACGCACGCCCGGACCCCAATTAGCCTGATGAGGCAAGCGAGGGATAAAGGTGACCAGAGATGGCAGTTCGAGAGAGAGAGAGAGCTACAGGGAGCTGTCCTGAATGTTTGTTTGTTATTTGGCTTTTGCTTTAAATTCACTATTAAATTATGAGTTACACCTTCAAGCCGGTTCTCTCCTCCTCCTTTCCCTTTTACCCCTTTACAATTACCTAATAATATCTGCATTTAAAAATATATGACATGCTCCTTGCCAAAACCTAAAAACACAATAGAAGTCACAAGTCACAGGTCTTACCATGTTGTAGTTCTGATCTGAGGGTGAAAACGCTTTACTTTGTGTCATAGATCATTTTCTTAGCAAAGCCTGCCAGACAACCACATTCATTAATATCCTTTATAATATACATATATAATATCTTTATCTTAAGCCTGATTAGCTGAAAACTGCTCTGTTAATGTTTTCACATTCACAATTATTAATGACATCCGAATAACATTCTGTACATGAAATATTTTTAATTCAAAACTGCGAATTTCACCAAATGGAAAATAGTTTGCACCCTTGGAAATTACTGTCGGTCGGTACATTTTAATCATAAAACAGTGGTCAAATTTAGCATGTTTAGTTAAATATTTACATCTCACATGACACAAACACTCTTAACCTGAACTGATTGCTGATGCGCGGCACTGGGATAATCCACAATGTTTCCGCTCAGCTTCTTACATTTTTTTTTTCTCCCATTTTCTCCCCAGTTTGGAATGCTCAATTCCCAATGCACTCTAAGTCCTCGTGGTGGCATAGTGACTCGCCTCAATCCGGGTGGTGGAGGACGAATCTCAGTTGCCTCCACGTCTGAGACCGTCAATCCGCGCATCTTATCACGTGGCTTGTTGAGCGCTTTACCGCGGAGACCTAGCGCGTGTGGAGGCTTCACGCTATTCTCTGTGGCATCCACGCACAACTCACCGCCAGGTGTGGTAGTCAGCGTCAATAATCGCTGAGCTTCCCCAGGCCCCCAGCTTCTTAAATTTGAGTCCCGCCTTCATCGATCTGATTGGCTATCATATGTGACATTGACGAGCGGTATTAGACTACGGAGCAAGCAAAAAATTTTAACTTTTTAAAAAACCTTTATGTTATTCCTGCAACAACTTAATGACAATTAGACAGCGGTGCATAATTGTTATGGACCTGCAAAGTACACGGCTATAAGGCCAAAACTGGTCTGACATATTGACTTTCAGTTAAAATAGGCAACCCATTCAGTTGCAGACCATCAGGGTTGTGGAGTAAGGGAATACATGTAACAGAATTACGCATTTAAAATACAAAATATAAGTAACTGTATTCCACTACAGTTACAATTTAAATCGTTGGTAATTAGAATACAGTTACATTCAAAAAGTATTTTGATTACTGAAGAGATTACTTTGGATTTTATTGTCATTTGTTTCATTTAATATTTAGTCCTTTCAGATGGAAAACATTTATACATATAAATGATGCGATCCAAAGTGCATTTGAACAGCGGTGAAACACTTTCTTATGATGTGTTACATTCATACGAGCAGACAGAGAAGTACGTTTGAAGTAAGTTTGGAGCAGAAGAAATAGAAATAAACCTTGTGTAAATTGTCAGCTTTACGCTAAGCTAAAATGTTATTTCTAGCCATTTTACATGCACATGTTACCAGGCACGATCATATTTTTATATCAAGAAAATTCACGTTAGATCATAATTTATTTTTTTCTAGTAAGACCTTTGATATTAGGGCAAAAATTTTATACTTGATAATATTTTTTGTATTGTTTTCCTGTAAAAATATCTAAAAATCCTTAAAACAAGATCAATTTTATTGATCTTGTTTTAGAAACAACACTGCATAAGATATTTAGGTTTTTCAGAGAATGTATTTTTAACGTGTACTTTGTCTTACTGTACTGGCAGAGTTTTTATAGTCAAAACAAGTGAAAAAATCTACCAATGCTGAAGAAGTAATCCAAAGTATTTAGAATACGTTACTGACCTTGAGTAATCTAACGGAATATGTTACAAATTACATTTTACAGCATGTATTCTGTAATCTGTAGTGGAATACATTTAAAAAATAACCCTCCCAACCATGCAGACCATGCATGACTTGGCAAAGCCTTCATAAGTCTGAAGTGTAACCCCATAAGGTTGTTTCAGTGCAACATTTTGGCTGTTTCAAAACCTCACTAGGGTTTCAGGTACAGCTACTGTACTGATTTGACTTGCACTTAATGGTTACAAAGAAAACAGGGCATGTTGATTCATAAATTGATTGGATTTAAAGTGAGAATATGTTTGGAGCAGCTGGTCTCCACTCACCGCCGCGGTGTGAGATGTGTCTGCTCCGGAAGGCTTCTCTTTTTCTCCGGTGCAGTAGAGACGGACACTTCAGCAGTAATACGGAGGTGAGCATGTACCCGGTAACCGTGGATAAAACATACACCGCGGTGCTCATTTTCTGTACTCTTATGCGTCCAGGCCAAATCAACTTTAGTCCAGTAAAATCACTATGATTACTAATTCGTTGAAAAGTGACAGCAAATGCGACAGTCTCTGTTGGAGTCAACACACCGGCCGGTGTTTCATGCAGCAGCAGCACCGCTGGCCAGCCACAACTACCGCACTTTATCTGCGATCAGAAGAAAGTCAAAAGAAGATTTAAGGCTGTAAATGTAATTACCCGTGAGCTTAGACTCTGCTTTTGTTGCACCGTCATGCATTTCACCGTAAACCCACCCATGGACTTGCAGACCTGTGTTTCTTGACAGGACATCCCCCTGCGCAGTTCTGATATTGCTACAGTCAACAATAACACTGTAGACGCAACAGCGAGCATGCGCGTTGAAGCTATCTCAAGAAGCGAGCGAACGCGAGAGGATGCTCGTGGACAAATTAAAGTCCTTCGCGAGACAACTGAAATGGTCAGATCAGACCAGAAATATAATATTAAGTTAACATATAAAGTTATTCTTGGAACCTTTGTCCAACACAATATGCGTTTGTAAAGTGAACATTCAAACTGTTCTGAATAATTTTAATATTTATATAAAAAAATATATATCTATTATCATTGCGTGTTCATGTTATTTCCTGTCATTTTCCCACTAAATATTTTTCATGAAATATGAATGTTAGATATATTGAGAGTATTATTGTTGAATTTGTATAATATTTGTGTATTTTACCTGGATGCTTTATGATGAATGTTACACCGAGAAGTAGTGTAAAAGTTCACGTTCTCATTGTTTCAACTACTCTCATATTCTGAGTGTTCTTTTACATGAATGGAATTTACGAGGGATTATTGGATTATGCAACTAGGGCACGAGACGACAGAGTATGAATGACTAGACTTTGTATGTGTTCTAGAGAGTAATAATCTCTTTAAATGTGCAACGTTATTTCTGCAATAAACAATTTTAACTTTTTACTCTGTTTTTTTTTTTCTTTTTTTCTCTCTTTTCATTTATGTTTGTCGGAATGCGTTCTGTTGCACTCGAAACTTCCTATAAAGTAAAGGCAAACAAGTGTGTCATAGATCAGCCAAGCTGTTCTGCCAAAGTTCACTACAAAGTTCAAGTCAGTCTATTGCAATCCCTAAGTAAGAGATACGAAGAAGATTTACAATTGAAATGCCTCTAAACTGAAGCTCTCTTCAAATATCCCATATACATTTGCAATTGCCATTGTAGACATTCTTGTGTTTTCTTCCGTTATCTAAAGAAAAAAGGGAACCTGATTAGTTAAACTGATTAGTTGTTACTGATAAAGTTATACATGTCGACAGCACTCGCAACAGCCCTTCAGGAATGGGAGATTCAGGAAAAAGAATTCCAGAAGCTTCAGGTAGGTTTGTTGACTTCGTTACTCTATCAGTCATTTACTGACTATAGATTTAGGACTAAATTGAGCTAAATGTTCTTTGTGGGAACATTCTTGTGTCTAGGAGACCCATCGACTTTACTTGCAGAAGTTAGATGAAGTCTCCAAACTTCAAAAGAACTTTGCAGCCTCCATAGATCGACAGAGAAAGAATTTAAAGGATACATCCAAGTCTTTGAAGAAGTGGGTAACAACAGTGTTTTTCTTTTAAAGGAACCAGAGGCTTTACAGACTATGATGGTTACTCCCGTTAATATAGATTTTCTGCACCCTATTATAGATTCAGTAAAGGACTGACAGAGGAAGAGAAGAATGCTGTGGAGGAGGTCAAAGGTCACATTCAGGATATGCCAAACAATTTCTTTCAAATGGAGGCGTTTCTTCCAAAGAAAAATGGGTACTGGAAGATTATTAACATTAGTCAATTTTAGCATGTTGTTTTAAGCTTTGCAAACACTGAAAACCCTAATAAGTTGACTACTCAATTGATTGAGTAAACTCATTCTCTCAGTTGAATAGAGTAATGGTTGCTCAGAAACTTGTGTTATTAAGTTCACTGAACTTGGTGTTCATACAGAATGAACTTAACTATTATAGCTAAGGTAACTGGATGCAAGCAGATTTGCTATTTAAATGTTGTTGTTTAAACTTAAATTTAAACTCAAATTTAGGTCATACAATAACACAACTTAAATAGTGAAGATCATAACTGATTTTTGGTTAGTCATTAAATAAACTTATTTTACCACAGAAATGCATATTCATCTATACTTCAGTTGCAGATGCACAAGGGTAACTGAGATAGTGTTAACATCATGGTTACTTTCGTAACCTCTGTTCCCTGATGGAGGGAACGAGACGTTGTGTCGATGTAGTGACACTAGAGGTCACTCTTGGGAGCCCCAAACACCTCTGCTTTTTTGAAAAAAGGCCAATGAAAATTGGCGAGTGGAATTTGCATGCCACTCCCCCGGACATACGGGTATAAAAGGAGCTGGTATGCAACCACTCATTCAGGTCTTGTGCTGAGGAGCCGAGACCAGGTCCCGGCCATTTCAGCGGGTAGTTCAGCGTTGTGGCAAGAGGGACACAATGTCTCATTCTCTCCATCAGGGAATGGAGGTTACAAAAGTAACCATGACATTCCCTATCTGTCACTCACTCAACGTTGTGTCGATGAAGTGACACTAGGGGTCCCTATACAAAACGCCACAACTATCTGAACTGTGTTACGTGAACTGGCGGTGTGTGATGGGCAGACCGCTGTGTGACTCGTAGCCAGCGCACCAGGCTGTTACGTAACCTCCCCCAACGCTCTTATGAACGTCGAACGGTCCCACTGGAACAAGTCGACTGTCCAACAATAGGGACAGGCTAGCCCAGCCGAGGCCTCTTTTCCTCTATTTTCTCCCCAAAAAGAGGGGAATTTGTTAACCGACTGGGAGCCATAAGTGTCTACGTCGGGGGGTGTCCCTCCCAAGGGGAAGACACTGCGGAGACCACACCCCGCCCAAAAAGGGGGGGTATTTTGAGTGGAACACGTCACATGGTCTTACCGAGTCTTGTCGGAAGTATGTCATGTGGATAGGTCCCATGGTAGGTGTGACACTGCTTCACAGGCAGAAGGGAAGGAGAACACGGGGAGGCGGGGTTTCTAGGTTCAGGTAAGAGTTTTAATCGGCCACCTCAGTGCTTTACAATTTCACAAACTCATTAGTTTCACAGGCACGAAGTTACTTAAACACATCAGCTTCACAAACACAATAGATTAAGCACAAAAGCTTCTGTAGCACCGTTGCCTTCCTTGTGCCAGACTCTCTCTCTCTGCTGCTGGTGGCGTGGCTGTTTATATGCCGCTCTCCCCATGCTCACTGGAATTAGAGACAGGTGTTAAACATAATCTAGCTCAGGTGCAAGCGCCCTTACTGCTTTCTCTCTCTCCAGACGGACACTTGACCATGCCCCCGCTGCCACAGTAGGTCCTACCCAAAGGGGGGAGTTTCTACAGAGCATGGCGACCAGGGGCAGAGTCAAACTGCCAGAGGTCATCCAGGGATCACAGTCCGTTAACACGACTGGGAGTCAAGAGCACACGTCTTCGCCTCAAGGGAGGGGAAAGGTGCTATGCGCAAGCGGTACACCTGGCCAGCTGTCCCGGAACTTACCTGCACGTGCCTGCCAATACACAGGACGAGACCGGCTCAACCCGGAGATTGTAGAACCTCGCAAATGTGTTGGGTGCCAAAGAGGCGCCACTGGCCAGGGCCCAGGAGGCCACCACACTCCTGGTAGAATGGGCTCATAACCCTGCAGGGGGTGGCACGTCCTGAGCCTGCTATGCCATCGCGATGGCGTCAATGACCCAGTGGGCGATCCTCTGTTTGGAGACAGCGCTTCCTTTCCGCTGTCCACCAAAGCAGACAAAGAGCTGCTCGGAGCTTCTAAAGTTCTAAAGATCCAAATAGATGCGTAAAGCTCGCACCGGACACAGCAACGCCAAGGCTGGGTCTTCCTCCTTCTGGGGCAGCGCTTGCAGGTTCACCACCTGATCCCTAAAAGGGGTCGTGGGAACCTTGGGCACATAGCCCGTTCGGGGTCTCAGGATCACGTGAGAGTAACCCGGACTGAACTCCAGGCACAATTCGCTGACAGAGAATGCCTGCAGGTTCCCTTTTGATGGAAGTGAGCGCAGTCAGGAGGGCAGTCTTCAAAGAGAGTGCCTTAAGCTCAGCTGACTCCAAGGGCTCAAAGGGAGCTCCCTGTAGACCCTGAAGGACTACAGAGAGGTCCCACGAGGGGACAAGGCACGGTCTGGAGGGATTCAACCTCCTAGAGCCTCTCAGGAACCCAATGATCAAGTCGTGCTTCCCCAGGTACTTACCATCTACTGCATCGTGATGAGCCGAAATAGTGGCTACATACACCTTCAAGTGGGGGCGTCACATGCGAAGTGGAATCTCAAATGGGGGCATCAAGGAACCGTGCCTTGTCCGCCTCTCCCATCTCGACCAATTTGAGCCAAAGGTGGCGCTCCTGGACCACCAGGGTGGACATCGCCTGTCCGAGAGACTGCACCATGACCTTCGTCACCCGGAGAGCGAGGTCGGTCGCCGAGCGCAGTTCCTGCATCAATCCCAGGTCAGAACTACCCTCTTGCAGTTCTTTTAGCGCCTTGGCTTGGTGTACTTGCAGGAGAGCCATCGCGTGCAGGGCGGAGGTGGCTTGTCCAGCGGAACCTCAGGCCACAGTCATCAGGAATGACATAAACCTACAGGCCCTGGACGGGAGCTTTGGGTGCCCATGCCAGGTGGCAGCGATCTGCGGACACAAGTGCACCGCGAGCGCCTTATCCACCTGGGGGATCACCGAATACCCCCTGGCCGCTCCACCATCGAGGGTAGTGAGAACAGGGGAGCTGAAAGACCGGGACCGGGCAGTAAAAGGTGCCTCCCACGATCTTGTCAGCTCCTCATGCACTTCTGAAAGAAAGGGACCGGGGCGGGGTGTGGCCGTGGGTGGCGCCCTGAGCCTAGGAACCAATTGTTGAGCCGCGAGAGTTCAGGGGAGAGTGGAGGGTTCCACTCTAGCCCAACGCTCGCGGCCACCCGGGAAAGCATGTCCATCATTTCCACGTCGGCCTGAGACTAGGCAACCATTCCCTAAGGAGGAAGCCCAGCCGAAGCCTTTGCGTCAGACTGGACGAGCCCACTCGCCGATGCTGCGCTCGATAACTCATCGTCTTCCCGAGCTCCGAACGAGAAGTCGAACTCGCACTGAGATGAGCCGGCAGTCTTGTCCGAGAGCCCGACCGGAGCAAGCGAGCGTGCTGGGGAATGAGAGGTCCGTGGGGGGATACCCGGAAGAGGTGGTCCCATTGATGTCCCCAAATCGCCCCCAGTGCTAACCGACATGGCCTCAAACCCGTAGGTAGAAGGACCGGTGCGAGGAGCTGCAATGGTGGAACATGGTCCACCATTGCCATGGTCATGTTCTCGCAATGAGGACATGACTCATCCACGAACGATGTCTCTGCGTGGGCAGTGCCCCGACACATAAGACAGTGATCATGGCCGTCAGAAGCGGAGAGATAACGACCACAACCAGGAATAACACACAAACAGAAAGGCATCTTTAAAAAGACGTTCCGTGTGTGCCGCTCTTTTTGTGAATGAAAATATACTCTTTTAGAATATACTCTCTTATTTTCGCTCTGCCGAAGCGCCCAGGGGAAAAGCCACTGAAATGCGCCGTAAATGCAGCAGTTTTGAGGTGCGTCTTTGGAGGGAATTTAATTCAGTGCACTGAATACAACCGCTCGGCTCTGAAGAGAAAATCTGAATGAGTGGTTGCATACCAGCTCCTTTTATACCCATATGTCCGGGGCAATGGCATGCAAATTCCACTCGCCAATTCTCATTAGCCTTTTTTCAAAAAAGCAGAGGTGTTTGGGGCTCCCAAGAGTGACCCCTAGTGTCACTACATCGACACAACGTCGAGTGAGTGACAGATAGGGAACATGGTCCAAACTTGACCAAAGGGACACAGATAAATCTAATGGTGACGTCACATGAAAAAACAACTATTTGCAACAAAACAGCATAATACTACAAAATAGCTTTAAATGCCCCCTAATGTTCCATTTGACCAAGGAAACATAAAGAAATCATTCAAGCGAAAGGCATTTTGGGTATTTCCCATAGCCTCAATTTTGTACTCAATAGTTTGAGTTACTAACACTTAAAATCTTAAGTCTCTGGATTTTTAAGAAAAATAAGTTCAGTGAACTTAGATATTGGAGTTATGAGCCCAAAACTTGACATTTCACGTAATATTTAATTAAGACAACTTGATTTGTCCAGTAATGAAAACTTTAGGGTTTACAGTGAAGGATTTTTGTCACATTTGCTTCTCTTTTCTAGGATCTATCTTAGTCTTGTTCTTGGCAGTGTGAATGTCAACCTTCTGAGCAAAGAGTCCAAGTAAGCACCAACAAAACATTATATGTATTTATATACTGTAGGCTACTTGTGCATGCTAATGGATTCTTTATGTTCAGACATTAGTACAAAGTCCAAAGAACAGAGTAGACAGTAATTTTTCTGAGTACTGTTCCAGTAGATGGGAGTATTCTCATTAAATGAACATTGCAAGAAATGGCTAACTATTTTCTTATTGGCTCATATTTTTAAATGTTTCATTTACTGTAGAGCTGAATACAAAGATGAGTATGAAAGGTTCAAGCTCTATGTGACCATGATTCTGTTCCTGCTGACCTTCGTGTGTCGCTTCTTCATCAGTTACAGGTAAAACCGGGTTTATGCAGAACTCTCTGACAAGCCTTATATCAGGTCACATTCTCAAATTCTCATGTCTTCCTTTGTTGTGTCTGTAGAGTCGTGGATGCCCTTCTTAACTTCCTGTTGGTTTGGTACTATTGCACCCTAACAATCCGTGAAAGCATCCTCATCAGCAATGGATCCAGGTCAGCATCTGTCAATGGCAACAACATACTGGATTTTAAAAGCTGCCTAAAAATGCAGCTGCTTTTTACTTGTCTGTACCATCTCAACATTTATGTGCATGCTTTGCTTTTTCAGAATTAAGGGCTGGTGGGTTATCCATCACTACATTTCCACCTTTCTGTCTGGGGTCATGCTAACCTGGTGAGTAATTTCAAGATAATTATTTTATAATGGTTGGTGTGACCGTTTAGGTACAGAATAAATATTTCTATGAATGGAACCAAAACTGTTGCATATTTGAATACTAAATAACTTATAAATCAATGAATTGCTGGTACAAGTGATTTGCTCTCAAACAACAATTCTCTTGTATTTAGGCCAGATGGTGAACTGTATCAGTCATTCAGGAACCAATTTCTGGCCTATTGTTTGTATCAAAGTAAGTAACATGGAATGTTGCTTTTTGATGCATCTTTTGTGGCAGAAAACATGGCAGCACCCCAGGTAATAATGTGTCTTTGTCTTGCAGGCTTTGTACAATGTCTTCAGTACTACTATCAAAGTGGATGTCTCTATAGACTTAAAGCACTAGGGGAAAGACACAACTTGGACTTGACTGTTGGTGAGGATTTTTAATTGACCAAATAAACTTTAAACCAATAGAGTAGCTGAGAGCATACAGCTGTACATCAAATGATGAAATATTCCAGCATAAACACTTTTTTTGTTTACATAGAGGGATTTCAGTCTTGGATGTGGAGGGGACTAACATTTCTTCTTCCCTTTCTCTTCTTGGGCCAAGTAAGTATTTGTCTTTCCTGAATTCCTGATAAAAAATTATCATGATTCGTCATGGAGGATCAGATGACTCGTTAAAAAAATTGAAAGCATATACTGTATAGTGTGCTGGTCAACTCTTAATGCTCTATGTGTTACAGTTCTGGCAGCTTTGGAACAGTATATCCCTTTTCAGAATGGGTCGGCTCCCTGAGTGTAAAGAATGGCAGGTCAGTGTTCCAAAAAATAGTAATGTCTTAAAGGAATATTCAGGGTTAGTGACTGGCCCCATTCACTTCCATTGTAAGTGCCTTACTGAAACACATTTTTTAAAATATATATATGTATATATATATATATATATATATATATATATATATATATATATATATATATATATATATATATATATATATATAAATTAGGGTCGAGTCGAAATTATTTTTGTAATCAACATTATGCCACAAATGCTGTTGATTGAGCTTAACTTGTATTGTACCCGGAATATTCTGTTTGATGCAAAATGAAAAACTGTTGAATTTGATTGCATTAAGTTGCCTTTATCTCTTCACCACTTACAGGTGTCCACGATTGGCTTCTGCTTTCTGGTTCTGTTCATGGGAAACTTTTTCACCACACTTGCAGTTGTCCATCACAAGCGCAAGAACCAAGGAAAGACCAAGAGGCTGTGAATTTTGTAACTTAAATGTACAAATTTAAATGTAGACAAAATACATTTGTTTTTAATTGAAGAAATTACATTCTAATTAAAAAATGTGTGTTTCCATAAACTGTCCTTCATCATCTCATTTTACTGTAAAAAAATACACAGAATACTTTATATTTTCGATAAAGGAGAATATATATATATATATATATATATATATATATACAGACAAACATTACTACATTACTAACTTTGCTTTTTATAGGCCTATAAATGAGTGGAATGTATAATCGTGAATAAAATCAAAACTTTATGATGGCTTTAGAATGAAAAGTGGCATTTTTAGTTTAACAATTTAAGAAATGTATAATTATAACTACTAATGTTAGAAATAACAACGAAAATTATTATTATCATGGTGACACTTTACAATAAGGTTCAATTTGTTAAAACTATTTAATGCATATCATGAACTTTTTTTTAAATCACATGAGCATTTTTACATCTTGGTTAATGTTAGTTTAAAAAAAGAACACAACTGATCATTGTTAGTTAATGTTAGTGCATTATGCATTAACTTATGTTAACATATACAACTATTTATTTTAAAAATGTATTAGCAGATGTTAAAATTAACATAAGATTAATAAGCACTGGAAAAGCACTTTATTGTTAGTTTATGTTAACTAATGTAGTTAACTAATGCTGATGAATACAATCTTATTATTATTATTATAATTATTATTAGTATTATTATTATTAAGTTAAAAAAATTTAACCGTGAGTTTTCAACCATTGTGACTTGAAATGTCCTCATTTTCCCAGCATTACTACCATAACAACATGGCAGTGTCCTTCGAGATACTCCTGTGAAGTTAGCTAGTTATTTAAATACTACATATCAAGTTAAATCCATACCTTTTTATTGTTATAGATTAATTTAAAGAGCAATCTCGTTTGATAGACTGCTAAAGATGTTGTTTTTAGCGACAGTATCGGGTTTGGTGCATTTTGCAGTTGGCGGTGTGATCTCAGGGGGGGTTTGATTCTGCACGCGCCTAATTAATAACTAGCATAAACAACAGAGAAGTGCTTTATACAGACACTTAAAAGTTTAGATGTATTATATACAAATTATATTAAACTGCTGTACGTATGTAACTGTGAAGTCATGAGTCTACATATGCTAAAATATTTGCACGAAAATCTGTAATATGTGAGATATATTCTTAAGTACATGTGTAAACATGAAACGGGATACAGTTTTTTTTTACATACGTTGTTCATAGAAATGTATGTGTCATATATGTTTATACTTGGGGAAATTAATGTTATGTATTTGAAAAAGGAAATTTTTTATTTTTAGATATATTTAGCAAAAATGTACACCAGTGAATCAGCGAAAGACATACATTAACATATTATATATACACGTATATATATATATATACTGTATATGTATGTGTGTGTGTGTGTGTGTGTGTGTGTATGTTTACATGTTTTGCCATATAAACACTCTATTGACATTCATTCCCAGGTGCTTTAAATGATGTTTGGGATTACACTGAGAGTTAACTGCTGACTGTGTGGCAGAACAGGTTATACATGTACACTACCATTCAAAAGTTTGGGGTCACTAGCCTGAAATGTTTCTCATGATCTTAAAAACATTTTGATCTGAAGGCATATGCTTAAATGTTTTAAATTAGTTTTGTAGACAAAAATATAATTGTTCCAACATATTAATTGATTTCATTACAAAACTAACATTTTATTTAAAAAAAAAAATATTTGTTTTTTTTAAATGGATGACTTGGACCAAATAATTAAGAAAAGCAGCCAATAAGTGCCCAACATAGATGGGAACTCCTTCAATACTGTTTAAAAAGCATCCCAGGGTGATACCTCAAGAAGTTGGTTGAGAAAATGTCAAGAGTACATGTCTGCAAATTCTAGGCAAAGGGTGACTACTTTGAAGATGCTAAAATATAACACAGTTTTGATTTAATTGGGATTTTGTTTAGTCACAACATAATTCCCATAGTTCCATTTATGTTATTCCACAGTTTTGATGACTTTATTATATATTTTTTTTTTCACATTTTAGAATAATAGTAAAGAATGAGTAAGTGTTTCAAAACTTTTGACCGGTAGTGTGTGTGTATGTATATATATATATATATACATACACATACATACAAACATACACATACGTAGTGCAAATCTAAATACAAATCTGTTATATACAGTGCAAGGGAATGTAATGGCAGAAGAGGTTGGATGTGTTGGATAATATAAATAGACTAAGATGTGTATTGCACATAATTATTGCTCACTGGGGCAGTTTTAACTGTTCATGAGATGGATAGCCTGAGGGAAAAAACTGTTCCTGTGCCTGACGGTTCTGGTGCTCAGAGCTCTGAAACGTTGGCCAGAAGGCAACAGTTCAAAAAGGTAGTGGACAGGATGAGTGGGGTCCAGAGTGATTTTTCCAGCCTTTTTCCTCACTCTGGAAGTGTATAGTTCTTGAAGGGGGGGCAGGGGGCAACCAATAATCCTCTCAGCAGTATGAACTGTCCTTTGTAGTCTTATACAGCTGAACCAAACCAGACAGTTATTGAAGTGCAGAGGACAGACTCAATGACTGCTGGGTAGAACTGTATCAGCAGCGCCTGTGGCAGGTTGAACTTCCTCAGCTGGCGAAGGATGTACAACCTCTGCTGGGCCTTTTTCACAATGGAGTCAATGTGGGTCTCCCACTTCAGGTCCTGTGAGATGGTAATGCCCAGGAACCTGAATGACTCCACTGCTGCCACAGTGCTGTTTAGAATGGTGAGGGGGACATTGTTGGGGTGTTCCTCCTAAAGTCCACATTCATCTCCACCGTTTTGAGCGTGTTCAGATCCAGGTTGTTTTGACTGCACCAGATGGTCAGCTGCTCAACCTCCCTTCTGTATGCAGACTCATCGTCATCTCGGATGAGGCCGATGACAGTGGTGTCATCTGCAAACTTCAGGAGCTTGACAGAGGGGTCCTTGGCGATGTAGTCGTTGGTGTATAGGGAGAAGAGTAGTGGGGAGAGCACACATCCCTGGGGGGCACCAGTGCTGATTGTACAGGTGCTGGAAGTGAATTTCCCCTGTCTCACAAGCTGCTTCCTGTCCGTCAGAAAGCTGGTAATCCACTGACAGATAGACATGGGAACAGAGAGCTGGTGTAGTTTAGTCTGGAGTATAGCTAGGATGATTGTGTTGAAAGCCGAACTAAGTCCACAAAAAGGATCCTTGCATATGTCACCTAAAAAAGAGAAAGTCATTCATTGTTGCCAGGGTCCGAGTCTTTTATGGATCACAGACTGGAACTGCAAAGGTTTGTATTTGAAGCAGCAAATAATGCTGCCAGGAGTGTTAAAAATATTAGATGGAAATATTTAATGTTGTTGTAAACGTACTATGTCTAACTGCACAGGGGTTTGCCAAAGAGCTTGCTGAAGACGTCAGGGCTCAGGGGCTACAATGTGAGGTTATAGACATGAAAGTATATGACCCAGATGACAGATTGGCAGTGGAAGTGAGTCACAGTCTTTCATTAGAAGCTAATTTAACATGTTGTGTCTGGGAGCCTGAAAGGCACTGAAATGAAACTGTACCTCAGTTTAGTGGGACTAATCAATTTCATTCACTTCACAAACATGAGTTGGGCTGTAGAATCACATGGGAGATTGATAATTGTTTGCTGGTGGGTTGAATTGATAATAGAATATTGGCTTTGGTACAATATTAAGCTCTGGTACCTAATATATATATATATATATATATATATATATATATACCCTCACCGGAACTTTTAAGAATTTAAAAAAAGCAAAAGATTAAGAATATTAAAAGCTTAAAGAACATTTTATTCTTGAGTTTCTTAAAATGACTTTAGTGCTTTAACTCAAGCGAATGCTTTGTATCTAGCAAATGAACTGCTCTTGTCCAACTACCAGATGAGCCTAATGTCATGAATACCTCCTCATGCTCAAATTTCAAAATCTTCATTTTTTTGTCCTTCTCTAGTGCACAAGCAAGTTGATCCGTGTGTTCCTTGTTGCCACATACACTGACGGACAGCCCACTGAGAATGCTGAATGGTTCTGTAAATGGATTGAGGAGGCATCCACTGACTTTTGATATGGGAAAACTTACCTGAAGGAAATGAGATACGCTGTCTTTGGGCTGGGCAACTCTGTGCACATCGGCCATTATAACACTGCGAGACACACCTCTGTTTTTAAGATTCAGTTTTATGATAAAATTCCCTATTTTAAAGTTACACTTAAATAATGTGTGCACATATACAGCAGAGTGCAAAAGTCTTATATGATCGGCATAGCAATTTTAGTAAAAGGTTAGGGTTAGAAATATTTCCGAATTTCTTAGTATTTGTATGTCCTCATTTAATGCTGTAAAAATGTGTCAGCCACTAGAGATTATGCTATACCATTTATACCATGGTATAACTATAGGTTGTGTAAGGTTGCCAAGCAATGTCACAAGTTCAAAACTTAAAGGAATATTCCAGGTTCAGTAAAACATTATTGTGGCATAATGTCCATAATATTTTTCCACAAAAAATATTTGTAATTTATTTATTTAAAAAGCAAAAATCCTGGTTACAGTAAGGCTCTTACAATGGAAGTGAATGGGGACAGTGCATAAACACACTATTTCAAAAGTATAGCTACAATATGCAAACATTATATGTGTTAATATGATTTTAGTGTGATAAAATCGCTTACTAAAGCTTACACAGTTTAGTAAGTGATTTTCTCATACTAAAATCATGTTAACACAATGATTAGGCTACAACTTGTGGCTATCATTTTGAAATAGTGTGTATTTTAGCGTTTACGGACTAGCCCCATTCACCCCATGCACTGTAAGTGCCTTAATGAAACTGCTTTTTTTCCATTAAAGGTCGTAATGATTTTTTGTGGTAATCAACATTATACCACAAATTCTGTTGATCAAGTTTTTTTGATCGAGTATGACTTGAATTAAACACGAAATATTCCTGTAATATAGAATTAGCATTAATATAGAATTCAACTAATCACACGGTCACAGTTGTGCATGTATCAGCTGTTTTACAGAGGCTTTTTTTATATTAACACTTTTTATTGATTCTTGCATAAAAAACAGAATAAACAAAATATATATGTACAGAATCAACTTTAACCCCCATTATTTCCCCCTCCCCAACCCCACACTCTCCCTCAACAAACATCCCATTGGTCAAAGCCTAAATTACACAATGCACACATATAAACAAACAAACAAATAACAAAAAAAATATAAAAATCATTAAACAAAGAGTAAATAAAGAAATCCACAAAGAACAGAATCCACAATTACTACCACAGTTCTGTTTCTCTTCCTTCTAGAAAGGACAAATTCCTGCCAAAATCTGCCAAGCTGCTTATATGACATCATTTTAAATGCCGCCACCCTGCCCAATTCGGTGAACCATTATTGAAATGAGGGAGTGCCAGTTGACTTCCACTAAGAATTATTTGTCTGCCAATCATTACGCTAGTTTGGACCCAGCTTTTTGTATATTTGTCACCTACTTTAATAACCGCCCCATCACCCAGTATACATAGTCTGTGGCAGAATACATTTTGAGTTTCTAAAACCTCACAGATATATCCTGGACTCTTAACCAGAATTCTTGAATTTTAGCGCAAAACCATAGAGCATGGGTCTCCATCCTCCAACTGACATCGCCAGCAGGTAGATAAGTCTTTTAAACCAAGCCTAAACAATCTAGAGGGAGTCCAGTAGAAACGATGAAAATCTTAAACTGAATAAGGCATACCCTTGCATCCCTAGACAGTTTACTTTTTTTTATATTCTTTCCCACTCCCCATCCTTCAATAACAAGTTAAAATCTCTTTCCCATAACCTCTTAAGAGCTGTTAAGGCCCTGTCACCAAGTCTCTGAATCAACTGATGCTTCATATCCCTTTCCAAAGGCTGTGGGCAACATACAGAGGGTGTCTGCAGCTTTAGGGGGCTGTATACTACCCTCAAAAATAGTACAAAGTAGATGGAGCAACTTAAATACCTGAAAAATTGAGACCTAGAAATCCCAATTTGCTGTGTTATATTTTCAAATGATCTCAAAGCTGTTTAGCAACAGCTTTGAGATCATTTTTTCCAGCAAAAGGGGGACTTTTGATACACAGTTTGGGGTGCAGCCATATGCTTGAGGGAAAATTTAGGTAAGTATCAAAATTGAACATATGGGAAACCTTTGTCCATACTGAATGTAAGTGTGAAATAATGGGATGCATTTTTTCTTCTCTAGGTAGTTTGATAGAAAGACTTTGCAATGGTGTAATTGGGGCAAGGACTGCTTGTTCAATGTTGTACTGGGGAGGGGCTCTCTCAGGTGGAAGAGACCAATGGGACAGGTGTCTGAGACTAAAAGCATAGTAATAAAATAAAATTTTGGGGAGGCCTAAACCTCCTCTATGTAACTTACTGAAATGCAACCGAGTTCGTTTACCATTCCAAATAAAAGACTTGGATATTCTATCAAATTGTTTAAAATAAGAATTCATTTTTATAACATTGACCTTCCCTGCCATAGACAAATGTAGTGAAGCCCACCTATCCACATCACACGAGAACCTTTTCATTAATGGGTCAAAATGAACTCTTAACTAAATCTCTCAAATTTGCTGGAAATAAAATGCCTAAATACCTAATGCCTTGCTTGGGCCATTGAAAGGCATCAGGTTGGAAAGCCGTGTAGGGGAATATGCTGTCAGAGCAAGAGCTTCCGATTTAGACCAATTCACCATGTATCCTGAAAATTTGGAGAAAGAATTAATAATTTTATGGAGGCTAGGCATAGATCTACTAGGGTCTGAGACAAATATTAATATATTATCTGAGTAAAGTAGAAGTTTATGCAACACTCCTTCTGCTACAATACCAGGAAAACCATCCTCTTTTCTTATTGCGGCTGCTAATGATTCTAGGGCAAGACAGAAAAATAAAGGGGAGAGAGGACAGTCTTGCCGGGTTCCCCTACCAAGAGAAAAAAATAATCTGAAATTAATCCATTTTTAATTTATAAAATTATAAATTTTGTTTATAAAGTAACTTAATCCATCCAATAAAAGTGTTCCCAAATCCAAAAAGATAGTCCAATTCCACCCTATCATACACCTTCTCGGCGTCAAGTGAGATGGCAGCGATCGGGGTCTGATCATTCACTACTGACCACATAATATTTATAAAACATTTAATATTATCAGAAGAACTATAACCATGAATACACCCCACTTGATCTATATGTATAAGAGATGTAATTACTCTGCTTAATCGATTAGCCAGAATTTTATACAACATTTTTACATCTAACTGGATCAGGGAAATTGGACAATAACTATTACATTCATTTGGGTCCTTATCTTTTTTTAAGAATGAGACTGATCAGGGCTTGCGTCATGGTTGGCTGTAGTTCACCCTTCTTTAATGACTCTGTGTAAACTTCTAACATAAATGAAGCCAGTTCTGTGACATAAGATCTAAAAAATTCTGTGTCAAAACCATCTGGCCCTGATGCCTTACCTGTTGGCAAGCTCCTCCAAAGTAATATCTGAGTCAAGAAAGTATGTTTGATAACTCGTCAGTTTAGGGAGTTCTAATGGCTCTACGAAGTTGCTAATATCCTTGACGTGTACATTGAACTATAAAGATCGAAACAGAATTCTTTAAAGGCTTTATTAATATCTGTGGCAGAAGTAAATATCTTGCCTCCAGAAGACTTCACTGAAGGAATGGTAGAAAAAACATTTATGTTTTATGTATCTGGCAGTAGTCTCCCTGCCTTGTCCCCCGACTCAAAATATGTCTGTCTTGCCCTGAATAACCAAAACTCTACCTTCTGTGACAAAATAGTATTGTACCTATACTTAAGCTGAACCACTGTCCAACTGTCCAAGACCATTGGATGACATTCAGCGCTTCAGCTCTGTTTCAGCACTTTTAATACTCTTTTCCAATTCCTAGTCAGTTGCCTGTGTATCTGTCTTTGACTGTGCATCTAAATTCTGTTCTAAATTAGTTTGCAATGTAAAAACAGTGAATATGTTTTGAAACAGTTCTTGCCATTAATGCTGTTGTCTCTGCATTTTCTATCCCGGCTGTTTAGATAATATGCAAGACGTCTCTAGACACGTGAATAATTAATTTATTATTAATTTCCATTCCATTCTTAGAGGAATGTAATTATTTATTTATGACACATATTGAAGAAATTTTAATAATGAAATCTGTTCTGAAATTCAGAGCGTCTAGCTTGTACAGATCTTGGTCTAAGTTGCATGTGAAGAATGACTCAGTTTTGGCTCTAGATGGCATCAGAGACGTATTGTATCTCATGGCTTTGCTGCTACAGAATCCTGACATTGCAATACTGCATAATCTGCTAGACTGCTTTAAAAAGTCCAGTTTTATGTTTGATAAACAAATGTACACCTCTTAATTTTGAACTCAGTAATAACTACATTCCTATGAATTCCTGTGCTTTGATCTTTTTAATGAATGAGGCATATTGTATGATCTGGCCCCTAAGAACCGCCTTAAGTGCCTCCCATGCCACACCCACAGAAGACATTGAGGACCAGTTGGTTTCTACATAAACATTAACTTCTGTCTTTAACATTTGTTGAAATGCTGGGTCCTGCATAAGGGATATATTAAAGCACCATCTATATATGATTTTCTTTTCTCTGCTTCTGTGGCAACATCTCTAAGCACACCAAAGCATGATCTGAAACAAAAATATTCCCAGTTGAGCAGTCAGTGGCAGATGAAATAAGTGACTTAGATATACAGTTGCAATCAAAATTATTCAACCCCCCTGACCAGCAATACATTCTGGTGATGTGAATTAAAACGCATCAACTAAAACCTAAGTAAACAGTCAAAGTAAGTTTTTAATACACATTTTAGTAATTTTTTTTAGTTTACCCAAATTTTAAAATAAAAAATAACTAATTCTCTCCACAAATGTCATGTCAAAAATATTCAACCCCCAAAGTCAATCATTTGTGGAGCATCCTTTATCCTTAATAACAGCAAATAAATGTTTCAGGTAAGTGTTCTCAGGCTTCGGACACCTCTCTATTAGAATTTTTACACATTTCTCATGAGCAAAAGCTTCCAGCTCATTGACATTCTTCGGTTTCTGTGCTGCCACTGCTTCCTTGAAATCCCAACAAAGGTTTGCAATGGGATTTTAATGATGGACTGAAAGGGCCATTTAAGGACATTCCACGACCTATCCCTGAACCAGATTTTGGACAACTTGGATGTATCTTTGGTGTTATTGTCTTGCTGGAAAGTCCAGTGATCAAATACAATTTACACACTGAAGGCATCACATTTTTCATGCCAAAATGGCCTGATACCTGAAAGACTCCATGGTGTCAGTCACATAGTCAGGTTAGCCGTTTCCTGCAGCCGCAAAACACCCCCATAACAGGACTGACCCACCTCCATGCTTGACTGTGGGGATGGTGTCATTCTTGTCATCACCTTGTCATCTTACTCCAGATGTACTGCTGACCCATGGGTCTAAAACTCATTTACAGTTTAGTGTCATACATCTATAAAACCTTCTTCCAATAAATAACATTTTGGGTTGAATTTCCAGCGAAAAAAAAAAAAAAAATGATATTAGAGATAATATACACTGAGCCGGTCATTATTGCAAAATAATCCCCGGTAGGATGATCAGGACCCTAATGAAAAGTGGAGGGGCAATAAATATATATTATCCCATTTACTACACGGCTACTTATCAAATAAATAAATAACACATGGGCATGAAATACTGATTTAAGATGAAAATATTTTATAAGCCTACTTGTAAAGACCACAGAGTGATACGAGCACAGCTATGTAGGAAACATAGATTGCCCGAATGAGTGGTCAGTTATACAGTGTAGCAATGGGCAGCGGTAATTATTTTTCAGTTTATCTGTTATTCAATATTTTGCTGAATGCAGAATGCCATGATAGATCAATAAGAATCAAGTATTCCAAAGAGCCATGTAATAAATCATGAGATGAAATTACTCACACCATTTTGGTCACCGCCCACTCCTAATTTTTCTAATAACTCTTTTCAGATCAGCAAGAACATAGATAAGTGGTTGTGGATGCTGAGTGCCACCCGGATCATGACCAGACGACTGCAACTGCAATGTGGTGAAAAGTCACCATGGCAGCATGCAGGCTGACTTCCAGGCCTGGAAAGCAAGGTTCCTTAGCCATTTGCAAGCCCTGGTCAAGGGTGAGAAGAAAGCCTGCTCTGGCAAATGCAAGAATGTCAGCTGCAAAAATAAGATGAAGGAGGAGGCAGAGGATAACCACTCTCTCGCTGAGAAGAGCAACTCTGAGGCAAGCCTGCCCTCCTCTGATGCCATTGAACATGTGTAGTCATGGTAACAAATCTCGTAGTGCTCACCCAAAGAGCAAGATTGTTCCTTTTGCAGTTTGTGGTGCTCTTATGGGTTCGGAACAGCAGGGGTGACATTACAGACTTCAGAGGAAATTGTATTCTCTTAGATGTTCTGTCATAGATGTACTCTCATATCTTTTACTAAAACACTTTAAGAGAATAACATTCCCATGAAGTTAATCCTCTTTAAAATGAGAATTCTGTAATCATTTATTCACCCTCATGTTGTTTGCATTTGAAACAGGTTACAGTCGAAATAATTACTTTGTGCACCTTTTAAAAAGGATGTATTCGCTTCTCTGGGTACACAAAGACTTTTTTTTGGTTTGGTTGGATGTCTCCTAATACATCTTGGTCTCTGAGGTGACAAGTGTAATTGTGGGCAGGTTGTAGCAGGTTAAGCTTAATGTTTCTTTGATTTTCAGGAGGAGCTAATGGGTCCAGCAGTGATGCAGAGTCATCAGCGGAGGAAGACAAGTCCCACGGCTCTGTCATCGCCATGGAGGACCTTGGGAATGTGAAGAACCGCATGAAGAAAACCAAGGTACAAAAAGAACCAGCTCAAATTTAAAGAGGCCCTATTATGCTTTTTGGGATTTTACCTTTCCTTTAGTGTGTAATATAGCTCTTTGTGCATGTAAAAGGTCTGCAAAGTTACAGAGCACAAAGTCCACGCAAAAGAGTTATTCTCTTCCACAGACAACACTGCTCAAGAACTACAAGAAACGGCTGGATTGTAGTCCAGCCATTTCTTCCGTAAAGTATCTACGTCACTATGTAACACATTTGGATAATGCCCGCCTAAGGGCTATTTTGGCCTGCCCTCAAACAAACATAGTTATAGCAGAGGCCAGGATGAGTTGGGTTAGTATTGTCGCCATGTTGAGAAGACACTGTTTTCTTCACTGCGAACGCAAAACCTCATTGTTTGGACTTCCAAAGGCAGACAAATTGAAATATCAGTGGTTCATATTCATTTTTACCACTATTCCTCAGCAGTACAACCACAACCAATTCCGGATTTTCTAGATGGTTACTCCTGAAAGATGGTGCAGTTCCCACTTTGTTGGGACAATCTGGCACTTCAGGATCACAACCTATGTAAAGATGCTTGATTGTTTGCGGATTTATCTGCTACTGAGAGTTCAAATGCGGAGTTTTGTTTTGTAGTTATGGTGTACACCCAGTGCACAGCTGTAGGCCTCTGCTAACCTGCTAGCTAATGTTATTGTGTTGAAATAGTTTTGCTAATCAGCTACGGGTCCACATTTACCTACAATTGTGTAGAATTATGCAGATTGTTTGTCGTTCTTACTATCATGAATAGTGATCAAGCATGGAGATGGATTTATTTTTACAAACGGTAATTTTACGTCTGCAATCCACGGTAGTGCTTGGCTAACTTGCTATGTAACATTATTGTTTTGGTAAGGGTTTACTATTCAGCCGTGGGCCGGCTTTTACGTAAAACTGTGTAACAAAATGGTCAATCTCAAGAGTCTTTATCAGTGGTAAAGTGAGGAGGTTTAATTATAATTACAAGCTGTAACGTTATGGCCGATATCCACGGTAGTCCAAGGCTAACTTGCTCATTAAAGTTCTAATACACCCGGTAATGTCCAACCGGGAGTAAGCCAGTTCTCCGTTCATAACTCTGGCGACAAACGTTCGGATACATCCATTCCAGCAAAAGATGACTAACTTAGATGTGTCTTTTACTTGAAGCTTTGTTAGGTCCACAATAATCAACAGTGTACTTGTAAGAAAGCTACAAAATAAAAACTTACCACTGTGAAATGTCCTGCTCAAGTCATGCTTGCGAAGGTAGTTCGGGTCGATCAGCTTGTTCTTCCAAACTTTCATTATTTCATTTATTATCAGACTCGGACTAGAGCTGGTACGGCAAAAACCGACGCCATTGTTACCATAGTTACAATAGTGTTTACAGAGCTGCACAGGAAGACTCGGGAGCTGAAACTCAGTTATGGCAAGGGGCGTTACATTTCCGACACGCTCTAAGCGGTTAACCAATCACAACAGACTAGGCCAGCTGACCAGTCAGAGCAGACTGGGCTTTTCAGAAAGGGGGCTTTAAAGAGACAGGAGCTAAAACAGAGCATCTCAGACAGAGGGTGAAAAGAGGTGCTGCAGCAATGTACAGTATGAGAAAAATTATGTTTTTTGAACATGTAAACCTATTCTAGCAGACCCCCAAAATAAAATTATGAACCTGTAAATTAGCATAATATGGGCTCTTTAAAGGAATAGTTCACCCAAAAATGAAAATTCTCTCATCATTTACTCACCCTCGTGCCATCCCAGATTTGCACTGTATGACTTTCTTTCTACTGCAGAACACAAACTAAGATTTTTAGAAGAATATCTCAGCTGTGTTGGTCCATACAGTGCAAATGAATGATGACCAAATGTTTCAATCTCCAAAAGCACATAAAGGCAGCTTAAAAGTAATCCATATGACTCCAGTGGTTTAATCCATGTCTGCTGAAATGATATGATAGGTGTGGTTGAGAAACAGATCAATATTTAAATCCTTTTTTACTATAAATCTCCACTTTCACATTCACATTCTTCTTCTTTTGTTTTTGTCAATTTGCATTCTTTGTGCATATCGCCTCCTCTGGGCAGGGAGGAGAATGTATACTAAAAAAGGATTTAAATATCGATCTGTTTCTCAGACACACCTATCATATCACTTCTGAAGACATGGATTAAACCACTGGAGTCTACTGGATTACTTTCATGCTGCCTTTATGTGCTTTTTGGAGCTTCAAAAATTTAGTCACCATTCACTTGCATTGGATGGACCTACAGAGCTGAGATATTCTTTGTTTGTGTTCAGCAGAAGAATAAAAGTCACACACATCTGGGATGTCATGAGGGTAAGTAAATGATGGGAGAATTTTCATTTCCTTCAATGTTTACTAGTGACTCATACTCTACAGAGATGGGCTCAGAGCCAGTTTGATGGTATTTAAAGGAATAATTCACCCAAAAATAAATCATGTTGTTCCAAACCAGTATGCTTTTGTTTTTCTGTGTAACACTTTTTTTTTTTTAAGAAACTTAGCGCAGCTCTTTTCCACACAACAACAGTTCATATTGACCACATGTGACTGGTGCACTATATTCCAAGTCTTCCAAGTCACAGATAGCTTTATGGGACGTACTGACCAAAATTGTTATGGTTTTCACTGATAATCTTGCCCTCCCCTTAAGCTTGTGTCTAACCCACGTTTGCATCCATATTAAAAAATAAAAAAACAAGACTTGGTTTTATAGCACCTAAGTCAGATGGACTGCTTTTATGTTGGTTTTATGGGGATTTTTGTCCTTTTTGGAGCTTGTCAGCCATAGCCACTATGAGCTCGTAATGCAAAAGCAGCATAAATATTCTTTAAAAGTTTCAGCTTTTATTTCCAGACAAATTAATAAACAGCACACAGGTTTGGAATGTGAACATAAGGTTGAGTTAATAATGACAGAAATGTTAATCTTTGGGTAAACTATTGCTTTAAATGGACAAAGTGCTGGTTAGAGACAGGCAGTGGCTCCATTGAAGGAGACAAAGTGGCAGATGGTTTGCTACAGCAGACAGCAGCTCCAGCAGGCGCTGGGAGAACTTGCGTAACTGTGATCTGTGATCACTGACGCCCACTCTACAGGCCTGTGCGCAGGAGTGATTCATGACAGAAGCACAGACAGATCTCCCCATACACACACACACACACACACACACACACACACACACACACACACACACACACACACACTCACTGTCTCAAATCCTTATCAGAATAGAGAGGCTGTGAGTGTTGAAACCGAGTGTACCAACCCTTTAATCCAGTAAGAGCCCTTAACGAATGCCTCCAGGATCAGATGCATGTTTAAACAGTTTGAGATGATGGCTTTAAAGATTTGTTAGGAAATATGGTTTGCAGCTCAAGCAATCAGCAAATTTTGAAGCTCCAAATACGCAGATCAAAGAATATCACAAATTTTTTGATTGTGTGTCAGCTGCTGTCTGATGGCAGCTAATTACAGGACAGAACAAAGAGGGTTATGATATGATTGATTTAAATGCGTTATTGATATTTACATTTAAAGATGACATAAGTAAAATTGTACCAGATCATATTGTTGTGAAGAATTTATCATTTAACATTATTTTAAAGAGAACAAAAAAAAATTTTTTCCATCATCTTTGACCAAAATCTAATAACTTTGCCTCTTTTCTGCTAACATTAACAAGACTGCGTGAGCAGGGAAATGTTTTAAATGGATAGTTTACCCAAAAATAAAAACTCACTCGCCCTCATGTCGTTCCAAAGCCGTATGACTTTCTTTCTTATGTGGAAAACAAAGAGAAATTTTAATGAATAACCTGGTCCGTCTTTTCACTACAATAGCAGTTAGTAGTGATTTACTTTAAAGTTTAAAGGGATAGTTTACCCCAAAATGACAATTCTCTCATCATTTACTCACCCTCATGTCATTCCAGATGTGTATGAATTTCTTTCTTCAGCAGAACACAAACAAAGATTTTTAGAAGACTATATCAGCTCTGTAGATCCATGCAATGCATGTGAATGGTGATCAGACATTTGTAGCTCCAAAGGAAACATAGATGTAATCCGTAAGTCTTCAGTGTTTAAATCCATATCTTCAAAAGCAATATAACAGGTGTGGGTGAGAAACAGATTGAAATGTAATTCCTTTTTTTTTGTTTTTTTTTTTTTACTCTAAATCTCCACTTTCACTTTCACATCTTCATCTGAAAGTCACATGTGGTGCCTGTTTAGTTTCACTTTCACATCTGAAAGTGAATTTTAAAGTAGAATTTTAGAGTAAACTTAAATTTTAAATATTGTCCTGTTTCTCACCCACAACTATTATAACGCTTAAGATATGGATTCTTTAGGCTTCAGTGATTATGAGTCTTATGGATTACTTTTATGTTTCCTTTATTTGATTTTTGGAGCTACAAAGGTCTGATCACTGTTCACTTGCATTGTATGGACCTACAGAGCATCTCATACAGATGTGAGAGAATTTTCTTTTTTGGATGAACTATGTGACTCGTGCATTATATTCCAAGTCTTCTGAAGGCATACGATTTTTGGTCAAAAGCAATCTGAAAATGTTGCCATCTGTAGCATGTTTATGAGTGCATTGTAGAAACTCGTTCACAGTGGCACGCATGTGGTATGCTTTCTTTTAGCACTAAACAACACAGTTTCTCCTATGAATACTTTAGGGTGAACTACTCATTTTACCAGTAAAATCATAGCTAAATATTCAGAATCCAATCAAATAAGTAATCATCTGCCATTGGCTGGACAAACAAATAGTTCCATTGCCAAAATTCACACCATTGGTTGAGCTAATGTTGTTTTGTTGGGCTGGTTTTGAAAATGTCACATTATTTGCACTTTTTAGGGTAATCAACCTACAAATGGCTCACTTATTGTCTAGTTGTCTCTGCACATTAAGTAAAGGATGTTGTTGTTTATCTACTGTTTGTGTGAGTGCACTGCTTGATGTTCTACCAAAATGCCAAATATCTAACAATGGACAGCAAACACCGTGCCATTGACTGCCCTCATGTTGATCCAGCTGAACTGGTCTGTTTAGTTGTAACCTCATGCTATTTTACCTTCATCTTCTCCGAGGACATGAGCATGAAGGAGATCTCATCTTTGACTCTCAGAGGATGCACACACAAACTGCTATCACTTTAATACTCTGGTGACATGCTGCATCAGTCAGTTGCCTGTGTATCTCTCTTTGATTGTGCATCTAAATTCTATTCTAAATTAGTTTGCAATGTAAAAGCAGTGAATATATTTTGAAACAGTTCTTGCTATTAATGCTGTTGTCTCTACATTTTCTTTCCCGGCTGTTTAGATAATATGCAAGACGTCACTAGACACGTGAATAATTAATTTATTATTAATTTCCATTCCATTCGTAGCGGAATGTAATTATTTATTTATGACACATATTGAAGAAATTTGAATAATGAAAACTGTTCTGAAATTCAGAGCGTCTAGCTTGTACAGATCTTGGTCTAAGTTGCATGTGAAGAATGACTCCGCTTTGGCTCCAGATGGCATCAGAGACATATTGTATCTCATGGCTTTGCTGCTACAGAATCCTGACCTTGCAATACTGCATATGCTAGACTGCTTTAAACAGTCCAGTTTTATATTTGGTAAACAAATGTACACCTCTTAATTTTGAACACAGTAATAACTAAATTTAGCATTTTATGAACATTGTGATCCTTATGCAAGTTCTGACCTTAATGGTGATGATTTTTTTTTTTTTTAATGTAAAAATACTTTCCTCTATCCCTGCTTAATATGCAGAGTAAACTGTAAGCCATTTGTAGTTTGATTTCCCTGTAAAGTCTAAACTGTGACACTGGTGCGTTCAACATTGCACTGTTTGTTTCAGCATCCCAATTGGCCAGACAGAGCACAACTCACTCAACCAATGGCATGAGATTAGGGTGGGACTTTCTGTTTGTCTGACCAATAGTAGATGCATGGAATGTTTGGAAAACCTGTTTTAAAACAGGTTTTTGCAATCCCGCTTAGTGACGATAGTCGTGCAGAAATTGGACTCTTTCTGTTGTAGTGCATGTGTTCCATACTAGCTCCTCTAGTTGGGGCTAATAGAATTTCAGTTTTCAAGAGGTTTGTTATGTTATTCCATTATTATTCCAGAGCTTAGCCCTGTTCCACTTCAGTCACTGCCTGAGAACCTCTTCTGTTCCTCACACAAAGCTGTCAATGGCATCAGAAGACTTGGAATATGGCACACAAGTCATATGGAGCAATACTTTTTGGTGATTTTGGAGCATGACAGCCTCACTCCTCAATTTATGGAATAGAGTGGCCAAAATGTGTTAATAGAAGGACGTGGTATGGGTTTGAAATGCGAAGTAGTGGCAAAATTACAATTTTTGGTTTAAAAATTCCTTAAAAATAAAACATACATATCACCATAAGCACAAATTTTCATTGTCATACATAGGTTTAGGACAGGTCTGGATTGAGGCCGTATTTTTAGTGCATTGGTATTAGTAAGGTGGAGATTGAGATAACAGCTCACAGGTATTGTCCTGCTGCCACGTTGCTTGCGTGTGGGACGGGCAGCAGCCGGAGCACCTCGTCGTCATTTTGGCTGGCTGTCAGTCTGAATATATCAGCTGCTCAGCCTGAACTCTGCGGGGCCACTGCCTGCATCACCGCTGTCACTTGCATGGGTGGTTTGTGGGAAATGGAGCGTTTCCAGATGAAGAGAGCTGCTCCGGTTCTGTCAGTCAGGAGGGGGGTGTGCGGAGCCGAGCCGTACTACTGTAGAGAAGCTCGGAGGACCAAAATGCCGGAGATGGCGAGATGAATCCTGGGTGACAGATTGCAGCCTAGTCAACTCTGCGTTTCATGTGGCAGTTCCGCGACAGATCTTGCTGTGAAAGGGCATAATGTCCACTTGCCAATCTAATCCCGCCCGGTGGCTTCCACCCGTTCTGCTTGTGGTTGGATTTCGCTCAAGGCACACTGTGTACCCTGGAACAAATGAACAAAGTCACAGAAACACTGAAACAGCTTGAGGTGTAACACAGGGACTGGTTTAGCACCTGTTGCTCAACCCTGAGTTTGGATATGGAGAGACATCACAGAGGACATGGGGTCTCATTCACTAAACTAGCACAGGCATTTATTTTTGAGTAAAACCTGTGTGTGAACATTTTAGCGTTATTATTGACTAGTCGATGAGCTTCCCAAATGACTAATTGGTCATAAGGCAGCACTGTGTAGTCTGGTTTCTCACCCTGACGGAACCCCGATCTGACGCATTTATTAGGGGGCGTTAGCCCTAGATGCATTCTGGTGCAAACTCACTAGACGGATTGGAACAGAATGCAAGGGTCTCCAGTTTTTTATAGCTGTGTAATTTCTACTCTACTAATTTCACCAAAAAGAATTGCCAAATTATTTTTTTTTACTTGACATGCAGTCTTAAATGTGCAGTGCTCGTGGGACAAAACCAATGTGAGGCGCTACGCACATTACACCATCAGTAGAGAGTGGTAAAAAAGGTTTGCCTGAATATCAAGGCATTAAAGTTGTTAATTTCAACTGACATTTCAGCCTAAACCGAGCTTGGTTACTTGTCTCATAAATGAAATGATATTCCAGCAGTGGCTTGACAACATGCTTACATCCAGAAGGGCCTGTGGCTTCTGGGCACAGACAGGGAACATAAGCAGAGTGGTGTTTAGTTTATGAGCAGGCAGGTGATTGGCATCCATCCTACACACCTCAGGCCATATAGAGTCATGTTATCACTTTCCTGTGGGTGACAACAGCGTGATATCAGCAGCTTGATTGTGCTGAATCACTGTAAACTTTAACCAACTCTGACTTTAAATGTTTAGTGTGACATGCTCATCGACAGCTGATTAATTGCCTAGTTTTATGTTTGATAAATGAATGTGTGCCTCTTTTTTTTTTTTTTACTCAATAATAACTTAATTCTGTATTTCTTCATTTTGTAAACTTATGTACTGTAGTTCTGACCATTGTCTGAAATTAACTTTTTTAGCCCACCAGGCAAGGTGGCTGTAAGATGAAAAAAATTTACCAGCCAGTCAGATTTCTTTACTGGCCTTTTTTTTTTTTTATTGCATTTTACAAGTGGATTGTACAGATATATAAGACAAATAAACAATACTCTATGCATGTTTAAAAATGCTAAAAAATGCTTTTTTAAAGAATTGTATTGTTTTATTACAACAAAACTACATTTGTATTTTAAAGTACGTTGTCATATGAATGACCAGTAAGTAACTCTCATGTGCCTTAAGTACACACAACACAGTGGCAGTTCTTGGTTCACTTGGAGTCAGTTAATTCAGTCAGCTCCAAGGGATTCATAAGTCTTTTTGATTCATTAAAAAGAGCTTGCTCGTAGAGTCATGCTTTTGGGAATCGGACAACAGTTGTTGATTCACTAATAAGAACTGGCTTAAAGGTGCAGTATGTAAGATTCAGAAACTTCTCGGTTACTGTGGTAACCTCTGTTCCCTGATGGAGGGAACGAGAACTTGTGTCGATGTAGTGACACTAGGGGTCGCCCTTGGGAGCCCCAAACACCTCAGATCTTTGAGAAAAGGCCAATGAGAATTGGCGAGTGGAATTTGCATGCCACTCCCCCGGACATACGGGTATAAAAGGAGCTGGCTCACAACCACTCATTCAGGTTTTGTGCTGAGGAGCTGAGACAGGGTCCCGGCCATTTCAGCAGGTAGTACAGCGTTGTGGCAGGGGGGACACAACGTCTCGTTCCCTCCATTAGGGAACGGAGGTTACGACAGTAACCGAGACGTTCCCCTTCTGTCACTCACTCGACATTGTGTTGATGTAGTGACACTAGGGGTCCCTATATGAAAAGCCACAACTAGCTGAACCGTGTTACGTGGACTGCCAGTGCAGGTGCAAGCAAGCTGCTGCATGCGTAGTAGCAGGTTCACCGGTCTGCACGTAGCCTCACCCGACGCCCCAAAAAACGTTGTATTGTTCCCCACATCCCTGGGGGGGAAGAGACGTATCTAGTATGGAAGCAGGCCGTGCCAGTCGCAGCCTTTTCTATCTATGTTTTCTCTCCACAGAGTATTCAGTTATTCGGCTGGGGCCATTTTGACGCTCAATATATGCACTGGGGAAGGTGTTCTTTTCCTATCCTATTCATTCAGGGGGAAAAGACCCTGCAGAGACCACATCCTGCCCGGAGGGGAGGTAACATGTGGCAAGCACGTCATGTGGGCTCAGAGCTGCACATGGAAGAGGCGCGGTGGTAGGTCCTGCCTGAAAAAGGAGGAGCTCTACAAACATGGCAAACGGAACAGAGAGGGCTCTGTCAAAGGGAGACGCAGGTCTGCCAACAGGGAGACCGTACTGCGGAAAATACATCACAGGGGGTTACTGGAGTAACGGCACCTGTGGAGCACCTACCTCAGTAAGGGCATATTAGCACACGTACTGGTTCCAGCTGTGAATTCCTCCGCTGAACTCGAGAGCCACAGAGCTAGGGAGGAAGGACATCCAGGGTTCACGGGTTCGTGAACTCGCATGGGAAAAGAAGCACAAATCTTCGCCTCTTTGGAGGGGAAAGGCACTATATGCAAGCGATACACCCGGCCAGCTGTCCGTATTCCCGAACTTACCTGTTCGTACCTGACAGAACACGGGACAAAACTGGCTCAACCCGGAGATTGTAAAATCTCGAAGGTATTGGGTGTCCCCAGCCCGCTGCCCTGCAGATGTCTGCTAAAGAGGTGCCATGGGTAGATGTGCAAAGTACGCACCAGACACAGCAACGACAGGGCTGGGTCTGCCTCCTCCTGGGGCAGCGCTTGCAGGTTCACCACCTGATCCCTGAAGGGGGTTGTGGGAACCTTGGGCACAATACGTGAGAGTCACCCAGACCGAATTCCAGGCATGTATCACTGACAGAGAATGCTTGCAGGTCCCCGACCCTCTTGATGGAGGTGAGCACAATCAGGAGGGCCATCTTCAAGGAGAGGGCTTTCAACTCAATTGACTCTAGCGGCTCAAAGGGGGCTCCGCGAAGGCCCTCCGGGAGCCTCTCAGGAACCTGATGATCAGGTCTTGCTTCCCTAAGGGCTTACCGTCCACTGTATCGTGGTGTGCCGCGATGGCGGCCACATACACCTTCAAGGTGGAGGGGGACAGCCGCTCCTCCAGCCTCTCCTGCAGGAAGGAAAGCACTGACCCGACTGCGCATCTCTGAGTGTCTTCAGCTTGGGAAGAACACCAATTCATGAACCGACGGCACTTCAGTGTATAAAGCTGCCTCGTGGAGGGAGCTCTGGCCTGAGTGATCGTGTCTACCACTGCCGGTGGTAGGCCACTTAGGTCTTCTTCGTCCCATCCAAGGGCCAGAAGTGGAGGTTCCAGAGGTCTGGGCACAGGTGCCAGATGGTGCCCCATCCCTGAGAAAGAAGGTACTTCCTCAGGGGAATTCACCAGGGAGAGGCTGTACGAGGAGCGTGAGGTCTGAGAACCAAGTCTGGGTGGGCCAATACGAGGCCACGAGGGTGACCTGCTCCTCGTCCTCCCTGACCTTGCACAGGGTCTGTGCAAGTAGGCTCACTGGGGGGAACGCATACTTGCGCAGCCCCTGGGGCCAGCTGTGTGCCAGTGCATCTGGGCTGAGGGGGGCCCCCGTCGGAGAATACCAGAGCGGGCAGTGTGAGGTTTCTCGGGAGGAAAATAGGTCTACTTGTGCTTTGCCGAACCAACTCCAAATCAGCTGGACCACCTGGGTGTGGAGTCTCCACTCTCCCCTGAGTGTCACCTGCCGTGACAGGGCATCCACTGTGGCATTGAGGTTGCACGGGATGTGAGTGGCCCGCAGCGAACTCAGTCGCCGCTGACTCCATCGGAGGAGACGGCGGGCGAGTTGCGACATGCGACGTGAGCGTAAGCCACCTTGGCGATTTATATACTATATATACTGTCACTGTGTTGTCCGTCCGGACCAACACATGCTTGCCCCGGATCAACGGCAAAAGCATCCACAGGGTGAGCAATACTGCCAGCAACTTGAGGCAGTTGATGTGCCAACACAGTTGCAGTCCTGTCCAGGAGCCAGCGGCTGTGTGCCCATTGCACACGGCGCCCCAGCCTCGCTTGGAGGCATCTGTCATAATGACGACATGCCTGGACACTTGCTGTAGGGGAACTTCTGCCCGTAGAAATGCAAGGTCTGTCCAAGGGCTGAACAAGTGGTGGTAGATCAGCGTGATGGCCTCGCGATTTGTGCCGCGGTGCCATGCCCATCTCGGGACATGTGTATGAAGCCAGTGCTGAAGCGGTCTCATATGCATCAACCCTAGTGGCGTGACTGGCGCCGAGAATGCCATATGCCCCAGGAGCCTCTGAAAGTGTTTCAGTGGAACCGCTGTTCTCTGCTTGAGTCTAACTCCATGTCGAGAAAAGAGATGCTCTGAACCGGGGAGAGCTTTCTCTTTTCCCAGATGACCCGAAGCCCTAGCCGGCTGAGGTGCCTGAGCATGAGGTCCCTGTGTGTGCACAGCAACTCTCAAGAGTGAGCTAGAATCAGCCAGTGGTCGAGGTAGTTGAGTATGCGGACGCCCACTTCCCTTAACGGGGCAAGAGCTGCCTCTGTGAATTTCATGAAGATGCGATGTGATGGGACAGGGACAGACCGAAGGGGAGGACCTTGTACTGATACGCCCGGCCATCGAAAGCAAACTGTAGGAAGGGTCTGTTTTGAGGTAGAACCGAGACGTGAAAGTACGCATCCTTCAGGTCTACCGCCACGAACCAATCTTGATGCCGGACACACGCTAAAATGTGCTTTGGCATCAGCATCTTGAACGGGAGTCTGTGCAAGGCCCGGTTCAAAACTTGCAGGTCCAAGATTGGCTGCAACCCACCACCTTTCTTCAGTACGATGAAGTAAGGACTGTAAAACCCTTTCTTCATCTCGGCTGGAGGGACAGGCTCTATCGCGCCCTTGCGCAGAAGGTGGCGGCGTTCTCGCCCTTCACCGAAGTGAAGCGGACGCTGCTGAACCGGGGTGGGCGCCTGGCACACTGAATCGCGTAGCCGAGTCGGATGGTCCTGGCCAACCACCGCGACGGGTTGGAAAGTGCTAGCCATGCGTCCAAGCTCCGGGCGAGGGGCACTAAGGGGTCCAGCACCACAAATCGCCTCTAGCGCCAGTCGGGCCGGCCTTGTACCTGGAGGTAGAAGGCACGGTGTGGGGGGCGGCTAGAGTGGCTTTCCCCTGGAAGAAGGAAAGCCGCGACCGCAACGTTGCCATGGTCATATTCTCACAATGAGAACATGAACCATCCACGAATGCTGCCTCAGTGTGATTATGACCCAGACACGTGAGGCAGCTCCCATGGCCATCGGAAGTGGAGAAATAGCGACCGCACCCAGGAATCACACAAAGACGGAAAGGCATCTTGTAAAAGACGCGTCTTTAAAAAAGACGTTTACGTCAATGTATTTGCTCTAATAGAGAACATATACTCTTTGGAATATAAACTCTTTTAGCGCTGTCGCTGGCGTAATCTGCACAGATCTGTGCAGAAGGAGAGAAAAGCCGCTGGAATTCGCCATATATCCAACAGCAAATGCTTCTTAGGAGGTGAATGGACCGGTAGTGGAAGACAGATTGCTGACACACAACCGCTCAGCTCCGAAGAAAAAATCTGAATGAGTGGTTGCGAGCCAGCTCATTTTATACACGTATGTCCGGGGAAGTGGCATGCAAAGTCCACTTGACAATTCTCATTGGCCTTTTCTCAAAGATCTGATGTGTTTGGGGCTCCCAAGGGCGACCACTAGTGTCACTACATCAACACAACGTCAAGTGAGTGACAGAAGGGGAACCCTTGTTATTAATGACAGCTGTGGCCGAAAGCGAACTGCTGCCAGCTACCTGTTGCTCGTGCTCACGCTCGTGCACGCACTCCATAGGGATGTGTGCGAGCGAGCGTCGACCAAAACAATGACATAACGTACAAAGAGACAACGTGATTCATCGACATCATGCTGACAGATGAGGTAGCATAATTAAAATTACAGAGTTATGATTGTTTTACTACAAACTTTGAGACTGTATTTTATATTTGACTCTCCAGTGCTGGAACAGGGCTAAAACAAAGTGTGGATATAGGCCTGACTATGCGAGACTGTAGTTTGAAGTAATCACTTTTCTTTGCATGATACATTGACTGCATTTATACGATAGCCTATGTCGGCATTAGCTAGCTAGCCAGCTTTATCAGTAGCTGTTAGCTAAATTTGGTGGATGATGACAGTAATTGTTTATAAAATAGACTGTACATTATAAATATGTTGACACAATTCAGTATTAATGTGATTCCATCACAACTGTCATTTTGATATATCGATGCACTATTGTTTAATAATAATAGAATGTATATATTTTCTGTATAAGTTACGTTACACTAATGAATGGAGCTTTTTGCATTATCTTGAACATTGTCTAGCATTCATTTCATGTGTTATTGAAGTTTAGCTAAAATTACACAGATCAATCCTAATGGCACTATATTTCACACACTTTGCAGTTATGTAAGCTTACCTGTCCAATAAGAAGAACGCCAATTCAGGGTCGGTTTTAGGACCCTGAGGTCCCTCCAGGGATCAAATGCCCTGCCGATGTTCACTCTAGTTTTCGCTCGATCAAGATCATGCTCCCGCTTAGCCAGATGGGATTCAGTAGATAAATGTTTTTTTGGCTTACTCAGAGTTTGTGTAGGAGTCGGTGTTGTGCTGGGAGCCAAATGTTTGTTGGATTACATCTCTAAGATAACGTTACCTAGTGTTGCAGTTTGTTGTCGTTGTTGAATAGTGGAAGAGAAGCTATTACTGTCTGAGGCAAGGCTCTCGGGAGTGCGCATAAACGTCACATCCTTTGGATTTTCCTGGCAAAAGCGACCCACTCCCTTCGCATGAAAATCAGTCTACAGGCTTTAATAGGCAACCTAGGAAGTCTGGGAAGGGCTCATTTTTTAAGTTGCATTACAAGCCGTTCACACATTGGCAAAAATGGGTGAATATTTCATGAAAATTGTTACATACTGCACCTTTAAAAGAGTAATTTATTTGTGAATCAGATTCCAATGTCACTTGTTATGTCTCATGCTGTAGATTCAAAAGAACCAGCTCAAAAGAGTAATTTCTTTGGGAATCTGTCTACTGGTAGCGCTTTGTCTCGTCTCGTGCTGTAGATTCAGCTGCAATGTTGCTGTGGTGCTTCATAGTAATACAGGAAAAAATGTCTGTATTTTAGTCCGGTTTTCTGTCCACATCACCTGAAGAATGCACGTTCAAGAACTGTTAACAAAACCGAACGTCATGAAAATAATTTGTTTTTTATTATACTGCATGCAATCACTACCAGAGAATTTGGGTGTGGTTGTGGGTGATTAAAACTTACTCGCACATCCACTGTAAATCCAAGAGTGGTCTTCCCTTCATCCCGATAGCATGAACGCTGTTCATTACTTTCATCTTGCATTGAGTTGTACTGCTAATGGTACGTGTCCACTGGCACGGAAGAATAGCTGTATTGATGTATTTTGGTGATGTTTTTATGTGATGTATTTTTGTGATATTTTTTTATTATGGTTGTACAGTACAGTGGTCAACTACTGTTGTATTTATTGTGCTCTATAAATAAATTGATTGCTTGATTGACTGATTGAAGAAATCTGCTCAGCCCAGCTCACTACCAGAGAGCTGCTGCTTCAGGGCGAGTTTGTAACATGCAAAGCCAGCATATATTTTCTACAATTTTTTTTTTTTTTTTTTTTAATATTTTCTACTATTATAGCTTTCAGTACACGAGCAATGATGTCATCTTAAATATGGCCGATTACAGTTAGAAAAATTCTAACTTCATTTTCAAATGCCCAAAGTATACAAACAGTGTTGATTTATTAAACATTTGCTTACCCAGCCACAGATAATAATATTAAATGTTTAATATTCAAAGACGACAATAAGTAAGCCATTTGTTTGATCATTTTCTCAAACTGTAAACACTGTGTCTCTGTGGTGCTATAAAAACATTCTCTTTGGTTTTAATGACCCGTACAGCCCAACACAGCAACATGCAATCAACCAATTGGTGTTTGAGATGGGACTTTATGTTTATTTTTATCAATGGCTGACAGGGCAAACTGATCTCACAGTGAAATCGGAAACAGTTGGTTGACTTTTCTTTACCTAAAATCGGCCTGTGCTTACCAGTGTAAGGTGGAAGTCACCCACTGGCCCAAGGACGGTATCCAATGGCGTGGCTGAAGGTCTCTTGCGTGTTCTGTCTTATCATGCGCGACATTAAATAATACTTTGATTATTTGATTTGAGTTCCATGTTTTTTATTAATCTTATCATTAATTCTTTTCTTTATTTCATCTGACTCCAATTATGAAAAACCTCCTTGATGTATCTATGCTCTGAATTTTAGTAATTTTCTCTTCTAGACTGCATCTGTTATTTCAATGTTATTTGGGTCCTGTGCTGGTCAGACACAGGTCCTTTAACTACAAATTCATCAGTTTCAGATATTAGTAAGTTTTAGACTAAGTCCTTATAGGTTCTCGGCTTTATCCGTTTAGTCTTATTTGGCTAAGTTCTGTAATAGATTCTTGGTTTATCGTTTAGCCCCAGTCAATTAAGTCCTGTTTTACAGGTTCTCAGTCCTACATTTAGTATTCCCATTTAATTCTACTTGGCTAAGTTCTATGATAGATTCTCGGTTTACCGTATAGCCTCTTACATACTTAACTAATGGGTTACTTCTGAAGTAGCTTAATTAAGCCAACTCTGACCATAGATTTGTAGTTAACAAGAAATATACTAGAAAACAGTCCTTCAGAATGAATCATAATAACAATTTATTTACCAGGTAATAGTAATACATTCAAACAATCCAATTAAAATAATAAATCAAACTCAAAGCTATCAGTGAACCAAACATAATAATATATTTAAAGTTGTATTCCATTCAAACATTTACCAAACATAAGAAATACAAATTGCAATTACCTGGTAGTGAAAAAACTACATGCAAACGACGAAGCATGGGAGATCTGATTTACAGATTCCTTCAAACATTTATCAATAATAAGAAATACCTGGTAGAGAAAAAACTACATGCAAACGACGAAGCATGGGAGATCTGATTTACAGATTCCCTGAGCTTCTCTGCCATCCTTCCTTAAGTACCAAACGATTCCATTGTTATTTCAGATGTGTGTGTTTGATGTTATTTAGGATTTGGTTTACAATTTAGGGAGTTGTAAGTCGACCTTTGATTCAGTAGGTTGTTTGGTGTTTACAAAGAAAACACCTAATCTGCATACAACATCTGGTCTCTGTGTGAGACTTGAGAGGGGCATGCCCCGGATAGAATACTGTATTTTATTAAGTTCTGAAATCTTACTTGTGATTTGACTTTGCTGAAAGCGAATGAGACCGTTTTACCAGTTGCACTGAGACCTCTTGAATGATACCAAACATGTATGATCAGAAAACCTTTTACATTACAGAACAGGATAAGTCATAACTTAGTTTTTAGTGTCCTTAAAGTGACCTAAGGTGAGAGAGAGAGAGCAGATGTGAGTGTGATTTGCGTTTTATGGTCCCCAATCAGTGGGGTGTGTTTTCTCAGGTGGAGATGCTCCTCTGTGTGAGAGTTTTATGACGTTGGTTCTCGCGGAGTACTTTGACTTTCCCGGAAGTGATGCAGATAATTTTTGTGACAATCTTACACCAGAATTGGAAACATTGCCCCCAGTGGCCAAAGTGTGATACAGTGTAGAGAAATGCATATTTTAAACTCTAACCCTCAACTCAAAAACCAAATCTAAACCTAACCATCAGTGGAGTAAAAATGTTATGTAAGAGAGAAAATTGCAATCCCACGCTGCTGATGCAACGTTGTCAACATTAGCGCAAGGACTTAATTTTTCCAACATGATCAACATGCTGCTTCCGAATGTTCATTTACCCTAAAATCGACCCAATTCTGTTAAATTACTTGCACACGCAATCTCCGAGACATGGGTTCTGATCCCAGAGAAATCAGGAACTAATTCTGTTCACAGAAACAATGGTAAAGATGTTCTGAATGTTGAATTCTCACTCTAAAATGTAATTTTTACTACACTGATGGTTAGATTTAGGGTTGGGATTTTGGTTAAGATGTATGGTCAATGCTGTCAATCATGTCCAGAGTCCTAAAATGTATCTTGTACAGTCTGGCATAAAAGACTGTTGATATCGTACACTGACAAGCAATAAAAATAGCACAGTGTGAAACTGAAACGGTTATGTACATAAGATGGATGGAAAGTTTTATGATGGAAATTTTTAATTTACAGAAATGATTTTTATATTTTGTTAATTTGACATTATTATTATTATTTTTTTGCATGTGAAACTAAAGCTTTAGACCGCTTCAGATCATGCTTATAAATCCTCTGAATAAGCTACAACATTGCAGTCAGGGTTTGACTATCTAGTGTGACCTATGAAGCGCAGCTAGTTGCATTTACTGAGTCTGATTATTCTTTTCAGCTGTCGTATACAGCACTGCACCTTTGACTCACAGGCTCTGAATTTGAAAGCAAGGCTGTCTCTGACCTTTTAGTGTGGAAAAAATGGCAAATAACAACATAGTATGTAGTTGGACAGAAAATATGGAATAATAACATTCAAGGAGCTGAAGTAGGAACTACAAGTCAGACTTGATTAAGCTTTGAATTCCAGGTTATTTTATTTTCTGGCACCCGTGCAGACTGGAATCGCTATAAAGTTTAATGCAGTCTATTCACATAAGACCTGCCCAGTGTTGAAGGTCAGTGATGGTAGTCCAAGAACTTCATCAGCATGGCTCATCAGTACCATATGGCCACAAGTGTCATTCCCATTTAGACTCTCCCATCAGTGCAACAATTTTCAAAGCAACATCTGTATCATAGCTTTTGCTGATTTATGAAATCAATTACAGTGCAATATGAAATTAAACTCTGCCATATGTCAGGCTGTTTAAAACTGCAGAAAAGAAAACCTTCTCATTGGTTATGTGAATCTTTTTTCTAAAGTACATTTTGGAAGCATCTTTAAAAGGGGAGAGAAGTTTTTGTGTTACAAACTTTTGTCTGGGAAGATGTCATGTTTCATTTAACATGAATGAAAACAAGGCTGTGAGGGACAGAAGTACAGTTCATTCAAAAGTCTGTACTGCCTTAAAGGGATAGTTCACCCAAAATTTTAATTCTGGCATCATTTACTCATATCGTTCCAAACCCACATGGCTGACTTTCTTCCTTCAACAAAATTTAAATTACGAATGAGACTTGGACATTATATTCTAAATATTCTGAAGTTATACAATAGTTACTGTATGTGTGAGAAACAAATCCAAATTTATGAAAGAACCTGCGAAATACGGGTTTGGAACAGCAAGAGGGTGAATAAATTGTGGTAGAGTTTTCATTTCTGGGTGAACTATTCTGTAAATGTCCTAAATAACGGTTAATGTTCACAATCCATGGTGTCCTTCACATTTTATTCACTAGAAATATTGTGGAAAGACATACTTTGAAGCTTTCTTTAGCTCCATGGTAGCTAGGGTTGTAAATCTATGTCACTATATGATGGTACAGTGAATGTTGTCTCTTATTGGTATGTGACTGGTTTCATGTCTGTTTTTTATGTTTCTTTGTATTTATGTGTGCTGCAGAGGATGGAGGTAGATGACGAAGACTTGCAGAGGGTGAAGCTGTCAAAGCAGAATGCACTCAGGAGGAGCGAGGCAGAGGAGGAGAGGAGAGAGATGATCACTTCAGCCTTGAGAGATACACTCACCAAACAAGGTACATCTCTGCCTTAACCCACCTTTGTTATTCACTCTCTCAAACAGAGACGTTTGTGACAGAAATGAAAGCGGCTACTCAGCAGATATCCGTACAAATGAACACACTTGATGCATTCGGAGGGCTTGCACATTCTTTAAGTGTTATGTTTATAACTAGATTTTTCTAGAGAGGTGCTTGCACATACAAAGCTCGCCACCAAGATGCCAGAGTGTTGCTTTGTGATTTTAAGCATTTTAAGTCTTACCGTTGCTAAACGGTAAGAAAGGTGTTCTGGGTTGTTGCTAGAGTGTTGTGGTTGGTTTCTAGTATGTGGTTTTGTATATTGGGCATTCTAAGATGCTATTCTGCTCACTACATTTTTACAGAGTGGTTATCTGAGTTACTGTAGCCTTTCTGTCAAATCGAAACTGTCTGGCGATTCTACATTGACCTCTCTCATCAACAAGGCGATTCTGTCCGCAGAATTGCCGCTCACTGGATGTTTTTTGTTTTTGGCACCATTCTAAGTAAACTTTGGAGACTGTTGTGCTTGAAAATCCCAGGAGATCAGCAGTTAAAAAAATACACAAACCACCCCATCTGGCACCAAAAATCATGCCACAGTCCAAATCACTGAGATCACATTCTGATGGTTGATGTGAACATTAACTGAAGCTCCTGACCCATATCTGCATGATTTTATGCATTGCACTGCTGCCACAAGATTGGCAGATTAGATAATCGCATGAATAAGTAGGTGTACAGGTGTACCTAATAAAGTGGTCACTGAGTGTATATATATATATATATATATATATATATATATATATATATATATATATATATATATATCAACAAAAATTTAATTTCCTTTTAACATATAAGAGGTCATTGTATAAAAACACACTGTAAGTTCCAGAACTCAAAACCTCCTTCTCACTGCAAAAAAAGCATTTGTTGAAACCAACCAGCCAAAATGACTTGTTCTCTACTTCCTCCACATTGTGATGTCACACTGTGGTAGAAATTTGCATCTGACTGCCTCCACAACAACCTACCTAACTGGATTATTATTAGGATTGTGGTTGGACAATAAACTACATCTGGGATTTTATTCATTTTGGCCTCTATGTCTGTTCCCGCCAAAGTAAGGAAAGACTGAGAGCATTTTTTTACATTTTATAAATTGATATTAAAAATTATCAGGCGATTAATCAGTGATCAGCCTTTTCCACCAATTTAGTTATCGTATCGGCCAGCCTCTAGTTTCAAGGTTGTTGCTTAGGGGAAAAGAGCTCATCCCAATGTTTTTATGATATTCTGGTTGCTAAAAATGGCTGGGTTTTCTCTTTCAATGTAAGTCTATTTTTTTCTTCAATGTAAATCCCATTTTATCGTCCACCAGGTGGAAAAAACAAGTCTGATCACAAATAAACTAAAATCACACCTCTGCTCAACAAGCCACACAATTTTAGGTATCATTCATGTCCGTAGCACAAATGGTTTGTTCAGACCCCTAACCCTATAGGCCAAAGTATAGTACCTCATGGTCAAAAGAGTATACTTTGAAAGATTAGAATGCTCGACCGTAGCTTTAAGTGTGAGCAATAGTAATAATGAAGCCTGCCCTAGCAAGAACTGCTGATAAAATCCAAACCCTGTGTATTCAAAATGAAATTTGTTGTACAGTTTGACAGCTAGTTTTAAAAGAGCTTCTTTCTACATCAAAGCAAATTAGCTACACAAACACCTCACTGATTACTGTTATGTCCCATTTCCCTGATGATGGACAGTTGTTTTTCTTCTTTGCCAGCTGCATTTATTAAATACGTCTGAGATGTATTTTTTTCATCTCTTTCAAAACCGGATGCTAGGGCCCTGCTGGTAATTACGTTTCGTCGCTGACAGAGTCACTCGCATTACAGTAAACCTAGTTTTCATTTAGGAGTATTTCTCACACTTTTGACAGTTTTCCCCTCTCATAAGGATTTTTTTCATGTGTGGGATTAATAAACTATATGCCAAGCAGCAACTTCTCTCTTATTGTGTGCTACAAATTTTACCTCCATCGGCTGGTTTCTGACGGAGCCTGTGATGGTGTGACTGTACCAAATGGAGCATAATGATGCAGCAAAGCCCAATTACTCCTCTCCTGCTGCCAAAGTTTCCTAGAGTTTCCAGCTCCACACCTTTCATTAGCTCACTCTGCCTCCAGCCGCACATTCAGGCTTTTACACACTGGAGACTGGGCGAATCTCACACTTTCGCCAAGAGCACAATGTGTGCTACCAGTCACTCTCCTTAATAGAACACTGTGCTTCCGGCAATGTGCAACACCTCAGAGCTTGTTATGTTATGTTGCAGCCTTATACTAAAATGCTTTAAATTGTTATTTTTTTCACATCAATCTACACTCCATACCCCATAACAACAAAGCAAAAAAACAGATTTTTGATAACTTTGCAAATTTATTAAAAAGAAAAAACTGAAATATCACATTGACATAAGTATTCAGACCCTTAACTCAGTACTTAGTTGAAGCACCTTTGGCAGCGATTACGGCCTCAAATCTTTTTGGATATAACGCAACAAGCTTTGCACACATGGATTTGGGGATTTTCTGCCATTTTTCTCTGCAGATCCTCTCAAGCTCTGTCAGGTTGGATGGGGACTGTCAGTGGATAGCTATTTTCAGGTCTCTCCAGAGATGTTCAGTTGGGTTCAAATCCGGGCTCTGGCTGGCCACTCAAGGATATTCACAGAGTTGTCCCTAAGCCACTCTTGCATTGTCTTGGCTGTGTGCTTAGGGTCATTGTCCTGTTGGAAGGTGAACCTTCAGCCCAGTCTGAGGTCCTGAGCACTCTGTACCAGTTTTCATTAAGGATATCTCTGTGTTTTGCTGCATTCAGCTTTCCTTCATCCCTGACCAGTCCCCCAAACTTCTTCCTTTTAAGAATTATGGAGGCTACTGTGCTCTTGGGAACCTTCAATGTAGACGAAATTGTTTTTAGCCTTCCCCAGATCTGTGCCTTGACACAATCCTGTCTCTGAGCTCTGCAGGCAGTTCCTTTGGCCTCATGGCTTGGTTTTTGCTCTGATGTGCATTTTCAGCTGTGAGACCTTATACATACAGGTGTGTGCCTTTCCAAATCATGTCCAATCAATTGAATTAGCCACAGGAGGACTCCTGTCAAAGTGTAGAAACATTTCAAAGATGATCCAGAGAAATGGGATACACTGAGCTAAATTTCAAGTATCATTGCAAAGGGTCTGAATACTTATGTCAATGGGATATTTCAGTTTTTTCTTTTTAATAAATTTGCAAAGTTATCAAAAATCTGGTTTTTGCTTGTCATTATGGGGTATGGAGTGTAGATTGATGTTATTTTTTATTTTTTATTTATTTTTTTAATTTTTTTTAAAGCATTTTAGCATAAGGCTGCAACATAACAAAATGTGAAAAAAAGAAGGGGTCTGAATACTTTCTGAATGCACTGTAGCAAACTCGCTCACAGTAGAGACCAGCTCTCCACAGTTTGAGGCACATGTGCCAAGATGTCTTACACTAGATTCGATATCATCCTGTTTGTCTCAGGATCACTGGGGTCATTGTGTGTTAATGGAGGAATCTCAGGAAACCTGGGAAGAACATGTCACCTCAAAATCAAGTCATTTTTGAGATTTTTTTTTTTTTAATGAAAATAAAGCCTAGCTTATGGCCCTTTCGATTTTTGCATTGTGGCATTATTTTCATGACAATTAAGCACTTATTTTTTCTTTTAAATTACATAACTGTAATTTAAAAAAAAAAAAAAAAAAAAAATCTCACTCAATACTGTTATGTGAGATGATAAATAATCTATTATTTTAATTATAAAGGATACATCTAAGTTCAGTACAATTAAGTCTTTGATGTACTGATTTTTGCTTATTTGTAATAATTGCTGTAAACTGTATTTTTTGTATTTTTTATTTTAATAGAAAAAATAATATGTAAAAATGCTTCAATACAAAACTGTTTATTGGTTAAGTGGTAGTGACCTTATATACTGTAAAAATATTTTATTTAACAAGACAAAACATGCAATTTGACAGTAGAATATTGTAAAAAATATATGTTCAGGCAATAATGTCAATGTCAAAAGGACATCATGTAGTGCCTGAAACATGGTCACTGTATTGTTTATGCTGAATTTCTGGCATTCACAGCTGTCAGTTTTTTCCCCCATAAATTTTACAGGATTGTTTTTTTTTTTTTTTTTTTTTTTTTACAGTGTATTACAGTAATGATACGTTTTTTTTTTTTCACTGAAAATTGGGGGAAGAATGTGCGGTAACATTTTACTATAAGGTTCCATTTGTTAACATTAGTTAATGCATTAGTTATCATGAACAAACAAATCATATATTTTACAGCATTTATAATTCTTAATGTTAGTTAATAAAAATACAATTGTTCATTGTTAGTTCATGTTAGTTCAAAGTGCATCAACTAATGTAAACAAATACAACTTTTGATTTTAAAGATGTATTAGTATATGTTGAAATGAACATGAATAATGCTTAATAATTATTGATCAATGTTAGTTCATGTTAACTAATGTTGTTAACAAATGGAACCTTTGTAAAGTGTTACCGAATGTGCTTTATTGTCAAGAACATGCTGTCCTGGAAATATAATGGAATTTTAAAATTGATTTCTAAGCCAGCAAAAGCCATTAAAATGAACAAAACCCTGAAAAGTGATGGTAATGTACATAGTGAATATAGATTTCACATTGATGTGGTAGGTGTGGCAACCCTTTCATTTTATCTTGTGAAATATGTGAAATATGACCTGAAAATTTCTTTTCGAACTTCACTCTAACAGGGGTGACCTCACATTGGGCTATTTTCACACTTTGAGTTCTGAACTGCACACGCAAAAACAAATGTGTGTAATTCAGCAGTGCCAGCCTGCAGTCTAGAGAAGACACTTATGTGAGATTATATAACACTCTTGTCCTAAGGGGCTGGTGTGTAACTTCCTCTCGCATTCTGTTATTTTTGCTCTTTTAATGATAAACTGAAATCATTCCCTCAGGCATTATTAATGATGATTTAAAGATAAATGAGGGAGAGAGCAGAGGAACCCTGTGATTGCTTCAAGTCACTTCCTTTAAATAGTAGCAGAAAAATACAGATCTAGGGTGATCAGAGTGATGGAGTCTGATGGAATGAGTTTTATGCTTTGAAATCCCTCTTCTTTCACCTCAAAGTATAAATAAAAGAGCTTAAAATGGAAACTTGAAGTAACAAGAGTAAAATCATTCTACAGCATCAGTGATCTTGTGAAGGAGTCCAGTTTTGGTGCCGTTCGTCATCAATTTGACGTCTGCTGTTCCTGTTAGCTGTCTGCAGTCCGGAGATAGAACAAAACTGTGAGGACACCATGCATATCCAGTAGCTGGCCAGCTCTCCTGTGCCCTTATTGAACTGTGCAGAACTCATCTTCATGGGTAGATTTGTCTCCAAATTTGAACGTGAATTGTTGGAAGGTTGTAGGCAGGGTCCAAAATGAACACTCTCTTGGCACCAAATGTGCTTATTTTAGGAGGGTAAATAAAACTGTTATTAACTTTATTAAAGTTACATTTATGGAATTCTGGGCTATCTATAAACATCTGTGGTTGAAATCTAAAATTGCAAGTTACTTGCAGAGGAACAAGTTTTTTTTTAATGTTTTTTTTTTATTTTTATACATCAGTTGTGCTTCAGTACTACTCTACTAAAGTGTGGATACAAGACATATATCCAAAAAAACATGTAGCAGCCTTTTCTTTGCTTAAAGTGACAGTTCACCAAAAAATAAAAATTCTCTCATCATTTACTCACCCTCATGACATCCCATGTGTATGATATTCTTTTTTCAGCAGAAAAAAAAAAAAAAAAAAATCTCAGCTCAATAGGTCCTTAAAATGCAAGTGGATGTTGATCAGACATTTGAACCTCCAAAAAGAACAGACAGTCAGCATAAATGTCATCCATACGACTCCAGCGTTAAATTAATGTCTTCTAAAGCCTCACAATCGCTTTTGGTGCGAAAAAGATCAATATTTAAGAACTTTTTAACTATAAACCCTCCCTTCCAGTCAGCAGCAGTATACACATTCCTGAGAGCGCTGAGTTCAAGTGTGACGTATTTGCATTGCCATGTTACGGACGTAATCCCACGTTCTTCTCTCATTTGAGACATCCATGATAAGCACACAAACGCACCATTGTGAATAAACAAACAGACACAAATACAGATCTAAACCAAAGCCAACGAAGCTTCTGTACAGCATTCCTCCTTCTCAGTTGTAAACAGCGCTGCTCTTTTGGAGGTGTTGCATGTGCGTCAGTTCTTACGTGAACATGGCAACGGGATTACGTCATATTGCTGTTGACCGGAAGCAATGCTTTATAGTTAAAAAGTACTTAGATATTGATCTTTTTCGCACCAAAAGGGATTGTGTCGCTTTAGAAGACATTAATTTAATTGTTGGTGTCGTATCTTAGACATTTATGCTGACTGTCTGTGATTTTTGGAGCTTAAAAAGAGAAATCTCCATTCACTTGCATTTCAAGGACCTACTGAGCTAAGATATTTTTCTTTAAATGTGTTCTGCTGAAGAAAGAAAGTCATACACACCTGGGATATCATGAGGGTGAGTAAATGATGAAAGAATTTTCATTTTGGGGTGAACCAAGCTTTTAAGGACACACAAGGATGAATGATGGAAGCCTACAGATTTTTTTGTTTACTGTCTCAATGATGGTATTTTGTTATTTTATAACAAAAAATTAAACAAGAAATCCTCCTTAGTGTACTGCTTGGTTGAATTGAAAGAATGATAAAATGACCCTTTCTGATTTGAGTATGCATACTTAACATGCACATTGAAACCTCAGCAGAATCTCTCTGAAGCTGTCTATGTGAAGCGATTCGGCATGTACTGCAGCAGGGAATCTTCTTTCTCTACGTTTGTTTAAGCTGCCCTTCACACAGAGGAAACCAGACCTGCTCTCTGATCCCCAGCTCTATGCAAAGAGATGCTTTCCTTCTGAGAGAGCTGAGCGAGCACCTCTCCCACCTCTCCCACCTCCTCAGTCACAGTGAGCTATTTGCAGACATAAAAGACAGGAGCATGTGTTTGATGTGGAGTTCAGCTAATGAACAGGGAGAGAGACACCAGATTGGGATCATTAGTATAGAGCTGTGGCTCAGACTATGGGAGAGAAAATGAAAAGAGGGCTCCTTATAATCCTTAAAAGGATAGTTCCCCAAAAATTAAAAATTCTTGATTATTTACTCACCCTCATGTTGTTCCAAACCCATGCTGTTATTTTGTTTTGTTTAACAAAAAAGTAGACTTTTCTGATGAAACGTTAAGCAGCTCTTGCCATACATTTCATTGTGACAAGGCGATGTCAGGCTCCAAAAAGGACATCAAACAGCACTATACAAGCAATACAAAAGTAGGCCATTCAACTCATGTGATATCTTCCAAGTCTACATTATCCATACGATAGCTTTGTGTGAGGAACTGACCGAAATTAAAGTAATTATTCACAGGTAATCTTCACCTCTGCTGAAGCTCGCAGACAGTCCGCGTCCAGATTCAAAAAGTGTGCGCGGCATCATTGATGATAAAGACATTGGCGTGTATAGTATGCGAATGTGATGCACCATTTTTAAATTCTGGATGCGAATATGGGCTAGATGCAACCTGTGAACTAGAAGAAGTGAGGGCAAGATTATCAGTGAGTAAGGACTTCAATTTCAGTCTGTTCCTCACAAAAATATCGTATGACTTAAGAAGACTTGGAACACAGTGCACTACTTTTATGACACTTTAAAGGAATAGTTCATCCAGAAATGAAAATTCTTTCATCATTTACTCACCCTCATGCCATTTCAGATGTGTATGACTTTCTTTCTTCAGCAGAAAACAAAGATTTTTAGAAGAATATCTCATCTCTGCAGGTCCATACAATACAAGTGAATGGTGATCATACCTCTGTAGCTCCAAAAATCACATAAAGGAAACATAGAAGTAATCCATAAGACTCCAGTGGTTAAATCAATATTTTTAGAAGCAATATAATAGGTGTGGGTGAGAAAGAGAGAGAGTTTTTTTTACTCTAAATCTCCACTTTCACTTTTGCATCTAAAACTCACATGTGGTGCCTGATTAGTTTCACTTTCTCATTTGAAAGTGAAAGTCACAGTGGAGATTTAGAGTAGAAAAGGACTTTAATATTGTTCTGTTTCTCACCCACACCTATCATATTGCTTCAGAGACATGGATTTAACCACTGGAGTCGGATGGATTACTTTTATGTTTCCTAACATGTGATTTTTGGAGCTACAAATACATTCACTTGTATTGTATTGTTTGGCCCTACAGAGCTGAGATATTCTTCTAAAAGTCTTCATTTGTGTTCTGCTGAAGAAAGTAAGTCATGCACATCTTGGATGGCATGAGGGTGAGTAAATGATGAGAGAATTTTCCTTTTTTGGCGAACTATCCCTTTAAGGGTGTTTTCACAGTATCACTTTTGGTGCGCATCCCGGTTCGAATGACTTCAAAGTTTGCTTATTTGGATGATGTGAACGCTGTTTTCCGAACTCTGGTGCGCACCCACGAACCGCACCCCTGTATCCTTGAAAAGGTGGTCTGGGTACAGTTCATGTGAACTCTGGTACAGTTTGCTGCTGATATGAATGCAGTCGTACCATATGTAAAGTCTTTGCAGGCTCCCGATCACAATTATAATGGTATATTCCATTTCTCATACCTGTTTGTCTACAAATAAACCCTCTTCAGAGAGCAGCTCACATTCTTCACATCTTGAAACATATCTGCGGGATCGCGGCAGACAAACGCTAACATTCATATATACATTTAATGCACCGGTGGCAGACAAATACAAGTGTCGTTCTGTGCATGTAAAGTTTTAGTGGTAAATCCAAAAAGATGATATCTTTAATAACATTTGTCTTCTTGAGATGTTACTTAGTTACAGTGGTAAACACCATTAAAAGACCGAGCTGCTCGTCATTCCAGCCAACCATACTGTTTAACACAACATCAGTTGGGTTCATCTACAATAATGTCATCCAAAATGGTCACGTAGATTTTCCCTATACAACATTGGGAAGATAAGACCCTTCCTCTCTGACCCCGTTTACACCGGGTATTAAAATGAATCTCAGGTGAGACACATTGCTGTTTATACCTGGTCACTTCAATAGGTCTCCTGCGACCACTTGTGTTCGGAATTTGAGGAGAGGGTCTCTGATTCATGACGACATGCATCAGTCAGCAAGTGTGTTACTGCATGACATTAAAGCACAACAAATTCAGAAAAGGCAAAGAAAGCGCGAAAAAAACACCGCACTATTTCTCCCAGATGCAGCTGAAATTTAATCTAAACACAAAAACAACATTTCGAGCAGAATTTTCCATTATTTTAGTGGATTACCTGTATTAACCAGAGCTGCAGATGTTCGTGCTTCTCATAAATGTCTCTGTAAGTTGGTTTTAAACACACTGAAGGAAATCAGAGAAGTTCTCGTGCTTGTGTATATATTAAAATGTTCAGATTGGTCAGTTATTTTCTTTTGAAGCCGCTCATAAATTTAAACTGTTGTTTTAGTGCAGCGGTTGATTGACAGGTGAGGAGTGGCACTTCACTGCTGTATGGGATACATTCAGGACAGATTAGCATTTACACATCAACTTTGATACAGTCACATGCGTTTTGACCAAATTCGTTTGGGTTTTTTGTGATCCAATCACAAAACGTTTTAGACCCCATTTAGACCTGTATTTAATGCTGACCACGTGTGATCCGATCACCCAATACGCTAACGAACCCAAGAGAGTGTATGTGACACCACTCTTTGTCTCTCTGGCTGCCAGTTACTGCACAACTCAAGTTCAAGGCTCTGATGCAGGCATACAGAACAGTCATTGGGTCTGCACCAGTCTATCTAAAATAATTTCTGCAGAGCTACGTTCCCACCCGAAGGTTGCAGTCTGCAAGTGAGCGATGCCTTGTGGTACCAACACAACAAGGCACAAAATCACTTTCCTGGACTTTCAGCTTCACTGTACCTCGATGGTGGAACAACCTTCCCAACACCATCCATTTAGCAGACTCCCTCTCTGTCTTTAAAAAACAGCTAAAGACTTTTCTGTGAGCACTTAACCCTCAGTCATAAAAAAGTACTTTGTACTGTAATCTCTGTCTTGGGTAGTACTGTTCTGATACATTTTAAACTTTGTATTGCAGCACTTATCGTGTTACTGTCTCCTTAAAGGTTAATTGCTTTTGTTGTATCCTTCCTCATTTTGTATGTCGCTTTAGATAAAAGAGTCTGTTATATGAATAAATGTAAACGTAAACAGCTGTCGCTTGTACTTGGGTTGATGCCGCAATCAGACCGTGGTTCGTGGCCAAAAAATATTTATGCGAACAGAGACCAGTGGAGGCAGGGGAAATGGGGAGCAAACGAACTCTGGTTTGGGTCAAGCTATTGAACCAAGTGTGAAAGCACCCTTATTGTGCTTTTTTGGTCCTGTTTGTTGTTTGATTGTTGTATGAAAAAGAATAGTGTAAAATTTCTCACGTATTCCATGGAAAACATAACAGCTTACCGTTCTGGAACGGCATGAGGGTGAGTAAATGATGACATTTATGCATTTGGCAGATGCTTTTATCCAAAGCTGTGACTTACAGTGCCCTTATTACAGGGACAATCCCCCTGGAGCAACCTGGAGTTAAGTGCCTTGCTCAAGGACACAATGGTGGTGGCTATGGGGATTGAACTAACAATCTTCCACTTACAAGTTCAGTGCTTTAGTCCACTACACCACCACTTTTTTTTTTTTTTGTTATGTATAGTTAGCTATATAACTACTTTTAAAGGCTAAAATCACTGAAGTGCCGAGTGCAAGTTTTTAGGAGATATTTGAATCAGCATTTATATTCCAACAGGAAGTGTTGTTTAGCTGTGATATGAACTCTATCGGCCCTTTCAGTACATAGTGACCTCTTATATGCTTCCACTTTATTAAGACTGCTGCTGGAGTAATGGTTGCCTTAGTGATGGTCCTTACGTGTGGATTAAAGTTTAAATTGAGTCGAATTCCCCAGGGGATGCAGTACAGTTGTGGAAGAAAGGGGCTGTGGACCTTAAAAATGTCCAGACTTCAAGTGCTTAACGGGAAACGCTTCCATGATTAGACTTAAGCACATTGGCCTTACAGCCTGGTTAGATTAATTATAGAGCTTTGTATGAAAATTTCCCCAATTTCTCCTGCTAGATGTTAAAGTGGTCATGACATGCCTTTTTTTATTATTTTAAAATGTTCCTTGACATTCACCTATAATATTAGTAAAGTTTCATATATTTGTAAAACATGATAATTTCCCACCCTGATTCTGGCCCTCTGTCAGAAATGCTCAGTTTTGATACTGCTTCTCCTTTAAAACCTGACAGTAAACTCTTATGATTGGCTTTTTGCTCATGACTGACCTGCTCTCTCCTTGCCATCTCAGTGCTCACCACTGCTGTGTGGGGCTACAGAAGCAGTAAGATAAAAAAAGGCATTGATGTGTTGTTGTGGAGTCGTTTTTACAGATTGGTTTCAACAAATGCTCTTTTTGCAGTGAGGAGGAAGTTTTGAGTTCTGAAACTGAAAGTATCTTTTTACAATGAACTATTATGTGTCAAAAGATCAATGAAAATGTAATTCCTCATGTCATGACCCCTTTAAAGGTGCAGATCCTGAGCATGTACAGCAAAATGCTGATAACTAAAAAAAAATCCACCATTTCAAAATTAAGAGACCTGTAAGTCAAGGTAAGTCAAAAACATAATTTAGTTCTACATGACGATTTCCACTAGGGCTGCTCCCTGATAGTCGACCAAACCTTAGTCATGAGAAGGGTCTTGATCGACCATGTTTTGATTGGTTGGTTGGTCGTAGAAAAAACTCCACATAAAAACGACGAACACCATCGTTGGACGGACGCTAGGTGGTATTATGGGGTAGTTTTCATTAAGCAGGTTTAAGTTAGGTTTAAGTTAGGTTTAAGCCTACACAATAAAGCAAGACACCTTGATTTCAAACTTTGAACTTTATTTTTTATTTATTTTAACAAAAAATTCAAATGAAACTGGAAAAAAAATGTGCAATTAAAATGTGTGTTGTTCAGCTTTTTGAAAGAAGGATTTACCACAGTTGTGAAGGGCAACATCTCTTTGGCAAAGAACCTACTTCATCAGTGCATTCTCTACCAGTCGGATATTTCGTTATCTGGGAAAATACATCGTGTGTGAATAAATGAGTTTTGTTCCCTCCTTCACGATATATATATATATATATATATATATATATATATATATATATATATATATACATATATCGCAATATCCAATTACATCAGCAACCCCTGGGCTGAGGGATCGGTGAATATTCTTGCTTTAGTGATTTTGCATTGAAAATTAAATTAATTTATTTAAAAAATGAAAAACTTAAATCAAATACATTTCTAAATTCAAACTGCACTCTAAACGAAATGAAAAAGCAATTAAAATAATGAAGTGATAAAAGAATAATATATATATATATATATATATATATATATATACACACACCTTTCCATTTACCGTCAGGCAAGAATCCGTCTTAACATCATGGCAGAAATTTACTTAGACAAATGAAGACATAAAAACAATAAAAAATGTAAAAATAATAATTAGAATGATGATAATAATCACGGTTCGGGGTGAACGTGTTTTTGTATTATTTTGGTTTTAATCACAGATGTAAAGGCTGAAGAGTTGTGGTCACAATGAACGCTCTGTGGAAATAAAGTGAACTGAACTCAAAGCACCTCCTGAGATGAGATGTCTGAGGTCATTTGCAGCACTCATTGACGATACTGTTCTTGCAAAAAAATAAAGAATAAATCGGAAGACAGAAACAAAGAGTGAGAACCTTTAAGATGCGTGTGTTCCACGAGACTGCACGCTTCCATATCAGCGAGACATATATGTGCATAGACGGCTTTTCTGTCATCTGTTCTTAATAACATAATAAAGTGTGTTTCTTCAAGCGCGTGTCTGTGTGTCTACGTGCAAATTATTTGTAATATTAATTTGATAATATTAATAGTCTAATAATAATAATAATTTAATAGATTAATGGGAAAACGAGCCAAATATTGTCTTGACATCGTCAAAGGCATCAGCTATTGGCGATCACTCTGACCATTATCGATCCCCGAGATCATCATCTGTCGGCACAACCTTAATGTGCATTTCTCTCTATAAATTAACAAAATGTTCAGACAGTCTCCTTGTTGGTTTTTCCGACACATTCAGAATCATTACCGCTTTTGCCGGTGTCGCTGCAGCTCGCTTCGTGCGTGTGCTTGTAAAATGTATATTTTAAAGGCTCATTATTACGGTTTAGTATTTCTCTGTAATGTAGAATAGTGTTAGCAATGTTACTTATAACATTCTTTTTCAGCCCAGGAACTCAAACCATTTTCTGATGCCCCCCAAAAAAATATATTAAAGTAATTAAATTAATATCATAAACGTGCGACTAGTGGACTAATGTCTTAAATTAACTCCTACTAGTCGACTAGGAAAATCTTTGGTCGGGGGCAGCCCTAATTTCCACCCACTCTCTGAACCTTAGCAATAAAAAGGCTGTTTTTGCTACTGTACCTTTAAGACTTGTATATGTAAATTACCCCTGTTAAGAAAACAAATTTTCTCACAAAATCTGAAAATGACCTGGTCCTTTTTATGCCAAAATCAAAGAAAGCAAATAAGAAATTGTATTTAGTGTATAAAAAATTAAACCTGTTATTAGGGCATTTAAGTTTTTTTTGTAGTTAGTAACATTATTTTTATGACATTTACGCTGATTTTACTCTTCAATTCTCATTGCCGCAGAAAAAATATGGTCATTATGATCTTCTTATAACCGCTATGTGAAAAATATATTATTTACAACCCCATTTCCGAAAAAGTTGGGACAGTATGAAAAATGCTAATAAAAACAAAAAGGAGTGATTTGTAAACTATATTCAGCTTTTGCTATATTGAAAGCACTACAACTAAACATTATTTGATGTTTTTACCTTTGATTTTTTTTTTATGTACAGTAATTTCAAATCAGTTGATTGCAACATGCTCCAAAAAACTTGAGACGGGCAATTTAAGACTAATAACAATTTGACGAGTTGAAATAACAAGGCGATGTGAAACAGGATATGTTAAACAGGTGAGGCAATTGTGTCATAGTACTGTATACTGTATAAGGAGCCTCCAAAAACAGCCTAGTCCTTCAAGAGCAAGGATCATTCAAGTCTTGTCAATTTGCCAACAGATGCTTCAGCAAATAATCCAGCACTTTGAGAACAATGTTCCCCAAAGACAAATTGGAAGGATTTTGGGCATTTCACCTTCTACAGTGCATAATATAGTTAAAAGATTCAAGGAATCTGGTCAAATCTGTGCGTAAAGGGCAAGATGAAAACCACTTCTGAATGCGCGTGATCTCTGATCCCTCAGACATCACTGTCTTAAAAAACATCATTCATCTGTAATGGATATCATGAACATGGGTTTGGGATTACTTTAGTAAACCTTTGTTAGTCAACACCATTCGCCACTGCATCAACAGATGCAAGTTAAGACTTTACTATGCAAAGCAGAAGCCCTACATCAACACTGTCCAGAAGCGCTGCCAACTTCTCTGGGCTCGGTCTCATCTTAGTTGGAAAGTAGAACAGTGGAACTGTTGAAAAACACAGCCATTGTGTTATCTGGGCCAAAAAGGAAAAGGATCATCTAAACTGTTATTAGCATCATGTCCAAAAGAGGGGGATGTGCTTAAGTGTCTAAAAAAATCTTAATGATTCTAAATGTAGGCTTTATTTGCATTATGCAAAATATAATTTTTTTTTTTTTTTCTTGTATTGATTTGGGATTAAATCTCACCAGGACGTTTTCTTTACAGGAGTCCACAACGTCCATATCCCGTCACATACCATCTTGTATTCCATCATGAGTAGTGACATCAATTCTATGATCATTTCTGATTGAACCATTTTCTCAGCTTAGTTTTTAGTAATGTTTTGAGTGGACTGGTGAGGGAGATTTGCGTTGTAGACATATGATGACACGCCCCCTTTTAATGCAGATTTTGTAGTTTTGAAAATGGCGATGACTATTTAAAACATGCAAATGTTCTGTTTGAGTTGACATCAGAGCAGTTTTTTCTTATCAAACACAGCAATCAGAAACTGCCAGAAAGCTGTGCAAAAATTATGTCATTATTCTTTTGTCTAATGGGACAGTTTCATATCAATTTAACACAGTGATTAATTTCTCTTGAAAATAGGCCAGTCATATTAGTGTAATTACCCACCTCAAAACCCAAACATGTTGGTGGCTTATACAGTTGCAGCTGGCACAGATTAAAGCAGTCTAACTGGTATTCAACAAGTGCGTGCTTTGGCTTGTGAGAAAAGCCAGAATTTTAAAATTAATCTGGTCTTTAGTACAGAAGCCTAGAGCAGTGCAATGATAGGTTGCAGGTCTGTTCTGATCGTGGACAGCAAGGAAAAAACATGCTAATGCTAATGCTAAATACACAATAAATTTAATACAACTAAACATATATCCATGCATTTTTGAGATAGCTAAATAAACAAACTAATTAGCTTTACAAGGGAGAAGAAAATGCTTTACTCAAAAAATTAGTGATTACCCTTAATGGAATTGTAGAAAGTTTTTACAAGTGGTTTAATGTTCAGATTAAGTCAGTTTCATTGAGCCAACATAATTTAGTTGGATTAGGTCAAATAAATGTAGTGTAGTTAATAGGTTCATTTACTATGGTTTATTTAATAAATTTTCTTATGTTGGTTCAAATTAATTTATTTTATTAATCATTAGTATATGCTAGGTGAACAAGGGTTAGGAAAGTGAAACTGTTGTATGAAGGTAAATTAGTAGCAAAACTTGAGAGTTTGCATATTTGGATTTGAGAGTTTGTACAATAAGCATTTGTACTCGTAAGTTGAAATTTACACTCACAGCCCCAATGTGAAAACTTGTCAAATAAGTTTGAATGTTGCAATCTGCTCTCACAGACAATAATTCAAAGCTTGTGTTCTGAATTCACAACTGCAGACAAGTAGTCATAAATGTGTAAAATGACATTCACATAAATACAACTACAGACACAAACTTGTATTACACATGAACCTTTGTACTTTAATACATTTTTTGCAGTACAACCACAAATCGGCACTTACAACCTCTCAAATCTGGCACTGCAACTTTAAATCTTCACGCCTTGACTTTTGCAACTATTTTTGCTAAAATAGTGAGAGAGTAAGACCAGTGTTTGTCGGGGGAGTGGGAGGGGGCAATGAAGTCGTTTTATTAGTTGATGCCTATAATAATCCTTGGAAGAACAATAGGGCCTCTGCACTTTCAGTGCTTGGGCCCTAATTATAATATCTTTGACACAAAAATCATATTTGAACTTTAATTTGGAAAAACAATTGAGACTCAGATCATGGCAAAAAGCAGATACAAGATCACAAAAGAAAAACATATGATCAAGATAAATCACTATTGTTCCCACAAAAGGTACATGAGTTATTTACATCAGAATACTTAGATACAAGTAGGTTACAAGGGTAAATTTTGTGCAAGATTTTAAAATGCACTTCTTTGATCTCATTAGTTATGCAATATTTATAAGGTAACAACCATGCTTTCCTCCAATTTATGTTATTAATGATAGAGTTCCAGAAGAATTTTCCTCTTGGGGAAATAGAATTTCGTGAGTGTAGTAGTTGACGAATAAATTTTTTATTACAGGTTCTACTCAGGAAAGAAACTCCTTCACTTTGCCATTACAAACGGGTGCGGGCTGGCGCTGTGGTGTGACGTCATCGCATACAAAAATGTCCCATTTCATTGGCTAGGCATCAACCAATAAAACGACTTCATTGCCCCCTCCCCCTCCCCCTCCCCTGCCAAACACTGGTCTTGCTCTCTCGCATCAGTATTTACAAGTGCACAAGTGAGTTTTGCCACAGGTTTTTCACTAAAGTTGTTGCAAAAGTCAAGGCGTGAAGATTTAAAGTTGCAGTGCCAGATTCGAGAGGTTGTAAGTGCCGATTTGTGGTTGTACTGTGAAAATGTATTAAAGTACAAAATTTTGTGTGTAATACAAGTTTGTGTCTGTAGTTGTATTTATGTGAATTTCATTTTACACATTTGTGACTAGTATGCAATTGTGAATTCAGAACACAAGCTTTGAATTATTGTCTGTGAGTGCAGATTGCAACATTCAACTTCAAATTTGTATTTTAGAATTTTTCATATCAGTGCTGTGAGTGTAAATTTTAACTTACGAGTACAAATATTTATTGTACAAATTCTCAAATCCAAATATGCAAGCAGTTTTAATACATACAGTATTTACCTTCATACTGTTGCACTGTCAATTTAATAGCAACTGTTTATAGAGCAGCACTCAAATCAAGTATCACTTGACAGTGAAAGTCCATCCTCAACCTAAGCACAAGCGCCATTCTTTACCAGAATGGTAACCCCAATACCTCCAGCATAACAGAAACTTATAATATAACATTAACAACATTAAACCTTAATAAATCTCCTCATATTTTCATATTCATATATTGCTCAAAAATACATAAACTAACACTTAATTTAAATGCCTGTTCTCCCTATCAAGTCCCAAAACATGCAATGGAAATCCCCTGCGCAGTTTCATTAATGCAGCATTAACACCACAAATAATTATTAATGAAGTCCCAACTCAAATGGATTGAGCAAATTTCCATTTAAAATGGATAGAAAGCATTGAAATCAAGTTGTGACAAAATGTTCTAGAATTGTGTTGCTTTAGTTTAATTAAGTAAATTGAACAACCTGCAAAAATCCTTTTTTTTCTTTTTTTTAGTGTTCCTATATCATCTAAGGCTGTGCTTCATATCAAACTCTCTGTTATTTTGGCCCAAATTCATCTGTCACTTGAAAGAAGCTGCCATATTTGGCAGATGCCAAGTGTGACCTGCCACATCCTTATTAACCATGAACAAAATTATGCAAAGTAAAAGACAATACCACCCAGACAAAATTAAAATTCTTTAAACATTAAAATACAGGTTTACTTGCAGCGAGAATAAACATGTGCGATGTGCCAACGTTTTGCGCAATAAGTTATTTGGCTGCACAGGGTAAAATTCAATCCAATAATCAACTTTGGTACTGTAGTGGGATGCCATTTGATGTCCAATGTAAGACCTGGGTCCTGAACCAAAACCAGTTGAGAATGATGGGCCCAGAGCAGTCATTTTTTGTATTTTGTTAATTTCGATTATTTTAATGTAAAATATTGTAAACAATTTTGAGTCATCAAGCGCCCTCATGTGCCTCTCAGCCCCCAGGCATGGTGAAATGCTGTTTGGTTGTTTTGGATCAGTGAACACTCTTAGGAAAATTGCTAATCTTACATAACTGCCTTGTCTTTGTCTTTCTTTTTTCTTTGTGGTCTGTAGGCTACAAACTAATAGGAAGTCACTCTGGGGTGAAACTGTGCCGTTGGACAAAGGTAGGTCCTTTCCTGCAATTGATTTGTTGTCAAGGCTGTTTAGCAGCCACAGTGTTGTTTATTTATTTTTATTTTTTTTACAGCAACACATTTAAAAAACAGCAGGTTTTTTTTTAGAATAAATGATTTAACAAATGTTGCCCCTCTTTTTTTAGTCAATGCTGAGAGGGAGAGGAGCATACTATAAGCTTATAAGGCTATAAGCATACTTTCTATGGGATGGAGACCACGCCAAGCCTGGCCTGTTCCAACAAGTGTGTTTCTGTAAGAAGTAAGAGCAAGTTTACATAATGAATTTTATAAAATCTTATTTAATCCATTGTGTGCGTTAAAAGGGGACGTGTCATCATGTCTACAATGCAAATCTCCCTCACCAGTCCACTCAAAACATTACTAAAAACTAAGCTGAGAAAATGGTTCAATCAGAAATTATCATAGAATTGATGTCACTACTCATGATGGAATACATGATGGTATGTGCCGGGATATGGAGGTTGTGGACACTCACGAAACCTGTAAAGAAAACGTCCTGGTGAGATTTAATCCCAGAGTGAATTTTAATGGTACTTTCTAAGGCAAGCATAAAGGGTCGTTCACACTAAACGCATTTTGCGTCTATCTGCACAATTTTTCAATTGTTTTTCTATACATGTAAACATGCGCAGAACAGACGTTTTTGACAGTTGCATTGCTTCTCACTGTTTTTTAGATGCTGAGTCAAGTTAAAGTGATCTTCAACTGTTAGAAACGCTTGTCTCACATTCCTGCAGTTCAGCTGTAATAGCATGGTGCTACCAGCACCAAGGTCATGGGTTAGATTCCCAGGGAATGCATGTACTTATAAAATGTATAGCTTGAATGCACTAAGTTGCTTTGGATAACAGCATCTGCCAAATGCATAAAAGTTGAACTGCTCACAAGCAGGACTTGATTTAATCTTGAATCTACAAATGCCCTCTAATCATTCTTTTCAAACATCAATTCACAAATTCATGCGATGCCAGAGCAAACAGCTCTGATGTACATCTGAATGAATTGGAAGTGTTGAGGTCGATGTAGCAATGCTGATTCATAGTGACAATTGTGGAAAGAGGGTAGTATTCAATGTTCCTGCTATTAGCAATGAGGTGTTTGTAGCCAAAAAATAAAAGGGGCTGTCGAAGAGAATCACCACAACTCTTCTGAAGAGTGGATCTGGGATGATTTCCATCACAAGTGACCCCTTGTTGCCTTATGGTATGTGTAACAAGCTCTTAGTTCAGGGCAATGGAGGAGTCAGGAGACAACGAAGCAGGTTCAAGGTCAGACTTTTTATTGTCCTTCTGCACTGTACACACAATCGACGGTAACCGTCGATAACAAAGGAATAGGAACTCTAATAATGGAAAGCACTCTAAACATAAACATAAACATAAACAAACACAATCTCTCTCTCTCTCTCTCTCTCTGATGCTTCGGTGTGCCTTTTAAGCCTCCCTCCACCATCACTATAATGAGAGACAGGTGTTAGAAATAATTATGAGCCAGGTGACGAGCCTTACCGCTCTCCCTCTCCCGCAGACTGACACATGACCACGCCCCCCATGCCACAGTATGGTACAGAGCTACACGGCTGAAAGCCACTAAATGACTAAATGGATCTGACTGAGAAAGTTAGTCTGTATGTGACACATTCGTCCGTACAAACTGGACACTGGCTCATGTCCCACAGATCTGGGACAGGGCTATGGATTAGTCACAGTGGTTGACTTATCAACAACTGACTAGTTGATTAGTTTCTATTTTTTCTTTCTTTTTTTAGTTTTAATATTTTGGTTTCATTTTTAGTAGTCCAACTTTTACAAGTGTGTCTCTCAACTTCTGCATTCTGTTCCATTCCAACAGACTCTGTCTAGCTGGTTTTGAATGCAAGAACGTCCGATCAGGATCGGTTGAACACAAAACAAGCTTAATTGTACAGGGCTTTCTTAAGACTGATCAGCTAGTCATTTAGGTAACCCACTGACTAGACAATTTTGAAAACATGTAGTTTTTCACATCCATAGACAAGGTATACAGGGAGAGCCTCCAATGCTCAAATTCAAACTTCTGTGTCTAGAGTTTGAGCCACGCTATCAGATTAACAGAGCAGATTGAGGAAGTTCCAGAAAGACTTTGATGCAGCTATTCTGCCTTTGAGAACAGCTGTCATTTCCCATCCAATTTCTTATTGAATCATCTCATTCTGAGGCTAAGGGACATTATGAAGATAAATCGTTGTCTAGAGACTGACAGTGAGCTCTATTTTTATGCTGTTGGTAAGAGAGCGGTGTATTGGATTTAGTCGTTGGCATCGTGGATTGAGTTTTGTATCACACCGGGGTGACTCAGAGCATTGCGCTAATCGAGTTTTTCATCCGTTTCATTGCCACCCGCTGCGCGTATCCTCAAATGCCTCAAAGTAGTTAATGACATAATGCAAATAAATGTGCTTAAGAAATGCGAAAGTAGATTAGTCCTCTGCTTTAAGGGGATGTGAGGGAAATATTGAACTTCATATAAGGGGGCTAATTTGGTTAAAAGTGGCACTCACAAAAATGAGTCTGAAGAGGCCTCTTAATGTGGATGGGGTGGATATTTCAGGTTATATTGCTTTTTCTGCATCTTAAAACGGAGTAAAGGCATTAGAGGAAAAGCTCTTAAACCCATCTCAAACTTTGGCTCTTTTGGCCCAGAAGCCCATCTTTGCACAGACAGGAGGAGAGCAAAACACTCTAGACTTCAGGCAAGGATTTGCTATACTGTAGGTGTCTTATTGTCTTGCACATCATCAGTGTGTTTTTTATTTGTTCAAATGATGCTTGTAAGATGTACTATTGTGCCTTTCAAGTGGAGTCGGAAATATCGTAATTACAAGTTCCGAACACATGAACGATCAAGCGTAGTCAAATTATGAATGGGAAACTCGAGTGGTGGAGATGTGACGATGGAACGGGCATGTCGACAGGAAAGATGATGGAAACCAATGATTTTGCAAATGTTTAAAATCATTTAAATATTTTATTTCAATAATATTAATTTGTTATATACTGCAGTCAACTATGACTCACCCTTTGCGGAAATTAATTGATAATTTGTTAGACACCATGCATTAATAAATCATAAATGTTGTGTATAAGTGGTGTAAGTTTATTCACTCATGTTAATTAACTGCTACAACAGAAATAGAGCTTTTGCCATCATTCATTGTGTATTTGTTTAAGTTTGGCTTCTTCCATATTTTGTTTCCCACTTGAATGCATGACATGTTGTAGTAATGAATGCCTGACTCAGTGGTAAAAGCTTCACTTGAAGGCAGCATATGACTACGAAGGATTGATAGACTGATATTTCGGTGATGCCGATTAATAGGCTGTTAAAATAATTCAATAATTTATGCATTTTGAGATTGGCGGTATTGGCCATTAACCTTTCCTAATTAACAGAAGTGGCAGTTTCCTCTTGTGTCAGTTTAAAAATCTGCCGGTAGCCTTGTCAATGAACAATACACATTTCTTTTGTATCTTCAGTAAGTAAACATTGTGTAAATCTGTGGTTCTCAACTGTTCTGAAAAGGTAACGTACAGCCAGTGTTAGGTGTAGTCTGATTACAAAATAATCTCTAATTTAATTACTTTTAAAATCAAAGACCCCATTTACACTTGGTATTAAAATGTGTTTTGGGTGATCTGACTGCAAGTGGTCAGCGTTAAATACGGGTCTAAACGGGGTCAAAAAATTTTTGTGATCGGATCACAAAAACCACATACGAATGTGGTCAAAAAGGCATGTGAACGCATGGCATTTGAGGTGTAAACGCTAATCCATCCTAAATGCGTCCCAGACAGCAGTGAAGCGCCACACTCCAGCTGTCAATCAACTGCTATGCTACAACAAGAGTTTAAACTTTGACTGTTGAGCATTTCTAAAAGGAAATAACTGTCAGATCAAACATTTTTTAAAAGCGGATAAATATGCAAACATGAGAACTTCACAGATCTTCTTCAATGTGTCTGATATCAATATGCATGGACACTTATGAGAAGCACGAACAGCTAAAGCTCCTTCAATACAGGTAATCCACATAAAACTGATAATTCTGCTCGAAATGTTGCTTCTGTGATTAAATTTCAACGGCAACTCTGAAAAACAGCATGCCGGTTTTATTCACGCTTTCTTTGCCTTTTACGACTTTGTTGTGCTTTAATATCATGCGGTAACACAATGACACTGTGATTGATATATGTAGTCATGAATCAGAGACCCTCCCCTTGAAATCTGAACACAAGTGGTCACCGGAGACACATTTAAGCAACCAGGTGTAAACAGCGATGTTTGTCACCTGACCACATGTGATTGGATCACCCGAGACGCATCTTTATACCAGGTATAAACAGGGTCAAAAAGTAATGTAACACATTTAAAATTCTTGTAATCAGACTACAGTTACTGAATTTTAATGAAGGTAATTACTTTTAAGTAAATTTCTTGGGTTACACATTTCTAAAATAATATTATTTATGTATAATACATTACAAATATGAATTCATATATATGTCTATGTACATTTCTGTGACAGCTGAAGGGGTGTGCGACATGGAGGAAATATAGACATTAATTTGAATTTGTTGAGTGGAAAAGAAAGTAAAGTTTTAAAAAGTAACTTAAAAGTAAAATAATTATTAATGTGATTACATTTTCGATGAAGGAATCAGTGAAGTAAAAATCTGAGATACACTGCCGGCCAAAAGTTTGGAATAATGTACAGATTTTGCTCTTATGGAAAGAAATTGGCACGTTTATTCACCAAAGTGGCATTCAACTGATCACAATGTATAGTCAGGACATTAATAAAGTGAATAATTACTATTACAATTTGTACAAATTTTCAGAACTTCTTAAACTTCTTCAAAGTTCTCATCAAAAAAATCCTCCATATGTAGCAATGACAGCTTTGCAGATCCATAACACTCTATTCCAATTATCTGTTGTCCAATGTCTGTGTTTCTTTGCCCACTCTAACATTTTCTTTTTGTTTTTCTGTTTCAAAAGTGTTTTTTTCTTTGCAATTCTTCCCATAAGGCCTGCACCCCTGAGTCTTCTCTTTACTGTTGTACATGAAACTGGTGTTGAGTGGGTAGAATTCAATGAAGCTGTCAGCTGAGGACATGTGAGGCATCTATTTCTCAAACTAGACACTCTGATGTGCTTATCCTCTTGTTTAGTTGTACATCTGGGCCTTCCACATCTCTTTCTGTCCTTGTTAGAGCCAGTTGTCCTTTGTCTTTGAAGACTGTAGTGTACACCTTTGTATGAAATCTTCAGTTTTTTGGCAATTTCAAGCATTGTATAGCCTTCATTCCTCAAAACAATGATTGACTGATGAGTTTCTAGAGAAAGCTGTTTCTTTTTTGCCATTTTTGACCTAATATTGACCTCAAGACATGCCAGTTTACTGCATATTGTGGCAACTCAAAAACAAACACAAAGACAATGTTAAGCTTCATTTAACGAACCAAATAGCTTTCAGCTGTTTGATATAATGGCAAGTGATTTTCTAGTACCAAATTAGCAATTTAGCATGATTACTCAAGGATAAGGTGTTGGAGTGATGGCTGATGAAATGGGGCCTGTCTAGATTTGATCAAAAATGACTTTTTTCAAATAGTGATGGTGCTGTTTTTTACATCACGAATGTCCTGACTATACTTTGTGATCAGTTGAATGCCACTTTGATTAATTAAAGGACCAATTTCCTTCCGAAACAGCAAAATCTGTACATTATTCCAAACTTTTGGCTGCCAGTGTAAGTAACTAATAAATGGTAGAGGACAGCATTTTTTGAGTAACTTACCCACAATGCTAAATGCCAGTGCTAATGTAATAAAATGTAATCATGTATTGCAAAATAGCAAAATAAATGGCTTATTTACTTTTAACAAGAGGTGAAAATGTGTTGCATATATTTTGTTGTTAATGTCAAAGGCTTTGCATCCAATCAAACTTTAGAGTATTTTGGTGCAGATGCCAACATGGACATGTTGTGTGGCATAGATACCTCAATTCATGCAGCTTTTTAATTAATAATAATTTTCTTTATTCATCACACATTTGCACATACACAGTGAAATTCTTCTTTTTCACATATCCCAGCTAGGCTGGGGTCAGAGTGCAGGGTCAGCCATGATACAGTGCCCCTGGAGCAGATAGGGTTAAGGGCCTTGCTCAAGGGCCCAACAGTGGCATCTTGGCAGTGCTGGGGCTTGAACCCCTGACCTTCTGATCAGTAACCCAGAGCCTTAACTGCTGAGCTACCACTGCCCCTTTTTGAGGAGGGGTATGCTACTACTTTTGTATGCGATCAGATTTATTTATTTTGTCTGCCGGACTTACAGTAGTTTTTGTCCACCGAAAACTGAGACTTTCGAAAATGTTCTCCATAACGCATACTTTGGAAAGCAATGACATTAGGAAACCAAAACTTCATCAAATTAAAATCGATTATTATAGACGTCACATAAATCTCAGCAACATTTTTGTTTTCTTTTTTTACCTAATCATAATAGGATTTGGCTCTTCTACAGGTGATTTTGAGAAATTAATGTTTAAACGAGACATAGTGTCACATCCAGCATATCTCCTGTTGCGATTTACAGCAGTGGAATGGAAGTAAAGCCACATTGTCTGGCATTTATGCTCTTTCGTGTGATGTGAGAGCTGTTGAAAGGGTCACCGAATGCTAATTTGCAGGGCAGTGGGGGTGCAAGTACTCCTTTCTAGGGAATGAGGTAGTGGTCGAGGGCTTGTGATGCTGTGATGGTGCCATGCTGACAGGGGCTGCCTTCACTCATTGTCTCTGTACAGACACCACACAAATCCAATGGGCACAGAGTGGCTATGGAAAATGGACCCGGCCGAGAAGATCCTGCAGGAGGCTGTGGAGAACCACAGGAACATGATCAGGCAGTTCAGAGGTAAGGGCTCTCCAAAGCATCACTATCTGGTTAACCTCTCCTTCTGCTTTTCAACCAAAAATCAGGAAAGTGAGTCGTTCAAGGCTAGATCGATTACTTCCTTTGCACCAAAGTCCTTTTAAGGTAAGTCCATTCACTCAGTAACCATCTTGGTAACATCTCTTGGCATTTAGGTTGACAATTTAGGCCCCTATCTACCTAAGCCTTGTGCTGGGTTGAAATTCTTTACCTAATTTGGTGTTCCCGGTCAAAAATGACTGGCCTATTAAAAATTGCTTATAAATCTCACGTTATGCTATATTATCACCAAATACTGGATTAGATCTTTTTGTCAACTTGTTTTCTTTCAATTAGCACAGGTTTTGTATTTCTTTTTGGAGCTTATTGATCGTAGGCCTCATTGACCTGATGTTATGCACCTCCATTTTTGAGTGAAAAAAGCATTATTTGTGGGTAATTTTGGCAATATTAAATAAAATATGAAAATCTTCTGTACTATTTATAACACTAGTGTACTTTAATGTTTAACCAGGAAGTTTGTTTTGAAATGCTTTTATTTAGTACAAAATGGCACAAAGTCACACTTGTGGTGTTTCCAGTCAAAAATGACCGGCCATTGAAAATGAATGGGGGAGATCAAAAATAACAGAAAAATTTAGTGTTCAGAAGCATGTTCATCATGTTCATGTTCACATATGTGCATGTGTGCTTGCAAACATAAAGGCCTCGGACCTGTGCACGCACACATACACACACACATACGCACTAACACACACACAGGCGCGCACACACACAAACACACACATGCTCACGTACATGCACAGACTCTTTTCAGTATTTTGAACTTTTCAAAACTTTTTCACAGAGATTAACTTTATTCTACCCTGAACTGCATCCAACATCCATTCATCCATCCAACATTACGACACACACACACACACACACACACACACCAGAACTGCATGAGGACTGCATGAGGACACAAAACCACCAGGTGTTCGTTGATTTGGTTTGTTGGTATTTTTGTCCCATGAAATGTTCTTTATATGACAGTGTTAATGTGTAAATAGGCTTAGGCCAGTTTTTTTTGTCACAATGGTCAGATTTGACAGGGAACACCACGAGTGTTACTTTGTGCCCCTTTTCATAAAATAAGAGCATTTCAAAATAAAAGCATTTCAAAATAAAAGTCCTGTTTTTTGTGACCTTCCCCATTCATTTTCAATGGCCGGTCATCTTTGACCGGGAACACCACAATTCTATTGATTCTATTGGAGAGGGGTCACTGTGGAGCAAAGACAGTTCTGGTGTGTGTGTGTGTGTGTGTGTGTGTGTGTGGTAATGTTGGATGGATGAATTTCTACATGACAACGATTCTGCAATGTATATTAACGTTCCCGTGGCATGCATTTGTAAGGCATTCAAATTTCAATTCGAAATTCACTTCAAGATGCGTTTTTAAATGTTGATCTTTTAAACTTTATATGGCATCTACAAAACACAGCGCTCCTGCACGAGACACTGAATAAACTAAAACGCAACAGCCAAAGATGTTTGTCCAGCATAGTGGTTTACAAACTGCAGCGTGCGGTCACGATTAGCTAGGAGTGTGACAGAAACTCTGCTCAATTCAGTATTTTAATAGCCATGGACAGATGCTAAAAAAATAATTCCTTTAAAAGCTTGAAGCAATTGTCACAAGATAAACACTGAAGGCCTCATTTAAAAAAAAAAAAGGCCATGCTTGCCCGGGCTGCCGCAAGTGTTGGGCTGGAGTGGAACCCTGAGCCCTCGTCGCTTGACGATTGGTTCCTGGGTTCGGGGCGCCGCTCATGACCTTTTTCTGTCCGAACCCGACTTCCCAGTTCGTCTGCTCTCACTACCCTCGATGGCGGGGTGGCTGAGGGATATACGGAGATTCCTCAGGTGGACAAGGCAGTTGCGGTGCACCTGTGCCCGCAAAACACCGCCACCTGGCGGAATCGTCCTGTAGGACTATGTTGCCTCTGGCGGCCAAAGCCTACAGTGCTGCTGGACAGGCCGCCTCCACCCTGCATGCCATGGCCCTCCTGCAAGTACACCAGGCCAAGGCAATGAAAGAGCTGCACGAGGGTAGTCCTGATCCTGATGTTATGCACTCTGGGCGTTGAAGGTCACAGCGCGAGCACTCAGGCAGGCGATGTCCACCTTGGTGGTCCAGGAGTGCCACCTATGGCTGAATCTGGTTGAGATGAGGGACGCCGACAAGGTTCGTTTCCTGAACGCGGCCATCTCCCAGATCGGCTTATTCGGTGACACCGTCGAGGACTTTGCCCAGCAGTTCTCGGCAGTGAAGAAGCAGACTGAGGCGATACAGCACATCTTGCCCTGGCGCGGCTCAAGATCCCGTACCCCTTCTGCTCGCCGAGGGCATCCTCCTGCGGCGGTGAAAGCCCAGGCGGCTCCGCCTCAGCCCGAGCCAAGTTCTCGGCCATTTGCTGCATCAGATCGGTGGTGGATCCTTCAGCGTTCAGAAGCATTAAGGAGGCGAGTTTTGCGATTAGGATCAGTTTGATAGGCAGGGATCAGATGAAGAGGGCATCTTACTGCTGAGACTTCATTTGGTGATAGAGAGCAAAAGTTCAGAGTTTCAATTTGCTTGTGTTGTCTCATTGGTGCTGCAGTGTTTTGCAGATCATTACCATTTGACCTTTTTTATGAGAAGAGTGGGAAAGCACAGATGTCGCTTTTCAAGAGTGGGAAAGCACAGATGTCGCTTATAAATGTCAAAAATGTCAACTTAGATCTATTAATTTATTTTGGTGTCTGCAATGATTCTCCATTAAAGCTGCTTCTTAAACTTCTACTAAACAGTGAAATTACTTAACTTAAAGGGATAGTTCACCCAAAAATGAAAATTCTCTCATCATTTACTCACTTTACTCTCTTGCCATCCCAGATGTGTATGTCTTTCTTTCTTCTGCAGAACACTAATGAAGATTTTTAGATGAATATCTCAGCTCTGTAGGTCCATACAATGCAAGTGGTGACTAAATCTTTGAAGCTCCAAAAATCACATAAAGAAAGTGGGCAGTTCTTTGCAAAATTAGGTCTAACAACATGCTAAACAATAAATGAATCCTATTTATATATTTATAGCATATGTTATTGTTTTGTAGTTTTTATTAAAAATGCAATTTGATATGCAAAATGATACAGCTAAAACGTAAAACGAACAATTGTTTTGCAATTTGGGTGTGCAGAAACGTCGTGGTTACTTGTGTAACCTCCGTTCCCTGATGGAGGGAACGAGATGTTGTGTCGATGTAGTGACACTAGGGGTCACTCTTGGGAGCCCAAGACACCTCTGGTCTTTGATAAAAGGCCAATGAAAATTGGCGAGTGGTATTTGCATGCCACTCCCCCGGTATAAAAGGAGCTGGTATGCAACCACTCATTCAGGTTTTATGCTGAGGAGCCGATATATGGTCCGGCCATTTCAGCGGGTAGTTCAGCGTTGTGGCAGGAGGGACACAACGTCTCGTTCCCTCCATCAGGGAATGGAGGTTACACAAGTAACCATGACGTTCCCTATCTGTCACTCACTCTACATTGTGTCGATGTAGTGACACTGGAGGTCCCTATACGAAACGCCACAATTGTCTGAACTGTGTTACGTGAACTGGCGGTGTGTTGTGGGCAGACTACTGTGTGCCTCATAGCCAGCACACCAGGTCAACACGTAACCTCCCCCAACATAGTTATGAGTGTCGAAAGGCCCTTTGGGGACAAGTCGACTACCCAAAAGATAGAGACAGGCTAACCCAGTCATGGCCTCTTTTCCCTTCTTTTTTTCCACTCCCTAAAAAAGAAGGGGGATTATCCGACTGGGCCACCAGGTCCAGTCGGGGGGTGTCCCTCCCAAGGGGAAGACATTGCAGAGGCCACACCTCGCCCAAAGAGAGGGGGGGATATTTAAGTGGAAAAATAAGTCACATGGTCTTTCCGACCATGTGGCGAGTCTTCAAGGTAGATCCTACCCAACGGGGGAGGAGTTACTACAAACATGGCGACTGGGGCAGAGGGGCTCTGATCCTCTGCTTGGAGACAGCGCTTCCTTTCCGCTGTGCACCAAAGCAGACAAAGAGCTGCTCAGAGATCCCAAAGCTCTGCGTGCGATCCCAATAGATGCGTAAAGCGCGCACCGGACACAGCAACGACAGGGCTGGGTCTGCCTCCTCCTGGGGCAGCACTTGCAGGTTCACCACCTGGTCCCTAAAAGGGGTCATGGGAACCTTGGGCACATAGACCGTTCGGGGTCTCAGGATCACGTGAGAGCAGCCCAGACCGAACTCCAGGCACGTTTCGCTGACAGAGAATGCTTGCAGGTCTCCTACCCTCTTGATGGAAGTGAGCGCAGTCAGGAGGGCAGTCTTCAAGTAGAGTGCCTTAAGCTCGGCTGACTGCAAAGGCTCAAAGGGGGCTCTCTGTAGACCCTGAAGAACTACAGAGAGGTCCGATGAGGGAATGAGGTGCGGTCTGGGGGGATTCAGCCTCCTGGCACCACTTAGGATCCTGATGATCAGGTCGTGCTTCCCTAAGGACTTACTGTCGACTGCGTCGTGGTGTGCTGCTATGGCAGCAATGTACACCTTCAAGGTGGAAGGGGACAGTCTCCCTTCCAACCTCTCCTGCAGGAAGGAAAGCACTGATCCGACTGCGCATCTCTGGGGGTCTTCCTGTCGGGAAGAACACCACTTAGCAAACAGACGCCACTTAAAGGCATACAGGCGCCTCGTAGAGGGGGCCCTAGCCTGAGTGATCATGTCTACCACCGCAGGGTCTGTGCAAGTAGGCTCACTGGGGGAAACGCATATTTGCGCATGCCAGGGGGCCAGCTGTGTGCCAGTGCGTTTATGCTGAGGGGGGCCTCGGTCAGGGCGTACCAGAGCGGGCAGTGGGGAGGATTCTTGGGAGGCGAACAGGTGCACCTGTGCCTGTCCGAATCAACTCCAAATCAGCTGGACCACCTGAGGGTGGAGTCTCCACTCTCCCCTGAGGGTAACCTGTCGTGACAGCGTGTCCGCTGTAGTGTTGAGGTTGCCCGGGATATGAGTGGCTCGCAGCAACTTGAAGTGCTGCTGACTCCAGAGGAGGAGATGGCGGGCGAGTTGTGACATACAACGAGAGCGCAGACCGCCTTGGCAGTTGACATATGCTACCGTTGCCATGTTGACTGTCTGAACTAACACGTGCTTGCCCTGGATCAAGGGCCGAAACCTCTGCAGGGCAAGCAGAATTGCCACAACTCGAGGCAGTTGATGTGCCAATGCAGTCGCGGGCCCGTCCACAAGCCAGCGTCAGTGTGCCCATTGCAAACAGCGCCCCAGCCCGTTTTGGAGGCGTCCGTCATGACCATGACATGCCTGGAGACCAGTTCTAGGGGAACACCTGCCTGTAGAAATGAGAGGTTGGTCCAAGGGCTGAAAAGACGGTGACAGACCGGCGTGATGACCACGCAATGTGTCCCGTGGCGCCATGCCCATCTCGGCACTCGAGTCTAAAGCCAATGCTGAAGTGGTCTCATATACATCAACCCGAGTGGGGTGGCCAGCGCTGAGGATGCCATATGCCCCATGAGCCTCTGAAAAAGTTTCAGTGGAACCGCTGTTTTCTGTTTGAATGCCTTCAAACAGACCAACACCGACTGGGCGTGCTCGTTCATGAGGCGCGCTGTCAAAGAGACCAAGTCCAACTCCAAACCGAGAAAAGAGACGCTCTGAACTGGGAGGAGCTCGCTCTTTTCCCGGTTGACCCGAAGCCCTAGTCGGTTGAGGTGTGAGAGCACCAAGTCCCTGTGTGTGCACAACATGTCCCGAGAGTGAGCTAAGATTAGCCAGTTATCGAGATAGTTGAGAATGCGAATGCCCACCTCCCTTAACGGGGCAAGGGCAGCCTCTGCGACCTTCGTAAAGATGTGAGGAGACAGGGACAGGCCGAAAGGGAGGACCTTGTACTGATATGCCTGACCCTCGAATGCAAACCGCAGGAAGGGTCTGTGTCGAGGAAGGATCGAGACGTGGAAGTACGCGTCCTTCAGGTCTACCGCCTCGAACCAATCTTGATGCCGGACGCTCACCAGAATGCGTTTTTGCGTCCGCATCTTGAACAGGAGTCTGTGTAAAGCCCAGTTCAGTACTCGCAGGTCCAAGATTGGCCGTAACCCACCGCCTTTTTTCCGTACAATGAAGTAGGGGCTGTAAAACCCCTTCTTCATCTCGGCTGGAGGGACAGGTTCTATCGTGCCCTTCCGTAGGAGGGTAGCGATCTCCGCACAAGGTAGCAGCATTTTCGTCCTTCACCAAGGTGAAGTGGACACTGCTGAACCTGGGCAGATGCCCAGCGAACTGAATTGCGTAGCCGAGTCGGATGGTCCAGACCAGCTATCGCGATGGATTGGAAAGCGCAAGCCATGCGTCCAAGTTCCACGCAAGGGGGACCAAAGGGACAACGTCGGACGTACCGGCAGGTGGGTCCTCGAGGCGGGGCGGAGCTCGAGGTGCCACACCATGTCGTGGCTGTGCTGAGACTAAGGACATCGAAGCACTTACCTGGCTCCTTGTGACCACCCCCGGAACAGCCTGGGACGGGGGAGGAAGAGGCCTGTCCTCGTGAGCCGCGGAGACTGTCACATCGGGGGCGGATTTGTGCCACAGCTGGGCGCTCAGGGGTGGGAGACCGCCGCTGGAGCGCCAACCCTGCCAAATAGAGTGGTCGGGTAGAGTGGACGGTGGTCATGATGACGGCTGTGCACACCGGATACGTGACCCAGGGAACAAGGAAACCGCTCTTGCTGAACTCTTGCGTACTGCAGCCACTTGGGCATGCAGCACAATTAAAAAAAAGATGGAGAGGTCTGCTTACCAGCTCCAGAGCAGCGGGTTTCGTCGTCTCTGGGTCGCCCGTCTCAAGGGCGCTTTGAAGCCTTTCACGGGTTCTGGGCGGCCTTGAGACGGGTGGCGTCTGCTTCCTGCGGTGGGCTCCACGCCGGGCCGAAGGGGCGGGCTGCGGCGGAGCCGGTGCAGTCACCGCAGGGGGACGCCCTTGGAGATGAGTAGACGGGGTGAGGGATCTTGAGCCGCGCCGGGGCAGGATGTGCCGGCTAGCATCCGTTTACTGCTCCACCATCGAGAACTGCTGGGCAAAGTCCTTGATGGTGTCACCAAATAGGCCAACCTGTGAGATGGGGGCAGCAAGGAATCATGTCCTGTTGGCCTCACTCATCTCGACCAGGTTGAGCCAAAGGTGGCGCTCCTGGACCATTAATGTGGACATCGTCCGCCCGAGAGACCACGCCATGACCTCCGTCGCTTGGAGAGCGAGGTCGGTCGCCGAGCGCAGTTCCTGCATCAATCCCGGGGTGGAACTACCCTCGTGCAGTTCCTTTAGCGCCTTGGTGGACTTGCAGGAGAGCTATGGCGTACAGGGCGGAGGCGGCTTGTCCAGTGGCACCGTAGGCCTTGGCCGTCAGAGACGATGTAAACCTACAGGCCTTGGACGGGGGCTTTGGGCATCCGCGCCAGGTGGTGGCGCTCTGCGGGCATAGGTGCACCGCGAACGGCTTTATCCACCGGGGGATTGCCGAATAGCCCTTGGCCGCCCCACCATCAAGGGTAGTGAGGGCGGGGAAGCTGAAAAGATTGGGACCGGGCAGTAAAAAGTGCCTCCCACGACCTTGTCAGCTCTTCATGCACTTCCGGGAAGAAAGGAACGGGGGCGGGGCGTGGCTTTGAGCGGCACCGCGAGCCCAGGAACCAATCATCGAGCCGCGAGGGAAGAGCAGAGGGTTCCACTCTAGCCGACACTCGCGGCTGCCCGGGAAAGCATGTCGTCATCTCCGCGTCAGCCTGTGACTGGACAATCGTCCCCGATGGGAGGAGCCCAGTTGAGGCTTCCGCGTCCGACTGGATGAGCCTGCTCTCCGATGCCGTGCTCGAGAGCTCATCACTTTCGCAGGCTCCGAATAAGAGGTCGAACTCGCCGTGAGACGAGCCGGCAGACTCATCCGGAAGCCCAATCGGGGCAGACGAGCATGCTGGGGAATGGGAGGTCCGCGGGGGGATACCCGGCAGAGGCGGTCCCATTGGGTTCCCCAAATCGCCCCCAGTGCTAGCCGCACTGGCCTCATACCCGTGGGTAAAAGGACCGAGGCCGGGAGCCTCTGGGGTGGCTTGCTTTCTTACGAAGGCAAGCCGCGACTGCATCGTTGCCATGGACATGTCCTCGCAATGAGAACATGACCATCCACATAAGCTGTCTCCACGTGAGCAGTGCCCAGACACGAAAGACAGTGATCGTGATCGTCAAAAGGCGAGAGATAACGAGTGCAACCAGGAATAACACAATCGGAAAAGCATCTTTAAAAAGACCGTCCATGTGTGCCGCTCTTTTAGAGAAATATACTCTTTTAGAGAAATATACTCTTTTATTTCTGCCGAAGTGCCCAGGGGCGTTCTCTGCAGTGCACCAGTGCAGAGGAGGGAGAAGCCACTAAAATGCACCGTCAGATCCAGCAGAGGTGAATGAACAGTCATGGGAAATCAGCTCAGTGAGCATGACCGTTCAGGTCCGAAGAGAAAATCTGAATGAGTGGTTGCATACTAGCTCCTTTTATACCCGTATGTCCGGAGGAGTGGCATGCAAATACCATTCGCCAATTTTCATTGGCCTTTTATCAAAGACCAGAGGTGTCTCGGGCTCCCAAGAGTGACCCCTAGTGTCACTACATCGACACAACGTCGAGTGAGTGACAGATAGGGAACAATGTGGAAGAGTGGTTAAAGATCGTAGCAGCACCGTTGTGCACTTGAAATAGGCACCTCGACTGCTTCAGCTGGACTGTCCCTGTATAAGTACACTGAAGTTGTTTTGAATTAAAGCATCAGTTAAATTACTAATTTGTAAATTAGTAGAATGAATCGTGCTGCTTTTAACCAGTCATGGCTGAAAACGATGTTTACCACTCTCAGATGTAATTTTTGCTATAAAATATCAATACTCATCAAACAGTATAATGATAGCAATTCATTTCCTTTTCCTTTCTAAATGTGACTTTTGAGACATAACACATTCCTTGCTTTCATTCCTGATGATCATCAGGTAGCGTAATGTGTTGTGAATTCAGTGACTCTAGTTTAAAGGGATAGTTCACTCAAAAATCGAGTTCTGTCATTGTTTACTCACCCTCATATCTTCTGTGGAAGAATATAAAGGCCACTCTTTTTCATATATTGAAAGTGAATGATGTCTGGGACTGTCAAGCTCCAAAATGTCAATGAAGCACAACACAAAGCTATTGTATGACTATAAATAGCACACGTCAAATGGACTAATAGTATGATACTTTTAATGATAGTCATTCACTTTCTTTATATGGAAAAGCGCAGCTAGGGTATTCTTAAAACATTTACCTTTTGTGTTTCATGGAAGAAAGTCAAATGGGTTTGGAACGACATGAAGGTGAGTTAATAATGACAGAATTACTTTTTTGGGGTGAACTATCCCTTTAACTTGCTTCACAATACTTTGTTGGACATCTGTATCTAGCTTGCATTTATGGCAGGCAACATGACTTCTTCGGGACTGACCAGATGGCTTTTGAAGGAAGGGACTCGTGGACCTCTGTGCTCTTTCTCAGCATTTGAAGCAGTTCACTGGTTCACTTAACCTCACTGGTTTTGTTTTACTGTACTGCCTTCATCTTCATACACTACAGACTATGGGGTGATTTGGAGGCCGTTTGATGTGTTTTTTCCTCTGTCTGCAGTAGTCTGAAAAATTAATCAGAGATGTCTAGCGATCTACAGCTAAGGAAGCGGGTTTGCTGATGATATCTGCTTGCACAGACCCAAAGTAAATTTGAAGGCAATGTTTCTTGTGCAGCAGATTTTATCGTTCAAGGTTTCTGCTGTTCGAAACTCAAGACAGCTGTCTTTTGTCATTTGTTTAATCTATTCTTCTACAGTTCTCAAACTTTTATATTTTCTAAAATGAGCATTTCTCATGGCCTACTGTTATAATGGCCTCTTATAATGTTGTTGTGAAGTACAGTACTGTGCAAAAGTCTTAGGCACATAAGATGTTTCACACAAACATTTGTCTTAAGATGGTTTTTTATATCTTCAGCTTTAGTGTGTCAATAGGAAATATAAATGTTAGACTCCCAAACATTACTTTTGCAAATAGAATAGAATAGAAGAACAGGGAGCCCTGCAACAGATGTCATGGCCCCCACAAAGCCCCCCACTGAACATCGTGTCAGTCTGAGATTACATAAAGAGACAGAAGCAATTGAGACAGCCTAAATAGATAAAAGAACTGTGGTGAATTCTCAAAGAAGCTTGGGACATCCTATCTGCCAACAACCAAGAAAAACTGTGTCCAGGTGTACCTAGGGGAATTGGTGCTGTTTTAAAGGCAAAGGTGGTCACACCGAATATTGATTTAGCTTTTTTATGTTTACTGGACTTTGTATGACATTAATTGATTAAAGATATCCTCACTATGCAACATGTTTCACAAGTGCCTAAAACTTTTGCACAGTACTATATATATATATTATTTTATTTTTTTATTTTATTTGTTTTTACCAAATATTTTGTCTTTTTAGTACCTTCATCAGGTTGTCTTAATTCACTAGTTACATACATATACATAATATGTAATAAACATTTATGTTCATATATAAATGCATAGATGAGTGTATTGAATGAATACATAAAATATACACAGAGAGAATAAATTACATCACCAAATTATCAAATAGAGATTCCTCACTACTAACTCACATCAACCTCTTTATGGAAAGTAAATATAAATATGAATGTGAATAAATAAATATGTCAATGCAGCATATGTGCAGCCCTGTTGTTTTTTTTATATATCATTTTATTCTGTAGTATTGATTTACTTCAACTTTTTTTAGTGGTCTTCCCATCCAAACATAATAAAAAAAAAAACAGATTTACAAATGAGAAACAAAAAACTCAAATGGAATGGATTTCTTTAACTTGAAGAGCATTAAACCAAGCAGCAATGTTTACTGTTTAGCCCCTTCTAAAAAAGCATCTATTTTTTTTTCCGTGTGTATAAAGAAATGAACAATGTTTGTGTTGATAAAAAAATATGTCCTCTTTGGCCAAAACATTTAAATGAACCAAAATGAGCACTTTTGATGCATCTGAGCCAGAGAAATTAAGAGCTCCTGATGGAGACTGTAGTTCTTGATCCAGTATCTAAGTTACTGCCAGATGTGTGTATGTCTGTTGCACCACCTCCACTCCATCGTCTTGCTCTCAGCATCCTTTCAGGCTTGGTGGCGGGGTTGACATTTAGCTGTGACATCACTGCTCCATGTAGCAGAAGTGAGCCACGGTGACCCAGGGCTGAGTAAACAAACACACTATCAAGTGAATGCACAGAGCAGACGAAAGGCCAGGCAGCACGCTGTGCTGAGGGTACAGAGCACAAAATCTGTGCCAGACTCCTTTTGGGCTCACAGAAAGAGAGAAAGAGGGAGAAAAATTCTTCTTTTTCTTGAACTTGTACTTTCACAGTTTTTACAAAATAATTCATGCATTTGTTTTGTAATTGTCAGTGTGATTAGAACACGGTTTGTCTACCTTTTCTTATCCAGGGACAGATTGTCTATGTGACGTTATATAATAACTTTCATTTAATAACTTTTTCAAACATTTTTACATGATTCTAAACTAGTGCTGATAGAGTTTCTCCTCCTACCTTTTCTTCATTGGTTCATTGCGCCACTATATTGTCTGACAGAGAATGTTTTTTACAAATTTACATTTGTTCAGTTATGATTTGTATGCTCTATAGAAGTAACCAAATCTTCTGAAGATTATACAAGTGGTTGTTAATTTCGATTGAAAAACCTATAGAACAAATTAACCATATCAAGAAATAATCTTTGAAATATACAGAACATATTTTTTGTTAAAGAAATTAACGTATCAGTCCACAGACCCCCTACAGTGCCTCTGACCCGCAGGGGTCCGTTGACGCCTGGTTGCAAACCCTGGGATAAGATTACAGTTTTTTAATATTGGTTTCCTTCTAACTCTCTTTCTAACTCTCCTAAAGTTTACATGCAGTCTTAAAGGGCTAATTCACCCAATAATTTAATTCTCTCATTTTCTCACCCTCATGCCATCTCAAACTCATATGACTTTCTTTCTTCTGCAAACACAAACAATTATAATTTGAAAAATGTATGATGTTGTTTTGTCCATATAATGTAAGACAATGGGGTCCAAAACATTCAAGCTCCATAAAGGTGGCATAAAATTAATCCATAATCTGACACGAGTGGTTTATTCCATGTCTTCTGGAGCAATACAATCGCTTTGGGTGACAGACAGAAATTTAAGTCCTTATTCACTATAAATCTTCGGCAGAAGAAGGAAAGTCATACGAGTTTGAGATGGCATGAGGGTGAGTAAATGAGAGAATTATAATTTTTGGGTGAACTGTTCCTTTAAGTCTCATTATTTGTCCAACTTTTCTCTTTTCGTTCTAACTATGTTCTGTGTTTTATAATGCAACAAGTGTTCCAGTTGTTCGTCCCGAACGTTTTGAAGAGGGTCTCAGCGTGAAGCACTGTGCCCTGTCTCTGGTGGGTGAGCCCATCATGTATCCTGAGATCAACTCCTTCCTGCGACTCCTTCACCAGCAGCGCATATCCAGCTTCCTGGTCACCAATGCCCAGTTCCCCGAAGAGATTGGGTGGGCTTCAGGGTGTACTGTTAAAAATTGTTCACATCTTTTTATTTTTTTATTTTAAATCACTCTTAACTTGTTTATCTGGCTTTTATCCTGTTTCTATAGTGGAAAAGTTCTATAAACAGATAAAAAAATAAAACAAAAAAACTGTTCACATCATAACTAAAAATGTACGCCTCATTTTCATGGGTCTCTGAATAAAATGTTTGCACACCTGAACAACAGCAAAATATACTCCAGTGCTTTAATTTAAAATATATTCACATGCATAAATGCAAAATAAAACTTATCTGACCTTTTTTTACATGCTTTAATGCAAAACCGATTTGTTGTTACTTTCTTGGAATAGAATGATGAGAACAGATTTACAGAATAAATTCCTTGATGCGCATCAAAAAAGTCAATTAACTACTAACCAGTAAGGGTGTAAATTGCCAGTTTCATCATGATACGATCTTGTATCGATTCTCTTAGCCAGCGATTCGATGTTTGCCGATACCTCAAAGACTGCCGCAATGCAATTTCAATTTGATTCGATTCAGGGGCTGTGATCGATATTAGGATATTATGTGCCTATTTTACACAGTCAATTACATTTATTATGTCAAAATTTGCAACCAAAATATAATTTTAATGTTTATATTCAGCTCTCTGAAAAGTGCAAATCCAGTATCCACATTGGGACATCCACAACAAAATAAGGTACTTGGAATGAGGAAACCACTACAGTGACAATTTGTCTTCTCTACAACAGTCAAGCAATTCTTTCAATCTAAAATACTTACATACCCACGACAAGAGAGTATGTGCTATCAGTGTTTTTTCTTGCTAACATCATCCATGGTTGTATTGAAAAATTCTGTCACAGTTTACTGTGATGAATGTTAGTAAGGGTGTTGATGAGAAGATGTGTAAAGTCTTGTAATTGATGTTGGTGCAGGGCAGGTGTTTTCTCTTTCCCTTATCAGTGCTGTTCAGAATATCGGGACTCTAGCCATTTGACATGGTTAAATTGGTCCAAAGCGCTTTAAAAGCAAAAATTCTCATGTAGAATTAAAGTTGTTGCATGTGCCACCATACTGAGGGAAGCCCGATTTAATTGCGCATGTGAACCGCTCCATGCTATTCTGTCATCGGAGCTTGCAGCTCTGTTGATGCGCGTACACACACGGATAGAGCAGAGAGCAATTTAAATCACTTTATTCACGCCGTGCACATCTGTGTCTCACATGAGAAGTGTATTTAGTGCTTATAAAGCGAGATGAATATCATAAGGTTGCTGCATCGCATGACGGAAATGCATACAGACGTGGCTGGCATTAGAGCGTTAAAATACAGGTGCATCCTAAAATAATATACATCAATCTTTACGCGTTGTATCGATGACCTTGCATCTTTGGTTAATCGATCCAGATCAATGGATCGTTACACGCCTACAAACCAGCAGACTAACATTATGGCATAGCATCTCATATGTTGTTCTGGTCATTGTGAAATGGCATTGTTCTAGACATAAGGTATGTCCCTTCAATCACTAGCAAACCTGAAGTTCATCAGAGCGTTTTGTCTGCACACCCTACACTGCAAGTAATTTATTACATTTAATAAAAGAGCTTCAGTGGCTTCCCCAGGCTACAACTTCCATTTCCATTTAGAATTTGTGCCAGTTTCTGCAGAAATTATCTTGGGAATTTCCAACCCGATATCACGAGAATTTGTTACAATAATATGAGGTGGTTTTTTTTGCAGTTTGTTTGAGTTAATTCAGTTTAACCACCACGCAAACCACAAAATTGCGCGGGGCCCCAGACGTTGGGGGCCCCCCCGGCCCGAGTAGGAAAGCTCTGCAAAAACCGCTTGTCTGCGGTCTCAGATTGGTTCACAAAGCCGCTGGGTTCGGGTCAGTAGGACTTTGTAATTTATGAAAAATATATACAGGCCTTCCGAACTTGTTTCGCCCACGCACGCTCACTCACAGATACGCAAAAAAGGATGAGGGGGTGTTCATACTGAACGTGTTTTTGCATGCGTCTACTCTGTTTTTCCATTGTTTTTTTATGAAAACATGCGCTGGACGAACGTCCTTGACTGCTGTACTGTGTCTCGCTGTTTCTTCAGTGTCTCACGCAAGACCAGCACATTTTTAGGCACTGTCAAGTTTAAATAACTACAGGTTTCAAAAACGCATGTCGAGACACCTGCATTCTGTTTCATTCATTGTGCTGCATACTTGGCTTCAACAGCTGATAGGATAGGAAGAATTTAAGTTATGATTTAACATTTTTAGCTACATTTTTCAAAATGGGGCCCCGGGTTGGTTGGTTGCGTGGGGCCTCAGAAGTCGTAAACCCACCCATGAGTTAATTTGCATGAAATCGTGCAAGTTATACACCCACCAATGAGAGATGCTTCCCTCTTGTCTTTGCAGTTCCCAAATTGGCAGTTGTTTCACGTTAATCCAAAACTGTGTTTTCGTACCTTTACCCTTTAACCCCTAACCCATATCCCATCCCTAAACCTAACCATCACCGTAAAAAAAAGAATTGTTGAGCAAACCAACAAAAATAAAGGCAACATTATGCAGTAAGATTTTTGAGAGCTCTCAACAACTTTTTAATAATTTTCCTCAGTAACATTGCTTAGTTTGGTCAATGTGGATTGTTTTGTTCACTAAAATGCTACAATTCTCGTTGAGAGAACTAATAATTTCTTGTTCAGTTAACTATCATATCGCAATATGAGAATTTTCATTTTGTCACCAATTCAGTTACAGTACTTTTACATTAAGTTATTTGCAATCTTTGCAAGGCAAGGCAATACATATAAATGTTTGACATTTGACACACAATAAACCTCAACCCATTTCACACAAACCTCAAAAACGGTTACAATCAACAAACCTCATTAAGTTAAAGGAAGAGCTCCAAACATCATCACACAATGATTAAGGGTGGCAAAAAAAACAACAAAAGAAGCATAAAGTCAGCAAACAGCAAATAAATAAGCCTAAAACACTAACTGCATAATTTATTCATGTTGCAATGCATGCTGGGAACTTGCAAATCAGCAGCATTGTTCAATATGAAATTGTTCGAATTCTCAAGAGACTATGTTGGAGTTTCAATGTGTGTTCTCTTGGGATGGTAATGGAGCTTTATTCACAAAATGTGTTCGCAATATTCAGATTTTTCGCATAAATTAAATTTACAACTTGGATAAAAACCTGGCTAGTGACAGAACAGTTTGCAAACCTCATTTTTCCTCTATGCCCTTGCGACATGTGGATTTGCTGTTTTCTCTTATGTGTGTACTTTACTGGTCATATAGTTTATCTTTTCGCTGTATTGTTTTGTTTTAACATTTTGATTTAGCAAGAATATGCTATTCACATAAAAATAATTTGTGTGAATAGCCCTTTAATCATTAGGTTCACATCTATTATGGGGACAAAATAGTTTATTGTTTTATCTCTTGTTGTGCCATTCAGTGCTTCAGTCATTCTGATCCACAGAAAACACTCCTGTTTCTGTATGTGTTTGTTTTCTGTGTATCTGTACATGTTTTTAACTGCCGAACATCCTTCAGTTTGAAGTTCCGCAGTCTTTGATGTCTCACGCGGGCTGTAACCGGACTGATAAGCCATAATCAGGCGCAGAATTGCAAATTACAACCTTCCACTCCCAGCTCCTCCAATTCTCCCGCCTTGTTCTAAATTCATGAGTTTTCAGAAGTAGCAAAAAGGCTTTTAGCTCCCCGACTCATTCTGCTCACCAGCTTAAAGCAAAATACATTCTCGTCTCATTCACCCGACTGCTGCGCACCAAACCCTCTGACAGATCATGTGGGTTATCTCAGGGTAAGGTCTGTCACCTAAACCACTGGAATATGTGACAAACGCTTGTCAATAGTTGTGGTGTTTACCTCATGTCTTCAAGCTTTGTCTGGCTATCATGCTGAGACAGGCCTCTATTCTGTAATAAACAAACAAACAGAGGAAACAGAGTTGATATTCACAGAGGGTCCCAGCACAAAGCCCCCCATCTGAGAAAGGCTATCTGATATTGCATTATAATGAATGTCTGGACCAGCTGCTTTGCTCATATCAGTATTTAGATTTTTTTTTACATTTTTTTTTTTATTTCAATGATAAATTGGTACACAAGTAGAAAAGGCTCAACTACAACTCAAATTAACAGATGATACTGAGACATTTTTGTAATTTCAGTGTTTTTAGTGTTGTCTAATTTTAAGAGAATTTGCTCAGTAAGTAATAAGGTTTGAGAGGCCATGCATATTAGGAACATTCACAATATGGCGCTTAGGATCATATCCACTTTTTGTTTTTTTGTCATCAGTTTTGCATGTGCCTGGCTGGCATATTAACCCTTCTTCCCGCCATGTTGAGATCACATGACCAGACAAATACTACTCACTTAATCTTGGTAACCCCACTTTTATCGGGCACTCTTGCTCACTAATTAATCATGGGTGACTGTGATTAGTGCATTTCTACAATGGAACCGGAAAACTATTGCTTTCTCCATGATGCTGCATCCTTGATCCATGGACAGTCTGAAGAAAATTGACCGTCCACTTTTTAAAGACTTCTGGCAGCGCTTCCTGGACAGTCTCAGAGCTCTCTGTTAAAAGGTCAGTCCACTCTCCACATAAAACTGAGGTCTGGACTCTTGAGTGAAATGTTGATTTTCTCCAAGTAATTCAGCCATATTATGGACATTTGTTTTTTTATATTTTAAGGAGTGTTCTGAGTTCAATACAGACAGTAGGTCAGAAGTTCTTCAGCTGAAATCAGTCCATGCTTACTGATATTCGAATCAAAGCCCTCCAGTGGCCAAAGATGGAAGTGTTGTTAAATGTATGGCCATGTGTAAGCTTCAGTTTCTGGGTGAAATTTCCACAGGGTGGCGCCAAAAACAAAGTGGCATTTTTAGTTGTAAATGATGTAATAGTTTACATGAATGCATATTTTATTAACCATACACCCAAACCAAAACCCCAACCCTAAACCTGACAGGAGTGGAGAAAAAATTATAATTTCAGAGCGAAAATACAACCTCTGTATCATGCTCTTCATTGGTTGTGAACACAATAACTTCTGGTTTCCATGGGACCAGACACCCGTCAGCATTGAAAAAAGCAACTATTTGTTGGCTCATCAACCACAACATATGAAAATAAATAGCTTCTACTCAGAAATGTACATTTCAAATTTTAACGTAATTTGCTTTAATGTGTACAACACAAAATATAAATTCTAAGGTGAACTTAGAGTGATAAATAAAGTAAAAGAATAATTGTGTGTTCCTTGAAACTCTTTGGCTCAAAATCCATCAAATTAAGATTTTATGTACTAAAAATGTAATCGATCAAGTACAGAACTGAGGTTGTGGAAAATACCCATGAGCCCTTGTGCTTTTAAGCATGTTTGTTTGGTCAAAAGGAATTTATTGGGGTATTTAATCTGTTTTTTTATTAAGAATTCATAGAGATTTTAGCTCTTTTTAGTATTATTGATGTTGCTTTACCGTAATTAGTTGTTTTGTGTAAAGTCACCATTTGGGTGATTAGTGTTCCCTTTGGTGAAGTTGGATCCTGTTCAATCTATGTGATTTTCCTTGCACATGTGTATCTGCGTAGCTGAAGTGCAGCTTAATCTGCTTTTCTTTGGGGATTGACTGACCTTAGTTTTTATTTTCTTTTGAGCCAATTAAATTAATAGAAACAATAATATAAATGTTAATTTGAAACAAGCCATGCTTCCATTGAAAGTCATTACTGTAAACGTGATTGTTATTTTGATTTTTTTACAAACTGAAGGACAAGTCAAAATTATTTATTTTCTGTGGTAATCAATAGCATTCAAAAGAAGAGCTTTTTGTATAGAACTTGAACCAGGAACATTCACTTGTGAAGTGTCCCTGTGAAGTGCCTTGAAAAGCACAGCTTTCTTTAAACTGTTCATATATTTCCTACTGAAACATATAGTTTGGGCGGGACTTGTTAAACAGATTGTGCCATTTTTTAAAATAGCCAATAAGCACATACAAACATTCCTCTGTCCACCGTGCTGCTGTTAGAGAGTGAAAATGTACAGAAATTGAGCGATCTCAACCTAGTCCGGATGCTTTTCCACTCACTTGAGATCCGAACAATGATCAAACTGACCCTTACTATCCAGCATAACCAGCCCACAAACAAAAACAGCGCATCATGGACTTCACTAATGATGAGGCAGGAGCTGTTGTGCAAGTCATGTAGATGAATCAGAAACAAGCTAATAAAACATTACAATATTTCAATGTTTTCAATCACACCTCACTAAATAGAAAGAGCAAAGAAAACGTACTCGTGATGTACATCCCAAGAAACCTCTGAAAAATGGCTGCATTAAATATAAACTCCAGACACTTTCATCGCGTCTCATTCCTGCAATTGTGTTCCAACCAGAAGTGATAGTCCCTATGCCCTTTTCCCTTCAAAGACAATTATCCTCCACTCTGAGGGCTTCAGGGGGCTGAAAGGTGATACCGGTCAGTCACAACTCACTTTTACAGTGATTATTATTGGTAATTCTGTTTGGAAAGACCCCACAACATGGATTGTGCTTCCTTTGAGGCGCCCTACAAAGGAATAATCAGCACAGGTGAGAACACAGCCATGTGCAGTGAACAGGTTAGGGGGAGGGTGCCTTCTCGTTCTAGAAAGCATTTGATTGGACAAAGTTTCTCTGCACTTTGGTGTTATGACTGTGCCTCGATCTTTCTAGCCGGAAGAGCGAGACTGCAGAATTTAAATGCTCTTATCTTCTGAAAATTAATTTTGTCAACCTTTAGAAGTACACTGGCATATAGATGACCCTAAAGCTAATAGATTTGGACTAAAAGCAGCAAAATATTAATTTTGATTTCACAGGTCTTTAAGGAGAAAAGTAAAGCATATTGTACGTTTTAGCCTGAAAGAAGCTCAGTCCTATTTTAGGACCTACAGTTGGTTACAATCAGAGACATGGACCCTTGTTTAGCTAGAGAGCCAGATAAAATGGTAAATATCTAGAGAACAAGGCCTTGTGTAAGACTGTGTTACTTGTTGTCTTTCAAATGTACATGGATCGTAATGAATATATAAGAACTGTGATGAGATTAATACTTCAACACCATACACTTTTAAACAGCTTATATATTGAGCTCATACTGTGTAATAATCATTACCTATCTTTGCACTGGCCCTCTAATTTAGACCGAAAGCAAGTGTGATATTTATTCAGAATGATTTAACTGTCTGTAGTCTCTAAACTCATCATTGATAAAGTATTTACAAGGTCAATAGTCCTCTTTTGTATTACCGCAAATAAAAAATATTGCCAGTCCTAAGAAATATCATTTTATTGCCGAAAGCTGTTTTGTCTCGCTTGTCTTCACTCATAATTTTGTTCCATAATTTTCCATTTACTCACCCTCATGTTGATCCAAACCTCTATGACTTTCTTTCTTCCATGGAACACCAAAAGAAACGTTAGGTAGAATTACAGCCTCAGTCAACATTCACTTTCATTGTTTGGAAAAAGGTGCAAAGAAAGTAAATGGTGACTGAGACTAACGTTATGCCTAACATCTCCTTTTGTGTTCCATGGAAGGAAGCAAGTCATATTGGTTTTTAACGACCTGAGGGTGGGTAAATAATGACAGAATTTTCATTTTTAGTAAACTATCCCTTAAGTATACAGTATTTGTTGTCTGCCTCTTAATACTGCTGGATGCTTCTCAAATGCTTAACTGCAGTGTTGCAGTGAAGATCTGAAGTTAAAAATGCCAGCATGATGAAGTGGAAGTGCAGATACTGTCAGTCAATGGCTCTTACTCAGGGATCAGCATGCTGAGATGACAAAGTCAGTTTGTCCCATGGAGGCCTTGGCATTACTGCCTAATGATTTAAGTGCCATCATTCTGCGATGATTCATTGTGCCTGTGTGCTAAACTTCTGTAATGACTTCACTGAATTTGCCGTTGAACAGAATGCTTGGTCTGTGTGTGTGTTTGTCTGTACATATGTGCATCTGTGAGTCATAAAGAGGAAGACAGAAGAACAGAAAGTGTTTTTCTCTTTTCTAATGAGTTGAGATCACCTGCAGTGCCTTGACTGCTTATTGTCTGAGGAAAACGACTTGCACTGATGGAGCTGTAGATGCTTCAGCTGGTCCAGTCCAGCAGGCATTTAGATGTCCAGGCCTAATGTCATTAGAATGTCTTCGGAATGTACTCTCTGATGCATAATGCACATCAAGGATATTCAACTCCGGTTCAGGAGGTCCAGTATCCAGCTTAGTTTCGTTCCACAAACATGCCTTAGCTGCATCTGTACTGTCAGAGTATGTACTGCATTTGATGAAGAACATACTTCTTAGCCGTTTATAATGTACGTTCTTTAGGTACGTATGTATGCATGCGAGTAGTATGAATACATTTCTGGACATGCTTCTTCCGGGAATGTGTGCATTGTCCTGTTACCTGAAAGAATGAAAATAATCCACTCTGGTTTTGTTAAACAATAGAATGCAAGAAGTTCTTGTGGCCTGACATCTTGTTTGACTTCATCACTTTCACATTACCTGTCTAAACTGGCACTAATTTCTAAGGCAGTCTTTTATGCCACTGTTAACCTCTCTAATTATTTCATGACTTTTTCATCACCCTCTTTCACTTCTGAGAAATAGAATTATAAAGCATGTTTCAGGCATATTTGTCAAAGATAAATAAGATACAAGTGTCAAAACAAAAACATTTAACATGGCTGTTTAATTCTCAACATGTATACCTGCAACTGGAAATTTTCAGTCAGTATTGTTTACAGTGTATTCTGATTAATTGCTTCTTAGATATTGACCAACAGCGCATTTTTTTTTTTTTTAATATATATATGTGTGCAGTGACTTCATTAATGTGGAGTTGAAGTATTCTAATACAGACTGAGTTAGCAACCACTGTTTCTTTCCAACTAGACTGATCAAACACATGAGTCTTAGTTTCTATGAGAAACTTTTACTTGTCTCATTGGTAGACGATTGAAATGCTATACAGTATGCCTTCATACATTTTCTGTAGAGTCTGTACAATGTCAAAGCTCTTAGAAATTCTTAGTTCTCCTTAGTTAGAATGGTTAGTCACAGTTATGCGTCTTTCAGTGAAACACAAAATAGAGTTTTTGAAGAATATTTACACAGTTCTTGAGACCATATCTGTCAAATTCCAAAAAGTGTGAAAAACTCCATGAAAGTGATCCATACGACTCATGTGCTATTTCTCAGTCTAAAGCCTAATTTACATTATGGAAGAAGCTGAACTATTTTCTCCTGGATGAACTTAAGCACCCTAGGTGAATGAAGTCAGAGTTTATACTATGCGTGGCGTCATTTTAAAATGAGCTCCTACTGGTTACGTCACAGGTTTTAACGTGCTGTTCCAGCCGTGGAAGTAATGGCAGTAATACAGGTTTTTCTCTCTGTGGATTGCCGCTTTTAGTGCTGTATCGCTTCTTTGCCTTATTCTTTGCCACTTCCACTTTCAGCGACAAGCTATTTGATCTGAGTTCATAAAAACTCTCTCCATGCATTTGTCATGGCCACGCTGTCTTTGTGGAGTTTGTGCTGCAAATAATATTTAAAAAAAATATACTTCTGTACAATCTCTGAGAGACGGGCTTCAAAATTATCCATTACAACAACGACAGTAACCTAGGTAACAACTTCTCAGGTGGCACACACAACTGTAAATAAAAAACAACACGTCCAAATCACGCCCATGATTCATTTTATCATTCATGATAAAACTGTTTCATGATAAAATATTTTTATTCCTTCATTCGTGAAGCTCTTCAACCAACCGAGTTCTCCTAGGTCAAGAATTTTCAGAGTTGTGTGCGAAAAAGAGAAATATCACCAACTGAACAAATTTTACTAATTGATTAATTAATTGGTGGTGATAGTTGCTATTTGTAACTACTGATTATCAGGAAAAATCTATTCTGATAGTTGCCGGTAGGTTTTTTGTTTTATTCCTTCATGTTTCACTGTGGCCGGCGCTGGAGGATTCTACAGTTAGAACGATTTGGTTCTACAGTATATCAGTGGTCTCTAGAGGTGAAATAAAAACAATCACTGACAAACAGTGTTCATCCATATTTTTATCCTCACTTCAGTGCAAATTTGGTTATTTGGATTAGATAAATCACGTTTTCTAAACTGAAGCAAGGGCATGAAAAGAAAAATGCAACTCCATGGAAACGTACCCCATCAGCACATACGTTGTGTCTTCAACTTTATATCTTGTGAATAATAATAAAAAAAACTTATCTGGTGAAAAATACAGTATATGTATATACATACAAAATCCTTAATCAGGTGAATATTAATGTTATAAAAAGCTTAATTTAGTAAACAGTTAAATATAGAGCACTGTAACAGAGCCATTTCAAAATAAGAGTCCCAAAATAAGTAATTGTATTTTGGGCTTGTTTATAGTCCAGCATTACTCTCCTAATATTCTTTTTTATTATTAGGATTTTGGTTTCACAATCTGGGATTTTATTCACTTTAATGTCTGTGCCTGTCATAGTAAGGGAAAGTTAAGAAAGTTTTTTTTTTTTTTTTTTTGTTTACATTCTATGAATCGATTTTCAAAACTAACTGCCGATTAATCGGTTATTGGTCTTTTCCACCACCTTAGATATCGGTATCTGCAAAATCCACCATCGGTCAACCTCTAGTTGAGGGCATTTTTAAAAGTCTCAGTTGTCAGAGGAGGAACATAAACATAGCAAAATCAGTGCATTTGAATGAAATCGTTTTAGTGTGGACATGACCTTAAGATTCTTTAAATTCCTATATAGCATTTGCATTCGGAAAGAAATGAGTGAGTAAATAAAGACAGAATTTTTATTTTTGGTAAACTATCCCTTTAAGCCAGAGATATCTGAAACAAACTCCATATGTTACACTAAAAAAACCCAGCACTGTCATTGACAATCCTGCATTGAGCTCAATATAGGTGCTCTTATATCTCTTTAATTCTGTTTCTTTTATTAGCAGATTCTGTGAAAGTGTTCTGCATTCAGAGAGAAATGCTCTGCTGTCTGGCTTAATGACCTTTAAAACGAGCTTTGCCATAAAACCAGTCACATAACACCAGTAACACCACCTCAGATACTGTCACAAAAAGGGGCGCAACTCCATTTTCACACTGCCGAGTGTAGAAATTAAATGAGAGTCTGTGCAATAATAGTCTACTTGCATTACATCTAAAAAGCAGCAGAATTATGCTACTTCAGTAGAAACTATTAGCACCCTTATTTTGTTTGTTGTTGAGTGGATTCTTCCTGTTTGTTTTGAATTCAAAGACTGGAATGATCTTGTTGGCTCTTTTGGACTGTGTCCTTGTGAATGATGAGTTTATTTTGAAGTAAGGATGCATGAATATAGACATTTTGGACGATACCAATAGCTGATATTTTATTTTTTATGTTGTGGCCGATAATCAGTATGATGACCAAGATTATACCCAAGACTGTTTGACTATACTGTTTTGCCTCTTGTATCACACTAAACACACTCTTATCAAAATGTTTACATATTTAAAAAATGGGGCCTGGCTCGCAGTTACGCTCCAACAAAATGAACAGGGGCCCTCCTCACACCCCATTCAGACAGCGAAATGACGGTGAGGGGGGTACTGGTCCGGCACAGACTTTTTTCCACTTCATGCACTGCTCTTATGTAATATGTAAGTTGCATTTTAAATTTTGCCCATGTGTGATTGGATATCACAGTGGAGACACATTTTACCCATTTGCTTTGCAGCAGAGCAGGGAAATATAGTGATGTTTTTAAACAAGAACAAGGACTCGTGTCAATGTTTCCTCTACACAATATGAGTGCCTTTTATTGTATGTGACTGTGAGTAATGGCCACATTTTTTAGATCACAGATGACATTTTCCTCACTATAAATAAACTGCAAAGAGTGTATAATAGCAGGTGGCATCTTCACACTATTTTTTTTTTTCATGATCAACCTTATGCTTCTAGCAGTTGGATGAATTACCGCTTGAGTTACAGTGCCCTGTTAGAGAATATGTGCTATGAAGTAAAGAGATGAAATGTGACATTTTACATTTACTTTTACTCTTTTAGCAGATCCTTTTATCCGGAATTACATACAAATTAGAGCAATGCAGTACAATAGATATAGCATAATTTGGCAAAATTACATCTTGATTGGAAATGACATCCAATAAAAACATTCCGTTCACAAGTGATGTTTACCTTGAATTCTTTGTTTTCAAATATCACTTATCTCATATTTAATCTGAAGCATGCTCTTCACTGACATACATGTATTTGTCAACTTGATAAAAAGTACACTAATGTTTGAAAAAACATAATTGGGGCAAAATTGTTTGCAATTTTGGGAAATTATGCCACAACAGTGGGACAGCAAATCATTTTCACACAGTAAATATTGAAATGGTTTTTTATATTACTATTTGTTTGGATTATCATATGCAATTATTTACATTTCAGAATGGATTTGCAAAGTTTAATATTGAAAGTCTGGGTCTGGTACAAGGCTAAAACAATAAAAATCCATACTTAAAAGGAATTTGAAAAGTATTGAAAATAAATGATGAAGTCAATTTTAATGTGATCTTCATATAACAAAAAGAAAATAGTTCAAATCTGTTTGTTTTAATAAAAATCAAGTTGAAGAAACACCTAGTAATGTGCACTTAAAAATATTTGACTTCGTGGCTTTTGTTGTTACGCTGTGCATTGACAATGTGAAATCCTATGGAGTTATTTATTAAATATTGAAGACTCTGTATAAGAAGGAAGAAGATACATTGGGATTAAGTATTTGAGGTCTCTACAAAACAGGGATGTTAGTTTTGCATGCCCTTGCATGGTTGAGTGTTGTTTGTTAAGTGCACATGGACAGAAACCATCCCTTTATCCTAAATGTGTCCTTGGAATCTCTTAAGCTTTCTTTCTGAATAAGCGGTTTCACTTAAAAATTGCTGGGCTCATAGCACTCTTACTGATTTTTGCTCGGCACTCAGCACTCATGTTTGTTTGTTGAAGGAAACTGAAAGGAAATATTCCATTATGTCACAATTTCACAAAATACAGCACATGACAGATAAGAGCCATTTGCTGGATTTACTCTTACCATCTTAACATACAGTACCATTCAGAAGTCTTAAATCCAGATTAAACGCCCCTGCACACTTACTAAGAAATCGAAGAACAAACAGTTGTGCCTCATTTAAAACAAATTCTGGCCAAAACGTTTTGTGTTTTTGAGTTTGTTTCGGTGGTTCGTAATAACTCATCATGGCAAACTTTCAGGAAAACTTCTTACCGGCTGCTAAACACCTTACTGCCATTGGTCCACATCATCGGTAGGTGTGACCTGGAGCTCCACCTACTTTGAGACAGACAACTAATTTACATTCAGTCAGTTAAGATCAGTCAACATGAACACACCGGCATGCAGAGTTATTAGTGAGCTGGTCAAAATCCTACATCAGTAGGATCGTTCTCGTAGAGACATTTTCCAAGAACATGCACCTACTCGTGATATGAGGCGTTCAAGTGAAAACTCCTTTTGTTTATCTAAAAACAGGTCTGCCGCATCAATACTAACCACACAACATAACACAGCTACACACAAACCAGAGAACAGAACTTTTTACTAAAGTACAACAATAATTGGTCATAACAAGCTTTGTATATCTTCTGAAGAAAATACGTGTAGTTATTGCCCCTGAAAAAGTCATCATCACAATGCTTCTCTTATTTAGAACCGGTTCCATAAAAAAAAAAAAAAAAAAAAAAAAAAAAAGGTTCCTGAACATGCAATTTTCCACTAATGCTACAGTACTGTCCCTTTACTGAATCTTTAGTGTAAAACACAGAGCGTGTTCAGTGCAGTCAGATTCCCAAACGAGTGACTCTAATGAGCTGGTTCTTTTTTAATCTAGAGCGTGCAACATACACTGCGACCAGTGCAGTCCGATTCCTGAATGAATGACTTGCTGCTAAGGGCAGGGAATGCAAAAAATAATTGTATTTCTTATTTCTAAATCATTCTTCCTCAACAGTACTAAAATAATCGTTAATGGAACCATTACGAATTCCCATTCCTAAGTAGATTGTATGTAGACCCTGCACAGTGTAAATTTTCTATATGCATTGATTGAATACCCAGAGGACCGACTACATTTGCCAAAATGTTAAGTATTCAACATAGCATTATGTGTGGAATCCTGGATCCCACAATGAAATGCACTCTACTTAACCTTCCATTTCCATTATGATGGATGAACTGGAAATAATATCAAAAGTGACTCAAGAAAGTCAAGACATTGGAGCACAAAATGTAATAATAATAATAAATTTAAAAAAATCAAAAATAAATAAATAAAAATAGGCTAATTTTATTTACAAAATGATACTGTATCTAGACGCTGATTGCTGAAATACACTGACTAAAATGAAGCATATTACTGTTTAAAATGACTGTTTTTAATTCCATTCTGAACATAGCCAATAACTTCACAGGCAGTGTTGGAAACTGGTTTCACAATGGCTTCAAAGGCACCATAATGTCATGTCTAATGATCTAGAACAAATTCAGGTAAGCTTTAAACATAACCAAGCAAATATTTAATGACTGCACAGCTAATCGTTTTAATTTCTTAAAAAAAAAAAAAAACAACAAAAAAAAAAAAAAACACATGTAACAATTAGGAATTTTAAGGAATTGTACATTTAGGAATTAATTTACTTCTTTCAACCTCTTCATCAGACATAATTTTTATTTATTCCACCAACCAACCAATCACATTCACTGGATTGTGGAATATACAGTACATCAAGGGAACATCTGTGCTGCCTTTAAAAATTTGACCAGGTGCAGGTAGATCATAGACAGGATGTTATGCTAACATTGGATTTTGATGTGGCTTGTTGCCTTTCTACCTCCGTTTGCCTGTGAAGGCAGCAGTTTTCAGCTTTCTGACATGGCCATTGGCTACCATTCCCTCATCCATCCCTGCTTTGCAAATCTGCTAGTTAGCATGGATCAGGCACAATGCTGATGGTGCTGACATCTGTACTTCCACAGCAACCAACCAACTAACCCTGCAAAGACATGCAGCCTATAGGGACAGAGACGGTTATTCTAAGGAATGTCAGACTATAACACAAACGCAGAGTCTTTGATTGACAGGGTGCAATAACAGGCATGGGAGGAATGAGTGTCCATTATCACTTGATGTGTTTGGTGAGGTGTTCTCCCCTAAGGGGCCTCTGTATGTGAGGGTTCTATGAATAATGATGTGGGCTGAAGCGGTCCATACTCTCAGACCCCAGTTTAGACACTTGAGGCTGAAGTTTGGAGAAACTCCCCTATTAAAAATCTTCTCTCCTTTTGTCAATGTTCACCTTGACTGTCTTGTTGACAGTGATGGAATTAAGCCTCGTCAGCAAGATTGCAATGATGCAATTGCTAGAAATGGAACGTTCCATTTAAAGCTCTGAAGAGATTTCTGTTGGTCTTAGCAATTGCACTATTGTCTGCTTGCCATGTTGGAGAAGAAGCAGATACTTATGAAGTGGCGTTACAACCATTATAATTAAATGTTTCATTTAAATACAATACATTGGAAGCAAGTATTCAAGATAAATTATTATTTTCAGCAATTATGTGCACATCTGTTTTGCCATCATTAAATTGTATTTTGTCAGCCACCCTGCTCTGTTAATGTTAGTATGGTAAAAAGTTTTATTTAACTACTAATCCTGTCAACATAACTTTAATGGCAAACCCTCATCTTAATCATTTAAAGTCAAAATTGACCCTATCGACCCCATATACATTCCTAATACTCGTTCTTGGTCTTAATTACCAACGATTTATCATTCCATATAATTCCAAAGAAAAAAATTTTTTTCAGAATCTTTCATCAAACTGTAATAACTTCAACCAACGAATGCCTGCTGTGTTTCAGGAGAATGGCCACTTTTTACGTTCCAATTAGTTACCAATGGAAAAAATCAAGTTTCGTCCTAATTATTATTATTTTTTTCTTGTTGAATGTCCTGTTTATTTTGGAACAATTGTACAATTATGGCTGTAAAAATGGGTGGCAAATGTCATTTTATTCAAAACTCAAACCAGGTGTGTTGCATTCATTAAGCAGCAATTTCACTACTCCTCTGTCTTTCCCCTCCAGCAACAGTGTACGGTGTACAGACTGACCCTGGAGAAGGCCTGGAATGTGGATGAGCTGAAGGCCTACTTTGATCTCATTGCCCTCGGACAACCAGACTTCATCGAGGTCAAGGTATTCTTGCCAGTGCCTAATTTAGTGCATCAGCGTCTAATGCGTGTCTCTGAACCCTTTTGGGTTTAATAGGTGATGCCATAATAAGCTATTGCTGGAATACAACAAATTTCCTTCGAATCCTTTTTTTCAGAAAACAAGGTAATGACTAGGCTAATTAAATTAATTCTCTGTCCTAATGCATTCACTGAGAGCAAATGAACAAGGATCCTGAACAGATTGATTTTTATCTCAGATAAGATTAACTTAGTGTTTTCAGAACTAATAACTGGAAGCCCTGTGCTGCAGCAATCCGTGTTTGAATGCTAAATTATTAAAGAGTATCAAACTTTAAAGCTAAAGTGTGTAATTTTTCTCCTTTCCAAGCTTAATACTCGGATACTATTAGAAAGCCTATTACTATTGATTGCAACCTTTTACGTGCTGCGTTCTACGTTTCGCCGCAGTTTCCTGGTGAAATTAACACTAGAGGCGCTACAACAACTGTGCGTTTTATTCACTTTCACACAGATCACGAGTACAATGGCTGATTATGAGTTTATAAACACTTATGTTTTGCACTGTTACTCACACACTATGTTAAGATGTCTAAACACTTTTACTATAACGGATCATTTGAAAAACTATATATTTTAACGCTTGTGTTTCAGACCTACCTACATTTATACACTTACTCCAACATGATTAATTTCACTGTAGCTCACCTCATAGAGTGTTTGATTTTGGATTCTGAATTATGCTGTTCGAGCCCAGCCAAACAGGCAAGCTAACACGTAAGACGAAAGTGTCTTTGAAGCGACACAAAATTATGTGGTTGCTTCAGAAAATGTGTTTTTCATGTCGCATTTGCTTTTCCCACACTATCAGTTAGGTTTAGGTGTTGGTTTAGTGTAAATATGTCTGTTTTGTTCAACTCTCATTTGCTTTTAGGACACTATTGGTTACATTTAAGTTAAAGTTTTAGGCAAGGGAGGTATGTTTTACTCATTAAATCTTTTCCATGTCTATCTTTTATTCATCTTAAAAACCTTCCTAGACCATTACACCCGCTTTTGGCGCCCCCACTGGACATTTCACTGGGAAACTGCAGCCAAACGTGTAATGAAGCACATAATTTTGTTGTGCAAATATTTTGCCATGGTCATGTAATGTTAATAAGATCAGGCTGATTTTTTCCAAAAACTGTGACTTTATGGCACTATAAAAACGTTGCTGTTTTTGTTTGAGTGACCCGACTAGCCCAGCACAGCAACATTGCCTCAACCATTGGTGTGATTTTGTGTGGGGTTATCTGTTTGACAATTATCCTTTTTGCAATTCCATTTGGTGGTGCTAGAAGTGCAAATAGAGGTGAAAGCAATGTGAAATAACATATGTACTTGGAATTGATGCTTCAACTGTTATTCATTATAAAATATATTAAATTAATTACATATTTGTAATAAAAATAAGAAATGTGTAATTTGGCATAATATGGTTCTTTCAGTTATTTAATTTATTATTTATGTTGATAAAATAAATTGTATATTTATTAAATACATTATTATTATTAAGTTTTAAATTATTAAATAATTCATTATTTATTAATTAATTATCATTAGTTTAAAGTAAAAAACACATGTTCTTATTAGTTCATTTTATGCCAGTTAATTAAAGCTAAACTATGTAACTTTTTATTTTTGTTAAAAAATAGCAAAATGTTATTAATGAGAGAGTGCAACAAGAATCCATCTGCCAAACCATGTCTTTACTTTACCCAAATACACTTTGATAAACCTATAATAATGATTTATATTTTAGAGCTGTTGGGACAGGTTTTGCATGAAATTGCATACATACGTCATTCGCCCGTGCGTGTTGATGTCATATCCATACACAGAGAAAATAAGCTCCAGCTACTGTAGCATGTGTTTGGTGTGGGAGTAGTGTGAAGCTGAAAGTTTGTTGTCAAAACGAACGAGAAAACTTTACCATGGATCATTCAAAATGGCAAGCCTCCGGGGAATCACTGGTTGTAAAAACAAAGAAACCCTGAACAGAGTCTACAAGCAAAAAGGGAAATCGACAGAGTCCGTAATAAAACCATAATCAACATCGGCTTGGCTTTTCTGGGAGGATTTAAAAGCAACCCAGAGATGGCTTTTTTCTTACTCAGCAGGTAAGATATTTTATTGATATGGTTTATGTATAGTTGTCTGTGTGTGTAATGAAAGACAATAATTATACTGTAATCGGTGCATAACTTTTCACTTGCTAGCACACGTGTGTATTTTTCTTTATAACGTCAATAATTTATATAAATAAATTATTTAGTCCTAGGCTTGCCAAGGACATGTGAGTCTTGAAATGATGTTGACCACTGGTTGGTAACAATGATTATCGATAAATTAGTTACTACCGTGGTCTATTTTGCCAGAATATTCTACAGTTATGAAAATTTTACAACGTTTGACCTTATCAGACTAGCAATCGTTATGTCAATCTAATCTAATGTTAACGAACGTTGCCTAACTTTTGTAACATCATTTATTTCAAAACATTAATGTTTCCAATAAGTCAAATCAACAGCGTAAGATATGGCACTTACCGGCTCAGATGACATGTCTTCGGATATCCGATTTTTCCTTTCATACGTTATTTATCTGTCCATTCCCTCTGATAAGATGTCCTGTATCCATGTACACAGGTGCCTCGAACCACATTCATCCACGCAGAGGAGCAGAGCAAAACACATGCCGTTTTATATTTTAACTGCTAGAGGGCCAAAAGTTACATAGTGTAGCTTTAATTAATTGGATCAAATTAAGTCTATAAAAGCCATAAGTAATCAACATATTACGTACTCAGAATGCAGTTTAGGTTTTATCCCATTTTTAACCCTTGAAAACCAAGGTTTAGTGAGTCCTGTGTGAAATGTCAAGACATTTCACACATCTAGTGTCTTTAATGGCTTTTTAATGAAATACAAGTGTTTAATTTAGAACCAAAGATTCTTTTAATCAACCTGTCCTCAAGATTAATGCAACTGACCAAATAGATTCAATCTCTCCTCACCTCAGCCAGTTACTGAGTTTTCAATTGACTTAATGCGTCAGGAGTTTGTTGACCTATGTAAAGACACTGTCATGCAGTAATTGTAAAGCTATGCCTGCAGCACTCAGCTGATCTCAAACTTGGTTGTTCTTAATTGGTGGGTCGTTTTGATATGGTATGTGCTGATAAGGTCACGAACAACAGAGAGAAACCAGTGCTAAATGCAAATAATAAAATGCAACAAACTATATCGATCAATCTAAGGAAAGTATTTTGTACATGTAGTTTATACATACATGAGTAATACAGTTTTACAGTTAAATTTCATGTTTGTTAGTAACTAAGCAAGAAAGAGTAACAGTGGCTTGTGCTAAGTAGTGATAATCTCTAAGCAGAGGAAGGTAAAGAATCTTTCACCTCTGTTAACTAGGATTCCCTATCTGTCACTCACTCGACGTTGTGTCGATGTAGTGACACTAGGGGTCACACTTGGGAGCCTCAAACACCTCTGCTTTTTGAAAAAAGGCCAGTGGAAATTGGCGAGTGGAATTTGCATGCCACTCCCCTGGACATACGGATATAAAATGAGCTGGTATGCAACCACTCATTCAGATTTTCCCTTCGGAGCCGAGTGGTTCTATTCATTGAGCTGAATTCACCTCATCTGCTGGATTTACGGCGCATTTCAGCAGCTTCTTCCCCTCTGCACCTGTAGACTGCAGAGAACGACCCTGGGCGCTTCGGCAGAACAGCAAAAAGAGAGTATATTCTAAAAGAGTATATTTTCAACTCTAAAAGAGTGGCACACACGGAACGTCTTTTTAAAGATGCCTTTCCGTTTGTGTGTTATTCCTGGTTGCGGTCGTTATCTCTCCACTTCTGACGGCCACGATCGCTGTCTTACGTGTCTGGGCGCTGCCCATTCGGAGACTTCATTCGTGGATGGGTCTTGTCCTCATTGCGAGAACATGACCATGGCAACGTTGTGGTCGCAGCTTGCCTTCGTAAGAAAGCAAGCCACCCCAGCGGCTCCCCGCCTCGGTCCTTCTACCAACGTGTATGAGACCGCGTCGGTTAGCACTGGGGGCAATTTGGGGACTCCAATGGGACCACCTCCGCCAGGTAACCCCCCACGGACCTCCCATTCCTCAGCACGCTCACTTGACCTGGTCCAGCTCTCGGATGAGAACGCCGGCTCATCTCAGGGTGAGTTTGACCTCTTATTCGGGGCCCGGGAAGACGATGAGTTATCGAGCGCAGCATCAGAGAGCAGGCTCATCCATTCAGATGTGGAGGCTTCGGCTGGGCTTCCCCCTTCGGGTGTGGTCGCCCAGTGTCAGGCCGACGCGGAGATGACGGACATGCTTTACCGGGCAGCCGCGAGTGTCGGGCTAGAGTGGAAACCCCAACTCTCCCCTGAACCCTCGCGGCTCGATGATTGGTTCCTGGGCCCAGAACGCCGCTCACGGCCACGCCCCGCCCCGGTTCCTTTCTTCCTGGAAATGCATGAGGAACTGACAAGATCATGTGGGGCACCTTTTACCACCCAGTCCCAATCATTCAGCTCCCCCGCTCTCATCTACCCTCGAGGGTGGGGTGGCCAAAGGGTATTTGGTGATCCCCCAGGTGGATAAGGCACTCGTGGTGCACTTGTGCCCGCAGAGTGCCACCACCTAGTGCGGGTACCCGAAGCTCCCGTCCAGGGCCTGTAGGTTTACGTCGTCTCTGACTACTAAGACTTACGGTGCCACTGGACAAGCCGCCTCCACCCTGCACATCATGGCTCTCCTGCAGGTACACCAAGCCAAGGCGCTAAAAGAGCTGCACGAGGGTAGTTCTGACCCGGAATTGATGCAGGAACTGCGTTCGGCAACCGACATCACTCTCTGGGTGACGAAGGTCACGGCGGGTCTCTCGGGCAGGCGATGTCCACCCTGGTGGTCCAGGAACACCACCTTTGGCTCAACCTGGTCAACATGAGAGGCTGAAAAGGCACAGTTCCTTGACGTCCCCATCTCCCAGGTTGGCCTGTTCAGCGACACCGTCGAGAACTTTGCCCAGCAGTTCTCGGCGGCGAAGCAGCAGACGGAGTCCATTCATCATATCCTGCCCCGGCACAGCTCAAGACCCCGCACCCCGTCTGTTCGTCACCAAGGGCGTCCTCCTGCAGCAACAGCACTGGCTCTGCCGCAGCCCGACCCCGCAGCCCGGCCCAAGCGTGGAGCCCACCGCAGGAAGCAGACACCACCCGTCTCACGGCCGACCGCCAAGAACCCTAGGAATGCTTTGGGCAACCCAGGGGCGAGGAGACCCGTTTCCACGGAGCTGGTAGACAGACCACTCCATCCCCCAGTGGAGGACCGGGAGGAGAATCTTTTGTTTCATTTTTCGCCGCATGCCCAAGAGGCTGCAGTACCAAAACTTCACCAAAAGAGTGGTTTAATTGTTCTCTGGGTCACATGTCAGGTGTGCACGGCCGTCATCACGACCACCGTCCACCGTCCCATTTTCGCAGGTTCGTCGCTCCAGCGGCAGACCCCCCTCTCCTGCGCACCCAGCTGTGGCACAAACATGCCCACACCAGGTTGGTTCCGATGGACTGCGGGGATGATATTCCTCCTCCCCCCTCCCTGGCCAATCTTATGGTGGGTATAAGGAGCCAGGTAAGTGCTTCGATGTCCCTGGACTCAGCATGGCCACAGGGCTCGAGCCCCCTCGACGTGACGCCTCAGGCTCCGCCCCACTGCAAGGCCCCACCTGCCGGTACGTCCGACATGATTATCACCTTGGTCCCCCTCGCCCGGAGTTTGGATACATGGCTCGCGCTTTCCAACCCATCGCGATGGCTGACCCGGACCATCTGACTTGGCTACATGATTCAGTTCACCAGGCGCCCGCCCAGGTTCAGCGGCGTCCGCTTCACCTCGGTGAAGGGTGAGAATGCCGCTACCTTGCGTGCGGAGATCGCTACCCTTCTACGGAAGGGTGCGATAGACCCTGTCCCTCCAGCAGAGATGAAGAAAGGGTTTTACAGCCCCTACTTCATTGTACCAAAGAAAGGCGTTGGGTTGCGGCCAATCTTGGACCTGCGAGTACTGAACCGGACCTTGCACAGACTCCTGTTCAAGATGTTGGCGCAAAAACGCATTTTAGCGAGCATCCGGCATCAAGATTGGTTTGTGGCGGTAGACCTGAAGGACGCGTACTTCCACGTCTCGGTTTTACCTCGACACAGACCCTTCCTACGGTTTGCTTTTGAGGGTCGGGCGTACCAGTACAAGGTCCTCCCCTTCGGCCTGTCCTTGTCCCCTCGTATCTTCACGAAGGTCGGAGAGGCAGACCTTGCTCCGCTAAGGGAAGTGGTCATCCGCATACTCAACTACCTCAACGACTGGCTGATCCTAGCTCACTCTCGAGAGTTACTGTGCACACACAGGGACCTGGTGCTTGGGCACCTCAGCCGTCTAGGGCTTTGGGTCAACTGGGAAAAGAGCAAGCTCTCCCCAGTTCAGAGCATCTCTTTTCTCAGCTTGGAGTTGGACTCAGTCTCGATGATAGCACGCCTCACAAACGAGTGCGCACAGTCGCTCACACTCCCTGCAGAGGTTCCGGCATTGATCCAGGGCAAGAACGTGTTGGTCCGAACAGACAACACGGCGATGGTAGTGTACATCAACTGCCAAGGCGGTCTACGCTACTGTTGCATGTCACAACTCTCCCGCCGTCTCCTCCTCTGGAGTCACCAGTGCCTCAAGTCGCTACGAGCCACTCACATACTGGGCGACCTCAACACCACAATGGATGCACTGTCACAACAGGTTACGCTCAGGAGAGAGTGGAGACTCCACCCCCAGGTGGTCCAGCTGATTTTGAGTCGATTCGGTCGAGCACAGGTAGACCTGTTTACTTCCTCCAACTGCCCGCTTTTGTACGCCCTGACCGAGGCACCCCTCGGTATAGACGCGCTGGCACACATCTGGCCCCCTGGACTACGCAAATACGCATTTCCCCCAGTGAGCCTGCTTGCACAGACCCTGTGCAAGGTCAGGGAGGACGAGGAGCAGATCGTCCTAGTAGCACCCTACTGGCCCACCCAGACATGGTTCTCGGACCTCACGCTCCTCGCGACAGCCCCCCCGGCGAATTCCCCTGAGGAAGGACCTTCTTTTGCAGGGACGCGGCACCATCTGGAACCTCCATGTCTGGCCCTTGCACTGGATGTGGAAGACCTAAGTGGCCTACCACATGCGGTGGTAGATACGATCACTCAGGCTAGGGCTACCTCTACAAGGCGCCTGTTGCCTTGAAGTGGCGTCTGTTCGCTAAGTGGTGTTCTTCCCAACGCGAAGACCCCCAGAGATGCGAAGTCGGATCAGTGCTTTCCTTCCTGCAGGAGAGGCTTGAAGGTGTATGTAGCCGCCATTTCACAAGGCAGTGGATGGTAAGTATTTGGGGAAGAAAGACTTGGTCATCAGGTTCTTGAGAGGTGCCAGGAGGTTGAATCCCTCCAGACCGCACCTCATGCCCTCGTGGGACCTCTCTGTAGTCCTTCAGGATCTACGGGTGCTCACTTTGAGCCCCTGGAGTCAGTAGAGCTTAAGGCACTCTCTTTGAAGACTGCCCTCCTGACTGCGCTCACTTCCATCAAGAGGGTAGGGGACCTGCAGGCATTCTCTGTCAGTGAATCGTGTCTGGAGTTCGGTCGGGGTTACTCTCACATGATCCTGAGACCCTGACCAGGCTATGTGCCCAAGGTTCCCACGACCCCATTTACAGATCAGGTGGTAAACCTGCAAGTGCTGCCCCAGGAGGAGGCAGACCCAGCTTTGGTGTTGCTATGTCCGGTGTGTGCTTTATGCATCTATTTGGATCACACGCAGAGCTTTAGAAGCTCTGAGCAGCTCTTTGTCTGATTTGGTGGACAGCGGAAAGGAAGCACTGTCTCCAAACAGAGGATCGCCCACTGGGTCACTGACACCATCGTGATGGCATATCACGCCCAAGACATGCCACCCCCTGTGGGACTACGAGCCCACTCTATGAGGAGTGTAGTGGCCTCCTGGGCCCTGACCAGTGGCGCCTCTTTAGCAGATATCTGCAGAGCAGCGGGCTGGGCAACACCCAACACCTTTGCGAGGTTCTATAATCTCCGGGTTGAGCTGGTTTCCTCCCGAGTGTTGTCAGGTCCGAACAGGTAAGTTCCGGGACAGCTGGCCAGGTGTACCGCTTGCACATAGCACCCTTCCCCTCCCATGAGGTGAAGACGTGCACTTTTAACTCCCAGTCGTGTTCACAAGTTGTGATCCCTGGATGACTTTCCTCCTTAACCCTGTAGTAGACAAGTTTGTGGAGAAACTCGCTGTGACATATTTCCACTCAAAACTCCCCCCTCCCCTGGGCGGGGTGTGGTCTTCATGTTTTGTCTTCCCCTTTGTAGTGATGGCCCCAGTCAGCTAACAAATTCCACTTTTTTTGGGGAGAAAAAAGAGGAAAAGAAGCCACGGCTGGGCTAGCCTGTCCCTATTTTTAGGCAGTCGACTTGTTCCCGAAGGACCATTCGACGCTCATAAGAGTGTTTGGGGAGGTTATGTGATGGCCTGGTGCGCTGGCTACGAGGCACACAGCGGTCTGCCCAACTTGCACTGGCAGTCCACGTAACACAGTTCAGCTAGTTGTGGCATTTTGTATAGGGACCTCTAGTGTCACTACATCGACACAGCGTCGAGTGAGTGACAGACAGGGAACATCCTGGTTACTTTCGTAACCTCCGTTCCCTGATGGAGGGAACAAGACGTTGTGTCCCTCTTGCCACAACGCTGAACTACCAGCTGAAATGGCCGGGACCTTGTCTTGACTCCTCAGCACAAAACCTGAATGAATGGTTGTATACCAGCTCTTTTTATACCCATATGTCTGGGGGAGTGGCATGCAAATTTCACTCGCCAATTTCCATTGGCCTTTTTTCAAAAAGCAGAGGTGTTTGGGGCTCCCAAGAGTGATCCCTAGTGTCACTACATCGGCACAATGTCTCGTTCCCTCCATCAGGGAACGGAGGTTACGCAAGTAACCAGGACATTTTATCCACCCATATTTTTTCCTTCCCTATTTAGCTGTAATTGGCATCTGCACTAATTCTTCAAGGTCTTTCTTCCTTCCTTCACCCATATTTTCACATTAGCAGCTCTTTATCTAATGGGGGGGGGGTGTTAACAGCCAATCATGTAACCTGTGAGCACACCTGTCTCAGCGCATTCACATTCAAAGCAGAGCCACTCCAAAGTAAAGCCAACTTCAACTATGACATCCTATTACCTAGCAACAATAATCACCCACTTCGATAGACAACAGAAGGCGAGGATTTATTAGTCAGCAGAGGAACTACAACCTTGTTAGTTAGTCCAACCACATTAGTTAGTGTTTTTTTTAAGCTATTAAGTTTGTTGACATGCTGCAGAGCAACTCCAATGCATGATTGTACTGGGTCTTCGTTGGTGTATTGTGCGCTTCATAATGCACCACACGTTCTCAATTGGAGATGGTCAGGACTGCAGGCAGGCCAATCTAGCACCCGCACTCTCTGCTTATTCAGCCAGTATGTGGTTTGAAGTTGTCCTGCTGAAAATTCTGGGATGTCCCTGGAAAAGACGGTGCTGGATGGCAGTACATGCTGCTCCAAACTTTTTACATATCTGTCTGCAATAATGGTGCCCTCACAGATGTGCCAGTTACCCATGCCATAGGCACTGACACACCCCCTGGCCCATACAGACACTGGCTTTTGGTCCTTTTCCTCTTTGGCCCAGAGAACACGACGGCTGTGTTTTTCAAAAATTTGAAATGTGGACTCAACGGACTCAATGGATGTTTTTTAAGACAGTGATGTCTGAGGGATCAGAGATTGCGCGCATTCAGAAGTGGTTTTTGTCTTGCCCTTTACTCACCGAGATTTGACCAGATTCCTTGAATCTTTTAACTATATTGTGCACTGTAGAGGGTGAAATGCCCAAAATCCTTCCAATTTGTCTTTGAGGAACATTGTTCTCAAAGTGCTGGATTATTTGCTGAAGCATCTGTTGGCAAATTGACAAGTCTCGAATGATCCTTGCTCTTGAAGGACTAGGCTGTTTTTTGAGGCTCCTTCTACAGTATACAGTACTATGACACAATTTCCTCACGATTTCCCACGGTTTCACATTGCCTTGTTATTTTAACTCGTCAAATTGTTATTATTCTTAAATTGCCCCTGTCTCTGTCGCTTTTTTGGAGCGTGTTGCAATCATCTGATTTGAAATTACTGTACACAAATAAATAAATAAAAAAAAGAAACAAATGAAATTCACAAGGTAAAACATCAAATAATGTTTAGCTGTAGTGCTTTCAATTTAGCAAAGGGTGAATATAATTTCCAAATCACTCCTTTTTGTTTTTATTAGCATTTTTCATACTGTCCCAACTTTTTCGGAATTGGGGTTGTAGTTAGTTAGTTAGTTTGCCATTTAGTTAGTTAGTTGACATGCTGCAGAGCAACTCCGCCCTAATTAGTTTGTTTATTTTATGTATTTAACGGTTACATCAAAGCCTGTTCATGATGTTTCTGGTGTCTAGTCTTGCCTACTAATTTAAATGAATTTTCGTTTAGGTAATTTATAAACACAGTTGTAGCAATACTAAGACTGTGTAATTCTAAGTATTGTGCAGTAACCCATACAAAGTACAAAGAGCTCACAGATGATTGGTCCGTATTAGTGAACATTTTAAGATGAAATGCAGCTTCAATGCTTCAACTCAAGGCATTGCGACATGATGTGTCAAAATGCGCCATTGGTCGCTTCCTATGTAGACATGGTGTAACACAGCAAATAAAGAACCATTTCTCATTCCATCCAATCCATCAAATTTTAGCAATCAACCCAGAATCCTGATCTTTTCAACTTTAAAAGTCATCCTTCTTAATCCTTTAATACTTTCACTTCTTTGCCCTTATTTATTTAGACAAAATGATGCTTTGTTCATCCCAAACAAGATGGCTGGTTTCTCAAGCCGTTAGATATGGTTTATATATAGTAAAGCATGAAAAGTCTTGACATATAATTTTTTCTGTAGGGCTGTAGTGAGCGAGTAATCAAATCACAAGCAGTGGCAGCATTGTGTTTTGTGTATGTTTGGCCACTTTTTTTGAGGTGGAACAAAGTGGTGATTTACATGGAGTGTAATAAAGTTAAGTGGTAATTTTATGCGTTTCTGTGAGTTATGGAGCCGTTCTGCCCCTCCAGCCGTTCTGGCCGAGTGCAGCTTTCCCCTGCTGTAATTACTGCACCCAACAGCTACTTCTTCACATTTCCCAACACCTTTATTTATTTTCAGGGCAAATAAAGTAACAAATGCTCAAAACATTACATTTTGAAAGGCGTGATCTGTGTTTTTATTATTATTATTATTATTATTATTATTATTATTATTATTATTATTATTTTATTTTACTCCTCTTTAAAAGAAATGTAGAAAAAAACAAAATCAGTTTCTCATTGCATTCACACAGTTCCTGGCCTTTGTTCAGTATTCAGATCTCTTTTTGATTGTGAGTCTCTGTCTGTTATTGTTTAGGCAACTTTCAGTGTTGTTGTGATGGTTTCCAGTCCTAATATTTTTTGAAAATATTAAAAAAGAAATAACAAATACCAAAATAAAATATAGTATGTGACATGTAATTTAAAATACATTAACTATCATATTTACATAGCTAAGACAAAATACATTGTGTTGATTTTGTAGAATTTCTAATTAGACACTGAATAGACAACCCATTAATCTAAAGAACCAAGTTCTTACAGCCAATAGAATCACTTTTGGATCCAGTGGCCAGATTTGCAAAACATTCTTAAAAATTGAATTCTTCTTAACTGCAGTTTTAAGAATATTTTGTATTCCTTAAAAGACATCTTTAGAACGTTCTTATGAATGTTCCTCATGAATTGCACTTCCTTACGAACGTCCTATAATTTTACCTAATTTTATTTTTCTTTAAGTAGGTTTTCATGAATCCTTTCCCAGTGGGGGATAAAATCTTTCATGACACCAGCTTGTTCAAACTTAAATGGCCTTGGTGACATCAGCTAAAAAAAAAGGAAAGTCCTTTCAGATGCAGATACATTTCAATGTAAGATTAGAAGGGGGGAGGGGAGCGAAAGGGCTCCACTGGGTTTTTCTGCCAAATAAAAGCTACAGTAGGATACAGAATTAACAGAGAATCCTTATTAATATATTTTTATTTTATGTATTTAAATTTTGACAGTTACACTGAAGTTAATTTATAAACACAGTTGTAGCAATCCTAAAATTGTGTAATACTAAGTATTGTGCAGTAATCCATACAAAGTGCAAAGAACTCACAGCTGATTGGTCTGTGTAAGGGGGTTCAGTGCAAAGGAGGAGGCGAGAAGTGAGGTTTCCCGGTTCAGGTAGGCGTTTAATTTGTCCACCTTGATGCTTACAGTTTTACAGGAAAATATTTACTTTAACACACAAACATCACAATAGCTTCTGTAGCAGCGTGGCCTTTCTTGTGCCAGTCTTTTCCCTCTGCTGGCGGGGTGGCTCTTTTTTAAGCCGCTCTCCCGTGCTCACTGAAATTAGAGACAGGTGTTAGAGATAATTTAGCTCAGGTGTAAGCGCCCTTACCGCTTTCTCTCTCTCCGGAGAGATGCTTGACCACGCCCCCGCTGCCACAGTCTGTATTAGTGAACATTGCTTTGATGCTTCAACTCAAGGCGTTGCGACATGATGTGTAAAACCTAAAAGGCTTCACTTAGTTTTCCGCCAAAATAAAAGCTCAATTTAAATAAAAAAATACAATACAGTACAATAGAATACAGAATGAATACAGAATCCTTATTAATACATTAACGCTTGTCCGCTTGTCCAGGACAAGTGGCTTTTTTGAAGGGGCAAGTAAAAGAGAATTTTACTTGTCCGGCTGGACAAGTAGACTGATTAAAATGTCAGTAATGAAAAAAAAAACCCGGCTATATTTGTTATATAGCCTAGACCTGTGTCACTTATTACAAAGTTCATATTCTTATTCTGCTGTTGAAAATAATCTATCAGAGTCATGTGACGCCATGCGAGGTTCGGACGTGTGAATGGCGAGCTCTGCGCACTTTGCTAGTTTTTATATTTTTTATGTCATAAACCGGTGAGATTCGATACACTCTGATTCATAACTATTCTAGGATTCAAAATCCTTGGGCTCTGGAGACATTAAAAGACACTTATGTGCTCAAGCTAAAGCCCCTCTGGAGGCCTCGAGACTGGGACTTTTGGACGGTGTGGTGGAAAAGATTCAGCATCAACTGTCGAGCATGACGGCAATGCTGACGAAGGTCGTTGCTGACTTGGAGGATCCTGCTGTAATACGTCGATCGATCACTGCCATGGAGACAAAATTCACTGGGTTACAAGAGTGTCGGATGTTGACAAACGAATCGATTATCTGGAGTCATCGGAGAGGGAATTAGCTGCTAATCCGCTAGCGAACAAGGCGGTCTTGGAACACATTTGGGAAAAGTTGGAAGACTTTGAGAATCGTAACCAGCAAAACAACATCCGAATTGTTGGAATTCCTGAGCGAGCAGAGGGTCAGAATATGGTGGAATTTCTGGATAAGCTCTTTCCGAGTCTGCTCGACATAACAGGCATTAAGCTGGAAATCGAGCGAGCTCACAATGTTCTGGCTCGGAGATCCGCAGAGGGAGACAGTCCTCGATCAATTCTGGCCAAATCTCTGAGATCATCCGATAAAGATCTCGTGTTACGTGAGGAACAAAGGAAGGCTTTCTTGGAAGAACTGGACTTGAGCAATCCGACGGCAGAGTTGTTGCGGGGGCTCTCGTAGGCGTACATGGACTGTTTGAGTTTAGAGGAATGGACGCACGGGTTAATGCGCACGTTTTTCTTTTTTCTGTTTGTTTGGTTCTCTTCTGTTTGGTTGTTTGGAAGTTCGGGGTTTGATTATTGCACTAATGTTAGAATGTGGTCTTTATAATTTTGTTTTTGACACACAATAAATTTTTTCTGATAAGTCAAAATGTCAAATGTTAATATGAGTGGATTGTCTCACTCCACGTGGAATGTGAATGGGTTGGGGCACCCCATAAAAAGAAGGAAGGTTATTTCTTTTCTTAAATGAAAGAAATATGATATAGTGTTTCTTCAAGAAATGCATCTTTCCCCGCAGGAAGCTGAAAATTTTGGGAAGCTATGGGTTGGGCATATTTTCTTTAGTGCTGGCTCAAATAAGAGCAGTGTATATATTACAATGATAAATAAGCATCTACAATTCAAATGTCTCAAACAGATTAAAGATAAATTGGGAAGAGTCATTATTGTTTTTAGCAGAAATTCAGGGGCAAAGGTTGATTTTGGCTAATATTTACGCACCTAACGCTGATGATCAGGGCTTTTTTATAGATCTCGAAGGGATGTTGCAAGCTGCTGGCTGCCCTCATTATATAATATTGGGAGGAGACTTTTGATGGACCCAGTCCTTGATCATATTGAAGCAAAAGTGTGTAAGCCCCCTAGAGCAACATTGATGCTTCACAAGATGTGTAAAAATCTTGGTCTCACAGATATTTGGAGACTTTTGAACCCATCTGGTACAGACTATACATTCTTTTCATCAATCCATAAGATTTATTCTAGAATAGATTTTTTTTTTATATCTAAGTCCCTCATTTCATCTGTTGTAGATTGCTCAATTGGAAACATCTTAGTCTCAGATCACGCCCTGGTGTGTTTAGAGGTGTTGCCAAATATGGAGAAAAAGAAATCATATAGTTGGCGCTTTAATGTATCCCTTTTGCAAAATCCTGATTTCCAACAAATGTTAAAGGCTGAAATTTATATGGAGACCAACTGGTCCTCAGTATCCTCTGTGGGCGTGGCTTCGGAGGCACTTAAGGCAGTTCTTAGGGGTCGGACATACAGTATGCCTCATTCATCAAAAAATCCAAAGTACGAGGACTCGTGGAGTTGGAAGGGAATATTAAAAGTGCTGAGGCAGAGCTGAAGCGCCGAATGTCGTCTGATGGCCTCAGAGAATTGACCCAATTGAAATACAGATATAATACTATTTTATTTTGTGGAACCTTTAGAACTCCCTAAACTGACAAATGAACAAAAAAAAATTCTCTTGATTCTGAGATAACCTTGGAGGAGCTTGGCGAGGTAATTAAGGCCTTGCCTACAGGCAAGGCTCTGGGGCCAGATGGCTTTGCTGCTGAGTTTTTTAGATCTTATGCTACAGAATTTAATCCAATTTTGCTAGAAGTTTATACAGAATCATTAAAGAATGGAAAACTTCCATCAACCATGATGCAAGCCTGGATCAGTCTGATTCTTAAAAAGGACAAAGATCCAAGCAAGTGTAAGAGTTACCATCCAATTTCCCTGATCCAGCAAGACGTTAAAATATTGTCAAAAAGTTTGCCTAATTGATTAAGTAAAGTTATGACATCTCTTATACATATAGATCAGGTGGGGTTTATTCGGGGCTGCAGCTCTTCTGATAACATTAGGCATTTCATCAATATCATGTGGTCAGTGGCGATTGATTAGACTCCGGTCGCTGCCATCTCATTTGATGCCGAAAAGGCGTTTGATATGGTATCTATCTTTTTAAGATTTTGGAAATGTATGGGTTTGGGAGTACGTTTATTGGATGGATTAAGTTACTTTATAGATACCCGGTAGCGGTGGTACAAACAGATGGATTAATTTCAGATTCGTTTACTCTGGATAGAGGCACCCAGCAGAGTTGCCCTCTTTCACCATTATTGTTCTGACTTGCCCTGGAACCATTAGCAGCCGCAATAAGAAAGGAGGATGATTTTCTCTGTGTTGTGGTGGGAGGTGTGGTGCATAAGCTTCTGCTTTACACAGATAATATTCTATTATTCATCTCTGACCCTTCTAGATCTATGCCTTGCCTCCACAGAATTATTCATTCTTTTTCTAAGTTCTCGGGATACAGAGATAATTGGTCTAAAATCCAAAGCTTTGGCTCTGACAGCATACTGCCCGATAACGGCTTGCAGTGGCCCAAACAGGGCATTAAGTATTTGGGTATTTTATTCCCAGCAAATTTGTGTGATTTAGTTAGAGTTCATTTTGACCCTTTAATAAAAAGTTTTTCGAGCGATGTGGGCAGGTGGGCTTCCCTATAGATGTCCCCCTGTCTTATTTCAAGAAATTTGATAGCATAGCAAAGTCCTTCATTTGGAATGGGAAACGTCCCAGATTACATTTCAGTAAGCTGCATAGGCCGATTGACAAAGGTGGGCTGGGCCTACCCACGATTTTGTTTTATTATTATGCGTTCGGTCTCAGACATTTGGCTCATTGGTCGTTTCCACCTGAGAGAGCCCCTCCCTGGTTTTGTATTGAACAGGACGTTCTTGCCCCTATTTTGCCATTGCAAAGCCTTTCTATCAAACTAACCAGAGAAGTTAAATTACACCATTATCTCACATTTGCACTCGGTATGGACAAAAGTGTCCAAAGTGTTTAATTGGACATTTATTTAAATGTTGTCTCGAGCTTATGGCTGAACCCCAAATTATGTATTAATAAGTCCCCTTTCTGCTGGTCAGAGTGGATTGTGAGGGAGGTTAATATACCTGGTGACCTATATATGAGAGTGGATAGTTGAGATCCTTTGAAAATTTGGTTCAACATTTTAGGATCCCCAGATCTCAGTTTTTAGGTATTTACAGCTGCGCCACTTGCTAATGCGGTAGATACTCTGGGAGTGGTGATTACTGTTTTTGGAAAAGGTCATGAGGCATCAGTGTATTACTCCCTGCTAATTCAGAGTCTGGGGGATGGAGCTTCAACTTCTCTCAAGAGATTATGGGAGAAAGATTTAAACTTGGTATTGGAGGAGGGAGCGTTGGCTAGTATTCTAAAAAACATCAAGTCTGCATTTAGAGACGCAAGGGTGCACCTTATGCAATTCAAGATTTTACATTGATTCTATTGGACCCCCTCTAGATTGTATAGAATTGGTCTTGAAGACACACCCACTTGCTGGCAATGCCAATCAGAGGATGGAGACATAACCCATGTCTTTTGGGGGTGTGTTAAGATCCAGGAGTTTTGGTTGAAGGTTCAGAGTTTTTTGTGTGATGTATTGGGCACTCGGGTATCATTTTGCCCCAGACTCTGTATTTTGGGCGATGGGGAGGTCATGGATGTTGAGAATAACACATAAAGAGTTGGGTCCTAACCAGTGTCATGATCGCCAGACATACTTTTAAGGGATGGAGGTCGGCTGGAGCGCCCTCATTTCAGGAGTGGTGCTCGGAGATGGGGAGGGTGGCGGCGTTTGAAGAAGGGTCATTTAGAAGACTGGGGAACTTGTTTGTGGAGAAATGGGGCGGATATCTGACGTTTCTGGATGAGTGATTTTTATTATTATTTTTTTGTGTGTGTGTGTGTGTGTGTGTCTATAATCATGTACGACCACTGGGATGTTGTTGGGGGCCAGGGTGGGGTTGGGGATTGGGGATTGGGAGGGGCAGGGGTAATAGTGGGGGTTAATTGTTGATTCTGTGTATATATGTTTTGTTTTTCTATGTTCAATATGTGAATCAATAAAAATTGTTAATCTGAAAATAATCTAGCAGGGCATAAAATTTGGCAAGGGATTGTGAGGATTTGGCACAATTTTAATAATTCCTTGTGTTTTTCACGTTCATAATGTGTGGATTTCCCACACACTTTTATTCACTTATATAACATTTTACCATCTTTAAATCCACTCCGCACTATTCCACAGATTTCCCCCCAAAATCAGTGCAAAAAAAGTTCAGTCTAGGCTTGCCTGCTCAACTTTATTAGGGTGTAAATGTTTGTTGCAGGTTTTGGTTAGCTTATTCAAGTTTTCTTCATGACCAGGATGTTATGTAAGGATGTTATAAGTGACAAAAGTCTTGATACAAATAAGAACACGAAATTGCACTAATCGATAAAAAAAAACGCATTTCATGAACAGTACTTGCAACTGGAGCTGCAATTTAAAATGACTGTAAATTTGAGCTGTGAATATTTCCATTGAAAACATTTTGCACTTACACTGAAGAGCCAAAACATTATGACCACCTGCCTAATATGCTGTTGGCCCTCCACATGCTGCCAAAACAGCACTGACCCAGCGTGGCATGGACTCTGTTGTATCTGGCACCAAGACATTAGCAGCAGATCCTTCAAGTCCTGTAAGTTGCAAGGCGGAGCCGCCGTGGATCGGACTTGTTGGTCCAGCACATCCCACAGATGCTCAATCGGATTGAGAGCTGGGGAATTTGGAGGCCAGGGCAACATCTTGAACTCTTCATCATGTTCCTCAATCCATTCCCAAACAATGTGTGCAGTGTGGCAGGGTGCATTATCCTGCTGAAAGAGGCCACTGACATCAGGGGTGTACATGCAACGATGCTTATGTAGGTGGCACTTCTCAAATTATCGTCCACATGAATGGCCAGACCCAGGGTTCCCCAGCAGAACATTGCCCAGAACATCACACTCCCTTCACCGGCTTGTCGTCTTCCCACAGGGCATCCTGGTGCCATCACTTTCCTAGGTAAACAGCGCACATGTACCCGGTCGTCTACGTGACGTAAAAGCAAAAAGGAGCTCATTGGACCAGTCAACCTTCTTCCACTGCTCCTAGGTCCAGTTCTGATGTTCGAGTGCCAACTGTAGGCACTTTCGACAGTGGGCAGGGGTCATCATGGGCACTCTAACCAGTCTACGGTTACGCAGCCCCATACACAGCAGGGTGCGATGCACAGTGTGTTGAGACCAATTCCTCCCGTAACCTTCATTGACATTTTCTGTGACTTGTGACACAGTAGATCTTCTGTCGGTTTGACCAGACGGGATAGCCTTCATTGTCCTTGCGCATCGATGAGCCTTGGGCTCAACACCCTGCTGCCGGTTTGTGGTTTGTCCCTCCTCGGCCCACTATCAGTATGTACACACCACTGCTGACCGGGAGCACCCAACAAGCCTTGCCTTTCAGAGATGCTCTGACCCAGTCGTCTGGCCATAACAATTTGTCCCTTGTCAAAGTTGCTCAGGTCTTTACTCCTGCCCATTTCTCCTGCATTCAACACGTTGACTATGAGAACTGATTGTTAGCTTACTGTCTAATCTACCCAGACCTTGACATGTGGCCATGTTAGGAGATAATCAACGTTATTTGAGTGGTCATAATATTTGGATTCATCAGTGTAATTTCCTCCGCAAGCTGAATTTTAAGTCCATAACAGTTAATTCAGTAACATTGTGAGTTGGCATGGACAGGCTGAAGAAATGCCCCTCTCCTCGCCTTTTGAGTTATCAGGTTGTTTTGTTGGTAATCATTATTCTCTGTGGCTCTTTAATTCTGTTCCAGGCCTGGAATATCATCCTTGGCCATCAGCCATGGCCTGGAAGACTGATGTGGAGACAGCATGAAGTCTCTTTCCCCATCTTTTCAATCCCCTATCATTGGGATGCTAGTGGAAAGAAGCTTTACATGGTGACCTTACATATGACGCTATCACACTTGTTATGTACAGTAGATAAAAAATGTGTTAAATGGATTCAAAGGGATATTTCTCCACAGATGTTATAAAAAATTCAGTTTGAACAAAGGCAGGGTTTCATGTAGGAGTTTCATGGTCAGTAAGAAATATTTTCTCATTTCACTCGGCAGTTGTGGCAAAAAGTTAATTTTAGAACTATTTTGGCATTATTTTTGACTTGTGGTGTGTTGTTAATTTAACCCTCAAAGGCCCAAGCATTGGTATTCTCCTCCTTGGAAGTGTGTCTAGGAAGCCAGTAGTATTACTACTAAAATATATAAATTAGGGCTGGGAAATTTAACATGTTAATTTATGCGATTAATATGTTTTTTTTTTTTAATGCGTAAAAACAATTATGCAATTAATGCAATATCTTTTTTTTTTTTTTTTTACTTTCTGGGCCTTCACGCAATAGGACAAAGGTGTCCCGAGTTGTTCATGGCAGACTACTCATCCTTACAGGCTATGATTAGGGTGGGGGTGGGATATGAGCATCTGCTGCCTGCCAGGAACAAACCCAGGCACCTTTGTACAATGGCTGAAACTTTAAAAAAAAATTTTTATCCTAGTTTTACTACGCCTCTGGTCATGGTGGTTTTTAGATGGATCGTGAGGCTTTTTAGGTCAAGTGGAATCTGTTATCTCTGATCCAGTTCGATTGCTGGCTTCCATGGCTGCAGCACGCAGTGTTGTTTGCCTGCAAACTTGTTCAAATCTGGCAACCCGGTGGTGTCGAAATACTATTGGTGAGTAGGCAGTAGGTGGGATCACACAGGCCAAAACATAAACAGAAATTCCAGAAACTTTAAAGTAGAATATACTGGCTGTAGCATTGTTACCGGAGAAGCCAGTATTTCAACTTAGCATGTTTCCTAATTCTCTAATGACAGATTATGGTCATTTTATGATTTAGTACAGTGAAAATATAGCACCTTTAAATAATTAAAATAAACGATGTCTAACCAATGTTTTGCAAGTTCAAGATTTTTTTTTTTAGTGTTTGTTGTAATGTGTCATGTACTGTACCATAATTTAATCGTGATTAATCGTGATTCATTACAGAAAAATATGCGATTAATTAGTTAAAAATATTTATCGATTTTATATATATATATATATATATATACACACACAGTACTGTGCAAAATTTTAGGCACTTGTGAAAAATTTTGCATAGTGAGGATGTCTTCAAAAACAATGACATAAATAGTTTTCATTTATCACTTAATGTCATACAAAGTCCAGTAAACATTAAAAAAGCTAAATCAATATTCAGTGTGACCACCTTTGCCTTTAAAACAGCACCAATTCTCCTAGGTACACCTGGACACAGTTTTTCTTGGTTGTTGGCAGATAAGATTTTCCAAGCTTCTTGGAGAATTCGCCACAGTTCTTCTATCTATTTAGGCTCTCAATTGCTTCTGTCTCTTTATGTAATCTCAGACTGACACGATGTTCAGTGACATCTGTTGCAGGGCTCCCTGTTCTTCTATTCTAATCTTTTCTATTTGCAAAAGTAATGTTTGGGAGTCTAACATTTATATTTCCTATTGACACACTAAAGCTGAAGATATAAATAACCATCTTAAGACAAATGCTTTTGTGAAACATTTTATGTGCAAAGTACTTTGCAAAAAGACTTTTGCACAGTACTGTGTGTGTATATGTTGTGTATATATATATATATATATATATATATATATATATATATATATATAAGAGTAAATAAATTTAAAAATGTTATGTATATTTTTTTTAGGAGTGAATCTTGGAATAACATTGCAAAATTGCAACGCTGGGCATTTGGGGTTGCAAAAATAACCACTGTTTTTTACAAAGTAGGTGGGAGTTCTGAAATTACAACTGTTTATGAAAAATAATTTATTACAAGCAGTAAAGTTAAATTCATGAACAATTAAAAAATGTGACTATATAAAACTAAGGACCATTGATATTGGTGTTATTTTTGCTGGTATAATCAAAATAATTAAAAAATACCCACATCTACGTTATGCAGTATAATGAATATACCATTTTATTTTAAATAACAGAACAGCACAGAAAAAAGCTGAAAATCATTTAGAATAGTTTTATATTTGATTTACTGAAATGTTTTGTGTGAATATAGAAAAAGTATGTCAGTAAATATGTTGGGAATTAAGAAAAAAAAATATTAGAGGTCAAATACTTTCTTGAAAAATTGCTAAATTTCTTCCAAAGTGTTCCAAAAGCAATTGTGTCAACTAGCGTATTTCCTTTTTGTTTATCTTTAGCAAGCTCTGTTTACATGCAATTTTTCCAAACAAAACTGCTGTTGTGTTGCAGTTCAGAGTGTCACCTTTTGTTATACGTAGTTTTTACCCATATTTAATTAATATTATTTATTATTTAATTGCTTCAAGCAAGTGTTGCAATTCTGCTACGTTGGGTCTCTGAGGGTTAAACCATTGATACTTTGTTTACTGTTGATATGTGTGCAGTGACCACACCTCTTCCTGACGTAAAGGTTCTTTTTCTCCTTTCATTCGATGGCTCAAAGTCTTCTTCGATCAATTGTCCAGCTTAATAAAGTCTTAGAAGCTCAGAGTGATGAGGGCTGAAATGAGATAAAGCCTTGCAGAATGAGCTTTCACTGAATCGCAGGATGAGTAATGTCTTGTCAACAGCACAGCTACTCCTACACACAACCAGACCCATGAACTAATAGTGACCACACCGCAAATGATTCCTGTTCTCATCCAGCAGTGACATGTGCCACTTCGGTGGTTACCAAATATATGAATTACTACTTATGGCTTAAATGAGCATGTGACCTGAATTGACACCAGTTTGTTTGAGTACCCAATCAGAGTACATGATGTTAAAACCATCATGTAAGCTGAATTTGCATTCCTGCATGTAGCATAGGCAACCTTCATAGATTGTTTGTCCTGATCACGGAAAGATCTGAGGTGTGATGTGAATACTGTCCTGTCTTATGTATGTGCTTGTGTGTGTGGGTGTTGAATGAAATGATCTGGCTGTCTCAGTCTGCATCATCCATAGAAAAATCAAATCAGCCTCCACGCGCCACGGTGTCCTTGGGCTGTGTGTGCGTGCTGATATGATTCAGAGCATTTTTTGTCTCTGCTTTTTACAGTGAAGCACAGCTAAATCTATAACACCAGTTTTAATAGAGGTTTGAAGTGTCTTAAAGGAATAGTTCATCCCAAAAATGAAAATTCTGTGATTATTTACTCACCCTCATGATTTACTTCTGTGGAACACAAAACGAGTAATTTCGAAGAATGTACTGCTCTTTACAATGCAATTAAAATGAATGCAGGCTGAAGCTTTCAAGCTTAAATAAGGATGCATTATATTCTATTTCTTCTGAAGTCATATGATAGCATTGGCTGAGACCCAAATTTAAGACGTTATACACTGAAAATCTTGACAACCACCCTAGTTCTCCTTAGCGGGTTGATGAGGGTTCATGAGAGAAGTAGCAATGGCCGAACGTCCATGAATGAATCATTGTTTTAAATCGTTTCAAGGTTTTCAGTGAATCACAAATGTACTTTTTGAAGCTTGAAAGTTCCAGTCCCCATTCATTGTAATTGCATGGTAAAGAGTGACTGTTACATTCTTTATCCTTTTGTGTTCCACAGAAGAAAAAGTCTTGAGGGTTTGAGATGACCTGAGGGTGAAGATCAGAATAGCAACAAGTCACAAGAGTCCATGCATTACTGTGATTTTACCATGGGTAAGGGTTGTTCTTAGGCAAAATGTGAAGCCAAGTGCCTAACACCCTATTAATTATGGTAAAAACACTGTAAATCACTGCCTTCAGCAGCTTATTGCTTTTATAAAATGGTAGCAATATGATAAAAAGACACCAATGTTCAATAGTTACATTTATTATTAGTAATAATAATCAGAATAAACAGTTCTTCCACTAAGTAATACAGTTTGACTTACTGTAGACTGTTTATGGATGCCAAGCAACATAGCAACATTGGAGCATATATTTGCATTTTATAATGGCTTCAAACATGGCTCATCCATTCAGAATTTAGAGATGGATCTATCCATTTCATAAGGATACTTTTATGCTGAGATTTTATCATGCTAGCTAGGTTTGTAGCCAGGACCATTTAAATGCACTGTGTAATAGATTTGCCCCTTTTGTCTTTATTGCCCTACATCCAGGGAGTGACGTACTGTGGAGATAGCTCAGCCAGGAGTCTGACCATGGCCAACGTGCCATGGCACGAGGAGGTCATCTACTTCGTGCAGCAGTTGGCCAACCTGCTACCAGACTATGAAATCGCCTGCGAACACGAGCACTCCAACTGTCTGTTACTTGCACACCACAAGGTAACACTCCACAGACATGCTTGGTACTTAGCAACACTTAGTTAAATTTTCCGAATGACAACAACAAAGCAACAAAACTTGGTTTCACAAAACTAGATGACCCCATTATAATCAATAAAGCCAATAGTGTCCAGTTGCTAAGCTGAGATGCAGTTAAACAGCAATGAGCAAATATATGCATCTGACTTAGACCAGCAGTTAATTAATATCAAAGATGGAACACAAGACAGGCTCCTGTGTGAACGACCCTTAACTCAACCACAAAAAGATTGATGAAATCGATTGCAAAATGGACTGATATGCTCTGAACTGATATGGTATGAAATGACCTGATATGGAAATAAAACAAATATATACAGTACATAATACATAAAAAAATACATTACACATAAAAAAATTGTCCACTTCTAAAGCCACTTATTGTAATGTCTATTCAATGCTTTCGTGTGCCATTTCGTGATGTCTTTGAATTTTCGCCATTTGGCGGATTTTCTCAAAAATATTGATATGTGATTTAAGCGCGAGTAATTGGATTAAAGGTAAAGTTCACCTAAAAATGTATATTCTGTCATCATTTACTCATTGTCATGTTGTTTCAAACCCAAATGACTTTCCTTCTTTTGCTGAGTACAAAAGATGTTAGGCAGAATGACCTCAGTCACCAATCCCTTTTAAAGAGTGTTCTGTGGAACATCTTTTTTGTTGTTCCACAGAAGGAAGAAACTAATATTGGTTTGGAACAACGTGAGGATGATGAAATGATGTCAGAATGTTCATTTTTGTGTGAACTATCCTTTAAGTAATTGTCATATTATGTAATTAATTTGATTACATTTTGAATTGTTTTACAGAGCAAATTAATATGTTACTTCAGTAATCAATAATCATTTATTCAGCACTTATTCAACTCAGTATAACAGTTTAATCAATGTATGAAATGATTGCTATGAATTTTGTAGTAATACATTTAGAAAACTTATGACCATTACATTAAAGGCAGCTCGTGATGGCATAAAGATGCTGAAGCAAATTACTTTGGATGTTAAAGATGTTCTCAGAATTAGAAGTAAGACTCGTAATCATTGACCATGATGCGTTATGCTTGTTTATGGGCAGGTTATGTAGTAACATAGTCACTTACGTCATAATCCTGCGTTGTCAGTGGAAACGGCAAGCGGTTTTGCGAGATGTTTGCAGATCTCTTGGCCGAGCTCTGGCTCTGGCATGAGAACAAGCTCCGTTTTGGTGGAAACAGGGTAATAGTTTTTCTACTCTTGCAGTTGTTTCACAGAAACAGAGCTTTGTACTGTAATTTCCATTTCAGCCTTAAGGCACTTAAAGCCAATGCCACTGCCATTTCTCTAAATGTCATTGTAAAGAAAGTGTCGATATGGGTACTTGCATTAAACTGCCATTCGGGTGAAGGGTTACACCTCGCTTCCTGTGTTTTGTGCCGTCTCCTGACACAGCTCTAGTCATTCTTACAGCCGCACTCGTTTTACATTTGTTTCCTGTGGCAGCTTCTCTAATGGTCTGCGTGGGCAGGAAGCCCTTACCAGCATTCTTCTCTCACAAAAAAATTATGTGCAAGTGTTATATGGCTTTTCAATATCCTTTTAATGATTTGCTATTTGTATTCTGAAATCAAGTACCATAAATGTATGCATGTGATTCTATTGCAAGTTTTTCTCTTCTGACAATCTCAATTGCACCCAGTGGAGTGTTTCACTTTTTTTAAAAATGCCATGCCTTGGTGTGGATGCACACTGTTCTCATCTGTTTTGCTTTTTCAGCTATTTTCAATAAGCTCCTGTGTAAAAGCATCTTAGACCTTTTGCTCATATAAAGGGATAGTTCACCCAAAAATGAAAATTCTCTCATCATTTATGCACCCTCTTGCCATCCCAAATGTGTATGACTTTCTTTCTTCTGCAGAAAACTAATTATGATTTTTAGAAGAAAATTTCAGCTCTAGGTTCATACAATGCAAGTGAATGAGTGCCAAAGTTTTGACGCCCAAAAAGCACATAAAGGCAGCATAAAAGTAATCTATACCACTCCAGTGGCTAAATCCATATCTTCAAAAGTAAGATGATAGGTGTGGGTGAGAAGCAGATCAATATTTAAGTCATTTTTTGCTAGAAATTCTTCTCCCTGCCCAGTAGGGGTGATATGCATGAAGAATGTGAATCACCAAAAAGACAAGAAGAATGTGAAAGTTAAAGTGGAGGTTGACTGATCAGGGAGGAGAATTTATAGTTAAAAAAAGACTTAAATATTGATCTGTGTCTCACCCACACCTATCATGTCGCTACTGAAGTACTGGAGTTGTATGGATTACTTTTATGCTGATTTTAGGAGCTTCAAAATGTTGTCACCCATTCACTTGCATTGTATGGACCAAAAGAGTTGAGAAATTCTTCTAAAAACCTTCATCTGAGTTCAGCAGAAGAAAGAAAGTCATTCACATCTGTGATGTCATACGGGTAAGTAAATGATGAGAGAATAAAACATTTTGGGTGAACTATTCCTTTAACTCAACATTGTGCTTTTTCATGCTTTTTTAATTTACTCACGTTCATATTGTCCCAAACCCATGTGGAATACAAAATATTTGAGGCAGAATGACAACCTCAGTCCTCATTAACTTTTACTGCATCTTATTTCCATTCAGTGAAAGTGAATGGTGACTGAGGAGGTCAGTCCCTAACATTCTGACTAACATCTCCTTTTGCGTTCCATGAAAATAAGTCATATGGGTTTGGAACAACTTGAGGTTGAATAAATGAGTAGACAGTAGTGAGCTGCCTACTGCCTACATAAGCTGCAATCAAATCCATTTCTGTGCTGTTTACTTCCTTTTGTTTGACATGTTCCTCATGCTTATTATCTCGATTTCCAAATATCCCATTAGTTCACCTTCCTTTCTCTCTCCAGCCCTGGAGAGTTCTCTCAGACATAATAAGGGACTCTGATTGTGTCTACCTGTATACTTCCTTTAGAACCACTAATAATATACCTCCATTCATCTCTTGTCTTATCATGCACAGCTACAGAGATGATTGTGCCAAATGAGCTGCAGTAGTGGAGAATCTTAGTCAGTGTAAGTGCCCAGAGCAAACATCCACTCAAGCCCGCACAAGCATGAGAAGGTGCTTGGTTCTCCACTGCCCTCTCCTCGATGAAGAGGTTTGTGTTTTGTTGGTGGTCAGCCTGAAAGGAGGATGATTGTGAGCCCTATGAGGGAGGAGTGGCAAGATGGTAATGTCGACAACAAAAGACAGAACGCGTTCTTGCGCTAAAAAAGCTAGACACAGCACAACGCTTAGAACAGAATGCAGGTGTCTTGAGATGCAGTTTTTAAACTTGACTTGCCATCTGTAAAATGCTGCATGCCTGCGCGAGATGCTGAGAAAAACAGCGAGATGTGGTGCAACCGTCAAAGACGCCTGTCTAACGCATGATTACAAACCAATAGAATTTCAAAAGCAGCGTAGACAGACACAAAAACTAATCTGTAGTCAATGGCCCCTAATAAAGCTATTTTTGAGGACTGGCTCATGTCGTTCCAAACCCGTGTTTCTTCAATGGAACACAAAATTAGAAATTTTAAATTATGTACTGGTCACTCTTTTCCATGCTATTAGAATGAATATGGGACTGGAGAGTTCAAGGTTTTAAAAAGGACATAAAAGCCCCATAAAAGTAGACTATATGACTTATGCACTATATTCCAGTCTTCTGATCGCATATGATATCTTTGGGAGAGAAATGGACCAAAATATAAGTTGTTATTCATTGAAAATCTTGACATTCACCCTAGCTCTCATTAGTGCATTTAGTGGGAGTTTCTGAGAGAAGTACCAAAATTCAATTTACAAATGAATCATTCTTTCAGGTCAGATCTATTTAATAATTAGTTTGATCCAGTTTCAAAAACAGTCTGAGTGATTTGTTCACAAAAAGCTAGTCATACAGGTTGAACAAATGGCATGAGAGTAAGTATGAATGCAAAAACTTGTTTGGTTTGAATTTCTGAATTTTGAAGCATGTACTGGTTGCTCTTTTTCATGCAATTAGAATTGATAGGGACTGGAGATTTCAAGCTTCAGAAAGGACACAAAATCACCATAAAAGTAGACTATACGACTTGTCCACTATAGTCTAAGTCTTCTTAAGGCATAAAAAAGCTTTTGGTGAAAAACAGCCAAAATTTTAAGTTGTTATTCACTGAAAATCTTGACATTCACCTTTGCTTTTTTTTTTGGTGCGTTTGTGAGAATTCACGAGAGAAGTAGTGATTTCCGCTTTAAAGAAATGTTTCTGTTGAGCTGATCTTTTAAATGAATTGGATGATTCATTCATGAATAAAGTCAGTCATACGGGTTTGAATGAATGACATGAGAGTGAGTTAGTAATTACAGAATTTTCAAATTCCCCTTTTTTTTCTGAGTTCTCTTTACTTCAGTGCAGTGTTGTGAATTCCTGCTCACCCAATTCACCAATCAGACTGTCCTGCTACAGTTGAAATTTAAATGACAGTGTGACAAAGCCAGTGCTGAGCCTTACAGATGAACATTCTTTCCTTTGGGTCATGCATGCATAAGAACTCTCTTTGTATTGCCTGTGACAGGCAAATTTCATTCCTAAATGAAAAGGCATTGAAGTTTGATGTGAAAAATCATTCCTCACCGCGTCACCACAGACCGCGAAGGGACTCGCCCTCTGTTTGGCTCAGCCGTGACTCACAAGGGTACTAAGAAGGGCCATTGTTGTTGTAATACGAAGCAAATTTTCACATTGGACCTTGGAGGGCCACCGACAGTATTTTATTGCATTGACTTTGTTTAGCTGCTGCCTTCATTTTCTTTCATTCCAAGGTTGCAAACATTCCTCCCTTTGTCTGCTGTATTCTTGAAGAGGTAAGACCTCTGAATGAATTTACAGCTCTTTGCTGTGTGGTGTTGACAGCTTATATTCTCATAAAGTTAGTGTGTGGCATCCTCATAAAGCTTTCCTCTCTTGCCGTGTTCTGATCGGGATTAAACAAGGATTCTATCAGGAGTTTTAACAGTAGAACAAACCAGATTTTTATATTTTCTGAAGATAATGTGCAGAAATCACTGCTGCAGTACTGGGGAACTGTGTTTTTGCTAGATGACTTTTGCTAGACTTCCTGCCACAAGTCAAAAGAGCCCACCCCCAAGTCTCGACAATATTCTGGCTCGAGTCCCTCCTTAATGTAAGAATATGGCATGATTTAGTCCGTTTTATCATCCACTAGACAAATATCATCTGATCATTTAGTAAAGTAACAGCACACCTCTCCTTGACAAGCCGCATGATTTCAGTGTCATTCATGTCTGTAACACAAATTGTGAGGGACTAAAAGTCTTTAGATACCATCAGGATTAATTTTCAGGTTTTTATTTTAGTCATAATTAAAGTATTTTGTCAAAAATGTCCATTAAATTTAGTATATATTTTATCATGTCATATTCATAAATTTTAGTCAACTTTATTCTGATTAAATAGCATATAATTTTAGTCGACAAAAATAACATCTTATTTATTGATGCTAGTATATAGTATGTTAGTAATATAGACAGTAATGTGCAAAATGCCAAAAATATATCAAACTGACAGACCAAATTTGAACAATATTCAAATATTTTGGAAACGAGGCGCCTGTATGCCTTTAAGTGGCATCTGTTCGCTAAGTGGTGTTCTTCCCGACGGAAAGACCCCCAGAGATGCACAGTCGGATCGGTGCTTTCCTTCCTGCAGGAGAGGTTGGAAGGGCGGCTGTCCCCTTCCACCTTGAAGGTGTACATGGCCGCTATAGCTGCACACCAGGACACAGTGGATGGTAAGTCCTTAGGGAAGCATGACCTGATCATCAGGTTCCTGAGAGGCGCCAGGAGGCTGAACCCCCTCCAGACTGTGCCTCGTTCCCTCATGGGACCTCTCTGTAGTTCTCAGGGTCTACAGAGAGCCCCCTTTGAGCCTTTGCAGTCAGCCGAGCTTAAGGCACTCTCCTTGAAGACTGCCCTCCTGACTGCGCTCACTTCCATCAAGAGGGTAGGCGACCTGCAAGCATTCTCTGTCAGCAAAATGTGCCTGGAGTTCGGTCTGGACTACTCTCACGTGATCTTGAGACCCCGACCGGGCTATGTGCCCAAAGTTCCCACGACCCCTTTTAGGCACCAGGTGGTGAACCTGTGAGCGCTGCCCCAGGAGGAGGCAGACCCAGCCCTGTCGTTGCTGTGTCCGGTGTGCGCTTTACGCATATATTTGGATCGCACACAGAGCTTTAGGATCTCTGAGCAGCTCTTTGTCTGCTTTGGCGGACAGCGGAAAGGAAGCGCTGTCTCCAAGCAGAGGATCGCCCACTGGCTCATTGACGTCATAGCTATGGCATATCACGACCAGGACGTGCCGCCCCGGTAGGGCTACGAGCCCATTCTACCAGGGGTGTAGCAACCTCCTGGGCCCTGGCCAGGAGTGCCTCTCTAACAGACATTTGCAGAGCAGCGGGCTGGGCAACACCCAACACCTTTGCGAGGTTCTACAATACAAGCAGATAAGTCCGGGTGTATCACTTGCACATAGCGCCTTTCACCTCCCCTGAGCTGAAGATGTGTGCCATTAAGTCCGAGTAGTGTTCACAAACTATGTTCCCTGGTTGACTTCCTCCGAGCCCTGTGGCAGTCGAGTTTTTGGATAGACTTGCTGCCGGCCCAGTACACGTGCTAACTAAAAGCACTGTTCTGGGGTAGGTGCTCCGCATGTGGCAGTTCCCTGTAGGTAACCCCATGCGATGTATATCTTCCGCTAATTCGTTTTCCTGTTGGCAAACTGCGTCTTCCTTGGGCAGAGGCCCCTCTGCCACAGTTTCCATGTTTGTAGTAACTCCTCCCCTGTTGGGTAGGACCTACCATGAGACTTCCCCACATGACATACTTCTGACATAGCTCGGCAAGACCATGTGACGTATTCCCACTTAAATATCCCCCCTCTCTCTGGGTGAGGTGTGGTCTCTGCAGTGTCCTCCCCCTGGGAGGGACACCCCCCGACTAGACCTTGTCAGCCCAGTCAGATAATCCCCCTCTTTTTTTATTGAGTGGAAAAAAAGAGGGGGAAAAGAGGCCACGACTGGGCTAGCCTGTCTCTATCTTTTGGGCAGTCAACTTGTCCACAAAAAGGGCCATTCGACACTCATAACTATGTTGGGGGAAGTTACGTGTCGGCCTGGTGCACTGGCTACGAGGCACACAGTTGTCTGCCCGTCACACACCGCCATTTCACATAAAACAGTTCAGCTAGCTGCGGCATTTTGTATAGGGACCCCTAGTGTCACTACATCGACACAACGTCAAGTGAGTGACAGATAGGGAACGTCATGGTTACTTGTGTAACCTCTGTTCCCTGATGGAGGGAAGGAGACATTGTGTCCCTCCTGCCACAACACTGAACTACCCGCTGAAATGGCCAGACCTTGTCTCGGCTCCTCAGCATAAAACCTGAATGAGTTGTTGCACACCAGCTCCTTTTATACCCGTATGTCCGGGGGAGTGGCATGCAAATACCACTTGCCAATTTTCATTGGCCTTTTATCAAAGACCAGAGGTGTCTCGGGCTCCCAAGAGTGACCCCTAGTGTCACTACATCGACACAACGTCTCGTTCCCTCCATCAGGGAACGGAGGTTACGCAAGTAACCATGGCGTTATAATGTTACATTTATGTTGTGGATAGTGTTGATTAATCTCACATAGATTAATCCGTGAAGTAATTAACCCATTAGTAAAGTTCACTGTACAGGTGTTTCGCTTGTGCAGTTCAGGCAGTGGAGAAATCCCCAACATACCCAACTAAGACTGGAATATTTGAATTAGTTCTTTCTAGTTTTTTCTCTCTTATTGTTAGTGCATTGTCAATATATTGCAGTATTATTTTTTTCTCAACATATTTTACACATGAATTTAACATTATTAAAACCATTTGATTATCTTCATAATGCATATTTTTCATCTTCGTTATTGTTGACAAAAAAATAAAATAACCAAAAAATTGTCAATGAACATTTTTCTCAGTAATTTCTTTGACAAGATTAACACTGACTACCATTATAAATATTAAGTAGTTTGTAAAGAAGATTTGTCTTTTAAACACATTGTATTTTAATAAATCCTTAGCTACCATTTTTAATATTCTTAAATTTGTAAATAAAATTAGCAGTCTTGCTGTATCTGCACCAGCTGCCAAATTGTTTAGTACATTGTTTTGGCAGAAAGACTGAAGAGGGCCCATAGCACAACATACTGTCCAGACCATCATTCATTTCAGGTGAGGTGCACAGTGTTTAGGGGCTGCAGTCTGTGTTGGTGTCACGAATGCCGGCGAAGTTTCCTCAATCGACCACCGGAGGTCTCACTGAATATTAACATTGAACTACACTTCCCAAGTGCCCACATGCCTGGACTGATTATCCTACACCTGCCTCATATCACTCAGACTATTTAAGCCAAGAACTGCTAAGTTTTACACTAAGCTTGATCTACGCTGCGCATACAACCTCATTCGCATTCGAGAGGGGGATGAGTGGAAAACTGCCTTTTCTACCAGCAGCGGGCACAACGAATATCTCGGTATGCCGGTCGGACTGTCCAATAGTCCATCTGTGTTCCAGTCGTTCATAAATGACATATTCAGAGACATGCTTAACCAGGGCTTAATTGTATATATAGATGACATCCTGATTTATTCAGACACCCTGGAGGAACACATCAAGCAGGTCCGGGCAGTTCTGAAGCGTCTCATGGAACACCAATTGTATGCCAAAGCAGAAAAATGTGAATTCCACCAAACTTCAATTTCCTTCCTCAGTTATATCATCAGTCCAGAAGGGGTGTCTATAGACGAGGGCAAGGTATGAGCAGTTCTAAACTGGCCTCAACCCACTACTGTAAAGGAACTACAATGATTCTTAGGAATTGCTAATTTTTACAGAAGATTCATTCGAAACTTCAGCACTGTTGCCGCTCCACTCACCGCCATGACAAAGGGAGTTAATACCAGTCTTCGCTGGTCTTCTGACGCCATCCAAGCCTTTAATGAATTGAAAAGTTATTTCACTTCTGCTCCTGTTCTGCATCATCCTGATCCCAATGTACCTTTTGTGGTTGAAGGAGATGCATCAAACACTGGTATTGGCGCTATCCCCTCTCAATGCCAAGGTAATCCTCCTAAGCTTTTCCCTTGTGCATACTACTCACGTAAACTCTCCTCTGCTGAACAGAATTATGATGTGGGCAATCATGAACTGTTAGCCATGAAAGCAGCATTTGAAGAATGGTGACACTGGCTGGAGGGGGCCAGACATCCATTTTTGGTATTAACCGATCATCGCAACCTCGAATACTTGTGCTCAGCCAAAAAACTAAACCCCAGACAAGCCAGATGGGCACTATTTTTCACTCGTTTTAACTTTTCAATCACTTATCATCCAGAATCAAAGAACATCAAAGCCGACTCACTATCCAATCAATTTGACTCCACTCCTCAGAATCCCTCTCCAGAACCCATCATCTCATCCTCCCTGATCCTAGCTCTGGTCCAGTGGGACATCATGTCTGAAATCTCCCAGGCACATGCACAGAACCCGGTCCCTCCAGAATGTCCGCCCAACTGAACGTTTGTGCCACCTACTCTGCGAGAAAAGGTAATCTGCTGGGTGCACTCCTCCACAAGCTCTGGCCATCCAGGCATTACTACCACAGTAGGATTGTTAAGAAATCGATTCTGGTGGGAGACATTACAGGCAGACACCAGTACATTCGTGAATGCTTGTCACATCTGCGCTACAGCAAAAACACCCAGACAACTACCGGCAGGGTTGCTACAACCTCTACCCATTCGACAATGACCTTGGTCCCACATCGCCATTAATTTTGTCACCGATCTACCCATCTCCCAAGGTAACACCACCATATTATCTGTCATTGATTGTTTTTCTAAGGCATGTCGACTAATACCCCTGTCTAAGCTTCCATCAGCCTTTGAAACCACAGAACATCTTTTCCATTATGTGTTCCACTATTATGGTCTTCCTGAAGACACTGTCTCTGACTGGGGCCCTCAGTTTACATCAAGGGTTTGTACAGCTTTCTTTCCTTTGGACAGGTTATCACCCCCAGTCTAATGGCCAGACGGAACGTCTGAATCAAGAACTCACCAAATTCCTTCTCAAGTACTGTCAACAGAATCAAGCCGACTGAAGCCGCTTTCTTCCCTGGGCAGAATATGTGCAGAACTCGATCCTCAAACCCTCCACAAAATTGACGCCCTTTCAGTGTGTTCTGGGGTTCCAACCCCCTCTATTTCCATGGTCTGGTGAACCATCTGATGTACCTGCTGTTAACGACTGGTTTCAGCGTAGTGAGGCTGTTTAGGATCAAGCTCATGTCCATCTACAGCATGCCATCAACAGGGGAAAGGAACAAGAGGACTGCCATCGTCGTCCCAGTCCCAACTACGTTCCACAGTGGGTGTGGCTTTCAACCTGGGACCTTCGTCTCTGTCTACCTTGCAAGAAGCTCAGTCCCAGGTATGTGGGTCCATTCAAAATCCTAAGACAAATCAATCCTGTGTCATATCGCCTCCAATTACCTGATAATTATCGTATTTCTGTCATGACCGCCGGTGAAGATTCCTCAATCAAAGGTCTCACTCACCTGAATATTAACACTGAACTACACTTCCCAAGTGCCCACATGCCTGGACTGATTACCATACATCTGCCTCATATCACTCAGACTATTTAAGCCCTATGTGTGTGTTCATTCATTGCGAAGTCTTGTTTGCCCCGGCTACATTTCTGAGCATTATTACTTACTCTGTTGATCTACCCATGTTTGACTCTGCTTTGGATTTACCTTGTACGATTCTCTGCTGCCTGCCTATTACTGTGTTTTGCTGTTTTGCTGCCTGCCCCGATCCTTTGCCTGTTTGATTACGTTACTGCCCTGTCTCTATTGTTGGTTGCCCTGGTTATTTTACCCAAGCCTGTTTGTACTCTGAACTTGTTGTGTTAATAAACCGCACATGGATCCCACTCAGCCTGAGTCAGTGTTACAGCTGGGTGATGTAGCATCTCAAACCACATTTTTATACTGGCCTCATATGCCTAGTGCTCCCAGTTATCTGCACAGAGGCAATTTTACAAATGAATGGGACTTCAAATTACACTCTCTGTCATTGGAATGGCCATCTGATAGTGTGGCTTATGGGGATCATCTTGTACTCTTTAAAAAAAAAGAAAAAAAAAAGAAAAAAAAAAGGGCTTCCGTTTTCCCACTCTTCTCATATACAGCATCTAATGTAGTCTTGTCTATCCGTGCAGTGTTGGACAGTGTTTGGGGAAACTAACATACTTTGAAACTGTAGCTTGCTAAGTTGCTCATAATTTAAAGCGTTCCAACTACAGTGAAAGTACCCTTATGAAAAAGTACTTACTATACTACAAGTTCCTCACAAACAAATGCAAACTATATTGAATCTGTATAATTGTAGAAATAGAATCAGTAACACTTTACAATAAGGTTGTATTTGTTAACATGAGTTAACTACAAATAGTTAACATGAACTAACAAGAAACAATACTTGTACATCACTTACTTATCTTGGTTAATGTTAATTTCAATATACATTAATACATTTTTCACGTTAGAAGTTGTATACGTTAACATAAGTTCTTGCATTATGAATTGTATGAATGAACTGTATTTTCATAAATTAACATTAACCAAGATTGAATTGTTAATTCATGTTGCTTAATGCACTTACTAATGTTAACAAATACAACCTTGTTAAGCATTAACCATAATCGTTTCAATTACGAAATTATCAGATTAGATAATTAAATTGAAAGAGCAGTATTTATCTGACAAAAATCAAGGCAGAAGTCAGTTAATCTGATAGCAATAAACCTATTATATTAATAAATATATAATAAACAACTTATAAAAACAACATATATCTGAATCAAAAACAGTTATAAACAGAAGATCTTAATTAAACATTTATTTAATCACAAAAAAAGATGTAAAATGCCAAGCTAGGAATGCCGGGAACACAGCCGAGTGATGATTAAAATAAATCAGTGAATCATTGTTTTTGTTTTTTTTACCATCATCAACAAACCAGACTTCCTTTACTATTTTTGAGAAAGAGGACATTCAAGGAGAGCACTTTTTGCACACATTATTGTTCAGCTCTCTCAAGTGTAAGGCTGTTTGCACAAAATAAACAATTTAGTAGCGTAACTATTTTTAGTTAGTTACTCCTCAACACTAATGTTTGAATGTGAATAACACAGGAGCCAAACCACATTTGTGCAAGAATGACAAGGAGGGATAGAGATCTCGAGGGGTTGGGCAGAGATGAGTAGGGCCCCATGGGAGCCCTCATCTACTGACTTTTGAGTTTCTGTGAGGGGCCGTGGAGTTACTCTGTTACGAAAACATACAGTTGAGGAGGACACGTCCCCAGAGGACTGAACTGCTCAAGGCCTTCCAGAGTGACTGCAGAAATAGCTATTAGGTCTACCTCTAGGAAGCTTCAGTTAAGCAGATAAAAAGAAGTAATATGGCACAAGGACAAACCTTCCATCAAAAAATCAATCTTAAAAGAGTTCTAAACCATGAACCAAATCAACCTGCTCTGAGGTGTATCACAGCACTGCCAAATTTGATTTAAAGCAAAAAAAAAGTATTTGAAAATTGGACAAAAAGACAAAAGAACAAAACTGTACTCAACGTCTTTAATGAAAGCATGAGTTACAATCCCATGAATCATTGCAAATTACGTAATCTAATTATGCAAAAATATAAAACAATTGATTTGAAGTTGTTGACTGTAAGTATAGAAACAAGATATTTTAAGTTTATTGCAAAATATTCATATACATTCAAATATATAAGTAGTTTGAGAGTGAATGGAGACCGACTTGATTCTGTCATTCACAGTGCGTCATGGAAGTGGGCAGTCGCTGCTGGGCTTTTTTGCCACACTTTGCCGCAATTCTCTGATTGGTGATAGTTTACCTGCAGGATCAAGGGTAGTGTAGTTCTTCACCAGAAATTGCATTATTAAACACAATTTAATTATTTTTTTATTTTATAATGTGGACGTACTGTATACCATTTATTAACAACCTCAGAGCACATGGCAGGTCTGTTTTTAAATGTTTATAAATTATTATTCAAACTCAATTTGCCTATGGAGAAAATTAATGGGATTTTTCTTCCGGAACCTGACCGTAGTGCTCTTCCAGTAGTTCTCTATGTGGTTTAAGATAGTTTGTTCCTGGAAAGTGCAATGAGACAAGCAGATGTAAAAAAAAATAAATAAAAAAAAATTACATTTACTCTTTAGTCTCTTCTGTCCAGACCACAACTTTGCTGGAGTTAAGTAAGGGACAATGTGCATTATCCCACTTGTTACTAAGTGGATATTTACCAAATTGATTTGATTTGATTTATAAAAAAATACACCACAGAGTGAAAGAAAAAAAAAATAATAATGATGACATGAAACAAGCACAGCAATGTATGAAGTCATTGCCTGGGACAGCAGTCAATTACACCGTTTCAGCCATTATACAAATATATTTGACCGCAGAATGCTGCAATTGATCAGAATCAGAATTCAAGGAATAGTTTTCCCAAAAAAGAAAATTCTGTGTTCGTTTACTTTACCCAAGTTATTTCAAATCCTTACGACTTTCTTTTCTTATGCAGACAGCAAAAGGAGATGTTTTAATGAAAATCACAGTCCGTCTTTTCATGATATTGACAGATGAATGCTTTAAAAATTATCCAAAAGTATCATAAAAAGTAGTCCATGTGACTCATGTGTCAAATTCGCAAACGATTGTTTTTAAAAGACAACATCTCTTTTGTGTTCCGCATAAGAAAGAAAGTCATACAGGTTTGGAATGACATGATAATTTATGACAGAATTTTTCTTTTTGGGTAAACTATCCCTTTAAGTGTTCCAGGGAGCCATTTAACAAGAACCTATACCATGTTCTTTCTTGTTCCTCTGACCTGGTTCTTCAAGTCTAGACTACAAAGAATATCTCTTTCAGTCTTGAAACATTATGGCTGAAAGCAAAATGTCTCTCATCTAAAGCCCTTTCTCCTGACCACAGCCTCCAACAACCCAGCCAGACACTTAGAATAAAGCACCTCAGAAAGGTCTGTAACATATACTAAACCTGAATTGATTTTGTGGCAACGAGGAGGTCTTAGAAAGAAAGACATAGTGAGAGAGAGGGAGAACAGCAGTCGGTGCCTCTAGCTTGATTATATCACAATGCTGAGCATGGATCACAGTATAGTGTCTCATCAGTGCAGTGTGAAATGTAATCAGTGCTGCTCCCCACTATGACTCTTTACCCTCGTGTGGTAGAGAATTGTTTGCTTGCACTGATGGAAACTGATTAAATATATGGTTTTGGAAAACAAGCAGAACTAAGCTGTGCCTTCTCCCTTGTTCAGAACAGAAGCTTGAAATTCTAAATTGGGTATGATTGATTAAAACAGAAGGTATGCTTGAAGGTCTGGCTGTAGACTCATGATCCTACATCTCAACAAGAAATCATAACCAATGGGTTAAATTGTGTATTTTTTATCTGAAATACTGTTGGTAGAAATAATCCAAATTAGGTTATTTACTGTTATTGAGATGAGACTCTTATTATATACATGTTGTTGAGACTGTTATTGAAATGTTCCAGACAGGGCACAATTTCTACTGTCTGTTTTAACCCGTCACAGACTCTTGTTATAAATGGTGCACTTGGTATGGCTTAACTTGTACGTGTCTGTGAGTGCACAAGATGGTAGGGTGTCCAGTTTGTCCTTTAAACAAATAGTTCACCCCAAAATAAAAAAGTTCTTTCATAATTTACTGACCCTCATGTCTCTCCAAACCCGTATGACTTTCTGTCTGACATAGAACACAAAATTTAAATTTTTAAAATGTTTTACTTTTCTTTACACCATAAAATCAAAGTGAAGAGTGACTCCGGGCTATCAAGCTCCAGGAAAAAAAAAAAAAAAAGCATCATAAAACTACAGTAAATATCATTGATGCAACTCATGCACTATTTTGAAAGTCTTCTGAAGCTATGCAATCACTGTGTGTGGGAAGAACACACAGTAATTTAAATTTAGTCATGAGAGGTTTGATGTTATTGACGTGACGCCATATTTTATTTGTGCGTTGTTTACGGGAGTTGATTAATGATTTGATTTGAGAGTGAAATATAATCATTCACTTTTCCTCATGAGTGCCACTTCTCCAGCCACAATGTGCACTTGACACGGCCATTTGTGAACTTCGCAGTGAACTAGTACCCCATAATCTACAGACTGATCACTTTGTGAATTCGACAACAGTAGGTCAAAAGTTCTGCTGCTGAAATCAGTTTGTTCTTACCAAAATTTTAATCTCTGCACCCCAGTGGCCAAAGTTGGAATAGTTGGCATGCACGGACACTTGTGAGCTCGAGTTACCAGGAGAAATGTCCGCAGAGTGGCGCCAGAAGCGAGGAGTATTTTTAGTTGTAAATTATGTAATACAGTCAACAGGTGTACATATTTTATGAACCCTACTCCCTAACCCTAAACCTAACCGTAAGTGGCGTACAAATGTCATTTTAAAGCAAAAATGGGACCTCCGAATCACTCTCCATTGTTTATGTGAATGTGATTACTTCCTGGTTCCTACGAGACCAAAGGCTGCGTCTCTGAGGTTGCTCACGCAATACGCTATCTATGTGGTGCACAGTTTACTTTGGCTTGGGATAAGGCCACAGAAAATGGTCTTTAAAATAAAATATCTCAGCTCTGTGTGCTCCGAAAGCAACTTCCATTGCCTTTTTCCTTTCACAGTCTCACCAATGTCTTGGTTTTCTGTGGGAGAATTTTGCCCAGTTGGCAGCGTATATGCTTGGAAAACACCATCAGGCCTCATTAGTCAAAAAGGGTGACTTGCCTATTTCAAGCCTCAGCTGAGTGACCATGTGCGAGAGTTATTCAACACAGAGCGAGCACTCTATCACCTGTTATCTTTCCCGTTTTCTGCAGTTCAAAGTGGATGGTGAGTGGTGGACGTGGATTGACTACGAGCGCTTCCAAGAACTCATTCAGGAATTTGAGGAGAGCGGAGGTATCAAGAACTTCTCAATGATGGAATACATGGCCAAGACCCATAGCTGGGCTGTTTTTGGAGCAAAGAGAGAGGGTTTGATCCCTCGGACACATGTTTCCAGAGAAAGAACAAGACCAAAGATATTTCGGGGTGCTGATGTTGAATACTCGTACCTTTTCTCTTTAAAAGTCTGTTGAGGAATGTATATTTTTAATATGTGGAATAAATCACCTGACTTGATTTGACTTTTTTGTTTTTATTATTGTAGCAAACTTTTAGTTTGTTTCTTTTTGTTTTTTGTCATTGTCATAATAATAATTTCATTCTGAAGTCCTGTTCACTTTGATCTCTGGGTCTAATAGCTCTGTTAAATGTACAGACTAGAGGACGAAATATTCCCTGGAGAACCAATGAACCTTTCTCACCTGTGCACTGAGTTCACCTTATAGGACTGTAATTGTCGGCAGTGGTCAGTCTTTCAGGAGTTTGTAGTAAAATTTAAGACCTAATTTACCCGTACTACCTTAGGGCCTAGATTTAGAGAGAACAAGAGGCAAGAACTGCTAAGAAAAAGATATGACTCAAGTTACCTACATTAATGAATGTGTCTAAAACTGTGATTTGTGTGTTGTTTTTTTCGAGTTCTAGAGGGCAGTTGAGTCAGATAAGCTTTTTAATGGAGCAGTTCTTACAGGTATGTCCATGATACAGCAAAAAGCTATTTGGAATTAGAACTGCCCCATATACAGCTCATTAACAACCCCTAAATGTAAAACTGCAAGTCTTATGCCCTCTACAAGCCATTTAGATATTTAAATAGCTTTGACAGATTGCAGTGAAGTCAAGTGTTGCTTGAAAATGATTTTTATAAGATTATAATTTTATAATTCTTTGCTTTTTTCTTTTTTTCTCTTTTGAGAGATGTTATAATGCAATTATGAACCTGTTGTTTGTCCTTAACTGGACTGTGGGGTGCAAACGTGTCTACAAACTGCAAATGTTTGTTCATGTGCATACAGGGGTGTAACAAATTGTTGATTTTTGTTGTATCTGCTTTTTTGGTGTTTTAATAAAATCATCTTTATGAACTTGAGTAAGAAAAGGGCATTTGAATGTTTCGTAATAGAAAGAAATACGCTTGATGCTGAGTGAAATAGGTCATAGCCATTTCCTAAGCTCTGCTCTGGAATAAAGCTGAAATCTTTGGTCTTCAGTGAAGGATGAAGTGTATAACATTATATCCAGAGAAGGCTCATTGGTCCCTGCTTGCTTTCCCTCTGCTCAGAGTAGAGTCTCAAACTCAAAAAGTAACTACCAACCCTATAATAACTATTTATCAAGAGCAATCTTTGTTGCACCAAATTTGATAGGTTTTTAAATATGCCTGTTCAGCCCCACCTGCCTAAATTGTCCATGTCTAACCTATTATATAAAGCCATCTTTCTCATCTCAATGCTATTATACCACTTTGATATTTTTGATAACTGACAACAGCTGCAATCATTGTCTTTAGGTTATCTTGCCTCTAGATTTAGGCACAGTCTGTGTCCACAGAGAGCAATTACAGCTGAGAGTTTGCCACACTTTTGATCTCAGCCTTTAAAGTTTCTTGTCTCTTAGTCGAAACAAGTGACAGAAAAGGTATTTATTTTGCACCACTGTAAAAATGTGCAGGACAGATCCAGGCTAATGTAACATGCTGTCTTCCTCATGTATTTCAGTGAATTTAGTCACCCGAGGGAACCTGTCACCCAAATAAGCTGTTTTCTTTTTTATTTTTATTTTTTTACAGTCCATGAGGGCAATGTAATTGGGTGTTATTTAGGTGAAGTTTTAACTGATCAGGCTTTTGGAACAACACATAAAACATTGTTTGATTTGATGACTCTTCAGGCCAAAGTATTCTTCGGTTGTTCGTGTTGCTGACCGGAAAGTACATTTCATCATCAGAAAGTCTGCGGACAGTCATTGTGCACATTGTCACCGCAAGCGCCTGCCGTTGACTACTAAAAGCAGTCATAGTCTGCATGTGTCACACGTGTTCGTATTCGCTCATGGTCAAAAGAGTATACTTTGATGGGGTCTCTCCAATGTCATGGAGAAGGGTAGACCATGTTTTCCCATTTAACTCTGTCAAATTATGTCAGATGTTGAAATGCTTTCAACTCCAAACCTGAATAATATTTTTGAAACAAATGTTTTAATGTCAGCCTAAAGCTGTGTTCGGAATAGCATACAACTACAGTGGCAAGAAAAAAAAGTAAGTGAACACTTGGTTTTAATTACTGGTCGATCCTCCTTTGGTAGCAATAACCTCAACCAAGCATTTCCTGTAGCTGCGGATTAGACCTGCACAACGTTCAGGAGGAATTTTGGATTATTCTTCCTTACAGAACTTCTTCAGCTCAGCCATATTCTTAGGATGTCTGGTGTAAACAGCTCTCTTGAGGTCATTCCACAGCATCTCTATTGGATTAAGGTCTGGGCTCTGACTGGGCCACTCCAAAAGGTGGATTTTCTTTTTTTGAAACCATTCTGTAGAGGATTTACTTTGATGTTTATGGTCATTGTCCTGCTCCATTACCCAACTACAAATGAGCTTCAGATTGTACACAGCCACCCTGACATTACCCTGAAGGATATCTTGATAAACTTGGGAATTAATTTTTCCCTCGATGATGGAAAGTGGTCCAGGCCTCGAAGCAGCAAAGCAGCCCCAAATCATGATTCTCCTTTTACTGTACTTCACCGTTGTGATGATGTTTTAATGTTGGTATGCCCTTTTAACGCCATACATAGTGCTGTGTGTTCATGCACGGACCTCCGCTTTTAATTCCGGGAATGCGGAGGAGCATAAACAAGCCAGTTATGCCCTCCGAAAAACTATCAGAGCAGCAAAACGCCAGTACAGGAGCAAGATTGAAGGACAGTTTAACACCACCAACTCTAGAAGCATGTGGCAGGGAATTAATACCATCACAGACTTTAAAGGGAATACAAACTCCGCCGTGAAGTTTTTATGCACGGTTCGAGGGAAATAGCACAGCCCTCGCAGAGAGAGCTCTCACGGCCAAACATGCAGAGGTTAGTTCACCCTCCGTCTCTGTAGCGGATGTAACACGATCCTTCCGACGGGTGAATATCCATAAAGCCGCGGGTCCAGACGGCATTCCGGGCCACGTCATCAGAGCATGCGCGAACCAACTGGCTGGTGTTTTTACGGACATTTTCAACCTGTCCCTCTCTTTGTCTGTAGTCCCCACATGCTTTAAAATGTCCACCATTGTGCCTGTACCAAAGCAATTCAAAATCACTTGCTTAAATGACTGGCATCCTGTTGCTCTGACCCTCATCATCAGCAAATGCTTTGAGAGACTAATCAGAGATTACATCTGCTCTGTGCTGCCTCCATCACTGGACCCATTGCAGTTTGCTTACCGCAACAACCACTCCACTGATGATGCCATTGCATCTAAAATACACACTGTTCTCTCCCACCTGGAAAAAGGAACACTTATGTGAGAATGCTGTTTGTAGACTACAGCTAAGCATTCAACACCATAGTGCCCTCCAAGCTTGATGAGAAACTCCGGGCTCTGGGCTTAAACAGCTCGCTGTGCAGCTGGATCCTGGACTTCCTGTCAAGCAGACACCAGGTGGTTAGAATGGGCAGTAACATCTCCTCATCACTGACTCTCAATACTGCAGCCCCACAGGGCTATGTTCTTAGCCGACTCCTGTATTCCCTGTACACACATGACTGTGTGGCAACACATAGCTCCAATGCCATCATTAAGTTTGCTGGTGATACAATGGTGGTAGGTCTGATCATTGACAATGATGAAACAGCCTACAGAGAGGAGGTGCACATTCTGACACGCTGGTGTCAGCAGCACAACCACTCCCTCAACATCAGTAAGACAAAGGAGCTTGTGGTGGACTTCAGGAGAAGAGAAAGAGAACACAGCCCCATCACCATCAATGGAGCACCAGTGGAGAGGGTCAGCAGCTTATAAATGGTTGTGTGACAATAAAAGTGATTTGATTTTGATTTGTTTACTTACATTTTTGATCCGGTCCAAGTGTTTTAACTTTCCCATCCTCCAATAACAATTCCTTAGCAAAACTTGAATCATTTTATGACTGGTTCACAAGCAATCACGCTGATACGAGTGGACAAAACATGCAATCCACACTGAAATACGCTGAAGACACAGCCACATGACGCACACACATAGTCCAAGCACAATGAAGGTGCACACATCCAGTTTCCAATATCATCCTGCACTTAAATGCACATTGCTGGAAATGCATAAAAAAAAGTCAAAGACGTCCATCTAGTGTGTGCTTACATACACCATCAATTAAAAACAGTGCAGATGGACGGTGTTCAGGAATAGTTAGGCCACACTAGGCCTGTTTGTTGTGCTCTCTCTCTCTCTCTCTCTCTCTCTCTCTCTCTCTGAGTTTGAACTGAGACTTTTGCTTCAATTCAAGCACGTTCAACTATCCCTGTGGTGCTACTGATGCGCAAGCAATCTCTAAAACACAGGTTCTGGTCACGCAGAAACCAGGAAGTAATCATGTTCACATAAACAATGGTGAGTGCAATTTGGAATAAATGTTTTTCTTTAAAATGACATTTTTACTCCACTGACGGTTAGGTTTAGGGTTGGTGTTTGGGTTAGGGGCTAGACAGTGATGGATGGATGAGACAGTGTAGGTGAGGCATAGGCAGCACTGAGCAGCTTCGATGGTTTGTCTGTTTTGGCTTCCAGCTGCCTCCCCCTCCTCCTTAGTTAGGGGTCATTCAGACAGAAATCGTTATTGTGCTAAAAAAAGCTATACACAGCACAACAAATAGAACAGAACCAGAACACAGTGTCTTGAGATTCATTTGAAGTTTAAGTTCTTTTTAGCTTGACTCAGCATCTTAAAAATGTGGCGCAAAAAAAGCAAGATGTGCTGCAACAGTCAAAAATTTCCATTGGCACGTTTACATAGAAAAACATTTGAAAAACAGCATAGACGAATTGGTGTGAACAGCCCCTTAATGGTTAGTCCTAGGGATGGGGTTAGGACAAAGTTTGTTTGATAGAAATTGTGCTCCAGTACCAACAAAATAAATTAATCCAGGAGCATGTCCTACTTGGCAAAATCAGTTACCTTCGCTGTCCATACACATTCACTCCTCTATCGTTCTCTGGATCCACAGTACTAATCTGCCTAAACACATGAGGTAGTCTGGAGCCAATGGCAGCTCTGTTTGTGCTTGAGAGGCAGATTTCAGTGGCGCTGGAGTCAAACTGATCTGTCCCCTTCTAAAAAGGAAGTTGCTTAAAATGACAGTAACAGCGCTTGCAGTCTTACCAACAACAGATTTGCTTCAAGCTGCAAGTGGAGACCCTGACAGAAAATGCTTTCTTACAGATAAATATTAAATTTGTCTTCATTGCAGCTTTTTTATTAATTAAAAATGTATCTTTGCTAAGTAAAGCATCAATTACTATAGGAATAGGGATTTAAACCAAACTCTCCCTTATTATCTAATACAGATTAAACCAGCATAAAATGGTTTCTGGACTTAGCTGGTCTCCCAGTGTGGTCAGGCTGGTGTGTTGACTGTTTTAGAGAGGTTTTGGGCACTGTTCAACTGGTGAGGCTGGGAGACCAGCTTGCCAATGAGCTAAACCAACTTAGCACCAGCTCAGTCATGCTGGGAAACCAGTTTAAACTTGCTAAAACTAGCTTAATACAGTTAAGACAAGCAAACTATCTTAGGCTGGTTTCAGAATTTATTTATTTATTGTTTTTGCAGGGCTAACCCTAAATATTCAAATGAAATACATAACTCATCCTGCACATTTGGGCTACTGGCATGAATAATGCCTCAAATTGTGCAGTGTTGTTGGGGAGAACACCCTAGCAATCACATAACAATGACCTGGCAGCCACCACTCACTATTTCTTATAAAAAAAAAAAAATTAAAAAAAAAAATTATAATAATTCATTCATTTTTTGTTTTATCTCTTTAGTTAATCTAATCTGGTGTGTACTGTGGAAAGATCAGAGCATCTATCCTCTGCACTGCTTTGAACAGAGTGGTCAATGCACATTGCTCTGATGTTAATTAATCATAATTGCCATATAATAGTTTTACAGTGGTATATCTAGTTTAAGAGTTCAATGACCTTTTGTATGAAACATGGTGTTTAGCACACTCATAGTCATTACAGACCCTATATGTAACATCAATATCAGCCCAGAGACAATGTTGGGGAAGCATCAGTACTAATTCCCCTATTAACTGATGTGAGTCAACTAACCATGCGGCTGTAAGGAACACAGTTTGGTCTGGCATACTGATGTGTCTTTCTTTGCAGAGAGATTTGCATTTTAATTAAAAAATCAACTTAATATCGTAATGACTTGCAATGAATCAAAATGTATCCCGCATATTGCAGATAATCCACCTTAATGCTGTAAACAAAATGCTAAGTGAACACAAGTGAGAATCTGGCCTCCATCACTGGGCAGGGGGTTAACTGAGTGGCAATCTCTGGTCTTTCTGCTATTACAGGGGTCCTGACCAGTGAAAGGTGGCTAATACTGTGCCTTTTGGAATATGACAGATTAAAAATTATATCCAGAACATCTGTTTGTGCAAACTGTAAAATTGTTCTACAGACACAAGGCCAGCTCTCATACTATTGAGTCATGTACCAGATTAAACAACAGCACAATGTAACAAAAAAGTACTATGGTACTAGCATGTTATGTGGACATGTATCCAGGCAATACTATGTTTTTCAGACATGTACCATGGTAGTGCCATTGCATTCTTTGAAGAACCTTAGAGTACCAATGTAAATATCATGTTTACAGTTTATGTTTATCTGAACATGCACCATGGCAATACCATGAGGCCTATTGGATTTTTTTTTGTAGAGGTAAACTTGTAACAGAATGTGCCATTCTCTTCTCAACTACATCACCTACTTCAGTCATAATTCGCTGTTCTGTGATGTTGAGGTGTAAGATTTAATTTCTGATGTTCCTGTGCTTTGGTCCTTGCTTGTAGAAGCCTTTTGCACTCTTCTTCGTCACAAATGCAAAACAGGTTGGTTGTCTGCTGGTTGGCTCATATTGATTTTGGGTGCCATGAAAAAGTATGTATAAAAGCTCGTAATGAACAGCTTTGAAAGCATTTGCAATCAATTTTACTTCCATAATGTGACGTATTTCAGAGTAAAACAGGATGTAATGAGTAAAAAATTTTACACTCGACTTTGGTACTTGATTGGATTGTGAAAAGTGGTCTTTAAATGACAATCTGTTAGAGGGGGCGAGATTGAAAAAAGGAGAAGGATTGGTGACGTCAGCCAAAAAGGAAAGTAATATCAGAGGCAGAACAAGTTATTACATTTTGATGAAAGATTAAAGGACAAACCTTTTTTTTTTCCTTTGGATCAACATACGTTAGTGAATCAGGAATGTGCTTTAAGAAAGCCAATAGGGTCAATTTTATTTCATGTTGACTTAAAATTATTTGATCAAAATCTACTCATTCGCTTTGCTTATTGTTCTATCCTCTTCTGGAAAAGTTGCTTGGACACCAAAGCCTTGAAGTTAGCTGGTGTTTACATTACATTTACATTTAGTCATTTAGCAGAGGCTTTTATCCAAAGTGACTTACAAATGAGAAACATAAAAAGCGATTTGTCATACAAAAGTCAACAATATCTGCAGTATCGCACTGCCAAGTTTTCACAGTGGCTGGAGTATTAAAGATGAAAGCACAGAAGAGAGACAAACAAGGAATTTATTTTTTATTTTTTTATTGTTAAATATTAAGTGCATCTTGAGTGGATTGTTTACAGTAAGTGCTCATGGCACAGATGTGTTTTCAGCTGTTTCTTGAATGCTGAGATGGTATCAGCAGATCGTGTGGAGGTTGGAAGCTCATTCCACCAGAACAGAGAGAGTGAATGTTTGTGAAATGGACTTTGTGACTCTATGCCACAGGACCACCAGTCACTGTTTATTGACCACAGAGAGCGAGTTGGGACATAGACCTGGAGGAGTGAATTGAAGTAAGAGGGTGCTGTTCCATTGGCTGTCCTGAAGGCCAGAGTCAATGCTTTGAATATGATTCAGGCAGCTACTGGCAGCCGGTGGAGTGAAATCAAGAGTGGGGTGACATGATCCCTCTTTGGCTGATTGAAGACCAGACGCACTGCAGCATTCTGGACCATCTGCAGTGGCTTAATCATGCTAGCTGGTCGACTGGTCAACAGGGCATTACAGTAGTCCAGTCTTGAAATGACCAGAGCTTGGATCAGGAGCTGTGTAGCATATTCAGACAGGAAAGGCCTGATTTTCCAGATGTTGTAAAGCGTGAACCTGCAAGACCATGCGTTTGTTAAGATGTTGGCAGTGAAGTTAATCTTGTCATCCATCACCACTCCAAAGTGGTCCTGGTTGGCATAGCTTTAGGTGATGTTCCTTCATCCAAGCGGAGATCTCAGAGAGGCAGGTAGAGATATGAGCTGAGATGGTGGGGTTGTTAGTCTGGAACGACAGGTTGAGCTGCGTATCATCTGCGTAGCAGTGGTAGGTTGGTTTAGAAATGCCTGGGAATCCTTAAAGGTGAAGTGTGTAAATTTTCTTTGTTTAAATACACTTTCCTATCCCAGTTTAATGTGCAAAGTACTTCAGTAACCCAAAGATAGATTGATTCTCCACAAAAAGTATAAACGCAGTGGCTCTGTGGTGCTTCTAAATCATTGCCCTGTTTGTCCCCGACCAGCCCAACACAACAACATTGGCTCAAAGAGTGGCATGTGTTTGGGGTTGGACTATCTTTTTTTGTCGACCATTGAAAGATGGGGGAATGTTCGGGAAATCTGTTTGAAAACAGGCATTATTTTTGCAATTCTGTTTGGTGCCACCAGCCCAGTGATGCATAAATTACACACTTTACCTATGAAATTGTCTGAAGAAGGTACAGTTTATAGACCTCTTGAGGACAAAGAGGGACAGCTTGGTGCCAGCTGACAGTGTCAGCCATTGGCCATTTTTAAAACCAAAATTTGACTTGCAAGAAATTCAAATGTACTCAATACATCAGCAACTGACAAAAGACACTGTATTGCGATGTACATACTTCATTACATAGCAAAATTGTTTTCAACTGTTCTAATAAAAATAAATATTTCTTGAGTACCAAATGATCACACTTATTGTATTTGCTTGATAAAACAATGTTTTAATGGAATTTGTGTCCTTAATATTTTCATTATGTAGTAATCATTTTAGAAAAGCAATAAGACACTCAAGACTTTGTTATATTTGAGTATAGTCATGGCTAAAGGGGTGGCAGACACTCCACTGTCCATAATAGGAATAGACTTAATGTAATAGACATAAATAATTTTTCCACAAAGTAAAATATTTCATTATCCTAATGGTGGGCGGTTTGCGGTTGCCAAGCAACATAGCAACTTGTCGCATTAATCTAGAATGTGCAGTCAAAGGTATGCATTTTTAGTCATTTTACAGCAGCTTCGAACACAGCTCATCCAATCAGAATTTAGTTAAAACTATCCATTTTAAAAGATAATTGAGAAAAGTATTATTTAGGTAGATATATTTTTAACGAATGTACACAATCCAATAAATTCAAATAGAGAGGTGTCATCTGCATTGATGAGTTTTCTCTGCTTACTGGAGCTTGTCAGCACGGGAAACAATGTTTATTTCAGCCATCTAACAATAGGAAGGGTCTAAAGATTAACTGGGGGATGAAGCTGGTAAGCTTGCCTTGTTTTACCAAAGATACAGCATATCTTTAAAACATGTTGACACACACGGCAAGAGACTGGTCAGGCCTCAGTGAGCAGATCTTTAGCCATTAACCAGTGTGAAATGGAGAGCTCCAATTCACACCTGTGTATCATTTATCTTCTCTCTAACACGATACATACCATATTTAATCTCCTGTACTTCAGACTTCCCTCACTTGCAAACATTTGTATCCTACCTTCATACTGTAATATGATTTCTCTGCAAGCATGAAGCATGTTCCACCTGATGCCTTTAATTTCACAAGCAATTAGTTTTGCATCAATCCCAGTGGTGAATTAATCTTTTGGACATTCATATAGTGGCTCCAAAAAAGTATTTGGACACTTAAGTTACACTTAAAAAGCCTTTTATGAGGGGGCCTGATTAGCTCAGTGAGTAAAGACACTGACTACCACCCCTGGAGTCACGAGTTCAAATCCAGGGCGTGTGAATGACTCCGGCCAGGTCTCCTAAGCAACCAAATTGGCCTGGTTGCTAGGGAGGGCAGAGTCACTTGGGGTAACCTCCTCGTGGCTGCTATAATGTGGTTCTCACTCTCGGTGGGGTGCGTGGTGAGTTGTGCATGGATGCCACAGAGAATAGCATGAAGCCTCCACACATGCTATGTCTCTGCGGTAACACACTCAACAAGCCACGTGATAAGATGCGCAGATTGATGGTCTCAGATGTGGAGGCAACTGAGATTCGTCCTCCACCACCTGGATTGAGGCGAGTCACTACGCCACCGCGAGGACTTAGAGTGCATTGGGAATTGGGTATTCCAAATTGGGGAGAAAGGGGGAGAAAAAAAAGCCTTTTGCGTGTCCTAAGCAAGGCATTACGTTGTATAACAGTGGTCCAATATTGAGGCTAAAGGCCTGAACAATTAGAGCTTTCTAATGATATTTAGTTTGTCATGATTAAATTATAATTTTGTTTCAGTCTTGGCACATTTCTCTCCCGTTTTTAAACTCCTGCCATCTTTCTATTATGTATTTTATTCCGTGGTGCATGTCCAAAATGGAAATTAAATAATTATAATGAACGAATTAACCCTGACTCCTCTACAGTTGACTTACCATATATTTTTACCAATATGTTTGCATGACAAATACAAGCATAGGCTACATATAACGTCTTCGGAGCCCCTGTGCAACATGTGTGGTTTGTGAATCCACAGTTCTACTAACCACAGGGCAGCACCAAGATGATTCTGATTGCTGCTGGACAATTTCTGGTGAATGGGGCAAATCTGTAAACGTTAAAATACTCACATTTCAAAAGTATAGCCATGAGACGTAAACCATATGTGTGTTAACATGATTGTAGTGTGATAAAATGGCTTACTAACCATTTCTTCAACTTTTTTGCCATGAAAACGTAACACGATAAACCCTACGACCCAAAAACAGCAATAAAAACAAATCATTTTAACAATTATACAGATATACAGTGTGCTTTTATAAAATTATAAGTTTTACATTTTTGCATTTGAACCCTCCAAAAATTGTCCCCATTCACTTCCATTGTAAGTGCCTCACTGTAACTTCGATTTTTTATTTATTTTATTTTTTTTAGGGAAGAGTCAAAATTAAATTTTGTGGTAATCAATAATATGCCACAAATGCCCGGAATATTCTTAGAAGTACCCAAACACTTTTTGGTGCCACTGTATGTTTTGGAAGAAGAGTGCTGCATCTATGGATCCATTGGGTCACTGGGTCAGTGCTCTGATGTAACATTGAACAAAATATTTTTCCACTGCCATACAGTATAAAATTTGTTACATTAAAAAAACAGGCAGACCACTTTGTCCTGGACTGTGTGCTAGCTGGAGCATAGCAGACTGCCCTACTTAGCTAATGAGAATGAATGATTCTCTTATTCAAGTAATTTCTCTCAAAATATATTCACAATCATAGCAGACACACTCGCTGGCAATCACTCACTTTGGGAACCAAAACTGAGATGAGAGGTAAACCAGAAAAAAAGCTATTCGTCTTTCTGCAGTTGGTACATTATTAGAGACAGCTAAAAAGTGAGTTTGTTTTGAAAGTGAGAGCTGCTTACATACCGGTAAATCTTCATTTGAGTTCTGACAGGAATAACATTGTGATTTACTTAACATTGCAGGAGTAATTTTTCAGAAACTACCTTTTGTTAGCATTTCCTGATTTAGCACCATAATAAGACAGGTAATGCAGCATTAAAGATGTTCCCCTGTTCATGATTATGATATCCCTAAATTTTAGGTGGCTCAGAGAAAGTGCTTTTTTTTTTTATTCCCAAATTTGGAATGCCCAATTCACTCTCAATGCAGCCTGTTACTGTGGAGACATAGTGCATGTGGAGGCTTCATGGCATCCACTGCGGCATCCATGCACAACTCACCACGTGCCCCACTGAGAGTGAACCACATTATAGCAACCACAAGGAGGTTACCCCATGTGACTCTACCCTGTACCCAATGTGACCTGGCTGGAGTCACTCAGCATGCCCTGGGATTTGAACTCGTGAACTCCAGGGGTGGTAATCAGCATCTTTGCTTGCTGAGCTACCCAGGCCCCCCAGAGAAAGTGCTTTTTAAAGATGCCATAAATGTCAGCCAGCTGTCAGGTGCATTTCGGGCTTTTATTCTGAGGTCAGTTTATCCTGTGCTCCTATTTGTGACTGATGTCTGGAGAAAAGTCAGAGTATGATCCAGAAAGTGTGATTCAGCCCCTGTGTGTGTGTGAGTCAGCTGGTGGAAGAATTGAGAGTACACTCAGGCCAAGAAGTGAGGGGGATTTTAATTATCACATCATAATATCACTGTGTGTGTCGTGTGCGTGTGATTGAGTGAATTGGTTTCTGTAGCATTGTGTTAGTTATTTGGTCCAGTGTGATAGGTCATAACATGCTCAATATGTTCACTGTGAAGCGAGATCTTACAGGGCTAAAAAAATCTTACACATCAATGGATATGAACATCACTAGGCAAACTATACTAATTTATAGTGGCTTGTCCTCTTGAGTTAGCTATTCTAAAAATGTTAGTTGAACAGCAATGAATCTTACTCATTAAACTGATGTTCAGCCACAAATTAAAATTCTCCAAACAATGAAAACGAATGGTGACTGAGGTTAACATTCATTCATGGGTTTGTGAATTTTCATTTTTGTGTGAACTATTCCTTTAAGCACTTGTCCAATTTTATGCCATCCTATACTGTTAAAAATACAGTTTCCAGGGACCTGGGTAGCTCAGTGGTAAAAGATGCTGGCTACCTTGCCTGGAGTTCGCTAGTTCAAATCCCAGGGTGTGCTGAGTGACTCTAGCCAAGTCTCCTAAGCAACCAAACTGGCCCTCCTCCCCTCACAGACAGCAGCCATTCCTCTGCATCCAGGTGGCCAGCAGCAACTCCTCTGTCCCCCAGTGGACGCTGCAGCTGCTCCTTTTGGCAGACGGCAGTGGTGAGGACTCCACGACAGCGCATCCCTCCTCCTTCCCGGGCTTCGGAACCAATGTAACAGGGCCAAAATGAGAAAGGAGGAGGCGGGAACTGGCAGAACAGTCAAAGTAATATTTAATGAAACAAAAAGACACAAAACATAAACACAAACGGCAGTTGCGTGTGGCTCTCTCTCGATCGAACTGCCGCATCCAGCTTGGCTTTATCCCTCTTCTCGGCTGATTAGCCCGATTGGGGGCCGACCGTGCGCACTCACGGCCCGGCCCCGCCCTCCTCTTCGTCACAGTATTCCACTACAGTTACAATTTAAATTGTTGGTAATCAGAATACAGTTACATTCAAAAAGTATTTTAATTACCGAAGAGATTACTTTGCATTTTATTGTCATTTGTTTCATTTCATATTTAGTCTATTCAGTTGGAAAACATTTATCCATATCAGAATCAGAATCAGAATGAGCTTTATTGCCAAGTATGCTTACACATACAAGGAATTTGTCTTGGTGACAGGAGCTTCCAATGTACAACAATACAAAAACAATAGAAACATTTTTCAAAACAGCAGCAAGACATAGATAATAATAAAAAATAAAAAATAATTATACACATACATACAGACACACACATACATACACACATACACATGGGTAGTGCAAATCTAATACAATCTGTTATGTACAGTGTAAATACAAATCTGTTATGTATAGTGCAAATGTTTTTTTTTTACTCTAAAAAAATATAAATGATGCGATACAAAGTGCATATGAACAGCGGTGAAACACTTTCTTGTAATGTGTGACATTTATACGAGCAGACAGATAAGTACGTTTGAAGTAAGTTTGGAGAAGTATAAATAGAAATAAACCTTGTGTAAATTGTCATGTGAACATGTATCTTTATGTTAAGCTAAAATGCTCTTTCTAGCCATTTTACATGCACTTCTTACCAAGCACGTCGTATTTTTTTATCAAGAAAAATAACATTAGATTATATTTTTTTCTCTCTAGTAAGACCTTTCACAAAAATCTTATTCTTGATGAGAATCCTTAAAACATGATCAGTTTGCTTTATCTTGTTTTAGAAGCGACACTGCAAAAGATTATTATTTTTAACGTGTATTTTGTCTTACTGTACTGGCAGAGTTTTTATAGTCAAATGAAAAAAATCTACCAGTGCTGAAGAAGTAATCCAAAGTATTTAGAATACGTTACTGACCTTGAGTAATCTAACGGAATACATTACAAATTACATTTTACAGCATGTATTCTGTAATCTGTAGTGGAATACATTTTAAAAGTAACCCTCCCAACCCTGACTGTGGTAATGTTTTGATCTCTAAATAATCTTCTTACGTAGTAAAAGAGTTCTTGTAATACTACACAGGTTGACCATGTTGTCTGTGATTCATGAAGCCCACTCTTTTATTCTTGGTGTGATACATGGTCTCCGTGTGCTTTGATGAATGAAAAGACGTAATCCTTTGTCAGTTCTCACAGGGCTGTGAGGGGAGGTGGGTTCATATTGTGCTGATTGCCTTGCAGCTGAATGAAATGTCTTGTGTGTTTGTGGTAGTGTTATTTTCTGCCCATTTCCTGCTTATTTTGTTTTATCAGCCCTCATTAGGTTTGTAGGATTGAGGTGCGTGTTGCTAACTACTGCTCACACTTACACACTACCTCAAGTTTTTGTACACAACTCCCACAGGTGATCACTCTATAAAGAGAAGAGATTGCTGTAGCCACAGGAAATGATCACTGTTTTGATGCACCACCTCGGAATAATGTACTATTCATTGGAATAATATGAGTGGCAAGACCGATGCCCTTGTGATTTTTATTTGCTCTTCATACAGAAGTATGTGTAATTATGATTAGGTGATCACAGTTTGTACTCCGCTAGTGATTAATTTCCAAGAAAGTCCACCATAGCCTTTGAATGTAGAAATTTTAGTATTCACATTCTTTACATTTTGGTTTCAGTTTTAAATTTTGTATTCATTTTTGGGTGTTTCTTCAATTTAAGACACTTTTAGCACTGTGGACTAAAGCAAAGTTTTGTTAAAACATTTTTCAATCTCTCACTCATTTTTTTTCTAAAAAAAATTAGTGATATTTTTATATATATATAGTCATATTTTTGAAAGTCAAGAAAATCCCACTACAGTGTAATTTCCATCTCAAATTCTGTATTGAGTTTAATTGAATTATGTGGTGGAAATGATGGTGAGGAAAAAAATCTAAATAAAATGGCTGACATCTTTGCCTTGTTAAGGCTTATTTCATAGCTGACATTTGATGTATCCTAAATACACACAGTTAAATGGTACTTTCTCACTTTTTGTGTAAACTAGCAAAATTACAGCTTGATTGGATTCTCTCAAAAGTTAAATTTTCCTTGAATCACTTGTCTCATATTTCATCTCAAGCATGTTCTTCACTGACACATTTGTCTACTTGGTTTAACAAGAAGGCTACGCTAACTTTTGAGAAAAAATGATGAGGGGCAAAATTGTTTTGACATGTATTGAAATTGGAAATTATAATGGATTTTCATAGTTCAGGATTGAAACTCTGGGACATGGCTAAAACATTAAATCTATACATAAAATGCATCTGGAAAGCACCAAAATTAAATAATTTTTTTTTTTTTTTTAAATCAGCATTAAAGTGACCTTCAAATACCAAAAAAAAAGAAAAAAGTTTCAATTTGTTAGTTTTAATAAAACTCAAATCCTTGGACATGAAAGTCCCTGAAGTTTAAGAAACACATTTTTATATTCTATATTCTATTTTACCTATTCATGTGCAAAAGAGGCACTTTACAATTGAAAAATTAAAAATATTTTCTAAACATATTTTCATTTCATACAACTAAATGTGCAAATTCTTAAGTGGAAAATGTCTTTCTATGTTTATCATTCATTGTTTGTATAGCCTACACACAGCTATTCAGATACTCCTGATTATGGATGGATGGATGGACAGTATACAAAAGCTGCAGAAAGGTTGCTTAGATGATCTGACGCCCTGATACAGTGATTCCAGCTGATCCCGGAGCTCCCCTGCGGCTGCGGATGAATGACAGTATCAGCTGGTAGGCTGAACCCAGTTGACTAAATCACTCGAGCGCTCAGTCAGTCCGTCCTTCAGTGTATTAAATGGGTTAATTCATGCTGTATGTGTGAGGGGTCTACAGTATCTGCTTCTTTATCATAGGAATCAACTATTTCTTTTTTTGTGACTGGTTATGCCTCCCAACAGCTCGCTGAGGACAATATCCAGCTGTACTGCTGATCTGACAGCGATGTTTATTGATTGTTTGTGGAGCAGTTGCCCGTGATTTATAAGGCTCGTGTGTGTGGCAGCCGAAAATCTCTGAGCAGCTTTGGGTATTTTCAACAACGCCAATCAATTAAGAACGGGAACTATGAGCTGGAATTCTCTTCAGATTATGGAAGTACTAAAGAATCCAGGGGGTCGTTAAAACTGTTTGGAGTTGGAGGAAAAGTCCAACTGGTTTCCTTGCTTTTTTTGCGGGAAGTCGGACGTGTTTATTTTTTCGGATAATAATCGGAAAAATTAGGGAGCGCTGTCCACTCCAGATCGCATCTGATGGCTGAAAGTAATAGCGAATATAATCGCGAATTACATCGAGAACTGGCGAATTGCCCTCCTAATTAACCAACAAGATTTTATGAACGCGGATTTCAGCGCCTTGAAAATTTGGATTCCGTATTGCAATATCTGCGCCAATCATCACCGCAACGGGATTTATTTGAGCGATCAATTATTACGATTCAAGATTATAATAACCATTAAAGGTAAGAGCGTTAGTTTGAGATTCTATTAATCAAATATCTGAAGTGAATTTTTGTGACATATCCTTTATCAGGGAGGATTTGTGGGGCAGGATGGTTTCCCTTCTAGTTTTGCACCTGTTGTGTTAATGGATTCATATTTTCAATGACTGGAAAGCCAGTTAGCTGGGTCATTTATGATTTAAAACTGTTTCATAGGAATCTGTTTCATTTTTTTTTTTTTTTTTTTTCTTATTACCTTTAAAATGCAAAGTAAGCAGTGGTTAATGCTATGGCTGTTTTTACCTCCAAGATTTTCTTTGAACTGCAAGATCATTGCAATAATCTAACTGGCTGTTCAACACAAACACTGACATCCAAAATGTCATCACAAACAATATTATGTATTATGCATTAATGGTGCTCAGATGGCAATTTTCAGTGCAAATTATTCACCTTATTCTCATTTGACAAGTCAGGTGTCACCCAGCCAACACCCCCAATCCCCTCACCACCCCTGCACAGGAAAAAAAAATTGATGGACTTTTGAATAATAAGACAACCTAGAGGAGCGATGTAAAGTGTACACACAGAGAGGGCTAATCCAAGGGGTTGGTCAGCAGTGTGTCTGAGCGTGTGTGTTTGTGTTCTCAGTGGAACCGCAGCAGCACAGCTGCTTGTGTCACTGAGCCAATGTTGAGTCCACTGATGACTGATGCAAGAGTGTGACATGAGGAACCGGCTGATTTGTGACTGGCTGAAGGACTGAATGAATGAGTGACTACCTGCTCCAGCTGCTGATATATTAACAAGGGATTTCTGGGCACTCGATGGTGCTCGGGGGGGGGGAGGACCAGCAGTGGGATATTGTCTGGCTGTGGTACTCAGGGACAGCCTGCTGCTGTGCTCTGAGCTGGAGTGTGCCGTTAGATGGAGGTCACTGATCTGGATCTGGACCCTCGGACGGAGGGGTCGGAAGGAGAGGGGCTGTGTGTCCCAAGCAGTGGTGGGGAGAGCCCTGGGAGGGAGCCGGTTGTGCTTCAGTTCCCTGTAGAGTATGACCAGTATGGGTAAGCAACAGCAAGGCTGCAGGGATGCTATAACACTATCCAGTAAAGTTTTTTTTTTTTCTCTTTTGATTAAATTATCTACTTTTAATTTTCAAAAAAAAAAAAAAAAAAAAAATCTGTTGCCATTTCTCTGCTTTGTTTCTCCTGTTTTGGCATGTGTGTGATCTCTTGCTTGTGAAACTATTTGTATTGATTTTAATAACTTGAAATGTCTTTATGGTTGATTCTGTCATTCATACCGTCTATATACCATCTATATATTGTCTTTTTAGGAGGTTAGAGCTGAGAAGATGGGGTTATTTTGACATGATATTGTGTGACACATTGCCAGCTGTAGATGTCTTTGTGAGTGACTTTGAGGAGCGTCCTGTGATTAGATACAGACCTTTTCTGGTTTATTTCATCTAATTTTTCAACTAGATCTTGTGGGTTAAGGCAGTTTTTCTTTGGGAATAATAATTAATAAATAATATTTTTGGTTGTAATTTGTACTGTAAGACACTTTTTACCTCCTTTCTTCTTGCACATCTATGCTTGTATTTATGATTGCAATTCGAAAAATCTGAAGAATGTTTGCATTAACCTTTTAACATTTAAATTTTTTTATTTATTTTTTGTTTTTTGGGAAACTTTAGTGTTGTGATGTGGCACTGTTTTGGACTGGAAAGTTTTGCCCTCAGTTGAACGCGCTTGTGATCAATGCTGACCTTATCTCTACTTAAACTCTTTGTGTCCAGAGTTTCCAGTATTCCTTTTGAACATGACGTTAAAAATGCATTTTCTGTTTGCAAAAGTTGTTGACATCAGATGTCAAGCAGTGCCATTCAATGTGATGTTATTCTTCATTTAAAACAATTGTAAACAACATTGTTCCAATTCTTATAAGTATTTTACATGCACTTTTTACGAACTATATTAATTAAGAGAGTGCATGGAATATTTGTTATATTAATTAGTGATTAGTCACACCTCAGGACCGTTTAATTGAATTGGAAAAAAAAAAAAACAATAGAAATCTTAAAGGACACGGTTATTCTTTACATGATTTAAATACACTTTCCCTTATTCATACAGTGTGGTTCAAGTCTGAGTCCTCTTGAAAATGCTTGTATTTTTCTAATTTAAAGCCGTTTTATTTTTTCATTACTAATTATATTAACAGGATAATAATTTCTGTGAAAGTTTTTTTTTTTTTTTCTCTTTTTGCTTTCATAACACCATGCACTGGAGCTGGCATAGGCTCCACAAGTTTGAGCAAAATCTGATGATCCACATTATCCCAGCATGATTTGAGAATGTTCCAATGAGTATCTTATGTGCTTCAATGGAAGCAAGGTAATCTAACCTTCTGTGCAAAGGAGTCAACATGGTCCGTGTCACAAATGGGATTGTTTGATTAGTGATCTAGAAATAATGCATAATTCTGATTTATTTTACATCAGAACATTTCTTTATTTTGAATTTTCAAATTTTCCAAGTTTAAATTATAATAATGAATATTAATTGTAAATTCAATTTTGAATCCAAAATGTGTCAATGTGGACTTCTGAACCACACTGTATACTATATACATTATATATATATATATATATATATATATATATATATATATATATATATATATATATATATATACACTGTATATATGATGTTGGAAATCATGTCCATGTTTCTTGTCAACCAGCGATCTACATTTCTTTGATGCTTGTCTTTGGCAAAATACAGAGTGTATTAGTCCCTCTTAAAGGGTATCATAATAACTGATTAAAATTTCTACTTGCACTCCATTTTGGGTTTATTTAGTTGTCATGCATTCTCAGCAGTTTATCATGTGAAAAGCATAATAGTTTCTTTAGTGAGATGGCAGGTAAATTAGTCATTTTTTCCCTCTGGGCACACCCAGACTGTCAGTCATGCAACCTCAGGTTCTACTCCAGGGAGTATGCTAAATGATGGCTTCAGAAAAACAATAAAAAATGCATAGAAACAAGAAGACAGACTCTCATGTTTTTGCAGCAAACTTGTTTTCTCTGAAAGTCTTTGCTTACAGGTCATTGTAGAGTGTCTCGAAGAATTTAGTCAAAAGGAAATTGTTTAAGGCTGCAGCTTCAGTGAACCAATGCCAATTTCGTTCGACTCTTTAACCTCATATATACACTGGGTTCAAAAGTCTGTGTCCACTCGTGTAAATGCTTCTATTTTATATTTTTTCTTATTTTATACATAATATTAATACGTTTCTTTCTATACACATTATATTATCAGATTAACAGTTTGAGTGAAAACTTGATTTAGAACAAATTACATGCATTTATTATTATTATTTTTTTAAATTTTTTTTTTTTGTACTAAGTTTGTAGTATTTGGTATATACTTGGTCCCTCTTTTGCTTTATGACAGCATGCACTCAAGTTGGCAAGTTACAAATCCTGATGATCCATGTTATCCAGCATGATTTGTGAATGTTCCAAAGAGCATCTTGCATGGAAAGGAGTTAAAGGTAACACTTTACAATAAGGTTTCATTTGTTAAAATTAGTTAAAAACATTAGTTAACATGAATGCACTAACAATGAACAATACTTTTATAGCATTTTATTAATCTTGGTTATTGCTAATTTCAACATATAGTAATGCATGTTTTAAAATCAAAAGTTGTATTAGTTAACATTAATGCACTATGAACTAACATGAACTAACAATAAACAATTGTATTTTTATTAACTAACACTAACAAAGATTAATCAGTGCTGTAAAAATATATGTATATTGTCCATTGTTAGTTCATGATAGCTAATGCATTAACTGGTGTTAACGAATGAAACCTTGTTGTAAAGTGTTACAGAGTTAACATAGTCTGTCACAAATTTGCTTGTTTGAATAGTGACCAATAGAAATAGTTCAGAATCTTAAATATTTATTGAAGTCATAAAATTTCTTTGATTTAAATATTTCAAATCTTGAAACTGTTTATTTCTAGGTTTAAATTTAGGTTTTGAATCCCAGATTTACAGTGTGGACTCACCTGTGAAGGGGTTTATTTTGCAGTAATGGCAGGCTGATTATACATTATCCCACCTATAAATGGTCACTTACCAAATAAATAAAAACATGGACATGAAAAATAGATTTTAGTAGATTTTTTTTAGCTTACTTGTAGAGACCCCAGAATGATATAAGAGACATAGATTGTATAAAACATAGACTGCACGGATGAGTGGTCAGCTATAGAGGGTTGTTGTAGACAATGGTCATTATTCTGAAATATTTGACCACTGAATGCCACAGTTGACCAGTGAGAATCATGTATTCCAGAGAGCTTTGTAATATTTATATATACATTATGATGTATACAGTGAGTTAGGCAATTTTAAAGTTAACTTTGTGTTTGCATGTAAACTATTAGTTACATTGATTTATGAGTTTTCCTAATGAGATTCTTTATGGAGCCAATGTGTACACCTACTGTCAACAGAGTGGGACAATAAGCCAACAAGAAACTGATTTGAATTCTTCAGAACTTGGAAGCATTGTGATAATTACTTTAATTAAAATTGCCCACATAAACAGTTCGTCTATGCTTTTCCCCTTCCAGGGACAATGATTTATTTGGCCAATTCAGCTACACTTGTGCAGAGTGTTGACATATGGTGCTTTTGTCATTTTGACAATATCCTATAAACATGAAGAAATAAAAGCAAAATACTTATTAATTAACTACCACATTGTTACAGATATTAATTTGTTAATGTAAAACAAATTATTTTGTTTTATTTTTATAAATAATTTTTAAGTAACTCAAAACATTTGTTGTAACATTAAACTTTATAGATATTAATGGGAACTCAGCAGGAAAAAAGTAATTTGATAGAGAATACATGACCAGATGGTCCTGCCTTTTTGTTTGATTAATTACAGAATCTGTATGGGGTAGCATTTCCACTGTTAGATAGGGTAAAGTCTGTTATTAAGGCACATATATCTCCAAATTTTATGGAGAGATATTGAGCTTATACCAGAAACATTTTAAACCTTAAACTCACGGGGTAACAGAGAAATAATTTACCCAAAACAACCTGATTACACCAGGGGCGTAGATTCCAGGGGGGATAGGGGTAGGTAACAACCCCCCCCCCCCCCCCCCCCAAATAATCAAAACATGCAAGTTCAATATTTAAACGATTATCAATGGAAACATGTAAGTTCTTCACGCTGCACTATTCCATTGAGGCTCTGCACTGTCAATCAGCTTTTCCATTAGAACCAACCAGTCCCCTACTGTACATTAGTCCCACAGCATCATCCATCTTTTACAAGGATCTGCCATAAATCATTGCATATGCCCTTCAACAGATTGCTGCTACCAGTCTGGGCTGCTCAAACTGTAGGCATTTAACTCTGATTTGGAACTGGCTTTAGCCCAGCACATTCTGTGACTAAAGTGTAGTCTGTGATCTGCAACTTCCTGGCACCTTCATGCTGACTACTACTTCAAGTAGCTTCACACTCTCTTTCTCTCTTACTCTTTGCTGATGGGTTTGCTGTATTTAACCTGCTGGGTGACCACATAGTCCTCATGAGAGTTTTAAGTTCTTGTACAGGACACGAGAAGTGCACCATCACAATCTGTATGAAAGCCAGATTTTAGTTCAGAAGAGAGTGTTGAACTACCTCTCTATATTTTAACAGAAATTAAATCTCCAAAGAGAATAAAAAGGAGAGTTCTTATGCACTAAAGTTTATCTAAAAGGGCATCATCAAAATTCTGTGCAGTGATTTTAATTTTTCTCAATTTCTGAAGTTCAAAGATGAAATGCAACAGCAGTGATAGACTGATATATTGCTGATAGGCCGATATATTGGAAGGATTGATTAATCTGTTGATTTTGTTGATATATATATATATATATATATATATATATATATATATACAAAATTCTTTATCGACTGACAGCCTATTCAGTGGATATTTAATGTCTAACTTTTGTGTGTGTGTGATTTTTGAGTAGATATTGTGTAAAAATAATTGTTCATTCGATTTGTATTTCTCATTTGTGTCTAATTGCAAATTAAAAATTTCTGGCCTACTGTTGTTACATTAAGAAGCTGTTTCTACCTGAAACCCTTAAAATGTTTTTTTTTGGTTTTGTTGGTGTAACCTAATGTATTCAGGTTTGGTTGTGGGAGTTCTTGGTCCACACAGAATCCATTTTGATCTTTGAAACGGCCTGCAGGATATTGAGTGCCGAGCATGCTGAGTGGGCTTTTGACATTCAAGCCTTTTTTAAAACTCACTGTTACAAAAGGCACTCACTTTATGCTTATTAACATGGAGCCCAATTAGAGACAGAAGCTCAGTCTAACATCTCTATCTGACTGCATTGTTTTAAAATTATTCCTCTGTGCTGAATAATTAATATAGAACTGCAGCTCAAACTAACCATGGCATCTGAGAGATGAGACTGCCTTATGAAGAGGAATTTGAGTTTGATATGTAGTTATTGTTATGCTGACTTATTAAACTCTACATAAATGTGTTAAGGAAAACGTCCTGGTTACTTTCATAACCTCCGTTCCCTGATGGAAGCAACGAGACGTTTTGTTGATGTAGTGACACTAGGGGTCGCCCTTGGGAGCCCCAAACACCTCTGATCTTTGAGAAAAGGCCAATGGTAATTGGTGAGTGGAATTTGCATGCCACTCCCCCGGACATACGGGTATAAAAGGAGCTGGCTTGGAACCACTCATTCAGGTTTTGTGCTGAGGAGCTGAGACAAGGTCCCAGCCATTTCAGCAGGTAGTTCAGTGTTGTGGCAGGAGGGACACAATGTCTCGTTCCCTCCATCAGGGTATGGAGGTTACGTAAGTAACCAGGACGTTTCCTATATGTCACTCACTCAACGTTGTGTCGATGTAGTGGCACTAGGGGTCCCTATACAAAACGCCACAACTAGCTGAACTGTGTTACATGAACTGGTGGTGCGAGACGGGCAGACCATCTTACGAGCGTTGTACAGTCCCCTGCACCTCGGGGACAAGTCGACTGCCCAAAAAATGGGGACCGGCTGCCCCAACCAAATTGTTCAGCTGGGGGCTATATAGTGTCCGCATCAAGGGGTGTCACTCCCAAGCGGAAGACACCACAGAGACCACACTCTGCTCGAGGGAGAGGAAATTGCGTGGAAATACATCACATGGTCTTACCGAGTCTTGTCGGCAGTGGCTCATGTGGAGAAGTCCCCGTAGTAGGTCCTACCCAGGGGGGGAGGAGCTCTACAAACACGGCGACCGGGGGCAGAGGGGCCTCTACCCAAGGAAGACGCGGGTTCACCAACGGGGGAACCGTCTCACGGAAGATACATCACACAGGGTTACATATGGGCAACCAGCGCATGTGGAGCACCTACCCCAGTACTGGGCCAAGTTAGCACACATACTGGGTCGGCAACGTGTTTCTCCGCAAACTCGCCTGCCACAGGGCTAAGGAGGAAGGACATCCAGGGTCCACGACTTCGTGAACATGACTGGGGGTGAAAAGCGCACGTCTTCGCCTCCGGGAGGGGAAAGGTGCTATACGTAAGTGGTACACCTGGCCAGCTGTCCCGCAACTTACCCGCTCATACCTGACAACACACGGGACGAGACCGGCTCAACCCAGAGATTGTAGAACCTCGCGAAGGTATTGGGTGTTGCCCAGCCCACTACTCTGCAGATGTCTGCTAAAGAGGCACCATTGGTCAGAGCCCAGGAGGCCGCCACACTCCTAGTAGAGTGTGTTCGTAGCCCCAAGGGGGGGCGGCACATCCTGGGCGTGATATGCCGAAGCGATGGCATCAATGACCCAGTGCGCGATCCTCTGTTTGGAGACAGCGCTCCTTTTCCGCTGTCCTCCAAAGCAGACAAAGAGCTGCTCAGAGCGTCTAAAGCTCCGATTGCAATCTAAATAGATGCGAATATCATGCACCGGACACAGCAACGACAAGGCTGGTGCACCGCAACCACCTTATCCACCTGGGGAATCGCCGAGTACCCCCTGGCAGCCCCACCGTCGAGGGTAGTGAGAGCAGAGGAGACCATAAATCGGGTTTGGGCAGTGAAAGGTTCCCGCCACGATCTCGTGAGCTCATCATGCACCTCCGCAAAGAAAGGAACCGGGGAGGGGCACGGCCGTGAACGGCGCTCTGAGCTCAGGAACCAATCGTCGAGCCGCAAGGGTTCAGGGGGGAGTGGAGGGTTCGCTCTCTGATGCTGCGATCGAGATCTCATCCTCTTCGTGAGCCCCGAATGAGATTGCGAACTCGCCCTGAGATGAGCCGGCGGTCTCATCCCAGAACTCGACTGGGGCACACGAGCGTACTGGGGAATGGGAGGTCCGTGGGGGGTTTTCTGTCGGAGAAGCTCCCACTGAGGTCCCCAAATCACCCCCACTGCTAACCGCCACGGCCTCATACCCGTAGGTAGAAGGACCGAGGTGGGGAGCCACTGGAGTGGCTTTCCCTTACGAAGGAAAGCCGCGACTGCAATGTTGCCATGGTCATGTTCTCGCAATGAGGACATGACCCATCCACGAATTATGTCTCCGCGTGGGCAGCGCCCAAACACGTGAGACAGCGATCGTGGCCGTCAGAAGCAGAGAGATAGCGACCGCAACCAGGAATTATACACAGACGGAAAGGCATCTTTGAAAAGACGCTCCAACTGTGCCACTCTTTTAGTAGGAAAATATACTCTTATAAGGAAGAATATACTCTTTTAGCTGCTGAAGCACCCAGGGGCGTTCTCTGCACACCACCAGCGCAAGAGGGGGAGAAACCGCTGTAATGCGGCGTAAGTCCAACAGCTTTTGAGGTAAATGGATCGGTGGAGATATTCAGCTTGCTGAAACACAACCGCTCGGCTCCGAAGAAAAAATCTGAATGAGTGGTTGCAAGCCAGCTCCTTTTTCACCCGTATGTCGGGGGGAGTGGTATGCAAATTCCACTCGTCAATTCCCATTGGCCTTTTCTCAAAGATGTCGAGTGAGTGACAGATAGGGAATAGGCCTTACTCTTGCTTCTTTGAGGGTGACTGGAGGCAGGCAGAAATATTGGGTTTATATTAATGGTAGTTTATACTAATGGGGTTTTATACTATTCCAAAATCTACTGACAGCTTTGTCTATGGACAGTTCCCATTTTGCGTTTTCAAATATTTTTAGTGAATTTCAAGTAAACTGTGTAAAATAAGTGTTCATTTAAATCCATAAATTGTATATACATCTTATTTGCATCTTATTCTTATTTGAATTAACTACAGTGGCCCCAAAAAGCATGAGCCACACTTAAAAATGGATGGTTGCATTATAGAACAAGATATCAAACCAAGTTATATTTATTTACATTAAGAAATGTAGCACAATCACTTTTCAAACATACCACCTGCACACAGAGCAGCTATTTGCACTCCAATAGTTTAGTGGAAACAGAAATTTATGACAAACAGCATTGTAAGCATTGCTACAGTGGCATAGGGCATGATGCTGGTGTGAAAAACCTTTTTGTGCGGGTGATCAGGGTTAGATTCTGCCTTTGTCCCATCCTTTTTCCTGTCTCAACTATTAATATTTTCTTTAATACTACTTATAATAATAGATAAAAGCTAATAGAAAGGTAGTTTTACTCTATAGTTATATTGCAGAAACCATGTTTTTTTGCAATTACCACAGTAATATGGTGTTTGTAACCATGATTAATTTTGTAACCATGATTAATTTTGTGTTTACTATGATTTTATTACAAAATACCATGGTGATATTATGGTTACTACAGTAAAACCACATTTAATTTTTGTAAAGGAATGTTAAGATTAGGTTTAGGGGTAGCAGCTCGAGTAGTGTATCTGTGGGACTCTAAATAAACACAGTAAACATGCTGATGTTGGTTGGTATTTAAAAAGGGGTTCAAAATGTACATACCACAACTTGCACCGGGGTGTAAATAGCATCTACCTTTATTTCCACCAGGATGCAAATTGCTTCTGCCTTTAAAAATTAAGAAAAAATTATTCTTGGAGACTTTTTGGCCTTTTATAGCACAGTCTGTGTAATGTAGTTGATGCAATGAACTTGTGGTTACTCTTACATTATATTGGCCACCGGCTACATGCTTTCTTAATATCTGTATCGAGATTGGCCATTAAAATCCCATAATGGTTGACTACTACTTCTTATGCAGGAAAGTGTGTTTATTAAAGGGGCAGTCTGCAATTGTCAGCAGGATTTTAATGGCATTACAATATACTGCTGTAAACAATAACTATGTATTCATAGACACTGGAAACACCACCCAAATGTTTATACTCTTAAGGGTACTTTAGAGTTAGTGTACCCTTTTAGCATTATTGGCTTGCCATTTTATTGATTCTTGTTCATGTTGCATTGACACAGCCTTTATGCACAAGAAAGCATAAGATTTTCACTTCATGGTACAGCAGAACAGTAGCAATATTACAAATGCCAACTGATGCTAGAGGTATTTTGCTGAACAAATTGGCTGAGGAAAGCGGGTAAGCTTTCTGTGGAGAAATAATTTTATGGTAATACTTGTGCCATGAACTTAGACCATGCAGTCTCATATATGGACCTCCAGTAATGTTTGACTTGTTGAATAGATCAAGGGTCTTCAGCCTTTTCAGGCCAATGTGTTTAGCATGTGTTTAGTACTGTGTTAATGTATGTACATACTTTTATTATGATGATTACATTGCAAATGTTACATTAAAATAATCATTATTGATGTACAGTACAGAGTCATATACTTATACATTACATTTAAATTGAACACATTTAGCTGAACTTTAGCTTCTTAAAGAGCCCATAAAATGGCTTGACAAGCACTTTACCGTCCTGTGTTGATGTATTTCTCTTTTAAACAGGAAGTTTGGCCGGGACATATCGAAGGGCTCATCTTTAAAAAAAATAAAATAAAAAAATAAAAATTATAATAGCGAATTGGCTTTAGTTACGTTATAGCCATGAACCATGATTTGCTAATTGCTGATCTGTTGCAGGGGAGGGGCATCCTCAATCTAGAGGGCATCTCACTGGACAAAAAAAATCTGTTGACTGAGTGCATTTAATTCTTGTATTATCTCTCAGGGAGAAGATGCCGTTTCACCATGTGACGGCAGGACTTCTGTACAAGGGGAACTACTTGAGTCGCTCTCTGTCTGACCACAGCAATAGCGAGCAGCTCGTCAGCATCTCTGTGGAGGAACTAGATGGTGAGCACTGATGTTAAAGGCACAAAAGCACATGCACAATTTTTAAATCAAATCAAATCAAATCACTTTATTGTCACACAGCCATATACACAAGTGCAATGGTGTGTGAAATTCTTGGGTGCAGTTCCGATCAACATAGCAGCCGTGACAGTGATGAGACATATACCAATCTACAATAAACACCAAATTAACACAGCACAATTAAACATTTGTTATACACATAATTACACTCAACAGTATACAAATAATAACATACACTGTACAGTATACAATACGCACTATATAGATACACATTAATCAATCAATAAAAATAAAAAATAAAAATATATAAAAAACTATATATATATAGAATGTACAGTATTGTACTGTATTGACATTCAGGCTGTCGGTTGATAGTCAGTTGTTAAGAGAGAATATAATATAATAATAATATAATTTATGACAGTCCAGTGTGAGATATAAGAGTAAGTGTAATAAAGTGCAGTGCTGATGTATTTGATCGTGGGAGATCAAGAGTTCAGAAGTCTGATTGCTTGGGGGAAGAAGCTCTCATGGAGTCGACTGGTGCGGGTCCTGATGCAGCGATACCGCCTACCTGATGGTAGCAGTGAGAACAGCCCATGGCTCAGGTGGCTGGAGTCTCTGATGATCCTCCGAGCTTTTTTCACACCGCCTTGTATATATTTCCTGGAGGGAGGGAAGCTCACCTCCGATGATGTGTCTGGCAGTTCACACCACCCTTTGCAGTGCTTTGCGGTTGTGGGCGGTGCTATTGCCGTACCAGGTGGAGATGCAGCCAGTCAGGATGCTCTCTACAGTGCAGGTGTAGAACCGTGTGAGGATGTGGTGGTTCATTCCAAACATCCTCAGCCATCTCAGGAAGAAGAGGCGCTGATGAGCCTTCTTCACAACGACTTCAGTGTGGATGGACCATGTGAGTTCCTCAGTGATGTGGACACCCAGGAACTTGAAGCTGCTGACTCTCTCCACTGGTGCTCCATTGATGGTGGTGGGGCTGTGTTCTCTGTCTTTTCTTCTGAAGTCCACCGCAAGCTCCTTTGTCTTACTGACGTTGAGGGAGAGGTTGTGCTCCTGACACCAGTGTGTCAGAGTGTGCACCTCCTCTCTGTAGGCTGTTTCATCATTGTCAGTGATCAGACCTACCACCGTCGTATCATCAGCAAACTTAATGATGGCATTGGAGCTATGTGTTGCCACACAGTCGTGTGTGTACAGGGAATAAAGGAGTGGGCTGAGAACACAGCCCTGTGGGGCTCCAGTGTTGAGGGTCAGTGAGGAGGAGATGTTGCTGCCTATTCTAACCACCTGGCATCTGCTTGACAGGAAGTCCAGGATCCAGCTGCACAGCGAGCTGTTTAAGCCCAGAGCCCGGAGTTTCTCATCTAGCTTGGAGGGCACTATGGTGTTGAAAGCTGAGCTGTAGTCTACAAACAGCATTCTCACATAAGTGTTCCTTTTTTCCTGGTGGGAGAGAGCAGTGTGTATTGTAGATGCAATGGCATCATCAGTGGAGCGGTTGTTGCGGTAAGCAAACTGCAGCTGGTCAAGAGAGAGAGGCGATACAGAGCAGATGTAATCTCTGATTAGTCTCTCAAAGCATTTGCTGATGATGGGGGTCAGAGCAACAGGACGCCAGTCATTTAAGCAAGTTATTTTTGATTGTTTTGGAACAGGCACAATGGTGGATGTTTTAAAGCATGTGGGGACTACAGACAAAGAGAGGGAAAGGTTGAAAATGTCCGTAAAAACACCAGCCAGCTGGTTCGCGCACGCTCTGATGACGCGGCCCGGAATGCCGTCTGGGCCCGCGGCTTTGCGGATATTCACCCGTCGGAAGGATCGGGTTACATCCGCTACAGAGACGGAGAGTAAACTAACCTCTATAGCTTCAGCCGCGAGAGCTCTCTCCACGAGGGCGGTGTTATTTCCCTCGAAATGAGCATAAAAAGTATTTAGCTCATCCGGTAGAGAGGCAGCAGTGTTCATGGCGGAGTTTTTATTCCCTTTAAAGCCCGTGATGATGTTAATTCCCTGCCACATGCTTCTAGAGTTGGTGGTGTTAAACTGTCCTTCAATCTTGTTCCTGTACTGGCGTTTTGCGGTTCTGATGCGGTTTTTCGGAGGGCATAACTGGCTTGTTTATGCTCCTTCGCGTTCCCGGAATTAGCGGAGGTCCGCACATTAAGTGCAGCGCGAACATCGCTATTAATCCATGGTTTCTGATTCGGATATATCCGTATTCTTGTCGGAACGATGTCCTCTACGCACGTTCTGATGGAACACATTACGCTATCAGCGTAAAGCTCGATGTCGTCATCAGAGGCGGACCGGAACATCTCCAATCCATGTGATCAAATCAGTCTTGTAGCGTAGAATCTGATTGGTCCGACCAGCACTGGATCATTCTGAGGGTGGGTGCTTCCTGTTTCAATTTCTGCCTGTAAGCGGGCAGAAGCAGAATGGAAGAGTGGTCCAATTTGCCAAAAGGTGGGCGGGGGAGGGATTTGTAGCCATCCCGGAACGGAGAGTAGCAATGGTCCAAAACCCGGTCCCCTCGTGTGTTGAAACTAATGTGCTAGTGATATTTTGGTGCGACTGATTTTAAACTGGCTTTGTTAAAGTCCCCGGTCACAATGAACATGGCCTCAGGGTGCGTGGTTTCCTGCTCACTTATAATCCCATACAGTTCCTTGAGTGCCCGGTCTGTGTCGGCATGTGGCGGGATGTACACAGCAGTGATAATGACCGCTGTGAATTCCCTCGGTAGCCAGAATGGTCGACACAGAAGCATGAGAAATTCCAGATCAGGAGAGCAGAAAGACTTGATAGAATGTACGTTCCTCTGATCACACCAGGATTTGTTGATCATAAAACATACACCACCTCCTCTGCTTTTACCTGAGAGGTCTTTCGCTCTGTCCGCTCGGTGCACGGAGAACCCCACGGGTTCAATGGCTGAGTCTGGAATCTCCGCAGACATCCAAGTTTCCGTGAGGCAGATGATGCAGCAGTCCCTTGTATCTCATTGGAAAGAGATCCGCGCTTTCAGCTCGCAGAGCTTGTTATCCAGAGACTGAACATTTGCCAGTAGAATAGTGGGTAGCGGGGGTCTATTTCCGCGGCATCTTACTCTGATGAGAACGCCGGCTCTGTTTCCCCTTTTCCTCCTGCGTTTCCGCGGCCGTGCTGCCCAGACAAAGGGCTCCGCTTGCGTGTTTGTAAACAGCAGGTCGGCATTGAGGAATGTGAATGTTTACGGTGTGAGATTGCTGAACCAGTGTCCAAAAGTGTTTGTCTGTCATAGACAATAAGGCAGACAACATCCAAGACAAAAAACATAAGAATTGTGAACAAAACAAACAAAACACTACTATGTTGTGTCGGAGCTCACAACGCAGCAGCCATACTTGGTGCCATCTTGAGTTCTTCTTCCATCTGTTATGAGGATGTATTATTATTCCAATTCTATTTTCAGAAGCTGGTAATCACTTTTAACCAATACCTTTTATTAAAAAATGGTAGGTCCAGTCCAGGATTCTGGTTAGTAAATACTGCAATCCAGATGTGCTAATATACACACAATCTAAATATACATAGTAACCATAGAGGTCAACTATTAACCTTACTTTACTTGTCAGGGTTTTCTTTCAAAAGGATCGTACTTGATGAATTTGCTTATAAAAATAACATTTATAGAACTTAAATAACTTATTGCTAATTTACAGCATTATATTTTGCTTAATAGATCATGTAAATTCCAATTGTTAGAACTGTAATTTTACTTTGATATATCTTTGATATTGATATAGGCTATCACATATCTATGTATATTCATGTTTGAATGTAGTGTACACGAATTACAGATCCGTTAAACAGTGATTTTGGTATTTTTATGTAAATCAGGGATTAAAACACAAATCAAGGTTCAACAGTTGCATTAAAAAAAAAACATTTAAGCAAAGCACGGCCCCCTCACTTTTCAGCCTGTATAATGTATTTGAGAATCCGGGGGTAAGATAGGCAGAGTCCTAATCAATTACTGCTGCCTTTGTCAGCACAGAAGAGCTCATGAAGGAAAATGCATCGAACCCTTGAGGCCGAAAATTAATGTTTAAATGACATATTAACACCCCGGGGCATCTGCAGATATACGGAGCTGGTACAAGTAATTTACTTGGTTGGTTTTGTGTTGACACAGTCCAAACTGAAAAATATAGCTACTGGAAGCCTGCTGATGTTGCACTGATTGGGATCAGGAGGTCAGCAAATATTTTGTTGCATTTCAGATACAGAGATATTGTTATGTAAGTCAGTAGTTCTCAATCTTGGTCCTGTAGTACCGATGCACTGCACATGTTGGATGTCTCTTGTATTTAACACATGTGATTCAACTCATCAACTCATTAGTAAAGGCTCCAAAACTTTATCTAGATGTGTCAGATAAAGGAGAATTACAAAATATGCAGTGATTGGGTGTAGAGAGTGCTGAATCAGAGGGGGGCAGGAAGATATTTATGAAAAAAATCTGAAATCCCTATACTGTTAAAATGTATTAAAAAGTAGAACGAACTAAATTGATTCTGGATTTAAAATGCCAGCAAAAAGTTTATGCATCAGTGTTTTGCAGATGATATAGAAAGAGGAAGAGCTCATTTGTTTATAAAGTACTGGCCAAATACTCAACATGTTCTCACTCCCAAAGCATCAAATACAGCCGCCATGTTTTCTGTAGAAGTTCATGTGGTGTTGCGTTTGTATTTCGTTTTTTGTGGTTGGCCGATTAAAATATGAACCTCATCTACATAAACTTTCATCAGAGATACTTCCTGTCTTTACTGTTAAAGGGATGGTTCACCCAAAAATGAAAAATCTCTCATCATTTACTCACCCTCATGCAATCCCAGATGTGTATGACTTCCTTTCTCCTGCAGAACACAAATTAAGATTTGTAGAAGAATATCTGAGCTCTGTAGGTCCATACAATGCAAGTGAATGTGACCAAAACTTTGAAGCTCTAAAAAGCACATAAAGGCAGCCATCCATGTCTTCTGAAGCAATCCAATCAATTTTGGGTGAGAATCCAAATTTTGGGTGAATCGATTCAATTTTTGGGTGAGAACAGACTCAAATATAACTCCTTTTTAACTATAATTATTGACATCAGCAGTCTCCTTGGCGATCATGATTTCTAGCTCAATTACTTTTATACTGTCGTTATATGTGCTTTTTGAAGCTTCAAAGTTCTGGTCACCATTCACTTGTGTTGTATTGACCAACAGAGCTGAGATATTCTTCTAAAAATCTTTGTTTGTGTTCTGCAGAAGAAAGAAAGTCATACACATCTGGGATGGCATGAGGGTGAGTAAATGATGAGAGAATTTTCATTTTCGGTTAAATATTCCTTTAAACAGTAAGCAACCAAAAAAGAAAACCGAAACACATCTCTTCAGCAGGGCACAATGTCGACATAAAACATCACATTAAACCACTGCAGACTCATAAATGTTGACCAGTTCAAATTGAAAATCAAACCTGACCATTGTGAGGGATAGATAGTGTGGATCATTCAGCTGATGAAACATAACAAATATGTACTACCAAATAAAAAAAATAAATAAATAAATAAAATAAAAACAAATTCCTGTTGACTCCAGAAAGACACCAGAAAAACAGAAAACATGGTGATGAATTGTCATCAAGAACAATTAAACTCACTGAACAGACTGCATGTATTTAACATATGCTGCGTTTTCGCTTTCACTGTAGACAGACAGTTTACTTGTCGCCAGAACTGTGAGGACAAAGTGTTTCTGAAGCTATACATTTCAAACAAACTATGTATATATTCATGAATCTGCCTCTGTAAATGTATACAAATCTAATGCTTTTAATGTGCAAACACTTGCAACAACAGCACTCCTAAAATAATGTTTTGTGTGTGTGTGTGTGTGTAGAATAACAATTGCTAGCCTCTTTTTCCAGAGACAGTTGTTCTTAATTGGCTTTAAAACATAACTGTCGCTGCAAATGTGCATAGCTGTTGGTTTAAAGTCATTTGTGTGGCTAGACTTAAATTGTGAAAGTTTATATGAAGCACTTAATGTTTGATAAAGAGCTTTGGAAATGTGATTTCCCCCCTGTCTGACACTGATCATTATTAAATATTATTCGATTTTTAGACCCTGGTTTGTCTGAGTGACAACTTCATCATGTTTGACAGACATGTAATTGACAGGCAACATGGTCAGCGGGAACGCTCAAAAAATATGTTAGCCTATTTTTAAGATGTATGTATTTCAATCTCATAAAAAAAATCCATTAAATTAAAATGTGTAATATTTGACTAAATTAAATTAATAAAACTTAAAATATTCATGTTTTTGTCTTATTTTATAAAACATTACTCAGTATAATTTGATGGGATTTTGAGATGAAATTTACTGTAAATACGTAAATCTTAAAAATACAAATCTGAGTGAAGCTTTTAGCCTGTGGATTGTGTTCTCAATGCTTAGCTGAGTTTAAAAAAATTAGGGTTTTCACAGACGTAGAAGCGAGTCCAAAAAATAAAAAAGTACATTCTAGGCCTAGAATAGTCTTGAAAAAGTCATGGACATTCACTGTGTGATCTGCTGGAGGGCAATTTTCATACACAAAAAAGTATAACAATTGAAATCTGTTTCAAAATATTGGTACAGTATCTGGTGTTCAAATGGAATTATGCCAAAGAAATAATCTCTATAAAATTATTTAAAAAAAATGTATTTCCAATAATCACAAATGACAGGAAAGGTAATGGAAAAGTCATGAAAATGAATTGGTCAAAAAGTAAGGCAACTCTGTATTAGAGCATTAAAATAAATAAATAAATAAATATGTTTAGTAAAACTGTTCAATTCCTTGTAGTGTTAAACAGATGCAAAGGTAGCTGTAATAACCTGCTGGGCATTATTTCCTGCCGCAACTCCACCAGTGCCTTGAGCCCAGCTGCAGGGTCATCAGCCGGGAACCACCTATCTTCAATGTTTCGCCCCATTAATCCCGGAACATCTCCTGGTGGTGGGGCAGTGATCAGGGACATCTCCCTGCCACCCCCCCACAGCTGGACACCAGATCCACTCCAATGCCTCTCATCCTTGCCTTCCTATCCAGACATCCTTGCTTCACGAATTACTTGCAACCAGGGTTCTATATGTTATAATACCTCGACACTACCATACGCACCAGCCCATTGGCCAACTGGCACCGAGATGCATACTCTGTGCCCTACTGGCACCGTATCTCTCGGTAATTCAGTTCCACCGGTTCCATATGGCATACTACCTCAGCACAAGCCCTCACCACATATCACCCAGGTTCCCTATTCCTCAGTTTCCTACTTCTGAACCTCCCACATTTTGTCCATCCTTCTTAACCATAGAAACTCCCTTTCTCAGCTTCCTCTGCCAATTCCTTCAAAGACTTTTTTGAAGCTGCTCCCACGATGCCAATGTCTCTAAAAAGGTGCTACATTGATATTCCCATAAATCCTTGGCACCCAACCTCCACAAGGTAGGTGGCAGCCCTCCATCCATTTTCCCTGCACTCTGTGGCCAGATCAGCATATTTTAGCTTCTTCCTCTCATAGGCTGTCTCCAGACCCTCTTTTCATGGAACAGTAAGCTCAATCATTGATATATTCCTTGCTGAAGTTAACCACAACACTACATCCGGTCTCAAGGAGGTAATAGCAACCTCGGTGGGAAATTTTAGCTGCTGGCCAAGGTCGACCATCATTGACCAATCACTTCCAGGCACCAAGATTGATCTGGCTTCTGTCCATGCTGTGCCTTGTGCGGCACCTCCCTTTTTAACAAAATCAACACCCTGCCTCTGGGGAGCATGGTTGCCTTTATTTGCCTTCACTCTATGCACCTCAAGGATCTCTGCCAGCTTCCGCAGGTCCTGATCATGCCGCCACCTGTACCGTCCTTGTGGCAGGGCTGTTTTGCACCCAACCAATATGTGCTGCAAGTTTGCTCTTGGGGCCGCACAGAGGGGGCAACTCTTCTCTTTGCCATACCACAGAGACAAATCCCCAGGGCTTGGTAGGGTATCATAGGTGGATCTTATTAGAAAACTTAGCCTGGCCTGGGGCACCTTCCACAGGTCAGCCCATCCTAACACTCTATCAGATGTCCCCTCCCATATGGTCCAGCGCCCTTGCTGCTGGCTGACTGCCCTAACCTTATACCATTCCTCTTCCATCCTAGTTACTTCTATAACTACCATTGCTTTCCTCTGTTTTTGGGAGGCTGCTGACCACAGTTTGGGAGCCACCCCCATCCAAAGCTTGATCTTTCTTCCAACAATCTCTTGATGTTTCAGTCTTGAACCTGAGAGAAAATATTGTAGTGTTTATAAATTCCTAGCTAAATGTCTTATACTAATATATTCTCACTGAAAAGCACACACATTCTTTTAAAAATAGCCATTTCCCTTAGTGAATCAATTGTATATAAGACAAAATTACATAACTTGTTGCAGTCGTAAGTCTTGTTTTAAATGTGTGTGAATAATGCAGTTTGCTTTTATAGCTCAGGATGCTTCTGTTTGCAGCATGCAATTTCCCAGGTTGCTTGACTGGCTTTAATACATAAGCAAAATTACCCAGTGAACTGCTGTGTGTTCAAGCATGCTGCGCAATCGTAGTGTTCTTCAGAGATGTGACACTCAAGCTTTATTTTAAGACACGAGTCCTTTGCTGCCACAAGTTTTTTCTACACAGAAGAAACGTTTATAAAATATGCATTTGATGGAGCCAAGTCCCCATCACGCCAGTTTAAGACATGTATATGCATTTCACAGACAGAGCTTTCCTCGGCAGAGCAGATATAAAAAAAATTATAATTCAGCAACCTGGCCCTCATTTTTCTGGTTGGTAAAAATTCAGATTTTTATAGTAGGGGAGACTGGAGAGTATTATAACACTGGGTAAGTTGTAACATCATAACATATTTTAACCAACTAGAAATTGGCTATAGATGTCAAATTGCTATCATATAAAACAGGGCTCTTTAACTACTCTCTTGTGGGGGCCAGATTATCCAGATGAAAACTTGATAGTGGCCAAATTTTATCCACATTTATCTTAGCCAACAATTTAACTATAACTAACATGTTAACATAAAAAAATAAATAAATAAATAAAAAAAAACTAAACACATAATACTTTACATTTATTTACATTAAAATAGTCAGAGGTTCCCTATCTGTCACTCACTCGACTTTGTGTCGATGTAGTGACACTAGGGGTCACTCTTGGGAGCCCCAAACACCTCTGCTTTTTTGAAAAAAGGCCAGTGAGAATTGGCGATAGTGGAATTTGCACGCCACTCCCCCGGACATAAGGGTATAAAAGGAGCTGGTATGCAACCACTCATTCAGATTTTCTCTTCGGAGCCGAGCGGTTCTATTCATTGAAGCTGAATTCATCCATGAAGTTCATTCACCTCATCTGCTGGATTCTACAGCGCATTTCAGCGGCTTCTCCCCATCTGCACCCGTGGAGTGCAGAGAATGCCCCTGGGTGCTTCGGTAGAAACAACTAAAAGTATATTCTAAAAAGAGTATATTTTCTTTCTAAAAGAGCGGCACACATGGAACATCTTTTTAAAGATGTCTTTCCGTTTGTGTGATATTCCTAGTTGCGGTCGATATCTCTCCACTTCTGACGGCCACGATCGCTGTCTTACGTGTCTGGGCACTACCCACGCGGAGACATAGTTCGTGGATGAGTCATGTCCTCATTGCGAGAACATGACCATGGCAACGTTGCGGTCGCGGCTTGCTTTCATAAGAAAGTAAGCCACCCAAGCAGCTCCCCGCACCGGTCCTTCTACCTACGGGTTTCAGGCCGCGTCGGTTAGCACTGGGGGTGATTTGGGGACATCAATGGGACCACCTCCACCGGGTATCTCCCCACGGACCTCCCATTCCCTTGCACGCTCGCTTGCCCCTATCGGGCTCTCGCACGAGGCCACCAGCTCATCTCAGTGCGAGTTCGACTTCTTGTTTGGAGCTTCGGAAGACGATAAGTTATCGAGCGCAGCATCGGAGAGTGGGCTCATCCAGTCTGACGCAGAGGCTTCGGCTGGGCTTCCTCCTTGGGAACGGTCGCCCAGTCTCACGCTGATGTGGAAATGATGGACATGCTTTCCCGGGCGGCTGCGAGCATCAGGCTAGAGTGGAACCCTCCACTCTCCTCTGAACACTCGCGGCTCGATGATTGGTTCCTGGGCACGGGGCACCGCCCACTGCCACGCCCTGCCCCCCATTCCTTTCTTCCTGGAAGTGCACGAGGAGCTGACAAGATTGTGGGAGGCACCTTTTACTGCCCGGTCCCGGTCTTTCAGCTCCCCCGCTCTCACTTCCCTCGATGGTGGAGTGGCCAGGGGGTATTCGGTGATCCCCCAGGTGGATAAGGCGCTCGCGGTGCACTTGTGTCCGCCAGCACAGAGTGCTGCCACCTGGCGTGGGTGCCCGAAGCTCCTGTCCAGGGCCTGTAGGTTTACGTTGTCCCTGATGACTGTGCCCTGCGGTGCTGCTGGACAAGCTGCCTCCGCCCTACACGCCAGGGCTCTCCTGCAAGTACACCAAGCCAAGGCGCTAAAAGAACTGCACGAGGGTAGTTCTGATCCGGGATTGATGCAGGAACTGTGCTCGGTGACCGACCTCGCTCTCTGGGTGATGAAGGTCATGGCGCGGTCTCTCGGACAGGCGATGTCCACCCTGGTGGTCCAGGAGCACCACCTCTGGCTCAAATTGGTTGAGATGGGAGAGGCAGACAAGGCACAGTTTCTTCATGCCCCCATTTCCCAGGTTGGCCTGTTTGGCGATGCCATCGAGGACTTTGCCCAGCAGTTCTTGGTGGTGAAGAAGCAGACGGAGGTCTTACAACATATCCTGCCCCGGCCCGCCCCTGTGTCCCAGCTCCGACGTGGCACCCCGCCGCGAGGCCTCACCCACCGGTACGTCCGACATGATCATTCCCTTGGTCCCCCTCGCCAGGAGTGTGGTGGCCTCTTGGGCCCTGGCCAATGGTGCCTCTTTGGCAGACATCTGCAGAGCAGCGGGCTGGGCAACACCCAACACCTTTGTGAGGTTCTACAATCTCCGGGTTGAGCCGGTCTTGTCCCGTGTATTGGCAGGCATGAGCAGGTAATTTCCGGGACAACTGGCCGGGTGTACCACTTGCGCATAGCGCCTTTCCCCTCCCTTGAGGTGAAGACGTGCGCTCTTGACACCCAGTCATGTTCACAGAGTGTGATCCCTGGATGACTTTGCTCCTTAGCCCTCTGGCAGCTGAGTTTGCAGAGAAACTCGCTGACCGGCCCAGTACGTGCGCTAATGAGCCCCTGTACTGAGGTAGGTGCTCCACATGTGCTGGTTCCCCGAAGGCGACCTCATGCGATATGTTCCACAAAAATTGTTTCCCTGACGGCAAAATGCGTCTTCCTTGGGCAGAGGCCCCTCTGCCCCCAGTCGCCATGCTCTGTAGAAACTCCTCCCCCTTCGGGTAGGACCTACCATGGGACCTCTCCACATGACATAATTCTGACAAGACTCGGTAAGACCATGTGATGTATTCCACTCAAAATACCCCCCCCCCTTTGGGTGGGGTGTGGTCTCCACGGTGTCTTCCCCTTGGGAGGGATACCCCCCGACACAGACACTTATGGCTCCCAGTCAGTTAACAATTCCACTCTTTTTGGGGAGAAAAGAGAGGGAAAAGAGGCCTCGGCTGGGCTAGCCTGTCCCTATAGTTGGGCAGTCGACTTGTTCCTGATGGACCGTTTGACGCTCATAAGAGCATTGGGGGAGGTTACGTGATGGCCTGGTGCGCTGGCTACAGTTCAGCTAGTTGTGGCGTTTTGTATAGAGACCCCTAGTGTCACTACATCGACACAACGTTGAGTGAGTGACAGATAGGGAATGTCCTGGTTACTTTCGTAACCTCTGTTCCCTGATGGATGGAACGAGACGTTGTGTCCCTCTGAACTACCCACTGAAATGGCCGGGACCTGGTCTCGGCTCCTCAGCACAAAACCTGAATGAGTGGTTGCATACCAGCTCCTTTTATATCCGTATGTCCGGGGGAGTGGCATGCAAATTCCACTCGCCAATTCTCATTGGCCTTTTTTCAAAAAAGCAGAGGTTTTTGGGCCTCCCAAGAGTGACCCTTAGTGTCACTACATCGACACAATGTCTCGTTCCCTCCATCAGGGAACGGAGGTTACGAAAGTAACCAGGACGTTTTCAAAGGCCTGTTAATTTAAGGCCTGGACATAAATTCCTTCTAAAGATCGGGCTGAAGAATAAATATGACCTTAACTAGCAAATAGGTTTTAATTACATTTTTATTTTATTTTTTTATCATAAAATAAAATAAAATAAATGATCATTTTAATAATACAGGGCTATTGTTTACAAATTGTGAAAACTGAGTAAGAACATTTAGATCTGCTTAATTCTGTATCTTTGACATCAACCCACAAAAGAAAACGTCCTGGTTACTTTCGTAGCCTCCGTTCCCTGACGGAGGGAACGAGACGTTGTGTCGATGTAGTGACACTAGGGGTCACCCTTGGGAGCCCCAAACACCTCTGATTTTGAGAAAAGGCCAATGGTAATTGGCGAGTGGAATTTGCATGCCACTTCCCCGGACATACAGGTGTAAAAGGAGCTGGCTTGCAACCACTCATTCAGGTTTTGTGCTGAGGAGCTGAGACAAGGTCCCGGCCATTTCAGTGGGTAGTTCAGTATTGTGGCAGGAAGGACACAACGTCACATGACGGCACACTTTTTCAAAAAAGCAGAGGTGTTTGGGGCTCCCAAGAGTGACCCCTAGTGTCACTACATAGACACAACGTCTCGTTCCCTCCATCAGGGAATGGAGGTCACGAAAGTAACCAGGACGTTCCGTATCTGTCACTCACTCAACGTTGTGTCGATGTAGTGACACTAGGGGTCCCTATACAAAACACCATGACTAACTGAACTGTGTTATGTGGACTGGCGGTGCGAGACGGGCAGACCTTGTGTGCCTCGTAGCCAGTGCACCCGGCCACCACGTAACCTCCCCCAATGCTCTTACAGGCATCACATGGTCCCCTGCACCTCGGGGATGGGTTGACTTCCCAAAATAGGGACCAGGAAGAGCACCACTTAGCGAACAAACGCCACTTCAAGGCATACAGGCGTCTCATAGAGGGAGCCCTGGCCTGAGTGATTGTGTCTACCACTGCAGGTGATAGGCCACTTAGGTCTTCTGCATCCCGTCCATGGGACAGACATGGAGGTTCCAGAGGTCTGGTCACTGGTGCCAGATGGTGCCCCGTCCCTGAGAAAGAAGGTCCTTCCTCAGGGGAATTCACCAGGGAGAGGCTGTCACAAGGAGTGTGAGGTCCGAGAACCAAGTCTGGGTAGGCCAGTAGGGTGCTACTAGCACGACCTGCTCCTTGTCCTCCCTGACCTTGCACATCGTCTGTTCAAGTAGGCTTACTGGGGAGAACGCATACTTGCACAGCCCCAGGGGCCAGCTGTGTGCCAGCGCATCTGTGCCGAGGGGAGCCTCGGTCAGAGAATACCAGAGCGGGCAGTGGGAGGATTCCCGGGAAGCGAACAGGTCTACCTGCGCATGACCGAATCAACTCCAAATCAGCTGGACCACCTGGGGGTGGAGTCTCCACTCTCCCCAGAGCGTGACCTGCTGTGACATTGCGTCCGCTGCGCTGTTGAGGTTGCCCGGGATGTGAGTGGCTCGCAACGACTTGAGCCGCTGCTGACACCAGAGGAGGAAACGGCGGGTGAGTTGCGACATTTGACGAGAGCGCATGCTACCTTGGCTGTTGATGTACGCTACCATTGTCATGTTGTCCGTCCGGACCAACACGTGCTTTCCCTGGAATAATGGCCGAAGCCTCCGCAGGGCGAGCAATACTGCCAGCAACTCAATGCAGTTGATGTGCCAACGCAGTCGCAGGCCCGTCCAAGGACCAGTGACTGCGCGCCCGTTGCACACGGTGCCCCAGCCATGCTTGGAGGCGCCGTCATAACCACGACACGCCTGGAGACCTGCTCTAGGGGAACCCCTGCCCATAGAAATGCTAGGTCGGTCCAAGGGCTGAACAGACGGTGGAAGACCGGTGTGACGAGCACGCAGTGTGCTCCTTGGCGCCATGCCCATCTCGGGACTCGAGTCTGAAGCCAGTGCTGAAGCGGTCTCATATGCATCAACCCAAGTGGCGTGACCACTGCTGAGGAGGCCATATGCCCCAGGAGCCTCTGAAATAGTTTCATTAGGACCGCTGTTTTCCGTCTGAACGTTCTCAGACAGTTCAGCACCGACTGCACGCGCTCGCTCGTGAGGCACGCCATCATCGAGACTGAGTCTAACTCCATGCCGAGAAAAGAGATGCTCTGAACTGGGGAGAGCTTTCTCTTTTCCCAGTTGACCTGAAGCCCCAACCGGCTGAGGTGCCTGAGCACCAGGTCCCTGTGCGCACACAACAAGTCCCACGAGTGAGCTAGAATCAGCCAGTCGTCGAGATAGTTGAGGATGTGAATGCCCACTTCCCTTAACGGGGCAAGGGCTGCCTCTGAAACTTTTGTGAAGGCGCGAGGTGACAGGGACAGACCGAAGGTGAGGACCTTGTACAGGTATGCCCGGCCGTCGAAAGCAAACCGTAGGAAAGGCCTGTGTCGAGGTAAAACTGAGACGTGGAAGTACGTGTCCTTCATGTCTACTGCTGCGAACCAATCTTGATGTCGGACACTCGCTAAAATGCATTTTTGCATCAGCATCTTGAACGGGAGTCTGTGCAAGGCCTGGTTCAAGATTGGCCGCAACCCACCGCCTTTTTTGGGTACGAAGGGACAGGCTCTATCGCACCCTTCCGTAGAAGGGATGCGATTTCTGCACGCAAGGCAGCGGTGTTCTCGCCTTTCACCGAGGTGAAGCGGATGCCGTTGAACCTGGGCGGGCACCTGGCAAACTGAATCGTGTAGCCGAGTCGGACGGTCCTGATCAGCCACCGTGACGGGTTGGGGAGCGCGAGCCACGCCCCCAAGCTCCGGGCGAGGGGGACCAAGGGGACAATCGCGTCAGGTGTACCGGCGGGTGGGGGCGGAGCCTGAGGCACCACTGGTGGTTTGGGGACATCGAAGCACTTACCTGGCTCCATATACCCACAGTCCTCGCGGCCTGTCGCGACCGTCCTGTCACAGCAGGGTGCGCGGGGGCGGGCAGCGCCATACCTGCCAAAAAGGAACGGTGCCTGGCAGTCATGATAACGACGGCCGTGGACACCGAATGTGTGACCCAGGAAGTGAGGAAACCACTCTTTTGTTGAAAATGTGGGTAAAATCAACAGAAAAGGTAAATAAAGATTTTTCACCCAGCCCTCCACCGGGGGATGGAGTGGGCTGCTTACCAGCTCCTGTGCAGCGAGTTCCTGGCTCCCTGGGTCACCCATCTCAGGGGCGCTTTGAAGCCTTCCTTGGGTTCTTGGCGGCTGGCCGTGAGACGGGTGCTTTCTGCGGGTGGCTCCATGCCGGGGCCAGCCTACTGGGGCGGGCTGTGGCAGAACCGGTGTTGCTGCTGCAGGGGGACGCCCTTGGTGACGAGCAGATGGGGCAGGATGTGTTGTATGGCCTCCGTCTGCTTTTTGACTGCCGAGAATTGCTGGGCGAGATCCTCTATGGTGTCGCTGAATAGGCCAACCTGGGAGATGGGGGCATCAAGGAATCGTACCTTGTCAGCCTCCCTTGACTCGACCAGGTTGAGCCAAAGGTGGCGCTCCTGGACCACCAGAGTGGACATCGCCTGCCCGAGAGACCGTGCCGTGACCTTCGTCACCTGGAGGGCGAGATCAGTTGCCAAGCACAGCTCCTGCATCAATCCCGGGTCAGGACTACCCTCGTGCAGTTCGATGAGTGCCATGGCTTGGTGCAATTGCAGGAGAGCCATGGCATGCAAGGTGAAGGCGGCCTGTTCAGCAGCACCGTAGGCCTTAGCCACCAGTGATGACGTAAGCCTACAGGTCCTGGACGGGAGCCTTGGGCAGCTCTGTCAGGTGGCGGCACTCTGCGGGCACAAGTGCACCGCAACGGCCTGATCCACCTGGGGAATCGCCGAGTATCCCCTGGCCGCCCCACCGTCGAGGGTAGTGAGAGCGGTTGAGCCCACGAACTGGGTCCGGGCAGTAAAAGGTGCCCGCCACGATCACATGAGCTCATCATGCACCTCCGGGAAGAAAGGTACCGGGGCGGGGCGTGGCCGTGAGTGGCGCTCTGGGCCCAGGAACCAATCATCGAGCCGTGAGGATTCAGGGGGAGTGGAGATTTCCACTCCAGCCCGACGCTCACAGCTGCCCGGGCAAGCATGGCCGCCAGCTCCGCGTCAGCCTGCAACTGGGCTACTGCACGAGAGTGGGAGCCCAGCCGAGTCCTCCGCATCGGACTGGACAAGCCCGCTCTTCGATGCTGCTATCGACAACTCATCGTCTTCGCGAGCTCCGAATGAGATTGTGAACGCGCCTTGAGACGAGCCCGTGGTCTCATCCCAGAACTCAACTGGGCACACGAGCGTGCTGGGGAATGGGAGGTCTGTGGGGAATACTCTTTGTGAGGAAAGAATATACTCTTTTAGCTTCTGAAGCGCTCAGGGGCGTTCTCTGCACAACACTGGTGCAAGAGGGGGAGAAATCGCTGTAATGCACCGTAAATCCAACAGCTTCACTGGATATTAGAGGTGAATGGATCGGCAGAGTAATTCAGCTCGCTGAACACAACCGCTCGGTTCCAAAGAGAAAATCTGAATGAGTGGTTGCAAGCCAGCTCCTTTTATACCTGTATGTCCGGGGGTGTGGCATGCAAATACCACTCACCAATTCCCATTGGCCTTTTCTCAATGATCAGAGGTGTTTGGGGCTCCCAAGGGTGACCCCTAGTGTCACTACATCGACACAACATCGAGTGAGTGACAGATAGGGAACAATAGCAATCTATTGTAAAACTGTGCTTTTACATCAAATAAATTTAAAACTGAAAAGAGAGAAAATGATAGTTTTTCTCTATTATTCACACATTCGGTATGGGGAAATTTGCCTTTGCTTGTCCTGAACATATGTTGCATTTGTGCAGGAGCCAGATATTTGTGCAGATAATCATTGTTTAATGGAGAACAAACTGATAAGATGATGTTTAGGATTTAGAACACTGACACACATTTCTTTATAGATCCATAGTAGTGATATACTGTATGCATGTATGCCGTTTCAGTGGCGCTTCACATTATCACTTTTTTACGAGCACAACAGACCCTGAACAGATCATGACATGCACATTTATCACACGAAACATGGAGAATAAAAGCAAACTTTTCTGTACATTTTTTTAAAGTATCGCTTTTCATCATCAGTTTCTCTTTTGTTTACTAAGATTGTGCATATGAGCTGACACCACTAACAACTGCTATGGTAATACTGTACATTTTAATGTCCGTAAATCTGATTGCACTCTGCATTGCAGCTAAGCAGTTTGCGTAAATACATTGGATTGAATAAGACATGATCAAATATGCTCACCTAAACTGTGCTGATTCATGTTTTTGAGGGCACTGTTAAAGGGTTAGTTCACCCAAAAATGAAAATTCTCTCATCATTTACTCACCCTCATGATATCCCAGGTATGACTTTCTTTCTTCATCAGAATACATTTAAAGAAAAATATCTCAGCTCAGTAGGTCCTTAAAAAGTGAATGGTGATCAGACATTTGAAGCTCCAAAAAGAACAGACAGTCAGCATAAACGTCATCCATACAACTCCAGCGATTAAATATATTTCTTCTTAAGGGATATGATCACTTTTGGTTTGAAAAAGATTGATAATTAAGTACTTTTTAACTATAAAGCATTGCTTCCGGTCAACAGCAGTATGTGCGTGTGATGTATCGCATTAAGACATGTAAGACATGCGAGAACTGACGCATGTGCGACACATCCTGAAGAGCAGCTCTGTTTACAACTGACTTGGAGGAACGCTGTACAGAAGCTTTGTTGGTTTTGGTTTAGATCTGTATTTGTATCTGTGTCTTTACTCACAATGGTGCATTTGTGTGCTTACACTGGATTTCTCAACCGAGAAAACAATGTGAGATTACATCTACAACATGTAAATGTGAATATGTCACATGAGAGACCACTTGGACTCCACCCTCTCGTGAAGGTTACCGGAAGTGATGGTTTAAAGTTAAAATGTACTTAAATATTGATATTTTCTCACACCAAAAGTGATCGTATCTATTTAGAAGACATTAATTTAACCGCTGGAGTCGTATGGATGATGTTCATACTGACTGTCTGTGATTTTTGGAGCTTTAAAAGTCGGATTACCATCCACTTGCGTTTTAAGGACCTACTGAGCTGAGATATTTTTCTACTTTTCTTCAAATGTGTTCTGGTGAAGGAAGAAAGTTATACATACCTGCGATATCATGAGGGTGAGTAAATGATGAGAGAATTTTTATTTTTGGGTGAAATATCCCTTTAACTGAACTATGCCCAGGGAATCATAAACACAAGCACTTCTGTCCGGAACTGGACCACGTATCGCTTGATGCTGTTGCATGCACCGCTGAGTTTTGCGCAGAGAGCACTGGAATTTTTCAGACTGCAAGGCGGTTTTATAAAAATCAGTTGGAGGGCCAGATAAAAGTGATTGGCGTGCTGCCAGTTGACTAGCCCTAGATTTACAGGACAGAAAACGATTTGAGTAAAGAAAGTGAAATTTCATGTCTGGTTTATAATTTGATTTGTGATCATGTTAAAGGAGTATTCCAGGTTCAATACAAGGAGGTTACAGTAAGTACGAGATCTGAGGTGTTACCCCCTTCTTTGTCTTTGCAGAGATCCGGGAGGCATTCAGGGTCCTGGATCGGGATGGCAATGGCTTCATCTCCAAGCAAGAGCTTGGCATGGCCATGCGCTCACTAGGGCACATGCCCAGTGAAGTAGAGCTGGCAATAATCATGCAGAGATTGGACATGGATGGTGAGTTGTCCAACAAGTTCATAAATACATTTGGTGGCCACTGTGTATTTCAAAGTACCATACTATTGCCATCTGATACAATTCCTTTACTTTGCATCACATAGGCTTTGAAAGGAGATGTTTTGAGAGGTTTTGGTGTGTTACCATTGACAGGTTTATTTACTTTAAACTGCTTTTCTTTGGTTTAGCATGGGAATTGAATCCAAAGTGTGGTTTTTATGTAAGAGGGTCTGATAATGTTGTAGAGTTGATTTGGATATGAGCATTTTGTGATTGTACTTAATGTGTTATTCATAAAAAGAATGCTAGTGTGCATTCTGGACATGAAAGACTGTCCAAATCCAAAATCTTTGTTTCAAAATGCTGTTAGGCCTGAAGTATTTTGTGGTTAATTTGTAGTGAAGATGTTTTTTGTACAAAAAAAAAAAAAAAAAAAAAAAAAAAAAAACAGCAACAACAACCATGTTTTCATCCTATATTGACATATGGCAATAAAACACCATCTGGAAATTACCTTTGACTTCAGGCTGTTAAATGTAGAATAGGAATCTCACATAATTCTTTTTAATTTTTTTTATGACAGCTATATTTCACATATACACATAAATCACATTTTAATAGGATTTCCCCCCCTTTTTGTGAGTCAGGGACTTTACATAGATGTCTGAGGATTTTATTAGTTTCAGTTGCACTTTTCTATTTTGAACCAAAAGCCATGCATGTACAGTATGATATAGCAGTACAACAAAGACTCAAGTCTGGACCATAGCTAAACATCAGTGACAGATACCATACTTATACTTTTTGAGAGAAAAAAAAATACTAACAATAAAAAATTGGTAATTCTCAGGAAACAATGCCATTTGTGTTATAATATTACAAGAAAAAGATTGTTCCTCTATAATAGAGTTCAACTATTGAGTGTACACAAAAAAAAAAAAAACATATTTTTGCTATTTTTAATATTTAAGCATTTATTCCATCCAATTGAGTTGTGTAATGTTTAACTAAATTAAATTATATATATAATAATATATTATTATTATTATTATTATTATTATTATTATTATTATTATTATTATTATTTTATTAAAGATTACTTAATTCAACTTTATGGAATTTTGTTATGAAATTGAAATGCATAAATCTTTAAATTCTTTTTTGAGTGCAAATTCTTGAAGTGTAAACATTCACTGATAAAGACTGTAAGAGAAACTTGCCTGTTTGAACTGTTTGGTCATTTTTTATGATGTCAATCCCTATGATATGATGTTTAAAAGATAAAACCATTATTTCTTTAAGAGTGGAAATATCACAGCATAACAGGGTTGAACAGAAAGTGCAAGGACAAAGATAAATTCTGCATTTTCTCAGAAAATCATGAAACTTTTTAGAATAATTTCAATAAATTTAGGTAGGTTGAGTCTTTGTAACCCATTAAAATATTTTACATTGCACACTAAACAGAGTCAAATATGTCAAATAATGTGGCCAAGTTCTTTATCCTGTTAATGTTATCCATGATATGTCATACTAAGGACTTACATAGCACACAAATGGCACTGAGAATGGCCCCAGTAAGTTTAAATAGGAGACTGTGATTGGATTGCCAAAAGAAGTGAAAGTAGGACATAAAATTCGGTTTTGGATTGTATTACAATATTGAGTTGTCATTGTTAAATTCTTGCCAAATATCAAAGCCAATGATTTTACTTTCCATTATTTTTATTAAGAATTATTATTATTATTATAATAATAATTATAATTATATATAACGCATTAACACATGCAATTAATTTAAAATGTATAACGCGTTCATTTTTCTTAATCTCAATTAAGTCATGTACCAATTTGACATGAGATTCTGACATTTTATTCAGCTCCGTGTGTGTTATAAACACTGTTAGAAGGTGGGGCCTTTGCAATGTGTTTAATGGGGACATTACAGTCATATACACACTAAAAACAAACACTCAACAGCAAGTCCATGCCGATGATCAAGTGCTGGAGAAAGGACCTCTTATAAAACTAATCTACTGACAGCCCTAAAAGTGCTACTTATGATTGCTACAGTAGAAAGTGTGATGGACTTGTTCATCTAACATTCGAGAAATGATTAATGTAAATCCTGATGGCTCTAATTAAAATTCTTCACTGTCCACATGTCTCTATATTTAAGGGCAGTGTTACTTGACCATTGTCACCTGAAATGAGCCGAGCTGCCAGACAGCAGATGAATTTGTTCATCTGATGTAATCAGATGTACCTGTACCTGAGGACTCACATAAATGTTCAGAGATCAGCTGGATTTAGTCACATCTTCAGGAGCAGCACTTGTCTGAAGAAGACAAATAAGTAGTTTTGCATGCAAAGGTCCCACTCATTCAAGCACTCATTAAAAGGGGGGCCTGAGTAGCTCAGCGAGTATTGACGCTGACTACCACCCCTGGAGTCACAAGTTCGAATCCAGGGTGTGCTGATTGACTCCAGCCAGGTCTCCTAAGCAACCAAATTGGCCTGGTTGCTAGGGAGGGTAAAGTCACATGAGGTAACCTCCTTGTGGTTGCGATTAGGGGTTCTCGCTCTCAATGGGACGCATGGTAAGTTGTGCATGGATCGTGGAGAGTAGCATGAGCCGCCACATGCTGTCAGACTCCGCGGTGTCATGCACAACAAGCCATGTAATAAGATGCACGGATTGACTGTCTCAGAAGCGGAGGCAACTGAGACTTGTCCTCCGCCACCTGGATTGAGGTGAGTAACCGCGCCACTACAAGGACCTACTAAGTAGTGGGAATTGAGCATTCCAAACTGGGAGAAAAGGGGATAAAAATACATTTAAAAAACTCATTGAAAGACTTTAACTGTAGTGTGTTAAAGGGGAGTGTTTAATTTCATGATTTAAATCATGTCGAAACTAAGGCTGTCGATTTTACACGCAGATTAATTATATATAAAAAGGTGTTAAAAATTAACACACTTAAATATGCCCCCTGACTGTATACATAAATTCCGTAATAAGGAACAAGGCCCCAATATTTTGCTCATATTGCATATACAGTATTGTAGTTGCACCCGTGAAGATGCTCCAAAAGTCTCTGTCTGACGTCTGTTACTGTTGTTTTTTGTGTGCTTATTTTCGCTTATTTTGGTGAGGCAAATGGCTTATTTTGGGCTTGTTTTTCCGGACCAGGTTGCTTGTTTCTCTTGTGAGATTTGGCAACATTGCTATTAGTATTTCACCCACCCCTTAGTGCAGAGTACAATCACTATAAAAAGAATGTTATTAACCATTATTTTCTTTTGTTCTAACCGGTAACCTTTTGGAAAGTAGGCTGTGGAACTTCTGAACCAAAAAAAAAAAAAAAAAAAAAAAAAAAAAAAATATATATATATATATATATATATATATATATATATATATATATATATATATATATATATATATATATATATATTTTGCTCAGAACGAACCGAAATGAAAAACATTTAGTTTTTAGTCCCTGCTTCAAAGTTCTGGCCACCATTCACTTGCATTGTGAGGACCTACAGAGCTGAAATATTCTCCTAAAAATCTTCATTTGTGTTCAGCAGAACAAAGAAAGTCATACACATCTGTGGTGGCATAAGGGTGAGTACATGATGAGAGAATTTTCAATTTTGGGTGAACTATTCCTTCGAACAGATTGACAAACTCAGTTGCAAAATGGATTACTCTGGATTGTTGGCCACTGATAGGCTTATGTTCCATTATATGGAAAGAAAGCAAACACATTATTGACTTCTTAAGCCACTTTTTTATTGTGTATTCACTCATATGCCACAATAATGTAATATCTTTGAATTATTAGAATTATTATTTTTCTTATAAATATATTACTATTTTTAGAATTCTTTTTTGTTTTATATTGCATTATCCTTATCTGGGGCACCTTTTCCCAGCAAATTCTTTTCAGCAAAAGATGCCCTCAATTTTAAATTGAGCTCTTGTAAACCAGATTCTGACTTTATTTTTATTTTTTTTCAGGTGATGGACAGGTGGACTTTGATGAGTTCATGACGATACTCGGACCTAAGCTCCTCTCCTCTGAAACACGGGAAGGTTTCCTCGGAAACACAATAGACACCATATTCTGGCAGGTAAAGAGCCATGGAGAAAAATTTACGTACTTTTAATCCTTGCAGGAACATTTGCAGAACTAAATTTCAAAGAACTGAGTTGTGCAATGTCTAAATCCTTAAAATTACAATATTACAGACACAAAAGTTTTTATTTGCATACTGCAGGTTTGTGTCTGGGATATATCTGCTTCTGTCTGAATGATGGTTTAGGTGTGCATTGTGTGGATAATGTTTTGTGTATTTTGCACAGTAACATTTATATATTCATTAAAATTAATAAGAATATAAGTTGGCTGATATGATTTGGGTGATATCAATGTTTGGCATGCTCATTTTCAAGCTGAGCGGAGAGGAGATCCCTATGGATCTTACGCCTTGCATTTTGATGAACTGCTGTATGATGTGATATCAGAGAAGATGAAACGGAGTCCATGCCAGCCCCACTTGGCTAAGACAGGTGGTTGTTACCGTGGCTGTCCATTTTGGTGGACTTGAAAAGAGGTCTCTGAGTGAATTTTATAATAGACATAATAGACATGTCTTGATTTTAATGAATTGTTACCTTGACTGGCAGCTATAGCACTGTAAAAAATAGGCTCAGTGCATTGATTTATTCTGCAGTTGATTTAAAGCTGAAGTGTGTCATTTCTGCACCACTAATATCACCAAACAGAATTTTTCACTCAAGCTGGATTACGGGTGGTTAGTGAATTAGACGCAGGTTTTTAGCTGAAATACAGCACACTGATGCAACACTTTAGTAAATTCCCCCACAATGTTAAAAAACAACTTTTTTGGGAAATCAGCCTACTAATGGCTAACTTATAGTTGTCTCTGCAGATTAACCTGGGATGGTTTATTTTAACATCGAAAAAAGTCACACTTCAGCTTTAAAGGAGATGTGTCCTTTTGTCATTTTTATACATGAAGTGTTTGATCTTGCAGTCTTATCTGTGTAATTGAATCAACTCCCAAGAGTAGCTCATTCACCGTGCGGGTACAGAATCATTGAAACGGCCCCATCCATCATCTTTCTGTGAAGTGGGATGAATCACTGTTTACATTATGAAGGACGTTTCCCTGTTATGGATCCAATTGCAGCCAATGCAGGTTAAGAAAGCTGCTTGGGTGCCTTCAACCATTTGTGCTGTATTTTAACACAGGACAGGACAAACTGTGTTGTAAGTGTCTTTGCTTGTTGTGACAGAGTTGCCCCTAGTGTAGTAGCTGACAAGTGGTTTTGCCTCAGGATCAAGATTTGCCAACACTGCCAAAATTGTTTATCATACAAAAGTAAATAAGAATATCCTTAAAATCAAGCATTGAAATTTATTAAAATGATAATTTATCTTTATCCATAAAATGAATGTTAATCTCCTTTTGTGTTCCACGACTATGTTTATCCACATTGCAAGTGAACCTGTGTTCAGTGTAGTCTGGGATGTATTTTTCTTTTACTTTGCGTAGTTTTGTTCAAGGTTTTCAAACATGTCATGCAACCTTTCCATGTTACCATCTGCCTAATTTGGCAAGCTTTACTCAAGTGACAGATGAATTTGCACCAAAATACTGAACATGAAAATTACATGACAGTTACTGTGGCAACATTTTTGCAAAATGAGATTACGTGTTTCCTTGCATGCATTGCTGCAGTTCTGAGGTAAAATGTCCACTGTGTGGTGCTGAAAGCGAGTAAACTGTTCTCCCATACAGATGAGATTTTAAAGGGAAAGTTCACCCAAAAATGTAAATGTTCTCATCATTTACTCACCCTCATGCCTTCCCAGATATGTATCACTTTCTTTCTTCTGAAAAACACAAACTAAGACTTTTAAAAGAATATTTCTGCTCTTTTGGTCCACACAATGCAAGTGAATGGTGGCCAGAACTTTGAAGGTCCAAAAGGCTGTATAAAAGTAATCCCTAAGACTCCAGTGGTTAAATCTATATCTTCTGAAGTGATATGATAGGTGTGGGTGAGAAACAGGTCAATAAATCTACACTTTCACTTCCACATTCAGGTGATGAAGTGACTTTCACTTTCACTTTTAGCCACCTAACGGTTGGGGCTGGTCAAAGGTAGAGATTAATTGTCAAAAAGGACTTAAATATTGATCTGTTTCTCACCCACACCTATCATATTGCTTCTGAAGACATGAATTTTACCACTGAAGTCTTATGGATTACTTTTATTCGTTTTTGGACCTTCAAAGCTCTGGTCACTATTCACTTGCATTGTATGGACCTACAGAGCTGAGACATACTTCTAAAAATCTTAATTTGTGTTCTGCAGAAGAAAGAAAGTCATATACATCTGGGATGGCATGTGTCATGATTCACTGTTGTTTGCCTTGTGTTTCTCCCCTGTCATCTGTTCCTCCTGGACTACATTTCCCATAATTCCCTGCCCTCATCACTGCCAGCTGTCCTTGATTGTCCTCACCTGTGTTTCATTAACTCATTAATCTTTGTGTATATTATGCCCTGATATCTGTTCAGTCCTTGTCAGTTGTTATGTGTTTTGACCTCCTGTGTATTACCAGTGCCCATCGTTGATGTTTCCTTTGTTCCTGTGTTTTCCCATCGTGGATGTTTTCTTTGTTCCTGTGTTTACCCCGTTAATCTGTACTTTGTTTATTTTATTAAACACTGTTTAGCAGCACCTAGATCCAGCTCTCGTGACTTCCTTCCAATACGTGACAGAACAACTGACCACACAAATGGATCTAGCGGTGATGTTCGTCCAGTTGAGCCGGGAGGATTTGCCCATAAGAGAACACTCCCTTCATTTCAACACCATTGCCAGCTTCTCGGGATTTGTGGACTCCCATCTTAAGTCGATCTACCAGATTGGACTATTAGCACACCGGTGGAGGGATTTGCCGGAGACGGGAGACCACACTTGGAGGGAGTACGTGAGGTTAACCCAAGAAAATCTTGCTTCTGAGGATCCTCTTTTCTCTGTCCTGATCCCGGCTTCCAAGCCATCCACACCTGAGTCCTCTCCACGCCATGTCACAGCCACATCTGAGTCTGCTCCACGCCATGTCACAGCCACGTCTGAGTCTGCTCCACGCCATGTCACAGCCACGTCTGAGTCTGCTACACGCCATGTCACAGCCACGTCTGAGTCTGCTCCACGCCATGTCACAGCCACATCTGAGTCTGCTCCACGCCATGTCACAGCCACATCTGAGTCTGCTCCACGCCATGTCACAGCCACGTCTGAGTCTGTTCCACACCATGTCACAGTCAAATCTGAGTCGACTCCATGCCATGTCACAGTCCAGACTTCCGCGACTCATTGCTCCAAGCATTCCGCGGCCCTGGTCTCGAAGCCCTTCACAGCCCTTGTCTCCAAGTTGAATTATCCGCCACTGATATCGGTGCGTAGGGCCACAAAGACCCTTACACACAAATTGTCAGTGCCCTTGCCAGCCACAGCCACCAAGTCTCTGCCATGTACACGACCACAGAGGTCGTTTCCAAGTCTCAGCCCATGTACACGACCACAGAGGTCGTCTCCGAGTCTCTGCCCATGTACACGACCACGGAGGTCGTTTCCAAGTCTCTGCCCATGAACACGACCACGGAGGTCGTTTCCAAGTCTCTGCCAATGTACAGGACCACAGAGGTCGTTTCCAAGTCTCAGCCCATGTTCACAACCATGGAGGTCATCTCCGAGTCTCTACCCATGTACACGACCATGGAGGTAGTTTCCAAGTCTCTGCCCATGTACACGACCACAGAGGTCATTTCCGAGTCTCTGCCCATGTACACAACCACGGAGGTCGTCTCCCAGTCTCTGTCCATGTTCATGACCACAGAGGTCGTACCTGAGTCTCTGTCTACGCCCATGACGACAGAGATCGTTCCCGAGTCTCAGTCCATGCCCACGACCACAGAGGTCACTCTCAAGACTCTGTTCAAGTTCACGACCACTGAGGTCATTTCCCAGTCAACCTGGACTCTTAGCCTCGAGCCTGCCATGGCTCCACCTTCTAAGGCTTTGCCCCTCGAGCCTCCCATAGCTCCACCTTTCACGGCTCCGCCCCTCGAGCCTCCCACAGCTCCGTCTTCCACGGCTTTACCCTTTGAACCTGCTATGGCTCCGCCACCCACAGCTGCGCCCCTTGAGCCTACCACGGCTCCGCCTGCCACAGATTCATCCCTCAAGCCTCCCACGGCTCTGCCTTCCATGGCTCCGTCCCTCAAGCCTCCTACAGCTCTGCCTTCCATGGCTTTGTCCCTCAAGCCTCCTACGGCTCCGCCTTCCACGGCTTCACCCCTCGAGCCTCCCACAGCTTCGCCCCTCGAGCCTCCTACGGCTCTGCCTACCACGGCTCCACCCTCAGAGTCTTCCACGGCTCCAGTCTCTACCCTGTGGTTGCCACCAAGGCCTCCTGACCCTGTTTCAGCTCTGTGGCCGCCAACCAGGCCTCCTGATCCAGTCCCTACCCTGAGGTGGTTTCCTGGCCATCCGCCTGATATACTCTGGTCTCCTGGGTCTTCTGGCCATCCACCTGATCTGCTCTGGTCTTCTGAGTCTCCTGGCCATCCACCTGATCTGCTCTGGTCTTCTGGGTCTCCTGATCGTTCACCTGATCTGCTCTGGTCTCCTTGGTCTCCTGGCTGTCCGCCTGATCTGCTCTGGTCTTCTGAGTCTCCTGGCCATCCGCCTGATCTGCTCTGGTCTTCTGGGTCTCCTGGCCATCCACCTGATATACTCTGGTCTCCTGGGTCTTCTGGCCATTCACCTGATCTGCTCTGGTCTTCTGAGTCTCTTGGCCATCCACCTGATCTGCTCTGGCCTCCTTGGTCTCCTGGCCGTCCGTCTGATCTGCTCTGGTCTCCCTGGTCTCTCGGTCTCTCACTTGCATTGTATGGACCTACAGAGCTGAGACATACTTCTAAAAATCTTAATTTGTGTTCTGCAGAAGAAAGAAAGTCATATACATCTGGGATGGCATGTGTCATGATTCACTGTTGTTTGCCTTGTGTTTCTCCCCTGTAATCTTTTCCTCCCGGACTACATTTCCCATAATTCTCTGCCCTCATCACTGCCAGCTGTCCTTGATTGTCCTCACCTGTGTTTCATTAACTCATTAATCTTTGTGTATATTATGCCCTGATATCTGTTCAGTCCTTGTCAGTTGTTATGTGTTTTGACCTTCTGTGTATTACCAGTGCCCATCATGGATGTTTTCTTTGTTCCTGTGTTTACCCCATTAATCTGTACTTTGTTTATTTTATTAAACACTGTTTAGCCACACCTAGAGCCAGCTCTCATGACTTCCTTCCAATACGTGACAGCATGAGGGTGAGTAAATGATGAGAGAATTTTCATTTTTGGGTGAACTATCCCTTTAAGATTAATGCTCTATTCAGTTTTAAATGAAGAAAACCTAACTCCCTACCTTAAACCTAAACCTAACCGATAGTGTCATTAAAAGTAGGTGTGACATGAAAAACGCAATTGCTGAAGCAACCGTGTCATTTTGTGGCGCTTCCATCACTATGGGAAAAGTAACGTGTCCACTCGCATACTCTTTAGGACTCGTCCTTTGCATCGCAAGTGCAACACGATATCAGTTAAGCTAAAATGCAATTTGATTGCATCGGAACAAGCTTATAAATGTAGTTGGTTATCTAATTCAAATGTTAAAATGTATCGCTTAGGAAGTCATGTGCTATAGTAAAAGTGTTTTGAAGTCATAAGATAGCATTGTGTGAGGAACAGGATAAAAAGTAAATGTTTATGCACTGATAATCTGCCCTTTTAATCAGGATATGTGTGTAACAAAATTAAAGCCATTGTTGTTTTTGCACCTCTAGTGTTCATTTCACCAGAAAACTGCTGCGATACATACAACGAGCCATTTAAAAATAATTTTGCAAAAATGTAGTTATAGAAATGTGTTTTTATGAGACCAGGTTGGAAATGCTGTAGAGTTTGATTGGACGCACGCTCTTTGACGTCAACAACAAAAGATATGGAAAGCGGTTTCTTCTCTTTTAAACATTTCCCTAGCCATGTTTTATGGTAAGTTGCATTTTATTAACTGCATTCAGATTTATCCCTGTTTTTCCCTGATGCCAACCATCCAATCTGAATAGACCTAAGATCCATTTTTGGGTTGCGACTCACCAGTTCTATAGATGATATCTGACTATCCTCTGAGCGCTTTTCTATGAAGCCTGAGCTATTCCATTCCTGTGTTATTCATCTGGAATACGTCGAGCAGAAGGGTTATCTCAGAGCATTGTGTGGCTGTCAGTGGTTTAATCATATTTTATGAATCACTCCCCAGCCTTGGAAGAGGACTGTGCTCTTAAGTATTCATTTTCCGCCGTGCTGCTGCTGCGTCAGACTTGTTCCATCAGTGCTACATCATCACATCAGTATTCTCATGCACTTAGAGTGGCTCAGTCATACTTTACTTAATGGTGTCTCTACTGTGACAGCTTAAGCAAATACTGTAACTGTCCTACAGCAACCTCCTTGCCTACAGCCCTTTCCATTATATGCATGATTAGTGTATGTTTATTATGTCCACTCTCTGATGTTCTTATTATGTAAATGTAGATGCAGTTGACTGGCAGTGTCACTCCTGGGATCAGAGAATTTGCCTTTTTAGTCTGGGGGTGCAAATGAGAAAACTTGGGTTAGGTGCAAACTCTAGAGACGGTTCAAGCTTCACTATAAATATATATATATATATATATTTTTTTTTTTTAAATAGCCTGAAATTGTGCATGACAATTATTATTATTTTTAATTTTTTTTATAATGTCACTAAAAAAAAACGACACTCATGTCACCCCGTAAAAGTCCACTATAGCTTGGGATTCAAGCACCTGTACTCATTTTGGAAACATTCACCCGGCATACGATTGTCAGCTTTGTCATCCTGTTCTTGAGTGCTAAATACAGTTCTGTTCACACAGTTCAGTTATAAATGACAGTGACAAACAACAGCTTTCTATTACTGAACTGAACTGACTGAGTGGTGATTATAACCACTTTGCCCTTTAGCAAGGCACATAACCCTAGGTTTCTCCAGGGAAACTGTCCCTTTAAAAAAAAATGGTGTAAATAATAACTTTGGATGAAACAGCAAATATTCTAGGGTCAGATTACAATATATTTAATTTTATATAAATATCTTATTTTAACTGTGTAAGACAATAATACAAACAATAACAAAACATTAAAGATGGAATTTCTTATCTTGTCACTTATTTGTAACTTACAACCTTTTTATTGTTCCCTAATGAGCTTCCATTTTAAAGGATATTCTAAAGACGAACTAGATAAGATTGTTGCCAACATTGCATTTAGCAAAGCTTTTCTGTTTACTGTCTTACAGCAAATACATTAATAAACACTTTTTCTTAAAAAACACTACTGTGATTAACAATGGCAGACTTCAGCTAAAGGACATTTTTAGGCTACAGCAAATACAAATAAATATACAAAATTGATTTTAAGAGTATAAATAAAATGTTTAGAGATTAAAAAAGCAATACAGCTTTGTTGTATATGGCCATGCAAAGGCAAAATGCAGTAACTATACATTATGTCAAACTGTGGTATACTGTGGTAAAATACTGGTAGTATTCTTCAATCTCCAGTCTATGCCAAAAAAATGGAAAGAAAGAAAGAAGCACTCCTACAATCCCTGCAATTTTCTCTATATCAATTTTGCTAAATAATAGTGATTAAAAATGTATGCATTGTAGTGTATTGATTCATTATCAGGACAAAACATTATCACAGTACTATCTTGTATCAATTTTTCCCAGTAATTTGCAATGACTCGCTTTTGGATCTGCAAGTCTCGTTATAAATTAGTGACTTAAATGTTGTGTGACATCAACTTCTTATTAATGTTTAGGCTACGGGGGGTTAAGGGTGAACAGCTTGAGTACTTTAAGCCAAAAGCCATTGAGTCACATTGCCATGTAGCTCTCAGGGGGGACTGGCCCTCTGTTTTAATGCAACATCATAAGAAGCTATTGCCTTGGAAGCATCAATGCAGACATCTGTGTGGCACAGCATAAAGCCTCAGAAGCCTGAGACATCTATCAAGACGAGAAACTGAACCCGGACCCAATATTCCTCTCAGATCTGTGAGGATCAAACTGATATTCACTCAAGGCTCACCCACATACTAGCTCACCCTCTCAGTCTCCTTAAAACATCTGAAATGAGCATATCAAACCAGGATTAGTGAATTAATGCCCATGTCTGGGTTTTAATTACCACTGTGTGTCAGGTTTGTTAATCTGCCTCAGAGCGGGAGACCTCACTGCGTTTGGTTAATGAGACGAGGACTTTGTCTAAGAGATGACAGAGGATAATGATGGATCATTGTGAGCAATCAATGAGCAATGATGAGAAAATTAGGAGCATGAAAAAATCTGTTCTCCAAGCTCACTTCAAAGCACAGTGACACAATTGCTTAGTGTGTCACAACTGAATGTCCCATCTGGAAGACTGAGGTGTTAAATTCAAGTTGGTAGTGCACCAAACTGATGTGATCATGTGATGCTGTTATTGCATAAGCTACAGAATTTCTAAGAAGCGTCAGTCACTTTTCATCTAATGTTGCTCATGCTAATGCTTATAGAGCAGACCGGGGCTACTTGTCACAATGGGAAAGTGGTCACAAGAGCTAAATCTCAGTAACTGTAGGGTTTAGAGTCAAAATTATGTAAGTGTATATGTGTGTGTGTGTGTGTGTGTGTATATATATCATTACACACACACTGGCTAAACTACTTCAAAGAGTTCTCATAAAAAAATCCTCCACATGCAGTAATGACAGCTTTGCAGATCCTTGGCATTCTAGCTGTCAGTTTGTCCAGATACTCAGGTGACATTTCACCCCACACTTCCTGTGGCACTTGCCATAGATGTGGCTGTCTTGTTGGGCGCTTGTCATGCACCTTACACTCTAGCTGATCCCACAAATTCTCAATGGGTTTAAGATCCATAACACTCTTTTCCAATTATCTGTTGTCCAATGTCTGTGTTTCTTTGCCCACTCTAACCTTTTCTTTTTGTTTTTCTGTTTCAAAAGTGGCTTTTTCTTTGCAATTCTTCCCATAAGGCCTGCACCCCTGAGTCTTCTTTTTACTGTTGTACATGAAACTGGTGTTGAGCGGGTAGAATTCAATGAAGCTGTCAGCTGAGGACATGTGAGGTGTCTATTTCTCAAACTAGAGACTCTGATGTACTTCTCCTCTTGTTTAGTTGTACATCTGACCTTCCACATCTCTTTCTGTCCTTGTTAGAGCCAGTTGTCCTTTGTCTTTGAAGACTGTAGTGTGCACCTTTGTAAGAAAGCTTCAGTTTTTTTTGGCAATTTCAAGCATTGTATATCCTTCATTCCTCAAAACAATGATTGACGGACGAGTTTCTAGAGAAAGCTGTTTCTGACCTAATACTGACCTTATGACATGCCAGTCTATTGCATAGAGACAATATTACATAAAGAAGGTTGCTGGTTCAATCCCCACAGCCATCACCACTGTGTCCTTGAGCAAGGCACTTAGCTCCAGGGGGATTGTCCCTGTAATAAGTGCACTGTAAGTCACTTTGGATAAAAGCATCTGCCAAATGCATAAATGTAAATGTTGAAAGTATACCTAAATATATAATTTATCTTAAAGTCTAAACATAAGAGAACATATATACTGTATGTACTATATATCCATTATTAAACATCAAATTTGTAAGCAAAACAAAAAATACTGAAAAGGTTTATAAAAAAAATAATAATAATATTAATAATTCTGACAAAACTAAAATATTAGAAGTATGTAATTTTATCTTTTGTTCTTTGTAGGAACACTTTTCATAAATAGAATTGTGGTGTAGGTGGAATAAATTATGAAGTTCTTGTGGAATAAAGTATGAGCGTAGGCACGGCGGGTGGCCGCTGATTACAGTCCTTGCCACCATTTTTAACTCCACACTTATGACACACTTGCCATTCTCAATCACAGCCTTGACTAAATGACCAAACATCTTGCTAGCTTCACTGGAATCTGCTTACTGTATGTTTTTTACCAACAGCTATTTTCACAAATTTTATATTTTTCTGTTGTAAGAAATGTTTCATCAATGGTTTAGGGAAATGGTGCATGTTATAAACCCTGTCTGTCATATTACCATGGTTTCAGTTCAGTAGGAAAGGTTGTCCTTTGAAGGATGCTGACATAAGGCATTGTTCCAGGCTTGACCAAGGCTGAGATGGTGATTGGCTCTAAAGGCTGTCTCGATGCAGGGCAGTTTTGTAACAGATATGAAGTGACAAGGTAAGATGCGTTGAAGTGCTGATTTTAAAAAGCATTGAATAAAGGTGATCTGGGATGATAGGTAGATTGCCATTAACCTTCCAGTGTCACGTTTCTCATCTAGGTGACCTTAACAGATCTGATCAGATAGTTCATCTAAAAATGAAAATTCTGTCATTATTTACTCACCACCATAGTGTTCTAACCCTGTACTGTATGACTTTCTTTCTTTGGTGGAACACAAAAGGAGATGTTTAGGCCGTATGTTAGCATAATTTTTTCCATACAATAAAAGTGAATGTTCACTGAGGCTATCATTCATCTGGTATGTCTCTTTGTATTCCACAGAGAAAAGAAAATCATATGGGTATGGAACAACATGATGGTCAGTGAAGTATGAAAGAATTTTCATTTTAGGGTAAAATTTCCCTTGAGTCATACTTAAAAAAAAAAAAAAAATAAAGTATAATTTTATATATATATATATATATATGTATATGTATGTGTATATATGTAAATAAATATAAAATATAGTTTTTGTGATTTGCTTTGATTCTTACAGTGATTTATTTTTTCTCTCTGTCTTTTAAAATTATAGTAGGCTATGTATAGTTTGTTAGTTTATAGATTATTTTGATTTAATGTGTTTCCTTTTGTTGAAAATGAAAATTTGCCACCTTGGCTGAATCTTGTCAAGACGCTAATGAATGTGTATTGTCCCTTATTTATTACTTAAATAAACAAATAAATGTCTTTCATTTTATAACAAAATACCTAAGAGGCATTTTATTTTAAAGAAATATAGCACAGACACGCTTCTCAAGCAAAACATTTCACAAACAATTGTTTCAAAATATTAAACAATACATATACTGTTTAAAATGACAACAAAGTATTTGGAGAATGAACTTGAGGGGAAACATCATGGTTACTTGTGTAACCTCCATTCCCTGACGGAGGGAATGAGACATTGTGTCGATGTAGTGACACTAGGGGTCACTCTTGGGAGCCCAAGACACCTCTGGTCTTTGATAAAAGGCCAATGAAAATTGGCGAGTGGTATTTGCATGCCACTCCCCCAGACATACGGGAATAAAAGGAGCTGGTATGCAACCACTCATTCAGGTTTTATGCTGAGGAGCCAATATAAGGTCCGGCCATTTCAGCGGGTAGTTCAGCATTGTGGCAGGAGGGACACAACGTCTCGTTCCCTCCATCAGGGAATGGAGGTTACACAAGTAACCATGACGTTCCCTATCTGTCACTCACTCGACATTGTGTCGATGTAGTGACTCTAGGGGTCCCTATATGAAACGCCACAATTGGCTGAACTGTGTTACGTGAACTGGCGGTGTGTGGTGGGCAGACTACTGTGTGCCTCATAGCCAGCACACCAGGTCGACACGTAACCTCCCACAACATAGTTATGAGTGTCGAACGGCCCTATTTGGGGACAAGTCGACTACCCAAGAGATAGAGACAGGCTTAACCCAGTTGTGGCCTCTTTTCCCCTTCTCTTTTTTCCACTCCCTAAAAAAGGAGGATTATCTGACTGGGCCGCCATGTCTAGTCGGGGGGTGTCCCTCCCAAGGGGAAGACACAGCGGAGACCACACCTCACCCAAAGAGAGGGTAGGGATATTTAAGTAGAAGGATATGTCACATGGTCTTTCCAACCATGTGGAGAGTCTTCAAGGTAGATCCTGCCCAATGGGGGAGGAGTTACTACAAACATGGAGACTGGGGCAGAGGGGCTCTGCCCAAGGAATATGCAATATGCCGATAGGGAAACGAATTAGCAGAAGATATATATCGCATGGGGTTAGCCTTACAGGGAACCGCCACATGCGGAGCACCTACCCCAGAACAGGACTCTTAGTTAGCATGTGTACTGGGCCGGCAGCGAATCTCTCCAAAAAATCGACTGCCACAGGGCTCGGAGGAAGTCAACCAGGGAACAAACTTGTGAACACTACTGGGAATTAATGGTGAAAGTCTTCAGCTCAAAAGGAGGTGGAAGGCGCTATGTGCAAGCGATATACCCGGCCGGCTATCCCGGGCTTATCCGCTTGTGTTGCGTGCCACTACCTGGGATGAAACCGGTTCCACCCGGAGGTTGTAGAACCTTGCAAAGGTGTTGGGTGTTGCCCAGCCTGCTGCTCTGCAAATGTCTGTTAGAGAGGGACCTCTGGCCAGGGTCCAGGAAGCCGCTACACCCCTGGTAGAATGGGCTCGTAGCCCTTCCGGGGGCGTCATGTCCTGGGCGAGATATGCCATAGTTATGGCGTCAATGAGCCAGTGGGTGATCCTCTGCTTGGAGACAGCGCTTCCTTTCCGCTGTGCACCAAAGCAGACAAAGAGCTGCTCAGAGATTCTAAAGCTCTGCGTGCGATCCAAATAGATGCGTAAAGTGCGCACCGGACACAGCAACGACAGGGCTGAGTCTGCCTCCTCCTGGGGCAGTGCTTGCAGGTTCACCACCTGGTCCCTAAAAGGGGTGGTGGGAACCTTGGGCACATAGCCCGGTCGGGGTCTCAGGATCACGTGAGAGTAGCCCGGACCGAACTCCAGGTACGTTTCGCTGACAGAGAACACTTGCAGGTCGCCTACCCTCTTGATGGAAGTGAGCGCAGTCAGGAGGGCAGTCTTCAAGGAGAGTGCCTTAAGCTCGGCTGACTGCAAAGGCTCAAAGGGGGCTCTCTGTAGACCCTGAAGAACTACAGAGAGGTCCCATGAGGGAACAAGGCACGGTCTGGAGGGATTCAGCCTCCTGGCACCTCTTAGGAACCTGATGATCAGGTCGTGCTTCCCTAAGGACTTACCGTCGACTGCGTCATGGTGTGCTGCTATGGCGGCAACATACACATTCAAGGTGGAAGGGGACAGCCTCCCTTCCAACTTCTCCTGCAGGAAGGAAAGCACTGATCCGACTGCACATCTCTGGGGGTCTTCGCATCGGGAAGAACACCATTTAGTGAACAGACGCCACTCGAAGGCATACAGGCGCCTCGTAGAGGGGGCCCTAGCCTGAGTGATTGTGTGTACCACCGCAGGTCCGAACTAAAATGTGCTTGCCCTGGATCAACGTCCGGAACCTCCGCAGGGCGAGCAGAATTGCCAACAACTCGAGGCAGTTGATGTGCCAATGCAGTTGCGGACCCATCCAGAGGCCGGCGGCTGTGTGCCCGTTGCAAACAGTGCCCCAGCCCATTTTGGTTTTGCCTGTCATGACCACGACGCACCTGGAGACCAGTTCTAGAGGAACACCTGCCCGTAGAAATGAGAGGTCAGTCCAAGGGCTGAAAAGACGGAGACAGACCGGCGTGATGACCACGCGCTGTGTCCCGTGTCGCCATGCCCATCTCGGGACTCGAGTCTGGAGCCAGTGCTGAAGCAGCCTCATACGCATCAACCCGAGCGGGGTGGCCACCGCCGAGGATGCCATATGCCCCAGGAGCTTTTGAAAAAGTTTCAGTGGGGCCGCTGTTTTCTGTCTGAACGCCTTCAAACAGGCCAGCACCGACTGGGCATGCTCAGTCTCCTTGACGGCGCGCCTTACGAATGAGTCCAACTCCAAACCAAGAAAAGAGATGCTCTGAACCGGGAGGAGCTTGCTCTTTTCCCAGTTGACCCGAAGCCCTAGTCAGCTGAGGTGTGAGAGCACCAGGTCCCTGTGTGCACACAACATGTCTCGAGAGTGAGCTAGGATTAGCTAGTCGTCAAGAAAGTTGAGAATGCGAATGCCCACCTCCCTTAACGGGGCAAGGACAGCCTCTGCGACCTTCGTAAAGACACGAGGAGACAGGGACAGGCCGAAGGGGAGGACTTTGTACTGATACGCCTGACCCTCGAATGCAAACCGCAGGAAGGGTCTGTGTCGAGGAAGGATTGAGACGTGGAAGTACGCATCCTTCAGGTCTACCGCCGCGAACCAATCTTGATGCCGGTCGCTCGCCAGAATGCGTTTCGCGTCAGCATCTTGAACGGGAGTCTGTGTAGGGCCCGGTTCAGTACTCGCAGGTCAAAGATTGGCCGCAACCCACCACTCCGATGCTGCGCTCGAGAGCTCATCATCTTCGCGGGCTCTGAACAAGAAGCCAGACTCTCCGTGAGACGAGCCAGCGAACTCATCCGGAAGCCCGATTGGGGCAGACGAGCGTGCTGGGGAATGGGAGGTCCGCGGGGGGATACCTGGCGGAGACGATCCCAATGGGTTCCCCAAATCGCCCCCAGTGCTAGCCGCGCTGGCCTCATACCCGTAGGTAGAAGGACCGAGGTGGGGAGCCGCTGGGGTGGTTTGAAAGCAAGCCGCGACCGCAACGTTGCCATGGTCATGTTCTCGCAGTGAGAACATGAACCATCCACAAACGCTGCCTCCGTGTGGGTCGCGCCCAGACACGAAAGACAGCGAGCATGACCATCCGAAGTTGAGAGATAGCGACCGCAACCAGGAATAACACACATTCGGAAAGGCATCTTTAAAAAGACGTTCCGTGTGTGCCGCTCTTTTAGAGAAATATATACTCTTTTAGAGGAGAAAAAGCTCTTTCAGAAAATATACTCTCTTGTTTTTCTGCCGAAGCGCCCAGAGGCGTTCTCTGCAGTGCACCAGTGAAGAGGAGGGAGAAGCCGCTGAAATGCACCGTCAGATCCAGCAGAGGTGAACGAACAGTAGTATTCGGCTCAATGAGCATGACCGTTCGGCTCCGAGAGAAAATCTGAATGAGTGGTTGCATACCAGCTCCTTTTATACCTGTATGTCCGGGGGAGTGGCATGCAAATACCACTCGCCAATTTTCATTGGCCTTTTATCAAAGACCAGAGGTGTCTCAGGCTCCCAAGAGTGACCCCTAGTGTCACTACATCGACAGAACGTCGAGTGAGTGACAGATAGGGAACTGACATCCACTAAACTTACTTTGGGATCAGTTATTTAATAAATGGCTCAGAAAAGTGGTTATTTCTGAGAAAATGTCTAGTATCTAATACCACTTGATTTTATATTTTATTATCTATTTCAATTAAATGTATACATTTTTGAGTGTGATGTAAGTGTCCAAGTGTATCAAAATAATTTTTGGGCCCACTGTATATGTAAATGTGCATCAATGAGCTAGTGAATGTACACACACTACCGGTCAAAGGTTTTGAAACACGACTTTAAGATCTCATGATCTTAAAAATTTTTGATCTGATGGCAAATGCTTAAATGTTTGAAATTAGTTTTGTAGACAAAAATATAATTGTGCTACCATATTAATTTATTTATAATAAAACTAAAACTTTATTAAAAAAAAAAAGTTTTTGAAATTGATGACTTGGACCAAATAATAAAGAAAAGCAGCCAATAAGTGCCCAACACAGATGGGAATTCCTTCAATACTGTTTAAAAAGCATCCCAGGGTGATACATCAAGAAGTTGGTTGAGAAGATGTCAAGAGTACATGTCTGCAAATTCTAGGCAAAGGGTGACTACTCTGAAGATGCTATAATATAACACAGTTTTGATTTATTTTGGATTTTATTTAGTCACAACATAATTCCCATAGTTCCATTTATGTTATTCCATAGTTTTGATGACTTTACTATTATTCTAAAATGTGAAGAAAAAAACAATTATAATAAAGAATGAGTAAGTGTTTCAAAACTTTTGACCGGTAGTGTAAATTCTTATGAATGAAAGAGTTAATTATTAGTTTTGAAATGATCATAAGCATTAACTTCAGTGCCAGTTACATTTCTCTATATTCACTGCATTTTACCTCTCTGCTCCAACTTAAAAAGTGCTGGTCCTGTTGCGCTGGAGCTGGCAGGGTGTGAATGTGTTAATTTGCCAGTCTAATTGTTTCGTGCTTGTACACGGACTCCTCTTGTAAAGTTACACAAGTAAGTTCACAGGCCAACAGCTCTAGTCTAGATCAGCACTTCTGAGCAATGTACGGTATTTCCCCAGTTTTGGCTCTAAAGATTTCAAATAACACAAAGACTCCAACACCAGCCAGAGTTTTAGAGACTCTTTGATTTTTATATATGAATACTCATTAATATTTTATGATTTCTCCTCTGTATGGTAACTCTCTCTCTCTGTGTGTGTGTGTGTGTGTTTATCTTCTCCCTAAACCAATCAAATAAATGAATAATGCACAAAACACATTTATTTATTTTAGTGTTTGGAGAATTGGCTGGCACTAGGAATTTAGGCCCACTCTCTTTCAGTGCTGCCCAAGTAGTTGGCTACCGGAAACAGGCGCGAGTCAGAACAGTGTAAGTAGGAAGCGACTACAGAGTAATTGTCTAAATTGCAGGACCATCATTCATATCCTTATTATTGTTCAGGGCCCACAGTTGTGGATTTTTTAGTACGTGTCTGCTTTATATCAGCTCTTTTTCTCATTCCTGGTGAACAGTACTGTGGTTTCATTGCCTGGATTTATTCTTTGGGGTACTGGGAAAGGTAATGAAGCCCAAAGTTATGTTTTGGTCAGTTCAAAATCATCTGTTTTTTAGATTTTGCAGAAGAGTGACTTAAATGGAGTTGAAAAGTTCTTAGTGTTTCAGAATGCCCACAGGTTTTGACCTATTATTTCCATACTTGGCTGTCAGGCAATGACTTATAACAGATCAAGTCTGACTGATAACATTCAAGTCTAGCTTTAAGAAATTCAGTGTTTACTGTTTGTAAAAAAAAAAAATCTAGCTAGCCCAAGTGCTGCACCATCAACTATGCTATACTAAGAGATAACTGCCTTTGCCTCTGGTACTATTTGCTCTTGACAAACTAAACAAAACCTTAAAAGGTCTGCTTCACCAGTGTATCGCCATGAACAAAGGCTGCAAACTCAAAGTCATCGCTTACATGGAGCTTTTTTACCTTTCATGATGTTCAACAACATATTTTTGTTGTAATAGTTTTGAAAAAACAGTGTACCTACATCAAAATGCAGACATAGTTGCAGAAATGGTGCTCTAGGCTTTTATGCCTTTATTTATTAGCACAGTTTGTCGAGAGAAACAGGATATTCAATGAGAAAAAAGTAGGGTGGGATGTGAATTGAAAAGTGGTCTATACTGTATATATGACAGGTGGGTGGAAGAGAGGGCTTGAAAAATAGAAGGGCTTTTTGACGACAGCTGAAAAGTAAAGCCGTTTTAGAAGAGGAGTGAGTTCAATTACATTTTCATGAAAGATTGCATACATTTAGTTTTCTTGGAATAACATACACAGATGAATCAGACTGATCACATTGTGAATTCGGCAACAGTAGGTCAAAAGTTGTGGTGCTGAAATTGGACAGTGCTTATCGCGATTTGAATCAGTGCCCCCAGTAGAGGTCTGCACGGGCCTTAAAATGAATCCCGAACCCAACCCATACACGATACTGTGTGGCCCAACACTACCGAACCAGACCTGAAATCGCTTACTATTTAATTTCTTCTCCTAGCAAGTACTGTTGCAATAGGCTGTATTTTTTGTAAGCATATAGGCAACATTTGTAACAGTATTGAAACAGTAAACATACACAGTTTTAACAAAGCAAGGCAGCCCCTCAGTACACTAGAGCAGAAGGGAAAAAAGCATTGACTGACTGTTTATTTGCTGAAACTTCACTTGGTGCAGAACAATCTGGAATAAAATGAAACAATACAACAGTCCCCTCTATGCAGCCTGAACTTGTTCAGATTTTTGAATCTTTGTGACAACTATGCTAAAAACAATCTAGATGCAGCACAAAGAATGAAACAGAGCGCAGGTGTCTCAACATGGTGTTTAAAATATGGCGGTCCCTCGTGAGACACTGAAGAAAAAGTGAGGCACGGTGTAAATGTCAAAGACATTCGTCCAGCATGTGTTTATACTGGAAAACAATGGGAAAACAGAACAGACACACGCAAAAACACATTCAGCCCCTAACTCGTCCATTCATGTGTCTGTGAGTGAGAGCACGTGCACAAAACAAGTCCTGTAAGCCTGATTATTATTTTCATTCATACAAACCCGAACCCGACCAGAACCCAAAGTCCTACTTGAAAAACTGACCCGAACCCAGCCCGAAACCCATCGGGTTCTCGGGTCCCATTGGGCCCGGGTCGGGTTGCAGACCTCTAGCCCCCAGTAGTCAAAGCTGGAAGTGTTGTTGAGGTAAAATGTCCACAGAGTGCTGTTAAAAGTTAGTTTTTTTTTAGTTGTAAATTATGTAATACAGTCAACAGGAATGCATATTTTATTAACTCTACTCCCTAACCCAAACCAACCCTAAACCAGTGGAGTAAAAATTAAATTTTAAAGTGAAAAGACAATATTAGAATCACACTCACCATTGTTTATGTGAACACAATTATTTCCTGGTTTCCAGGGGACAACGTGTTATCAATAGCACCACAGAAAACAAATGAATGTCTGATGGGAGATGGCATTTGTCAGTAATTCGGCAGTATGGGGTTGATTTCAAGGTACATGAACATTACTTTAAATTGTAATGATGCAGTCTTCGCAGCAGGCTGAAGGTGTGCTTTGTAAAAGAAGGTGGTGATAAGTTTGAAACATGGCTTTGGCCTCCAATGACTCATGCATCATGTATCGCCCTCCACTCCTGACATGCTAGAACAGGAAGGTAATTGTGCTTTTGAGGTGCCTGACTTTACAAAGAAAGGTGAGAAAAATCTCTGCAATAATCTTTGTTTTAAACACTCCCCACAGAAGAATGTAAAATGTCAATGACATGCTTCTCTAGTCCTCAGTTCAATTCGATCACTCGGCTTTCTATGCCAGAAACATTTGATTAATTATGTAAATAACATAAACATAAAATTGCTAAAAAAAAATTAATAAACTCTTATTTAGCACTATATTTACTCAATTTCACACAAAACTTTAACTTTGTAAAAAATAAATTAAAAATAATATTGTATTTTATATGGTAGATAGCAGTTTCTTCTGATTTCTGTTTAGTCATCAAATTGTAACAATTTATTTGCATATGAAAATTTTTTTAATATATTAAGAAGGAAATAACAGTACACACAGTAGTCCAGCAACAATGGATGGTATGTCCACATTAGCAATCGCATTTTCTCAACAACAAAAAAACAAAAAAAAATACAGAATCAAACCAATGTACATACAGTGTAATTTACTTATAGCACACATGAAGCCCTTTTACTTTGAAGTTGCATTCACAGGCTCGTGCAGATCCAGCACAAGCAGCAGCAATCACCTGACAATTGAATGACCTGGATCATCTGCTTGGATTTTTAGGGACTGACCTTCGTAATTTGTGAATTAGAGGAACTTTTGATGCTGATCCTGAAGTTTTGATTCATGCTGATAGCATATGTGCTTTAGAGAAAGATATTAAATGAACGCTCGACAGGAAGAAAATGCTAGATTTTGTGAGGTTTGTGAATTACATCTGTTTAAATGAGATATCTGCATATTTGCAAACGGTATTAATATTTGCCTTTTATCATTAGAAAAGAAAGTCAAAAGTGACAGGGAACTGCTGATGAGAGACTGTTAGAATACATGCTTCAGAGGAAGATTTATGATCGTTCCACAGGATGCTGGATCTACTCAGTGGTGTAGTAGTGTCTGAAGAGGTGGGCATACTGTGAATTTATGAAAATGCATAAATCCCCCCCCCCCCCCCAAATAAACTTACAAAATGTATATCAGAGTAAGTTTCCTGCTGGCATGGTGTAGAGTACACTGCAAAGGACCATGGTATGGTAACTTGATGTTAAATATGTATTCAAATTAGTAGGTGTAATTAATGTTCCTTTTATTAGGCTACTGTGAAAATTGTTAATACTTTATTATTACTCTAGCTAATAAACTAATTCATAATACGCAATAAACTGTTAAGCATTGTAGCTAATACAAGTGTAGTAATGTTCACATTAACACATTATCTTGTATTAACATATAGTATATAGCCTACATAAAAATTGGTTTTACTTGTGTACTATTATGTGCTTTTCTGTGTATAGTTAAATTGTTTTCCTATTTATAAATTATTGAAATGATTTGATATCACGAGAAAAGGCACCACAGACAACAGTAAAAGGCAAAAGAAAAACAGCACTAAAAACTAGCAGGGGTGCAATAAAATGCAGTATTTTCACAAGTTTAATTGCATAAGTATATATATATATAAATTACGTTTAGCAGGGAAATAAATTTACAATGCAAATTATGGTTAGTCCAAAGATGTGCATCAGACACTGGAAATGTTCCGCCCCTTACTGAAATGGAAAATATTGTTGATTAGCAAATATCCAATTACGTCTGAAATGAACATTCTGATTGGTGGATCAGCTTAGTCGGACTGTCTGTCTTGCCAGTGCCATCAGTTGCGCTCGCTCAGCTCTGTGCACATTTAGAGTGAATCTCTGTACACTTATATATATACACAATTCACTCAACGTTGCTGCGGCATCACGTTCGTAGATTGAAAAGTTCTGGGTTAAAAGACTACTTGTTGTTCTGGTGGCCATGCTTATCATCAATTATTTCAGGTGGGCATCTGAAAAATCCTAAGAAAAATATGCCTGCATATGCCCTAGACTACACTACTGGATCTGCTCAAGTTTTGTGAGGTTTGTTTATTACATCTGATTAAACAAGATATGCACATATTTGCAGACAGTATATGATATTAGTTTTACTGATATTTGCCTTTTTATCATTAAACAAGACAAGTTACAGGGAACTGTTGAGGAGAGAAAGGAAGAATGAAACATTCTAGACATTTTTTTATGGGGTGGCAAGGGGGTGACATGCAGATTATGAGGGGTGGCAACACCAAAGCAAGCGCCCATGTGTAGTTCTTATGGATTAAGGTACCAAGCTTCATTGCAACAAGTACTAGTTCATTAATTGGAGTCACATTCAAATTAAAAATGTCCATTCATTTGCGATACAAATGCATTCCCACAGGAACCACATGGTAACCATTTTACTACTGACTTGCCAACATTAAAAAAACAAAACATTTTTGCATAATAAAAAATAAGTAACAAAATGTATATTTCCAGAACACCAAGACATTGTCTATTAAACACATCTACAAATTCTAAATGTTCCTAAGCTTCACATATAGAACTGGCAATCTGGACTAAACGTCACCACCTTATGCAGGCCAAATGTTTTTATTTTGTTAAGTGTACCCATGGATGGAAAATGCATGCATATCCCATGTTATTCTGCTAATAAAGTCCTGTAGGTCTATTACCTTTGTTACAGCTGGAATAAGCCATTTGAAAACGAAGATTAACCCAAATTTAGGTCTAAATGAAAATAAACTGTACAGAAATTGTACTGTGGGGGGGCAGTGCTGCAAAACTCTTGAATATTAATTATGTTATGCACAGTAAAAGATTCTTTTAAATTACCTGTTTTGATCAACAGTCATTCTTAATGACTTATTCAAGCACCCAGATATTTTACATAATATGGTTATTTCATCTCTACATCTGCCTCTATCAGTCTTGGGATTTTGTTAGTCAGTAGATGAATACATAGATCAGCACTTTGATTTTGATTTAGATCAAAGGCTGATTGATCTAGTGGTAATTTTTGCCTTTAGTTTTTGGTTTCTAATTCACCCAAATATAAAATGTTACATTAATGAAACAAGATTGCATCTGTATGTCAGTGGATGGGTGTTACACTATAATAAAATGCAATAACAGATGCAGGGAGATGAGAGTAGCAGAAACACAGACAGATTTATTGACAGTTCTGTATATGAATAAACAGCAAACTCCGAAATTCAGACAGTGACAAACACAAATTTTCGGAAAAAAGTCAATATTGGCCTGAGCGCCCATGAATGAGATGACACAGCTCACAAATGATTGTCTCCCATCACACAACCCAGCCATGAAACACTCAGTTTATATAGGGAGGAAACACACTGCGCACTGATGCGCCCCATCAACAATCAGCTCACCTGGTTACTGCACACATGAGAGCGATTAAGAGATAGGGAGAGAAAGATAAAAAGACAACACACACACACACACACACTACATACACATAAACAATATGGCCAAGAAGGTCATCACAATGGGGGACACAGAAAAGAGCGCGAGCTGTGGAAAAACTGCAGACACTAAACGACACTGATAACAGCCGCAACTAACACTTAATATAACATTCAAAATAACTCATTCCAGCGCCGGATCGCCAGTCAAAATACACACAGATGAAATAGAAACTCATAGTCAAGAACTGGAGATGTTTCATCTGGGTTATACACATACCTGACAAATGCTATTTCAACCAGTGGTGAAGACATGTCTCATCCGTCTCAACCCATAAATGACAGCGATGTATCAAATAATCATTCAGTGAATAGTTGGAAACAACTGAGAAATTAATATTTTACCTTTTACCTTTTTTCAACGTATTTGTCCATGTGATCATTGTTGTTGAGGAAATAAGCTCATCAACCTGGCGAGAGCCCAAACACTATACATGCGCTGCAATAGTAGGAAGGCGATTGGTCAATGTTATGATTGGTCGCTGCAGCTGTTGTAAACAACCATGGGATTGGTTGCTGCTGTAATAAATCACGCTATGTGTCTGTAGTCATTTGTGCGTTCGGTGAGAGTTTAGGCAGTTTGACATGAATAAACCCCTACACAATGTCAACAACTATAATATACTTACATTTATATATTTAATACATTTGGATACTTATGTTGGGGTAGCAGATCCACCCCTGCATCTGCCGTGGCTCTGATATGTGGACCGGTTAAATGAGACTGTGTTGCACACCGGTCTACTATTGTAGTAACGCACGATGGCATGCAACAACAAAACTAACTGTGACTAGTCATTTACATGTCTCAGTCGCTTCACGTGCAAGCAGGCGATTCTCTGTGCCCTCAAGAAACAAATCGGCCAAAAGGGAAAATGTATGGACAGACACAATAATTAAAAAAGTCAGAATATCGGCCAGATTTATCGGCATTTGCGACGTACCGGTCGACCACTGATCTGCATAACACGTCTTGGAGGTCATGTGCAAAATCCATTTACCTTAATACGCTCCACAACTATATGAACCAGTGAACTCGTAAAGTGGTGCTAAAAGCGAGTTCAATTTTCTCCCAAACAGATCTGATTTTTAAGGTTAATGCTATATTGAGTTTTAAATCAACAAAACCTACCTCCCTATCCTAAACCTTAAACCTAAACCCAACCAATTGTGTAATAAAAAGCAATATGATTTCAGAAGACAAGGAAGTGATATTGATTACTTTTATAGTACTTTTATAGTGCTTTTCATCAACTTTGGAGCTCTACGTCCCCAGTCTCCATTCATTTTTGTTGTATTGAAAAGAGCTGCATGGGCATTCTGCAAAACATCTTTTGTCTTCCATAGAAGAAAGAAAAACAAACAGGTTTGGAAATGGTGAGCAAATGATGACTTTGATTTTAGCTGACCCATTCCCTTCAGGTTCGTTACTGATGATTGCTGTTTGATTTAGATTTTTTGGATTTAAAAAAAAAAAAAAAATATTTTTTTTTGCAGGAAAAGCTGCTCTTTTGGATAAGTAGGTTGATGTTTCAAGCATTCTAATGGTGCCTGACAGTTTTGATTATGTAGGGCATTGATTCAACTCAAAAGGGAGTGAAATGTCTGATCAGTCTGATGCAAAATGCTGTACTGAAAAGCAAAGAGCTCTAGACTAAACATCAATAGATCACTCTGAAGCTTTCTGTAGTACATTACCTCCTTTCCTCGCTCTCTCTTTCTCAAATGATTCTGCATCTTCCTTTGTTTCTTCCATGCTCTACTCATCTTTCAGTGTCAGTGTCAGTGTTAGTCAGTGTTACATTTCATTTTCATTCTTTGGCCCTCTGAAATGGTGGCAAGTGTTGAGAATGGGCTGAGAGTTTTCACTCAGCAATTAGCAAAACTCTCATAGTCCTGCCTGTTTCCACAACCCCAGTTCGGCAGCTGTCACTCACATATACACTGAGAAAATTACTGCACTGCACTCCCTCTCATACACACACACACACACACACACACACACACACAATCAGGCACACACAAACACAGAGCTACACACATCCTCCCTCAGCAGGACTGACTGCATAGCGGAAATAACCACAAATTTAATTGGTTATTATTAGATATGATTATCTCTTTAAGTTGAAGGATGTTCACATTTGAACATTTCAGCATTCTCTGCATGCTAGACAAAGCCAGAGAATGTTGAATGCTGGGAATGTGCCAGTTTTATGGGAAGAGGGATTTGGGATATTTATCTGTAAGGGCAGGTCGACATTTAGCAGATCGAGTGATTTCGTTATATGATTATTATTATTATGTGTGCTTTAATGTGCTTTTAAAGGAATAGTTCATTCAAAAATGAAAATTATGTCATCATTTAATCATCTTCATGTTGTTCCAAACCACAAAAAGCTCTCAAATCTCATTTGTGCTTCCACACATTTAAACTTGGTGCATGAAGACGCATTGTACCAGGTTTGAAGTTAATGATGTCAAACATAATCATGTTCTCATGGCCAGTCGCAAAGCACCTTGTTTGAATGTGCACAAGCATCCCGATTCAAGAGCTACGCCAAAAGGCAAGATATTCACTGAATAATGGCTTAAATTTTGTACGCTATTGTTTGGATTCAGCAGACTTGGAATATAGTGCATGAGTTGTATGGACTATTTTATTGGCCTTTTCTTGGAAATTGACAGGCAATATCACTGCATTATTTCACTCTATGAAACAAAGAAGAGCAGCTTTGACATACAGCAAAATATTTACTATTGTGTTCCTTGGAGGAAAGAAAGTCACATGGGTTTGGAACGACATTAGGGTGAGCAAATGATAACTGAGATTTAATTTTAGTGTCAACTATTCCTTTAGTAGTTATTATGCTACCGTTAATAGTAAATAATTAATGTCATGAGAGAACTGTGGCAAGAACTGAACAGTTACAAGAAAGAATCTAGCTATACTCCAGTCCTCATGTTTGTTTAGCATATATAGTTTATCATTGTTGAAACAGTAGTAATTCAATGCAGTGTCCACACAGGGGGTGAACAGCCAATGATTGCGTATAAATTTACATGTATTGGAGCAATGTATTCACTCTGTATTGTTACGGTCAGTATGCAGCACTGTTATAGCAAATGCATATTAAAGCAGTGTGTCAAAGGGACGCCGAAGTTTCCGTGGAGCCCACTTTAATTTCAGATATGGAAATGGGGCGACGCTGACACACTGACAAATGCTGCTCTGCTGCGGGAGAGACATGCTGAGACCCAGTCCCATTTGTGATTATGCCCCATATGATTCAGCTGGAAAACAAAGAAGTGACACATACTGGTTTTTTTTGTTGTTGTTTTTTTTTTAAGATCTGCTTACAGTATGTGTTTGTTTGTCCTCAACACTCTAAAAAGTAGTTTGTGACACAGTAATGACCTGTGGACATCTCTGTCTTGTCCTGAATATTTTATCTACATTATTAACTATTGGAGTGATTTGGTGGGTTTTTCAATTACCCAGAGGAAAAGTTTATTGCTCAATAGGTTGCTCTATCATAGCTCAGGAGTTTTGATCTCTGAGCCTTTGATTTCTTGTCACTTCTAAGCACAGTTTGAAATCCTGATGATCACTTCCGAAACCCTGGATGAGACCCATGAGATTATGGGGTTCTATTTCTCTGGAGAAAAATCTGAGAAGCATTTGCACTCCATTTAATCTCATTGCTATCTAGGAAAAACAAATAAGATATCAAAAAGATCCGTTTGTGATATGGCTTTTCCTTGAGTTGCTATTATGAAAGCCCTGCTACTGTACATATCATAGCTGCTCTACTGTAGATTGTTGCATAGCTTTCAAAGAAATAGCAGTTTAGAGCCTTGATCTGCCTTGATCATAAATGGCTTGCATTGCTTTCGTGACATAAAGCCTTTTTTCTTCATTATAGGCTTACTGACAGCACACATAATGGAACTGAATGAGAAGATGATTAAGTTACTACACTTAGTATGAAACTGTAGGAGGGGCCTTTGAACACTAGAAACAATCATGTGCTATGTATCACTATCCATTTCAGACATTAATACCATGCAAATGTCATGATAGCTTGCATTTTGGTCAGCACAGATGCATGGGGCAGCGGCAAAAGATATTCACCCAATATCTAAAATATCTTGGCCCTCTTGGATGGCCAAGAAGAAAGTCAGAGATTATCCTAAACACTTATTCTGATTAATTGTAACATCCCCCTGAGGCCTGTCTCACAAAGCTAGTTTTAGTACCCAGGGAGGTTTAAATTTAGTCTGAGCAAATCTGTTTTTTTGTTTTTTGTTCTAAAGAAGAAGAATCGTTTTTCACCGGTGTTAATCGCCATGGTAGCTTATGCTGCACGGCTAACCTGCTTCAGAGCATGTTTTATTCTGGGTAACAAATCATAAACAGATACTGAACCAATCAGCTGTGAGTAAAATGACATCTTTGACGCAGTAAAGCAACTCCCCTATATCTATCATTCCAAATTAAAACGAAGGGAAATATTATGTACTGAATGAATTTTGATTTATATATTTAGTTAATCATAGATATTATAAGGTTTTATATTTGTGAGATCGAGGAACCTTGTATCTTTTAAGCAGCACATTAAAAATTAATTATTGAGTTTCTTTGCATTATTAGACATGTCGCCCATCAAACTTTTTCAAATGCTTAATGTTGTTGTCTCAATGAGTTTTAATATATTTATTAATTTAAAAAATGTGATACAATTAAAAAATTATGTTGGTGGATTTCACTTGTTGACTTGACTACGAATCACATTTGCCCAAATTCCACATACTGTATGTGCAACAGATAAATTCCATATGTCTTCACACAGCTTTGTCATTGTGCTACTCTTAACTAGGTTAGGATACATCTCCAGTGATCTTAACAAATTTAAAGACCAAGTCTTAACACTTATGAACCTTTATGAATGACACTTAAACTTAAGGCGAGGAAGAGCAAAATTACATCATTCTTGGAGTAAAATTTTAGTCTTAAGTGTGTCAAAATTCTAAGCAACTTCATACATAAAGCCCCTGCACTTTTTGCTTTTGTATTTCCTGTGTGAGGCTGCCAATTAGATGAGGGCAAAGTATCTAACCAACACCTGAAGTCCTGTCTATTTAAAAGGTACTGGCTGCACTTCATGGCTGCTACTGCCCCAGAAAACCTGTTTCCTGTTTTGTTGGCTGTTTTTTCCACGAGAAAAATACGAGAAATATATAAATTAAATGAATAAATAAATAAATTAGAGAGTTTGCCCTCACCTTCCTTGGATGAAGTCTGAACAGACAAGTGAGGCACCAGTCAGGACTGAGAAGATTACACATCGAGCTGCAGCAGAGAACTTGAATGCACTGATGGTCTTGTAATACATTAATGCACACTTTTATGTTAATGACCACTGTCTATCAATCTGCAGCAGAAAACTTGAACACATTGAATGTTTTGTCATACATTAATGCACACTATTTAATGTTAATAATCATCATGCCCGTCATGCAGGCTTTTCCCCCGACCTATTAAATATCCTTGTAGATAATGAGTAAGCTTGCTTTCTCTGAATGTAAATTTTCTTTTTTTTTTTTTTTTAAGTGTATTCACGTTTTCCAAAAATTAGCAGTGAGGTCTTGATGTTTTGTGCCTCTTTCAGCCAATCACCTCTATTCTGCTTCTTAGCTATATACGTCATTTATGGGTAGGACAGGTGGGACATGTCCCTAACACTTTGCCTGTCCTTGGCCAATTTTGTCCCAACCACTTTTTGAAATGGCTTTCATCAGGTAAATGTCTAATGCAGAAGAAACATTGCCAGTTCTTGAGCAGGAGCATCGTTGAGTGACTGCGGCAATGTTTTCTCTGTGGATCATCTCAGCTCTTACTCTTCTGTTCCCTGATGTTCCTTCCCTGATGTTCTGTCACAATATTGATGTCGGAGATGCAACACTTAAATGGCATCCATATCTTGTCAATCCTGAGAAGCGTAAACTGCTGAATATGACATCAGTAGGAAATAACAAAACAAATTAAATAATAATAATAATAATAATATTTCACTCACTTTAAACGTGCAGCTAGTTCCTTAGGTTGGCCAAAGCATGTTTTTGGAAATTGCTTTTGCAATGTGTTTTAACATGCCAAATTTTAATTCATTTGCCTTTACCACTCCTATGTCCTTTAGATCATTTCAAGGATTATTTGTCTGTTTAAGAAAATGACGTCTTTGTCCCTTGAACATTTCCTGCTAGTTGTCAAACTCGTTCAAAACAACAGTGGGAGGCGCTGCATTAAAAGTGACTTTAACACGATTAACATTACTAGCGTTAATATGATTACAATTGAATGTCATTATTACAATTTGGACAATGTTGTTCGGTGGCTGGATGCTGCCTGGATGCCTGGAACTAACAGAAATCAAAGTGTTTAGATTGCCAAAAGAGCAACCACAAATGGACGCATGAACCGCCGCAGTGAAGAGAGGGACTAACAAGTGCAGTACTAACAACTGTAACTCACATCTCATCTCTGGTAGATAAACCATTTTTGCCAACTAATTGTAAGTTTGAGAGGCAGAGCTCTAAAAGTGACTAACAAATTTCTTTTTAATTGTTCACTTCCTTGAAATGGTCAATTGCTGATCTGTCTTCATCCCTTAGACATGTCTGCATTGTGCTGTACTACTTGTTACACACTTGGTATATGGCAGGTACTGTAAGTTGTTTTATCTGTACTTGATGAGTATCTTTATATTGATCATTTAACATTTTAGAGGTGGTGGTGTTACTGTCCCTGCTATTTTCCCTTTGTTTTTTCTCTGTGAGACTGCCATAGATGGGGGCGAAAACTCTAACTTTAAATCGGGAATTAGGAAGCTTTGCTTACTCTTTTGTTTATTTATAATTTTATGTAGTCAGCTCACCTGTCCTTGTCAAGTTTAATATGTCTATATTTACTGCTGCATGGATGGCTTTTTATGTTGGTACCAAAATTTGGTTGTCACATACTACCGCTGGTGACCTTTTAATATGAAAATGTTAACAAACAAATCGATTTCGGCACAGTACGGCAATAGCTGGTACGGCAATAACACCGCCCACAACCGCAAAGCACTGCAAAGGGTGGTGCGAACTGCCAGACACATCATCGGAGAGCTTCCCTCCCTCCAGGAAATATATACCAGGTGGTGAAAAAAGCTCGGAGGATCATCAGAGACTCCAGCCAACCGAGCCATGGGCTGTTCACACTGCTACCATCAGGCAGGCGATATCGCAGCATCAGGACCCGCACCAGCCGACTACATGATAGCTTCTTCCCCCAAGCAATCAGACTTCTGAACTCTTGATCTCCCACGATCAAAATACATCTGCACTGCACTGTATTACTCTTATATCTCACACCGGACTGTCATAAATTATATTATTATTATATTATATTCTCTCTTAACAACTTACTATCAACCGACAGCCTGAATGTTACAGTACAATACAACCTACCGTACATTCTATATATACTTTTTTCTTTTTTTATTGAATAATGTGTATCTATATTGTGTGTATTGTATACTGTACAGTGTATGTTATTATTTGTATATTGTGTTGTGTGTAATTATGTGTATATTAGATTTTAAATTGTGTTGTGTTAATTTGATGTTATTGTAAATTGGTATATGTCTCATCACTGTCATGACTGCTATGTTGATCGGAATTGCACCCAAGAATTTCACACACCATTGCACTTGTGTATATGGCTGTGTGACAATAAAAGTGATTTGATTTTATTTGATTTGATTTGATTTCCGCACTGCAACACAAATTGGAACACTGTCGTGTAACCGCAGAGCCCGAGCTTCCAGCTTCAGAAGAGATTCAGGGAGAGGTCTTGTCTAATACATCCTCAGGCATGTTTATTGCTGATCAGTGTATACATTGTATGGGGTCACATCATACTACTGTCACCCTTCCACTTTATGACAGCAGGTGCACAAAATTGCCCAAATCCCTCTCTTTCTAACATAGCACCAGGTGCATTAGCACATGTAAATATCCTCTCTCTCATGAATGTCTTTTACTTTGATTTGTCAGTAGGTTTTGGTTAAAGTAAGCATAAACCTCTTTACAGGGTCAGATTGGCAGATGAGAGACACCAAACCCCTGTTTCAACAAGGACGATCTGATCTCTTTTACCCAGACACTGGAAATGAGGTGCATTCAAACCACATGGTAGATCATAATTCTTGCGCACTTATGAGTGTTTTCAAGGCTTGTTCTATCAGATTAAAATGCCCCTCTGCTATAAATATACCTGGATGCTTTTTCTTTAAGCATGCACAATGCCTCATTGTTAGCAGTCTTGCAAAGTCATTCACTCATTCTCATACACTTCAGTGACTGTCATTTATCAAATATACTGCATATAAGGTGTAGTTTAAAGTCTTAAAGCACTTTTCAACTTAAAGTCACACTGTCATTTTTTAATGTAAATGTTACAGTTTTATGGCATTTTACTGGAAGTCGTGTAGAACATCACTTAAGTGCAGCTTATGCTTTTACTGGCTGATGTTTCTCACTAGAGCCTGCACAGAATGGACGTAACTCTGCAGAAAGCTCTTTCACTAAATTCTACATTTGCCCTACCCCAGGTCGATCATGCAAAAGCTTTGCATTAGCATTTGAGGTTTATATGTTACTTATATATATATATATATATATATATATATATATATATATATATATATATATGTATGTATATATGTATGTATATATATATATATATATATATATATATATATATATATATATATGAGGTGGATTTTCATTCACAGGTACGAGTCCTTGCAATTATCAGTTTTTATTAAAAATAACTATCCTGTGTAAAATGCCTCCAAATGTATATAAAGCGTTCTTAGATTTAAATGCGGATGAATGAAGGATTTGGTATTGAAGCGTCAAGTGCCCTCTGCAGGAATAAAACTCACACGAAAGTCAGTGGCTGACAACGTGCAATTTCGGTTTGTTGGTCTGTTACCCACACAAAACTTTCATATAAATTTAGAAAACATATAATACATCACATGAGTCATATGTGGAGTCAGTGAAGATGTTAAAGGTGTCCATAGAAATTATCAGTTGTTTTCATGGTGAGGAAAGCAGACAGGCATTTCAGATGAGCAGGTAAGAATTGTAATTTTCTGAAAGAGTAAATTTCTTTTATGAAACATTAACCCTAATGCTTTTTCTGAATGTTTGATATGTTACAGGTTATAAATATTTAAGAGTATGCATTGCAATAGGGATTAACCACAATTAAAAATATCACGGTTAATTTAACTGTACTAATTTAGAATCCATGGTGAAAAACAGTGAAATGCTTTATTTACATGTGGCAAAAATATTATATATATTGTATAAATATATAATATAAAATAGTTTTTCATAAGATTTTGTAAGCCTAAATGAGAAAACTCTGTGTGGGTACTAGAGCTGTTGCTATGGTTACAGATCGTGGCCTTGTGGTGCATAAATGGCCAGGTGTCGCAAACTGAACATGAACTTTCAATTTACATGAAACTGAATCACACGAATTCCAAAATATAACAGAGGAATTCTGTAACAGAGGGAAAAAAATTGTCATTTTCCGCAAATAAATGCTCTAAATGACTATTTTTATTTGGAATTTGGGAGAAATTTATACAGTACTTTATAGAATAAAACTAAAATTTACTCAAACACATCTATAAATAGAAAATCCAGAGAAACTGATGATTTTGCATTTTTCCCAGAGCTGTATATATATATATATATATATATATATATATATATATATATATATATATATATATATATATACACACACAAACACACTGGCAGCCAAAAGTTTGGAATAATGTACAGATTTTGCTCTTATGGAAATAAATTGGTACTTTTATTCACCAAAGTGGCATTCAACTGATCACAATGTATATTCAGGACATTAATTACGTGAAAAATTACTATTACAATTTGAAAAAAATGTTCAGAACTTCTTAAACTACTTCAAAGAGTTCTCATCAAAAAAATCCTCCACGTGCAGCAATGACAGCTTTGCAGATCCTTGGCATTCTAGCGGTCAGTTTGTCCAGATACTCAGGTGACATTTCACCCCACGCTTCCTGTAGCACTTGCCATAGATGTGGCTGTCTTGTCGGGCACTTCTCACGCACCTTACAGTCTAGCTAATCCCACAAAAGCTCAATGGGTTTAAGATCCATAACACTCTTTTCCAATTATCTGTTGTCCAATGTCTGTGTTTCTTTGCCCACTCTAACATTTTCTTTTTTTTCCGTTTCAAAAGTGGCTTTTCCTTTGCAATTCTTCCCATAAACCCTACTCTGCTAACTTTTAAATCACGTCTCAAAACCCATAATTTCAGATTATCTTATTTCTGATTTTTTTAAGGATTGCATTTGTTGTTCTTTGTGTATTTGTATTTGTTTCTTTTATTATGTTAGATAATGTTATGCAATTATTGTTTGTGTATTTTAATGTACATGTAAGGTGTCCTTGAGTGTCCTGAAAGGTGCCCATAAATAAAATGTATTATTATAAGGTCTGCACCCCTGAGTCTTCTCTTTACTGTTGTACATGAAACTGGTGTTGAGTGGGTAGAATTCAATGAAGCTGTCAGCTGAGGACATGTGAGGCGTCTATTTCTCAAACTAGAGACTCTGATGTACTTATCCTCTTGTTTAGTTGTACACCTGGGCCTTCCACATCTCTTTCTGTCCTTGTTAGAGCCAGTTGTCCTTTGTCTTTGAAGACTGTAACTTTGTATGAAATCTTCAGTTTTTTGGCAATTTCAAGCACTGTATAGCCTTCATTACTCAAAACAATGATTGACGGACGAGTTTCTAGAGAAAGCTGTTTTTTTTTTGCTATTTATTACCTAATATTGTCCTTAAGACATGCCAGTCTGTTGCTTTCTGTGGCAACTCAAAAACAAACAAAGACAATGTTAAGCTTCATTTAACGAACCAAATAGCTTTCAGCTGTTTGATATAATGGCAAGTGATTTCTAGTACCAAATTAGCAATTTAGCATGATTACTCAAGGATAAGGTGTTGGAGTGATGACTGCTGGAAATGGGCCTGTCTAGATTTGATCAAATGACATTTTTCAAATAGTGATGGTGCTGTTTTTTACATCAGTAATGTCCTGACTATATTTTGTGATCAGTTGAATGCCACTTTGGTGAATTAAAGTACCAATTTCCTTCCGAAACAGCAAAATCTGTACGTTATTCCAAACTTTTGGCCACCTGTGTGTGTGTGTGTGTGTGTGTGTGTGTGTGTGTGTGTGTGTGTATATATATATATATATATATATATACATATATATATATATATATACATGAAATTATCTAATCAGCCAATCATGTGGCAGCAGTGCAGTGCATAAAATCATGCAGATACAGGTCATGAGCTTCAGTTAATGTTCACATCAACCATCAGAATGGGGAAAAAAAAACTGATCTCAGTGATTTGGACCGTGGAATGATTCCGGTCCTCGAATCTGATTGGACGAGAGACTTTCCAAGAGTGCTGATGTCTCAGAACAGCAGCACTCGAAATGCTTTACTCTGGCCATGTACATGCTACAAAGTTTTGGGGGTGACAACTGCTTTTAATTGTGGGAGTAAATCCCCTACAATTTTCATTCCATGTGTATACGGAATACAGGACTGACTCCCATAATTGCGATGATTTACAAGAAACATAAAGTCCTGGATAGCTCAGCAAGCAAAGACACTGACTACCACTAGTCTCGAGTTTGAATCCAGGGTGTGCTGAGTGACTTCTACCAGTCTTCCTAAGAAACCAATTGGCCTGGTTGCTAGGGTTGGTAGAGTCACGTGGGTTACCTTCCTCATGGTGCTAAGTGAATGAGTAGCCTCCACATGTGCTAAGTCTCTGCGGTAACACTTCTCAGCAAGCCACGTAATGCGTGGGCTGACTGTCTCAGAAGCGGAGGCAACTGAGATTCGTCCTCTGCCACCCGGACTAAGGCACGTCACTGCACCACCACAAGGAATAAGAGTGCATGGGGAAATGGACATGCCAAATTGTGTAGAAAATGGAATAATTATTTGATAATTTGATAATATAATTTGAACTATCAACAGCAATTCTTGATCCATGGTGTAAGAAAATAGTTCCATGCACAAATGCTTTTTTTTATTATTTTTTTTTTTTTTTGTTATTGTTTTTTTGTGACAGTCCTTAGTGTTACCTCATTTTTTTATTTACTTGTTCAGTATGGTTTCGGTACAGCAGGAAAAAGAAAGGATCTTTCTTTAAATTAAATTATTTATTTTGAAAACACAATGGCTGATGGGCAACAGTTCTTACTGTGAAGGCTAATTTTACATGACTGCACTATGAATATTTCTTCAACTAATTTACAATACAAAACGTCATGGTTACTGGTGTAACCTCCGTTCCCTGATGGAGGGAACGAGACGTTGTGTCGATGTAGTGACACTAGGGGTCACTCTTGGGAGCCCAAGACACCTCTGGTCTTTGATAAAAGGCCAATGAAAATTGGCGAGTGGTATTTGCATGCCATTCCCCCAGACAAACGGGTATAAAAGGAGCTGGTATGCAACCACTCATTCAGGTTTTATGCGGAGGAGCCGATATAAGGTCCGGCCATTTCAACGGGTAGTTCAGCGTTGTGGCAGGAGGGACACAACGTCTCGTTCCCTCCATCAGGGAATGGAGGTTACACCAGTCACCATGACATTCCCTGTCTGTCACTCACTCAACGTTATGTTGATGTAATGACACTAGGGGTCCCTATACGAAACGCCACAACTGGCTGAACTGTGTTACGTGAACTGGCTGTGTGTGGTGGGCAGACTGCTGTGTGCCTCATAGCCAGCGCACCAGGTCGACACGTAACCTCCCACAACATAGTTATGAGTGTCGAACGGCCCTTTTTGGGGACAAGTCGACTACCCAAAGATAGAGACAGGCTTAACCCAGTTGTGGCCTCTTTTCCCCTTCCCTTTTTCCACTCCCTAAAAAAGAAGGGGGATTATCCGACTGGGCTGCCAGGTCTAGTCGGGGGGTGTCCCTCCCAAGGGGAAGACACCGTGGAGACCACACCTCACCCAAAGAGAGAGGGGGATATTTAAGTGGAAGAATATGTCACACGGTCTTTCCAACCATGTGGAGAGCCTTCAAGGTAGATCCTGCCCAATGGGGGAGGAGTTACTACAAACATGGAGACTGGGGCAGAGGGGCTCTGCCCAAGGAAGACGCAGTTTGCCAGCAGGGAAACGAACTAGCGGAAGATATATATCGCATGGGGTTAGCCTTACAGGGGACCGCCATATGCGGAGCACCTACCCCAGAACAGGGCTCTTAGCACGTGTACTGGGCCGGTAGTGAGTCTCTCCAAAAACTCGACTGCCACAGGGCTCGGAGGAAGTCAACCAGGGAACAAAGTTTGTGAACACTACTGGGAATTAATGGCGCCAGGGCCCAGGGAGCCGCTACACCTCTGGTAGAAGGGGCTGGTAGCCCTACCGGGGGCGGCATGTCCTAGGCGACATATGCCATAGTTATGGCATCAATGAGCCAGTGGGCAATCCTCTGCTTGGAGGCAGCACTTCCTTTCCGCTGTGCTCCAAAGCAGACAAAAGAGCTGCTCAGAGATTCTAAAGCTCTGCGTGCGATCCAAATAGATGTGTAAAGCGTGCACCGGACACAGCGACGACAGGGCTGGGTCTGCCTCCTCCTGGGGCAGCACTTGCAGGTTCACCACCTGGTCCCTAAAGGGGTGGTGGGAACCTTGGGCACATAGCCCGGTCAGGGTCTCAGGATCATGTGAGAGTAACCTGGACCGAACTCCAGGCATGTTTTGCTGACAGAGAACGCTTGCAGGTCACCTACCCTCTTGATGGAAGTGAGCACAGTAAGGAGGGCAGTCTTCAAGGAGAGTGCCTTAAGCTCGGCTGACTGCAAAGGCTCAAAGGGGGCTCTCTGTAGACACTGAAGAACTACAGAGGTCCGATGAGGGAACGAGGTGCGGTCTGGAGGGATTCAGCCTCCTGGCGCCTCTTAGGAACCTGATGATCAGGTCGTACTTCCCTAAGGACTTACCGCCGACTGCGTCATGGTGTGCTGCTATGGCGGCAATGTACGCCTTCAAGGTGGAAGGGGACAGCCTCCCTTCCAACCTCTCCTGCAGGAAGGAAAGCACTGATCCAACTGCGCATCTCTGAGGGTCTTCCCGACGGGAAGAACACCACTTAGTGAACAGATGCCACTTAAAGGCATACAGGCACCTCGTAGAGGGGGCCCTAGCCTGAGTGATCGTGTCTTCCACCGCAGTTGGTAGACCACTTAGGTCTTCCACGTCCCGTCCAGGGGCCAGACATGGAGATTCCAGAGGTCTGGGCATGGGTGCCAGATGGTGCCCCGTCCCTGAGAAAGAAGATCCTTCCTCAGGGGAATTCGCCAGGAGGGAGCTGTCACGAGGAGCGTGAGGTCTGAGCACCATGTCTGGGCGGGTCAGTAGGGTGCTACCAGGATGACCTGCTCCTCGTCCTCCCTGACCTTGCACAGGGTCTGTGCAAGCAGGCTCACTGGGGGAAATGCATATTTGCGCATGCCAGGGGGCCAGCTGTGTGCGAGCGCGTCTGTGCCGAGGGGGACCTCGGTCAGGGCGTACCAGAGCGGGCAGTGGGAAGGATTCTTGGGAGGCGAACAGGTACACCTGTGCCTGTCGAATCGACTCCAAATCAGCTGGACCACCTGAGGGTGGAGTCTCCACTCTCCCCTGAGGGTAAGCTGTCGTGAAAGCGCGTCCGCTGTAGTGTTGAGGTTGCCCGGGATGTGAGTGGCTTGCAACGACTTGAAGTGCTGCTGACTCCAGAGGAGGAGATGGCGGGCGAGTTGTGACATACAATGAGAGCGCAAACCGCCTTGGCGGTTGACATATGCTACCGTTGTCGTGTTGTCTGTCTGAACTAACACGTGCTTACCCTGGATCAAAAGCCGAAACCTCCACAGGGTGAGCAGAATTGCCAACAACTCGAGGCAGTTGATGTGCCAATGCAGTCGCGGACCCGTCCAGAGGCCGGCGGCTGCGTGCCCATTGCAAACAGCGCCCCAGCCCATTTTGGAAGCATCTGTCATGACCACGACGCGCCTGGAGACCAGTTCTAGAGGAACACCTGCCCGTAGAAACGAGAGGTTGGTCCAAGGGCTGAAAAGACGGTGACAGACCGGCGTGATGACCACGCGACGTGTCCCATGGCGCCATGCCCATCTCGGGACTCGAGTCTGGAGCCAGTGCTGAAGCGGCCTCATATGCATCAACCCGAGCGGGGTGGCCACCGCCGAGGATGCCATATGCCACAGGAGCCTCTGAAAAAGTTTCAGTGGAACCGCTGTTTTCTGTCTGAACGCCTTCAAACAGGCCAGCACCGACTGGGCGCGCTCGTAAGGTGCGCCGTCAAGGAGACTGAGTCCAACTCCAAACTGAGAAAAGAGATGCTCTGAACCGGGAGGAGCTTGCTCTTTTCCTAGTTGACCCGAAGCCCTAGTCGGCTGAGGTGTGAGAGCACCAGGTCCCTGTGTGCGCACAACATGTCTCGAGAATGAGGTAGGATTAGCCAGTCGTCAAGATAGTTGAGAACGTGAATGTCCACCTCCCTTAACGGGGCAAGGGCAGCCTCTGCGACCTTCGTAAAGACGCGAGGAGACAGGGACAGGCCGAAAAGGAGGACCTTGTACTGATACGCCTGACTCTCGGACGCAAACCGCAGGAAGGGTCTGTGTCGAGGAAGGATCGAGACGTGGAAGTACGCATCCTTCAGGTCTACCGCCGCAAACAAATCTTGATGTCAGACAATCGCCAGAATGCGTTTTTGCATCAGCATCTTGAACGGGAGTCTGTGTAAAGCCTAGTTCAGAACTCATAGGTCCAAGATTGGCCGCAACCCACCGCCTTTTTTCGGTACGATGAAGTAGGGGTTGAAAAACCCCTTCTTCATCTCGGCTGGAGGGACAGGTTATATCGCGCCCTTCCGTAGGAGGGTAGTGATCTCTGCGCAAGGTAGCAGCATTTTCGTCCTTCACCAAGGTGAAGTGGACACCGCTGAACCTGGGCGGACGCCCGGCAAAGTGAATCGCGCAGCCGAGTCGGACAGTCCGGACCAGCCCTCACGACGGATTGGAAAGCACAAGGCATGCGTCCAAGTTCCGCACAAGGGGGACCAAAGGGACAATGTCATAGGACGTACTGGCAAGTGGGGCCTTGCGGCGGGGCAGAGCTCGAGGTGCCACACCACGTCGTGGCCATGCTGAGTCTAAGGATATTGAAGCACTTACCTGGCTCCTTGTGACCACCCCCGGAACAGCCTGGGACGGGGGAGGAAGAGGCCTGTCCTTGTGACCCGTGGAGACTGTCACATCGGGGTCAGATTTGTGCCACATCTGGGCGCTCAGGGACGGGAGACCGCCACTGGAGCGCCAAACCTGCCAAATAGAGTGGTGGACGGTGGTCATGATGACGGCCGTGCACATCGGATACGTGACCCAGGGAACAAGGAAACCACTCTTGCTGAGCTCTTGAGGACTGCAGCCACTTGGGCATGCAGTGCAATTAAATGCAAAAGGTAACAAAAAGATGGAGATCTGCTTACCAGCTCCAGAGCAGCGGGTTTCATTGTCCCGTCTCAAGGGCACTTTGAAGCCTTTCATGGGTTCTGGGCGGCTGTGAGACAGGTGGCATCTGCTTCCTGCGGTGGGCTCCATGCCAGGGCCGGGCCGAATGGGCGGGCTGCAGCGGAGCTGGTACAGTCACTGCAGGGGGACGCCCTTGGCGATGAGTAGACGGGGTGCGGGATCTTGAGCCGTGCCGGGGCAGGATATGCCGGCTAGCATCCATCTACTGCTCTACCATCGAAAACTGCTGGGCAAAGTCCTCGACGGTGTCGCCGAATAGGCCCGCCTGGGAAATGGGGGCAGCAAGGAATCGTGTCTTGTCGGCCTCACCCATCTCAACCAGGTTGAGCCAAAGGTGGCGCTCCTGGACCACTAGTGTGGCCATCGTCCGCCCGAGAGACCGCGCCATGACCTCCGTCGCTCGGAGAGTGAGGTCGGTCACCGAGCGCAGTTCCTGCATCAATCCTGGGGTGGAACTACCCTCGTGCAGTTCCTTTAGCGCCTTGGCAGACTTGCAGGAGAGCTTTGGCGTGCAGAGTGGAGGCGGCTTGTACAGCTGCACCGTAGGCCTTGGCCGTCAGAGACAATGTAAACCTACAGGCCTTGGACGGGGGCTTTGGGCACCCTTCATCCACCGGGGGATTGCCGAATAGCCCTTGGCCACCCCACCATCGAGGGTAGTGAGGGCGGGGAAGCTGAAAAGATCGGGACCGGGCAGTAAAAAGTGCCTCCCGCGACCTTGTCAGCTCTTCATGCACTTCCGGGAAGAAAGGAACAGGGGCGGGGCGTGGCTTTGAGTGGCGCCGCGAGCCCAGGAACCAATCACCGAGCCGCGAGGGTTCAGGGAAGAGCAGTGAGTTCCACTCTAGCCGACGCTCGCGGCTGCCCGGGAAAGCATGTCGTCATCTCCGCGTCAGCATGTGACTGGGCGATCGACCCCGAAGGGAGGAGCCCAGCTGAGGCTTCCGACTGGATGAGCCTGCTCTCCGATGCTGCGCTCGAGAGCTCATCACTTTTGCGGGCTCCGAATAAGAGGTCGAACTCGCCGTGAGACGAGCCGGCGGACTCATCCGGAAGCCTGATCGGGGCAGACAAGCGTGCTGGGGAATGGGAGGTCCGCGGGGGGGTTACCAGGCGGAGGCAGTCCCATTGGGGTCCCCAAATCGCTCCCAGTACTAGCCACGCTGGCCTCATACCCGTGGGTAAAAGGGGCACTTTCTCACCGCGCCTTGCCAAATGCTCCCAAACAACAGATTTTAGAGATGTGGTGGGTCTTCAACCTCTGGCTTATTTAAGTCTGACATATTTATATTTTGTTTAGTTCCATCAAAGTTGGGAAAAATAGTGAGCTTGTAAGGATAAACTTCACATGCATTTATCTGATCCGCAGTTTCTAGTGTACCGTGTGGCATTCTGTTCTGTTAAGTTTGGGTTCCGTGCGGTCCCGTGTTGATCCACAATCTTTGTTCATTTTAGTTCTACGCAGTTTGTGTTGTTCGTTATATGTTGTTTTAATCTTGGTTTCATGCAAGCTAAGATATGTAATCATTCGCGTGACTGTGTGTACCGTACCGAAGGCCCGTATCTGTTCGGTTTGGTGTGGATACATGTACCGTTGCAGCCCTAATACAGTGTATATCTACTGTATGTATATATATATATATATATATATGTCATAATGCAGGGCTACTTATGAATGATTTGCAATGGGTAAGGATGATTGGCAGGATAATGGTGTAGTTGTGGCCTACCAGCTACCAGCAGCGCTTACTGGCTACTTGCTAACTAGCCAAACCCTGACCCCTTGGTTTACAGTATTACATATTTAGCTAATAGCCTGTATAACTAAAAGTGAATCTTTGAAGAATATCCTGGGCCCTTTAATAAAAGAGAACAAGGGCTATCAATCTCCAAAGTAACTTAAATCCACTCTGTTCCTCATACAAAACAATTGTATGACTTTAGACTCAAAAAGAAAAATTGAGCAAGAGTCATGTGGAAAACTTTTATGATAATTTGATAATGTTTTTGTTGTCATTTTGGAGCTTGACAGCCCTAGTTTTTATTTACTTTAATTATATGGAAAAGAGTGACCAGGATGTTCTTCAAAAATGTACCTTTTGTGTTCTCTGGTCCTTTTGAGTCTTTCATTTTACGGATTTGGAAAGATATGATGGGGAGTACATAATGTAAGATTAATCTATTTTTCTTCTTTTTTTTTTTTTTTTTTTGGTGAACTCCTTGGAATCTGGCTGATTTTACTCCATCAATAGCACAGCAAATGGGAAAATAAGTCTTCAGATTCCATCTGGGCCTGTGCAGTGACAATGTGTACTGACAGATCTGTTCATTCCTGGAATGAAATGGCTTAGTTTTTCTTAAGTTATTTTTCATTGCCCTGTCACTGTGTCTTGAACAAGAGGGCAGCCATTGTGTGACAGTCAGAGAGGGGTGGATGATAACCAGGTTGCAGGCTGGACACAAAGTGTTCTGCTATTCATTATATGTTCACAAATGCTCGCGGGCTTAAGGATGTGATCGGCAAAAACTTTCACTGACATTCCCTGAAGTAGGTCTTGAGGATGTGTGGAAATTAAATGGCTGAGTGGACAGAAAAGGTCATACTGTTGGCCACAAAGTCTCTTCAAAATATGCTGTAGATGGTTCTGGTATGGCTGTAAAATGGATGAGAGAAGCATTTACTTGTAATGTATACTGTAAGAGCCCTGTTGGAACAACCAGCTTATACCAATTTAAGATGGTCAAGCTGTTTATTTGAATATGGTTGCTTGTTAGTTTTTGGTCCAAGGTTATCTACTAGCTGCAACCAATTGACCAAGATAGCCTCCTGTCAGGCTCACATCAAATTTCTTACATTTTTAATCTTCTTAACTCACATTAACTGAATTCTGTATGATGAAGTGTGTACCTTTTTAGCTAAAGCAGCTTCCGCTGTAGCCTTAACAAACTCATTATATTCTGTGCTGTGTCGAGCTTGAAGGTGATTAATCAGATTAGTTGTGTTTAAAGCTTTAACGGTAGTTCCACTTCATGAAATTCTAGCAGTGCAAAGCTTACAAATTGGAACTCTGCTGTCATTGTCACCCAGTACAAAGTAATTCCACACAAGGTACTTTTTTTTTCACACACAGAACGAGTTGTAAGCTAATTGTCAGATGTGTTTTTCTGGCCCCCTTTTGACAGGAAACAATCGGCCCTGATCATTGGCTGTTTTTAAACAATTGGCTGATGTTTAATCGGCAGATAATTGCTTTATCGGCCAATACAGTTATTAGGCTGGTACCATACATCTGTGTACGATATCTCCAATGTAAACAAAGCTTTAATGACCAACTGGGACCAGCTGGAAACCATGTTAAACCAATAGTAGTTTTCAAGAAAGGAAAAAAGCCTGGTATTTATTTTGTCACACACTGACTGGACAATCAGTCCTTCTCTCCTTAATGTTATCAATATCAGCATCTTCTTATTAAACCATATAAATAAAATATTTTTAATAATGTTATTAAATATTAAAGACAATATGAATGCTTGATTTCAATCTCCAAATGCTCCCTTTCTTTCATCTTTCTACACACTTTCATTCACCCTCTTTCTTTCACAGATCACACAGTGTTGTAGTGGATCTGGTGTATACAGGATCAATAATCAAAGCTGTCAGTTTGGCAGGAGAGAATTCATTAATGTGTTACTAATTATTGTTAAGTGGACTGATGCATGAGGTGAGCAGAGGCTGTCGATACGGCCAGTGCTGGTATGTAAGGATAACTCAAGGATAACTCGCCTGTTATCATTTATTTAGGGTTGGTATTTTACAGCTGCTGGGATATTTATTTATTTTGACACAGAATTGTTCTTAAAGGAATAGGTCACATAAAGGAATATGTAATGTTTTTCACTCTATCTAGCTGTCTGTCTGTCCATCCGTCCGAAAGAAATAGCCCAGGTGACACAGCCATCACACACATACCATCCTGACAAAGATTACTCTCTGCCTGTCAGCCTTGAAGGTCATTCCAGCCACTATCATATATAAATACTCTGTGAGACACTGGAAAGAATGAGTGTTAGAAAGAAAAGAAAATGTAATTTGTTATCTAAAAAGAGGACTTAATGAGCTGGTCTGCTGCCCACTCTTATGCCCTCCAATGAAAACAGATGGATCAAATGCCCTCGGCTGACTCCGTCTCTCTGGCAGGGGGTTGTCCGAAGGTCACATAAATGCAGTGATTGCCCACTCTTTCTCTCTGGAACATCCAAAAGTATCTCAGCTTTAATTTCGGCTTGCTAACAGGCTGGTTTGCATGACTGTCCCTGGATGACTTTCTTTGGAAGCTCAATTAGATGGTTTACCATTAGGTTTTGATCAAGCATCCAGGAGATGGTTACATTTTAATAAGTAATTATACTTAGTTGTTAGTGAGTGGCGCTTGCTTGTGCCTTATGATTAGGGATTCAAACAAACCCCTAACCATAAGTATTAAACTTTGTCATGTAACATAAAACACACTTTCTTTTTTGTACCTCAAATTATGTGTCTTATTGAAAAGATGTACACCTTTACTTTTTAAGTGATTGTACATGCAATTTGTGCCTGGTGGGTGATAAAATGGGCCCAAAAAATCACAAAGAATTACACTGAATGAGGGACCAAGCCATCTCTAACACATAATATTTGTGACATGACCACTGTAATGTAAATCCAGGACTCATGCATCAACATTCATGGGAATAAGTTGCTTTGCAAATGATATTTGTTTGATGTGTTCATATTTAGGAAAATAATTAGATTACACAGTCCTGACAACCTGAATGTGCTTTAGAGCTCTTTTCTTAAATCCTCAGGTTTGAACAAATATATAATCATAGGTAAATTGATCATACTGTTTACTGCAGTTTGCATGGAGTATTATAAAGCAGTATTTTGCACTCAGGCTTGAGATATGTTACTGCAGAGGTGAGCATACTGAGGCTGTAATGCGTAATGGCTTGTCAGATTTATTAGTTTGCCAGCTCTTGTAATATCCTGCTGTCTCTCCTCATAAGCCACAATGGCAGCTCGTCCTGTCAAACGTCTTTCTCCAGAGCACCAGAACTGCACTTCCTCTGTCACATCAAGTTAGGGGTTTCCATTCTGTATTTTATCACTGCTCTTGGATATTTCGATGAAAAGTAAAGTTACATTTTAAGGTGATGTAATTTCTGCACCACTAATATCACTAAACATAATGGCAAATTACTGTTTTCAAATTACTGTTTTCAAACACATTTCTTAAACACTCTCTCTGTCAGCCATTGGGCAGTACAACAGATAGTGCCATCCCAAACTCATACTATTGGTTGATGTAGCCGTGTCGGGCTGGTCAGGATGCTCAAACAAACAGAGCATTGTTTTGATAGCACCACAGAGACACAGTGTTTACACTTTTCATTAAAATCAACTCTCTATAGCCTACTTTTAGATGTCTGCATATTAAACTAGGATAGTATTTTACTATGAAAATGACACACTTCACCTTTAAATTCTTTTTTTTTTCACTCAAAACACAAATGTGCCCCAAAGTACCATCGTTTTTTTTCTTTGTTTCTTTCTTTCTTTTATGTAATTACCATGGTCATTATTTTTTTTTAAGTATGCCATGGTATTTAAACAGAAGTACCATGTAAATACCATGGTACAGCAATTTGATAATCATTCAGTATGTGTACTGTATCAAAGTACTATTGTACCATTGTATTACCATCTGAAACCACTGTTCCATGGTAATGCCAAAGTACTGTTTTGTAAGAGAAGACTGAATGATTTAGTGGTGTATTAACATGTAGCCGACTGTATCATAGTTCTCCCCAGTGTTCCTAATGATTGTTTGTTCTCTAACCTGACAGCTTTGCAAATAAGGCATTAAGCCAGTTTCATTTACATCTTTGTGAAAAATCAATCTGCAGGACTAATGTTGCCAGGCTAATTAAAAGGATGGAGTACATAAACACCCTCTGGATATGAGTAATAAAAATCAACTTTCAATACTGAACATGAGTTAAGAGTCCCTTTGGTAGCTTTCCTCAGATGTCCTTAAAATGTAGAAGTTAATTGTATGTCTCTTTCTAGAGTGTCTGCAAATGTCTTCAGACTAGTCAATAAGACTATTGCTCTTTTTCTTCTGAATTTCAAAGCCTATATTGAATTTATTTTCTATGACATTTTTATTTCTAACCCCTGATACTCACATAGTTTAACGCTGAAACATGTAATGTGTGTGCCACTGAACGGAATTGCAAAAATAAACACTGTTATCAAATAGCCTTCCGAAATCGTCCCCCGTCTGCTGATGATTGAACAAACAGATAGTCCCACTCCCAACTCACGACATTGGTTGAGTCAATGTTGTTGTGTTAGGCTGGATGGGTCACTCAAAACAAACAGAGGAATTTTAAAGCGCCACAAAGACAGTGTTTACAGTTTTCGAGAAAATTAACATACAAATGGTTTATTTATAGTTGTCTCTGTATATTAAAGGAGAATAGTTCACCCAAAAATGAAAATTCTCTCATCATTTACTCACCCTCAAGCCATCCCAGATATTTATGACTTTTGTTCTTCTGCTGAACACAAACAAAGATTTTTAGAAGAATATCTCAGCTCTGTAGGTCCATTCAATGCAAGTTAATGGTGGCCAGATCTTTGAAGCTCCAAAAAGCACATAAAGGAAGCATAAAGGCAATAAATACGACTCCAGTGGTTTAATGCATATCTCCTAAAGTGATATGATAGGTGAGGATGAGAAACAGATTAATATTTAAGTCCCTTTTTTACTATAAATGTACTTTCACACAGCCCTCCTATGTATGTTCACGAGAGGTTTTCTACTTTTATTTTCCACCTATTCGCATTCTTCGTGCATATTACCACCTACTGGGCTGTTGTGCAAAATACGATTTATTTATTATTTTCCTGTGCTTTATCGCTCGCTTTTTTTTTTTTCTTCTCCCTTCCCATTAGGCAGGGCCGTAGCTAGTGGGGTGAAAGGTGGTAATGCTTCTAAGGGCCCAAAGGTCCAGAAAGGCCCACAACAAATTCGAAACTGTGGCGATATGCACAAAGAATGTGAATCTCTAAAAAAACAGAAGAAGAACTCTGTCCTCTTGTGAACGCGCATAGGAGGGCTAGCAGAATTTCAGATTTATAGTAAAAAAGGACTTAAAAAGTGATGTGTTTCTCACCTACACCTATCATATGACTTCTGAAGGCATGGATTAAATCACTGGAGTCATATGGATTACTTTTATTCTGCCTTTATGTGCTTTTTGGAGCTTCTAAGTTCTGGCCACCATTGACTTGCATTGTGAGGACCAACAGAGCTGAGATATTCTTCTAAAAATCTTAATTTGTGTTCAGCAGAAGAAAGAAAATCATACACATTTGGGATGGCATGAGTGTGAGTAAATGATTAGATAATTTTCATTTTTGGGTGAACTATCCCTTTAAGATGGGATAGGAGAATGTTTTTTTAGAAGTAGCACCAAAACAGTTACACACTTCAGCTTTAATGTGGCATTGTATTCAATTCTGAGATTTTTAAAGACCCCATGAAATTGCTGTGTTGACGTATTTCTTATTGCAACAGGAAGTTTTGGTGGGACATATCCAAGGGCTGGTCCCTTTTATAGTCAGTAGGTTTTAGTTGCATCACAGCCATGAACCATGATTTGTTCCTTATTAGTTGTTTGCAGGGAGAGGGACATTTTGATTATTTTGAGCATTTGATAGGACAAAAATCTGGGAAGTCAATATTTCCGTTTTTCCTGGAAGAGAAAGACTGTACATTTTAAATGTGTTTATCTACTAAAAGCAAATTTTCTCAATGTTTAGGAGTACACTAGCATACATTTATATACTAAATATATTTATATTTTAATTTCACAGGTTTTTAATATCATATATTCAGGTCAGATATTCTTTAAAAAAATAAAGCATACAACAAAGATCTCTTTCTATCTAAAATACATCTATATTGTACCTCATATTTTTATGGCAGACATTATCTGTATGCTTTTGAAGAGTTCAGGTTTGGTTGAGTGAGTCCTGTGGTGTTACTTGTCTCCTCTGTAGTTTGACATGCAGCGGATAACACTGGAGGAGCTGAAGCACATCCTCTTTCATGCCTTCCGAGACCACCTGACGATGAAAGACATCGAGAACATCATCATCAATGAGGAGGAGAGTTTGAACGAGAACTCGGGGAACTGTCAGACAGAGTTTGAGGGAAGTGAGTGTAAACATTCCTGCCTTGCAATTTGGTTTGTGAGACTAGTGGCACAGAATTTTTACACTTCAGCTTTAACAGTAAAATAATAATAATAATAATAATAATAATAAACTTCCATAAAATTTAAAAGAATTAAAAATAGTTTATTGAAAAAGATCAAACCAAAAAACATCAGAAGCTCTTGCTACAGTAAGTTCTCACCAGCAGTACTAAGTAAATTATGATAAAAAGAGTTTGCAAAAAATAGATTTTACAACATTTATAAATATAGTAACTATTTATGATAATTGAGTAATGGCTGCAGCCTTGGTGGATCTTCAGTAAAGGTTTGTGTGATTACTCAGTCTGTTTTGTCTCTCAGCTGTGATGAGTCTTAATGCTGAAGCAGGGGTGGTTCTAGACCATTTTGAATGGGGGGGCCAGGGTGGAGCCGGGTGTGCTTGTAGGTGGGCAACTGTATTATACCTTAAACGTCCCCTGTACACAAATAAAACATCATTTGCTGTTTTAATATTTGCGGACATGCAAGATTTTTAAAGACAACCAAAGATTCACCAAATTTGAGTAAAAATGTTTACATTTTAATTTTAAAATATATAAACAAACAGGCTCATGACAAATGTTTAAATTAGTCAATATACCCTAACATTCTGGTTTTACCCACAAAAAAAAAAGCACTTCTGAGCAACTAAACCCATTAAAAAGCACTTCTGAGCAACTAAACCCTTTAAATTGCAATGTAGACCATATAACAGAACTTTGTAACAAATTTGGAGTTATTGTTGCTTTTTTCTCACTGCTCGGAAACTGGGGAATCTGAACAGCTACATAAGCTTTAACTACTTTATTAGCTATAGGAGGTGTATAGAAGTTAAACATGGATGACAACATATTAGACATAACTGACCTAATGGTGCAGGTCAAATGAATTTTTTGTTTCTATATTGCATATATATATTAGGTCTGTCAAACAATTAAAATATTTAATCAAGATTAATCGCCTATTTTTTTTTTTTGTAGTTAATCATGATTAATCGCAATATCTTTATAAACATGAGTGGACAAAATATGCTTCATCCAGATGTATTTTTCAGTCATCCACACAAAACCTACCCCACCAACAGAGTTGAACAACAGAAAATAAACACAGCACAACTCAATTCAAATTATGTACAAAATATGGTAGTTGTAAGAGTATTATGACAGGATTTATTTGCTTCTTTTTATGGAGTTTTGACAGACATACAAAAATGTCTGCACTGTCATTTACAGTTGACAGCTCTGTGCAAAATACATCAAAAACTCCTTTCATACCTTGGTCACAATTCAGGGTTCCAGCAATGTCTCCAACCTGTGCATGGGCTAGTGCACTATCAAACAGAGACGCTGTGACAGAACCTTGGAGACAGCAGCAGGGTTTCCGTTTGCCAGTAATCAGTACCGCCGTTCCCTATACGCATATTACGCAGTCTGCGTAGGGCACCGACTCCCAAGGGAGGCATCAGAAACTCCACTGGCTGCCCTTATTCGCACGTTATATGTTATTCAAGCACCCGGTAGCAGTCCCGGAACACAGATGATCGCCTTGCACTCTCACATTCACTTCGCGCTCGCACCACACCTCACAACATTTGACTCGCACTCGCACCGCTGCTTGCAGTACAAGGCAGGTGTTCAAATGGCAGCTGTCTTGCATCTGATCTACTGCTATGCTACATTGATAAAATGCTTGCCTCAGGTCTCAGCATAATATCTCCCACCATCTGTTTTCCTGATGGCAATGCATGTGACATTAGCAGCGTTTGCGCAAATTGACTCACTTCTCATGAACAACAGTTTATTCAAAGGGTCATATTATGCATTAACAGCGTTAAAAAATTAGTGGATTAAACAAATTTTGCGTTAGCGTGTTAACACATTATCTTTGACAGCACTAATATACAGTATATATGAAATGAGTTGCAATAGCCTAAAGGGTCAATAAAACTAACCTGCAGTATATTGAAAACTTGGACTATGCATCAGAGACTTGTGAACATGTCTGGTGGTTCTTAACTGATTCTAATGGTGTTGTTTCATGCAAATAATATATGATAATGCCCTCTTCACTGAACCTCTATGGACTCTTTTTCACATCTCATCCTGTAATGAATATCACCAGTGTTCCCAGGGGTAATAGGGTGGAGGATTGATGCTCATCTATGTGATATTCAAGCTCTCTAGACATCAGATGCAATTTAAAGTTCAATATTTGGAGTCTTATTTGGTTATTAAAATCAGAAGAGAGTATTAAAGATGCTGGTTTGTTTTGTTTTTAAGTGGGCAGCTCATTTCCAGATTCCAGTGTGGGTGATGATATTTGCATATATAGGGTCACCAGAGCTCACTCAAGACTATGGTACACTACATCAGGATATTATCTTTTGAAATGAACTCGTAAAGTCAGCATGTGAAACTAAATTGACACAAACACAATTCAGTATATTGCATGCTGAGAGTATCAAGCCATTTTAAAGTGAAAGTGTGAAGTAGGCCAGTTTAAGTGTGCATTAAGTCATTTTTTATTTGTATTCATGTATTTATTTAGCAGACACTTTATCCAAAGTGACTTACAAATAAGGAATACAGCAAAGAGATTTAACCTATGGAGGCATTAATAGGAGAAGTTATATAATACAAAGTTTCAAATTGTTTAGAGAAGTACAAGTAGAGAGTAAGGTGAGAGACAGTGGTAAAAAAAACGATTTATTTTAAGTAGAAGAAAAAAGATCATTAGTACATTATTGGGTCAAGTGTGCACAGAAGATGTGTGTCTTTAGATGTTTCTTGATAGAAGCTAGACTGAACATGCAGTAAGTCCTGCCAGAAGAGCAATGCATTAGTCCAGTCCTGATATAACCAGAGCTTGGACAAGGAGTTGAAGCATGCTCATAATGCACTTAAATGAATAGTACTATTGACAAATATGTTTAAAATTATGTAGACTCAAACGAGATGAAAACTCCAGTCATATCAGTGGCCTTGAAAAAGCTATTGCATTCAGGTCAGGTCGCTCCCTCATAGTGGTCGTCAATTCAATGTGAGGTAATTCGAGGTAATACACTTCATGCATTCACACCAATAGGTGTCATTATAGAGTCAAAACAACTGTTGTATCTTTTTTTTGAAAGACGAATAAGAGCCAACCGTGTTCAAAAATGAAATTCTAGCATACTGCTGACTGCATACTGTTTAGGAAACAATGTATGCTGCCTGCTATTTAAAAAATAAAACAGTATGTGTACATATTACACAATAATAAAGCTTTCAAAAACTTTGCAGTTTTTGTTCCTTTGCATACAAAAAATTTGCATACCATCCACACTATACATTACTATAAAACTGTACTCCAGAAATAGTACGAGTATTGCAGTATGGTCCAAACATACCCATTAACAGGAAATTACTTACTGCTCACTTGAGAACAAACTCATTGTTTGAATCCTCAGTATGTCAGTATAGCAACACGATACATGCTACTGTACAATGTTACTGTACAGCCTGTTGCAAGGACCAGGCACATCCCTTATGCTGACCCTGTAAGTCTCTGTCCTTCCAGCAATAACGGATGTCCACAGCACTAAAGCAATACTCAACTACATGTTCTTTTGAGCCCTCTGAGTCTTTATGAATCATTCATGACTGCGCCTGGGCTGTGTTGTCAATAGACGACATGCTGAGAACAAGAATGTAGGTAATGTATCTATCCAAACTCACAGGCAAAATGGATTTTCTTTAACAAAAAGCTATATAACTCATATATTTAAAGACCCCATGAAATGGCATGACGAGCGAGTTGAGTTTCCTAGTGAAACAGGAATTTTAGGCAAGGCTCATTCTTTATTTTTAAATAGCAAATAGGCTTTAGTTACGTCACAGCCATGAATCATGACTACGTTCGGAATAGCACACAACCATACTACTGTCATAATATTTTTGTAGTAAAAATATGGCAGAAATAGTAAAAGTAGTATGGTTTTATGCTAGTAGGTTGCAGATGGTACTCGGCCATCTAGTTTATACATTTTCAGCATAGTGTTATCTCAAATGGAACACATAATTTTTTACTACAGGGAAGCATTCACTGTTTTTCAGATGACGGAAGTGTGTGTTTCAAATGTTGTGTGTGTTTCAAATGCACACAATGTGTTGCCATTAGCTTCAGCATGCTAGCCAAGCTCAGTCCTTACACTTATATCCAGGGTTGCCACCCGTCCCACAAAATACGGGATCGTCCAGTGTTTAAAGATGAAATTATGCATCCCATATTGAATCAATGCGTGAAACAATTTGTGTCCCAGACTTTTTTCATACATCTATGCTCCTATATAAATTCTATAGGAATATATTTAGTAAATGTGTTTCCATCATAGTTTATGCACTTGTTTTCATATCAAATAAAAAATGTATCCACCTCAAGCTGGCGTATAAATTGTTTTTATTTGAGTTTTGGAAATTTTATTTGCATTCTGGTTTTCCATCCATCCTTTTTTATTGCCATATTCCAAAATGTGGATGAAAACCCAGCTCGTGTGACAACACAACCTACTCTAAAAAATGGCACAGAATAGTGCAGAAGTATGCACTTTGGGATGCAGCTAATATTTTTGGTCTGTTTTCCCAGAGGACAAAAAATGTAAACATTTGAAATGTTTAAACTTTTTGTCAGCTTTTATAGTACTTTCATATGGATGGCTTCAAAGTAATGAGACACATACTCAAAACCGACCAAACTCTACTTTCAATTTCATGGGGTCTTAAAGGCAGTAAAAATTACATGGCGCTTGTGTACTTTTTGTAAGAGAGAGTTTTCTTGTAGAAAAGTGAATTGATGCTGACAGCACTATCTTTTGATGTTCAAAACATGCTGAGTATGCTGCAAGAAAAGATATCTGACTTTTTATCTGCTGTCGTTTGGAAAGAGCAGGGGGAAAATGAAACTTCTTCTTACCTACATTTGCTCATTATGGTGTCTCCACTCTGCCTTAACGAGGCCATGGATTAGCTGTGGGGGGCGGGACTTGCTGACTACAGCTCAATGCCGGAAGGAGGACTGAAGCGGAAAATGATATCACGGGGTGAAACTGGCATGCAATCTGTCTCGCTGTGTGATCCAGAAGCAGCTAATAACCACCTCTATTCTGAGCCCAAACCTTACTGTCACCCTAGAGCTGCCACGTGTGCTCAGGTGGACCTAATTTCTGACTTTACTCCCAGCAAAATGTTTTCATCTTGCAGCTGCAGAAAACAGGGTTCTTTATTTAGACGGGTCAGATTGTCAGATGAAAGGCAGTCAGCTAGAATGCAAATCAACGCCTACGCTTTCAGCCATAAGTAGAAAATGTATTCATGTGTTCAGATTAGGATAAAAATGCTAATCGCTCTGTTTCTTTTGCTTCTTGTTGAATTGCATTCACATGCTCTTAAGACTAAACCCTTTTTATTGTCTGTCTCTCCTCTTGTCGACTGCAGTTCATCCCAAAAAGAAAAACCGGCAGACGTGCGTGCGCAAGAGCCTGATCTGCGCTTTCGCCATGGCCTTCATAATCAGCGTCATGCTTATCGCAGCCAATCAGATGCTGCGCAACGGCATGGAGTAGCAACACCACTGTGAGCGGGGCGGAGCCTGCATGTGCATGTCTGTCGATGAAGTCATTTCCTGAAACAAACAAAACCAAACACCTCACAACTGAAAAGAGGAGCTTTTTATTTTTTTGTATTTTTTTTTTTTCTCACTCTATTTTTCCACACGGACCAAGCGACATGTGTGCGGCAAGCAAAGCCAGCATGTTTCTCTCTGGCAGGGACTTTAAAGGGCTGACTTTCTGCTTTTCGTGGCACCTCTGTTCCCTAATGCAATAATGTGCAGGAGTTCATAAGCACCTCTTTTGCATTGCCGTCTCCTCCATGGCTCAGATTTCAGCAGGGATTTGTTGATGAGCTTCGGCAGGGCTCAGGCCTGCTGTCGATGTAGGAAGGCAAAAGTAATTGGCAACTCATTACATTTTTGTGGAGGGGAGTTGCAGCATCCATTCCACAGACTATTTCTGTCTGCTTTAGCCAGAGTGCGTTTCTGGTTCTGGGGATGGTGGGAGGCTGGAGAAAGAGTGCTCTCTGTAGTCCATAATTAAATCCATATTTGTCGGCTGTACAAATCCATAAACCTGACTCATAGTTTTGAATCATTTCGAATGTGTTTTGCTGTTTGTGTAAGGAGAAAACTCAGATCTCATCTTCCCTTGTCTAATGCTTTTTCTAAAGTGGGTTTGTTATGAGTAGAAGATATGTATGGAATGTAAAACCTGCCAATATTAAATAAATGAATGCAGTGATAAAAATGTAAATTAAAACGTCATTAACCATTTTGTTTCCACAAAGTGTCTGTGAAATATGCGACAAAATTAAATGATTCAATTTTCATTTTCACGCTGACAGTGCTCCGTCCCTGTCAAATTAAAAACTAAAATGCATTAGCTGATTTTAAATTCCATTTTCACTGCAATCTTGAGGAAAGACTACCAATATTAAAATTAAAAAGCAAATGCGAAAAGAAATTGAAAATCATTTTTTTCCAAAGCATTTTCTCAGTGTTATCACAATAAAAGTGACATAATTCAAATTAAAATTCAAAGTTCTGTTTTAATTTTATTTTTTATTTTATCTTTATTTTTATTTTTCAATTTCAAATTTCATTTTCAATGCCAACATGTAAATTCTATGTTAATGAGTGGGTGGTGCTCAAGAGAGGATCCTTTAATACAGAGGTGGGCACAGAGAGGTTGACAGGGAGATAGATGTAAATAATAGGGTTGTTACTGATTAATAAATCATCAATTATTTGCCACTGTTAATTGAATTGACCAATTATAGTAAATAAACAAACAAAAAAATGTGGAAGATCTACAGAATTTACCACGCTAAGGACCTTATCTCAATGTGTGGTGGAGAGAGAGAGACAGGTGTGCGGGAGAGTTGCACGCTAATCTGGTGGCAAGTTTTATAATCTTTCATATCATATTGTTCATTAAAATAAATGATAGGTTCTAACCCTTGATGACAGAAGCCTCCAGTGCTCAAGGAATTTAACAAATGAGACTGGAGTGGGATGTTCCACATTGTATGGCGCATCTAAGTGTGTTCAGCGGGAGACGCGGATATAAACACAAAGACAGCGCGCAACAGTGAAAGCCGCCGGGGCAGCACACGTTGATAGAAGAACTGTCCGCAACCACCCTATCTATCTCCCTGTCAACCACTCTGTGCCCCCTAGTGTGAGAACCACTGTATTAAAGGATTGTCCCTTGAGCACCACCCACTCATTAACATAGAATTTAGATGTTGGCTTTGAAAATGAAAACTGAAGTTGAAAAATAAAAGATAAAATAAAAAACTTGCATTTGAATTTTAGTTTTAATTACGTCCCTTTTATTGCACTAACATTAAGAAAATGCATTGGAAAATAAATTTGCAATTTCTTTTTCATGTTTGCTTTTTCATTTTAATATTGGCAGACTTGCCTCAAGATTGCAGTGAAAATGGAATTTAAAATCTGCTATTGCATTTTAGTTTTTAATTTGACAGGGATGAAGCATTGTCCCTATGAAAATGAAAATGTAATCATTTAATTTAATTTTAATTTTGGCACATTTTTTACAGACACTTTGTGGAAATGAAATGGCTATTGAGGTTTAATTTTCATTTTGATCACTGCATTCATTGATTTAATAGTGGCAGGTTTTACGTTCCATAGATATGACCTGTGTTAGGGTGGCATTTATAATCCTTCAAGATGCTTAAAGGGATATTTCACCAAAAAATAAAAATTAAGTCATTATTTACTCACCCTTTTGTCATTCCAAACATATTTCCCTTTATTTATTTCTTTTATTTATTTATTTATTTTTTTTTTTGTAAAACCCCTAAAAGTAGTCTGTAGGACTTTTGCATGATTTTTCAAGTCTTCTGAAGACATATGGTAGCTTTGGGATTGGAACAGATGGAAATTTAAGTCATTATTCACTAATAATCTTGCCAAGTGAACTGTTAAAGTCGGCATGAAACACAAGTTGCGACCGAATTTACTTCCATATTACGAAGTATTTCCGAGTGCAACGGCTTATCGAGCATTTGGAAGAGCAAGTCATGGTAATTAAAGATTACGAGGTCAAAAATTTTTATAAAATAGAAAATATGCATGGATGAATCGTTCATAATAAGACCAGTAACATGCATTAATAAAATAAAAGGGTCAGTTTTGATTTCATGCTGACTTTAACTCAAATCAGGTTCAGGAATAAATCATTCTTTTTAGCTCATTTCTTTTCAGTTAACTGGTTGATTTGGTTAATAAATCAAACTGAATGGTTCATTTGTGAATCAGACTCATTCGGTCCACAAGTTCAACTCACTGACTCAATGATTCAGTCACAGCAGTTCTCAAGTTAACAGATCAGTGAAGGGGAAGATTTTCAGTGAATAATGACTTACATTTCAGCCTGTTCCTCACTCACACTTTATCATACGACTTCAAAAGAATCGTAATACAGTGCAAAAGTTGTATGGACCATTATGTACATGTATATGTATGCTTCAACGATACTTTTATGGTACTTTTTTGTCATTTTTGGAGCTTGACAACATGTTCACTATGTTGAAAGATTGTGAAGATTCTTAAAAATAACTCCTTTTGTAAGAAAAAGTCATATTCGAATCCCTTAATGTGGTTTAATGGTACTTTATGGCCAGTTGTTGCTACATCAAGGGGAACACCTAGTGAGATGCACATTTTATCGCATCTTTTGCCTGTGATGGCAGTTCTGATCATTCCTAATGGCTCTCAAATGTATCTTAGTGGATATGCTTTGATTGTTTTGCCGTGCTGAACTCCTATCCTCCAGACGCACAAATTCACTTACACTAGAGGAATGATGTTTCGTTCACAGATCATTAATATGATATTCACTTCTATTGTAAGTCCCTAGTCTTCATTTTTGGGCTGCAGTGAAGATGTCATTCACTTTACCATAGTCTACAGTAATATTTTATGGTTGTGTGTACAGAACACATTCATATTTAATCTCATTCTGCATAAAAGCCACCATTGCATTGCATTGTTGATGTTTCAATAGATACGCATGATGCGTGACATGTCCATGAACTATTTTCATCAACATCAAGATTTTAGGTTAAAACTTTTAAAAGATGTTTAAGGGAAAGTGTACGTCTGTAACCAGTCCTGTAACTGGTCACCATTTCTTTCATTCTTTTCTTCTCATTTTAATCACCTTTTTGCCTTCACTGGATTATTTTAAACGGCCCTGCTCTGGGACAAATTCATTTTTGAAAGTACAAATATTTCTGTGTAGTCTCTCAATTAATTTGAGGTCATAAAAACTGCATGCATAATAGTTATAAAAGAATTAGCAAAATGCTGTTTAAAATTTCACACTGCGGGACATGCAGGTCAACTTTCCAAAAGTATTTCATGTCAACTAGCCATGTACAGAAATGTAACGTAGACGCCTGACGTCTTCACAAATAAGATTGTAAAGAGTGAAAGACTGCTAAAGGAAGTTTAGGTGTAAAGGCTAAAAATCTGTGCCTGCTGCAGTTCTCCTCAACCTTTGTGTTTCAAGAATGTCAGTCTCTTCTAAATGCTGTCGAAATCACACAATTATATGTTTTCCACCGCAATGTTTTCTGAGGTCTGCTTCTACTTTATTATGCATGTGAGCAAGCAAAACTCTGTAAATAGACCTTTACATGTGTGTTAGATGATTTCTGTTTGTGCATGATCGTTTAAAGCAGTACATTCTGCACAGATCGTGTCAGGCCTACAGAGGGGGTGGCTGAAACCAATACAATGTCTGCCAGCGCTCAGTTCCCCCTGTGACCCCTGACTAAAGCCATATTTGTCTGCACAGATGTACTGAAGAGCATAAAGTTGCATGCACTACTAAGAAACTATAAAGGCATAATGTTAGTTCTCGAATCCCCTTTTCTCACTCAAATGTTTTGGAGCGGGTGCAGGTGGGGATTTTTTTGGCATTCTTGGATAATGGCGACACCTGGTGGTTGATGTTTGACTTGATAATTTATGTTTGTCCTCATGCTGTTCTTGTCTGATCCAGATTGTAACATTAGCTTGTAGCATTCAATTATATAAAGAGCTGAATGAGTTGACAAAACAACAAATTCTGTGTTTGCATATTTAGATTATTTTGTAAAGATTTATATACATTTATTATATTTTAGCGATGTGGGGTGGGATTTTGCAGGAACTGTACCGAAATGATGGTAAGATTTCTTAGCTGTAATAAACAACATAGCCACATCCACTTATTTCAGTTTATGCTGTAATCTTATTTGAAGACAAAATTGTGAGATATCCTATTTACTTAAAGGTAAAGTAAAAATGCTTTAAGAAATATGTATCTATTAAATCGGTACACAAAGAGTCCATAAATAAAAAAACAAAGCTGTATTTAAAGTGGGATGTATTTAAAATAGAGAATTTGGGGTTTGACTAGAGTAATATGGTGGTACATTGATGTATGAACTGTATAAAACATGTTTATAATCATACAGTATTTACAATAATTCACTTATTAATGATAGATCTGATTCTGTACACTTTGCATGCAAAATATTTAGCTATAGATGAAACTGAGCTTGTTGCAAGCTGCCTATAGATGATTTTATCATATATATTCAATATGTACAGGACAAATGCTAGAGTTTATGCAATAAAGCATTGTTTGTAATATTTTTATTGTCCTGTTTACTGATTCACTGCTGATTTCAACCAAAAAAAAAAAAAAAAAACATAAATTTAAGACATATTACACCTCTATTATATTGAGCCGCTGTAGATCAGGATGTTTATTATCCTGCAAGTATGTACCATAATCTTTATGGCATTTATTAAGAAATTAATGGTAGGCCTACTGATTGTTTTTTATACAGTATACAGTTGTGCTAGTTTGCATACCCTGGCAGAAATTGTGAAATTTTGGCATTGATTTTGAAAATATGACTGATCGTCCTTTATTTAAGGATCGTGATCATATGAAGCCATTTATTATCACATAGTTTTTTGGCTCCTTTTAAAATCATAATGATAACAGAAATCACCCAAATGGCCCTGATCGAAAGTTTACATACCCTTGAATGTTTGGCCTTGTTACAGACACACAAGGTGACACACACAGGTTTAAATGGCAATTAAAGGTTAATTTCCCACACCTGTGGCTTTTTAAATTGCAATTAGTGCCTGTGTATAAATAGTCAATGAGTTTGTTAGCTCTCACGTGGATGCACTGAGCAGGCTAGATACTGAGCCATGGGGAGCAGAAAAGAACTGTCAAAAGACCTGCGTAACAAGGTAATGGAACTTTATAAAGATGGAAAAGGATATAAAAAGATATCCAAAGCCTTGAAAATGCCAGTCAGTACTGTTCAATCACTTATTAAGAAGTGGAAAATTCGGGGATCTCTTGATACCAAGCCAAGGTCAGGTAGACCAAGAAAGATTTCAGCCACAACTGCCAGAAGAATTGTTCAGGATACAAAGAAAAACCTACAGATAACCTCAGGAGAAATACAGGCTGCTCTGGAAAAAGGCAGTGTGGTTGTTTCAAAGGCCCTTCTCCCCCGATCACTCAGTTTGGCCGGGCGGCCAGCTCTAGGAAGAGTCCTGGTGGTTCCAAACTTCTTCCATTTACGGATGATGGAGGCCACTGTGCTCATTGGGAGCTTCAATGCTGCAGAAATATTTCTGTACCCTTCCCCAGATCTGTGCCTCGATACAATCCTGTCTCGGAGGTCTACAGACAATTCCTTGGACTTCATGGCTTGGTTTGTGCTCTGACATGCACTGTTAACTGTGGGACCTTATATAGACAGGTGTGTGCCTTTCTAAATTATGTCCAATCAACTGAATTTACCACAGGTGGACTCCAATCAAGTTGCAGAAACATCTCAAGGATGATCAGTGGAAACAGGATGTACCTGAGCTCCATGGCAAAGGCTGTGAATACTTATGTACATGTGATTTTTTTTCTTTTTTTTTTCTTATTAATACATTTGCAAAGATTTTAAACAAACTTCTTTCACGTTGTCATTATGGGGTATTGTTTGTAGAATTTTGAGGAAAATAAAAAATTTAATCCATTTTGGAATAAGGCTGTAACATAACAAAATGTGGAAAAAGTGAAGCGCTGTGAATACTTTCCAGATGCACTGTATATTGATGTTATACCTATTACTATTGGAAAGCACCTAATTTTGTGTTTTGTCATAGCCTTGTTGACTTATTGTGAAATTATCAATAATGTATTTTATTATTTACTTCCTTATTTATCATTAATAATTTGTATTTCCTTTTTCAATATCCTAAATAAAAAAAACATTTCTCTAATAAAAAAAAAAGTAGCCTACTTCATCTCAGTGCATTAAAGTTGTGCCATTAGTTTACTCAACAGAAACACAAATTATGTTTCTGAACAACACTGGCAAATGTAAGTTGATTTGAATAAATATAATTATTTTATTTTATTATTTTTTTTTTTTTGATAAATCAAGGACATTGTTATAATGTAATAACGTTTAAATAATGTTTCATTAATGAATATCATTGATAACATTATAACATGTTTATGTTTATCAAATACAGATCTCGATGAAAGAACACCATTAATTTGTACTGAGCTAACTTTCAATCAGTTTAAAAAAAAAACAACAACCCATACCTCACTTCTTCACAAACGAATACCTCAGCTCTGAGGTTGAATCGTGAAGTAATGAACTAATTAATCAAAATAAAACTAGCGGTGTGTAATATATTTTAATCATGTACTCTTGTCCAGTGAACTACAACATTTCCTCAATGCTACAAAGCCTTCCATAAAAACAAACCCGACCAATTGGAAAATAAATAAATAAATAAATTATATATATATATATATATATATATATATATATATATATATATATATATATATATATATAAAAGGCCTCCGTGACATTGAAAATCTATACGGTGATCTGTACAGAGGCACTGGGTTCTGCAAAATAGGGAAAGATAAAAAAGAATATCTGCCCTAATTCATGGCTTGTAAACGCATAAAAAAAGTGGTTGAATATTTAACAAGCCCCAAACATGTGGAATGGCACACATGACTGGGAGTTTTCAGTCAGTCAGAGCCTGAAGCATCACAGCGGGAGAGGTTTGCCTCTGTGGTGGGAAGTGCAGAGAGGGTCTATTGGTATGCACAGTTGATGTTCTTTTAAGTTAGAACAGCCTTTACCATTGCTGAAGAAAGGATTCTTGTGTGAAGAAGCTCAGCTGCTGCTGTTTGACACTTCAGACTAACCACTACACAACCCATGAACCTCTTGTCATAGGAATATCGTACTGTTTGCAAGTGTGCCACTAATCTTCAAAGACAATTGCGACTTTTGTATGGGGGGGGGCTCCTTTGAGATTTAGTTAGGCCACATTGGCGCATTGTTGGTGATGACAGAGTTTCTCAGTTAAATCAGCAAGGAACCATTTATACATTTACGGTAGGGTTTTTATTTGCCTTGTCTAAGAAGTAGTCCATGGGTTCCCACACTTCGTTATTGATAGCGACAGATATAAAAAAATCTTTTGATTCAGACTGATTCACAAATGAATCATTCAGACTGAATAAACCTTATTCAGAGTAGCGTCATTTTAAATCTTTGTGAGGAAGAGACTTACTGTCTCTTTAATGTTGTTAAGGGCCAAGCACCAAAGGTGCAGAGGCACCTATTGTATGTGTTTACTCTCTTCTTCTTCGTCGTCATCTTCCATCATTGAAGTCTATAGAACCGTTTGGAGGAAAGTTATGAAATTTGGCACACCAATAGAGGACTGTCTGAACTTATACCTTAGTGATTTCAGGGTCTCTATCTCAAATCCTCCAGCGCCACCAACAGCTCAAATTTGCACATATGTTTATGCTAATAACTTTTGAACCATAAGGCATGGAAACAAAACATTTCCTCTGATTTGTTGTCTCATGCAGAGTTGAATGCATACCATGGTTTCAATTTTCCACCCTACTAGATTTAAAATGTTCAGAAAACACTTTTTCCAACTCCTTTAAGGCAGTGTGTCCGATTTGCACCAATTTTGTTCTTAACACTTCAACAAATTTGATGGGGAGCACGGCAGAGGTCGTGAAGCTATATCATGGTAATGCTTTAGCATGATGAAATGAAACTTGGTATATGTCATAGCCATCATGCCCTAAGGGTCCCTGAGTGGTGTCAGCAAAGTGCCCCTACTGGCCAAGAAATATGAAAATTGCTATTTTTGCTTGTGATTCTTTTGTACAGAGATAACACTCAAAATACAAAAAATAAAAAAAAAACTATTTTAGCCTATTTTTAAGATTTACACATTTCAATTTCATTACAAAATTCCATTAAACTGAATTGTGTAATGTTTAAAAACATGTTTATTTACTTTATTAAAGATTGATGGAATTTTGTTATGAAACTGAAACCGTAAAATTATTTTTTGGAGTGAAATGATACCGATCGTTCTTATGTCAGCCTTGCTGTACATCGGCTGTGCATCGTTACTAAATTTTATAAGTGTATTCGAAAAAACATCTTTCTTAAAAATGTCAGTAGTCTGTAAACTCAATTAGATGTGATATAGGACCTTTATACATCTTTATACAGCTGATACTTTATGCCATTGAAGAGACTGTATGTTCATCCCTCACAGCCTCGTTTTCATTCCCATCAAAAATTATATATGACTTCTGAAGGTATACTGTGAACCTGTTCCAGAACCATCTCTAAAAAATAATTAATATTTTTGTATTATTATTATTATTTTTATTAATTTTTTTCACTAGTTTTTTTCACAAGAGCAATATTTAGCATATGAAAAATGTAGTGCATAGCATATATAGAAAAATGTATATTTACAATAGCACCAGCAATTATATAAGTAAATAAATCAGTTTCCATTACTTTTCCAGTCCTGGAAAGGACTATTTTTAAATTTCCTGGTTGTCCATGACTGTGGGAACACTGAAATAACAATTTAGATTAAGGGACACTAAGCATTAGAACACATTACAGTTTACCATTTTATTCAAATCAGTCCTACTGAAAATGGAAGACGGTATGGGAAAACTCCTTTCCATCACTCTGCAACAATTGAAATGTCTTCAGAAATCTTTTGGATATGAAACCATTCCTTTTGAAACTGTAGTTACAGATAACCTACAGTTTACGACTCATTCACCATATTCTTATGTAATTACAGTTCCAGATGATAATTTTTCTATAGTCCCAGCGCCTACAGACTGGCTTTGTGTTGCTTTAGAGTTTGGTTCAAAGTAACAGTACAATTACTACAGAAACCATTCAACAGTACATACCAGTAACAGAGCTCAGCACAGTTACCATAGTTACTGTTAAATTGTTTCCTGCGCACATATTATAATGTCATGCTCCTGAAGTGCTACTGTATAAAACAAATATGAAATAAATAACACATTTTCAGGCCAGACATCTTCTTTAAACAGAAAACTGACTGGGATCCACAGTCTCTGATATTTTGAATCTAAAAAATAAAATAAAAAAACAAGAGAATGGAACAGTACAGAAATCACAACTCAACAACATTACAGTATCAATGAAATCTAAATACAACCATTTACGAGAATTGTTTTCCTTCATACTAAATTTCCATATACAGTAGCTCACTTAAATCACACTCAAAATTGTCTGATTGTCCTTCCATTAGATAGAAGGGCTGAGATACTCTTCTAAAAATCTTCATTTGTGTTCTGCAGAAGAAAGAATGTCATACACATCTGGGATGGCATGAGGGTGAGTAAATGATGAGAGAATTTTCATTTTTGGGTGAACTGTCTCTTTAAAATAAATAACACATGGTTGCATATTTTGTTACTGCAAAGACATTCATACATATATAAGTATGGCCTAAGGGCCCAAATACTTTTTGGGGTCACTGTATATATCGTTAAATATAGACTCAAATCATGTTTATGTTGATGTAAATGTATGTTGTATGTTTGCAGTACAGTAGTTCATTATTGGTCATCTACATCATTTAATTGTCATTTTGGTTTTAGCGGTCACAACTTGAGTCACAGTGTTGCTCAGTTGAGGACAGTTGACTGATACAGACAGTATGGAGTGTGGTAAGATCAAATGACTCTGCCGAGACAAACTCAAACATGGTCAGCACCCCCTCGGCACCCCTGAAGTTCAACATGTAGGAGATCTCCAAACTGGATCCATTTTCAGGTCCCTAATCACTTTCTGAAGGCAGGAGAGAGACTTTCCGATTGTGGCAGCCTTATCACTGATTCATTGCCCCTGATGTGGTTTCATCAAATTCTTGATGGTCCACCTCTGGCCAGTACAAGAGCGCAGGACCAGAGCATAACCAAAGGAGACATTGGCTGGCATCAACTCGAGACAGCGTCCTGTAGCTCGATTGATGATTGGTTCATTCTTAAAGGAACAAAAAAAATATAATTTTAGTGACCAAAGGCAAAAGGACAATTTTTAACAGTTTGCTCTAGAAAAATGAGCATTTCACCTGTGCAAAGTGCCAAGTTTTCTGCTGTATACTGGAGACTTTCTCACAGTTGAGGAGCTGAGGGTAGCTGCTGATTTTGTCGTCCACCACACAGCGAGTTTCTTCACCGGTGCTTCCAAGAGGACCCAGGAAAAGATAACCCTCCTTAGTGTAGCGACCCAACTACAAGACAGTCCACAGAGGAGACAATGTGAACTTTTTTAATTCAATAATTAAGTAACTGGGTCACTGAGTCATTTAGAGGCATTTTGGCACTGTAAGCTGATGATGTTTGCCAAATGCTGTTATGGCTATTCCCGTAATGACAATTAATTTATCATAATTACTAGCTGGGTTAAGCAACTAACTCTTAGTAAAATGGTCATGAAGACTAAATTTGATAATTCTAGCCTCCAGACCGAACGAACCTGCTTGTTTAAAGAGCATTCATTTGTTCCTTCTTCCAGTAATGTGTTAAAATGAGTAAATGTCCACACATAGAGGCAGACGTTTATTGTTTTTTTTGTGTGTGTTTTTGTGTGTTTGCTGCATTGTGTCCTACATATGTACCCAACTTGCGTTAGATATGCTAACTTTTCTGTATTTCTCCATAGTACATACTTTGTCAGGCTGTGTGACATTTGTTCAGAAGTCTCCACGGGATTTGTCCCATATATTAAAATGATTTAGGAAAAAATATTCACTGGCGGCCAAAAGTTTGGAATAATGTACAGATTTTGCTGTTTCAGAAGGAAATTGGTACTTTAATTCACCAAAGTGGCATTCAACTGATCACAAAGTATAGTCAGGACATTACTAATGTAAAAAAACAGCACCACCACTATTTGAAAAAAGTCATTTTTGTTCAAATCTGGACATTCCCCATTTCCAGCAGCCATCACTCCAACACCTTATCCTTGAGTAATTATGCTAAATTGCTAATTTGGTTCTAGAATATCACTTGCCATTACATTAAACACAGCTGAAAGCTATTTGGTTCATTAAATGAAGCTTAACATTGTCTTTGTGTTTGTTTTTGAGTTGCCACAGTATGCAATAGACTGGCAAAAATGGCAAAAAAGAAACGGCTTTCACTAGAAACTCATCAGTCAATCAATGTTTTGAGAAATGAAGGCTATCTGATGCTCGAAATTGACAAAAAACGGAAGATTTCATACAAAGGGGTGTACGCTACAGTTTTCAAAGACAAAGGACAACTGGCTCTAACAAGGACAGAAAGAGATGTGGAAAGCCAGATGTACAACTAAACAAGAGGATAAGTACATCAGAGTCTCTAGTTTGTGAAATAGATGCCTCACATGTCCTCAGCTGACAGTTTCATTGAATTCTACCCACTCAACACCAGTTTCATGTACAACAGTAAAGAGAAGACTCAGGGGTGCAGGCCTTATGGGAAGACTTGCAAAGAAAAAGCCACTTTTGAAACAGAAAAACAAAAAGAAAATGTTAGAGTGGGCAAAGAAACACAGACATTGGACAACAGATAATTGGAAAAGAGTGTTGTGGATCTTTACCCCATTGAGATTTTGTGGGATCAGCTAGAGTGTAAGGTGCGTGAGAAGTGCCCGACAAAACAGCCACATCTATGGCAAGTGCTACAGGAAGCGTGGGGTGAAATGTCACCTGAGTATCTGGACAAACTGACAGCTAGAATGCCAAGGATCTGCAAAGCTGTCATTGCTGCACGTGGAGGATTTTTTGATGAGAACTCTTTGAAGTAGTTTAAGAAGTTCTGAAATTGTTTTTTCTCAAATTGTAATAGTAATTTATCACGTTATTAATGTCCTGACTATACACTGTGATCAGTTGAATGCCACTTTGGTGAATAAAAGTACCAATTTCTTTCCATAAGAGCAAAATCTGTACATTATTCCAAACTTTTGGCCACCAGTGTATGTAGATAAATATAGCTGTTTATTGCTTATTATGTTGTGTTATAATGGTGTATATGTCATGTGTATTTTATTGATTCTTGTATTTCATGTCTTTTATTTTGAAGTTTCTAGTTCCTGGTTCATGTCATGTGGTTCCCTAGTCATGTGATTCCTGTTTTCCCTCCATGTTCATGTGTCTTGTTTTCATTGGTTTATTATATAATTATCTTGTTTAGAGTTCTGTTTGTTCATTGGTTTGTTCTCCTATGTCCATGTATTTAAACCGTCATGTTTTCCATTGTCCTTTGTGAAGTATTGTATATGTTTGGTACGCTGTTCATGTCAGGTTTAGTTTATGTCAAATTCATGTTTACGTCTAGTCAAGTTCATGTTTATGTTCCAAGTTTATAGTTAGGGGTTTATTGGATTTCACTTTTGTTTAATAAATTTCACTTGGGTTCTTCAATTCATCTTCGTCTTCGTCATTGCCAGTGCCAGCAGCTATGTTACAGTATATAAATTATAATGATTAAATACCATTCTGGCTTGTGTTTATTTAGTGAAAAACTAAAGGTGGTTCCTATGATTGATAAAACACAATTTCAATACATTTAAGTGCAAATACATAAATACTGAAAAATAAATATTAATATCGAGATATACTTTTTTTTTTTTTTTTTTTTTTGCTTCATCGCCCAGCCCAAACCAAACGTTCTTTTCGGGTCTCGATTCATACCATTCAACAATTGCAAACCAAAGTTTTCTTATTTCTTCATAGTTCTAATATTTAATTGCATAGTTGTCACCGATGAACAGAATGCACAAAACTATGTCATCTGTCCCTCTAGATGTAACCTATTTCCTGTCTGCAGAGTAAGTGGAGGTTCAGTGAAGGTCAGGTCTATGGAGATGTGTTGCAGAGATGTGTGCAGCTCTACCTGAGGTCCCCAGCCATGACAGGGATGCAGAATTGCTGTGTGGTTTTCCTTCATGCCCTGATCCACACACAGATGGGTCACATTGGTATTGCGAATCTAGAACAATCAAAAATACTTAAATGTCTGATAGTTCAGCCTGCTATTTGTTTGTAAACTTATTCCCTCACTGTAAAATCTGTTTTTGATAACCTCTTAATTAGTATCAGATGTAAATAAAGATGCAGTGCCTCCTTTAAGGAACATTTTATGCAAAAATGAAAATTCTGTTGATATTTACACCTCTACATTTATGGCAGTCTGTCTTTTGTGGAACTTTCTTTTGCTCTTTTCCCAGGGCCGTTTCTAGCTATAAGCGGTATAAGTCGCCGCTTAGGGCTGTGAAGCCACCAGTGGGCCCCTGAGCCACCAGGGGGCCCTACAAAGCAATGTGTTTATTTTTATTATTTTTTTATTTTTTTTAATATAATTTTTATTCAGTTTTAAATTCTTATGTCTTACTTTTTATTTTTATTGTCTTATCTTTTATTTTCTTTATCATTTCCATGTAAAGCACTTTACAACTGTGCTATATAAATAAATTTTCCTTGCCTTTATATGCTAAATGCGGCCAGTAAGACTCAGTCAGCCGTTATGGCTTAATTAGACAGTTATAGGGGGCCCCCTTGTGGCCCAAGAAGGAAGGGAGAATGTAACTGCAAAGAGAGAGTTATAGCTAGATGTGACAGGCACACGCACACTCAAAGGGTTTTTCGTTATCATGAACCGCATCTACAAGTCGGGAGTGGAGAAAGAAAAAGTAAGAGGGGGAGAAATGCACCAGACCACTGGTAATAAATGAATGTCAGCCAGCAACCTGGCTAGATGGTGTTTGTTCAGTGTCATGCATTAAACTGCAACAATTATTTCACTCATGTTTTGCAGTTGTGTTCTGCCTTTTTTTTTTTTTTTTGTAGTTAATATATCACAAATTTGAGTGAATATATTCACATTTGTTCAAATATTTATTGTGGTCTTGACGTGGCAGTTTTGAGTTTGTTTGTTTGTTTGTTTTTTTGTCATTTTTTTTTTTTTAGCTCCCCATAATTTTTCACTTTCATTGTATACTGAAGGAAAGACCTGTGAGGACATTCTTCACAATTTTTCCTTTTGTGTTCCACAAAACACAGAAAGACATACAGCTTTGTTTCACAGGGTATGTTTCAGGACACAAGGCTGACTAATTAATTTAACAGAGTGTAAAATTACATTTACCGGCCCAATAATTATGCTGTACCATAAAGGACTACTATCCAAAAAAAAAACTGCCCATTTTGAGCTTGAGCCATTTGATATAGTACTCACTTCTCCGTAAAACATTGTGTTGTTGTATCTCCTCATCTCTGGATAGATATTATCGAGGTACCACTCAAAGCTTTTGCACTGGAGTCTTTTCCTGAGTGTGACTCTCTGGGATATGTCGCCGTAATCAATGCCATGGTTCTGCATGCACAAAGAAAGTGAGCATACACTTGAATGGCACAGAGAGATAGGATACAATTATACATGGTTGTATTGTTACAACTGTTGCGTTCTTACAAGGGGTGCGCCATGATGGTTGACTACACAACACAAGAACATGCCTTTAAATATTGATGATTCATGCTGCACAACACAGATTTTTGTCCAGTCAAATGCTCTATAGCAGGGGTTTTCAAAGTGTGGGGCGCGCCACCTGGAGAGTGGTAAAAATCTTTATTATATAATTAATTATATGTATATATATATATATGTATTGAGTTTAATTATTATGTTATTTTAAAACATTATTTAAACAGTTCTGAAAATAATAGGCAAAAATATATATATATTTATCAAGAATCTTTGTGAAGATTCTCTGATATTTGTCAAGCCAGCCAATAAAGCAGACGTGATGTATTAGTCTGTAATTACAATGGAGCAGTTTCTGAGACCACCAAATTTCAATCCTTCCATTTCAGGGGTCAAACCCAAAAGACGACGATATACGATGAGCAGTATTTTAAGTTTAGGATTTACAGCTGATGCACCATGACCTTTATGTCATTTATCAGGAGATTTTAGCTAATGACAGCATGCGACCTGCTAAACTCCACAGACACCTTGACACCAAGGATGCTGAGGTAGCGGGAAAACCTCCAGAGTTTTTCCAAAGAAAACTTCAAGCCTTTCAAGGTCAGAAAAAAGTTGTCTGAGAATTTGTGAAATTAAATGTAAAGCCCACTGCAGCTTCATATCACGTTGAGCTGCGTATTGCCAAGGCAGACAAGGCACATAACATCGGAGAGGCATTGATTCTGCTGGCAGCCAAAGATATGTGTTCCTTGATGGTAGGAGAGGCAGCGGCTTCTAAGCTTGATTCTATTCCACTCTTTGACAACACAGTGGTTCAGCGCATCTCTGACATGGCACAGGATGTGAAGGAGCAAGTGTTAGACAGCATCAGACACAGCCCATTTATTGCACTCCAGATTGACGAATCCACTGATGTGGCCAGCTGACAACTAGCATTGTTTTTGTTCCCACCATTGTAAAAATTATATAATATAAAAAGTTTAATATAAAAAGTTGTATACGTTGTGTCACAAGGGAGGGCCACAGTCTTTGACTTTGAAAACCCCTGCTCTATAGATTGAGAATATCCCTCTACTTGCAATGGACCAACAAGTAGCAAATCATGGTTCATGGGCATAACAAACTAAAGCCTATTGGGAAAAAAACAGGGATTAGCTCTATGATATTTCCCACAGTCTTTGTTTCAATAGGAAATAGGTTAAAGCAGAGGTCCCCAACCCACGGGTCGCTTTTTTTCTGGGAAAAATTTCTGTGCAGCACTGATATACGCCCTTTGCTCTTTATGAGGCACTATCCAAATTTACATGAAAGGCATGATTTCAGAAAACATCAGTTCCACTCTTCCTATAGATTAAGTTACTGTTTACAAACAAACACTCTGCCCTGCCCTTTCCTGGTTCTTTTGGTTGCCCAGAAAAGAACTGCTGTCTATGGGCGCCTCGCTCAAACTGCACTGAACATCCCGTTTTCCACAGATTATTAGGGCTTCTTTAAATTTCCACCAGATCATTGCATCAGGAAAAACACAGAATTGTACATAAATTATGATATTTCATGGGTCACCGTCATTGTTATCGAGTCTGCTCTATTAGACCCAATTGACCCGCAGCAGCTGTTGGTGTATATGAACTTTTTTACAAAGAAATCACGCAAACGGCTGTTTTTAATTTCCAAAGTGCTGTCGCTGTGACAGATATGAAGTCAAATATGATCTAACGATTATATGATCAAGACCACCATATTCGATATAACGGGAGGAACAGATCCTGTCTCCACCACCGCAGAACATGGACTACTCTTTGTGATAGGATAAGTGAATAAAAATAATGTCATACTGTGAAAATGATGTCTTTGCATTTATTTTGAATGCAGTAAACAATATTGTTCAATCGAAATGTTATTAAGTTTTGATATGGAATATGATCATACTGAAGTAAGAATATTATTATTTATTGGATGTGGGTTAATAATTTAAGCAGTAAAGACACATATTGCATGTCTAGTGGTAGTTTTTATTTTTATATATCACATTTCTTAGGCTTTAGAAGCGTGTTAAACATGTGAGGATGTGTACTCATCAACCTGTTACTTGTCTGACATGATCATTTCAGGCTCATTGAACCAAGTTTAAACTTGCTTTGCCAATATTTCAGAAAAGAACCCACATACTTTATTCACTGTAAACCATAGATACTCCTTTATAATAACTTTTATTAACATTAAAATCAATTTTTACATTCTATTAAGTTTAAAAGATTATTTAAGCTGCCTATGTCCACCATTAAAATCTGCTGCTAGTAAGAACCTGGAAACAGGGTTTCCTGCGGTATGACATCAGAGTAATTTCCTCGTTAGCTAATGTTAAAATGAGTGTGAAACTAACGTAAAAATGCACTTGTCAAGTCATTTCATTAGGTGACTAGTCGTGCAGGTGACCCACCAACTAGTCAATTTTGAAAATATGTATTTTTGCACATCCTTAGTTCTTAGATACCTTCATTGGGAGGTTCCACGCCACATAGACATTAGATTTGTATTGGTCCATCCAGACCTCCGCCACACGAAGGGCGTTTCGTCTAGTGTGAAAGGCGATGTTACTGTGGTAGGGCTTTTTTGTCCTAGCAATATGGGCAACCCTGGAACAGGGCAGGACTTCCATGCTTCCTCCACACAGCCAAACCTAGGGTTTAAAAATGCACAGACATGCACACCTAAAAACTTAAGTCCTGATATAATTAAAACTTTTGTGAGCTTACAAAGTATTTGAAATTGAAGCTATCTAGACTGAGCTTTAGGAGGCTATGTCATGATTGCTCTACTTTAGTGAAGAGATGTGGGTGGCACACTAACCCTGATTCCCAGCTCTATATTTTCACCACCATACACGTCCATCCCCGCGTCCAGCAGTCCCAACTCCCCGAAGTATTCCCGGTTTACCACAAAAGAGCAGCCTATCATTGCAGGCGTCCTGAAAAACAGTTTTTACACTTTATATTTTCAATAAAGTTCTGATATAGGGCTACTGAATTATTTAAACACTACAGCACATATTAGTGTAAAATATTGGAAGAAGATAAAAAATTATGTAAATATAAAATAAACTTAAAGGAATATTGCAGGTTCAATACAAGTTAAGCTCAATCGACTGCATTTGTGGCATAATGTTGATCACCTGACCTTTCCTTAGATAGATGTAAATGGGACCACCAGGGCCTTTCAAGCTATAAGCAGGGCCCGAGACGGAAGGGAGATTGCGCGGGACCTCCAAGTAGGATTTCATTTAGGGCCTCCATATGCTCAGAAACGGCCCCGGGGACCATAAATGCTGTGGATTTATATTAACTTGTATTAAATTCGAAATATTCCTTTAACTTCCTTTAACAGATTTTCTGTTAATTTCCCAAATCTAGATTGTGAGATACTTCTAGAGAGAATTTTATAAGGGCTTTTCACACTTTTTCTTTTTCAAAACATCTTTTTTAACCCTATGCATTTTAAACACACTATTAACACTGTGTTAAAAAATGGAAATTGAATAAAAAAAATCAGAATGTGAGATTTCTGGCTTTTAGTCTGTGCTTGTTAGCTTTCAAACAAAATCAACTTTAAGCAGATTCAGGCATTTAAAGTTTTCATTCTTACTCTTCCGAAAAAAATGTATGAACATTTTTAATGAACATCTTATAGATTGAGAATGTCCCTCCCCTTAATACCAACTATTTCTGACTATCAGGAATTTCTTTCATGCAGACAACCCGGGTTCAATTCCGCCTTCTGTCATTTTTTCCGATCCTGTTTCCTTCCTCCAGTCTTAATATTTCCTTTAATACTACTTATAAATATTAATGAACATAAAGGTTGATTTCCTCACCATGACTGGATCTTGTTGAAGGTTGGGTAGTTGAGAGAAAGGTTTGATCCAGGTAAAATTAACCATGGTTTTACTATAGTAATTTTTATTAATATACTGTAGTAACCATCTTTAATTTTGTGGTTACTATGATTTTACTATAAAATACAATGGTGATACTAGGGTTCCTGTAGTTAAACTTTGTAAGGTAAGTTTAGGGTTAGGTTTATGGGAAGGGGTGGGTGTAGGGTGTCTGTGGGACTCTAAATAAACATTCTGCAGTGATACCACTATCCTGTATGTTAGTATTTAATTAGGATGCAAATAGTATCTAACACTATTTGCACTTAGTGAAAAGAAGTTCACCTTTGTGGTGCTAACCCAGAATTGTGGTGCCAAAGATATTCAGCGTAAGCAACGCAGTGTTTGAATCCATGATTTAGTTGTTTAACAAGGTTTACAAATGTACAGTGTGAAATCTTGCAACCCAGTATGAATTGCTAAAGTATGAGCAGTATGAAACATAGATAACCCAGGATTACGTTGTCCCAGGGTTTAGAATGACACCTGGTTAACAATTTCAAGTGTGAAAAGCCCAGTAGAATCATACCTGATAGGTGCAGAGGTGTCTCCTTCATCCCACCACTGTTTAGGTGGGCTGATATACATACACCAGAGCTCCCAGTTATAACCATGGCCGGAGTTCTCATAGCGCTCCAGCTCGAAGGTCTCATCTTTAATGTTATCTATGGATGGTAGGATGATCCTCTTGTGGTTGTCCTTGATTCTAGACAGAACTGGTTCAGCCCTGGTGAGTGTATAAATAGGTTAGATCATTACAAGCAAAGCTGAATCATTGCGCAGTAGTAATAAAACTCCTTTAACTCTGCTGTAAATCTATTCGGATCACCCAGGAGGCATGCTAATTCCAGGTGTAAACAGGGCCTAAAAATAGAGGTTGTCAACATTTACCAGGACCAAAAGCAGTACAGGGAAAGAAAGAGTACTAGATTCTCACCATGCAGGTGTGAACTCAACATGGGCATCAAAGAATCCCGTCACCTCCCCAATGGCCACTTTCCAGCCCTCGATTCGAGCTCGGATGAGTCCCTCTCTCTTCTGATTGCGCACTATTTTGATAAGACCTGGGTAGCGCTTGTTGATGTACTCCTCCAGTGGCCCTTTCAGTTGTTCTAGCATGCATATAAACACACACACAAGCAGTAAAGAAGGAGAGAAATCTCGTTTCATGGTGCATGAGTGCTGTAGCTGTGCTTAAACCACACCAGGGGGAATGTGTTTTCTATGCCAACACTCTTCCATGCCTTTGATCTGTGTTGCAGGGATGAATACCATCCCCTTGAAAAAACACTTTCTTGGAAAGTGGTCTCTTTCCCCACGTTAAATACTGTCATCTGCATGCCGAGTGACAAACCATGAATCACTGACATTATGAGGACAGAGATGGGTGTGCTACTTTGCCTCCTCGTTTCAGCAAATGTTGGCTTTTCCCTTTGCGCTGATGGACGGTTGGCCTTCTGCCACCGGCTCATGCCAACAGTGTGATGGAAATTGAACTGTCTCTCTGGGAAGGCTTGAGCACACACTCTGATACAATAGACAGGCATGGCCATGCACAACATGAGCAAAGGATGGCTCTTGGCAAACTACTTCAGGTTATCTGTGTTGACAGTCAAGGTCACATACAGCACAATCAATTAAAACCAAGTAAGACTGAATTTATTAAGGTTTTTACATTTTCGAAATAAAATGTTAGTGCTTTTTTTGTGTACAACTTACCATCACAACTGTCAGGTCATTGCTAAAGTGTGTGGTTGCTAAGGTGTTCAGAGTAGTATTTAGCACATTGCTGTGCTGTTGCAAGGGTGTGCTTGGTGGTTGCTAGGTGGTTGTGGTTGACTCAGGACTTCTTCAGTGTAAATCAAATAAATGTTTTTTTGCCCAATTTGTGGTCTGCTAGTGAAAATCGTACAATTAACAGCTGCTATGCTGCTGCTAGGTTGTTGTTGGTGGTTGCTAGGGTGTTCTGGGTGGTTGCTTGTTGTTCAAAACAGTCAAAAAAGCCCACCACCAGTGAAAATCACACATTTGATGGTTGCTATGGCATTGCTAGGTGGTTGCTAGGGTATTCTGGGGGGTTGCTAAATGGTCCAAGTCAAAAGAGCCCACCAAATCACATATTTGATGGTTGCTATGCTGTTGCTAGGTTGTTCTTGATGGTTGCTAAGGCATTGCTAGGTGGTTGCTAAGTGGCTACTAGGTAGTTCTGGGTAGTTTCTAGGATGTTCTAGGTGGTTGCTAAGTGGATATGACTCGTAAATCTATGGAATTTCTTTGCCCATTTCCTGGTCAGCCAGCGAAAATTGTGCATTTGACAGTTGCTATGCTGTTGCTAGGTTGTTCTTGGTGGTTGCTAGGGTTGTTTTGGGTGATGGCTAGCTTGTTTTGGGTTGTTGCTAATTAGTTGCTTATTGGTCCAAAAGAGCCAACCACCAGCGAAAATCGCATATTTGACAATTGCTATGATTTTGCTAGGTAGTCATACCTTTGACGTTTGCTATGCTCTTGCTACATTGTTGGTGGTGGATGCTAGGATGTTGCTAGGTGGTTGCTAAGTGGTCCAAGTCAAAAGAGCCCACCACCATCAAAAATCATACATTTGACGGTTGCTAGGCTATTGCTAGGTTGTTCTTTGTGGTTGCTAAGGCATTGCTAGTTGGTTGTTAGGGTGTTCTGGGTGGTTCTAGGCAGATCTGACTCAGGTTCTTCCTTCAACATAAATCTATGGATTTTTTTATTTATTTTATTTGCCTATATCATGGTCAGCCAGTGAATATCATAAATTTGATGATTGAAATGCTGTTGCTAGTTTGTCCTTGGTGGTTGTTAGGGTGCTCTGGGTGGTTGCTAGGTTTTTTGGGGTGGTTGCTAAGTGGTTGTTTATTGGTCCAAGACAAAAGAGCCCACCACCAGCGAAAATCGCACATTTGATGATTGCTATTCTATTGCTATCATTTTTGGAGGTTTCTAGGGTGTTCTGGGTGGTTGCTAGGAGGTTGATAACTGGTCCAATTAAAAAGAGCTTACCCCCAGCAATAATCTTACATTTGACGGTTATTATGCTGTTGCTTTGCTAGGTGGTTGCTTACTGGTCCAAGTCAACAGAGCCCAAACCAAGTATCTATGATACTTTGGTCCATCAATGTAAGTATTTGGTATTTTTTCACCCATTATATAGTCACCTAGCGAAAATAAAACATTTGGTCCCTTACAAAAGTAATAGCACACATCTGCTTTTTTGTTTCATGATTATTGTGTTAACCACTAATAAATATGATTTTGTACCTTGTTGATCAAAGCCACAGTTCTCTTTTCTTAATGTATTTCTCACCGTCATCACTGTTGTCATCCACCAAGATGATCTCTTTTAGGAGATGGGCTGGAGTGTGATTGACAGCAGAATGGACCGAACGCAGGATGACAGACAATGCCTCATTTACAAAAATGAAGATAATGGAGATCTGTGGTAAGTCACTGGGATAATAGGCCTTTTTGCATCTAAAAAAAAAAAAAAAAAAACACACATACACATAAATGAACAAACAAATTCTTATCATCTTCTGTTTTTTGTTTTTTTTTTAAGATCTTCTCATTATCTGTTAAATGAACCACCAGACTCCTCAAGCTTGGGTACTCCTTAAGCTGTTTCTTAACAGAAGTTAAGCCAGTTCTGGCATTGCTATTTTGCACCCTCTATTGGTAACAATTACAGAGCACACTGGGGCTCGAATATGAAACTTATTTCTAGAACTTTACTTAGTTAACTCAAAAACAATAAATGTCAATTTTCTCTCCAATCTTAGCTTTAGCTGTAGCTTTAAAACTATAGGTCTGACAGTAATGTGATGCTCACTTGCTGGGCCGATAGTCAGGAATGGACCTATCCAAAGAGATTTTGTCACTCAGAAATGCATTGTAACCGTATTTCTCCCTCAGGTACTTGGCCTCCTTTTCTTCCGCCGGCGTAAGTGTTGCTGGCAGCCCTCCTCTACCACGGCCCCCAAAACCTTCGATGAGTCTAAGAGACTTGGACAAACCTGTTCAAAATCATTTATTCAATTAACACAATGGCTTTATTGTTTTGAATGGTGTTCTGCTGTATCTTAAAGGGTTAGTTCACTCAAAAATGAAAATTCTCTCATCACTTACTCACCCTCATGCCATCCCAGTTGTGTATGACTTTATTTCTTCTGTTGAACACAATCAAAGATTTTTAGAAGTATTTCTCAGCTCTGTAGGTCCATACAATGTAAGTGAATGGGTGCCAAGATTTCGAAGCTCCAAAATCAACATAAGGACAAAATAAAAGTACTCCAGGCAACTCAGGTGGTTAAATCCATATATTCTGAGGCAATTTGATAGTTGTGGGTGAGAAACAGATCAATATTTAAGTTTTTCTTTTTTTTTTTTTTTACTATAAATTCTCCTCCCTGCTCAGTCAATTTCCACTTTACTTTCACTTTCTCATTCTCCTTCTTCTGTTTTTGGTGATTCACGTCCTTCTTGCATATCGTCCCCTAATGGGCAGGGAGGAGAATTTATGACAAAAAATGACTTAAATATTGATCTGGTTCTCACCCACAACTGTCAAATTGCCTCAGAATATATGGATTTAACCACCAGAGTCACATGGAGTACTTTTATTTTGCCCTTATGTTGATTTTGGAGCTTCAAAATTTTGGCACCCATTTACTTGCATTGTGAGGACCTACAGAGCTAAGATATTCTTCTAAATATCTTAATTTATGTTCTGCAGAAGAAAGAAAATCATACACATCCGGGATGGCATGAGGGTGAGTAAATCATGCGAGAATTTTCATTTTTGGGTGAACAATCCCTTTAATTGCCTTGTGTTTAAATGCTGCTTTTTGTGAAAATTGTTAAATGAGTATAATCATTTGAGGATTTCACAAAAAGTTCCAGGACATTTTTCAATACTAAACATTGATGGTAGTACAATGTAATTACATATGTAACAGCATACACTGCATCCAATGTAAATATGTAACCATTTTGCTGAGCTTGCAATTACATTTTTTTATTATTATTATTATTTATATATTAATTTATTTTTTGCTCTTGCATTTGAAATTATATTAACATGGGTACAACGGGCTAAAGGGGCCGTCTTAAAGGAATACTGTATGTGTTTTCTTCTGTTCCCAAATATATGACGATTGAATAAATGTATTTCTTTTACTGAATATTGTGTGTAAAGAAATGTAAAAAGTTTGTTTTGATTAAAAATTAAGTAACTATAAGGGCGATTCTCATGAGACCAGTCAAGGAAAGTCCTGGTTTTATTTAACCCCAAATCAATGGCAAAAAAAGATGAAATTATATTTTGGATGAAGAAAAAGGAATCCTAGGACCATTAAGATTGTTTGCATTTTAACATTATTTTCAGAACATTTAAGAACATTTTACCCCACATTTTATTTAGTGATAGGGTATAGTTAGGCTACAGGTGCAAATGGTGATAAAGGTCAGATTTTGTCACCATATGCAAATACTTTTGTTACAGCAAGATATTTTTAGTCATTAAAAGAATTACCATTTAGTTGTCTGTACACCACATCTTCTAGTGATCCCAGTCTCTTTAAGAGCACATCGTGAGTGATGCTAGTCTCCAGAGCAGATCCATTGAAGTGCGTCTGTTCCCTCCCATCAGCCGGCTGGTGACCAACATCTTTAGCACTGCGTAAATTGCACTTGCCCCAAAAAGTGATGAAGCCGGCCACCGTAAACACATTCAGCACCAGTAAGATTTTCCATCTTCTCATCACAAAGGCCATTAAGGATTTTGGTGTTCTGAACCCAGTGAATCGCATCTTTAAAGACATTACACAGAGATTCACCTCGTGGTGTGCGCAAAGAAAAACTGACAGAAACTGACAGAAAGCCCAGTGAGCTGCGAACCTAAACCGCATTTGGCGCGTTTGACTCGTTCGTTCGAACCTTTGCGATGCCCCAAAATGTCATTCGAATGTTCGAACGCGCCTGATGCGATCTATGTAGGCAGCTCACTAGATTTTGAGACACAACCAAAGGGGTTTAGAATTTGTAAACGTGTACTCTAAATAGAATTAAAACAAATACTTTCCAACAAACCCATTTGCTTTATTTGACCAATAACAAGCTATACGTTGCACAAAACTTAATTGCTTGAAACATATTACTGTTTGTGGCACTTGTCATTTTGGCTGGCACATTTTATTCAACGAATTTACCACAACACTCACCATTTCGGATTGGTAAAATGCATCCTGCACTGGTACATAGTGAATTCTGCCCGTGAGCTTTCATCCGTATTGGTTTTAGCGTTTACATGTTCTTATTAATAAAATCCACATGGAAAATGTGTGTGCGTACTTCAAAGAGTCAAAGCAAAGGTTCGGAAACTGCAGACATTCATCACAGGGCATCTGTCAGTCAATGACAAACACAGCTGTCCTCTGCTGGAAATATAATATGATTCAAGAGGTCAGGCTTATGGAGTGTTTTCCACGATCTCGTATTGCTGTAGGAATTGCTGTGCGTATTTGCCCTGGATCAGCAGAAGTACCTAAGAGCCCTCCACTTCAGCAATGAGAGTCCACAGACGCAACATCGTCTCCAACAGGATTCAGCTCTGAGCTAATCGAACGCAGCGTTTATTTTCAACGTTATTTCCTATCGCGCCTTTATGGGAGCGTTCTTCCAACGTTGATCCACGAGCTGCCCGTATCTTCTGCCATCCACATTGTTTTCTGCAGTTAATGTGCCCTGTTAAAGCGTTTTGTCCACATAATGCTGGATAGCGCCTCGGCTGAGGGTGATGGAAAACATGGAGTGGATGCAGCATGTGGATCAGATACGTGCGTCGAGCTGTATGGAGGACACCAAATGAGCAAATTCTGTTTATGTGAAAATGATACAGAATTACTTTCATGTTTAATATAGGGTAACAAAGACTTAACCCAAAATGAAAATTCTGTCATTATTTATTTAGCAGAAATGACTAAATAAGTGTAAAGGGAGCCAGCTGATAGATAGCTGTGCAATATGTATAAACCTATGTGTATTAGCCTCCTTGTTAGCTCACCCGCCTCCTATACTGAGCAGGTAGAACAGGAGCGTCACAATGGTGCCGTGACCCGGATGGGAGTGAGGGTTTAGGGGGGTGAGTGTAGGTTGCAGGCTGACAGATAGCTGTGCAATCAGGAGCTTCACATAAGCACCATTTAAGTGGTCTGTTGGCCTACCACATGTGAAGTATACGAAGTCATACGATATTTATCGTGAGTAACAAATCGAAACTGAAGTCATTACTCACTGAAAATCTTCCCTTCAGTTCTCAAATTTGTGCTTAGTGTCGCTTGGTTTTACGTAATTTTATCTCACGTGTCTCGTGACCAAAATCAAATAATTTCAGAGAAATAATGGTGCGCCTTAGTCATGTCAGAATGATCGTCTTAAGTTCACAAGCTCACATGAACGGCAAGTCGTAATTACCTTTGGGAAACTGGATTTTCTTTGAGCCCTGACTTTCATGTTGTTTAAAAAATCATGGTGGAAGCAAATTGGTATAGGTAATAATTCAGTGTTACTTGTGAATTTTGACTGTACAGTTTAGTTTATATGCATTTCTTGTACTGTTAATGAAGAGTAGCGATAGAGCTTGCCAAAAAATAAGACTCATTTAGCTGGTTTATGAAGCAACAGGCTTGTGCAATAAAACTACATTTCCCATCATTTTATGTGGCGGCACCAGAATGATAAAATAGATAAATAACACATCAGTTACACACTTAATACATGGCTTTGCTCTTTGTTTTGTCGCATTGGTGCTATAAAAAGCTTCTCGTCTTTGTCAGTAAGTGAAAACATAAGATAAAGAAATATGAAATAACAAAATTTCTCTATTACCAAAGATAGAGGACTGCCTCTTGTCAAACTTGTGTAGCGGTCATGGGAGCTAGGAATAAATAATCGCAAAGGCCAATAGACCATTTCAAGGATGTAAACAATAACAAAGGAATTAGAACACTACTGGCATGGGAGCACTTCCGGTATCATTTCCGGATAATTGAAATAAACATATTTTCTCAAAGAACATCAAACGTTTACCTGAAATGACTTCTTCAGACGTGTTGTCGATACTGAGCATGTTTACACGAGAAATTTTATCGTAGTTTAGACGCTCACAAATATTTCCTCAGTGGAGGAATCGGGAATATTGGATCGCTCTTATTATAATCAGTGAAGCTGGGTTCTTTTTTGTGTGATCCTAATTTGTAAGTCGTTTTGGATAAAAGCATTTGCTAAATGACTAAATGTAATAGTAAATGACTTGTGCAGCTTCATTCATTATAATGGGAGCGATCTATAGTCACTTTTAGAGCTCCTCTCAAACTTACAATTAGTTGGCAAAAATTTTGTTCACCTAGACATAAGATGTGTACTACAGTTGTTAGTACTGCACGTATCCAGCAGTCTCGCTTCACTGCTGTGGTTCATGCGTTCATTTGTGTTTGTTTTTTCGTATATTTATGTCAGTTCCAGCCACCGAACAACATGGACCACATTTTAATAATGATATTTCATGACAATTGTTTTAATGTTAGTAACAATAAATGTGTTAATGTCACTATGAATGATGTGTCTCCCGCTGCTGTTTTGAATCAGTTTGACAACAAGTAGGAAATGGTCATGGAACAAAGACGTAATTTCCTTAAACTGACGAATGGTCCTTGAAATGCTCTGTATTTTAATTATTTTTGATTCTCATTTCAGCATTGTTTGGTTTGTCAAAACGGTTCTTGATGCTTTTGTTATTAATTGAGGGGACATTAGGTAATGTTTGAAAGATAGTGAAAAAATTTTAATATAGGAAAATTTATATTTAAGGAAGACCTACCATGCACGCTGAGGTTGTTAATAGATGGCATAAAGTTCTGTTGATGCCATCAGTCCACATTATTTCAACATTATTGAAATTGTATTCAATAGTGGAATTTCTGATCTTGAGGGGGAAAATCCACCAATCAGAGAATTGTGACCAACAAAGTGCGCCAAACGAGCCCAGCAGCCACTGCCCACTCATATGCCACACTGTGAATGATGCAGTCAAGACAGTCTTCCTACACCCTCAAACTACTTACATATTTTGTAAATATTTGACAATAAGATTAAGATATATTCTTTCTATACTTATAACCAATAATTTTAACTGTATAGTTTTATATTTTTCCGTTGTTTTAATTTAATTGCTATGCGTCATTCACAATGCTTCATGGGATTCTAGTGTTTCCCTTATGAAAGACGGTAAGTACATGATTTTCAAATAATTTTTTATATTAAAGCAAAGTTTGTAATAGCATGATTCAGCTCTGAGCTGGTTGGTTTTGATTATGGATTAGAACTCTTTTAAGAAGGATTTTATGAAATCCCAATGGAAGAAATGAATGGGGAAAATGCTTCAGAAACCAAGATGGCTGAAAAAGTGGTCAGGCATCTTTGCACTCTTTTGGAAAACTGATCCCATTCATAAATGCACTTATCAATTGAGGTAAGGAAGTACCTTTACATTACCATTCAAATCTGCCCCTAATTCCAAAACTACAGCAACCAGGAGGAAATGTTTATGAACTGTCCATCATGTAGACTTACAGGTAACCACACAATCTAGATTACAAGCTGTCACCTTCGATAAGCATTGTTAATGGCTGAATGGATTTTTCAGTCTTTTTCCTCTCTGTTGCACCTTTAAATTCCATGAGTTTGGGAGGAAATAGGTCACCCAGATAGCCCAAGGAATTGATGTGCCTGGCTGCATAGCAGTAACTTGGTAGATCTCAGCACACACTCACTTAATTCCCTCTCAACTGCATCATGCAACCTATGGTGCTTTTCAAAGTACTGACATTCCTGTTCTTGATTATTTGATAAACAGGAAGTGGCATAATGAGGTTGAACACTGAGTACAAAGATGAAAGTGTAAGCGAGGACCCCAAAAATGTACTAAAATAATCCTAGTGACCACGCCCATAACAAATCATGCTCTGACTGAGGTCAGTTTGGAGTCAGTTTGTGATCAGCATGATTTGATTCAAACACTGTGTCTTGTCATGTTCCAATGGATCAGACTCAAGACAAGTAATATGTTAAAGTCAACATGAAATCAAAACAGTCCCTATGTAATTGCTTATGTTATACCCATTCCTGGTCTTATTCTAAATGATTCAACAGTGCATGTTAAACCAAATTAATAACAAAGCGAGTGAAATGGTGTTGTAATCAGATGAGGGTTTTTAAGGTGAATATTAGAAGGTTTTATTGAGTAAAATGTACCTCCCAAACCTAAAACTTTAACCTAAACTTAGCAATAGTGATCTAAAATCAAATGAGAGGTAGACACAAAACAGACATCCATACACGTAACAACACCTAAACCAAACCGATAGTGTCCAAAAATAAAATGAGAAATGAAAAGCATATTTTCTGAAGCAACCATGTCATCTTGTGCCACTTCTATGACACTTTCGTCTCATGTGTCAGCTTGTGTGCTTGACCGGTCTCAAACCATGTACTTCAGAGTTTAAAGTCCAACACTATCAGGTGAGATACCGCACAACTAATCATGTTCAAATAAATGTGTAAATGTTTATTGATATGGTGATATCTTAACATAGCAGTGTGTGAGTAATAGTGTAAAAAAATAAGTGTTTATACAGTTATAATCAGCTGTTGTAGTCGTGATTAACATGAAAGTGAATAAAACACACAGTTGTAGTGCCTCTAGTGTTAATTTCTCTAGGAAATTGAGATGAAACTTAGAACATGTCACGTATAAGTCAGTTTGCAAAACATTTGTCATAGTAATGTTCATTCTATGAGACTAGGTTGCCTTATTCTGTTTGAAACTTAAATGCACTGTTAGGTCTGTCACCAGCTGGAAGCTGTGGTTCACTACCCAACTTCATTCACAGCAGCTGGTTATCAGGTTGCTTGTTCTCATTCTGTCAGCAGCAGGCTTGTTGTGCCAATACTTCACTGCAGCCCTTCATCCTAATCCCAGTAAGATGTATTACTCATATACTTCTCTAATGTTATTGATAGATCAATAATTTCATTAATGCCATCTTGCCATTTTCCTCTTAAAGCATGATGCATCTAGAAGGTAAAAGCTCTTAGATTGTTTTTTTAGAAAGACATGCCAGACTTGAATTCATTAAAGGCTTTGGTTGGCTCTGTTACTTAGTCACTAAGTTAATGTTATACCTCAAGGCTTTATGTGAGGATGAGCAACAGCACTGCAATTCTCTGTATCATCTCTTCCCCAAAGTCCTTAATGTTCTCTTATGGATATGCCTTACTGTTATGGTGGAATGACATGATGATCTACCAGCATTTAAAGGAATAGTTCACCCAAACAATTTAAATTCTGGCATCATTAACTCAGCTTTATGTCTTATATATATATATATATATATATATATATATATATATATATATATATATATATATATATATACAGGTGCATCTCAATAAATTAGAATGTCATGGAAAAGTTCATTTATTTCAGTAATTCAACTCAAATTGTGAAACTCGTGTATTAAATAAGTTCAATGCACACAGACTGAAGTAGTTTAAGTCTTTGGTTCTTTTAATTGTGATGATTTTGGCTCACATTTAACAAAAACCCACCAATTCACTATCTCAACAAATTAGAATACATCATAAGACCAATAAAAAAAACATTTTTAGTGAATTGTTGGCCTTCTGGAAAGTATGTTCATTTACTGTATATGTACTCAATACTTGGTAGGGGCTCCTTTTGCTTTAATTACTGCTTCAATTCGGCGTGGCATGGAGGTGATCAGTTTGTGGCACTGCTGTGGTGGTATGGAAGCCCAGGTTTCTTTGACAGTGGCCTCCAGCTCATCTGCATTTTTTGGTCTCTTGTTTCTCATTTTCCTCTTGACAATACCCCATAGATTCTCTATGGGGTTCAGGTCTGGTGAGTTTGCTGGCCAGTCAAGCACACCAACACCATGGTCATTTAACCAACTTTTGGTGCTTTTGGCAGTGTGGGCAGGTGCCAAATCCTGCTGGAAAATGAAATCAGCATCTTTAAAAAGTTGGTCAGCAGAAGGAAGCATGAAGTGCTCCAAAATTTCTTGGTAAACGGGTGCAGTGACTTTGCTTTTCAAAAAACACAATGGACCAACACCAGCAGATGACATTGCACCCCAAATCATCACAGACTGTGGAAACTTAACACTGGACTTCAAGCAACTTGGGCTATGAGCTTCTCCACCCTTCCTCCAGACTCTAGGAACTTGGTTTCCAAATGAAATACAAAACTTGCTCTCATCTGAAAAGAGGACTTTGGAACACTGGGCAACAGTCCAGTTCTTCTTCTCCTTAGCCCAGGTAAGACGCCTCTGACGTTGTCTGTGGTTCAGGAGTGGCTTAACAAGAGGAATACGACAACTGTAGCCAAATTCCTTGACATGTCTATGTGTGGTGGCTCTTGATGCCTTGACCCCAGCCTCAGTCCATTCCTTGTGAAGTTCACCCAAATTCTTGAATCGATTTTGCTTGACAATCCTCATAAGGCTGTGGTTCTCTCGGTTGGTTGTGCATCTTTTTCTTCCACACTTTTCCCTTCCACTCAACTTTCTGTTAACATGCTTGGATACAGCACTCTGTGAACAGCCAGCTTCTTTGGCAATGAATGTTTGTGGCTCACCCTCCTTGTGAAGGGTGTCAATGATTGTCTTCTGGACAACTGTCAGATCAGCAGTCTTCCCCATGATTGTGTAGCCTAGTGAACCAAACTGAGAGACCATTTTGAAGGCTCAGGAAACCTTTGCAGGTGTTTTGAGTTGATTAGCTGGTTGGCATGTCAAAATATTCTAATTTTTTGAGATAGTGAATTGGTGGGTTTTTGTTAAATGTGAGCCAAAATCATCACAATTAAAAGAACCAAAGACTTAAACTACTTCAGTCTGTGTGCATTGAATTCATTTAATACACGAGTTTCACAATTTGAGTTGAATTACTGAAATAAATGAACTTTTCCATGACATTCTAATTTATTGAGATGCACCTGTATATATATATATATATATATATATATATATATATATATATATATATATATATATATATATATAATTTTATAAAAAGAATATAAATTTACAATTTTCCTGTAGTGAAAATCAATTGTGAGAAGAGGCTGTCAAACTCAAAAAATGTCAGAAAGCACAGCAGTAGTCCATACAACTTGAGAATTTGGCAGCAGGAGGTCGAAAGTTCTTCTGCTGAAATTGGTCTGTGCTGACTGAAATTTGAAACACTGCCCCCCAGGGGCCAAAGCTGGAAGTGTTGTTGAGGTGAAATGTCCACAGAGTGGTGCCAAAAGCAGGTTGTATTCTTAGTTGTAAATAATGTAAGAGAATCAACATGTATGTAAATTTTGCTAACCCTATGCCCTAATCCAAACCCAAACCTTAACCCTTAACCTAACTATTAGTGGAGTAAAACTGTAATCTTGAAGGGAAAATGCAACTTCTGAACCTTATTATTGATTAGGTGAACACGATTACTTTGCAATATATCTGAGGCTGCTTGTGCAAAATGCTATCAGCAGGGCCACAGGATAAGGTAAACATTTTAATTGATGCAAAAATGTTCAACGGTTGATGCCAATTGTCAGTAACTCGGCAGAATGGGGTCGATTTCAGAGTACCGGAACATTCGGTAACAAAATTACCTGTTAGATCATGTTGGTCTTTTGAACCTATACAATAGCTTTGTGTGAGGAAAAGAGAAAAACTTCATTATGTCATTATTCATTGATAATCTACTACTCTTCCACACTGCTTAAATCTTATTCACGTTCACATATATTCAGCACCTCAAGACTTGTCATGCTTGGTTTGATATTAAAGGAGCTGTAAGCGATGTTTGCCGTTCTGGAACTTCTATCGGACTTCGAATCCGATTTAGACAAACCCCCACTTTCCAAAACCCCACCCTCTAAAGATACCGTTGTACCATTGAGACTGTTACGATTCACCGAGCAGAAGAGCAGCAGTGCGTCTTATTACGGTTGTCAAAACCAACAGTAGCACTATAGCGCCCTCAAATGACAACTGTTATGAATGAATTTGAATATGCCGTTAAACCTGAATGATCCGCTTCACCAACACTACAATGTGCAAAATAAATGCAGAAAGTACATCAAAGTCTTCTCATTGGCTGATCAAAGAATGTGACAGTGACCCGCAGACACATTTTTATTTGCTGTTTACACAGTCTAGTGCTGTCACAGATACCGGTGAGATATCTCAGGATACTTAATTTAGTGATATTTTTCAGGGAGTAGGAACATTTTCTGCATACCACTCAACAAAAAAGTTTCTTGCAGTACCCTTATTAATGCTGTCATTATGCATATAAAATCGCACATGCTGTAAATTCTTAAGAAAATAACCTTTAGTTTTGTTTACCTGTGGGTTTACAAATATATATATATATATATATATATATATATATATATATATATATATATATATATATATATATACAGTACTGTGCAGAAGTCTTAGGCACATAAGATGTTTCACAAAAACATTTGTCTTAAGATGGTTATTTATATCTTCAGCTTTAGTGTGTTAATAGGAAATATAAATGTTAGACTCCCAAACATTATTTTTACAAATAGAAAAGATTAGAATAGAAGAACAGGGAGCCCTGCAACAGATGTCATGGCCCCCACAAAGCCCCCCACTGAACATCGTGTCAGTCTGTGATTACATAAAGAGACAGAAGCAATTGAGACAGCCTAAATAAATAAAAGAACTGTGGCAAATTCTCCAAGAAGCTTGGTACATCCTATCTGCCAACAACCAAGAAAAACTGTGTCCAGGTGTACATGGGAGAATTGGTGCTGTTTTAAAGGCAAAGGTGGTCACACCGAATATTGATTTAGCTTTTTTTATTATGTTTACTGGACTTTGTATGACATTAAGTGATAAATGAAAACTGTTTATGGCATTATTTTTGAAGACATCCTCACTATGCAACATTTTTCACAAGTGCCTAAAACTTTTGCACAGTACTATATATATATATATATATATATATATATATATATATATATATATATATATATATATATATATATATATATATATATATCTACACTGGCGGCCAAAAGTTTGGAAAAATTTACAGATTTTGCTCTTATGGAAAGAAATTGGTACTTTTATTCACCAAAGTGGACATCTGTTGTCCAATGTCTGTGTTTCTTTGCCCACTCTAACCTTTTGTTTTTAATTTTCTGTTTCAAAAGTGGCTTTTTCTTTGCAATTCTTCCCATAAGGCCTGCACCCCTGAGTCTTCTCTTTACTGTTGTACATGAAACTGGTGTTGAGCGGGTAGAATTCAATGAAGCTGTCAGCTGAGGACATGTGAGGCGTCTATTTCTCAAACTAGAGATTCTGATGTACTTATCCTCTTGTTTAGTTGTACATCTGGCCTTCCACATCTCTTTCTGTCCTTGTTAGAGCCAGTTGTCCTTTGTCTTTGAAGACTGTAGAGTACACTACATACCTTTGTATGAAATCTTTATTTATTTATTTATTTTTTTTCAATTTCAAGCATTGTATAGCCTTCATTCCTCAAAACAATTATTGACTGATGAGTTTCTAGAGAAAGCTGTTTCTGACCTAATATTGACCTTAAGACATGCCAGTCTATTGCATACTGTGACAACTCAAAAACAAACACAAAGACAATGTTAAGCATCATTTAACAAACCAAATACCTTTCAGCTGTGTTTGACATAATGACAAGTGGTTTTCTAGTACCAAATAAGCAATTTAGCATGATTACTCAAGGATAAGGTGTTGGAGTGATGTCTGCTGGAAATGGGGCCTGTCTAGATTTGATAAAAAATGACGTTTTTCAAATAGTGATGGTGCTGTTTTTTACATCAGTAATGTCCTGACTATACTTTGTGATCAGTTGAATGCCACTTTGATTAATTAAAGTACCAATTTCCTTCCGAAACAGCAAAATCTGTACATTATTCCAAACTTTTGGCCACCAATGTATATATATTGTAGGATTTTATATGTAAATAATTATTTTAAGAATCTTGGCCACGTTCGACCACCAAAATAATGTAGGGAAATATATGCAAATGAGCAGATTAGGAATCAGACTAAAATTCTCCACCATTAAATATGTTAATACGACAGACTCATTGTATCTGCTCACAATTTATATGCAAGGAATTTAGTTCAAAAGGGGAATTTACAAAGAGTTAAAGAATTAATGTTTATGTCCAATCAAAGTCTTCGGCCAGCGATGAGTTGATCGGAACGTAAGAATAATTCTTACAGTAATACTACTTTCATGGCCATTGAAAAGAATCTCTCAAATAAATATACTCAAAATACTGTTTATGAGTGTGTAGCATTTAGGATTAACAGATTTCAAGGGACCGATATGATTTAATCAAATACACAGTCAACTTCTCTTTGAATACAAAGACGACTTTATAAACTGATCTACAATAAACAACTAAACTAGCACATAGATAAACAAACATAAACACCGGGTTGATAAGTGAGCTTTGACAGAAGATGAATGAAAAATTCCCTTCTCGGGAGAGAGGTCAAAGTGTGTGTAAGACCGTAGAGCAGAGAAAAGAGAGTAAGGGTGGCCAGGTATGACCTTTTGACCCTTTGTTTAGTCACACCCCAAAGAGGCCCCAAGTCAATCAGAGATGGCATTTCAGAGGGCCTGTGGTCCTCTCTCAGTCCCTCCTTCTGAAGGTGATTTATGAGTTTTTGTTCTGATGAAACATAAGACAATTATAACTGCAAATAACCCAAAAATACTTCACACAATCATTGTGGAATTTAAGAGACAATCAATTACATAACACTTGTACGTTCTTATTAAATTACAAGTCAAGTCACTTTTATTTGTATAGCTCTTTTCACAACACACATTGTTTCAAGGGAGCTTTACAGAAAATCATGCATTAACAGAAAATGAAACTGTAATATATATATATATATAAAATCTGCTTGGATTCTACCTCTCGTATTTCTAGCTGGATGCTCAGATAATCATAAAAATAGGTGTGGTATTTTAACAAAAACAACACTATATGTCCCAGAAAGAATTTGACTCTGATATAGACAGCTTTATTTTTCAGGGGGCAATAACTGGACTAAATGAAAATATAAACTTGATTTAACCATTGAACACTAAATATGGTACTTTCTACCCAATCATTCCTATTACACAACCACCAAGAGAAACAAGATATTACCAAATTCACAAACAAATGCAAACAATTGAAAGAAATTATCCTTTAGTCTTTGTGAATGTGTCCTTCATGTCTGTATAATTTTAACAGGCAGGACACAGAAACTGCACTTTTGATATATCCTGAATGCATGATTGGTGGTACCACCGATTGCAGCAGTCACAGGCAATCTGAAATGAAGCAAAAAACATATTCTCTTTCATCAGTGTTACAGACAGACACTGTAACTCTTGGTGTACTGGGTACATACCCAGTTGTTATCACCACTTCCCTCCCCACAGGCATGGCACATCTGGCTTAGGTCACATAAAATTTTTTTAAAAAAAATAAAGTGAGAAGGATAACATGAATGCTTAAACTCCATCAATATACACTATGCATTGCAAAAGAAATTGGGCATCAGTTTAAAATCTAAATGGTACAGGTGAAGTTCTGCTGAACAAATCTAAGCACACTGGAAAATCAAACTTTTCTCTAAAATACTTCCTTATTTCTTCCACTCCTTTTGCCGTATTGAGGAAAACAATTGTCTCCTATCCGAGAACACATTCAGTAAACTAAAAAAGAAAAATATAAGCAGCAATTTGATCATAAAGAGAAATCAAACATAAATTAGACCATATACACCATAATTATTCTACATTGTGTTTCCCAAGTTCATGCTTTAGGGCATTGTCAGTTTAGGAAGATAACATACATGAGCTATTTTGCATCACTTACTTTCAAACAAAGACACCACAGGATGTGCATTCTTGTTGTATCGGGTGAGGCGGTGTATCGCTTGACCACCATAACACATTGCATCCCTTGTGTCGCATAAAAGCCCTTAACATATTAAAATCATCATTATTGTAACATTGAAATACAACTGATCGATTAAGCACATACAAACCACATTTTGTAGATCAACAACTTCAACTACCATAACATCCTGGCGTCTTTTCAGATTTGTTGAACTTTCTCCCATGCGGTCCAGGAACAAAGCCCTCATTTGGGAACGCAGGATAACCTTTTACGTTTTTTAATCATTAAAAATTTAAATATTTAGGAGAGAAGGACATGTATACACATGTATACACATTAAATTGTCATGTTAAATCAACTATTTATATTCAAATGAAGTAATTTCAATATACATAAAAAGGTTTTAAAAAACATCACTATAAAATTTTATACAGTCTTAATTCAATATCTTCATTGTTCAAATAATGGAAAATCTTGCAAATGTCTTTATTAAATGTAAATTCAAATGTTCTATGTTTTACCACAACTGTCCAGTGGTGATGGTCATTCACAATGACAATTATATATTTGTACATTGTGGGATCAACCTGAAATTCAGAAAAAGCATTGTAACATTTCTTGACTTGATGTAACAGAATTAAGTAAATAAACCTAGAAAAACAAACCTTTACTTTGCATCTTTTTCCATTCCAAATGTTGGTCATTTCATATGAGTAAATTTGGAATGCTCGTTCTTTTTATTGTACATTGAAACTTCACAAGAAGAGACATGTACGCATTAATGACCTTAAGCAAGGAAGCAAGCAATGAGGGATTAGCATTTAAATTACGTTATATTTGTTACTTGTTAACAAAACTTAAAATGTGGCCCTTATCTATAATTTCAATCACTGAAACCTTTTATTACATTTAAATGTCTTACTTCGCTTTCAAGCTCACTTTTTGGAGCAGTTTTATAAATGTCTGCAAAGTAGCAACACATAGACATTTTTTCCTGCCCAAGCCTCTTGAATACCTGTATTGATAGATGTTATAACAAAACTTTTCAAAGCACTCTCCGTTAGTTTATGTGACTAAGTCTGATTTCTGACTTACATTGGTTTATAACTGTAGTTACTCCTGTTGCTGATTAACTGCTATTGATGTGGTGCTGTTCTGCTGTTACTGAGGTGGTGGGTGATTCCACAATTGCTGTTGAGCTGATAGATGATGGCACAGGTACTGCAAAGTTGGTGGGTGATGACACAGAATCTGCAGAGGTGGTGGGTGATGGCACATACAGTATGCTGCTGAGGTGATGGGTGATGTCACAGATGCAGCTGTGGTGACAGGCGATGCAGCAGCTTTAGAGGTGGTGGGTGATGGCACAGTTGCTGCAGAGGTGATGGCACAGATGCTGCAGAGGTGACAGGTGATGTAGCTGCTTTAGAAGTGGTGGGTGATGGCAGAGATGCTGCAGAGGTGATAGGTGATGGCACAGATGCTGCAGAGGTGATGGCACAGATGCTGCAGAGGTGATGGGTGATGGTACAGATGCTGCAGAGGTGATGGGTGATGGCAAAGATGCTGCAGAGGTGATAGGTGATGGCACAGATGCTGCAGAGGTGATGGGTGATGGCACAGATGCTGCAGAGGTGATGGGTGATGTAGCAGCTTTAGAAGTGGTGGGTGATGGCAGAGATGCTGCAGAGGTGATGGGTGATGGCACAGATGCTGCAGAGGTGGTGGGTGATGGCACAGATGCAGCTGTGGTGACAGGTGATGTAGCAGCTTTAGAAGTGGTGGGTGATGGCAGAGATGCTGCAGAGGTGGTGGGTGATGACACAGATGCTGCAGAGGTGGCGGGTGATGCAGATTCTGCTGTGGATCTCCCAGACACAATCTAGTGAGGAATGCGTGGAGTCTCCTCAGTATGCAATCTTAAGTGGTCAGTATTGATTTTTGGCAAAATGACCCCTCTCATCTCATCTGCCAGATCAGCACTCTTCCCTTTTACACATTTAATTGTGTAAGGCCCTAGAAAGTTTGGATCCAATTTTCCTCCTTTTCTCTGCTGGCTCCAGACATTCATCCTCCACACCCTGTCACCCACAGAGAATTTAATTTGTGTTCTTTTTTTGTCTTTTTTAGTCAACTGTTTCTGGACCTGAGCAGTGTGGTTCAGGGCAGTTTGAAGACCTTCATCAAATTTCAGGACACCCTCTGTCATTTCTTCAATCCCCATGAGTGCTTCAACAGTTCTGTCAATCGGAAAGAAAGAAATTATTTCTAGTTTAAAATATCTGCCCATCGCAATAAATTAATGTAGCTAAGTTCACATTGAATGCAAAAAATACACATAAAATGAAACAAAACAACAATACACGATGCACACCCACCCTATAATATTCGGGGACCTCAGATGGGTATCGTACCTCTCGACCAAACATCATATAAAATGGAGAAAACTTCGTGGTCATCTGTTTTTGGTCCTCAGTCTGAACATGACTGCATCAATGTTTTTATCCTACTGCTTCGTTTTTTTAGACCAATTTGCAGAGAGCCCTTAAAAATTTGAATTACATTAAAATTAGTTTTAGCAGAGGACATCCATATTGCAAATATTACATTAGGTTTATCAGTTCTTACAAATGCTATTTACAGCTTTAGAAATGCCCACAATACATTTTCTTATTGGCAAATTTAACAGAAATTTTAAATTTAAGTACCTTTGTATAAAATACTATGTATACATGTAGTACCTCTGTATTGTCCCATTCATCCTTTCAACAAGACCATTAGTCTGGGAATGATAAGATGAGCACAAACTCCTTTTGATTCCCAGAATTTTGGACACATTTTTGTTGATCTGTTATTACAAACCAAAAATGCATTTTACATTTAGGTGAATTTGTATTATAAGTGTAAATTGTACTTTGATGCTTTGGCAGCCTGGCATGCCACACATTCAGCCACCTGAGTAAAAAGAAGAAGAGTTTACATCAAGATAAAAGATATATAATTTTATTAATGTATATATATACATATATATATACACACACATATACATACACACACACACACACAGTATGATTTAGTCTGGCTTTTTTATGGTGGTTTTGGGTCAATGGCTTCTTCCTTGCAGAGCAGCCTTTCAGGTTATGTCGATAGAGGACTCATATTATTGTGGATATAAATATTTGTCTACCTGTTTCCTCCAGCATTTTCATAAGGTGCTTTGCTACTGTTCTGGGATTGATTTTCACTTTTCGCACCAAACTACGTTCATCTCTAGGAGACAGAATGCGTCTCCTTCCTAAGCGGTATGATGGCTGCGTGATCCCATGGTGTTTATACTTGCGTACTATTGTTTGTACAGGTGAACGTGGTACCTTCAGGCGTTTGGAAATTGCTCCCAAGGATGAACCAGACTTGTGGAGGTCCATAATTTTTTTCTGAGATCTTGGCTGATGTTTTTTGATTTTCCAATGATGTCAAGCAAAGAGGAACTGAGTTTGATGGTAGGCCTTAAAATACATCCACTGGTACACCTCCAATTCAGTACACCTCCTATCAGAGGCTAATTGGCTAATTGTCTAAAGGCTTGACATAATTTTCTGGAATTTTCCAAGCTGTTTAAAGGCACAGTTAACTTAGTGTATGTAAACTTCTGACCCACTGGAATTGTGATATAGTCAATTAAAAGTGAAACAATTTGTCTGTAAACAATTGTTGGAAAAATTACTGATTTTCATATGAAAAGGACCATAACCACTTCAGTGGACATCTTAACCCATTTTCCCCTTGTTGTAAATGCATTAAAATGTAAATATGTGTGATTGTTTTTTCATCATTTACATGATCACACATTAATTACATTTTCTATCGGGCGACGGCAATACATTTGTTCGTAATGTAGTGATTGTGCCCCTAAATTTTCAAAGAGCTGTCCGAGCAAGAGCCTAAAGTGTTCATACAGTAGGGCAGACTGAGTACAGTTCAGGCCGAGTACAGCTGTAAAACTTTCTACTGCCTACCTAAATAAAAAAAGAATTATATGAGATGTCTTTATATGTCTACCAACAAAATAAATGTCAAAACCTGCATATATAGTTCCTATTTTTCACAATGGGCATATGAGCGCATTAGTTACAACTGTCCCCATTCTGGGTACTATTGTAACACTACCCCAGGACAGTTGTAACACTAATTTATAATGTGCTAAATAAGGCATTATGTCACGACACACACAGACACAGATGACAGGTTGAACCCAGTAGCGGGAGCTTTATTGAAGAAGATACTTTTCAGGTAAGTCAACAGTTATAAGAGAGATTGGTAACTTAGTTTGGAATGACAGAGTTCGTGTTTCCAGGGAGAATGCGGAAGGATCGCCACTCCAGGAGGTCGAAGGAAGAAGATGAAACCTTGGAATATAGAAGATGAGGAATTCGAGGGAACTAATGTAGCTTCACGAAGAATTCAAGGCAAGCAGGTGAGTCTGAGAGTTCCTTGCGGAGACTAGACAAGGATGGAGTGGCAGGGTGAGTATTTATAAGGGGGAGGTGATTGCGTGATGGATTGGGATCAGGTGTAAGTGATTAGTAATCCGTGGGGGGGGGGGGGGGGAGAGAACTAAGTGTGGAGTGAGAGGGGGAGTCCAGTGTAGATGGGGAGTACAGTGTAGATGTGACACATTAGGCCTATCTAAAGTGAAATATACTGTCACATTTTATATTCTGTGATTGTTTTCAAATATTTCTAATGCTTGCATATGTAACAATTATAATTCATCAGTTGGAGATACTCCTAACCCTGATATGAGGCATCCTGTAACATGAACATATCTGCAATAAAAAAAATATCTATCTATCTATCTATCTATCTATCTATCTATCTATCTATCTATCTATCTGTCTGTCTATCGTATAAAGGTTATCTGTCTGTCTGGCTTTCAGACAATTCATTCATTCATTTATTAATCTTGCTTGCTTATCTAAACTTTCTGACTGAATTAAAGCTAACAAAATGGTAGGAGTATTTGCTACCATGTTTCTTGTGCTTATACTGAAAATGACATATACTTGCATGAGAAGGGAAATATTCACAGTGTTACAACTGTACTCCGTTGCAACTGCAGTCTACCCTATGTTCAGCAGGGGGAATCCTCTGTGCTCTGTATTTTTCTCAAAAAAGTGATCAAACTACAGGGTTTAAGATATGAGCAATCAAACATATTGGCCCCGTTTTTGGGGGGCCACCCTGTAGATTGCCTTAAATGTGTAATATGTTGGATTATACTGATTACAGTTTTTGTCGTCTAATGTATAATCAGTACCACATGACATTTTACAATTAATCAAGCCAACATATGAAACACAGGGGGATGGGAAACAAGACACCTCCTTCAGGTTCTTTTGCATCAAAAAATGTAGAATAAACCTTGTAAATAATCAAGTATAACATAATAATAATTAATAAAAAGAAAGCCTAACTGAAATGTTATCCTAATATGTTGCTATATTATATTAGAAGAGGTTTAAAAATTATAATGTTTTATCACTCGCCTTCAATGTCATAAACATCAGCTTTTTAAAAAAAAATTGACTTTTGATCCTTGGACAACCCTCGAGGATACCCACCACCTGTTTTGTATGTCACAATATGACGGTACGTTGTAGGATCCATATTCTACAGACCAAAAAAAAAAAAAAAAACAGCAAAAGTGACTAAGTATGGGGGATCGGGTTGTTTGGCACATAGTTAATTTCTGATATTTTTATAATTACTTTCACAAAAGCGTAACATCTAAATTTTCACCTTTTTGACCTACTCTGATTGATTCTGTCAGGGCATTTAAATGCTAAAATCTGTAAAGTTGAACAAAACTTTTAATGTTTTCTATGTCAAAAGCACATTGGGTATATAAAAAATTGTTAACAATTTATAACATTCATACACACTTTTTTATAAACTTTATAACTCTGCATACATACACATATAGCCAATATCATAAAATAATGCATTATAATAATAATTCTGTGCGTTTGTTTTTTGACCAAAGAACTTAAGCTTTCATTTGCATCTAGTTGGGATATCTTAACGTTTGTTCCACCAAAGATATTCAACAAAGAATAAAAAGTGCCAACCAACCTGGCTATACTTTTAAAACCATGTAAACAGGTGGATCCAGAATTTTTTTTATTTTTTTTATGGAGTGGCAAGGGGGTGACATACAGACAATGAGGGGTGGCAACACCAAAGCAAGCGCCTATGTGTAGTTCTTATGGATTACAGTACCAAGCTTCATTGCAACAAGTACTAGTTCATTAACTGGAGTCACTATCAAATTAAAAATGTCCTTTAATTTGCAATACAACTGCATTCCCACAGGAACCACATGGTAACCATTTTACTACTGATTTGCCAACATAATATATATATATATATATATATATATATATATATATATATATTTGCATTATAAAAAAATAAGGCTTCACATATAGAACTGGCAATCTGGACTAAACGTCACCACCTTATGCAGGCCAAATGTTTTTATTTTGTTAAGTGTACCCATAGATGGAAAATGCATGCATATCCCTTGTTATTCTGCTAATAAAGTCAGTAGTATTCAGCTGGAATAAACCATTTGAAAATGAAGATTAACACAAATTTATGTCTAAATAAAAATAAACTGTACAGAAATTGTACTGTGGGAGGCAGTGCTGCAAAACTCTTGAATATTAATTATGTTATGCACAGTAAAATTATTTTAAATTACCTGTTTTGATCAACAGTCATTCTTAATAACTGATTCAAGCACCCAAATATTTTACATAATATGGTTATTTCATCTCTACATCTGCCACTATCAGTCTTGGAATTTTGTTTGTCTGTAGATGAATACATAGATCAGCACATTGATTAAGAACATGGCTGATTGATCTAGAGGTTTTGGATTCTAATTCATCCAAATATAAAATTGTATTTTAATGAAACAAGATTTCATCTGTATGTCAGTGGATGGGTGTTACACTTTAAAAATAAAATGCAATAACAGATGCGGGGAGATGAGAGTAGCAGAAACACAGACATATTTATTGACAGTTCTGTATATGAAAAAACCCCCAGCAAACTCTGAAATTCAGACAGCGACAACCACAAACACTCGGACAAAAGTCAATATGGGCATGAGTGCCCACGAATGAGATGACACAGCTCACAAATGACCATCTCCCATCACACAACCCAGCCATGAAACACATTTTATATAAGGAGGAAACACACTGTGCACCGGTGCGCCACTTAAATATTCCAGCACCGGATCGCCAGTCAAAACACACACAGATGAAATAGAATCTCATAGTCAAGAACTGGAGATGTTTCATCTGGATTATACACATACCTGCAAAAGCTATTTCAAAAAGTGGTGAGAACATGTCTCATCCATCTCAACCCATAAATTACAGCGATGTATCAAATAATCATTCAGTGAATAGTTGGAAAATACTGAGAAATTAATCTTTTACCTTTTTCAATGTATTTGTCCATGTGGTCATTGTTATTGAGGAAATAAGCTCATCAACCTGGCGAGAGCCCAAACACTGTACATGCACTGCAATAGTAGGTAGGCGATTGCTCGATGTTGTGATTGGTCGCTGCAGCTGCTGTAAACAATCATAGGATTGGTTGCTGCTGTAATAAATCACGCTATGGGTCTGTAGTCATTTGTGCGTTTGGTGAGAGTTTAGGCAGTTTGACATGAATAAACCCCCACACAATATCAACATCAACTATAATATACTTATATTTATATTTAATACATTTTGATACTTATGTTGGGGTGGCAGATGGGGTATCAGTGCTTTTTCTAAGGGTGGTATTTGCCACCCTTTGCCCCCCCGGTAGATCCGCCCCTGCTTGTAAATGTGTTACAATGGAAACATATTTTTTTCATTTTCTCCACGTCCTGCTGCTAACACCTGAGTAGAACAAATCTGATGTTTCCCATAATACTTTGTGCGATTTAGAGAAAAAAACAGTCCTGAAACTAAATCTTCCAATTAGAAACATCTAGATGCTAACACCTTCATAGCAGTCACTTGCTATGACTGTAGCTTTCGTCCAGGAGAGGATGTCATCAATTGGCATCCAACTTTTATCTGAGGTTTCGACCCTAAACCACAATTCCCTCCAGTTGGCGGGTCGGCAGTGATGGCCAGTCACTGCCCATCTTCTCCTGGCTTCCAGCTCAACACACTGCCTATTCCAGAGCCAGCAAGAGGCTCTTTCAGCTGCCTCCCCAACCTGTGTACAGCTGGCTTCATCTCCCTTCCTGTTACTCCCAGGGCTGTGAGCGTCTTCCATACAGATTGTGCAGGGAACCCCCTGCAGCCAACCTCAATTGGAAATAGCCAGACCTGCCACCCTTTGTCCCTGCATTGTTGGACCAGGTCCTGGTACTTGGTGGCTTTCCTCTCTGAGGCCTCTTCGCATCCGTCTTCCCACGGGACCGTCAGTTCAATCAGGATGATCCTCCTTACCTCCTCAGACCATATGACCATGTCAGGCCTCAGGGATGTTTGGACGACCTCGGGAAACTGCAGTTTTCTTCCCAGGTCCACCCTCATCTCCCATGATTGTGCTGCCAGCGGGAGGCTCTTCTTGGTCTTCTTGGAGGAGGGTGGCTTCTCCCCCTCCCTGATGAACTGAATGGATGGAGCCGGTCTCAAGTGGGTCTGGTGCTTTTTCCGTCTCTCCTGCTCCAAGATGTCAGCCAGTGCTCTGAGGACCTTGTCATGACGCCATCTGTATCTTCCCTGGCTAAGTGCAGTCTTATACCCTGCCAGTATATGCGCCAACGTGCCTCTCCCTCCACATAGCTTGCACATTGGGTTCTGCCTCATTCCACACCTGCGCAGGTTTGATGGAAGAGTATCTTACACTGATCAGAGCAGGAAAGAGATGCGAAAGGGCTCCAGTCTCCAAAGTTCAGGCCACGTGATCTTCCACTTTGGCAGGTCCCACTTTGTTCAGGCTCCTTGTACTCCAAGTTCCACGGCCCTGGACCTTCCCCCTTCCTCCTCCAGGTGTAGGACCTTGGCTTGGATCATGTCTCTTCTCTGCCTTGGGTCTGCTTTCCCCCATTGCTGAAAGTGGGTAGTTCCAAGTCCTTGTCTCCCCATGCACAGGTTCCCAATGATGTCCTTCAACTTCAGCATGCTTTCTGCCTGTGCCACTGATGTGTCAGCTGCCCACTTGTGTCCTGATCTTGTAGTGACACCTGCACCTCTGATCTTTTCATCGCTGGAGTCTCTGTACATCATCACAGCCCTGCACTTTGTCCAGACCTGATGTACTGACGTGAAGGTTGGTGGAATTCAGAGCCACCTGCGGAGGTGTTTGTTCACTCGCCTCTCGACTCCTTTCACTGATATCATAGGCACTTCATAAACTGTCAGTAGCCATGTGAGTCTTGGTAGCAGACCATGCTGGAAGAGCCAGGCCTTAAACTTCCCTGGTAAGCCTGATCCCACTCTCTTTCTCAACCATTCATCTGCCTGTTTCTCTGTCCTGGATATGCTGCTTCTGTTGGTGAGAGGGGCATCATGCCACTTCCCTAGGCATTTTATTGGGTTTTCCTCAATTGATGGTATAACCTCCCCCTGGACTTTGATTTGGAATTGCTGGTCACTGTCCCATTTCTGATCATCCTTGCCCATGTTGCCACATCATCAAGTGCCTTCAGGATCCACCTTGCTTGTACATGGGTTGAAGTTGTTACAGTTAGGTCATCCATAAAGCCTCTGGCGGGTGCCAGACTCCATTAACGGCCCTCTGGATTCCTTCCCTGCCGCTGTTATGAGCAGATTAATTCCCATGATAAACAAGATGGGGGAGATAGTACAGCCCGTTACATTTCCCTTTTCCAAGTCCTGCCACTGAGTTGTAAAATGGGCAGTCTTGAACCAAAACTTAAATCCTCCAAAGTAGCTGGTGATCCTTCCCCTGATGTGGTAAGGGATATGGTAGTGTTCCATAGCTGCGTTGATAAGGTCATGAGGGATTGATCCATATGCATTAGCCAAATCGAGCCAGACTACTGTTAGTTTACCTTTGCTCTCCTATGCACCGGTATGTTCCAAACACCCAGAGAAGCCTGGGATGCCACCCTTCTGGACTGATGTATCAACATACTTGTTCCTCACCAAATAGGTAGTCATCCTTTTGGCCAGGACAGAGAAAAAGAACTTTCCTTCGACACTCAAGAGAGAAATGATTCAGAACTGGCTGATCTCAGAGGAGACTGCTTCCTTTGGTATGAAACAGCCCTCTACTCTTTTCCAGGAGAGTGGGATGATGCCTTTTGCCCATACCCTCCACAAAAGTTTCCATAGCCTGCGGAGTAACATCGGATATCTCTTGTGTACTTTATAAGGTATACCACTTGGTCCTGGGGCAGATGCTGATTGGGCTTTCTGTACAATTCCTTGGACTTCTCTCCATGTTCGTTCACTGGTGTTGAGCTCTTCCTCAGGAGTTTCAGTTCTGCTGACATTTGGGTGTGCATTTAAAGCCTGGCCCCTGAGAGTGTCACTGTGGCTCTCTTTGAGGAACTCCTCCACAACTTCCTTAGGGATGGTTAGTCTGCCGGATCTCACTTCACCCAACAAAGTTTTGGTGAACCTATATGGGTCCTTTATAAACTGAGCTCGCTTGGCCTCCTTCTCCTTCCTCAGTGTCCGAGACCTTTCTGCCTTTCTCAGTTTGCACAGTTGCCCTCGAAGTCCCCTGGTCAGATCTTTTATGCCTTCCTTTTCTTTGGCACTTGTTATTTTGAACTGTTTATTGAGAGTCTTGATTTCCCTTCACAGCTGCAAGATCTCACTCCCCGTTCTGTTTGACCGTTTTCCAGGTGTTCCACTGACGCACTTTCTCTCCTCTGTGCCAAAGCATACTCTAGCCATACTGAAGACAATTGTTGTCATGCTGTCAATTTTCCTCTCAGCTGTTCCTGCTAAACAGAGTTCCCTCTAGAACTCTGTCAAGGTCCTGGTCTAGTTGGTTCCATCCTGTGTTGTCATTCGCTGGGGGACATTTCACTTTCTCTCTCGCAGGTTAGGTGCCTGGGGTGGCATTAGGAAAGTCCCTCCTGTGGCTTTGGGGTGAAGCAGCTGCTAAGAGGTCTCCTGTACTGTGGGGTGCTTCCTGACTGGAGTCTTCCTGCATCTCACTAAGTGTCTCCACACTGCATTACCTCTGTTTCTCCCCCTTCCACATTTGGTCCTGGCTTGATGTATATTAAGTCCCTTTGTTCTCTTGCAAACCTTCCCACAGTGGCACTTAACTTCTAACACTTCCCCTGTGAGTGTGGTTTAGGTGAGCCGTCTCGTTATTCATGTGATTTCCGTGGCCATTACCATTGTATCCATCCCACTGAGTCTCTCATCCTCCCCCCCCCTTTCAGGAGACTCTGGGGGTATTACTCATTGTTACGTTCTGTAGCTTTCGCTGGTGCCCTCTTGCGAGTGCTGCGAATGAGGTTGCTAGCCTCACTCACTCACCCACGTTAGTCTTTCCCAGAGGTCATCTGTCTTTCCAGAGTCACCAATCTTCCTTGGTTGCCATCCAGCCTTTCCTGGAAGTCACTGGTGCCCCAGGGGATTTACTACTAGATACATCTAGATGCTAACACCTTCAGTCACATGATTATGACTGTAGCTTTCGGCCAGGAGAAATGTCATCAGTCATCAATATATTTCTGCAATGTTGTTTAAATTGTGTTATTTTTAAAGACACTAGCCTAATTATAAAGTACGTGCATGTGGGGTTCTCCGGGGGTACCGCTTAGCACCTCCTCTTTTGCAAACAGCATCCTTGCACCTGATGCAAAATCCTGATTGGCCGATCATCACCATGATGATCGGCGCATGGACAAAACATGGGGCTTTCCAGTTCTACAGCAACAACAACAAAAGCAGCAACCACAACAACAATAATAACAACAACAATAATAATAATTGCTGTTGTTGTTGCTGCTGTTAATAAATATGCCCCCTTACTAACAATGTGCATTTACTTTTTTATTATTATTATTGTAACATGCTGTATTTAGATATACTAAGTTTAGCATGTACAGGATCACAATGCATCATCCGATATATTATCATGGGAAATGTAAAAACATTTGCTGATTTGGTCTTCAGCCCCAGTTCTGAGGGGGGCATATCACCCCATGGGTCTAACTTTACATTTTCACTTCAAACAAAAAACTAGATTTTTGGTTCACAATTCTAAATACATTCCTGTGTCCACACAACGTTTAATATTCAGCATGACAGAATGTTTTAGAAATGAAGTCAGGATTTTTTTATATATATATTATCTAAAATATTGCCCAATGTTTATGGAAAATCATATAATCTGAAAGTTGTCTGGGAAAGACTTTTGCAGGCCGTACCTGTCAATTTACTTCATGTTACTTATCACTATTTTACAATGACAAAAAATTGGATCAGTTAACCTCTACACATCTTTCCCAACATTTTAAGGAACGGTAAAGCAATGTTTTATAAGCATATTTTTTATCTGGACAGAAAGTTAGCTATGAACAGACTATGACTGATTATAATTATCTTTAAGACAGTTAATTACATTTTTAATTACTCTGCTACTGTAAAAGAGAGATGTATTTCATCAAAAAATTACTATTAAACTCCTTTAATTATTGAAAATCTTTCTAAAAAGGTATTCCAAAAAACAGTGCTGTTTTGTGTGGTCCAGTTAAACACGGTGATGAGTGATCCCCTGGAGACCATGGATATACAGTACATCTAATTGGATACATTTTGGTGTTGTCCTCATGGTCTTAAACTTCCTCTTCCTCTCTTTGTTCATTCATGTTCTAATTTTGGTTTAAAATGAAAAATTGTGTGTCTTTTATATACTTGAGATGATAATGATTTGATTGTGTGATTTTGGTTGATGTTTAGTTGAGTTTGCACTGGTGAGACAGGTTTTCCATGGAGAAAAGAATTCTGTATTAGTTTAATTAGTGATTTGATTTTGAGAGTGTTTACCATGAGAAATATTCAAGATAACACTTCTTTGAGAGGGACTATTTTGATCGCCATGGACCCCCCTAACCAAGGACGGCCCTGATCCAGACAGAAGAATGAGGGAGGTAGAATCCAGGCATGTGGGTTAAAATGACTCCACCCAGTTATTACCACCCTGAATAATAAGACTGTGAATGTGAATGTTACATTTATATAGTACTTTTCTGACACTACACTCAAAGTGCTTAACACAGTGAACAGGGGAATCTCTTTAACCACCACCAGTGTGCGGCATCCACAGTGCAGTGGGGTGGAGAGAGGAGAGTTAAAGAGCCAATTAATGGATGGGGATTATTAGGAGTCCATTATTGAGAAGGGCCAATGGAGAGAATCTGGCCAGGACACCAGGGTTTCACCTCTACTCTTTACGTAAAGTGCCCTGGTATTTTTATAACCACAGAGAGTCAGGACCTCAGTTTAACATCTCATCTGAAGGAAAACTGAGGGAATTAGAATCTAGGCAGGTGGGTAAAAATGACTCAGCTTAGTTATTACCCCGTTGAATAAATAAAACTGTCTATGTCAAAAGAATCAAATGTGTTATGGAACATAGAGTGTTGCTTGTTTCAATTAACCAAACTTATTTTTATGACTATCTGAGCACCTAAACAGAAGAATGAGGGAGGTAGAATCAAGGCAGATTTATAAATTACACCACCCGGTTATTACCCCACTGAATCATAAGGCCGTGTTAGTCAAAATAATCAAATGTGTTATGGAACATACAGTGTAGCATTTATTATTCCACCAGACCTATTTTTATGACTATCTAAGCAGCTATACTGAAGAATGAGAGAGGTAGAATCTTGGTTGGTGGGTAAAAATGACTCCACCCAGTATTACCCCCCTGAATAATAAGATTGTCTATGTCCAAAAAATGTAAATGCTCTATAAGACTTATAGTGTAGAATTTGTAAATATACCAAACCTATATTTATGACTTTCTGAGCATCTAGACAGAAGAATGAATCAAGGCAGGTGGGTAAAAATGACTCCACCCAGTATTACCCCCCTGAATAATAAGATTGTCTATGTCCAAAAAATGTAAATGCTCTATAGGACTTATAGTGTAGAATTTGTAAATATGCCAAACCTATATTTATGACTTTCTGAGCATCTAGACAGACAAATGAGGGAGATAGAATCCTGGCATGAGGGAAGAAATGACTCCGCCCTTGAATAATACGACAGTCTATGTCAAAATAATCAAATATGTTATGGAACATACAGTGTTGCTTGTCAATCCACCAAATCTATTTTATGACTATCTGAGCATCTAGACAGAAGAATGAATCAAGGCAGGTGGGTAAAAATGACTCCACCCAGTTATCACCCTCTTGAATAATAAGACTGTCTATGTCAAAAGAGTCAAATGTGTTATGGAACATAAAGTGTAGCATTTATTATTCCACCAAACATTTTTATTACTATCTGAGCATCTATACAGAAAAGTATAGGAAGGCAGAATCTAGGCAGGTGGGTAAAAATTACTAAGCCCAGTTATTACCCCCTTAAATAATAAGGCTGTGTATATCAAAAGAATCAAATGTGTTATGGAACATACAGTGTTGCTTGTCTCAATCCACAAAACCTATTTTTATGACTATCTGAGCATCTAGATAGAAGAATGAGGGAGGTAGAATCCAGGCAGGTGAGTTAAAATGACCCTATCACCCCCCTGAATAATAAGGTTATTCGAATCAAATGCGGTATGGGACATACGGTGTTTTTTGCTTTATTCGACCAAACCTATTTTTATGACTTTCTGAGCATCCACACTCAAAAAAAAAGATTCCTTGCTTAAGCAAATATTGCTCATTAAAATAAACAAATTTTACTCAAAATGTAATGATGTCAGCTTCCTTAATTATATGCTATATTTGTGACACAAGATATTGAGATTATGCTGTACTCTGAAATCTGAATTTCAGTAAACCCAGCCTAATTTTTTAAGATTCCATGGGAAACCATGTGGCAGAGAATTCCTGTGGATTTTTCACCGGAGAGACAATTCATCTTCAACTGCTGCTCAGGCATCACTCACGCAGCAGAAACTCAGTGTAGGTAACTCCAACAAGTAAATCACTTTCTACATGTTTCAATGCAAACGTCTCATTGAACCCCTTCGTCTTAAAGAGAAACCAGCTTACATTAGCTGAGTGTTGGTTTATGTTTACTTTTCAGCTTAATCAAATGATTTTAGTAGTTCAGCCAAAAATGCTATTTCTCTTGTCATTCGGCCTTCTCACCCCTTATGCCTTCTCAAACTCTTATGACTTTATGTCTTCTGTGGAACACAAACCAAAAACCAAAAAAGTCATATGGATTACATTGATGCTGCCTTTATGGATCTTGAAAGTGTTTAACCTCACTGACTTCCACTATATGGACAAACACACATCATGTATCCTTCAGAGATCTTTGTTTGTGTTCCCCTGAAGAAAGTCAAATGAGTTTGACATGGTACACTATATTGCCAAAAGTATTCGCTCACCCATCCAAATAATTGAATTCAGGTGTTCCAATCACTTCCATGGCCACAGGTGTATAAAATGAAGCACCCAGGCATGCAGACTGCTTCTACAAACATTTGTGAAAGAATGGGCCGCTCTCAGGAGCTCAGTGAATTCCAGCGTGGCACTGTGATAGGATGCCACCTGTGCAACAAGTCCAGTCATGAAATTTCCTCGCTACTAAATATTCCACAGTCAACTGTCAGTGGTATTATAACAAAGTGGAAGCGATTGGGAATGACAGCAACTCAGCCACGAAGCGGTAGGCCACATAAAATGACAGAGCAGGGTCAGCGGATACTGAGGCGCATAGTACGCAGAGGTCGCCAACTTTCTGCAGAGTCAATCGCTACAGACCTCCAAAGTTCATGTGGCCTTCAGATTAGCTCAAGAACAGTGCATAGAGAGCTTCATGGAATGGGTTTCCATGGCCGAGCAGCTGCATCCAAGCCATACATCACCAAGTGCAATGCAAAGTGTCGGATGCAGTGGTATAAAGCACACCGCCACTGGACTCTAGAGCAGTGGAGACACGTTCTCTGGAGTGACGAATCACGCTTCTCCATCTGGCAATCTGATGGACGAGTCTGGGTTTGGCGGTTGCCAGGAGAACGGTACTTGTCTGACTGCATTGTGCCAACTGTGAAGTTTGGTGGAGGGGGGATTATGGTGTGGGGTTGTTTTTCAGGAGCTGGGCTTGGCCCCTTAGTTCCAGTGAAAGGAACTCTGAATGCTTCAGCATACCAAGAGATTTTGGACAATTCCATGCTCCCAACTTTGTGGGAACAGTTTGGGGATGGCCCCTTCCTGTTCCAACATGACTGCGCACCAGTGCACAAAGCAAGGTCCATAAAGACATGGATGAGCGAGTTTGGTGTGGAAGAACTTGACTGGCCTGCACAGAGTCCTGACCTCAACCTGATAGAGCACCTTTGGGATGAATTAGAGCGAAGACTGCGAGCCAGGCCTTCTCGTCCAACATCAGTGTCTGACCTCACAAATGCGCTTCTGGAAGAATGGTCAAACATTCCCATAAATACACTCCTAAACCTTGTGGAAAGCCTTCCCAGAAGAGTTGAAGCTGTTATAGCTGCAAAGGGTGGGCTGACGTCATATTGAACCCTGTGGATTAAGAATGGGATGTCACTTAAGTTCATATGCATCTAAAGGCAGATGAGCGAATACTTTTGGCAATATAGTGTATAAGACTGCATAAACATGTGTAAGTTGGTTTGTAAAAAAGAGTCACATTATAAGTATAATACAGCTGCAATATGTAGCAGGGTTTGCAGTGGTTGAATATTGTCTCGTCATGAATCTTAAATGTAAACTAGCCATACATGTTGCTTATCTTGTCAGTTACAATTATAAATGTTTTTTTTTTTTTTTTTTTTTTTTTTTTGTATAACAGGATAGGGTCATTTAAATTATAGTTCTGGCAGGTCTACAACTATAACTGAAAGAAGAGTCATCAGATGTTTTCAAAGCAAAAAAAAAAAAAAAAAGAAAGAAAAAAGGTAGGAAACACATTTGGATGATATTATTCATATTTATATAGCACCATTTTGCCATCCCAGATGTGTGACATTCTTTCTTCCGCAGAACACAAACAAAGATTTTTAGAAAAATATTTCAGCTCTGTAGGTCCTCACACTGCAAGTGAATGGTGATCAGAACTTTGAAAGTACAAAAAGAACATAAAGGTAGCATTAAAGATATGAATATGACTCCAGTGTTTTAATCCATGTCTTCAGAAGTGAAATTATAGGTGTGGGGAGAAACAGATCAAAAGTCATTTTTAATATGAATTTTCCTCCCTGCCCAGTAGGTGGTAAAATGCACAAAGAATGTGAATCCCCAAAGACAAGAGAAGACAAATATGAAAGTCAAAGTGGAGATTGATAGTAAAAAAGTACTTAAATATTGATCTGTTTCTCACTCACACTTATCATATCACTTCTGAAGACATGGATTCAACCACTGGAGTCTTATGGATTACTTTATGCCACCTTAATGTGCTTTTTGACCACCATTCACTTGCACTGAATGTACCAACAGAGCTGAGATATTCTTCTAAAAATCTTTGTTTGTGTTCAACAGAAGAAAGTCCTACACATCTGGGATGGCATGGTGGTGAGTAAATGAGATTATTTTTATTTTTGGGTGAACTATCCCTTTAAGCATCACTTTTCTTTTTACTCTGTAATTATTGATTTTGAGGATATTTAATTGTGCAAATAAATACAATTCAAAAGATTATTTCTTTGCATTTAGGAAGAGTAGCTTGACCAAGCACAGAAAGGAGCAGATGCCATCAATGCTTTGGAGCAGGAAGAGAGAAAGTTGCCTTTCAACCCCCTATTGATTGTCCTTGAAAATGAGCTTGGGACATTTGTCAAAACTTAGGTCAGTGCACTGACTTTTTGGGCTACTTTATGCCCTTCACATCAGCTACCCAAAGAAGCTGACACTTTTTCTTTATTAATTTTTTTGAGGTCATACAGTAAATGGTGTTGCATCTTGATGATGGCAAAGTCTGGCCAAGTTGAAAAGATCTTTTGAATGAATAGTTTCATTTATAAATAAAAAATTGTTTCTGGTGTTTTAGTTGCAGTATTAGTTCAGAGAGTTTTTCCTACCTGCATATATTTCTGCAGTGTGCAGTCTGTTAAAATGCATTTTGAATTGTGTTTATTTAGATTTACTGAAATTCTTTAAGTCATTGCATAGCCCACTTGTTTTTATGTTTTTTGTTTATCATCATGATTTTGTTACTATTTTTGTATTTGAGAACATATTTTGGTTCTAGGAGAGCATGAATATCTATGTTAGATTGTACATTTGTAAACAACAATAAAAACCTTTGACATTCACCAGTTGTCTGTTATTTCTTCAGGTCATTTGATCTGAAAGTTAAGAATTTGAAGCTGCTAATAGCACTTACAATTGAGCTAAATGAGCTTAAAATGCATAGTTCGGTAAACAGAGACTCTTAGGGTTAAAAACAAACCCCTTAAATGTAGTAGCTGGCATGGCACAGTATTTTAAGTAAACATTTTTTAACATAAAAAGTGGGATGCAAAAATGATGCACTGTATTTTTAAGCAAATCCAGCACATTATTTTTTTCAGTGCAGACAGAAGGATGACGGAGGTAAAATCAAGATAAGTGCTGAAAATGAGACTCTGCCCATAATAAACAGATTTTATTCCAATATATGACAACGTTTATTTCAACCAACGTTGCAAGATAGGGAATTACAGCACATTTCCTGTGACTACAGCATGGATCATTTAGAACTAACAGGTTTATAAAATAAAATGCTAAAAAAATACAATTATAATTATGCATGTTGAACACACAATGTACAAAAATGTGTCATTAAATTAGTTTGTAAATGAGAAACAAAATAATATGTAATTATTTTCTGAGCAGTTGACACTAGTGTAAATTCCTAATATATATATATAATGTCAAAACAAGCAAGTACAACCCAGTTAAAGCCAAATCTATGCCCTTGGGCCCAACACCTGTTCATGGGCCTCTCAGTTCTTAATCCGTCCTTGGCTGTGGGGTTCTTTTAATGTTTTGCCTGGAGGACGAGTGTTCAAAGTGTGAGGAGATATTCGGGATTTATGTGGTGAAACAGGCTGCTGGTGGGATGGAGAGTCTTCCACAGTTGCTGGCAGATTAAATATTGAGAGGATTAGAAGAAAAAGCTGACATCTGAGCATTCAGGCTTAATTACGCAGAATATTTCATGTGCACTGTAGGCCTTTATCATGAAATGAAATATTCCCCATATTCAAATGTTTCATAAACTAAAGTAGGCCCAATGATAATGCAAACTACTGCAACAGTTATGAATACTGAATACAGAACAAAAATGTCTTGCACTTAATTTTTTCTGTCACACACTTAGTGATTATGTAAAGCTTTAAGCAATTAGGTTAGCCACCTAATATCTCAGGGTCCAAGGATTCTCCAGGGATTCAAATTTTATGACACGCAAGCTAGTCCATAAAATTCATCATCTGGTCAGGTTGGGAGCCTCACACTCATCCAGATCACCCCATAAACACACAATAAAATTTTAAACCATCGACCACCTACTGTAATTTATCTAAAAAAAAGCATCATTTCCATTAATTTTATGAATGATAAATAAATTGTTGGGTAAGTGATACCATTGCTCCTTTTCTGTATTTCTATTGTTCCTAACTTTTAAATGTATCCCAGCTCCCTTTCATCTGACATATAACATTAGTTAATTATGGTCTTATTTTCTTTGATCAGAGAAATATATTTGATCATAGAAAGCATAACAAACACAGTATATAGTATATGTGGAAAAAAGTATTTTCAATAATACATACACTGTACATCTTTAATATTTAAATACACCCTGAAAAATACATTTAATATTTCTGGCCAACAGGTTAAAATCAATGAAAAGCATAAACTACAGTGTTTAAAAATGACACTTTGTGAAATAACTGTACAGTATACGGCTTTAATTTGTTTCTCACAGAATCAGTTTCCAATGAAAAGCACGAGTGCCGAATGCTGCGTGGGGCGGATTGGATTCTTCCACTGGTTGTGTATTGGACACTGATGTAAAACAAGGCTTGGACAGTAAATCAGGATATTTGACCGCTGTGATTATTGTTATGTGATGATACTTAACTGTGCTCTGGGGGCCAAGCAGCAAGTCCCAAAATGTGTGTGTGTTCTGGAAATAATAATAATAAAAAATAAAAAAAATACGCAGACTCCAGATCGAACAGGCAATAAAATAATAATAAAATAATTTAAATAAAAATGTGTGCCCTAAGTCATTTATAGGACAGGCAAGGCCACCGGGACTTCTCCCAGTTATCCTGATGGCTAATCCGGGCCTAATCCCACTGTTCTTCTTTTTTTTTTTTTTTTTTTTAAGGGAATCACACAACACAGAAGTGGCATCTGAAGCAGCATATAACTAAGAGGTGCATTAACATATACTGTTTCATGATGCACAGAGGCAGCATAAATACAGAGCTAATGCTATGAAAATCTTAATATAGGAACATGGACTGATAATTGAAAATATGAAATTGTAAATAAAAAATGTAATCTGTAAATGATAAATTCTGAAATAAACCCATAGACAGTAGAACCTTTATTTACACTTTGTTCATTTGTTGCTGTTCAGAATGGTCTAGTGACCAACTCCTATCAGCACACGTGTATCTCTCTGTTTCACTAGCAGCTGACAGACAACGTTTCCCCATTAGCCATATTTATCCATTCATAATATTCATTTCTCATAATTTATCACTCAATCTTTTAAGTTCTTTTGCACATTATACCATTTTCTTCTTATTTACCTGTTTCAGGTGTGGCTTGGCATTTGAATGTCTGCCTGTTTCGAGGGAAATAACACCGCCCTCGCGGAGATAGCTCTCGCGGCCGAAGCTACAGAGGTTAGTTCACTCTCCGTCTCTGTAGCAGATGTAACCCGATCCTTCCGACGGGTGAATATCCGCAAAGCCGCGGGTCAAGATGGCATTCCGGGCCGCGTCATCAGAGCGTGCGCGACGGATATTTTCAACCTTTCCCTCTCTTTGTCTGTAGTCCCCACATGCTTTAAAACGTCCACCATTGTGCCTGTTCCAAAGCAATCCAAAATCACTTTCTTAAATGACTGGCGTCCTGTTGCTCTGACCCCCATCATCAGCAAATGCTTTGAGAGACTAATCAGAGATTAAATCTGCTCTGTGCTGTCTCCATCACTAGACCCATTGCAGTTTGCTTACCGCAACAACCGCTCCACTGATGATGCCATTGCATCTACAATACACACTGCTCTCTCCCACCAGGAAAAAAGAACACTTATGTGAGAATGTTGTTTGTAGACTACAGCTCAGCATTCAACACCATAGTGCCCTCCAAGCTAGATGAGAAACTCCGGGCTCTGGGCTTAAACAGCTCACTGTGCAGTTGGATCCTGGACTTCCTGTCAAGCAGACGCTAGGTGGTTCAAATGGGCAGCAACATCTCCTCATCACTGACCCACAACACTGGAGCACCACAGGGCTGTGTTCTCAGCCCACTCTTGTATTTCCTGTACACACATGACTGTGTGGCAACACACAGCTCCAATGCCATCATTAAGTTTGCTGATGATACGACGGTGGTAGGTCTGATCACTGACAATGATGAAACAACTCTGACACACTGGTGTCAGGAGCACAACCTCTCCCTCAACGTCAGTAAGACAAAGGAGCTTGTGGTGGACTTCAGGAGAAAAGATAGAGAACACAGTCCCATCACCATCAATGGAGCACCAGTGGAGAGAGTCAGCAGCTTCAAGTTCCTGGGTGTCCACATCACTGAGGAACTCACAAGGTCCATCCACACTGAAGCCGTTGTGAAGAAGGCTCATCAGCGCCTCTTCTTCCTGAGACGGCTGAGGAAATTTGGAATGAATCGCCACATCCTCACACAGTTCTACACCTGCACTGTAGAGAGCATCCTGACTGGCTGCATCTCCGCCTGGTACGGCAGTAGCACCGCCCACAACCGCAAAGCCCTGCAAAGGGTGGTGCGAACTGCCAGACACATCATTGGAGGTGAGCTTCCCTCCCTCCAGGACATATATACCAGGCAGTGTGTGAAAAAAGCTCGGAGGACCATCAGAGACTCCAGCCACCCGAGCCATGGGCTGTTCTCACTGCTACCATCAGGCAGGCGGTATCGCAGCATCAGGACCCGCACCAGCCGACTACATGATAGCTTCTTCCCCCAAGCAATCAAACTTTGGAACTCTTGATCTCCCACGATCAAAATACATCTGCACTGCACTATATTACTCTTATATCTCATACTATATTAAGTATTTATACTTATACTGTCATAAATTATATTATTATTATATTATATTCTCTCTTAACAACACAGTGACAACTTACTATCAACTGACAGCCTGAATGTCAGTACAGTACAATACAACCTACTGTACATTTGATATATACTATATATACTTTTTTATTGTATAATGTTTATTCTATATTGTGTGTATTGCATACTGTACATTGTATGTTATTATTTGTATATTGTGTTATGTGTAATTATGTGTATATTAGATTTTAAATTGTGTTGTGTTAATCTGATGTTTATTGTAAATTGGTATATATCTCATCACTATCACGACTACTATGTTGCTCAGAACTGCATCCAAGAATTTCACACACTATTGCACTTGTGTATATGGTTGTGTGACAATAAAAGTGATTTGATTTGATTTGATTTAAAACGTCAACATCCCAGAGCCTTCTCTTCACTGTTGAAGGTGAAACTGGTGTTCGGTATGTACTGGTCAGTGCAGCTGCCCGTTTAGGACCTGAGAGGAGTCTATTTCTCAAACTAGATACTCTAATGTACTTGTCTTCTTGTTGTTGTGCATCAGGGTCATCCACTTCCCTCTCTGTCCTGGTTAGATCCAGTTTGATATCTTTTCTCAAGACAGTAGAGCATGGAATTAGTCTTCATCTCTCAAAATAACAATAGACTGATAAAATTCTAGAGATTTGTTTCTTTTTGGCCATTTCTAAAACCCAAATACAACTTGCAAGGATAAAGTGACTTGCAAGAATTGTAAGTGTACTCAATACTTCAGCTACTGTGAAAATACACTGTTTTGCGATGCATAATCCATTAAAGGGATAGTTCACCCAAAAATGAAAATTCACTCATTTAATCACCCTCATGCCATCCCATATGTGTATGACTTTCTTTCTTCAGCAGAACACAAACAAAGATTTTTAGAAGAATATCTCAGCTCTGTAAGTCCATACAATGTAAGTGAATGGTGTTCAGACATTTGTAGCTCCAAAAATCACATAAATGAAACGTAAAAGTAATCCATAAGATTCCAGTGGTTAAATCCAAATCTTCAGAAGTGATACAATAGGTGTGGGTGAGAAACAGATACAAATTTAAGTCCTGTTTTTACTTTAAATCTCCACTTTTCATCTTTCACTTTTACATCTTAAAGTCACATGTGTTGCCTGTTTAGTTTCTCTTTCACATCTGAGAGTGAAAGTTAAAGTGGAGATTTAGAGTTTAAAATAAAACTTAGACAATAAAAAGACAACAAAATATAATAAGACTTCTTGTTATTGACGTCATCTTGTTGTTGAGTCAATGTTGTTGTGTCTGGCTGGACAAAAAAAGTCACTTTCAAGACAAGTCAATCCACTCAGTGGCCATCTTTGGAACAATTGTATCCTGCATTGCATATCTTCACCACGGAGTGGCAGTGTCACATGCTGTTTCATAGCACACAGCAGGTCTAGATGTCCCAAAATAATATACTACTGGAGTTTCTCTTATACTGGGGTCTGGGGTTCTGATACTGCACTTCTTAAAAGAACAGTTCACCCCACAATTTAAATTCTGTCATAATTTACCTACCTTCATTCAAAACCAATATGACTTTCTTTCCTAAGCGGAACACAAAAGGTTAAAATGTCAATGAATATTTTGGTCCATCTTTGCAATACAACTGTAGCTGATAGGGGCTCACTTTAAAGCTTCAACAAAGGATCCGAGGGTATCATAAAAATAGTCCATGTGACTTGTGCACCATATTCCAATTCTTCTGAAGGCGTACAATATGTTTTGATGAGAAACAACCCAAATGTTATTTTACAGTGAAAGTCTTATCATAAGAACTACTTTTATATTACTTTTGGGTGCTTTTTTAAGCTTTAAAGCTGAAGTGTGTAATGTGTGATTTGTAATTTGAGGCGTCCCAAACTCACACCATTGGTTGAGTCGTTGTGTCGGGCTGGACAAAGTCAGCAAAAGTCCCTTTCAAGGCAAATCAGTCTACTCAGCGGATATCTTTGGAATGCTCCTGGACAGGCTGGGCAACTATTTTCAATGTAATGGGGAAAGACCAAAATCTCCAAAACAGTTGGTCAAGATTTACAATCAAAGAACATATTTCAAATCAGTTGTTAAATCTGACTACAATGGTATCATAAATTGTGCTTCTTTAGCTCAGATCACACACAAAAAAAAAAAAAATAAACACTATTTTTCAGGCTGGTCCAGTCGTCTGAGTTGACTGACAGGCGATGTCTGTATCTAAAAGGTGACTGGCATTTTTACCTGTAAGGCAGGACTTCCTTTTCTATATCTGCCATATTAGGCGTTGCAATTTCTCCCATTTATTTTAATACAAGTTGCCATCTTGGGCTAAATATTCTTTGGGGGTTGCTCAAAACAAACAGAGGAATGTTGAAAGTGCCATAGAGCAGCATTTTTTTACACTTTTCGGGGAAATTAACCAACAAATGGCTTATTCATAGTTGTTTCTGCATATTAAGGTGGGATAGGAGAATGTTTTTTTGAATATCAAAAAATAAAAACAGCCATTGTATTCAGATTATTCGTTTACATTTTTACTTTTGTGTTCCACATAAGAGAGAAAGTCATACAGGTTTAAAATCACATGAGGGTGAGTAAATTATGACAGAATTTTCATTCTTGGGTGAACTATCGCTTTTAGTGATTCATGAGATCAGAAATGCTATTTTGACAGAGCAAACTAGGCAAACTTAACCAGCCCAAAAGGGCTCACTGCCTGAAATGTTTTCATGATATCCACTCACAGTATTACAACTGACATGATATTAATCATAATATATACAGTACTGTGCAAAAGTTTTAGGCACTTGGGAAGAATGTTGCATAGTGAGGATGTCTTAAAAAAATAATGCCATAAATCATTTTCATTTATCACTTAATGTCATACAAAGTCGAGTAAACATACAAAAAGCTAAATCAACATTCAGTGTGACCACCTTTGCCTTCAAAACAGCACTAATTCTCCTAGGTACACCTGGACACAGTTTTTCTTGGTTGTTGGCAGATAGGATGTCCCAAGCTTCTTGGAGAATTCACCACAGTTCTTCTATCTATTTTGGCTGACTCAATTGCTTCTGTCTCTTTTTGTAATCCCAGACTGACCCGATGTTCAGTGGGGGGCTTTGTGGGGACCATGACATCTGTTGCAGGGCTCCCTGTTCTTCTATTCTAATCTTTTCTATTTGTAAAAATAATGTTTGGGAGTCTAACATTTATATTTCCTATTAACACACTAAAGCTGAAGATATAAATAACCATCTTAAGACAAATGCTTTTGTGAAACATCTTATGTGCCTAAGACTTTTGCACAGTACTATAGTTCACAGTTTTACATGAGCACTTGAATGGAATGAAATAACATGGTCAGAAACATGTTCACATTACATTTATTACATTTGGAAGTACATGCACCTTAACATGCTGATTTAAATAGGTGTAAACAGTATGTATAAAACTAACAAATTCTCCCCATATTGTCAATGGCATATTTTGGGTTTGTTTGTATTTTATTTAACCCATTAAAGCAAAAGTATATCTCACCTTTATCCTGCCATACAGTTTTAGGATTCCTATAATGTTTATCCAATACACAGTAATACAGGACATCTCATTAGCGATGCCATACAAAGCACATGAACTGAACAGTCTCTGATGTTCTAATGCTAGTTAGTTAAATCTCACATGGCGTAAACAGTTCTTAAGTCAAACATATCAAAATCCTCCAAACAGAGTTACGAGATAATTTAAATACACAATTAAACAAAAGCTAAATTGTGTTAAAGGGAAAGTTCACCCAAAAATGAAAATTCTCTCATCATTTTCTCACCTCCATACCATGATCCCAGATGTGTATGACTTTCTTTTTTCTGCTGAACACAAACAGAGAATTTTAGAATTTCAGCTCTGTTGGTCCATACAATGGAAGTGAATGGTGGACAGAACATAAAATCTCCAAAAAGTCCATAAAGGCAGCATAAAAGTAATCCATAAGACTCCAGTGGTTAAATCTATATCTTCTGAAGTGATATAATAGGTGTGGGTGAGAAACAGATACATATTTAAGTCTGTTCTTTCTATCAATCTCCACTTTCACATTCTTCTTCTTTTACTTTTTGGCGATTTGCATTATTCATGTATATAGCCAGGGCTGTAGATTTATAGTTTATAGATTTTTGGTGCTTCAAAGTTCTGGCCGCCATTCACTTGCATTTTATGGATCTACAGAGCTGAGATATTCTTCTAAAAATCTTTGTTTGTGTTCTGCTGAAGAAAGAAAGTCATACACATCTGGGATGGCATGAAAGTGAATAAATGATGAGATAATTTTCATTTTTGAGTGAACTATCCCTTTATCTCTTTTTCAATGAGAACACAAATTAAGTCAAGCATATTTTTATAAAGCAAATCGAAACAACAGTTTACTACTATGAACTAATTCTTAATTTCACAAAAATGAGTGTGATCTCTTAGCTTTATCGCTTGGTGTTTTCATTAGTGTGAGAAATAAACACAAGGAAAAGTCACTGCCCCTCTTTCAAAGCACTACTTAACACAGCAGAATAAAGGAACATATAACAAATCTCTATTGCAATTTGTCATTCACTTATGACCAAAAAAGGAAAACAAGGTAATGTAACTTTCACAGTGACAAAGAAGTACACAAATTAAATAAACTACCACAGAACAGGACGGTATGGTCGATAAAGGGTGATTTCAATTTCTCAGATATTTATCATTTACAGTAACTTGTGTAACTAGTGTTAATATTTTAGAAAAGATTTTGTAATGTATGGCTCAACGATACAAAACTATCTTAAAAGAGACTCAACTCTGTTCACATGAAACTTGTTCGCACTGAATTGGTCAGATATCTAGACAGAGTCTACTAACAACAAGTGACACATTTCTTCAAAACTAAATTACAAATAAAGTCTTTGCTCTTCATGCTAAAAATGGACTAAACTAATTTTTTCCTACAATAGTCCAAAAGAGGATTATAAATTAAACAAAACAAAACACGTATACATTCCAATATCATACAAATGTACAGGCAAAAATAGTACCAAAGAGTGATCTGAACTATTGATGAGCTCAGAAAACATACATAAAAATCAGTAGCTAATTTGGTTTTAAAGGCCATGTCTATCTATGTGCCTGTAACATTTAAAAGTAAGAGAAGTGCTTGTCAGACTCTAAGATGACACCGATAATTACCCGTAATGCTATTGCCAGAGAGCTCAGTCCATTAAAATGCTACTTGCTACACTGCAGCCTACAAGATCAATGGCTTCTTGAATGTTATTAATCATGCCAGGATCAGTAGCTACAGTAGACATATGTCCTACAACTAATTAAAAAGTAGTGACAGAATTTGGAGGGGGAAAAAATTTGATTGTAATCTAAAGCTGACTCACCAGATGAAGTGTTAAAGTGTCACTTTAGTGTAAAGATGAAAAAGGTCTTGTGATAGGTTAAAATGATAATTTAGTACTATGACACAAAAAAAGTAAAATAAAACAAAAAAAAAAAAAAACAGGCTACTACATTTTCTCATATATGACATATGGGACAATGATTCCAAATGATGTAAAAATAAAAAGATTGTGGAATGTGGGAGCAGCAGTGCATGCAGATATTCTGGTCCTATAAAACATTAAGGCACCAGAGGTATCAAAAATCTAAATGTTTGTTTTTTGTTTTGTTTTTGTATTTAATTTAAAAAAATCTCTTCCAAGTATAAAGGTAGTTTCAGTGAGTGCATAAAACATACCATGGAAGAGACAGGACTGATTGGTTTCATGCTTGAGCTTCTGTCAACTTCTGCAAAAGGGGGATCTGTAGAAGATAAAATTCTGTTTAATTAATCCTTCTCCAAAATTACTGCCAGCTTATTGATATGAATTATGCAGGTGAATCATACAAAGAAATGTCTGGGTCATCTTTCAATCAAAAAAATTAAAATAAAAAAAAAAACCAGAAATTATAGTTATAATTATAGAAATTACAGAAAATAAAGCCTGATTTTAGGACCATTAAGATGATTTCTCATTACTGTGATGCAAACAAATCTCATTTAATTATCTCATTTTCACAATAAAGTTTTCTTTTTTATAATTAAAGTACAATACTAACATAATCAATACATAATTTTTAATTTCAATAATAAACTCAGCCCTCTCATTTTCAACTGCTTTTATTTTCAGCAAACGTGTAAATATTTGTATGAACATAAAAAGATTCAACAACTAAGACATAAACTGAACAAGTTTCACAGACATGTGACTAACAGAAATGGAATAATGTGTCCCTGAACAAAGGGGGGTCAAAATCAAAAGTAACAGTCAGTATCTGGTGTGGCCACTAGCTGCATTAAGTACTGCAGTGCATCTCCTCCTCGTGGACTGCACCAGATTTGTCAGTTCTTGCTGTGAGATGTTACCCCACTCTTCCACCAAGGCACTTGCAAGTTCCCAGACATTTCTGGGGGAATGGCCCTAGCCGTCACCCTCCGAGCCAACTGGTCCCAGACGTGTTCAATGGGATTGAGATCCGGGCTCTTCACTGGCCATGGCAGAACACTGACATTCCTGTCTTGCAGGAAATCACTCACAGAATGAGCAGTATGGCTGGTGGCATTGTCATGCTGGAGGGTCATGTTAGGATGAGCCTGCAGGAAGGGTACCACATTAGGGAGGAGAATGTCTTCCCTGTAACGCACAGCGTTGAGATTGCCTGCAATGACAACAAGCTCAGTCCGAGGATGCAGTGACACACCGCCCCAGACCATGACGGACCCTCCACTTCCAAATCGATTCCACTCCAGAGCACAGGCCTCGGTGTAACGCTCATTCCTTCGACGATAAACGCGAGTCCGACCATCAACCCTGGTGAGACAAAACCGCGACTCATCAGTGAAGAGCACTTTTTGCCAGTCCTGTCTGTGGGTTTGTGCCCATAGGTGACGTTGTTGCCGGTGATGTCTGGTAAGGACCTGCCTTACAACAGGACTACAAGCCCTCAGTTCAGCCTCTCTCAGCCTATTGCGGACAGTCTGAGCACTGATGGAGGGATTGTGCATTCCTGGTGTAACTCGGGCAGTTGTTGTTGCCATCCTGTACCTGTCCCGCAGGTGTGATATTCGGATGTACCGATCCTGTGCAGGTGTTGTTACACGTGGTCTGGCACTGCGATGATGATCAGCTGTCCTTCCTGTCTCCCTGTAGCACTGTCTTAGGCGTCTCACAGTACAGATATTGCAGTTTATTGCCCTGGTGACATCTGCAGTCCTCATGCCTCCATGCAGCATGCCTAAGGCACGTTCACGCAGATGAGCAGAGACCCTGGGCATCTTTCTTTTGGTGTTTTTCAGAGTCAGTAGAAAGGTCTCTTTAGTGTCCTAAGTTTTTATAACTGTGACCTTAATTGCCTACCGTCTGTAAGCTGTTAGTGTCTTTACGACCATTCCACTGATGCATGTTCATTGTTTATGTTTCATTGAACAAGCATGGAAAACATTGTTTAAACTCTTTACAATAAAGATCTGTCAAGTTATTTGTATTTTTACAAAATATCTTTAAAATGCAGTCCTGTAAAAGGGAGTTCATATAATCGCATTAAATCATTTTTTTTTTATTATTATTTATTATTTTTTCTTATGTAATTATACTGTATATATATATATTTATTGTGTGTATAATTATTTTTTACTTTTTTTTATTAATTTTTAGGCAGGGTTTTACTTGTCATGTATAATATATTGTGATAAAAATATTGATAATATTATTGTTTTTATTTATTTATTTTTCTTTTACTTTAGGGGTGAAATATGACCCAGGCATGTTCGTGACAGATTTCGTGAGATTCACACATGCCCTGTATCATTGGCACAGCATGCTTATTTAACCACTCAGGAGGCAGGAAAATGGTTAATGATTAAAATATTCTGATTGAACTGCCCATCTATGAAAATGGTTGGCCAAAAAAGTGCCTGACTATTTTATCTTGAAAGGCCTGCTTTATTTCAGAGGGTTTAATCAATAGCTGATTAGATCAAGTGCATGAATTAACTTGAGCTCTCACCTTGGACAGGTCAACACCTGGAAGTGCATTAACAGACATGGGCAGCTCAGCCAGGAGACGGTTCACTTCCCCAGTCACATGGCTGCCCTCCTCACTCAGAATAACAATCTCATTGGTCTTGGCCAGAGGAGCTGACACCTTGGCAGTGATCTGTGTGTGATGGACAGAAGTTAGGAAATCAAAATGTGACAAACAGCATTAAATATCAATACCGACCCTGTAAATCTGCATTAAGGAGAGAATACTTACATATTATAATGCATATAATAACAGTCTATATTAGGGTTGTCAACAATTTTCCCTCTTAACTTTTGTTCTTGCTGAGCAAACCCTATATCTACTGGGCTGAACCTTCAGCCACCTGGGCAGAATATTATAAAATACCAATATTTTAGTTGGTACCAATACCAGTGATATATCACAATTGTTGATATTTGAAATGTAATACCACAGTAAAAATGTTATATGCTATTATGCTGTAAAACACACTCCTTTATATTAAAAGTTAAATATTAGGGGGCCTGGGTAGCTCAGTGGTAAAAGACGCTGGCTACCACCCCTGGAGTTCGCTAGTTCGAATCCCAGGGCGTGCTGAGTGACTCCAGCCAGGTCTCCTAAGCAACCAAATTGGCCCGGCTGCAAGGGAGGGCAGAGTCACATGGGGTAACCTCCTCGTGATCACAATAATGTGATTCGTTCTCGGTGGGGCACGTGGTGAGTTGAGCGTGGATGCCACGGTGGGTGGCGTGAAGCCTCCACACGCGCTATGTCTCCGTGGCAACGCGCTCAACAAGCCACGTGATAAGATGTGCGGGTTGGTGGTCTCAGACATGGAGGCAGCTGGGATTCGTCCTCCGGCACCTGGATTAAGGCGAATCACTACGCGACCACGAGGACTTAAAAGCGCATTGGGAATTGGGCATTCCAAACTGGGTGAAAAAGGGAAAAAATACACAAAAAAAACCCAAACAAATAAAACAAGCCGTTTTCGCCCACAGAACTTCCGCTAGCTGAACGTTTTTGTTTTTCACACCATTCTCTTTACACTCTAGAGACTGTTTTGTGTGAAAATCCCAGGAGATCAGCAGTTACAGAAATACTCAAACCAGCCCATCTGGCACCAACAATCATGCCATGGTCTCAAATTTTTTCCCCATTCTGATGGTTGATGTGAAAATGAACTGAAGCTCCTGACACATATCTGCATGATTTTATACATTACACCACTGCCACATGACTGGCTGATTAGATAATCGCATGAACAAGCAGATGTACAGGTGTACCTAATAAAGTGGCCGGTGAGTGTATATGTGTTTTTTCACAAATTGATAATGTGAATTTTTCACCTTGTTTATACACAAGATTTCATTCAAAGCTTCAGCTCCACAGTGGAAAAAATTTACATTCATATGAACTCATGCATACAGCTCTTATTCAGGAAAATCTCTAGGTTTTCTCACACACTTGAGTCACCATCTGCGCAGATGTTTTTTCTGTCTGAGCAGGAGCAACATCAGAAGTAGAGGGGAACAGAAGTTGTCACAATTCTAAAGTATCAGTAGCTCACACCAATGCCAGGGAAATTTCACTAATCTCAATATGCAACTTAGACTCATAGAATGAACGTTTCTATAACTTTTTACAAACTGACTTTTACATGCCGCGTTCTACGTTTCACCGCAGTTTCCTGGTGAAATGAACACTAGAGGTGCTATAACAACTGTGTGTTTCATTCACTCTCACATAAATCACAAGTACAATGGCTGATTATGACTTTATAAACACTTATTTTTCACTCTGTTAGACACACACTGCTATGTTATGATATCGAAACACTTTTGCTACAACGCATCATTTGAAAAACAATAGATTTTTACACTTGTATTACAGACTCGCCTACATTGACACACTTATTCCAACATGATTAGCTTCTGCAGTAGCTCACCTCAATGAGTGTTTGACTTTCAACTCGAAAGACCATGGTTTGAGACCAGTCAGGCATGCAAGCTGACACGTGAGACGAAAGTGTAAAAGAAGTGTCACAAGATGACGTATTTGCTTCAGAAAATGTACTTTTCATTTCTCATTTTGTTTTTGGACAGTATCAGTTAGGTTAAGGTGTTGGTTTAGGGTATGTCAGTTTTGTTTACCTCTCATTTTATTTTAGATCACTATTGGTTAGGTTTAAGTTAAAGTTTAACTTAAATATTATAATATTCACCTTAAAAACCTTGTCTGATTACGACACCATTTTACTCACTTTTGGCGCCCCTCACTGGACAATTCACTGGAAAACTGCAGACAAACGTGTAATAAAGCACATAATTTCATTTTTGCAAAAATGTTGCCACGGTCACGTAATGTTTATTAGACCAGTTTTGATGCCACATCATTAAAAGATAAAGAATAAAATAAATATTAACAATTTTAATTAAAACATGTTGCTTTGAAGTATTTCTCAAAGTTTTTTAAGTAATTATTCAAGTTAACATAAATAAATTAATAGAGTGTTTTTCTCTCTTTCTTGTCATTATAATTGTTTGATTACTAACATTTTTAATTATAAACATGTTTTTTTTTTTTTTTGTATAGACTTGGTCCTGAAGTACCAGTACTTTTGACATCCCTATTCCAAATAATACATTTTCTAATCTAAGCCATCTCTGTTAAACAGACAGAAAAAGTTCCTTCACCTTGGGCAGTGCTTCTAGGATGAGGGCAGTCTTGGCAGCATCTCCGTACTGCTGGTAGGCCTCTGCCTTCAGCCTCATTCTCTCTGCCTCGGCTTTTCCCACAGATGAGATAGAGCTGGCCTCTGCCTCTCCAATCTTCTTGGTCTTCTCTGCCTCTGCCTGAGCATACAGAATTTTCTTCAACCTGTCCAGTAGTACAAATACAATACACTTTATTTCAGTCAGATCACCACATACATAAAGGGTATCTGATTAATCAAATGCCCTATTTGGGTTTGTCACAATGCAAAAAATGCTTTAAGCAAATTATAATGTTTTTACGGTGATACACATTTTTTGTCTTGATAGGCTTTGTGAGATTCATTCAATAGGTATAAATAATCATCTGAATTAATAATTAGAAAAGTACAAATGTGTTTGTAATGTTAGCCATACAAACATAATTCAGGACAATCCAAACACACTCACTTCCGTCCTTCTGCCAGCTGCTGCATCTTGTAGGCCTCAGCCTCAGCAGGGCGTTTAACCGTAGCGATCAGCTCCATCTCTGTCCTTTCAATTTCTTTCTCCTCAATGGTGATCTGCTTTTTCCTCTGTACCACCTCAATCTCAATCTCCTCCAATCGGATCTTCTGCTGCTCTTTAGCTGCCTGCAGTTCATAGGCCAGCTGTGCTTCGGCTTTCTGTGTGGAGGAGACACAGGTCGAAAAGTTCACCATCACTCTCATCTCAGACAAAAGGTCTATTCACACCAAGATCCAACTGAATCTTTGTTTGGCTAAATGATAGCCCAATTCACTCTGCGCTGCACTGATTGACGATCTGATCTGATCTGATCTAAAAAATAAAAAACTTGGTCTGTCGGACGCCAATGTTAATGCCTATCCTTCATGGTGTGAATAAGTCCAAAGACATCCTCTGTTTCTGTTCAAAATCTTGTTTGCGGCAAATATTTGCTCATGGTAATCAGCTGATGACCGTGGATACAAATGAGAGAAATCAAACCCAACCTTAGTGTCCACTTCTTGATTGAAAGCAGCTTTCTGCAGCTCCAACTCTCGCTTGGAGTCGGCCATTTTAGTGTCTGCCAAGAACTTGACGTCCATCATTTCTTTCTTCATTTCAGCTTCCTGAATAGGGACAACAGAGAAGCCAATGTACGTCTCACATCTAATGGATAAATGCACCAGCACTATAGAGAGTGAAGCCACAAGTCTCTTACTCTAATCCCTGCATCTCTTTCTGCCTCGGCCACCCCGATGTCCGCGTCCCTTTGGACAGCCGCCGTTTGCGTCTTCCCAAGAGCGCTCAGGTAGTCAAGCTTATCATACACATCCTGTAAGGAAGGACAAGTGTCCGGCAGTGATTAGGAAATTATACTTATCATTCAAAATGTTAAGATTTATATCATTGTGAGAGTTTTCTGTTGCTTTTTACGCTAGAACTCCTGCATTTATACTTTATGAACAGCTAATTAAATTCATGATTATACTGTACAACCAATGGCTATGTACTATAGGTGCACAAATGGAAAATTGATAAAGCACACCAAGCATCTTTTGGGTCTTATCACCACTGCCATTGACCGTCTAATGCATATTTTACACAAAAATGATAAGCACTTTCTCAAACTGGCAAGGTCTGATTTGATTGGCTGGCTTAGATGCAATTTTCAGGAGCCAGGGTGCACAGGATTTTACCAGTCTGCCTGGAAACAAAGTCCTATTTACAAGGTAACAAGCTGGTACAATGAATGCTTTTGAGGATGAACAAATCACTGGATTTGCTAAAGTATGCCAGGTTTGTGGCATTCAATCTTTGAAAGATATTCAGAGTTTTATTTGAGGAACTTCGTAGCAAGTTAACAAGATATCCACAAGCATAACTGTGTAATGCAAATATATAAATTTGAGTTCGAGTTTGAGTTATTCTGGTATGTGCCTGTTAATAAAAATCGCGTAAAACAAAACATACTGTGGTTGGTCGGTTTACATGTCAGTCAGACAATCTCTTCCTCTCCAAGTTCTTCTGGGGCAGAATAAGCTGAATAAGTTGCCCAGAATTTATGCATATCTCTGTGAGACTAGAGTGAAGTCATTGGCCCTTAGTTTACTCACTTTAATTGTGAAGCTCAGGATCTCAATGCCCATTCGACCCACATCAGGAGCTGCGACTTCCCTCACCAGTTGAGCAAACTGATCTCTGTCCTGGTAGATTTGCTCCACAGTTAAGGTACCTGTTGTTATAAAATCAACAAAACATTAGCTTCACAGAATCACATTTGAATGAGTTTATTATAAAGGAGGTTATTATTATAATGGTTAGATATTATTAACCTAAGATTGAACGTAAATGTCCCTCCAGGGTTTGCAGGACAACACCTTTGATTTCCATGACAGACTTTCCCAGAAACTGCTCACAGGCAACAGCCAGCAAGTCATGGTCAGTCATAACCTTGACCTAAAAAAAAGACATTGCTAGCATTAAAGATGGTCTATCATGTCAAATTGGATTTCCCTTGCTCTTTTGAAATTAAAATGCTTGATGTGCTTTGTAAACTTACTGTGACTTTCATACCTCAAACATTCCTTCTGTTTCAAAATGTACATTTATTGAAACTTCTGCAAAAATAACTTGTTCTAAACTTCTGCAACTTTTTTGACATCAAACAGATGACTACATTAACACATGAACACCCACAATGACATATCAACAACGCTCATTTGGTGTTCAGAAACTTGGCCCACAAAGTCACGGTGAAGTAATAAGAAGGAAGTAGGACAGATCCTATAAGACAATATAAGAAATTAACACCAGAAGAAGATAAATTATTCTAGCTGTAAAATAACTAATGCTAAAAGTAAGATTTTGGGGAATTTCGCCAAGCATTGAGCTGGCTGTGGGTAGCACCTGCAGCTCTTCATTTCCTTCCAAAGGATCCAAACATCAAGAAAGAGAGGTTAAAGTTTTGTGATTGTTTCATGACAATGTATCTGTCACAATGTAATCCAGGCTTTTCAAAGAGCCTTACAAAGAAGATGAGGCAGCGACAACTACATTGGAAACAGCAAACTACGAATGTCAGTGGGTTGTCTGAACGACTAGTCGTGTAAAGGAATCCATGTGTAATTAGGTGATATGCGGGTGCTAAGCACCGCACTTAAATGTTGTAACTAATGAATATTCATCAATAAATAGGCTAAACAACTATAACCTCTTATTGCACAAAACCATCAAAGTAAGAAAAGTAAGAAATAATCAAGGCTCCAATACAGTGCAGAACAAAACCGCTTGTGCACATCCTGAATGCAGAATGACGTGCTTCAGTGTAACTGGAGTGCTTCAGGGTGATCCTCGCTGTGCATTAAAAGGCGCATAACTGTAAGATTGCGGGTACAAGACATCTAGTTCACGACATCAGTTTAAACCATTTTTACAGCAACTATTTATTTAAACAGTTTCAGACAGAATCAGAAAAATCTTCAATTTCTCCAAAGCACCTCACAAATATGGGAACATCATTCACAGCAGAGCATTTAATGTCTGACAGTGATCGTCTTGAAATGTATTGTTGATACGGCTCTTTGCTGTAACAGCAGCGGTGCATAAAAAGACTAAACCTAAAACATTAAAGAGACAAAACGTCTTGCAGAGGGTTTTATTGTGCTGACTGTTATTCACTATTAAGCACAGCAAGCTATAATCATGCAAAAATGCTCCCTGAGAAGTGGTGTCTCTCAATTAATTTGAGAATTGTGTCCTTCATTAAAACCACCACCACTAAAAATATTTTTTGACCCCACTAATCAACCACTCGGTTGTTGAACGACTTGATAAGTTGACCAACCTGGCACGTCCCTAAAGAAAATCCACAATCCTTAAGTGTTGTTACTCATTTCACATGTGAAAAGGGCCTTTACATACAAGTCTTAAAAGAATATCAAAACAATGGTTGTTTAAGAAACCTTGACCACGCTGGCTACCACCCCTGGATTTCGCTACCTCGCTAGTTCGAACCCCAGGGCATGCTGAGTGACTCCAGCCAGGTCTCCTAAGCAACAAAATTGGACTGGTTGCTAGGGAGGGTAGAGTCACATGGGGTAAACTCCTTGTGATCGCTATAATGTGGTTCGTTCTTGGTGGGGCACGTGGTGAGTTGAGCGTGGTTGCCGCAGTGGATGGCGTGAAGCCTCCATACGCGCTATGTCTCCGTGGCAACGCGCTCAGCAAGCCACGTGATAAGATGCGCGAGTTGATGGTCTCAGACGCGGAGGCAACTGGGATTCGTCCTCTGCCACCCGGACTGAGGCGAATCACTACGCAACCACGAGGACTTAAAAGCACATTAGGAATCGGGCATTCCAAATTGGGAGAAAAAGGGGAAAAATCCAAAAAAAAAAAAACCTTGACCAGCATAATAAATGGACTTCTTGTTAAAAATATGATTTTATATTGTGTAACAATGACACACTATAGCGTAACAGTGCCCGCCCACTTTTTCAACCATCTTGATTCCAGAAGTATTTTTCCCATTCATTTCTTCCATATGGATTTCATTAAATCCTTCATGAAAGGAGATCTAAGCCATGAACCAAACCGGTGAGCTCCAAGGTGAATAGAACCATTACAAACTTTGATTTGCAGCAACAAATTTTTGAAAATCAGACAAAAAGACAAAGGTACAAGAATGTGTACTTAATGTCTTTCCTGGGGGCATGAACTACAATCCCATGAAGCATTGCGAATGACAAAATCGAATTAAAAATGATGGAAAAATACAAAACTGTTAATTTAAAGAAACAATATGTTTTGATTTTGTTGCAAAATAAATCGATTTTTACAAGCACAAAGTAGTGTGCAGGGAGACCGACTCAATTGCGTCATTCACAGTGCCTGATGGGAATGGGTGGTCGCTGCTGAGCTTGTCTGGCACACTTTGTTCACCGCAATTATCTGATTGGTGGATCATTTCCCTTCAGGATCACGGGTAGTATAGTTCTTCACAAGATATTGCACTATTAAACATGATTTTTTAAATGAACTGGTGGCCTTAAAAGAAGCATATACCATCGATTGACAACCTCAGAGCTCACGGTAGGTCTTTGAAGGTTATTTTGTTTTTTTAATCTATCCCCCTATGGAGAAAATCATGGGATTTTTAGTTCCGGAACCTGACTATTGCGCTATATACTTGCTATTTACATATTCCAGGCTACATAAATCTCATTTCTACCTTGCTGCACAGTTTAACACACATGAGATTCTTGATGAGTTGGTCAGGTGTGATTAGAATTCGAACTTAACTCTGCAAGATGGTAGATCTCCAGGAGTAAGACTGACCATCCCAACATATACATTTGAGTGTTTATGTACATCTACGAACAGAAATGTAATAATATGTGCAATAACACAATAACAAATATAGCTGTGGTTGGACCGTGACAGAATTGCTATGTTCGGAGCATCCTACTATACTCTTAATATTTCTTCAGTATATAGATAAGGCAGAAATAGTAAGAGTCCTAGTATGCTATTCCGAACTTAGTCAATGCTTACTTGAGCAACCCCTGTAACTGTGATAGCAACTCCCTCGGCTGTCTCCACATCTTCACACTTTGGCTGTAATGTCATTATCTCGAGTGTAATTCTGGGGACAAAATACCAGAGGGTAAACAAACATACCCTCAACCACAAGTAAACTATGGTTAAAGCAAGAAAAACCGGATTTTCAAACGTTGCTAGCATTGCAGAATTCAAACAATGGGACAAAAAATGGCATGGACAACAAGCGGAGTTGATTGGAAGAATGCATTCAGTGAATGTTAAATAGAAAAGCATGATCGATCCAGAGATAAATTCATAGATCAGCCAGTTCAGCTGATCATGGAAATGACCAAACAGGAATAATTCCAAATTACTGTTTGAACAACAGTGGATGCAAGTTAAAGTTACTGCAAAAAAGACCTCTAAAAAGAATGTACAGCTGAACTGGTTTGACAAACACCCCTGGCAAGGTGCAGCCTTTAGTTTTCTAAGGTCAAGCAAAGCATGCATTGTTATAGTGAACTTCTGCAACTGCAACACATGGTGAAATATGATCTTGTGATCCTCCGTTTATTTGACTGGCATTACCTTTGAGTGTCAGATATAAGCCACCATGCCCACGCCCAGCCTCCCACCACATATATCTTCTCATCAGACTCAAAACAGGCACCTGCATGAGAAAAAAATAAAAAATAATAATATTCAAATCTACAACAGTGTGACTGCAGTAATAATCTCCAATGAAAAAGTCAAACATTACAAGAAAATTAAAAGTGTGAACAGAGATCAATGTTGAATTAAACTTGACATTAACTGGGACAAAGTACTGTGGCAGTACCATGGCATCAGATGGTAATACCATGATACTTTGATATAAATCAGGCACTGAATGTTTAAATATGTATGCACTATGTGTTTACATGATACTTCTGGGTACTTTAAAGATTACATGGAAAAGGCAATAAATAAATAAAGTACATGCAATGTATTGCCATGGTGCATGTTTAAAAAATAAAATAAAAAATAAAAAAACATGCTCATTTTGGGTTAGAGCCATTACTTTTGGAAAAATCAGTGAAGCCACAACAGATCACTAAAGTGGCTGTTTCTACGACTATATGAGTTTAATCTAATGAATGGCTTTCAGGAATATTAAATACAAATGGACTGTTAGAGCGTAACATAATACACCTAGCAAACATAGTGGGAATTAATGAGGGACATTTTTTGCTATCACTGAAAATCACATTCCAATACGAAAATAAATAAATACAAACGTCACTTGAATTCATGCCAACTTTTGGAAATTATTTCATTTTGGGAAATTGAATATATAAGCGACTTATATAATTGAAAACATGAATGTAGCTAAATGCAGCTAGCTAAGACACAACAGTTTGACATTATTTTCCTCATAATTCACAATACACGCGAAAGCAAACGTTGAAACATAAACTTTAATACATATTCACTGCAGGAATCGCATAAAAATATATTTTTTAAAGGCCCTCATTACAAGCACATACATCAGGATACCTGATACAACGAGCGCTTCATTCGGTCCAACAGTCAAGCAGCTACCCATACTGGCATTTAATACACATTAATAAGTCCTATATCATCAGTAAATCTGTAACAGTTTATCTAGTGGCCTTTTAGGAGTCCACCGCCCTAGTGAGAGAATAAATGTTTGTCAACACAGGCGACACTGCCCACCTCAGGAAGTAAGGGAGGTGCGCGTTAATGTGTGGCTGTGTGTTAAATCCTAGTGAGCTGCCTAACTAAACAGCACTACTGGACACTCGTTTGGAACGTTCGAACGCTCCTAAGTGCTGTCTAGGTAGGCCGCTCATTAGGTTTGAATACTTGGCCGAAGTGTTGTCACGATTACTGTAAATACTGACTGTATTCATGCCTCATGTTCTATACAATATACTAGTGTCTTTTTACAGATTACAATATGGACAAATCGAGTGCACTGCACAAATTATATCATGTTTTATTAGTTCTAAAACAGTTTATAATATCTTCTCGCCATTTAAAGGTGGATTCAGTATTTTATTTTGTGTGTGTGTGTGTGTGTGTGTGTGTGTGTGTGTGTGTGTGTGTGTGTGTGTGTGTGTGTGTGTCGTCTTAGACTTACACTGACACCTAGAGGTGTGGATGCATTGACAGGCTTATCACGTGTTCTTAGCATTCCTGTTCCAAGCGTTCATCTCATGTAAGTTGACACGATTTTATACATATGTTTCAAAATTAAAATTAATTTCTTTAGGAATATTTTTTTTTAAATGAGGAAAATATTACTGATTGCACCTTTAATGCGTGATTTGATTTGAGAGGCTTGAAAAGCTACATTTTGCAGTTGAGCTGTGGCAAGTTATTACCCTTACAAAAAGTACTGTGGTTGTACCATAGTACATTGATTGTATCTTTTGGTAATAGTACCATGACACTTTGATATATTGTACCATGGTACTTGATAATTACTATATTCATGTACCATGGTATTTACAAAGGTATTTACCATGGTATTGACAAATGTACTTTAAAGAACAGAATGGTACTATCATGGTATATTTCCAACACAACATGGAAGTACCATTGTACTATGTCCCAAAAAAACATTGGAGTATCATACTTTTGCCACTTTTTTGTTGTGCAGTGATTTTCATAAAAGCAGCTGCCAAATACAAAGGCTTTGGTGATTAACAAGACAATCAATCCATTTGTTATTTCTATGATCAGGATTAGAAAAAGATGGTCACATGTTTAGTAGGATACAAGTCATTTAGAAACAGGTTAATGGCAGAGGGAAAACTGGTAAGCATTTAAATGTTGAAGGAAACTGGAACAACAGGAAGATAAAGTATGGTGTGTGTGTGTGTGTGTGTGTGTGTGTGTGTACGAGTGTATGAATCTCACGAAAACATAGAACATATCCAGGTCATATTTCAGCCCAAAGTCAAGAGAAAGTAATAAGACCATACTTTCCATGCAGACAATGGCTGTTTTAGGAATATTAATAGTTTTTGAACTGTGACCATTTCTGTAATGCAAAAAAAGAAAAAAAAAAGAAAACCATATTATTTAAATTGTGAAGTGTGATAGAAAGTGTTTGTATTCATTTATTATGTACATTTAAATTTATGTTTAGTCATTTAGCAGACAGTTTTATCCAAAGCGACTTACAAATGAGGATCATAAGCAATTCGTCATACAAAAGCCAACAATATCTGCAGTATTGAACTGCCAAGTACTAATAGTAGCTAGAATAGTACAGAAGCTATAGAGCAGAAGAAATAAAACAGACACAGAGGGAACAGATTTTTTTATATTAAATAGTGCCTTATGCTTGTGTATTGGTTAAGTGCTTGTAGAAGAGATGTCTTCAGCTGTTTATTCATTCAAAAATATATTTTCCAGTATTTATATATACACATCCAACACTCAGAATTAAAAAAAAAAAGACTTACACATTTCAATTTCATAACAAAATTCCATCATATTGAATTGTGTAATTTTAAACTAAATTATTATTATTATTATTTAGTTTATCTTTATTTAGTTTTGTTTTTTCAATTTTATTTTGTTAAAGATTATGATGGAATTTTGTTATGAAATTGAAATTATTGTGTATAAATAAAACATGTTTAACAGTATTTAAAAAATATATTGTATTAAAGTAATAAAAATAAAAATAGAAATCACAATAAAAAATAATGGAAATTACAAACAAAATGGGGGGATCTTAATCATTATGAAACTAATGCCACAGAAGTTGGCTTTATTTTCTTTTACTTTAGAAAATACATTTTTGGTTAGGTTTATTCAAGTATGCTGTAGGCCTAGTTTTATTTACAAATTGTTTATTTGTAAGATCCTAACTGTGTGAAGAGTTGGCCCTAAAGAATTCTAGTTTGGCCCCTGTGACGTTGGTTGGCCAAATGTAAATTTTCCGTGAATACTGATATGCTGCCAGCCCCTATTTACTGGTTTACTGTTTACTACTTATTTATTGTTGCTCTTAAACCAAATCGAACGTCACTTTACTGCACTGTCACTGTCTACATAACTCGTACACTATGCTCTACCTCAGGTCTTCTCTCAGTACCTCCTTTCCAATGTTTTTTCTTTACATGTAGAGATTTTTATTCCCACTTTTTTCATTAACAATTTGTTTAACTTCTATTTACTATTCAAGCCTACATATACAAGATTTGTATTACTCTTATGCCTTTATATATGTGTACTGAAAGTGAAAGTGGAGATTTATAGTAAAAGATTACATAAATATTGATCTGTTACTAACCAATATTTATTATATCGCTTCTGAAGAAATGGATTTAACAACTCGAGTCTTATGGATTACTTTTATGCTGCTTTTATGTGCTTTTTGGAGCTTCAAAGTTCTGGCCACCATTCAGTTGCATTATAAGGACCTACAGAGCTGAAATATTATTCTCTGGGATGGCATGAGGATGAGTAAACGATGAGAGATTTATTTATTTTGGTGGGGGGAGGTGAACTGTCCCTTTAAACTGGACAAAAACGATTGATAAACCAACATGACAATGTTATTCCAATTCAATAGGTGGCGCGTTAAACACAAATTATATTCGCTTCTCGACCTCAGCGAGGAAGACGCGTGGGAAAAGCGTATTGCGCATGCGCGGGTTATAGGCTGCAGCAGTGGGCACTGGGCAGCAGCAGTGACTAGACAAGCGCTTTATCGACACAAGGAGAGCACAGGTGCCGAATAACCCACCAAAATGCTCGTTTAAAGAATCGCACGTCTCATCCCGAAGCCAGAGAGTAAGTTTCCCTTTTCGACACATCATATCTGTTCATTTTAATGCGATTTTAAGAAACTGCGAGTTGAAAGCCGGGCAGTGGCTCGCACAAAGAAGACAGAGGCTATATGCTAGTGGCAGTAGCAAGTACAGACGCTGAGATATCAAGACAGGCTCTCAGATCTCACACTAATCACCATTAACTTTAGCTTTAGCCTGCTGGCTAGTTAGCTGGGCTTTAAATGGACACAACAAACATCCAATCAGCTGGTTATATCACTTCCACCGTTGGTCCAAAGGATAGATGTGAGTCCAATGTACTGCAGTGACCCAAAATAGTGTGTGTGTGTGTGTCTGTGTCTTTAGATCATTTTTGTGTATGTAGCTTGTGGCTAAGCAAAGTTTGGTGGCTAGCTGATTTATTTTAGGGTGGATGATGCAGCAAAGTAAAGATCTGCACTTTGAACTTAAGATGGTTCAGTTTTATGCTTAGCTAGTCATATTGATAATGATTTGTGTTCCAGATTACCACAATAAAGCTCAGCTCCTTCAAAGCCTCTTTTGTCTTTTATTAAGTAAGTGCGTATTTACAGTATGTGTGTCAGCTTAAATTCAAGCCAGACATATAGCTGAGAGTTGCTGTCCATAGTGTATTTGCTTTGGAAAAAGCTTTGAGCTGTGAGTTTGGCTAGATTTTGAACACTTTTCAAAGGTTTTTGATAAACTACTTGGAGATCACCAACTAAAAATATCTCCATTTATTGGTCCATTTTGGGGTGATATGAGAAGGGATACATGGGTTGGTTCTCTGATTCATAATTGATCCAGTATACCAGAGTGTTTTAGAGCTTGTGTGTCAAAGCTTCAGCTGATAACACCTCCTTCACTGTAAAATTAAAAGCAGCTACTAGATGATAATAGCTTGGGGCGGGGTGGTTGGAGGAACATGTCAGGCTCTGTCTCGACTGCCCATTTTGACACCTGCACATCTCAGATTGGAGGAGTCAGCTGGGAGCATGTGGCCTGTGGTCGTGTTGCCGCATCCCCTGCCGTGCCCCTGGGCACCTGCCAGGCAGACGGGAGGATGCGTTTGCATCGCACTCCTGACACTCAAACTGCAGGGTGTGCACTGTAGGCCCTGACACCAGCTGTTTCAGAGATCCATTTAAAAAGGTCATGGATGAATGCATGGTATTTAAACAAATGGCTACAATGAGGCAATTACAGAGCTCTATTGCACCAGCGTTTGATGTATGTTCAGGTAAGTTAGCTTTGGTAGGGCCTTTGAATACTACTGTGATGGCTGTTTTTCTTGCTGCGGGCTGTAAATCATGTCATTTGTTGACCATCAAACTCAAGTCAATATTACTTTGCTTGTTCAGAAATTCAAGGTGTGCTGATATTTGATTACTGCTTCTCACAGCTTGATGTTCTGCTTCTCTGTTGCTCCGAGCCACCACTAATTAAACTAGAAGTTTCCCTGTAATAATTTATTACACATTAACTCTCATTGTAGTGTGAGTTCCATTAAACCTACACTTAAAATTGGACCTAGGGATAGTACATCAAAAAAGTCGTTAATTCACACTCATGTTCTTCCAAACCTGTATTTTTAAGGAGATATTAAGCAGAATGTTAGCCTCAGTAATCATTCACTTTTATTGTATGGAGAAATGCAATGAAAGTAAATGACGACTGATGTAGGGCTGGGTATCGATACAGATTTCCAGACTTTGATTCGATTCTGATTCACAAGCTTTCTATTCTGAATTTTTCTGGTGTATTTCTGTTATAATGTCCATTTTGCCTACATATGAAATAAATTCTCTCTCAGCTAATGCTGTAAATTATACAGGAAACCTTCTTACTTTGTACATTTAAAAAAAAAAAATTCATAAAAAAAATTAACATCAGGGCCCAAACTATGCTGTTGATTTGCAATTTATTTAACAGATATAATAAACACAACCAAAACTGTAGTAAACTTTAAAGTATAAGATCGATCTTTGGATTTTAAGGCTGAATATTTGGATTGTTCAAATGAAGGTTAATCGGAAAATCTGAAATTTTACTCGGCCCTAGACTAAGGCAATGTTTTCCAGCTGCCTAACATCTCCATTGGATATAGCCAGTGTTCCCCTCTGAGAAGAAAAGAGCTAATGTTCCTTTTTTTACACCATGTATTTTAAGAGATGGATGTTATGAATTCATTTTTGCTTCTGATGTGACTGCTTCCTTTGCAGTGTGATGAGGAGTACAAGTCCAATGTTACATTAGTCTCGATGTGACATGCTGGCCTGTCTGCCGGTATCAGACCCCTCCCTCGAGCTTCTCTCTCACACGCAGATGAACACTGGACTTCAGAAATGTAAGCTCTCATTAACACCCTTAATTACAACAGAAATTAACATTGTTCTGATTAGACTATATGCTTTGGAGAGTAGTATGTACATTTGACCTAGTTTATCTTTCTATGCCTTTGTTAGTGAATAAGCTTCTTGGCTCTCTTCTGTTTGGGCCCTGATAAGCAGTTACTGTAAATGCTACCATACGAGCTCCACATTCCTTGAAATACCCTTCATTTTCATCTTGTCTCGCTCACAGGGGACACTACACAGAGGATGAGATCAGCACACTATCCTTCCCCAGCGGAATTGGATGCCTATGCTAAGAAAGTTGCCAATAACCCACTGACTATAAAAATCTTCCCCAATAGCGTGAAAGTACCTCAGAGGAAGCATATCCGCCGCACCGTGAACGGTCTCGACACTTCCAGCCAGCGCTACAGCCCCTACCCGCCTCAGGTCAACACCCGAACGGGCCTTTTGGCCATCGTCAAAGTCCCCGTCAAAGGGATTCTCAAGGACATTGAGGGCGGCCGAGCCCGATTTCTCCCCAAGCTCATCATGAACCCGCACACTGGGCTTTACGCCAATCCCAGCACTTTAAACGTTCCTCACACTGTTCCACACCTTCAGACTCTGTCTCAGTTGCAGCCTCCTTTAGGCCAGAAGAGTCTCACTCACTCTCAGGTCTTGCAGGCCCACTCTCAATCCCTGCAGCAGCAGAAGGCCAGTTTACAACCGCAGCAGAGCCTGGCCCATCAGGAGGCTATTCGTCAGAGCCAGGCTCACCAACAGCCAGTACCGCACCATGCTCTAAACCACCAACAGACTCTCATGCAGCAGTTGCCCGGTCAGCAGGGACTCCGGCATCTGTCTGATATGGCGCAGACGGTAAACCTGCAGCATTCCCAGGGTTTCCCTCAATCCCAACCGGTGCCACAGGCCAGTTGTGCTGGCCCATCAGCCCCCGGGGGCTTACAGATGCCACGCAAGCTGCCCGATGCTGATGCCCCTCCCAATGTGACTGTGTCTACCTCAACCATCCCGCTGTCCATGGCTGCCAGCCTGCACCAGAACCGGCCCAGCGATTTGAACCGCATCGTCAATCAGATCAACCAGTTCTGCCAGGCACGGGCTGGCATGGGCTCTACCTCTGTGTGTGAAGGACAGATAGCCAACCCCAGCCCCATTAGCCGCAACCAGCTCATTAGCGCGAGCTCCCGGGTGTGCACCCACAACCCTGTCATGGGCCCTCTGCCTTCTTGCATCCTTGGTAACTCGGACAAAGCTGGTCCCACCCCATCCCTACCACTGCCCAACATTACTGCTATGAATAGGATGCCTGTTTACCATAGTGACATGAAGCAGCAGCAGTCTCAGCCACAGTTACCACAGCAACAGCGTCATCAGGGTCCTTGGGGTGGCCAGCACCAGCTGGCACACCTTCAGCACCTTCCCGAGGGAGCTCACCAGGGCAAGAACCTGCCCAGAGAAGCCCTGGTGGGGCCTAGTGGGTTCCTGACGAAGGGCATGAGCTACCCACAAGAAGTGTGCATGGGTCATCCCTTCAACTTGAAGCCCCCTACAGACAAACCGACGCCTTCTCCTCCAGTCAATGGGATGCCAGGTGGCATGAGTTACAGCAACAGCCACTACATGCAGCCTCCTTGGAACAGCATCTTACCAACACCAAACAGTGACAGCTCAGGGTCCCAAGACCTTGTGGGGCCGTTCCATGGGTGCCTCTCAGGAGCCTCCATAGACTGTACCCCCGGAGTACAGTACAGGACCGGGGCGGCCACCTCCAGCCAGACAAACCTGATGCAGACCATGGAGTACATGGGTGGCGACTTCCAGACGGCTTGTTTCAGAGCGCAGAATACTGGCACAATGGCAAAAATGCGCAGGGTCGCAGATTCAGGTGATAGTAGAAATGTGCACATTCACCACCCAGGGTACAGATGAGCTGCGGCCATTTACACTAGTCCTGAGTTAGTGTAAGTCAGGTGACGTAAGGAAAAGTCCCCTCCTCCCTATTTTGTTCTCAGTCTTGCAAGTGATCTACTGAATGTTTCCTGTTCCGTGACTACCGCAGAGCTGAACCCCCCCACCCCCCCATCGTACTCATGAATCCATGTGCCACTTTGCTGTAATTTTATTTGGTTTAGATTTGTTAAATAAGTAGCCTTTGGACAAATGTAGGCATGTATTTATTCTTTTCTTTTCAGAAAACAGCCATAAAAGCATCAGTTTGTTGGATTAGCACTGTTTTGTCCATTCCTATCTGGTCTGTATACACCGATCAGCCACAACATTAAAACCACCTGCCTAATATTGTGTAGGTCCCCCTCATGCAGCCAAAACAGCGCCAACCCTGTTATTTGAGTTACTGTAGACTTTGTCAGCTTGAACCAGTCTGCCCATGCTCTGTTGACCTCTCTCATCAACAAGGTGTTTCCATCCGTAGAACTGCCGTTCACTGGATGTTTTTTTTTTTTTTGGCACCATTCTGAGTAAATTCTAGAGACTGTTATGTGTGAAAATCCCAGGAGATCAGCAGTTACAGAAATATTCAGACCAACCCGTCTGGCACCAACAATCATCCATGCGATTATCTAATCAGTCAGTCATGTGGCTGCAGTGCATACAATAATGCATATACAGGTCAGGAGCTTCAGTTAATGTTCACATCAACCATCAGAATGGGAAAAAAAATGTATTTCAGTGATTTGGACCATGACATGATTGTTGGTTCCAGGTGGGCTGGTTTGAGTATTTCTGTAACTGCTGATCTTCTGGGATTTTCACGCACAACTGTCTCTAGAATTTACTCAGAATGGTGCCAAAAACAAAAAACATCCAGTGAGCGGCAGTTCTGTGGACGGAAACGCCTTGTTGATGAGAGAGGTCAACAGAGAATGGCCAGACTGGTTCAAACTGACAAAGTCTATGGTAACTCAGATAACTGCTCTGTACAATTGTGGTAAGAAGAATAGCATCTCAAAATGTTATTCTGAGATGCGGGTTTGCGCTGTTTTGGCGGCACGAGGGGGACCTACACAAAATTAGGCTGGTGCTTTTAATGTTGTGGCTGATTGGTGTAATTTGAAAGGAAAAATTTACCACACAAAATGCACATTAATTTGCTTCCTTCTTGGCAAAAGCCATTTGTATGAAGTTTAGGCCTAGTTGAGATTTGAAATACTAACTGTTAACAGGTTGATCTTATTCACTGAAGACATTCAAGGGGTGCCATGATACTGAGATATTTGGCTGTTTCTTCCATCTAAGCTAACAGCTTACATGTACAATGTACAGAGGTTGATTTTATTTTTCCCCTGTTAATGTTTACATATTGTGCTTTTGAAACTAATTCTGAATCGATATGAAAGTGCAAACTGATACTGGGATATGCACACATGACAAGACTGTTTCTTTTTCAGACTGTTGAACATGAATCAGGTTAAAGTCTTGGATGGAAATGTTACACTAGGGCTGTGTCAAGCCACATTGTGTAAAAGGATGATCCTAACTTGAAGTGTCAACTAATGCTTTTCTTTTTTTATCGTTTATTGTTTTGACTATCCTATTAGATTTGTTTAAATGGAGATGGCTGTAGACTACAGTTGCTGTGGGACTTGTGCTGTGCCCTAATTGCATAGCTTAGAATTTTATTTTGTTTCTCAATTTAATTGTTACTACTTGAATTTCATTGGAGAGTGTGTGATGTCAGGCTCCTACTCACTACAGGTCTTGCAGTGGACCAATGTTTAAAGGATGACCCAAATTTTCCTTTTGGAAGAATTCTATCATCCTCTCATGTGTTAGTTCGTCATGAAAGGAAAGATGTCCTTGACCATAATTGGATGATGGAAGTGTGTCGATGTCAGCGCAATATAAATGAGCACCACAGGGTTAGCCTGTGGCGGCACTGCTGTGCTACTGTAACTAAGAGGTGTGATTAGCTGGTGTGAATGCTGTGTGTCAGGGCGGATTGGCTCCCTGCTTTTGCTCCATCAATAACACCATACTGCTCCTCCCTCGCGGGATCACTTCCATCTCCGTCACACGCTGTTGTCTGTCAGCTGAACCTTGCCAATGCATTTTCCACCCACCCCAGGCACTTGATGTGTCATGTTGTACTTATCTAAAATAGCTGAAATTCACAGCCAGTGACAGTCTGGCTCTATTTAATTATGGGAAATAACCTAAACAACAGATGTTTTTTTTTTTTAAAGGAATAGATCACCAAAAATTACAATTGTTATTTGCTCATACAAATATAATTCCAAATTGTATGCATTTTTTATTTTTTTTCCTGTGGAACATATAAGTAGAATTTTTTTATGAATCATTATGCAGTTGTTGGATCCAGAATTAAAAAATGGCACCATTTTTTAAACTGAACGTGTGCACAATCTTTGGCAGAGATGAAGATTAATAATGAATATATCACACAAGTTGTATGGACCACTTTCATGGTGTTTTATTGTCCTTTCTTGGAGCTTGACATTGTAAGAGCATAACAATTCTTAAACAATTTCTATTTTTGTGTACCACAGAAAACATCATGGCAAACAAGTTTGAAATGACACAATGGTTAATAATTAAGCCCAAAGTATACTTCGATTTTGACGCAAACGCTCAGCATCTGCGAGCCCGTCAAAGTATACTCCATTTGACGGTGCACGCATACACAGGCGGTTGGCGCATGCGTGCTATGACTGTACAAGACACCTGACTATTTCTCTTCAGGAGTTTAGACCTATAAAGATGTCTTTGTAGTCCTTCAGACTCGAGACTAGTCTCCTGACCTCCTCACACGCGCTCTTGACGTGCAAATTTACTGTTGTTTTTATCTTCGTCTCCTGTTGTTTAGCGGCGATTACATCTTCTAGAGTTTCTTTGTACGGCAACGGCTCAAATGTGAGTTGCCACCATGTGGATTCACACATTCGTGCAAATAATTCCAGGCGCATGCGCATTCTGAGTGTTCCAAGACATGCAGTTAAGGTCCTAGGTTTTTGCGTGTTCTGGATCGCCTTGCGCCTGGTCGACCGTGTTGCCTTTCTGAGTATACTGTTCTGACCGCGAACAAATAGGAATGCATTAGACGCATGCGCACTACAACTGCTTTGTGACACTCTTTTAGTACAATCAATGGCCAGCGCATGCGCAGACGATGCACACAACCGAGGACCACGTGTGCGAGTCAAGAAAATCTAGGTGGCGCAAGGTCAAGCCGCACTGCTGCACTGATGATAAAATTTGCGTCACACATACTGTGTGTGGAGCGATCTGCAAAGTGCAGTATACTCTGGCCTTTAGAAAAATGCGTGTGTTCAGTGCTTGCGCACTCTGCTGATGACGAGATTTGCGTCACACGTCCTCTACGAGTGTTCACCTTTGACTGAAGTATACTTTGGTCCTTAGTTAAAAATGATTAATGATTATAGAATTTTTATTTTGGGGTGAACTTTTAAGTGCCCGCTTTAGCTTCGTTTAGATAAACGGCCTCTTCAGTTTTTAGATGTTTTGCGAAGAATTTGGTAATTTTTCCATATTATACACCACAGTTTAACTCCCATGAAGAGTTTTCTCTCTTTCTCAGGTCTACCTGTGCCTCTTCTCATATTTTCCCTCGACTCAAGCTTTTACAGATGTTGAACGAGTCTCTCCACCTTTATCAGGGCAGGCCATCTGACAGTGGATGACGGGTATTTTCAGACTTTAGTGCAACGAGTGGAGCAACTGCAGATGAGCGAATGGGTGGAGCTGTGACACCCAGTATCATAGCCTCCCTGTTTGCCCCTCAAAAGCCTTAAATATTTGATCCTTGAACTGTCCTTGAAAATAGGCATGGTGTAGAATATAAATTAATGATATTTAGCTACATTTGTTTTTGTGAAACTGTAAATCGGAGGGTTTCAAACTCCTAAGCGAAGAATTTTTTGTATTTAGCAATGTATGTGTAGTACTGGGCTGTAACAATTGTCGCATTCAGACCACGCCGTGTTATATTTTTTAAAACGTGCATTTTTTTATTTGCTTTGTTAACCATTACAGCAAAAATATTGAAGTCCTTGATCTGTTTCCTTTCATGGGCAAACACACAAATTTGGCATGATATATAAAAATGTAAGCTTAAATGCGAATAAACATTTTGCGACAAGGCTTTTTGATAAGAGTAGGCCTAGTTTAAGCTTTCACTCATGTCACTTACTTTGCTCGTGAAGCTGCTATTTTATTCCAACTACAAAAAAAAAAAGAAATTTCTTTTAAATGTTGTGAGGATAGAGATGAGATCTAATTTAAATTATGCCTTTTTTTTTTTTTTTTTTTTGCAATGCAATATTGTTAATAGGTTGAGCATCGGCAGATGTAAGAAGTTATTCCATTTGCCTGTCATTTGTAAATCTTGAATGTTTAGACTTCCTGTATTTCTTTCAGTCCTCATTTCATGCCCTGTTACAGCTCAAGAGTACAAAGCCAGGTTACTCTTTTTAATAGTTACTATCTCTATGTGAAGTGCCTCCTCTGGGCTGATGTGGACTGTGTGTATGTGACCGTCAGAATGGAAAATTGACTGGCACTAGTGCACATTCCATAGATGTAGTGCACAGCTCACAATTGGGGGACTGAGCTACTTTAAAACTACTGATATTGTTAAAAAAAAAAGAATGTCACATGCTGCTGCAGGTGTGAGATCCATTTGGATGAGTAGTTGCTGCTGAATCACAAGTTTATGTGGCGAGTGTTAGGCTGTTGAACTCCCTAGTGTCCTTGAGACATTGGAAGGAATGCTCTAGAAAGTTTTTGTCTTTTGGAGCACATGCACTCCTGCCCCAATCCCCCCCCCCCCCCCCCAAAATACCCCACAACACAATGGCAGTTTTGAACTATGGGAGTGTGTGTTATGAGGATTCGAGTGTGTCTCATCTTGTTCCACCAAAGAACAAAATGTCACTTGAATGGTAGCAGTGCGCACCTGTTTTGTGTAACCGAAAACTGTCATTCCAGATTAAAAAAAAAAAATTCAGGAACGTGTTGCACAAATATTCCCCTCTAACCAAATTAAAGTTTGATTTGCATTTGCAAACTGTGGTGTGTCCTTTTATTTTTCTTCAACAGTTGGGATTTTATGAAAACGCAGGCATTTTGATAATTCATGAGTAGCTGCAGGGACAAAACTGCCTTAGCTAAAGTTTATGTGCCAAGGAATTATTTTGGATTAACCTCTAAAATATGTGCAGTGATAGATTTATCTACGTATTAGTGCCACCTTCTAAAAACATTTGTTGCAAAATGTGTTTTCCTTTGCTATATTCAATATCATCAATCATCAGTGATCTATACAAAAATAATGTGCGCTGTCTTGTAAAAAATTGATTGTAAATATTAACAATTCTAGCAATCACTGGAATGGATGGATGAATTGAGTGTTTATAAATTGAATGTCCGTTTTATCTATTTACAAATAAGGTTGTCTGAGGTGATAAAAATGAAAAATCTTTTAAAAATCCAGTTTAAAACACGTGTATTAAGTTAAGAGGAATTGAATCTTTGTGTTCATGTTTCATACAAAATGAAAAACATTTTCTTAGAAATTTCTACAAAAAAAAAAAAGTCAAACAATTATATAAAATAGATATAAAATGTTAAGTGGTGTAACCATTAAGTAAAAGGGTTAATAATTTAATTTAATAGTTTAATTAAAGTTTGTTTTACAATTAGCTTGAAATTTTGAGTCATGAATATTAAGAATTCTTTTCCTGGGGCCTGGGTAGCTCAGCGAGTAAAGATGCTGGCTACCACCACTGGTGTTCGCTAGTTCAAATCCCAGGGGTGCTGAGTGACTCCAGACAGGTCTTCTAAGCAACCAAATTGGCCCGGTTGCTAGGGAGGGGTAACCTCCTTGTGATCGCCATAATGTGGTTCTCGGTGGGGCGTGTGGTGAGTTGATCGTGGATGGCGTGAAGCCTCCAGACGCACTATGTCTCCGTGGCAACACGATTGTTGACGATCTCAGACACGGAGGCAGCTGGGATTCCTCATCCGCCACCTGGATTGAGGCAAATCACTATGCGACCACAAGGACTTAAAAGCACATTGGGGGAAAAAAAAGAATTATTTTTCGAGTTTCTCCATTTGACCTAAACAAAATGTAAATTTTCATAAAAATTTAAATATCTGATATATATTTTTTAAAACTTCAAACACAGTCTTGATGGTCCTCTCTCTCTCTCTTTTTTTTTTTTTTTTTTTTCATGACAACAAAATGGCTGCCTTTGATTTGGAGAACAAAAGTTTTTAAAATATAAAATTTTACAACCAAATTGTCTCCCCTTATTTATTTTTTTAAGAAGCAGTAATGAGAGAATTTCAAAACTATTTATACCAGCATTTTTTTTTTTTTTTAAATCTCAGATTTTAATGAGACTTAATTTATTTTTAATTTACTGCAGACAGTTACACCACGAAGACATGTTCGACTTTAATTTTTTTAAATATATTAAAATGACCTAGAACTCAGAAATTGAAAACATTTTCGTCATAGTATAGAGGTGTATTGTAGTAATTGTTTTGTGTGAATTGCATTTTTTAATGTATTTTTAAATAACTTTTGGACCAATAAAAAAGAGCATTTTCACATAACTGACCCACCACTGTCAGACAGAAAATCTCACAGTGTTGACAAACGAACCAAATTTTGCATATCATACTTGTACTAAATGCAGTAGCTAAAATTTCAATGTAGTAGAAATTTTATGAAATTAAGCAGTTGTGTTAAGAATATTAGAGTGATAATTTCTGATTAATTTCAAGTGGAAATGAGGCTATTTCCAAAACTAATGGCAGGAAACATTTTGGGTGTTTTTTTTTTTTTTTTTTTTTTTGTCTCAAGAATTTAAATGTTTCCAGTTGCCACATTTAAGATGCTTGTGACTCTTTTTCCTGTCATATTTGTTAAAACTACTGTGAAAGTGTTGCTACATCACTGTGTTACTTTATGCTCTTTTGGGTTCAATAATAATCTTGTCATGGGGGTTCAGAAGTGTCTACCTTCTACATGGATTACCACCCACAGAATCTTGACTGATCTGGCACTTGAGCTCAGTTAACCTTAGGGCATTTATCTGACACAGATAATGTGAACACAAGAGAGATGCAAGAATGTGTACAAGATCACAAAATGGCTTGTATACGTTTACTTGACTCATACAAAAAGGTATGATGTTTATTCCTATAGAGACAAACCAAACAACAAAATAATTTCAAATCAATACAATACAGGCATCAAATTTTAGCCAGCCTCAAATCCAACACTTTATTTTAGGAAAGGAAATGTCTGTGAAAAAATTTGGTAACTCATTACATATTTATTAATGCAATTCATATACAGTTGAAGTCAGAAGTTTACATACACTTAGGTTGAAGTCATTAAAACTCATTTTTTAACCACTCCACAGATTTAATATTAGCAAACTATAGTTTTGGTGAGTCATTTACTTTGTGCATGACATAAGTACATTTTCCAACAATTGTTTACAGACAGATTGTTTCACTTTTAATTGACTATATCACAATTCCAGTGTGTCAGAAGTTTACATACACTAAGTTAACTGTGCCTTTAAGCAGCTTGGAAAATTCCAGAAAATGATGTCAAGCCTTTAGACAATAGGACAATTAGCTTCTGATAAGAGATGTACTAAATTGGAGGTGTACCTGTGGATTTATATTAAGGCCTACTTTCAAACTCCGTGCCTCTTTGCTTGACATCATGGGAAAATCAAAAGAAATCAGCCAAGACCTCAGAAAAAAAATTGTGGACCTCCACAAGTCTGGTTGGGAGCAATTTCCAAACACCTAGAGATGAACGTAGTTTTGTGGAAAAAGTGCAAATCAATCCCAGAACAACAGCAAAGGACCTTGTGAAGATGCTGGAGGAAACAGGTAGACAAGTATCTATATCCACAGTAAAACGAGTCCTATATCGACATCAGCAAGGAAGAAGCCACTGCTCCAAAACCGCCATAAAAAAGCCAGACTACATTTCGCAAGTGCACATGGGTACAAAGATCTTACTTTTTGGAGAAATGTCCTCTGGTCTAATGAAACAAAAATCGAAGTGTTTGGCCATAATGACCATCGTTATTGTTTGGAGGAAAAAGGTTGAGGCTTGCAAGCCTCAAACCTATTGGAGTGGTCAGCTTGCAAGCCTCAACCTTTTTCCTCCAAATAATAACGATGGTCATTATGGCCAAACACTTCGATTTTTGTTCACCATCCCAACACCATCACCAACAGTGAAGCATGGGGGTGTCAGCATCATGTTGTGGGGGTGTTTTGCTGCAGGAGGGGCTGATGCACTTCACAAAATAGATGGCATCATGAGGAAGGAAAATTATGTGGATATATTGAAGCAACATCTCAAGACATCAGCCAGGAAGTTAAAAATCGGTCACAAATGGGTCTTCCAAATGGACAATGACCCCAAGTATACCTCCAGAGTTGTGGCAAAATGGCTTAAGGACAACAAAGTCAAGGTATTGGAGTGGCCATCACAAAGTCCTGACCTCAATCTGATAGAAAATGTGTGGGCAGAACTGAAAAAGCGTGCGCAAGCAAGGAGGCCTACAAACCTGACTCAGTTACATCAGTTCTGTCTGGAGGAATGGGCCAAAATTCCAGCAACTTATTGTGAGAAGCTTGTGGAAGGCTACCCAAAATGTTTGACCCAAGTTAAACAATTTAAAGGCAATGCTACCAAATACTAACAAAGTGTATGTAAACTTCTGACCCACTGGGACTGTGAAGAAAGAAATAAAAGCTGAAATAAATAATTCTCTCTACTATTATTCTGACATTTCACATTCTTGAAATAAAGTAGTGATCCTAAATGACCTAAGACAGGGAATGTTTTCTATGGTTAAAAGTCAGGAATTGTGAAAAACTGAGTTTAAATGTATTTAGCTAAGTTGTATGTAAACTTCTGACTTCAACTTTCAATAATCTGTAAAGTGCATTTCCCTCTTTCTTCCATGGTACACAAAATTAATTTTCCTGTTGGTATCATGGTTAGCTTTAGGTTTAGGTTAGGGGTTAAACTTCACAGGAAAAATCATTAGAACTTTCTTAATCTTTATTTTCTTATGAAAGAAATATTCTCCATCTTGTACTATTATGCATTATAACAACTTGTCATGAGACTTGGTTGGAATATTATATGTGTAGAATTGTTGTATTTTGATTCCTATCAAAGTTCAAGTTTGGTAAATTATGCTGATATGTTCTGATACGAAAATATGTTTGACAAATAGATCTAAATGTCACAGATTGACCTACTGGAGGAATTTTTTTATTTTGGTGGTTTAGCATCAAATTTAGCATGCAAGACAAGCTGCATAGTTTGCGGTGTTGCAGGAAACTGGACAAGATATTATATTTTTTTTAATTTTGAATTTATTATGATGAATTAAAAACAGAAGCCCTAGATGAGGGGTCTTCAACCTTCAACCTGGCCATGTGCTCCTTAGTGAAGAAATGGAGCAGGGACCCCATGTTGTATAAAATTGTAATAGGATTTGATTTTAAGCATGGCCTAGAATAACATGCTTACAGTAGCCTAATTGTTATACATACTTTATGATGCTTACATTGCAAAGCTGATAAAAGAATCATTATTCAGTTCCATTTGAATGTATTAATATTTTTTATTTTTACCATTACTAGTCTAATTTGAATTTTGATTTGTGGGAAAGCACTTTGTATAACCCCCTATGGGCTTTTTTGTTTGTTTGTTTGTTTGTTCGTTCGTTTAACTTTCCCAGCAATAATATTTTCCTATATTAGTTATATAATTAAAAATGTACAAAAAAAAATACACTTTAATTTGACTTACAGTAATACAGTTCAATGTGGGTGGCAACTTTAGCTTTAATTAAAATTAACTTTTTGAATTTTTGTGTAACACATTTTCATTGTTTCACAAAAATGTGTTTGAGATTAAACCATCATTGACAGAAGACTCCTGTTGAAGATGCATGGCTTAGAGTTTAACACCACATCCAGTTTCCCATAATCGTTGTTAAGTCCAAAATTTTGCATGCTTAAAATCTAGTGTGACCACCCCTTTAAACCAATAATGATGATTTGAGACTTGGCTATGTCTACAGATCAGGTGTTGTTGAGGACAGTGGAGTGAGCTGCTCTGATGCGTTTTTCTTCAGATCTTCTGACATCTCTGCTGTTGTCATTCCAAAAGGGATGTAAAGTGAAGGTGAACAATGATCTCACAGTAACGTACTGACCATATGACATTTTTGAGAGACACATTACTCAATTATTTACTTGTTTTTACTTTTCAGAAAAATATCTCAGCTCTGTTGGTCCATTCAATGCAAGTGAAATGTATCCGTTGATAAAAGTAATCCAGTGGTTAAATCCATGTCTTCAGAAGCAGTATTATAGGTGTAGGTGAGAAATAGATCCATATTTAAGTCCTTTTTTTTACTATAAATTCTCCTCCCTTCCCAGTGGGTGGCGATATGCACAAAGAATGTGAATCACCAAAAACAAAAGAAGAATGTGGAAGTGAAAGTGGAGATTGACAGTAAAAAAGGACTTAAATATTGACCTGTTTCTCACCCACACCTATGATATTGCTTATGAAGACACTGAATAAACCACTGCAGTCATATGGATTACTTTTATGCTGACTTTATATGCTTTTTGGAGCTTCAAAGTTCTGGCCACCATTCACTTGCATTTAATGGACCAACAGTGCTTGTCCATTCGATGTTGACTTTGAGCTTACATCAACTTTGCAGTTTCAACTATGGTTTGAGTTTTATGTGTAACTATGATGACCACTTCTGGTAACTGTGCACCTACAACTAACTCCTACATTCACAGAGCATTGTTACAAAATGGTCTAAAGTAGTAATTAAAACACAAACAGAATAGTCATCTGAATATATAGATACTAAAAGCACCCATTAAGCAAGACCTGAGGTTATGTTGATAATAGTGGGAATAATACAGAATTTTTGAGCCTGGAAAAGACTCAAATTTTGTATATTAAGTATTTATCTTTATGCACACAGGTACCTGAAACAGAATAATTTTCTTTTACGGCCATCAATAGCATTTCAGTTGCATACGTTCCATAAACCATCATGCCAAAATGAATTCTAAACACTTAAAATATATAAAGTGTTCTGTCTTCAGTATCATTTTTGAAACAACAAACATATCTGAGAAGACAGTTATTGACGAAATTAAGCCATTTACAAATGCTTCCACAGGAAATCTAAGGACATTCAAATACAGAGCACTCAAAACAATTGTGATGAGCATCAGTGCAGTGTCTATATTGATAATTTTCGAAATACTGTGTAGGACAGTATGGATGAGCATTCTCATCATACAGCTCGAAATAGTTTTCATTATGTACGTATATCTAGAACATTTGATCTGAGATGAATCTCATCTTGACATACTTGATACGGTAGTGCTAGAATGGAATGGTCATAATACTGTTATATTCAATCATTTGTTTAATATGTTTGCTGCTATAGAGTTTCTACACATAATTGGATGTGAATTTCTTACTTTGAGAAGTCAAAGTTGGGAAATCTGATGAAGTTCTTTATATGCATTGTAAAGTTTTCAGCATTTCTCAGCAAAGGCTGGCCAACTGTATATCAGTCTCAGTGACATAGAGAGGTAATGGAAGCTGTGAATGCAAATTCTGGTAACTGTAATAGTCTATTAATGTCAGGGCTGGATGGCAAAATAACTGTCTGTTTATGAACAGACTAGCACAGGTGATAAAACTAAAAAGTGGCTTTATTTGCATCTTCCAAAGTAGCAACAACTAGCTGGTAGCTTTTATGAATATGGTAACATATTCAACCTGGTGTCAAATGCCATGGAAGGCTCACCAGGAATGGGCTTGGGAATAGTGCTATTGCAAAAACCATGTTCACTAAGTTTGGGTGTAGTATGGAAGTAACTTATTGCCAATTTGTTGAGATTGATGCTTAGAACAATAAAGGGGCCTAAATGAAATGTGCACTCAGTAATATTTTAGTTTATGTTGCGCTGGCCACTAGTGGTGTAGATGCAACATCACTCAAGCACAAAAGTTTTCATTTCTCAGGCTTACAGATGCCATTGTAGAAATGTGCTATTTGCAGTCAGCCATGATGAATATACACAACAAGTGAAAGCATCCAATTATTGAGATGAAGTGAGTAACATTTGGCTGGTCATATGATCTCAACATAGCAGCACTCATGAATGTGCACCCAACACCATATAGAATAAAGCAGATTTTTTTCTCTAAGACTGAATGACTAGAGACTTCATCTCATGTTTGTACATCGCTTCAAACATATTTTTCAAAAATTCTATTTATTTTTTTATGTTTAAAAGTTTGGAAATAAGCAAACAACTCACTGAGTGCACCTTTAACTCTTACAACTCAATAATAATATAGCACATGCACTGGTCCGAAATCTTACTGTCACGATGTACTGTATTTGATAAAGGACGCAACTGGCTGGTAAAAAAACAGTTCTTTATAAACGCATGTGAGTAGTATGAATAGACTGGGGGGGACATGGGGGGACCCGAACATATGACGTAATAACAACAACAACCGCAAAACGAATCTACATGGGTTTTGTTAAACAAGCACCTTTCAAGCACAAGGAACAGTTTTCTTGGTATATTTATCTTGGTATACCTGTAGTATGACAGGTAATTTCTGCAAATTCTTCAACCCTCTCTTTTTTTATTTCAGTTAACAGAATTCTTTACCGCCCCCTAGTGGTATGTATGTATTGAACTCCACAGAACTGTAATTAGGCTATTATAGAAAATATTATTCCTTTGTCCACTGGCTCGTTTCAGTGGGATATCTGCCATATATTTCACAAGAATTCCTGATTAAATAATAAATCAATGAAGAATAAATCCCTTTAGAAGGTTTTACACATTATACATTAAAGGATAATCCATGATGGAAAGCATTTTCAAAGTCGAAGAATGGTTTACTGCCTTTTTTCTTGCATGGCAAAGAGAAAAAACTAAATGCAGTTTCTCTGGAAAACCTTTAATTACACAGTTTTGTCAGTTAAGTGTCTTCAGGCCTCATGAAAGATAAGGTGGTTGTAAGATGTGCCCTATCTTCTCACAAGACCTATGTAAATACATTCCTTAAAGGGATAGTTCACCCAGAATTTAAAATTCTGTAATTATTTCCCATCTCATGTTGCTCAAAACATGTAGGCTATGATTTTTTCTTCTCTATGGAACACAGAAGTAACCTAGCAGAATGTCCAGGCTGCTCTTTTCTACACAACAAAAGTGGACAGTAACTGGGGTTGTCAAGCCCCAGAAAGTACCACACAAGTTGTCAATACAACGTGTGTGCTGTATTAGCAGTCTTCTAAAGCCACTACATTTTGTTAATCATGTTTCAGGTGGCATGAGTGTGAAAAGACCATACCATGTCAATGAATCTCTAACCATATGAGGCATTGTGTACCAGCCCATCCAAAGCAAACCACAGTGTTTTTAAACTGTTAATGGCTTATATGGAATATACAGTCTAACAATGAGCTAGATTTTAGAGAGGGTGTGCTATGCTATTAATAACTGTGTGCTTTTGAAGGCTCTATGTAATTTCTTTAACCAGTCCTCAGAGTCATGAAGAGGAATGAACAATATCCCCCTGACAGCAAGCAGATTTGTGGATTTTTATGGAAGAGAATGTCACTGTCTGAAAACCTAATGTGTTTTGAATAAGAGCTAATGTGTATAAAGTGCCATTACAAGTGCTGATGATGATTTTTCAAGGCCTTTTAAGCCCTTCCCATTTCTAAAAGATGTAAATAAGCGTTCACGCATTCTGCATTCAAAAATAGGCTATATGGAGTGCAAAGGAAAGGAACAAAACACAATGGTTTTGAGACATGTTTTTAAAACTACTTTAACTTCACATGCCATATTAAAATGCTATTAAAATCTATTAAAAAGGTAACGACCACATGTATACACCTGTGATTAAAAAACAGATGAATCCAGATGGAAAGCAAAAAAGTGTCCTGATTCAAATTTGGTATTGAATCAAATTATATGGAGTTTTTAACTTCCAATTACGATTAAAAATTATTTAAAATGAAGTGAAATGAAAAAGAAAAAAAAATAGACATGTGTTTAATCTATTAAATCATATTTATAATTAAATAAATCATATTAAATTGATATGATATAGTAGATATCACAAAAAAATTCTTTATTTATTGATTTAAAGTGCATGGTACTAGATTAAGAACGTGACTGTAAAATCAGTAGGAAGGACTGGCAAATAAATAAATGAATAAATACATAATGAATAAATAAAAAATATATGATGAGAGACAAGAGCTGCCTACCAGCTTCCAGTTTGGGAATAGATATATTGAAAATATTGATTGAAAAGACATGATTTGTGTTAGACATAGATAACTAATATTAGTATTATACTCATGCAGTATGGTCAGAAGGGAACTGAATCCACCAGCTGAGCCTAGTATCCACCAATTGTTTTTTGTTTTTTTTACATTAACATCTTATAGAGTTTTGTGTTCCTTGCCACAGTTGCCTTTGGCTTGCACTCTAGCGGCCTAAAGACAAATAATTTTTAAAGCATGATTTTCAATCACATTTTTCATGTAAACTGCTCAATGAGGACTTAAGACTTTACAGACAACAACATTATTTTGTATGTAAAGCTACTTTGAAATTATGTGTGTTGTGAGAAGTGCTATACAAAAGTCTTGCCATGACTATACAGACATATTGAGATTTATTTAAGATATAAAAGGTGTAATACTGCAGTAAACATGAGTATGTCATTAGTGTACTTTGAACTGTAACAGTAGTATGCCAACATGGACTATGGATTGTAAACAAGACAAAAACAAACAAAACAATGGTAAGCATTAAAAAATGTATTTTTTTTTTTTTTTTTGCAAAGTTATTTTTATTTGTTTATCAGATGATTGTCAAAAACTCTGTTTGAAATGTCATGCAGCTAAAAAAAATATTCAATCAAGCAATCAAAAAAAAAAGTCAACCATTGTATATTAGATGTTTGGTGTGTTGGTCTTACATTAAATATTTTTGCAATCTTGAAAATGGTTCACTGTGTTTAATTTTTTATCCTTAGTATAATGTTATGATATTTTACTGTTTGAACTGTTGTGGATTGTTTATTTCTTTTGCGGTTTATTTTAGTTATTAATTTTAATTCATTAATTTAATAATAAGTTCTGTATGAGATCAAGTTGTTAATACATCCACTTGCATAGAGTCAGCTTTTCTTGTTTATTTATTTTTTTATACATAGTATATATTCATTCATTCCAGCATGGGAATGGGTCATGCTGCATAAAGAGTTTTCCAACTACATCCAATCCAGCTAGACACTATATATTAAATGAGGTGGATAAGAACATGCTATTTAGTAAGGATGGGTTCTTGAAAATGTAAATTACATGTTGTTTTTGAACCCGTGGTCTACCCCCAAATATGGAAAGGCAAATTACTCAAAATTAAATAAATAAATATTTAAATAAATCATGAAATGAATAGTTCACCCAAAAATGATTATTCTCTCATCATTAACACCCTTATGCCGTCTCAAACTCGTATGACTTTCTTTTGCAGAACACAAATAAAGATTTTTTGACGGATATATTATGTGTCTGCGTATATCCATACAATGCAAGTCCATGGGGTCCAAAACTCCCACGCTCCAAAAAGGACATAAAGGCAGCCTAAAGGTAATCAATACGACTTGGCAAGTGCACGCATGCATCAAGCGTGAGGAAGTGTAATCAGGCATCAAATTATGGTCGCACCAAATTGCCTAGATGGCAAGATTTAAAGAAAAAGGAGTTACATTTTGGTCTGTTCTCACTCAAAACTGTTTATATGGCTTCAGAAGACATGGATTAAAACATTGAGTTCATATAGATTACCTTTTTGCTGCCTTTATGTACTTTTTAAAGCTTGGAAGTTTTGGACTCCATTGATTTGCATTGTATGAATATAAACACATCATCTCCAAAAATATCTTCGTTTGTGTTTCGAAAACTTTGACAATGACTTATTTTTAACCCATGTTCAAGCAAATGTAAAGGAATTATTGGCCAAAATGAAAGCTGTAAAATGAAAGTTACATTGACAGTAACAATGGTGTGGACTATTCATAACAGTGTTCAGCAGCATGTCCTACTGGGAAATACACAACAGAAAAAAGATAACATCCTACTTTGAAAGAAGTGACAGCGACTGCCATAACCCTGAAAATAAAAAGACACGAATCTTGTGCTTAAATGAAAAATCAACCCAAAAATAAAACTGAAATCAAAATGGACGCAGACTAGTGCTAAAATGATATACAAGGAATGTTTATTGATCTATTTTGAGATCTATTTTTTTTTACAGTTTCATTATGCATTTAATGATTTGTTTAAATATTTATTTAATTATTTAATTTGGAGTAATTTTGCCTTCCATATCCAAAGAGCTCAAACACCGGTCCAATATATTTTTCTGATCCTGTTTTACATAAAACCCATATCTCAGATCAGACATGCATGCTTACATACACATTTAATAAGCAAAAATGTATATACATCCGCACAGACAAGACACTACACTGTATAAAGTGTAGTAACCTCCAATTGTTACCTTAAAGTGATAGTTGGCCAAAAATGAAAATTCTCTCATCATTTACTCACCCTCATGCCATCCCAGATGTGTGACTTTCTTTCTTCTGCAGAACACAAATTAAGATTTTTAGAAGAATATTTCAGATCTGTAGGTCCATACAATGCAAGTGAAATGTGGCCAGAACTTTGAAGCTTCAAAAATCACATAAAGTCAGCATAAAAGTAATCCATATGACTCCAGTGGTTAAATCTATATCTTCTGAAGTGATACAATAGGTGTGGGTGAGAAACAGATCAATATTTAAGTCCTTTTTTACTATAAATTCTCCTCCCTGCCCACTAGGTGGCAATATGCACAAAGAACGTGAATTGCCAAAAACAAAAGTGGAACAATGTGAAAGTGTACATGGAGATTTATAGAATAAGTAAACAAATAAATATTTAATTAAATTTTGATCTGTTTCTCACCCACATCTATTATATTGCTTCAGAAGACATGGATTATGTCTGGGTTACTTTTAAATTTTGGTAAATTGCATTGTGCAGAGATTTTCTCCTAAAAATCTTCTTTTGTGTTCAACAGAAGAAAAAAAAGTCACACACATCTGGGATGGCATGAGGGTGAGTAAATGATGAGAGAATTTTCATTTTTGGGTGAACTATCACTTTGAAGAACTATTCCTACCTGATCTAACCCTTAAAATGAGAATAGTTGTTGTAATATAATCTAGTCACGTTGATTTAAACGCGTTAAATAATATTTTTGACCAAAATCAAACCGTTACATACTTTGTTACTCTCTCCCTCTGTAAAGAGTGCTCTTTTTCATCATGTAAAGTAGTATTATGTCAGAGACATAAGCTCCCTGAAACAAACAAACTTGTTGGCAACTATTAACATTAAAAATGGATGATGAATGACCATGGATTTGCTTTAGTAAATTATTAATGCTCATTTAAATTGTCACTAGTGCAATTGTAGATGTTTTGATGTTACAATGCCCTCTTTTGATGACTTTGTGTAGCTACAACCAACTCTTGAGTAGCTACTAATAACTTTATTACAAAAAGAGAATGGCTCAGTCTTTCTAGTCATCAGAATTTTTTCATACTTACAGCAACCATTAAAGCAACACCTGAGCCTATACTGATAATGGTTGGAATTATACTGAACTTTCTTGCCTGAAAAAGATAGAGAATAGTAATATAGCAAATATATAAACAGTTTGTTGGTTTAAAAAAAAATAGCATTTTTCCTTTTTGCAGCCATTAGTATTTCAGTTACATACCGTAGTACATCCAGTTACATCCATCAGCATCTTTGAAATAGCGAACATATCTGAGAAGACAGTCATTGGAAAAATAAAATTATTTTGGCTACTTTTATATACTGACATTTATTCATTAGTCAGAGTGCATGTTTTAGCAAAGCCACATATGGGACATGTTTATCAATTCACACTATGTACCAAAAAATTAATAAATGGTACTAGCATTTGTTTTATTGGTTTACTTGTTTCCCCTTTTGTCTATTTTATCTCCTTTTAAAAGTGTATGTGATGTCTGTGAGAACTGTTAGACATCCTATCAGACAAGGTCACATGACAGGAAGTAGGAAGTGTTTGATACCAGCTTTTGTATAAAAGGAAGCAGCATGGTACACAAGGGACACCTGTTGTTAGTTCATGATCGTTGCTTAGTCTTTGGATTGTGGAGTAACTAAAGAATGACTTACCTTTCTGGGTCTGACTAACACAACACGGTTTGACATAGTGTAACCGGTCCTGCTCAACCATCTCCAAGCGGCATTCGAACTGGTGTCAGCCAGCATGGGAGGTGGGTGCACTAACAAGGAGACTAAAGGCTACAGCCCCTAGTGTCAGTCGGATTTTACATATACTGCACAGCTATCATGTACCAGGTGGCAACCTCATTCCCATCTGGGTCACGGCACCACAAAGACAGATTCACTTCTGTCTTTATGGTTTCTCTTATTCTCACACATACTCCCTCCTTAAGATCAGAGCCTCTCTTTATTGTGTGTATGATACGTCTGATCATTGCAACGCTTCAAAGCAATCAGAAAAAGAGCACTCAAAAAATATTTTAAAAAGTATAAGTGTGAATGCTAATCATTTACCTGAAGTTATATCCTGTGTTGATTGACGTGTTGGAGTCCAGACGCGTAAAGCTGTAGTGAGGATTGCATGCTGAATAATCTTTATCAAGGTCATATTGCCACTCAATGAAAATCCCAATTGAACCACCCCTGGCATTATATGACAATATTAGATTCAGCCGTGTTTAATTTCCTGTTGTTACAATAAGATGCCTTTTCACTAAGTTTACACAACAAAAATATCTGGACTGATTGGCTAGGAAAAAAAACATAAGCTGGCCTCTATGTGTGTCCAAAATACTGTAACGCATAATCAGTGTTGGGAAAATTACTCAAAAAAGTAATCGATTACAGATTACAAATTGCTTCTCTATAATTTTAATCAGATTACGCAGCTCATTATGTCATGGAAATTGTAATCACATTAATTATTACTTTTAAATTACTTTCTAAAACCCCAACTAACTTTAGTTTTTCTGCTCAACCAGTTTAGAATAATATCCACATTTCTTCTTCGTCCAAACTCATGTCACACACTCAGCACCACACGTTTCCCCCTTACAATGACTTGTACAATGGTGCACACCATCATACTCTCATGAATAATTCATATGAGATGGTGAAATGGCAAGATACCATGATTTACATAACTTTAATTCCCATAGAGAGCAACCAATAAACAAACACAATTTCAAATCAATCCAATACAGGCATTAAATTTGAGCTAGCCTCCTATCTAACACTTTCTTTTAAGGAAACGTCTGTGAACAAATTTGGAGACTCATTTCATATTTATTTATGCAATGCAAATGAGAAGTGACTGATGTCAATGTAATGTAATGCGTTTCCCTCATCTCGTTCCAAACCCCTATGTTTTCTTCCATGGTAGACACATTTTCTTTTAAAATCATGGTTAAATTCAGGGTTTGGGTAAGGGATTACACTTTATTGTTAGGTTTAGGTTTGGGTTAGGGGTTAAACTTTTGTAAAAGCCAACTATTATTACGACTTGTCATCAGACCGGGTTGTGCACACCCTTCAGCTGTCTCAAAAACGCTAACAGATGTAGCCTATGTATGAATGTAATTCATGTTTCATGTAAATAATATTATTTTATAAATATGTGTATCCCTAGTAATGTAATAGTAATTTATAATATAAAATATAAGTAATTTATAATAATCTTACTCTGGCTTGTTTCAATGGGACACCAGCCAAACATTTCACAAGTGCTTGAATTGTGTTTGTTTTTCAAGTCAGTAACTGTATCAGTTCACAAGAATTTTTGACCAAAAATGTAATTAGATTATCATTACTAATTACTTTATCGTGCTACATCCAAAACTGGCCATATTAAGCATATGCAAGCATATAATGTACAGTGAATGAAATTGTTTAATTTATGCACAAATAATCAGTATGAAACTGTAAACATTATCACTTTGTAAATGTATCCCCAACTTCTTGGCCATCTCTTGAAAGCTTTATCCAGCTTTCAACACAATATCACCCAGCCGAAATATAGGACAGTATGGGTTATCAGTCTCATCGTGTCTGCAGCACTTTAAATATGTTGCATCGCTTGACACTTTAACATTTGATCTTCGAAAAAAAAGACATCAGTTGAGACATAGAGTACTGTTAGAATGGCATAGTCATAATACAGTGTTATATTCAATAAATTGTTTTATATACTTGTTTCTTATGTTGAGTTCCTACTCATTACTTATGAATTGCCTAGATTAGAGTGAATTTCTTACTTAAACAATTTGAACTTGGAAAATCTGATGAAGTTCTTTATGTACAAGGAGCAAGGGTTCTCTTTCCAATAAAAAGAAGATGATGATGAAGAAGAAGAATCAGAAGAAGAAGAAAAACATGTCAAAGTTTAAGCTCTGCGAATGCTTGACTGCCCTAAACATAGCTAAACTTTTCAAATAACTTTTCATTCATATATAAACATTACACATTGGATTACATTATTTTATCACTTTGCTTACATTTGTCACTGAGCACTGTCTGCGTTGAGCTTTTTAAGAGAACTCAAAATGATGACTTAGAATCTAACAATTTTGACGTTTTAATATGACTTAGCATCTCGTAACCATGACTTACCAAAGCACTTTTTTTCATGTGGCGGAAAGGGGCTTCCATATGCTCTGTAAACAACAAAAAAGCATCAGGGGAGCCCTTTTTTAGTCAATCAGAAAACGTAGTCAATCACAATCGCTGTCTGCCTGGCAAACATTTTGCAGGGGTGGAGGTGGTCCAGTTCAGTGGCTAAATCTGGCTAAAGTAATCGCTTGCAGCACATTTTAGAGTGAATAAAAATAATCTTACTCTGGTGGATGGCTTGTTTCAACAGGACACCAGCCATATATTTCACCAGTGCTTGAACTGTCATTGTTTTTTAAACATAGGCCAGTCTTAATTCCCAAGAAGAATACATCACTTTACTAATTTGTTACATACTTTAAAAAAAACAGCACATGTCTGTACAGCAGAAATATTTTATTATGTAGCATAGTGAACAAACTCTATGTAGGCCTCATATGAAACAAGGTGATTTGTTCATATTCATACCATTGCCAGCCAAAACATCCTCTCACTGTGTGCAGTCTTCATTCTTAGTGCATTGGCCATTCAGTACCTTAGGATTCTAAACAAGACATAGGCTGAGTTTGGAATGGCATACTACCCATACTACTCTTACTACTTCTGCCATATGTATGGCCGAAATAGAGTAGTATGCAATTCTGAACTCTAAACATGAACCTCAAGCACACAAACTCGAACTGTTAAAATTAATATATTTTATATAATGTTATAAAATATTTAATGTGCTAATTTTTCTTTAACGCGGGTAACAGATTTTCCAATTTTCACATTAGATACTGAAATTTTATTCAGCTTCATGTGAGTTCTGAATAGGGTGGAACCTTTGCGATGTGTCCGGGGTCATTCCACTGACGGACACACCTCAAACAAACACACAACAGCAATCTGTGTCAATAATCAAGTGATGGAAAAATGGACCTCTTAACAGTAATTTTTAGTACAAAACAAACCCAAATAGGACTTGTGATAAGCCACATTTACACGACCCGCTGGAGTGAAACTTCCCCGGCGTCACGTCCTGGACAATTCAGATGAAGTATCATTACATGGACTGTGCCAGCACTAAAAGCAAAACAAGACATTCTCTGCAAGCACTTTCCATTTGGAGTTTAAAATGGCAAGTCATGTAAAAGCAGCTTCACAATTGCTAAAGCAAAGTTGATAGCCATGATTAATATTAAGATAAGAGTTTAAGAGGTTTAATGTCCACTGCAATGAAAACTCAGACTACGAGGAGATAATTCAATTATTCAACCTCCCACTTAGACTTTGGGAAACATTTAATGTTACTTGAATTGGTGCTGTTTTAGTGTATTTCTATCTTAATACTTTGGATTGCTTTGTTTGGAAAATGTTAATAAAACATTATTAATATTTTTTTTTCTAAGAAGAAACTACATGCATTTTGACAGAAAAAAGTATTATAGTCAAATTTCAGCACTTTTTAAAATCTTCGATTAACTGTGATTAACTCTGAAAAATCATGCGATTAATCTTGATTAAATAATTAATTCGACTGACAGCACAAACACAAATGGTTAACTTTATACTTAAGTTGTGCTTGGCTTATCTTTCTAAAGTTGTAAGGCTGTAAACTGTTTCTTCGAGAAACTGAAAGATCAAAACAACCGCTAAACAATCGCTAATCGCTAAATCAATATTGCAATGGCAGATAAAAGCCCTCACATGATTCACTAACAGTATAAAGCATTGCACACCAGTTTATACCAAGCAACCACAATGCTCTTACACTGTTAATGCTCTTACACTGAGCTAGAGAGCAAAGAGGGTGTGACAAGCCATTAGTAATTACTTGGAAATAGGGGATATACTGTATGATACTAATTAAACCCACAGAGTGAAGGAACAGAATAGAACAGCAATGAGCAATACCCCTCATAGCAAGCATAAGCAGTTAAAATAAGGATTTTTGTGAAAGATTATGGCAGTTTATGAAGCAGAATGTGCTTGCTATAAGAGCTTGTGTATAAAATTTATTTTACAATGCCTTTGTATTTGCTTACACACTTAAGGCTTAATAATAAGCTAACTGATGTGAGGACAAATTAACAGTTAAAAAAGAGATTTGTCTTACCTCTGAACAGCTGCCTAATTTTTGGTTTGGGGTCTCTATGAAATTGGTTGTTATAAAAAGAAGATTTTCACCCTGGAAACAAAGTTAATCAAAAAAGACATTTGTTACTTTATGATATATGTACACAGAGTGCGTCACTCTTTTAATGGGTTAACATTTAATGGTTTAAATGTAACATATCTACCAATATGAGAGTTTGTATTTAGCTTTTATAAAGTTTTTCTGGACAAATCTAAGCCTACTTTTAAGCTCTTTTGTCACCTGCGGTAACTCACCTGTTGTGGGATAACATAGTCTTTGGACCCCCAGAGGTTATGATAAGTTCCTGTTGTGCTGATGAGTGCAACTACCACAGAAATCAAAATAGTTTCATCTATTTCCTGGTATCGTTTTTTTGTCACAAATACACCTGTTAGGATAGTACAAGTTTAAAAATATTCCATCGAACCAGTCTAGTCTCAAAAAGAGACATGAAAACAGGTTTCTTCTGACAAACAGCCTCTGAAAAATGTTAATCATCTATATTTCTACAAAGTGTTCTTTTTAATGTGTCCAAATGTATTTTTATTTTTGTTTCATAGCTGGAAGAGCCGTTTGACATGTACAGTGATCAATTACAGAAGGTTTTGTCATTACGTGCCATTTAGCGATGGGCCTGTCGGAGATATATTATACCATAATCAAAGACAGACATGGGAAAAAAATATTAAATTAATGGTACAGCAGTCTCAGTGACCAATTGCACAATTTTTTATTTTATTTTATTGAAAGTTGATTTTCAACAATATTTAAGTCAGGAGACTAAAGGACATGGCAACACCTTGACTCTTTTCTCCTTAAACCATTTTTCACAGTTGACCTTGACCTTATTGTAGGATTCACCCATGCTTTATCTTTAGCTTCTTGACTGAGGGTGGGACATGGGAGGCCTTTCTCCAATAACTCTTGATGCTGGATTGCTTTTGTACCTTCCACTTTCTCTAGAGATCCAGTACCCGAGGAAGACAACTACAGCCCCAGAACATCAAAGGTCCTCCGCAGTGCTCAACTGTTGGCAGAGTGTTCTTCTCCTCATAGCATATTAGCTGTTATTTTTTCACCAAACATAGTGTTGCTGATTATGACCAAACAATTCAACTTGAAGTTTTCAGTTACCGGTGCCATTGTAGAAATTCACTGTTCACAGTGAGCCATGATTATTTAATCCATGAGTGAAAGTGCAATAACAGGGCAGTTACTGTAATGTTTGATGTGTTTGTTCATGTATTTCATATCTTGTCATCTTGTTTAGAGTTCTTAGTGTTCATTGGTTATCTTTGTCATGTGTTCTCCCATGTCCAAGTATTTAACCCTCATGTTTGCCATTGTCCATTGTCAGATGTTTGTGAATGTATCATTGTTGGTTCTATGATCAAGTCAAGTCTAGTCAAGTCAAGTCATGTTTATGTTTTGTTTCATAGTCTACCAAGTCATGTCAAGTTTAGTTAAGTCAAATTCATGTTTATGTTTTGTTCACATTTAGAGTTAGGGTTTCTGGATATCACGATTTATAATAAACCGCACTTGGTTTCATCACACATCATCGTCATCATCGTCTTTGTCATTGCCAGCATCAGCCCATCGTTACAGAATACCTGACTGACCAAAATGAACCCAGCAATCCAACTCCTATGCCTACGTCAGGGGAATCGTCCCCTGGAGGATTATGTGGAGGAATTCTGCTCTCTGGCCTGCCAGGTGGACTTTAATGAGGTCACCCTCAAAGACATTTTCCGTTTTGGACTGAATGAGCCAATCTCTTCTCTGATGCCAGGCAGTCAGAGTACCCACAGCCTGGCTCAGTACAGTATATCGACCTTGCCCTGCAGATTATTGGTTCTATGTTCACTGTGGAGGAGGCGGATGCCGAGCCGGAGTCCCACATCATGGTCAGCGAGCCAGTGTCCCATGTCATGGTTGCCGAGCCAGCGTCCCACGTCATGGCCGCCGAGTCAGCGTCCCACGTCATGGCTGCCGAGCCAGAGTTCCACGTCATGGCCGCCGAGCCAGAGCTCCACATCATGGCCACCAAGCCAGAGTTCCATGTCATGGCCACCAAGCCAGAGTTCTTCGTCATGGTCGCTGAGCTAGCGCCATCTTTTGCCCCGGATCCTGAGTCTGCCCCATGCCATGTCACAGTAACACCTCAGCCTGCTCCATGCCATGTCACAGCAACGCCTCAGCCTGCTCCATGCCACGTCACAGCCATGCCTGATCCTGCTCCATGCTACGTCACAGCCACACCTGTGCCTGCTCCATGCCACGTCACAGCCACGCCTAAGCCTGCTCCATGCCACGTCACAGCCACACCTGAGCCTGCTCCATGCCATGTCACAGCCACGCCTGAGCCTGCTCCATGCCACGTCACAGCCACACCTGAGCCTGCTCCATGCCACGACATAGCCACGCCTGAGTCTGCTCCATGCCATGCCACGTCACAGCCACGCCTCAGTGTGCTTCATGCCATGTCACAGCCAAGCTTCAGTCTGCTCCATGCAAGGTCTCAGACTCATCTCTGGCCAACGAACCAGCATTGCAGGCCTCGTTCATTCCAGTGACATCTTTCAATGGGCTGTTTGAGCTGGAATTGGTTCCCGCCCTTGTGCCCACCCTTAATTCTCCTGATCAGGCAAGGGGAACTTTCGACCCTCCGACCCTGCTTAGACCCTCCGAGCCCTGGACTCCACCTTGGCCTGTCAGTCCCTCGACATCAGCTCGGCTCTACGTTCCCTTGGCTCCACTGCGGTCCTTCAGCCTGTCAGCTTTACCAGGGTCCCTCATCCCTCCAGCTCCTCCTTGGTCTGTCGGTCACCTGGCTCTGCCTTGGCTCTCCAATCCCCTGGCTACGCCTTGTCTCTCCGATCCTTCAGCTCCACCAGGGACCTTCATCCCTACGGCTCCGCCTTGGTCCTCAGCCCCACCGGCTCCGCCTCAGTCTTCCGATCCCCCAGCTCCACCTTGCTCCTCCGAGCCTCCGGCGCCACCTTGGTCCTCCCTGCCTCCGTCTCCACCCTGTGAGTCATCATGATAAACAGATTGTTTCAAAATAACAAGTAATCAAAACTCATTAAATTCAGTAAAACTGATTTAATGAGGAAAAATCTATACTGTACACCATTTAAGGCTGCTGGTGATTTTATTTATCTGCCAGTGTGGCATCATGACACAGTAATTCTGATTTAGTAAGTGCTGTTTTAAAATGGGTTCTTTAAATTATTTAAACTACTACCATTGTTTCTGTCTCTTCAAGTCTAGATATGTGATGATGTAAATTTGAAGTGTGCATTTTAAGACTTTTGTGTGTTATTTGAAATCTCTGAATCACATTCTGATAAGCTGTCTTTAAATTCCAAGCAAAATAATTACATTTAAGTTTGTATTAGTATTAATAGACCACACAGCTTTATAGAAGTAAATTATTTCTACCCAGATAAAAACATAATATTGCAGTCTCACTTACTGGTCAAAAATGCAGGTGTGTAGCTACAATCAGACTCAGTTAATGGAGAAAACTTTTTGTGTTTCGGTAGTGACATGAAATTATAGGACAACATTTTTAAAATGAAGTTATTAAAAAAATATTATACCCTCAATAGAAACCTTATCCTTTTCGCTTTAAAAGAATTCAAACGATGTTTTAAAAAACAACACTAGATAAAAAATATATTCACTAAGTATTATTTTCATATGTTGAAATTTCAGGTTTAGGGTTTGGTACAGTGACTTCCTCATAGAAAGTACTCTATAAATTCTGATTTTATATAAATTTAACTTATTATCTCAATTAATGCCTTGGATTTAAATAAATCATAACATATTCTTATGAAATTTTCAATATCTGAATTCTTAATTGTTCTTAGATTGTTCTTTTTATTGTGAGACCGCAGTTTTAACTTATTCTGTATATATAAGACTTATTTATTTCATACTTTCTGTAGATCCTATATTAAATACAACCAATTATTAAAATCTTCAGCTCAATAATAAATTGTAAATACAAACAAGAAAGAGTATTCATCTAAAAAATAATAATAATAATAATAATTGCTTGACACAAACATAAGCAAGATATATGTACAAATATGGTTCTTTTGTTGCTTTGCAGGTCTTCAGTTTGTGCTCTGTGTTTGGTCCATTTTACGCAGACGACGGAAAAAGCCACACTAAAAATGACATCACATAAAGAATCTCATGTCAGTATAATGGCTACGTTCTGAAGAGCACACTACCATACTACAAACTCTTACTATTTTTGTATATAGTATGTGCTGTGCACATTCTCTGTATGCATAGAACACTTCGATGACCAACGACATGCACTTGACCTGACCTTCCATTTCCACTGTGATGAATGAACCAAAAGTAATACCAAGTGTGAGTTTTAACATCTCTTTCTTGACTCATTATTTAATTGGATTGCCAAAATGAAATAATCATTTTTGTCTTCAAGGTACTATTTGAAACATTTAGCATTCCATATTGTGCTGGCCAATTTGGCAGTCATCTTGGACTTAGTGGAGTGGATGCTGCATCATGCAAAAGCAGTAATTTTCAGTTGTTAATGCCACTGTAGAAATATGCTATTTGGCTTCAGCTGTGAGTCATTTATTCCATGAGCAAAAGTGTCCGATATCAGAGGGGTTACCACGACAAGTACTGATAAGTGAGTAGTATTCAGCTGGTAATGCGATCTCAACATGCATTAAAGGAATAGTTCACCAAAAATGAAAATCCTCTCATCATTTACTCACCCTCATGTCATTCTAAATGTGTACTGAGTATGGCCTTCTTTCTTCTGCAGAACAAGAACACAAAGATTTTTAGAAGAATATCTCAGCTCTGTAGGGCCATACAATGCGAGTGAATGGTAGCCAGAACTTTGAAGCACCAAAAAGCACATAAAAGGCAGCATAAAAGTAATCCATATGACTCCAGTGGTTGAATCCATGTCTTCAGAAACTATATGATAGACATGGGTGAGAAACAGATCAATATTTAAGTCCTTTTTTTTTTTAATTATAAATCTACTTTCAAACATCCCCTATGGGGATGCACAATTTAAGAAATGAGAAGCACCCATATGCATGTTCACAAGAGTTCATCTTCTGTTTTTTGCTAATTTGCATTCTTCGTGGATATGGCCACCTACTGGGATTTTGTGCAAATCTAATTTATTTATTCATTTCCTTTCCTATATCCCTCTCTTTTTTTCTTTCATCTCCCTGTCCAGTAGTTGGTGATATGCACTAAGAATGCAAATCTGCAAAAAACAGAAGAAGAACTTACTTAAAAAAATACTGAGTGCACCTTTAAAAAATGCTTTGTGTAATAAAGACATTAAATAAATGAGAAGGCAGCTCTTAACTGTTTAGATTAGCAATAATCTCTGAATTCTTCAGCTCAGATTTAGTGTCATTGAGCTACCAGGAGATGAAGAGGCTGGTGTGGGAGATGTGCAAAAACAAAGAATCAAAATTGATTTATCATATGTACAGAACACCCAGGTAGGTCAAAGTTAATTTTGTCATTAAGGATGGGTCTTCTGTGTTTGTAAGATTGAAAATGATATTCAAGCTTTGAGTTTCTCCAATTATAATCATATTTTCAATGCAATAGAAATTTTTGTTTCAGTTAAAAAAATATATTTTTGGCATCTATAAATCTATTATATCTATAAATATTTTAGATTTTCTGAAAATTTTCCATGGTTTCCCATAGTCTTTGTAATATTCTGATGAACATATGGCTGGGGCCCCTAATGGCCTCTCATAAAATTGAGTTTTATAAGCATGCTCGCCTTATTTTTGAATCAGATAATGTAATGCGTGGCTTTCACAATTCATCCTTGCACTCTTTTTTAAAGGTAATCTAACAAATAACAAAAATATTGTAAAAGCATTGATTACCATGTTATTTATTTTGAATGTGAAAATATGCATTGTAATTCAAGTGTTATTACAGAAAGTTGAACCCATAAGGAATATTCTGTATTCAATACAAGTTAAGCTCAATCAATAGAATTTGAAGAATAATGTTGATTACCTCAAAAAAATAATTTTAACTTGTCCATCCTTTTTTTCTTTTTTCTTTTTTTAAGAGAGCAAAAATTGTGGTTTCAGTGAGGCACTTACAGTGAAAGTGAATGTGGCCCATTTTTGGAGGGTTTAAATGCAGAAATGTGAGGCTGATTATTTATAAAAGCACTTACATCAATTCTTCTGTTAAAACTTGTGTATAATATGAGCTGTAAAGTTGTTTAAATCATTGTTTTTGCAGTTTTTGGCGTAACGTTGTCATGGCATCGAAGTTGGATATAACTACACAAAGAGGTTAGTAAGTGATTTTATCACACTAAAATCATGTTAACACGCATAATGTTTACGTCTTGTTGCTACACTTTTGAAACAGTAATATTTTAATGTTTATGGTTTGGCCCCATTCACTTCCATTGTAAGTGCCTCACTATAACAGATTTTATTTTTTAAGAAAATGTGGGACAAGTCAAATAATTTTTTTTGTGGTAATCAACATTATTTCTCAAACACTGTCAATTGAGCTTAACTTGTAGGCTATTGATGTCATTTGATGAAACACTGATGGAACATTTTAATGATGAAGTTCTTATGAAATCTTAAATATTCTGAAAATCAAAACAAATATATATATATATTATTATTATCTCCCATACAGCCTCTGTTTATGTAAATATGTCAAGAATTCGCAAAGGAGGTCCTTGGAATTTGTGGCCAATTAAAAATTCAACTTGATTTTAATAGATGAAAAACAGTCAACAAAGGAAGAAACAGTGCCTCACATTAAAACAAAGAAAACAAATATATACACTACCAGTCAAAAGTTTTGAAACACTTACTCATTCTTTATTATAATTGTTTTTCTTCACATTTTATAATAATAATAAAGTCATCAAAACTATGGAATAACAAATGGAACTATGGGAATTATGTTGTGACTAAACAAAATCCAAAATAAATCAAAACTGTGTTATATTTTAGCATCTTCAAAGTAGTCACCCTTTGCCTAGAATTTGCAGACATGTACTCTTGACATCTTCTCAACCAACTTCTTGAGGTATCACCCTGGGATGCTTTTTAAACAGTATTGAAGGAGTTCCCATCTATGTTGGGCACTTATTGGCTGCTTTTCTTTATTATTTGGTCCAAGTCATCAATTTCAAAAACCTTTTTTTTTAAAACAAATTTTAGTTTTATAATGAAATAAATTAATATGGTGGCACAATTATATTTTTGTCATCAAAACTAATATCAAACATTTAAGCATACGCCTTCAGATTAAAAGATTTTTAAGATCATGAGAAACATTTCAGTCAAGTGTTTCAAAATATAGTACAGTATATACACATACTGTTTAAGCAAGACAAACCATAAGGAAAGAAATTCAAACCAAATACAGTATTTTAGGTTGATAGGTTCAATGCACTCTGCGTCTGACATCATCAAGAAGGTGGACTTTATAAGATCACTGCCGTCTACGGAGAGGTGCTTTTTGTTTACACCAGAATCCAAGTCAATTTGGTACTGAATAGGAAGTGTTTCATCTAAAAGGGCAGGACGTGAAATGTGGTTAAAAAATGTAGGATACATTTGGATCCAAACTATACACATCTACTCTTTGAAATGAAACACTTTAATTTAATTTCCCTTTACCTTTGCCAAAGCACACATAGAATTTTATCCATATCAATCGTTATAACTGGTTTGATAATCATGACTGGGACAGTCCTAAAAATAGTGTAAAGTTGAATGAACATCAAAGGGATGGTTCCTCCATCTCAGAAAAGAGCATGTTAAAAAAAAATGATAATATTTTGCAGAGAAATGCATCCACCTAGTCTGCTATTTTTACTCACTCAAAAACTGTCACTCTTCCTTGACTTCCAACAGCAATGCAAGGCTTGGATTGTGTCATACTAGGTATGGTAGTTACTGACTAAGTTTTATTCCAGTATTTGAGGGTGAAATGTTCTGGCGGAGAAAACAGCAATCAACATTTGAAAACACTTCACATTCACAACAAAATGGCAAGACATACATTTTAAATTAAAGCATCCATCTTCTGAATCCAATATCCAAAAAGATGGCAATGATCCCGTATCCTATGCTGATGCCATATAAATACATAGGATGCAAATAATGCTGTGCGCACACTTGTTTTTGTATTTCATTGTCTTGCATTTTCTTAAAATAACTTGTCCTGTAAGAGTTATGACTTTCTTTATTGTAGTAAAAGACTCTAACTGAAATGCTGCTTTAATTGTTCTAATGGTTATCTTGTATTATTTTTATCTAAAAGATCCTTGAATGAAGAACTCCCACGAACTTGCCAAAAAACGCACATATCCTGACAAAGCTTTTTTTTGTTTTTTTTTTAAGAGCTATTATAAGTCCAAAACAAAGTGAAAAGAATATATACTGAAACTCACTTGTGAAAATTGAAGACCATCTTTAAATCCACTGTAAATGTAAATGCTTCCTGAGAAATCTGTTTCAAGTGGAGCGCCCACTGCAACATCATTGTACTTGTTCCCATCAATATCTCCTATAGAGGCGATGGCAGCAAACCTTGCAAAGGTCTGTCCTGCATCACCCCGCAACTCCCTGTCCATGCTCTCAAACCTTTCCTGCTTTGGGATGTTTTCAGGAAAAGGCTTGTTTTTATACTGTCCCACACATATCCTTCCCATAAAATTCATCTGAACGGAGTGTAAAATCTTACCTGATTTAGTTTGCACACTGGCAATATGCACCCTTCCCCATTTTGATGAAAATGTGGTGCTCTAACAAACAGATAATCAGTGTATCCATTCACATTAATGTCCAAGGGAGAAAGAACTGATCCAAAGTAAGATCCACCCTATGACAAATACATTAAATATGGTTAATAACTGATTGTGAGTGACAAAAGATGAATCAAGGTCTTTGTTTACAAAGCTTTTTGGTTACTTTTAGAATATGCTTTTGAGGCTTTGGATTGTAGTTGAAACAAACTGAATGGTTTGTTAATATTAATGGTATATTTCAGCAAATAATTCATACCTGATCTCCCTGGAGAACATACTTTTCTGACCACCTGTAGCAGCCAATAATGTAATAACTACCGTTAATGTAATAATTGCCAATAATGTAATACATTTTCCATTCTTAATGTAATAAAAGTCAATAATGTAATAACTTACCAATAATGTAATAACATTTCTGAGCCAATAACGTAATACATTTTTGCCCATAATGTAATAAGTTCTTACATTATTGGCTGGCTATTACATTATTGGCTGGGTTAATAAAAAATAATAAAACATTTATTACATTATTGGCAGTTATTACATCAACGGTAGTTATTACATTATTGGCTGCTACACCCCTCAAATACAAATACTCCACCCGTCAAGTTATACCATGGTGCACCAGATATATAGAGAGTTTTAGAGCGTAAATGAGCAGAGGCCACACTGTAACCTGTGATCAGAAAGGAGATTCAACAAACATATATATTATTCAGACTAGCGCCATATTACATTTTTGATGGGAATGAAAACGAGGCTGTGAAGGATAAACTTAAAGTCTCCTCAATGCCATGCACAGTATAATGCTGTATATAGGTTCTAGATCATATCTAATTTTTGCAATTCTGTTCATTTTTGGAAAGATTTTTTTTTTCAGTGTTTCATCAGCTGAACAATCAACACCAAATTAAACAACAGTGCAACCCATTAAAGATAATGTAACTCTATCCCTTACAACCATGCCTTTATTCCTATCAAAATTTAAATATGCTGCTTTTCTAAATAAGGTCTATTCACCAGGCTTTCATTTACTTAGGTGTAAAATATTTTGTATTGTCAGAAACTAAGGCCACGCCCACACCAATACTTTTGAAAAAGCATTCATTTTGCTGCATTTATGCCACTCATCCACAGCAGAATTTTATCGTAATTTTTTCCATGTAAAATGTAGAAGTGGCTATATTTGAAAGAAAATTGGCTTCAACGGTTAATCAGCTAATGAAGCTTCACAAATGTAAAAACAAATCAATTTCCTTTGGCTTACTTGTTTGGCTTACAATGACTCACTCACCTAAATAGTAAAATTTGGGTTCATTATTAGTCATTCAAAAATGTCACAGTGTCATCAGACTTCAAAATTACCCCGACACTCCCACTGCTCCAAAAAGAACAGATTTCTGAGCAAAAAGAAAAAAAAATTGCCAAAGCAAATAAAACAATCTGTACAAACAGAATCATGAATAGATGTCATGAACAGCAACAAAACATCAGCTCAGTGGTTGAATGTGACGTTCGAAGGTGTCAGTGTCACGGTCATGTCACCTTGTCAGATTGGGTTTCTGTCTGATGGGACTGTGGCATTATCGCCCCCTGTCTGTCTCGTGTACGTTCTTTGAGTGAGCGCACCGGATGTTGGTTACCGCCGTTCGTGAGTTACCGCCTTGCGCTCTCCGGTGATGTCACGATCCTGTCACCTTGTCAGGTTGGGTTTTGTCTGACGAGGACTGTGGCATCATTGTTCCCTGTTTGTTTTGTTCCAAGCGTGTTGACGTTTTTGCCCTCATGTGTTTCAGGTGCCGCTGGCACGTGGAATCAGCATTTCCATGGGAAACCTGATTGTTTCAATGGGAACGCTGATCATGCCTATATTAATTCCATCGTATGTCATGTCCTTTGCTGGATTGTTAAATGTTGTTAGACGCTGAATGTTTAATGTTGCTCAGTGTTGACTGAGTTTCAGCATTGTTGTTTGATGTTGAATACTACCCTCACTCTCTCTGCCTAGTTGGTCCTGTCTCGTGTATCTGTTGGTTGCCCGTGTGTCGCGTGTGTGGTTGCCCTCCAGTTTTGCTGCGTGCCAGCTGGTCTTCCACGGAGGATACCTCGTCTCTGCCCGTGTGTCGGGAGTTAAGATCGGCCATCTCTGCTGGGCATTGATCTGCACCTCACTGAGCTTCAGCAGAGGATTCTACGAATCTGTTCCTCAGCCCAGTGACTGCTCATTATTGCTGTTAATAAATCCTTTGAACTGTTCCTCAGCTCTTGGGTCTGTTTGTTCTCACTATCGCTCGTTACATTCAAAATCCAATTAATTAATCAGATTGATTTAATTTTGCTTACATCATGTTATGTATATACAACAGTTAGTTCCAGTCCTCAAATCTGATTGGACGAAAGATGTTCTATGAGTATTAATGGTCTCACACCATCAGCACTCTGACGCTTCACTGTGTATCACTCAGAATGTGTTCGTGCTATTCTAAACTAAAGTGTAAGAGCAGTGCAGATGTGTTTAGAGCTACTGTATCTATGTCTCTTTACATGTAATTTTTTGACATTACATATGTTAGCCAGCAGGTGGCGGCAAAAGACCATTTTTGTGTGTAATATAAGCCAGTTAGGTGATGTGAAGTGAGTCAGCGTCACTTAGTGTTTATATTCAACAGCACTACGTGATCGCTCGTATTACTACTAAACTACTAAAGCTAGGAAAACTAACAACTTTAACATTTAGGCTCATCACAGCTGAGAGACACAACAGACTGATTAATTACACAAACTCAAGGCGCTTACCTCTTACCGGGGTTTATTGGAGAGGATTTACTGTTCAAAATGTCGGAGGAGATTGCGGTTTCTATAGTGAATGACTCTTGCGCAGCGGCTACCGCAAAATAGGGAGGAATACCCCCGCTTGAACGGATATTTTTCCACTGAGAAAGCTGATCTTCAGAAAGCTGACAGCATCTCTGCTTTTTAGTGGCACACGCTCCATCTCTCTCTCTCTCTCTCTCTCTCTCTCTCTCTCTCTCACACACACACACACACACACACACACACAAACACACACACATCCTTGTTTCTCCAATAACTTGTTAGAAACAGCACAAGCCGTGTGTAAAAGAGGACGCAAGAAGCAGTTTTCCTTCTTCAGGTGAAGCTTTATTTCCCTTCTTCCTCAACACCACTTTACAGTTACCTTTATACGCTGTCTAAACCCTAACACACACTGTTTCTACAAATAAACTTTCACTACTAGGGAATCGTTGCTCTGGCTCGGCTCTGTCATATCCAGTCTCTCTCTCGACTGAGCGTTGTGTCGCTCTCTTTATGACGCTCTCCCCGTGCTCACTGAAATTAGAGACAGGTGTTAGACATAATTTAGCTCAGGTGTAAGCACCCTTACCGCTTTCTCTCTCCGGAGAGATGCTTGACCACGCCCCTGCTGCCACATATCCCCACTGCCCGACTCAGGCCGGGGCGACATCCGGCCTGCCTACCACTCCCCCCCATTCCTGGAAAGGAAGTCGGCGACAGCCATCTGTGCCCCCGGTCTGTGGACCACCTTGAACTTAAACGGCTGAAGAGCCAGATACCAACGGGTGATCCGGGCATTAGTATCTTTCATGCGGTGGAGCCACTGGAGTGGGGCGTGATCCGAGCAGAGGGTGAAGGCCCGCCCCAGCAGGTAGTATCGGAGAGTGAGGACTGCCCACTTGATGGCGAGACACTCCTTTTCCACGATGCTGTACTTAGTTTCCCTTAACGAGAGCTTACGGCTAATGTACAGCACCGGGCGCTCCTCCCCCTCCACCACCTGCGAGAGTACAGCCCCCAGCCCCCTGTCTGAAGCATCTGTCTGTAAAACAAAAGGGAGAGAGAAGTCAGGTGAATGTAACAGCGGCCCCCCGCAAAGTGCAGCTTTAACTTGCGTGAACGCCCGTTGACACTGCTCTGTCCACTGGACCGGATCTGGAGCTCCCTTTTTAGTGAGATCAGTCAGCGGGCTGGTGACATCCGAATAATTAGGCACAAACCTTCTATAATAGCCAGCCAGCCCCAGGAACTGTCTCATCCCCTTTTTGGTCTTGGGTCTCGGGCAGGTCGCAATCGCCACTGTCTTGTCAATTTGGGGACGCACCTGCCCGTGGCCCAAGTGGAACCCCAGATACCGTACCTCCACCCGCCCAATCGCGCACTTCTTCGGGTTCGCTGTGAGTCCCGCTCGGTGCAGCGATCTCAGAACCGCCCTCAGATGTTGCATATGCCGCTGCCAATCATTGCTATAAATGATGATGTCATCTAAATAGGCAGCGGCGTAAGCTGAATGCGGCCTGAGGATTCGGTCCATGAGACGCTGAAACGTAGCCGGGGCTCCAAACAAACCGAACGGAAGTGTCACAAATTGGTGTAATCCAAACGGTGTGGAGAAGGCGGTTTTCTCATGGGAAATTGGTGTCAAGGGGATCTGCCAATAACCCTTCGTCAAATCCAATGTCGAATAAAACCGAGCAGTGCCCAACCGATCGAGCAACTCATCAACGCGAGGCATTGGATATGCATCAAATTTAGACACCACGTTGACTTTCCTGTAATCCACACAGAATCGCACAGACCCGTCGCTCTTAGGCACTAGAACAACTGGGCTGGACCAGTCGCTGTGGGATTCTTCTATTACCCCCATATCAAGCATCGCATCCAATTCTTCCCGAACAATTTTCTTTTTGTGTTCGGGTAGTCGATAGGGGCGGCTACGTACCACCACCCCCGGTTCGGTCTCGATGTGGTGACGGATGAGGTTTGTACGTCCCGGTAGAGGGGAGAACACATCTGCAAACTCCTGTTGCAACCTGGCAACCTCCGCGAGTTGGCTCGGTGAGAGGTGGTCTCCGCAAGTGACCGGGGTGAACTGTTTATATTTTGAACTCACCTCCGGACCGAGCTCCGCCTTCTCGGGAACCACCGTAGCCAACGTCACGGGGACCGCCTCCCTCCACAATTTTAGGAGATTGAGGTGGTATATTTGACGTGCGTCCCCTCTATCGGTTCGTTTAACCTCATAATCGAGATCTCCCACTTGTCGTGTGATCTCAAAGGGTCCTTGCCACTTGGTGAGTAATTTAGAGCTCGATGTGGGAAGCAATACAAGCACTTTATCTCCCGGTGCAAATTCCCTTAGCTGAGTTCCCCTGTCATACAGTCGGCGCTGTCGTTCTTGAGCTTGGAGCAAATTCTCCTGTGTTAGTTGCCCCAAGGTGTGGAGTTTTGCTCGAAGATCAAGAATGTACTGAATTTCATTTTTACTGTTTGAAGGTCCCTCCTCCCAGGCCTCTCGCATTACATCAAGCACGCCGCGTGGGCGTCGCCCATACAGCAGCTCGAATGGGGAGAAGCCAGTGGAGGCTTGCGGGACATCTCGTACTGCAAATAACAGGGGGTCGAGCCATTTATCCCAATTTCTAGAATCATCGTGCACGAACTTACGAATCATGTTTTTGAGGGTTTTATTAAATCGTTCCACCAGGCCATCCATTTGAGGATGGTATACACTGGTGCAAATCGATTTAATATTTAATAGTTCGTACAGTTCGCATAGTGTTCGTGACATAAATGTTGTGCCCTGATCGGTGAGGATTTCTTTCGGAATCCCCACCCGGGAGATTATTTTGAAGAGTGCCTCCGCAACACTGCATGCTGAGATGTTGCGAAGAGGCACGGCTTCTGGATATCGCGTTGCATAGTCCACTAGGACCAATACAAAGCGATGTCCGCGTGCTGACCGTTCTAATGGCCCGACAAGGTCCATTCCAATTCTCTCAAAGGGGACCTCGATCAGAGGGAGAGGGCGCAATGGCGCTTTTGGGCTGGCCGGTGGGTTAACCAGCTGGCATTCGCGGCATGCCGCACACCACCTGCGGACATCGCCGCCAATGCCCGGCCAATAGAAACAGGCTATTAGACGGTTCAGTGTCTTCCTTTCTCCTAGATGACCTGCCATGGGATTATAATGAGCCGCCTGGAATACCATTTCCCGACGGCTCCTTGGAATCAAAAGTTGGGTTGTATCCTCTTTGGTCCGAGTGTCCTGTGTCACTCGATACAACCGCTCATTTATAATTGCAAAATAGGGCTATGAAAGTGCGATGTCAGGTTGGAGTCGTTGACCATCGATGACTCTCACTTGGTCAAAGGCGTGTTTGAGGGTTTCGTCTCGCGACTGCTCCAAAGGGAAATCTCCCTCAGGGAATTCCCTGAGAAGGGGAGGGGCTGCAGCCTCTCCCTCTCTCTCGTCATCATGACGTGGAGCTGTCGAGGACGGCCCCGGCTCCGCCTCCCCTGCCAGAGCATCGCACATCACACATCTCCCTATTTTCACACAGGACCCATCTGCGCAAATTCCCTTTAATAAAACTCTAAAATCAGGCCAATCAGTCCCCAAAATCAGCGGATGGGTGAGGCGGGAACTAACCGCAGCCTCCACTCTATGCTTTTTCCCCCGAAATTTAATTGTCAGGGTCACCACCGGATACTTGTGAATATCCCCGTGTACACACTTCACCTTCACCGTTTTGGATGTGACCAATGCCTCGGGTTGAACCAGGCGTTGGTGGATAGTGGTTTGATTACACCCGGTATCCACCAACGCTTGGTGAGTACCCCCCTTGACACTTACCGGTATCCGGTACGCTCCGGCCCGGTCAGGGTCAGCCTGTGGGAGGTCAGAGACCCACACCACCGTCCCCAGCTCCATCAGAGGGCACTGATCTCGGAAGTGGCTCGGATCTCCGCACCTCCAGCAGGCCGGCCCAGGCGCTACGCTAGCACTTGCGTCGGCGGGCGCCCCCCCCTGAGGGGGAGAGCGGCGGGGCATTGGAGTAGGGGAAGGTGTCGCCTCCCACACCCGGGGAACTGGTCTCAGGGGCTGAGTTCCTCCTCGTCTGCGTGGGGCAGGAACGGGACCTGGAGATAGAGCAGACAAGAGAGAGAGAGGGGAGGGGGAAGAAACAGAGGGAGGAGAGAAAACGTAGGAGGGATCTTCCGCCCTCGGGATCACCGCCATGTGGTCCTCCGCAAGTTGGATAGCTTCCTCCAACGACACCGGGCGGTGGCACTGGACCCACTCCGCCGTCCCTTTTGGCAGTCGAACTATGAACTGTTCCAGTACCACCTGGTGGATAATTCCCTGGACGTCGCGATCCCCCACTAGCAGCCATCTTCGGCAGGCGTCACGGAGCTGCTGGGCAAAGGCAAACGGGCGGTCAGAGCTTTCCAACTTCAAGCTTTCCTCCGGAGTGCGACCAACCCGTTGCAAGATGGCTTTTTTTAGATCTCCGTAGGCCAGGAGGCTCGATGCTGGCAGTTGTTGAGCCGCAAGCTGGGCTTCCCCAGACAATAGTGGGATCAATCGGGCTGCCCATTGGCCGAGCGGCCAGCCCCAGATCTCGGCGGTCCGCTCAAACAAATCCAGGAAAGCCTCGGGGTCGTCCGCCGCCCCCATTTTCTGTAATGCTGGCGGGGGTAACAGCGTGGGTGTGTCCGGGGTCGCGGCTGAGGTTGCCCCCTGGCTGAGGAGGCTCCGGATCGCCTGCGGTCCTCGGCTTGAGTATGCATGAGCTCGACAAACCAGCGGTCTTGATCTTGTCGGAGCTCAAGCAGCGTTTGTTGGTGGTTCCGATGTAGGCTGGCGAGGGCTTGGAGGATCTCCGCCAACTGGGAGGACTCTACGGGACGACCTCCATCCATCTTCGACCATCCAAACTTCAATTCCGGGTTTCGGCACCAGTGTAAAAGAGGACGCAAGAAGCAGTTTTCCTTCTTCAGGTGAAGCTTTATTTCCCTTCTTCCTCGACACCACTTTACAGTTACCTTTATACGCTGTCTAAACCCTAACACACACTGTTTCTACAAATAAACTTTCACTACTAGGGAATCGTTGCTCTGGCTCGGCTCTGTCATATCCAGTCTCTCTCTTGCCTGAGCGTTGTGTCGCTCTCTTTATGTCGCTCTCCCCGTGCTCACTGAAATTAGAGACAGGTGTTAGACATAATTTAGCTCAGGTGTAAGCGCCCTTACCGCTTTCTCTCTCCGGAGAGATGCTTGACCACGCCCCCGCTGCCACACCATGATACTAGTTTTAAAGTGATATTTTTGAATTACTAATGAAGGCTTGGACGCATCATTTGTTTTACACCAGCAACGGCAGATTCGGATCCGTCGTGTAGGAAATAGTTCCGTGCACAAATGCGTTTTTTATGACCATACTCAATTTTTCCTCATTTTTAACATTTACTTGTTCATTGAACTGTTGTATATAAGCAATATCACACTCGCAATCATGCGATATGGCCCTAAATCAGTATTGCTGTTATTACCTATGGCACTCAGCCTGTGGCCTCGTGCCTGCGGCCGAATCACAGCACTGCTGATGTAGGGCCATATCGCACTCTTGCTCGTGTGATATTGCTTAAATATGTAAGGAATAATTGACGATGGACCATTGAATTGTTGAAAAATAATGCACACCCAATAATACCTCATGCAACTCTGCCCCCTGAGCCTCCGCCTCCTGCAGCTCCGCCCCCTGAGCTTCTGCCTCCTGCTTCTCCCATGAACTATTGTTTGTTTTTATGTGTTAAGGAGCTTCAGGAGGCGCTTCTTAGATGGGGGGCTCTGTAAGGATTACCTGGGTGACCACCAGGGGTCGCCATGTATGTTTATTGTTCACTTCCTGTTTTTCATTTGATTATGGGTCTTGTGTTCTTTTCCTTGTTTTTGTTCGTTGGTTCTTGTGTTCATTCCCAGGTGTTCTTTGTTTGCTTATTAGTCCTTGTGAATTTAATCCCTGTGTTCTTTGTCAGTTCTTATCTATTCATGGCTGTAATGATTTGTTCTGTTTGCATGTTTTTTTTTGTTGTTTTTTTGTGTTTAGTTTTCTGAGTTTTAATTAAAAGCCTGCACTTAGATCCAGTCCCTTTCATCTTTTGTTTCTGCAATCTTTACTATTACATTATACTTTTAATTTTGTATCTTTTATTGTGTCTCTTTTAAAATGTTGGCCTGTCATGTGTTCAACAGATCCAATCCATGTTCAGTGGAAATAATTTATTGTTAGTACAATAAAATAGCTTTTGTACCTCTTTGTAAATTTTAAAAAGCATAATTCCTAAGCAAAACAGTGATTTGGAAAACACTCTGTCTACTTTGTAGTATGTTGACAGTGTACCTTTTTTCTACCCAATAACTGAGTTATGTTATTGAAAATAATGTTACGTTAATATAATTTTCCACTGACCCCCTGCCACCCCCTCGCACCCCCCTGGGGGTCACTGGACCCAAGTTTAAAAAACCCTGCAAGGTGTTAACATGACCACACAAGTTGTTGGCTTATGAAGCATAATCGGTTTAGTGCACGTAAACTCGTTCATTGTTTTAGTTTTAAAGACTGTTGGGGAAGTACTATTAACAACCAATGGTTTTTTGTGATGTCAGAATTATGAATAACAAAGTTTATGACTTTCTCCTGACAGTCACTGTCACAGCAGCCTGAGGGATTTCACAAGAAGGCTGTCAGATAATGTGTCAAATAAGTAAAAATACAAAAAAATGTGGTACCCTGATATTTCTAAGATTTTACTGTTCAAGAATCATTAATGTATGCGAGGGGTCGTTATTTGTTTATTTGCATTATTGTTTACTGTTTAAAAACTACTTTTTCACCATTTCACTGTTTTCTAAATGACAAGTTCCTGTTCTTTGAAGGAGAACTGATGCATTTCTGTCTGAAACATCTTTGCAGGGGAAACCACTCTCTCTCTCTCTCTCTCTCTGTGGTTTTACTGTGAAAACATTGGGTTAGACAGACACAAAGACTGTTGTGCACTATCTCTGATTATCAGCAGTCACGTCTCATTTGAAATAGCTTTCTCTAAAACAAGCTTTTATAAGTAAAAACAAGATGAGAAAAAAATTTTTCAAATATAAATTTCTCACAATTCTCAATAAAGTTTTAAGGTTTAAAGGGACAGTTTACCCCAAAATGAAATTTCTATAATTTACTCACCCTCATATTGTTGACTTTCTTAAAGGTGTTAAGGCAGAATGTTAACAGACTCAGTCACCATTCACTTTCTTTGTGTGGAAAAAGGGCACAATTAAAGTGACTGTTGACTGAGGCTTTCAGTCCCTAACATCATCACACAGAAGTAAGAAAGTCAACCACATAAGGGTGATTAAATGATGACAGAATTTTATTTTTGGGGGAACTATCTCTATATGTAGAACTTACATTATCTGCCATTTTTTAAATATATATTTACCATATCCCTGTATTTTAAAAGCTTTATGCATACCAGAAGGTGCTCCTCTTCTGACTCCAGGCTAGCGACTGATACTAATTCTGAAAATCAGTGGAGCCATTATTACTTTATAAAATAAAGTTTACAGAGTAATCTTGAGTATGACGAGACAAAGATTGTGAACTCACCATTAGAACCTACTTTGACACATTCTTTCTCTGTTGTGCATTTAAAAAGTTTTCCAGTTGTTGGAGAAGGAACAAAAACTCTAGAATGGGACATATGATGACATAATTTTATTATAACAAATCACTTTATGAGAAACAATTATAAACAACAAATATCAGAATCAGAATGAGCTTTATTGCCAAGAATGCTTAACACACAAGGAATTTGAAATGGTGAAAGAAGCTTCCAGTGCAAAAGAATGCAACATATATACATACATACAAACATATACATTTAAACATATATACATATAGTGACAAAAAAAAAAAGAGAAATATACAATAGCAAAATAATGTTGTTAGAATATTTTATATACAGATATACAGTTATGTGCAGGTGATGTAATCTTCTGAAGAAGAGGTAGGATATACTAAAGAATACATAAATTAAATATGGATATAAGTAGGAATGGATGTAGTGAATATTGCACATGGCATTTTTAACTGTTCATGAGGTAGATGGCCTGAGGGGAAAAAACTGTTCATGTGCCTGGCTGTTCTGGTGCTCAGTGCTCTGTATTGCCAGACAGAGGGCAACAGTTCGAAAAGGAAGTGGGTGAATGGAGTCAAGAGTGATTTTACAAGCTCATTTTGTTACTAGCAGGGTGGGTAGGGGAGCGTCAATATTCCTGTCAGCAGTCCAAACTATCCTTTGAAGTCTTCTGATGTCTACTTGATAGCTGAACCAAACCAGACAGTTATAGAAGTGCAGAGGACAGACTCAGTGACTGCTGAGTAGAACTGTATCAGCAGCGAATGTGGCAGGTTGAACTTCCTCAACTGGCGAAGGAAGTACAAGCTCTGCTGGGTCTTTTTCAAAATGTAGTCTATGTAGGTCTCCCACTTCCCATGTCCTGTGAGGTGGTAATGCCCAGGCACCTGAATTACTACACTGCTGTTCAGAATGGTGAGTGGGGTCAGTGATGGGGTTCTCCTCCTAAAGTACACTTTCATCTCAACTGTCTATATCTAAAGTTAGTCCATAAATTACCAACCCATCTGTTGACTGAATTATGGTTTGCCCAAACAGTGGATCGTCATTTGTGAAATTTTTGAATGTTAAACCGTTCACGCTACATATCACTGTAATATACAAAATAATGAGTGGGAACACATCAGTACAGACAGCATCATTTCAGTTCATTAGGACGATATCATAAAATCAATTATTCATTCATTCTTTTAATAATCTTTTTTCTACTTTTGTCAGATATTTTAAGGTTCAAATGAATAAATGCTTAAAAATTGCCCTAGAAATTTTAAATACTAATTAATCATAAATATTGTAGATAAATACATACCAATCATAAATATCAGTCCTCTGTACATTCGGCAAATGTAATAAATTCCACGCTTTAAAAAAACATATCAGCACATAAACATAGAAAGCAGTTTACTGATATCTTGAAAAAGTAGAACACACACAGTGACTGTTAACCCTTCCCCTCTGCAAATTTCAAATGCACCACACTACCTCACATACATTCAGTCTCTATGGTGAAGTGAATTCAAATGTATAATCACTTGGAAAGCCATGAGGAAATGTCGCAATTGGGAATACTTAGCATTATGTAATTCAGTGTCTGAACAAGGGATCACCACAACCTTTTATATTTATGTGTAGTGTTCAATTTGTTAAACAGTGGCATAGCCAGAAATGAGGATCTGAGTGTGCCTGACGAAAACGAGGTGTGATAGAACTGAAGCACAATAATGTGACATATACCATTGATAACAGTTGTATTCTTTTTTTTTTAAGCTCTAAAATCTTTTTCAGCCATGTGTTATATTATAATGGCTTAATTTTAAGCCATGAGTACCGTTATAATGAAACAAATGAATGCCACATTTATCAATGGATACAGTAGGCCTGTTAATATATTCAAATATTAGGCTTAAAATATAATCATGAAATCGGAACTTCTTTTATGATTGGATTTTATTATTAGGGAACTATTCATAATTAATTAGCAAAATATGCTGAAGACACAACAGTAATTGAAGGGACAACATGCACTATTCTGAAACATACAGAATATAATAAGTAATACAAAATACACCTGGTTGTACATTCACCGGCTCAAAATAATAATTTTGGATATGAAATAAATGCATTATGCACCGTGCGGCACACAAGAATGTGCAGCAGTAGTACAGGGAAGTACAGGGAGCTTTGGATTATGTGTCACTGCAATTATAAATGGAGAAAGTATACTGTTGTTACATTAATTATTTTGCCAATAAAAATAAACGGATAGCATCGTGTCTGACTTTGTGCAAACTAACAAACTTAAAAAAAAATTGTTGAGAATTGGACAAAATTTGTAGTAGTAAATAGTAAAAAAATAAAAAAAAAAAAAAAAAAATACAGTGCACTAGCTGATCACTAGGTGGTGCTGTCTCGAAAATGCTCAGTTGTACTTAATACAGTGTGTACTAAGTTTTGTTTGGATTCAACAAAGCGTTTAAAAGAGACAGTACAAATTGCAATGGTGGACGTACAGTATCATCGTGAAAAAAATTGTGTCCCTCATGACCCAAAGAATACAAACAGAGATCAATTATTGGACAAAATATTCATAAGTTATGAGCAAAAATGTAAATTTTGAAGATTTTTTTAAGCAGAAGGTGGTGCTGTCACCAAACTTAGCATATATGCTGAAATCATGGTTTTTGGTTCTTTTGAAATCATGGTTTATATATATATATATATAGGACAAAGAGTTGCTGAGATACGGCCTGACTTCTTTTTTTGTTTGTTTGTTTGTTTTTGACGACTTCCAACTACAACATAATGTGGTAAATGTTGCGAAAATTCAAAATCCATCTAAAAAATTTTGTACGGCTTGGTGTGAAGATCATCCAAGGCAAATCTGGGAAAAAATTTAAACGATTTGTAGGAGTAGTGAAATGATACATTTTACATAATTGTGCGATCATTGAAAATGCCAGTAAGATACATTTGAAATGTATGAGTAAAAAAAAAAAAAAAAAATTCTTCTAGCCCAAATTATTTAAAAGTTACAAGCAAAAGAAAAGTCAAATTTTGAATAGCCCTCCTAAACGTTCTTCTCTCTTAAGAGTTCTTCTTATGTTTTTGCCGGTTCACGATCTTCGTCCATATCACCATCTACTGGGCAGAGAAAGGAATTTATTTGATCTTATTGTGAATGATTTATCCATGCATATGTTTTATTTTTATTGATTTTTTTATTTTTTACCTCGTAATCTTTAATCAAAATATCATAACTCCATCTTCCGGTGAAATGACAGACTTCTCTCTGGTGACGTATGCAGGACTTCTTCAATCATTTAGTCCGCTTAAACCCTGCCCCTTTCTTATAAAAACCACAACCTTACATAGAGCTGAACGAAGCGCAAATCGCATGTTGGTGAAGATGGTAAGGTGTATTTTCGTTCCTTAATCCAAACTTCCTTGGTTATGGGTCAGCTGGCTTGAATTTACATTTCGAATTAAGAGCAATAACAGCGTTTTGAGTTGTGTTCGAGACATTGAATAAAGGGGTGTTTTTGCTCCCTTTATTTTTAGTGTACTGTGATTCGAAACATTAAAATATGGTTATCTTTTACTCACTCGTTTTTCAACAGCTACAGCCTCTTCGTAAGCAAAGACAGCGATATGCTCATGTGTTTATGTTGTCAGTTTGATCATAAATGTGTTGAGATCGCTGCTCAATTTCACCGATAACCGGCACTGACTCGAGCAGCACGGTGGTAGGGGTGTGTGTGTCCACTGCAAACTCGCATTTAGATCTGCCTCCATTCTGCTATGCAACACCCACATTTTCACAATCCAGTCAACAACAAATGGATAAACTCAAATCCCCGCCCTACATTTTCTTCCTGTTCGATAAGCTGTTTCACTTGGAAATACGTCACAATACGGAAGTAAAGTCGGTCGCTTCCAACTTCCGTTTCATGCCGACTTTAAATATTGATCTGTTTCTCACCGGCACCTACCATATCACTTCTGAAGACATGGATTTTACTACTGGAGTCGTATGGATTACTTTTAAGGCTAATTTATACTAACTGGGCGAACAGGCTTCACTTAGTTCACCTACAAATGATGACGAAATCCAGTGACATTTTTGTTCTGCCACTGTGTTCATTTGCAGATATTTCTCCTGTTCGTGCACATCTCTAAAATTCTTGACCTGGAATAATAGGGTTCAAAACAGTGTTACTATGAATGCAAACTTTAATACAGTGAAAAAGACACTCTATTAGCATAACATAAATATATATAAATAAATACAATTTTCCAACATTCTTTTGAATGTCCATGTACTAAATTAAAATATTTGATGCCATGAGTGTACCTTCATTTACTATTAGTATTATTTTGAATGGCCATGGAAAATGAAGCAATGTGATAACAATTTTACCTGGTCGCATAAAGTAGTCCGTTAATTTACCTGATGAACTTTCACCTTTTGCTGACACTTTATGCTTCGCAGAGCTAATGTGTGCTTCTAAATCACTTGCACCTTTATTAGCAACTGACACATAAGTGCCAGCTTTACATGTCATACATTCTGCTTCCCACGGATCTCGACCTGGACGAAAGCATGGGAATTTTTTGTGCAAATCTTCTATAAATTTGCACTTTCGTTTGGGCATTGTTTCCACTCAGCTGTCATTTGCTGCTACTGTCAAGCAGCTGTTTGATGCCAAACACAACAGTGCTTCGCACATCACAGAGAGATTAACAGGCAGGAATTTGGCCAATAGTTGCTGCAAGCCTCTTATAATCGACCAACTGGTGTGCGAGAAGGCGGGACTTACAAAGAGGGGTTAAAGCAATGCAAATATGTAAGCACACACAATGAAGTATTAGAATTAGGTCAGATGCACATCATAATGCAACAAAAGCAGATTTCCTGGACATTTTCGCAAATTTAGAAATCCCGGCCGGACGCTTTTTTAAGGTCCGAAAAAGAGGACATGTCGGGGAAAAAGAGGACATATGGTCACCCTTCCTAGGGTGCTTTAGTTCGTCCAGGAGGAAGAAAGTTTGGCTTCTTCCATAGTATAAATCTGGGTTTATGCTGCCTTTATGTGCTTTTTGGAGCTTAAAAATTTTGGACCCTTTTGACTTTTGGATTTTATGGACCTACAGAGCAGAGATATTCTTCTTAAAATCTTTGTTTGTGTTCTGCAGAACAAAGAAAGTCATACACATCTGGAATGGCATGAGGGTGAGTAAATGACGAGAGAATTTTCATTTTTGGGTGAACTAAAATTTAAATTGCCCTTATATAGTATAGCAGTTACGGTTAGTGTGGAATTCATTGTCCTAACACATGATAACAAAAAGCTAAAATGATAAGGTCAACCTCCGATGCAATAAAGTGTTAACAATTAGCAATGTCCAAGAAGAGGGAACTCTGTGGTCAGCTATTCTCAATGCTGTCACATGTTCCGCATGGTCCTCAAGCAGCTAACTATTGAAAAATGGATCTGAAAATAACAATGGGTGCTAAGGCTTCATTCGTGGGTGTAATGACTTAACAATAAAGCCAGAGGTGACTCGATAACATGAGCGAATAAGTGTAGAAACTCGTGTCCATGAGTTCAGTTAGTGAATTTTAAATAATGTTTTTATTGTTTTCCAAGCGAATAAAACAAATACCATCTCAGTTCAATTTCCTTAATTTCGTTGTCCAACTCGTGATTTCCTTGCACATTTCTCACAACTCTCAAAATGTTCACGTAGCACTTTAACACGATTGCTGTGACGTTAAAAACTGTGTGTTTTTCCTGATTACCTGCCACCTGTCTTCCCTAACCTAGGTGCTCTCTTTATGCCACCCAGTGGACAACAAAAACATTACACAATTGAAATCAAAAGGCTCCAACAGTGGGGTGGGGGGAGGTGTGGTTGATGTTCTGACTGGGCAGCAATCCCCAGTCACTAAAATTAAACTAATTTGCATGTCTGGTATGAAACAGCAAATGTGGCTGATTAAAAAAAAATAGATTTTTTAAAATGTGTTTTTCATAATATGGTAAAATAATGGTATGAGATCTACTGCTTCTAAACCTCAGCAGTGATCCCCCGCCAATAATACAAATGTAGCAGTAGAAACCCTTTTATCAGTCACAGGAAATTAACGACTTAAAGGGATAGTTCACCCAAAAATTATGGTATCCCAGGTGTGTATGACTTTCTTTCTTCACCAGAACACATTTTAAGAAAATTTTTAAAATATCTCAGCTCAGTAGGTCCTTAAAATGCAAGTGAATGGAGATTTCTCTTTTGAAGCTCCAAAAATCACAGACAGTCAGCATAAACGTCATTGATACAACTCCAGCAGTAAATTAATTTCTTCAAAAAAGACGCAATCAATTTGGTGCAAAAAAATATCAGTATTTAAGTACTTTTTAACTATAATCCAGCGCTTCAGAAGAGGGTGGTGTCCAAGCGATCTCTACATATTCGCGTTGCCATGGATACCGTGGTAATCTCACGTCCTCCTCTCGGTTTAGGCATCCATGATAAGCACACAAATGCACTATTGTGAGTAAAGAAACAGATAAATACAGATCTAAACCAAAACCAACGAAGCTTCTGTACAGCGTTCCTCCAACTCAGTTGTAAACAGTGCTGCTCTTCCGGCTGTGACGCACGTGCGTCAGTTCTCACATGTTTCAAATGCCAATACGATTACATCACACGTGTGTACTGCTGCTTACTAGAAGCATGATTTAGAGTTAAAAAAAAAAATTTCGAGTTTTTTTCTCACAAAGAGTGATCGTATTGCTCACTTAGTTTTTGTTGACTGTCTGTGATTTTTAGAGCTTCAAAGAGAAATCTTCATCCACTTGCATTTTAAGGACCTACTGAGCTGAGATATTTGTCTATTTTTCTTCAAATGTGTTCTAGTGAAGAAAGAAAGTAATGCACACATGGGATATCATGAGGGTCAGTAAATAATGAGAGAATTTTAATTTTTGAGTGAACTGTCCCTTTAAGTAGGCTGAGAAATCACACCCCTAGATTCCCATATTAAATTAGATTAATATTACTGTTAGAGCCAGTAAAATACAATAGCACCCAACCAATCGCATTAAATAATATTGTGGAAAATGTTGTACAAATGTTAAGAGGTAAAGATGGTAAGAGACTAGTCAATGCAAATGACAAGTAATGTAACAGGAAGGTGCATTGTACAATGAGTGAGATAGAAATGGCAGAAATCCTTTACATATTCAAACTGTAAAAGCAAACACATTTCTGAGTGGTTTGAATCTAACCAAATGTCTCAAGCAGGTGAGGAAATTCATCTACAAATTCTACCAAGTACCAACCACGATTAGCATTTTATTAACATTATTACATTTGTCTGACATGATAGAGCCCATGCAATGGAAACATTTTGTAGTTGGTTTTCATTGGATCAAGGGGAAAACTTGGAGGGGGAAATAAGGTTAATTTTGAAGTTACATTTGAAGTGCCCATTGTTCAAATGGTAGAGCATGGTATTAGCAAAGGCAAAGTCATGGGTTCAATTACCAGGAACATATAGGCCTACTGAGTAAGATGCTTTGTGTAAAAGCATTTGCCAAATGCATAAATGTACTGTTATGTACATGTACAGTTTATGCCAAACAATAATGAGGGCAACAGAAAATGAGGGTTAAAAGGTGAGGTGACAAATAACAAATTCTGCTTAGAGGAAATGCTGTGGTTAACGTAGCTTTTGCAATGCTGTCACATGATTTGCGTGGTCCTCATGTAGCTATTCTTGCAAACTTTTTTGGACCTGAAAATAAACTCTGTAGTTAAGAAAGGCTACCTTTAGCTTCAACAAAAGCCACATTGAAACCAGGATGTAATTATCTTTGCATACTTTTTTCCTCTAACATTAAATTTTTACTCCACTGATGTTGATGTTAGGTTTAGGTTTGGGTTGGGGATTACAGTTTATAAAATATGCATTCCTCTTCATTGTACAGCCTGTACAGCTGACAAATAGGTATAGCTGCAGGCGAAGATCTCTAACTGTGGGCGGAATCTCCAAAAAAGGGCGGGGTTACTCAAGTAGGGGGTAGGGTTACCCTAAAAGGGGGTTGCGCCATCTCCAAAAGGGGCCGTCACTTTCACACACGGTTAGGGTTAGGAAAAGGGTTAGTTGTTAGGGGCTCTGTATATCTTTGCTGTCTGTTTGGATTTCCCGCCCCTTTTTGGAGCTCTGCCTGCAGCTATATCCTTCTCACAACTGAAAACAACTCACTTTTGGCACCCTCCATGGTCATTTCACTTGGACAGTGGAGCTCACATGTGCCCAAAGATACGTCCAACAACACTTATAGATGAGGTGATAGAATTGTTGCATATTAACATACAAATGGAAAGAGATTCACAAATAGAAAGTTGGTTCACAAATAAATTGAATGAGATCCACAAATAAATGTAACGAGTTTCACAAAAATGAAATGAATTCACAAATAAAAAGAATGAGATTTATAAATATATGTTGGAGTTTCACAAAAATAAAGTGAATTCACAAATAAATTAAATGAGATTTGCAAATAAAAAAATTATTTACAAATATATTTTTTCATTCACAAACACAACTCTGTCCAGCATTAATTTGTGAATCGTGCGCATTTATTTGTGGATCGCTTCCTGTGCATTTGTGGATCGCTACACGCATTTGTCAATTTTGAAACAAATCTAGCGGCAAGATGTGCACACGACTCTACAAATAGGTAGACTCCACCCATCGTCTACTCAAGCCAATCAGATAACAGCCACATTACTTGGACCAATCGTAGCACTCTATCTTCTTTCGTAGTTCTATCTTCAACCAGTCTCGCTTCGTTTTACTATCAGGGTGGGACCAGAGTCACAGCTCTCATGAGCATGGAATCAAGCACTTACAGATATGCTCCAAGAGGAGGAATATTGTGACTTAAGGATCGTATCTTTTGGGTTATGAACATGTGGTGTGTCTTGTTAAATGTCGACAGCTGAAAATTGCCCATTTGTAGTGTCCTGATCATTAGCTTTATAGCTAACCTGGCTGACTGTATGAGTCTGCTATTTTAAATGTAACCAAGTTTCTTGACTGAAATGTGTCATCAAAACCTTTACTCATAATGTTACATGGCAGATCCAAACAGACACACTCTTAAACACTACAAAAGATCAGTAGTACAGATTGTGCCTTTATAAAACATGAATCATATTAGATGATCTTAGGAGCACAAACCACAAATTAATACCCTATATTACACAGTGTGAATGATTTGGATTCACATTATGTTAATGTATTTAATAAAAGCAGTTGTAAGGTAATATTTATTAGAAATTTTGCATTTTAGCACTTTTGTGTGCATGTTTTAGGAGGATCTCCGACTCGCCGTGTGACCTCAAAGAGCCCTTGCCACTTGGTGAGTAATTTAGAGCTTGAGGTGGGAAGTAATACAAGCACTTTATCTCCCGGTGCAAGTTCCATTTTCGAGTGCCCCTGTCATACAGTCGGCTTTGACATTCCTAAGCTTGGAGCAAATTCTCCTGTGTTAATTGCGAATTTTGCTGTAAGATCAAGAATGTATTGAATTTCATTTTTACTGTTTAAAGATTCCTTCTCTCAAGCTTCCCACATCACGTCAAGCACGCCGCGTGGCCGACACCCATACAGCAGCTCGAAGAGGGAAAACCCTGTGGAGGCTTGTGGGACCTCTCGCAGTGCAAATAACAGGGTTCGAGCCACTTATCCTAATTTCTAGTGTCCTCGTGCATGAACTTACGAATCATATTTTTTAAGGTTTTATTATATCGTTCCATCAACCCTTCTGTTTGTGGGTGGTAAACACTGGTGCGAATCGATTTAATACCTAACAATTCGTACAGTTCATGTAGTGTTCATGACATAAATGTAGTGCCTTGATCAGTGAGGATTTCTTTTGGAATCCCCACTCGGGAGATTATTCTGAAGAGTGCCTTCGCAACACTATGTGCGCAGGGGCACTGCTTCCGGATTTTGCGTTGCATAGTCCTCCAGAACTAATACAAAGCAATGCCTGTGTGCGTTCCGTTCAAATGGCCCAACGAGGTCCATGCCAATTCCTTCGAAGGGTACCTCGATTAGCGGTAGAGGGCGCAATGGCACTTTTGGGGTGGCCGGTGGATTCACCAACTGACATTCACGGCATGTCGCACACCACTTGTGAACGTCCCCGTGAATGCCTGCCGAAAAAAATGGGCCATTATTTGGTTATGTGTTTTCTCATGACCTAGATGGCCAGCCATTGGATTATGGTGAGCCACCGGGAAGAGGGTTTCCCGACAGCTCTTCGGTACAAATAATTGGGTTGTATTTTCTTTTGTTTGAGTGTCCTGCGTCACTCGATACAACCGATCTTTAATAACTGAAAAATATGGGTATGTGAGTTGACGTCAGGCTGGAGCTGTTGACCATCGATGACTCTCACTTGGTCAAACGTGTTTGAGGGACTCGTCACGTGACTGCTCTAGAGGGAAATCCCCCTCAGGGAAGCCCCTGAGGACAGGAATTCCCCCTCTTGCATCATCAGACGTAGACGGCCCTGGCACCGCCTCCCAACCATAGCATTGCACGTCACACACAGAAACAACATTTTACAGGACACATCCACACATATTTTCCTTAATAAATTCCTAAAATCAGTGGATGGGTGAGGTGGGAATTAACCGCGGCCTCTACTCTATGCTTTTTCCCCCTAAATAGTATCTCAATGGTAACCACCGGATACCTGTGAATATCCCCATGCACACACCGCACACTCACCCATTTATTCGTACCCAATGCCCTGCCTTGCACCAAGCACTGGTGGATAGAGGTTTGGGAACAAACTGAATCCACCAAAGCATGATATTTATCCCCTTTTAAACTCACTTGTATCTGATACGTCTCTGCCCGATCGGGGGCAGCCTTCAGAGCATCAGGGATCCGGATCAGTGTATCCACCTCCATAACTGGACACCAATCCTGGCAGTGCCTGGTTTCCCCGCAGCTCACACAGACCGGCCCAGGCTTCCCTACTGTGCCCATGGGGGCGGTCTCAACAACCTGGGGTGGAGAGCAGAGGGAGACAGGGGAAGGGTGAGACACAGACAAGGGGAAGGGTTTGGGCGGGGTTCTGGGGAGCTGGAACAGGATGGAAATGGGAGGGGGGGTTTGAGAGTGTAATAAGGTTTAAAATGGGCAAGGAGGAGGCGGGGACCAGCGGAATAGTCAAAGTAATATTTAATTTAAACAAAAAGACACAAACACAAATACACACATGGCAGCTGGGTGTGGCTCTCTCTCTCTCGAACTGCCACATCCAGCTGCAGTTATCCCTCTCCTCGGCTGATTAGCCCGATTGGGGGCCGGGCATGCGTAGTCACGGTCCGGCCCTGCCCTCCTCCTCATCACACTCCTCCCTCCTTTGCCTCAGGCCGGGCATGATGTACCCCAGCATGATGTACATCACCCCCCCCCCCACCTCCTTTCTGGGTGCGCCTGCCGGCAAGCTTTTCCCTGCCTCTCTAGAGCCGGAGAGGGGGACAAGGGGAGGGGAAAAAAAGAGGAGAGGGAAAGGGCGAGGCGGAGCGACAGTGAGAGAGAGAGAGGAGAGAGAGAAAAAATTGCTCGCTGGTTCCCAGACACGCCATTGCCTGGTCCTCCACCACTCCTCCACCCTCTGGCGGACGACAGCCTCTCCTCCCCAGGCAGACAGCAGCGAGTCCTCTGACCCCTGGTGGATGGAACACACCTCTGCGTTCCGGCGGCCAGTAGCAAGCCCCTCCACCCCTGGCAGCGGCTCCACCACTCAAGGTGGCCGGCAGCGAGCCTCTCCTTCCCTCGCGGATGGCGGCTGATGGCAACTCCTCTGTCCCCCTGCGGACGGCCATGGCTGTTCCTTTCGGCAGACAGCAGTGGCGAGGACTCCATGGCAGCGCATCCCTCCTCCCTACCGGGTTGCAGAACCAAGGAAACAAGGTTTCAAATGGGCAAGGAGTAGGCGGGAACCAGCTGAAAAGTCAAAGTAATATTTAATTTAAACAAAAAGATACAAACACAAATACACACACGGCAGCTGCGTGTGGCTCTCTCTCTCTCGAACTGCCGTATCCGGCTGCATTTATCCCTCTCCTCGGCTGATTAGCCTGATTGGGGGCCAGTCGTGCATAGTCACGGACCGGCCCTGCCCTCCTCCTCGTCACAGAGAGGTAGGAGAAAAAGAGAGAGAAGAGAGAGAAGAAAGAGCCTCTGGTTTGCTGCCTCCTGGAAACGCCACCATGCAGTCTTCTGCCAGCTGGACAGCCTCTTCCATCGATGCCGGGCGGTGGCACTGGACTCACTCGGTCATCCCTGAGGAAGTTGAGAGATGAACTGCTCCAGTGTCACCAGGTCTACGTACAATTCTATCTCCATGCACTTACCACTTTGGCCACTAGGGGCAGTGTTTCGAATTTTGGTTAGCACAGACATATTTCAGCTAAAGAGAAGTCAACCTGTTTTCAAATTCACGTTGAGGTCAGTCTGATAATTATTGCAGTTCTGTACCAAGGTGCAGAAAAGTCAGTGATGTCAATAAATACATTAAATGAGCCAGCCTGACTGCAACCTGATACATTTCAAAAGTGTAAAAGTAAATCCATCTACTATCAGTTTTTTAATGTTATAAATTTTACCACACAATAAGTGTTTCTATTTCCCTGTTTGGTCAGTAATAGTACTAATCTGGCAGTAGAGAACCATAAATCGATTACACACAAGCAATGAAAAGTTACAACGCTGTTGACTGAATTTGTTTCTCATGATCTTAAACACATTTTGACCTAAAGGCTTAAATACTTGAAATGATTTTGTAGACCAATATAAATTATGCCTATTTTTGAACTGCTTGGATGGATGAGTTGGACTACATAATGAGACAGTGCATGTTTAAAAAGCATCCCAAGTGGTACTGGAACCTAATGATGTTGGTTAAGAGAATGTCTAGGGTGTGCAGAGATGTAATCTAGGCCTAGGGCAGAGGGTAGCTACTTTAAAGAAGCTAAAATATAAGATAAAACAACTATAATTTGTTTAAGCAGTCATTTATTTATTTATTTATTTATTTTTCATTACATAATGTTTTTTTTTTCATTAAGGTTATTTTCCATTTTTGATTTTTAAAAATGTATTCCACCCCTTCCATCTGAGTTATTTCATAGTTTTGATGACGTATTATTCTAAAATTTGCATAATTTTAATAATAAAGTGTGAGCCAGTTTATTCAAACATTTAACTGATCGGTACCTGACAGGCTACTTGGGCTGACAAATTACACCCCTTTTATCACCAGGGTGTATGTTTTTACAGGAAATAACAAGGGTCTGTTTTAGTCTGGGCAGTTCTGTGCGACTTGACACTGACATTTTGAATAGCAAGCATGCTGTACATTTTAAAGCTTTGGATATTTTTTGGTGCTCTGGTTGCTTCAAAAGGTAGGTTAAAAAATTAAGAGATGCCAGTATTTTTCCCCTCTGACATCTTTTAATTAATCAGCAATGGGTTCAAAATAGAAATCTAGAAAAAATTATTTTGAATAACAAGCTACTCTTTAATAGATTGTGCATGTTCAATCTCTGCAACTGCCTGTGAGTGATAAAATATAGGATCTGTCACATTCTGATTCTATTCCACTGTTTAGCGTTGGACCACTGCAAAGGAATATGTGAAGATGTCACACTGATCACAATCAGCGCCTCTCTGAAATCTCAAGTCTTTCTGCCTTGTCACTTTGGTACAAGCCTTCAAACAAGCACTACAACTGAAAGAGTGGAATGGAGCCACTTTTCTAGTCTCCTGAAGATCGCACAGAATGGGATCGTCTTCTTTAATAATCCTAGAGAAGGACGAGTCAATGTTTTTCCAAATCTAGCATACGGAGGAAACTTTTCCATCGTCATTCAAGATCTGCAGCTTTCAGATCTCGGCACATACTGTTGTGAGCTGAGCAGGAAATGCTGGAAAGTGGAGATCACAGAATCACCTCATCCAGCTAAGAGTAAGATCAATCCTTGAAAATCCAATAGAACAGAAATTACATAACAGTCTACAGTTTATTAAAGAAATATTGTAGATTGTTATGAGAAGGTCTACCAGATCAGTTCAAAGTTATTCATGTTTATTATACAGTAAGTATTTGTGTAACTGCCTTTGAAATTGTTGCTTTTTTACATTACACAGATATCTGAAAATATAAGTCTATATTCAAAATATTTTGTCTTGTTTATGCAGAAAATGAGGAGTACCAAAACGCCTGGTTATTCTTTTTTGCTGGAGCTGGAATTTTTACTCTTCTTTTTATTGCATTCATTTGTATTTCAAAATTCAGTGGTAAGCATTGCTTTCCATTCACAATTCAAAATAGAGCAGGAAATAAAAGTTCAATGGACAATTATTATTCCAAATTATTAACCATCCTATTTATTTTTGTAAAATAATCTTTAGCCATACATAACTTTTTGCTTAACTGGACAAGAAAAATTGCGAGATCATCTAAATGTAACTCTTCCAATGAAGAACACAAAGAAGGTAAGTTCTGCAATAAAAATTCAATGTTCAGAAATGTTAAAGACATTTTTCAGGTTTGTTTTTTTTTTTTTTTTTTTTTTTTTGATGAATGAACAAAAAGCACAATGGTAATAAACACTGTGGAAATATTTTAAAGGTGCACCTACATGAAAGTTTATTAGCATCATCTTAATATAGTAATACTATATATGATTTAAAAAATACACACAATATATTCTGGCGAATAATTATAAAACTAATAAACTAAATGTTATTTTGATTTTTATCAGCATTCAGAAAAGTCCCAGAGTCAACTCTAGATCTTGATGACTGTACCACTTCTATAGTGTACTATGGTAAGACAATTTGTGTTTGTAAAACATGTATTTCTATTATAAGGCACTGATGCTCATAATAAAATATCTGCTTCAAATTTTTCAGTCAACCAGGAAGAACTTCACAATCCAGGCGATAATGACAAGAGTGGAAAATAAAAATGCAGTTATTTCCTAATTATGGATTACAAATCTGTTGTTTATTTTGTAACTCAGCAAAGGTGTGTCTAATTGTTTATTCTTTTTTCAAATGTCTGTTTAGAAACATGTGTTTATATTACCATTAATTAATTTATACTGATGAGAGAGAGAGAGCTGATAATATCCTAGACTTTTGAATACATTTGTAAACCTCTGTTGGAGAATACAGCTTAACACAGTAAAGAGACTAATGTGAACAAAGACCCAGAGTCAAAGTTGCAATCAATTGACAGAGTTATCTGAAGACAAAGGGTTTTCCATTCTCCATAATTCCAATAGCAAAAATTAGAAAAACAGGTTACAGATGAGTTCTTGGAGCAAAGTGAACTAAATTAAAAAACAGAAACAAAGGAATTATGGGCAAATGCAAGATCAGTTTACATCACAGTTACATTCTGACTGGGTAAAAACATAGGAAGAATCCAGACTACTTCAAAAAATGGTAGACATAACATTTATCATTACCATAACTAATTATAGCACTAAAAATGAGTTGTGGGGCCTTTTATATATATATACACTTGATGCCCATGAAACGTCCATTCTGTTGAAGTTGATTGGCTTTGAGGCATCCCATTAACAAAAACATAGTCATATTCCTATGAAGGAAAAGATGATTAGACAGAACAAACAGGTCACATCTTATTTCAAAAAGGCTAAAAGTCATCCAGACTTATCTGGAATGCAAGGCCTGCAAATACACATGGGAAACACAGAGAAACAGAACAGAAAACTATATAAAGCTTCCAACTATAATTAAATCAACATTTTAAACAGAGTGATGAACAGAAACAGTTAAAGGTGCACTCTGCAATTTTTTGAATATGCTGTCCAGGACTTCACTGACACCTAAAGGTCTGGATTGGATGCAGTATCATTCAAACACAAAAGGTTTTAGTTACCGATCCCATTGTAGAAATTCACTATTCACAGTCAGCCATGATGAATTTAATCCATGAGTGAAAGTGTCCAATAACAGAGCAGCTATAGAGATTAAGCGAAGAAGTTTTCAGTTGGTCATGTGATCCTAACATGGCAGCCCTCATGAGGGGACCCTCTCCATGTAGAATAAAACAGCTTTCATAAGGTCACTGATATGACTTGAGTCTTCATCTCATGTGAGTTTGTAAATAAAAGATTATTTACAAACCTTTAGCAGGATAATGCTTTTAATTGCTGGTTATCACGGTTACTACATGTTTTAAAAGTCTTATCTCTTAACAAAGTAAAATATTAAAATTATGTATATAGGACAAGTGTGTTGATCTCCACAAGACTTCAACAGAAAACAGAGAGAAAACCGGCGTGCAGCATGAGGCCGATTCCACATGTGTAGTTACGCCCTAGACAGCCCACTCTGTAAATACCAGCTGTGGCCCGTGCATTTTCAGTCTTCAGTGTGATTCATGCCAGTAAGAAAATACAGTTTCACAATGAATAAGACACCGTATGCACCGTATCATACATTATGTGGCAGTCAACTAACAATACCAATTGACATTTTAAAAACACGTCCACGCACGAAAGCCAGAACCAAGGAGGTCTAATACGACGAAAAAGCTCTCTAATAATATTTGTGATTTAAATTTTGCTTGCAATACATTTTGTTTCATCAGGGTACACGGTTACTTTTCAAAACTTGATCAGACACTGAATGCTCAAGCAGCCTAATTTACACTTAGAAAACTCCTGATGTTGCAGTAACAATACAAAAAGCACTTACCAATTTACTTGACGTGAAAATCAGTCCTCCTTTCCTGTTTAATTAATCAATCGCACGATCATGCAGAACATCTCAGGTTTTTAAATCCATAAAGATCTCTTTCTCAATGGCAATAACAGCAGTGATGACAACCGACTCATCAGCAAGATCTTGCACTCTTCGCTTTCAAATTACGTACATCACTTAAAGCGTGATTGCGTCACTCAGGGTGCTTTCACACTGACAGTTTAGTTCGAAACTCGGCACGGTTGTGTACAATAGGTAATGTGAAAGATGTCATGCGGACCGGAGAGCGCACCACGGTACCGAACCCGAGACTACATTTAGGATGTGGTCTGAGTTCGGTTGCAATGGAACTGTAGCGCAATTCGCGTGAATGTGAAAGCAACTTGGACTCGGGTGCGCACTCGTTCAGGAAGTAAAGTAACCTGTGCATGCGTTTTAGCCGATGACGACATCATTAGTTTCGACAACACACGAGGATCCACACATTCCTGAAAGTCCCAAAAAAGTAATGACACCACAATGACATACAAGTACAATCAACACTATAAATACTGTCTGTCTATCTATCTATCGATCTATACACTTTATAAATACTACATATAAATACTATTATAGGTTATAAATATAGGGTATAATAGGAGATGACAGTGGCGATAACTTCACCTTGGACACGAGCGTAAGCGTGCAGTGTAAACAAAGATGCAAATGAATTCCTTGCAATCAGCTGTCTCTTCAAAAAACATTTGCGAGCAGCAGCAAGCCGCCTTCCCCTGGACATCTGATGAGTTACGCTGTGCATAATGGCACCAAAATAACAAAAAAACAAAAGTATGATGAGTCATGTTGTGTTCACCATGCGTGTTTGTGATGACGTAAGATGAACGCAAATGGACCGAGGTTCGATAGAATCAAGTGAGTGTGAAACCAGACCAAAGCTGCGGGGAAAACCGGGAACAATCGCACTCGGAATTGGACCGCAGCAAACGTGCCCTGTGTGAAAGCCCCCTCAAAGCCAGCTAGAAGGCCTGGACTGGGACATATCCTAAAGACCACACCCACCAAGAATAAATCAATCAATCTGATTGGCTGATGAATCTGACAATCTGACTTTAGATGCCTATTCACTGCAGTGTTGAGGGATTCTGTGGAAATTCTGAAGGCCTGACAGGGTGGAGGTCAGACTCACGCGCTGCTTCGGCTAAGGAGCTTGGCTTCAGGCATGCGATTTGTGAAACAGTTGTCACACTTTGCTTGTAAGCATCGAGGAATAAATTCTGATTGGATAAACTTTTTGTTTTTTGCTATTCATTTGTAGATTAATTAGGAGTGGAAAGCAACTGAAAATACATAGGCAAAAAGGTCAATGAGAATGAAAGGATGACATTTTTTTTAGTTATTTATTAGGCATGTTATGTCAGCAGAGAAGGCTTCGCTGGCCCTGAGAAATCACCACTGGTAAATATGTACAGTTTTTAACAAATTAATTTGTCATGTTTCCTCCTTTGCCTATGAACAGAACAGAATATATGTTAAAGTTTACAGTGTGCAGACGGAGCGACGGGAGGGAGGAGCAAAACCGCAATCGCACTTCTTACAGTTTCAGCACGAGTATTGAATATGGTGAACCCTGACCGGATTAGAAGCTTGATGGACGTGACACTCATTCTTTTTTTCATTGGATCCATTAAGTTACTCAGAAAAAATAAATAAATGAAAAAATGCACTTAAAATTAAACACTTGTAAGATTGACCTACAGTATCTATGAATAAAAAATAATTTTAAAAATGTTTTGTAAAAAAAGAAATATATAAAAATATATTCAAGTGTGTATTCATTCATTAATAATGCGTTACCATGACCCTCACTTTAAAATATTAAGTAATTCCTTCATGTTTATGTGGTGACACTTGACTCATTACTTATGGGTTACCAAAATTATTTTAAAAACACCTCCAGCAATATCAAACCTGCCAAAGTTAATAATTTGTAATGATCAGAACAGATGTCCCAAGGAATACACATGTTGGGCACATACATCTGTAAGCTAAATATGATACTCTACCAGACACTGTAGACATGATTTATAGAGCTGTTATGTTCATAAATTAATTCCAGCAAAGAACACACGAGTGACGCATGTTTCTGTGAAGGAGCATTTCATGATCATGTTCAAAGCAAAAACATAATCATTCACATTTTAGACACATGTTAATGTTTTGATTAGTAATTAATTAGTAGTTATTTTAAATTAGCCATAGTTAGTTGAGAGTTCTCAATGAGGAAAATTAAATTCAGTAATTATTAACTAACAGTGAACTACCTCAGTCATCAGTTCGCTATTACTTACTGATTAGTTAATCATGTTTTCATATTAGTTAATAGTAGTAACTAAAGTGTTAATGTACATTTATATATATATATATATATATATATATATATATATATATATATATATATATATATATATATATATATATATAATCCCCCAAATTGGGTGAAGAAAATGCCAAATTGTGGGCTGACAGAAGTGCTAGATCGTGGTAAACTGTATTGGAACAGCTTTCGGAGGCAGCCTCTCACGAGGGCCTGCTCTGGGTGGAAAGTTTGGACCTTGATGCGGCTATAGGGGGCTGTACTATTGATATTTTAATCTAATCAGCCAGTTTACGTAAGAGCCTGATCCGGGTGGAAGGTTAGATTAAAGGACCTGTGTACGGCCATAGGGAGTTGGACCATAGGTATATGGTCAGATCGGCTGGCTTGCAGAGGTAACCTCAATCAATAGACATACGGTGCTTTGAGAAGGACAGGAGGAGGTGGTGAACGCCATCTGTAATGCTCACTGCAGCTGGTGAGAAGCGAAGACAAAGGGCTTCGCCGGAAACATGGTAAAACGCTGCTGCAGCTGTAGAGTAAGTGGGCCTCCTGCAGGAGTGGAGTTTAGAGTACTGTTGCCACAGTGAATTGAGTATTTGGGAGCATGGTAAAGGGGCTCCTGTGGGAGCGCTGCAGTGTTTCCATTGCTGTAAATGCACATCTATAAATGTATGGAACTTAAGAATTTAAAGTGCCTGTGGAGAGAATATTAATAACCGTGTACACACATTTGGCATGGGTGGGGCACTGTTGCGGCAGTGTCAGGTGGGGCACTGTTGCTGTGGTATCAAGTAGGTCACAAATTACTTTATTGGATTTATCAACACTTGTAAGGGAAGCAAAGGTTAGTTTGTATTTACCTGTAGGGGGAGCAAATGGTTAGTTAGGAATATGTAAAATTATTACCTTTATATACGTCTGTAAGGGAAGCCAAAGTTTAGTTATGGAAAACAACTTTATTATGTTTGTCATGGCAGGGCACTGCTGCGGCAGTATCAAAATTCGAAAGGGGTGATATGCAGGAGAAATGGACTTGTAATCATTATTGAAGGATTCACTTGTGGTCATTCGCTCCTTAGGAGTATGACTGCCACCTGCTGTACAATATACGTCTTGCATAGGAAATGCATTGCATAGCAATAGGTGTGAACAGCATGAAATTATCTTGGAATAAATTGAGTTGCATCTCTGCACTGCATACAGAAATGCAAAAGCAAAAGCATTTGTCCTGATGGGAGGAGGGAAGGTCATATCTTAGTGTAAAGATGAGTGGAAGTTTGTAGCAGCACTTGCTTCATGTTATCAGGGTTGTGCGGCAGGGCGAGCTCAAATTATTTGCACCCGGGTTTTGACTGAGAAGCAGATCTGTAATTAAAATAATACTTCATTATAATTATAATTAACTGTATGCTTGTTATGATTTCTATGCTGATAAATCCACCACACAGAAAAAATAAATTATTGCTTATTTTAGGTTATTTTGGTGAGGAAAGTGGCTTGTTTTGGGCTTGTTTTTTCCAGACCAGGTTGCATGTTTCTCTTGAGAGATCTGGCAACACTGCAACTGATATTGCACCCACCCCTTATCGCAGAGTACTGCCATTTTAAAAAGAACGTTATTAACCGTTCTTTTATTTCGTTCTAACCAGTAACCATTTGGAAAGGAGGCAATGGAACTTCTGAACCAGAACAAAAAATAGTTTTTGCTCGGAGCAAACTGAAATGAAAAATATTTCATTTTTAGTCCCTGCACCAGTGTATATCTACTATCTGGATGAACCAAGCACTTTTACTGTACTCCTGACATGGGTCAGACCCTCAGTCACTTCTCAAAGATTAAATATACACATTGCTTTTGACATTATAGTTCATATTGTATTGCACATAATACAAACATTTTATATATAATCATAAACAAGAAGGACTGTTAGTAAATTTATTAAACTAAAACCATAGAGAAAAGCTAAATAAAATAAAAGGGAAGTGCAAATCGTTCATGCGCACAGATTGTCATCATTTTTGCTGTTATAGTTTAATTGTTACTGCATCTCTGAGAGAAAAGGCTAAATATGTTTAGTAATATGCACAAATAATTTAAATAAAAACAAAACAAAACTTTCTGTCTTTCTCAGTCCATTATGTCTTTAGAAAGGTTAATAATAGCTTGCTCTTCCAATAAAGGTTCTTAAAAGGAAGTGAACTTGGAAATAAAGTTTGGACAAATAATGTTTTCTCTACTGAGGCTTTTTAAATTCCACAAAATATTACTGTTAGCATTGTCATTATCATAATAATGTGCAGTTAAATGCATGTTTTATGTTATTCATAAATATACTCTGTGTTTTGAATATCTAAAATGGACATTAAACAAAGAGTAAACATGTACATAGCTAACTGTTTGCATTGCATGGTTCTTGCTATTGACTAGTCCAGTAGTAGTCGATCCAGTAGGTGACGCCAAAATGTTTTGTGTAAAAAAAAGATGGTGTAAATGTACAAATCCAAAGCCTTAACAGTTGTCACATTTAAATGCGTTTTTGATTATGTTTTGTGTTCATGTCTTTTATAATGGAAGTTTAGTTCCTGTTTTATAGTCATGTGTTCATGTCATGTGATTTCCTGTTCCCTCATGTGATCTTGTCATGTGTTTCCCCTATTCATGTGTCTTGTTTTCATTGGTTCATTGTTTGAGTTCTTGTTAGCAGTCTTGTCTTTTCATTGGTTAAAGTTTATTAGTCTTGTTATCTTGTTTACAGTTCTGTCTGTTGATTGGTTGTCATGTTACCCATGTCCATGTATTTAAGCCCTCATGTTTTCCATTGTCTCTTGTCAAGTACTGTTGGTGTAACGTCGTGTCTTTGTTCTTTCAAATTAAGTTAAGTCAAGTCTAGTCGTTTATGTGTGTTTTGTTTTCACGTTGTAAATAAACTGCACTTTGGTTCATCATTATCGTCTTCATCTGCCTGTCATTGCTAAGCTACGTTACAAAATACTTGACCCAAAATGAACCCAGCAGTTCAGCTTCTTTGTTTACGCCAGGGGAATCTGAGCGGTTCATCTTTCACTGTAGGAGTAGCTGATGAGGAACTATGCACTCCTACAGTGACTGCCATGTCAGAGCCATCCACTGTCATGGATGCCGAGCCAGAGTTCCCCGTCATGGCCGCCGAGCCAGAGTTCCACATCCTGGCCGCTGAGCCAGAGTGCCACGTCGGGTTCGCAGAGCTTGCGCCACCTTCTGCCCCGGATCCTGAGTATGCTCCACACCATGTCACAGTCACGCCTCAGCCTGGTCCATGCTATGTCACAGCCATGCCTGAGTCTGCTCCATGCCATGTCACAGCCATGCCTGAGTCTGCTCCATGCCATGTCACAGCCATGCCTCAGACTGCTCCATGCCATGTCACAACCACGCCTGAGTCTACTCCATGCTATGTCACAGCCACGCCTGAGTCTGCTCCATGCTATGTCACAGCCAAGCTTCAGTCTGCTCCATGCCATGTCACAGCCACGCCTCAGCCTGGTCCATGCCATGTCACAGCCACATCTGAGTCTACTCCACGTCATGTCACAGCCACACCTCAGCCTGGTCCATGCCATGTCATAGCCACGCCTGAGTCTGCTCCATGCTATGTCACAGCCATGCCTCAAACTGCTCCATGCCATGTCACAGCCACACCTCAGACTGCTCCATGCCATGTCACAACCATGCCTGAGTGTACTCCATGCTATGTCACAGCCATGCCTGAGTCTGCTCCATGCCATGTCACAGCCAAGCTTCAGTGTGCTCCGTGCCATGTCACAGGTCCATGAGCAATGCCCACACCTGCCACAGCCAATGAGCCAACACCCACACCTGCCATGGCCAACGAGCCAACACCCGCACCTGCCACGGCCAATGAGCCAGCATTGCAAGCCTCGTCCGTCCCAGAGCCAGTGTTGCAAGCCTCATCCATCCCAGAGCCAGCTCTCACTGGGCTATTAGACCTAGAGTTGGTTCCCACCCTTGTGCCCACCCTGAGTCCTCCTGATCAGCCGGTTCCCCCCAAGTCACCGGCTCGACCATCAGGCTGTGACATCTCAGACAAGGGGAACTTCTGACCCTCTGACTCCGCCTAGACCCTCTGAGCCCTGGACTCCACCTTGGCCCTTCGATCCCTCGACATAACCTCGGCTCTACATTCCCTCAGCTCCACTGTGGTCCCTCCAGCTCCTCCTTGGTCTGTCAGTCACCTGGCTCCGCCTTGGCTCTCTGATCCTCCGGCTGTGCCTTGGCTCTCTGATCTTTCGGCTCCACCAGGGACCTCCATCCCTATGGCTCCACCTTGGTCCTCAGCCCCACCAGCTCTGCCTCAGTCTTCCGATCCCCCAGCTCCGCCTTGGTCTTCCAAACCTCCGGCGCTGCCTTGGTCCTCTGAGCCTCCGACTCCACCATGGCCTTTCAAGCTTTCGGCTGTTTCGCCCCTTGAGCCTCTCACGGCTCCACCTTCCATGGCTTCGCCTGCCTTTGTCGAGCCTCCCTCAGCTCTGTACCCCCTGGGTCTCTGCCTCCACGTCCTGTCTTGCCAGGCTATGCCTCAAGGACCCCCCCCCAAATGTGTTTTTGTTCATGTTTGTGTTCATGTCTTATTTTGGAAGTTTAGTTCCTGTTTTATAGTCATATGTTCATGTCATGTGATTTCCTGTTCCCTCATCTTGTCACGTGTTGCCCCTATTCATGTGTCTTGTTTTCATTGGTTCATTGTTTGAGTTCTTGTTAGCAGTCTTGTCTTTTCATTGGTTAAAGTTTATTAGTCTCGTTATCTTGTTTACAGTTCTGTCTGTTGATTGGTTTTCACGTTACCCGTGTCCATGTATTTAAGCCCTCTTGTTTGCCATTGTCTCTTGTCAAGTATTGTTGGTGTAATGTTGTGTCTTTGTTCTTTCAAGTTAAGTCTAGTCGTTTATGTCTGTTTTGTTTTCACTTTGGATTTACGGTTTTGGATTTCATGTTGTAAATAAACTGCACTTGGGTTCTTCATCGTCTTCGTCTGCCTGTCATTACTAAGCTACATTACAACAGTATTGATAGTCATGTCAAAGTCAAAGAAGACCGTTGTTACTGAAGACTTAGAAATAAGAAACCGACTTTACCTGGTCAAAGACAAACCTATCCTTCAGGAAAACATGATGCTGACAATTAGTTTAAAACCATACAACTGCCACAAAAAGTTATAATGCAGGAACAAAATAAACGTAAAAAAAACTTTTTATTCACATTTTTATTCTACAGAGGGGTGCAATGAAGTATACCTCCAGTATTATTTTATTTCTCACGGCCTTCACATGCTGTCACAACTGTTGCAAAGTGGATTTTAAAAATACTATGCAGTTGACCTTTTACAGCTAGTATAAAAACAGCTTAACCCCAGATAGCAAAATAGCTTTGGGCAGAATTTGGCAATATTTCCGTATGAGTTTGGCCCACATACATACTTGTTCTTGTTCTTGTATATATTGTTCTACACATACATTCCTCACTCTCATTATAATTACTTATTATACTGTAAATGATAAAAATCGAATTTTGAAAATATCAGCTTTCAGACCAGTTCCTGAGCCAAGTCATCAGTCCACTTCAAAACCATACTATGGTAAGACAACCTTTAAAAAAGATCAACTACTGAAATTGGGAAAAAGAATTACCAAAACAAAATCTGTTTTAAATATTTCAGTCAACCAGGTGGAACTCTGCATTTCAAGCAATGTTGGGAAAAAAACGTAAAAAACAAAAACGTGGGGGGCCTGGGTAGCTCAGCAAGTAAAGACATTGACTAACACACCTGGAGTCACAAGTTCAAATCCAGGGTGTGCTGAGTGACTCCAGTCAGGCTTCCTAAGCAACCAATTGGCCCATTTGCCAGAGTGGGTAGAGAGCCATGTTGGGGTAACCTCCTCGTGGTCACTATAATGTGGTTCTCACTCTCGGTGGGGCGCATGGGGAGTTGTGCGTGGATGCAGCGGAGAATAGCGTGGGCCTCCACACACGCTAGGTCTCCACAGTAACACACTCAACAAGCAACGTGATAAGATGCGCGGATTGACGGTCTCAGATGCGGAGGCAACTGAGATTTGTCCTCCACCACCCTGATTGTGGCGAGTCACTACACCACAACGAGGACTTAGAGCGCATTGGGAATTGGGCATTCCAATTTGGGGAGAAAAAAAATGTAATTATACTTTCATTGTTCTAGATTAAATGGCCTTTATTTCATGTAAAGGTTTATTCTACGGTACTTTTTCAGAACATCCATTGCAGAAGAATCATTGTGTTGATTTCTTTAAATTTCTCTTTGGCAGATTTGCAGATCAAAAATTTAATCTATGGAGATTGATGTGATCTGCAGGCTTTAGATTGTGATGACAGCATCCAATTCCACAGGATCCACAGAAGTTTCAGTCCGTATAACATAAATGTTCATTTTAAACCATGTCAACCAAAGGATCTTATTAAATGGTAATGTTTCACACAGATGTTTTTTCCATTAAGTTCATTTTTAGATTGAGAATTTTTTCTGAGAAAAAACTACAATTATCAAAGGGATAGTTCACCCTAAAAATAAAAATTCTCTCATCATTTACTCGCTCTCATGCCATCTCAGATATGTATGACTTACTTTCTTCTGCAGAACACAAACAAAGATTTTTAATATCTGACACCTCAAAAATATAATGTTTACCTTTAATGGGAGGATTTTGTATTACTGTGCAAACTGCAACTACAATACATTAACTGCTGTTTGTAATATGCATACTAATGGAAGTGCATCAAGGCAGCAATAGTTTTTGAAGCATATACTGTTTTTTCATGTGATGTAATGTAACACAAATTAAGATTTTTAGAAGAATATCTGAGCTCTTTAGGTCCTCACAATGCAAGTGAATGGATACCATCATTTTGAAACTCCAAAAAGCACATAAAGGCATCATAAAAGTAATCCATATGACTGCAGTGGTTAAATCCATGCCTTCAGAAGCGATATGATAGGTGTGGGTGATAAACAGATCAATATTTAAGTCCTTTTACTATACAGTAAATCTCCACTTTCATTTTCACATTCTTCTTCTTTTGTTTTTGGTGATTCACATTCTTTGTGCATATCGCCACCTACTGGGCAGGGAGGAGAACTTATAGAAAGAAAATACTTAAATATTGATTTGATATGGATTACTTTTGCTGCCTTCATGTGCTTTTGGAGCTTCAAAATGTTGGTACCCATTCACTTGCATTGTATGGATTTAATTAGTTAATTTGTGTCTAGCAAAAGAAAGAAAGTCATTCACATCTGCGATAGCATGAGGGTGAGTAAATTATGAAAATCTTCATTTTTGGGTGAACTGTTCCTTAACATTACATGAACATTACATGAAAAAAAAAAAAAAAAAACAGTATATGCTTCAAAAACTATTGCTGCCTTGATGCACTTCCATTAGTATGCATATTACAAACAGCAGTTAATGTATTTTAGTTGCAGTTTGCACAGTAATACAAAATCCTCCCATTAAAAGTAAACATTATATTTTTGAGGCGTCAGATGTTTAAAGATATTAATATACTACATTAATACGTTGTCGGGTAAATAAGTTTGACCTTTCCAGAATTCAGGATTTAAGAGAATTTAAGTTAAATGGATTGGTCATAATCAGCCTCTAAACTCTTTCTTTTTCCTCTGAGTTACCAAAATTCTAAGGATCCATGTTTTCATAAATGTGCAGTGCTTGGTGATAACAGATTATATTATCTGGATTACATAACCAGATTACAAAAATCTAGTACATTTAATTGGATTACATTTGTTTTTTTTTGTTTTTTTTTTGTTTTGTTTTTTTTATGTGTGTAAATAAATTATAGTTCATTTTTATGGATTACATGATTACATTATTTATTACATCATGTATCAGCCAAAGGCAATAACTAGTGTATAATTTACTAATTATGAAATTAAATTTTAAAAGAGTGGTCTGTATTTTAAATATTTTATGTGACAGGGTTCTTGTAGCCCAACTGGTAGAGCATGGTGCTAGCAATGCCAAGATCATGGGTTTGATTCCTACGGAAGCCCTGAACCACAAGGTGGGAAAAAAAAAAAATAGTGTCTCAGTTCCTTCCTGAGCCTAAGTCTTAAATTTTTCTCTCTTCCAAAATTTTTTTTTCTTCTCTTCAAAAAAAGATAAATGTTTTTCTCTTAAAAAAAATTTCTCTCTTCAAAAATGTTTTTTTCTCTCTTTTGATTTTTTTTCTTCTCTTCAAAAAAATGTTTTTCTCTCCAAACATTTTTTTTTCTCTCTTTAAATAAATGCATGTTGTACCAACCTTGGCCACCAGGTGGCACTATCAGTAAACGTGTAAAATCAGATTTTACAGTTTTTTTGAAGAGAAGAAAAAAAAAATTTTGAAGAGAGAATAAACATTTTTGAAGAGAGAATCAAATTAACCTGCACTTAAGATCTGTGAAGATGATGTGAGCTGCGTCTTTCGGAAACAAAAGACGAGGAAGGTTTCAGGCCCAGATGGCGTCTCACCAGTGTGTCTTCGATCCTGTGCATACCAGCTGGCCCCCATCTTCACACAGATATTCAATAGATCACTGGAGCAGTGTGAAGTCCCATGCTGCTTCAAACGTTCCCCTATCATCCCCATCCCAAAGAAACCAAAAATCACAGGACTTAATGACTACAGACCTGTCACCCTGACGTCTGTGGTCATGAAGTCATTTGAGAGACTGGTGTTGGCCCACCTGAAGAACATCACTGGACCTTTTCTAGATCCCCTTCAATTTGCTTATCGAGCAAACAGGTCTGTGGATGATGCAGTCAACATAGGACTGCATCATATCCTGCAACATCTGGACAGACCAGGGACATATGCAAGGATCCTTTTTGTGGACTTCAGTTCGGCTTTCAACACCATCATCCCAGCTATACTCCAGAATAAATTACACCAACTCTCTGTTCCCATGTCTATCTGTCAGTGGATTACCAGCTTTCTGATGGACAGGCAGCAGCTTGTGAGATGGGGAAATTCACTTCAAGCACCTGTCCAATCAGCACTGGTGCCCCCCAGGGATGTGTGCTCTCCCCACTACTCTTCTCCCTCTACACCAATGACTGCATCGCCAAGGACCCCTCTGTCAAGCTCCTGAAGTTTGTAGACGACACCACTGTTATCGGCCTCATCCGAGATGATGATGAGTCTGCATACAGAAGGGAGGTTGAACAGCTGGCCATCTGGTGCAGTCAAAACAACCTTGAGCTGAACATGCACAAAACGGTGGAGATCATTGTGGACTTTAGGAGAAACACCCCAACACTGACCCCCCTCACCATTCTAAACAGCACTGTGGCAGCAGTGGAGTCATTCAGGTTCCTGGGCACTACCATCTCACAGGACCTGAAGTGGGAGACCCACATTGACTCCATTGTGAAAAAGGCCCAGCAGAGGTTGTACTTCCTTCGCCAGCTGAGGAAGTTCAACCTGCCACAGGCGCTGCTGATACAGTTCTACTCAGCAGTCATTGAGTCTGTTCTCTGCACTTCAATAACTGTCTGGTTTGGTTCAGCTGTAGAAGACTACAAAGGACAGTTCATACTGCTGAGAGGATTATTGGTTGCCCCTGCCCTCCCTTCAAGAACTATACACTTCCAGAGTGAGGAAAAAGGCTGGAAAAATCACTCTGGACCCCACTCATCCTGCCCACTACCTTTTTGAACTGTTGCCTTCTGGCCGACATTTCAGAGCTCTGAGCACCAGAATCGTCAGGCACAGGAACAGTTTTTTCCCCTCAGGCTATCCATCTCATGAACAGTTAAAACTGCCCCTTTGAGCAATAATTAACGTGCAATACTCAGCTTAGTCTTTCTTATATTTATCCAACACACCCAACCTCTTCTGCCATTTCATTCCTCTGAAAAAAAAACAACAACAAAAAAAAACATTTGCATTGTACATAACAGATAACAGATTGTATTAGATTTGCACTACCCATGTGTATGTGTGTATGTATGTATGGGTGTGTCTGTATGTATGTGTATAATTATTTTTTATTTTTTATTTTTTATTATTATCTATGTCTTGCTGCTGTTTTTGTATTGTTTTTGTATGGTTGTACACTGGAAGCTCCTGTCACCAAGACAAATTCCTTGTATGTGTAAGCATACTTGGCAATAAAGCCGATTCTGATTCTGATCTTCTCATGAATAATTATGAGGATAAACAAGTTGTAAATCTCTACATCAAATCTAGAGACATTCTCTCATTATTGATTTCAAAGCTTATAATAAAATGCCCAATCCCCATACCTAAAAATAAAAAAATTCTCATTGTCTTTTATCACGAGTAACATAAATTTTTATGAACCTTTATGCACCTTTCTTTTACTCAGCAAATCACAAAGAGAAAGTTTACGTTGGATCTTTTTTTTTTTGACTTGATACTTTACTTGATAGTGCAATCTTAAAGATTACATAATGGGTACAATTTAAATGGTGTTATTTGTAATCAGTACACAATTAATTACATTTCAGAAGCACTGCAAATGCTGTGCCCTATCTTAGCAAGGCAATACTTGTTATGGTGCTTTGATAAATACTATGGTACTGAATGATTACCATATTCGTGTATCCTGTATATGGTACTCCAAAGTATAAAATAATACTATGGTATGACCACATGTCCAATGTTAATAATAATTTAAAAAGTAGTGCCATGATGACACTTTTTTTTTTTGTCAGTGTAGTGGGTTTATTTGTGCATTTATTTAATCTTTTTGGATAGATTGTGACGTGCAGTTAAATACATAATTATTTATAATTATTAAGTAGCCCTATTATTTAGGGTTATATACAAGTATTATTTTATGCTTTGGCCAAAATTGAAAATTTAGGAATAAAAATGCCCAGTCCTCTGTTTTTAACATCTGGTATAGTTCTTAATAAGCCTAGTTAAGCAAATTATCACATGAAATAGTTTTATGATAATATGCATGCTTATGAGTTAATGTTGATTTAAGTGTATGGGAACTAAGAGGTAATAAATCTAATGGTTCAGATAATTTATATTAAAGAATTGGTTAATTGAAGTAGGCTATTTGAAAAGGATGAATAACAGTATATGTTTTATATGGCCAGGAAAATCAATTCCAGGGTGCAAAAATGGCCCTTTAAGGGAAAGGTTAATTTCTGGCACTTGTTTTATATATATTAAATTAAAATGTTTTAATAACTTTTTTTGGATTCCGTTGTTGAAAAATTATTTCGAGATCTATCTTGTTGGCTGTGGCTTCAAGCCATCAACAGAGCTGACTGGACTGAGATCATTTCAACACACGGCTTTACAGTAAACATTTATAGTGAACATGATTACATGTTTGTTATTAACTCACATAATTATAATAATTGTATAGTTAAGAATATGTCTGTATTTATGATGTTTTTTTTGTCATACTTTTGTTTAATCGTCTAATCTGTCAAATCTAACTCAAGTTCAACTTGAGTTCTAGACTCAAGATGGCGGGTTCTAGACTCAAGATGGCGCCGAGTATGGCTGCTGCGTTGCGAGTTCTGACACAACACTGTAGTGTTTTGTTTGTTTTGTTTACAATTTTTATGTTTTTTGTACTGGATTTTGTCTGCCTTATTGTCTATGACAGACAAACACTTTTGGACATTGGTTCAGCAATTACACACCGCAAACCAGACTTCAGATTCCTCAATGCCGACCCGCTGTTTACAAACACACCAGCGGAGCCCTTTGTCTGGGCTGCCCGGCTGCGGAAACGCAGGAGGAAAAGGGGAAACAGAGCAGGCGTTCTCATCAGAGTAAGACGCTGCGCAAATCGACCCCCGCTACCCAGTATTCTACTGGCAAATGTTCAGTCTCTGGATAACAAGCTCTGAGAGCTGAAAGCGCGGATCTCTTTCCAACGAGAGACGAGGGACTGCTGCATTATCTGCCTAACAGAAACTTGGATGTCTGCTGAGATTCCAGATTCAGCCATTGAACCCGCGGGGTTCTCCGTGCACCGAGCGGACAGAGCGGAAGACCTCTCATGTTAAAGCAGAGGTGGTGGTGTATGTTTTATGATCAACAAATCCTGGTGTGATCAGAGGAATGTACATTCTATCAAGTCTTTCTGCTCTCCTGATCTGGAATTTCTCATGCTTCTGTGTCGACCATTCTGGCTACCGAGGGAATTCACAGCGATCATTCTCACTGCTGTGTACATCCCACCACAAGCCGACACAGACTGGACACTCAAGGAACTGTACGGGATTATAAGCAAGCAGGAAACCACGCATCCTGAGGCCGCGTTCATTGTGACCAGGGACTTTAATAAAGCCAGTTTCAATTAGTCGCACCAAAATACCACCAACATATTAGTTTTAACACACGAGGGAACAGGGTTTTGGACCATTGCTACTCTCCCTTCTGGGATGGCTACAAACCCCTACGCTAGGACTGTTTTGATCACGCAGACTGGTAGATGTTCCGGTCCGCCTCTGATGACGACATCGAGCTTTACGCTGATAGCGTAACGTGTCCTGTTGCTCTGACCCCCATCATCAGCAAACACTTTGAGAGACTAATCAGAGATTACATCTGCTCTGTGCTGCCTTCCTCACTAGACCCATTGCAGTTTGCCTACGCAACAACCGCTCCACTGATGTTGCCATTGCATCTACAATACACACTGCTCTCTCCCACCTGGAAAAAAAGAACACTTATGTGAGAATGTTGTTTGTAGACTACAGCACAGCATTCAACACCATAGTGCCCTCCAAGCTTGATGAGAAACTCCGGGCTCTGGGCTTAAACAGCTCACTGTGCAACTGGATCCTGGACTTCCTGTCAAGCAGACGCTAGGTGGTTAGAATGGGCAGCAACATCTCCTCATCGCTGACCCTCAACACTGGAGCACCACAGGGCTGTGTTCTCAGCCCACTCCTGTATTGCCTGTACACACACGACTGTGTGGCAACACAAAGCTCCAATGCCATCATTAAGTTTGCTGATGATACGACGGTGGTAGGTCTGATCACTGACAATGATAAAACAGCCTACAGAGAGGAGGTGCACACTCTGACACACTGGTGTCAGGAGCACAACCTCTCCCTCAACGTCGGTAAGACAAAGGAGCTTGTGGTGGACTTCAGGAGAAGAGATAGAGAACACAGTCCCATCACCATCAATGGAGCACCAGTGGAGAGAGTCAGCAGCTTCAAGTTCTTGGGTGTCCACATCACTGAGGAACTCACATGGTCCATCCACACTGAAGCCGTTGTGAAGAAGGCTCATCAGTGCCTCTTCTTCCTGAGATGGCTGAGGAAGTTTGGAATGAACTGCCACATCCTCACACGGTTCTACACCAACACTGTAGAGAGCATCCTGACTGGCTGCATCACTGCCTGGTAGGGCAATAGCACCGCCCTCAACCGCAAAGCCCTGCAAAGGGTGGTGCGTACTGCCAGACACATCATCGGAGGTGAGCTTCCCTCCCTCCAGGACATATATACCAGGCGGTGTGTGAAAAAAGCTCGGAGGATCATCAGAGACTCCAGCCACCCGAGCCATGGGCTGCTCTCACTGCTAAGATCAGGCAGGCGGTATTGCAGCATCAGGACCTGCACCAGCTGACTTCATGATAGCTTCTTCCCCCAAGCAATCAGACTTTTGAACTCTTGATCTCCCACGATCAAAATACATCTGCACTGCACTGTATTACTCTTATATCTCACACCGGACTGTCATAAATTATATTATTATTATATTATATTCTCTCTTAACAACTTACTATCAACCGACTGTCAATACAGTACAATACGACCTACTGTTCATTCTATATATACTATATATACTTTTTTTATTGTGTAATGTGTATTCTATATTGTGTGTATTGTATACTGTACATTGTATGTTATTATTTGTATATTGTGTTGTGTGTAATTATGTGTATATTAGATTTTAAACTGTGTTGTAAATCTGATGTTTATTGTTAATTGTCTCATCACTGTCACGACTGCTACGTTGCTCGGAACTGCACCCAAGAATTTCACACATTATTGCACTTGTGTATATGGTTGTGTGACAATAAAAGTGATTTGATTTGATTTTGATTGAACACAACAGTCTACTACCACCACTTACTGCGCATGCGCTGTAACTATGCAATTCAACCAGAATTTACATTAAGGCAGGCGCTTACTGTGAACAGTGTTGTCAATATTAGCAAAAACATACTGACTGATATTATCAGGACCATTACCAAAAACTGAAATGACATCATAATAGCAAACAGTAGCCCTGTTCACACGTGCATCCAGGTAAATTACAGGAAAATTGTTGGGTTGCCTTTAATGGTAAATGTACCACATGTGCTGTTCACACATATCATCAATATGGAAATTGATAAGTAATGATACAACTTCTCATTAAGGGAAATTGCCAGAGCAAAATGTACTAGTATTTTCAAGAAGGTCGTGTTCTCACATGACCTCGAACTTGAAAAATGCACCAAATTTCCTGGAAAAGGCTGTATGTGTGAAAGGGGCTAGTAACTGTAATAATACATCCTATCCAGCAGGTGGCACTACTGTTAGTTTAAAGAGAGGGCCGTAAGTGAAGAAGAGAGATCTTAACGTCAAACATCACACATACTGAACCAACCAAACAGCAAATTATAAACAAGATGAAAACAATGTTTGCTGTGCCATTTAAGAAAGCGTCTACGGATTACGACTTATCATTATACTGCTGAACTTTTCTCAAGCGTCTGGAGGACCGAAATATATCACTTTTAGCAACGTTAAAGTGCATGAACAGTCATAGACATGTCAAAATCAGAAAAGAGCAGAGGCACAGAGGAGTATGAATCAAGACACCTGCCTATTTACCAGCACAGAGACGAACTCATTCAGGCTGTAAGAGAAAACACGTTCCTGATCGTGACGGGTGAAACTGGCAGCGGAAAAACCACTCAATTGCCTCAGTACTTGTATAAAGCAGGTTTGTATGTTCTGCTACACTCAGAAATGAACGAACTTGCATATGCATATTCCTCAGCTGTGTATCTTCAGTCTTTATATATATAATGTGTTTATTTTTATTTATTTATTTTTTTCAGATCTTTGTAGGCATGGCGGAATTGGTATAACACAGCCCAGGAGGGTTGCAGCTATCACTGTTGCCCAGCGGGTGTCTCAGGAGATGGGTGTCAGGCTGGGTGAGGAGGTGGGCTACCAAGTGCGCTTTGATGACTGCTCTACAAAGGTGGGAGACAATACCACATATATTTAACACATGAGTTAAGTAAGGTATGGAATATTATTCTAATGGGCTTGTTTTTTCCTTGTATCAGGACACTGTGATTAAATACATGACAGATGGCTGTATGCTGAGGGAGATTCTCGCAGACCCCAGTTTGACACAGTTCAGCATAGTGATCCTGGATGAAGCCCATGAGAGGAGCTTGAATACAGTATGTTGACTTTTTCAAAGTTGTTTGGGGTTCAGTTCACTTGACATTGCAAAACTAAGCTGACGATATGGGGAGTGTCCTTCTACACGACCTAGTTAAAACCCTTCTACAATAAGGGCAGTTATAAAATTGGCTATGGTGTTTAAGCCCTGCTCTTTTAGGCGTGAAGTTGTCCGGCATAAAAGCATAAATGAATTTTCTTCCTTCAAGACAGCAATTCGTCTCTCGTCTTAGAAGCTTTTTTTTAGACGCTTTTTGGTGACCGGGTCCACGCTTCAACGACACACCTGCTCCATGCAGCGCTTCGGCCTGAGTATCCTTTATTGCTATTATATATATATATATATATATATATATATATATACACTATATTGCCAAAAGTATTCGCTCACCCATCCAAATAATTGAATTCAGGTGTTCCAATCACTTCCATGGCCACAGGTGTAAAAAATGAAGCACCTAGGCATGCAGACTGCTTCTACAAACATTTGTGAAAGAATGGGCCGCTCTCAGGAGCTCAGTGAATTCCAGCGTGGTACTGTGATAGGATGCCACCTGTGCAACAAGTCCAGTCGTGAAATTTCCTCGCTACTAAATATTCCACAGTCAACTGTCAGTGACAGCAACTCAGCCACGAAGTGGTAGGCCACGTAAAATGACAGAGCGGGGTCAGCGGATGCTGAGGCGCATAGTGCGCAGAGGTCGCCAACTTTCTGCAGAGTCAATCGCTACAGACCTCCAAAGTTCATGTGGCCTTCAGATTAGCTCAAGAACAGTGCGTAGAGAGCTTCATGGAATGGGTTTCCATGGCCGAGCAGCTGCATCCAAGCCATACATCACCAAGTGCAATGCAAAGCGTCGGATGCAGTGGTGTAAAGCACGCCGCCACTGGACTCTAGAGCAGTGGAGACGCGTTCTCTGGAGTGACGAATCACGCTTCTCCATCTGGCAATCTGATGGACGAGTCTGGGTTTGGCGGTTGCCAGGAGAACGGTACTTGTCTGACTGCATTGTGCCAACTGTGAAGTTTGGTGGAGGGGGGATTATGGTGTGGGGTTGTTTTTCAGGAGCTGGGCTTGGCCCCTTAGTTCTAGTGAAAGGAACTCTGAATGCTTCAGCATACCAAGAGATTTTGGACAATTCCATGCTCCCAACTTTGTGGGAACAGTTTGGGAATGCCCCTTCCTGTTCCAACATGACTGCGCACCAGTGCACAAAGCAAGGTCCATAAAGACATGGATGAGCGAGTTTGGTGTGGAAGAACTTGACTGGCCTGCACAGAGTCCTGACCTCAACCCGATAGAGCACCTTTGGGATGAATTAGAGCGAAGACTGCGAGCCAGGCCTTCTCGTCCAACATCAGTGTCTGACCTCACAAATGCGCTTCTGCAAGAATGGTCAAAAATTTCAATAAACACACTCCTAAACCTTGTGGAAAGCCTTCCCAGAAGAGTTGAAGCAGTTATAGCTGCAAAGGGTGGGCCGACGTCATATTAAACCCTATGGATTAAGAATGGGATGTCACTTAAGTTCATATGCGTCTAAAGGCAGATGAGCGAATACTTTTGGCAATATAGTGTGTATATATATATATATATATATATATATATATATATATATATATATATATATATATACAGGTGCATCTCAATAAATTAGAATGTCGTGGAAAAGTTCATTTATTTCAGTAATTCAACTCAAATTGTGAAACTCGTGTATTAAATAAATTCAGTGCACACAGACTGAAGTAGTTTAAGTCTTTGGTTCTTTTAATTGTGATGATTTTGGCTCACATTTAACAAAAACCCACCAATTCACTATCTCAAAAAATTAGAATACATCATAAGACCAATAAAAAAAACATTTTTAGTGAATTGTTGGCCTTCTGGAAAGTATGTTCATTTACTGTATATGTACTCAATACTTGGTAGGGGCTCCTTTTGCTTTAATTACTGCCTCAATTCGGCGTGGCATGGAGGTGATCAGTTTGTGGCACTGCTGAGGTGGTATGGAAGCCCAGGTTTCTTTGACAGTGGCCTTCAGCTCATCTGCATTTTTTGGTCTCTTGTTTCTCATTTTCCTCTTGACAATACCCCATAGATTCTCTATGGGGTTCAGGTCTGGTGAGTTTGCTGGACAGTCAAGCACACCAACACCATGGTCATTTAACCAACTTTTGGTGCTTTTGGCAGTGTGGGCAGGTGCCAAATCCTGCTGGAAAATGAAATCAGCATCTTTAAAAAGCTGGTCAGCAGAAGGAAGCATGAAGTGCTCCACAATTTCTTGGTAAACGGGTGCAGTGACTTTGCTTTTCAAAAAACACAATGGACCAACACCAGCAGATGACATTGCACCCCAAATCATCACAGACTGTGGAAACTTAACACTGGACTTCAAGCAACTTGGGCTATGAGCTTCTCCACCCTTCCTCCAGACTCTAGGACCTTGGTTTCCAAATGAAATACAAAACTTGCTCTCATCTGAAAAGAGGACTTTGGACCACTGGGCAACAGTCCAGTTCTTCTTCTCCTTAGCCCAGGTAAGACGCCTCTGACGTTGTCTGTAGTTCAGGAGTGGCTTAACAAGAGGAATACTGTAGCCAAATTCCTTGACATGTCTGTGTGTGGTGGCTCTTGAGGCCTTGACCCCAGCCTCGGTCCATTCCTTGTGAAGTTCACGCAAATTCTTGAATCGATTTTGCTGGACAATCATAAGGCTGCGGTTCTCTCGGTTGGTTGTGCATCTTTTTCTTCAACACTTTTTCCTTCCACTCAACTTTCTGTTAACATGCTTGGATACAGCACTCTGTGAACAGCCAGCTTCTTTGGCAATGAATGTTTGTGGCTTACCCTCCTTGTGAAGGGTGTCAATGATTGTCTTCTGGACAACTGTCAGATCAGCAGTCTTCCCCATGATTGTGTAGCCTAGTGAACCAAACTGAGAGACCATTTTGAAGGCTCAGGAAACCTTTGCAGGTGTTTTGAGTTGATTAGCTGATTGGCATGTCACCATATTCTAATTTTTTGAGATAGTGAATTGGTGGGTTTTTGTTAAATGTGAGCCAAAATCATCACAATTAAAAGAACCAAAGACTTAAACTACTTCAGTCTGTGTGCATTGAATTTATTTAATACACGAGTTTCACAATTTGAGTTGAATTACTGAAATAAATGAACTTTTCCACGACATTCTAATTTGTTGAGATGCACCTGTATATGCCGCTTACGTGTTCGTGTCTTTTTAAAGATGTCGTTCCGTAAATGTTCCTTATGCGAGGGACACATCCCGCCATCAGATCAACATGAGAGCTGGGTTCGCTGTCTGGGCCATGCCCACACAGAGGCAGCTTTCATGGAGACAGATTGCCCTTACTGTGAGGGCATGAGTCTCAAGACACTTCGCTTGCGAATTGCCCTCTTTCTGAGGGACGATTCAGCCTCCTGTGCCCTCCCAACTGCCACTTCTGTGACTCACGAGGGATCACACGAGGAGGCAAGGTGGGGCCGCGAGGTTGAACAGGATGAATTTGAGGTGGACCTCGTACAGGCACACGCCCTGTGAGCCCCTCAATCTCCATGTACTGAGTCTATGCCGATACAGTATATGCGTGACAAGCTTCGGCCCTCTGCAGGAGCACACAGCCTTGTCACGTTCGGCAGTTATGACACTGGGGATGATGTTATGTCTCTCGCTGTATATGGCGAGTTGTCAGTGGAGGACGCTGCCGTCCCTTCCCCAGCGAGGGCGAGGAGCGTGCACGCACCACTGACAAGGAGATGCTTTGCGTCCTTTCAAGGGCAGTCGAAGAGCTCGGTCTCGAGTGGTCTCCTCCAGAGGAACCTGAAAAATCTTGCCTTGATGAATGGTTCCTGCAGTCCGGACGTCGTCAAGTGACCGTATTCCTCAGATCTGCCCCCTTCTTCCCAGAAGTTCATAACGAACTGACAAAATCTTTGTGCGCACCCTATTCAGTTCGCTCACACAGCGATTCCACTCTCCTCACTAAAGTGGACCACGGGGAAGATACATGTTATGCCCAATTATCCCCTGTGGCAGTGGCGTAGCAGCACATCTCTGTCCGGCGAGTAGCAGGGCGTGGAAATTGCCCCGTTCAACCTTCCAAGCCATGTCGACTGATGTCCGCACTGGCTGGAAAAGCATACTCCGCAGCGCGCCAAACTGGTTCAGCACCCAAGTGCGTCAAGTTTTCCAAGCTAAGCTCCTCAAGCAAATGGATAAGCAAGGCTACGATCCAGAGATGTTCATAGAGGTCCGCACCGCTACGGACTTAGCGCTGTGAGCCATGAAAGTCAATGGGCAACCTGGTAGTTTTGGCCCTCACGGAAATGCATGACGTGGAAAAAGAAGGCTCGATTGGAGACACACAATGCTGTTCCCCTCTTCCCCACTGCTGTTTGTTGGGAAAGGAATATTGTTGTTCAAAATGTTGTTTCTGTGTCTCGCATTCAATCACATGCAATAAAGAGTGCAAAAAGAGGGTACAGCGCTCGTTGCACATGCACGAGACGCTCACACTTTTTCAATAAAAAGCTCTTTTCCACTTCAAAGCCCACACATTATGCACAACCGCTTCTCAATGGTGAGCGGTGCATTATATCATACAATGAACAAACCAAATTGCCCTTTGTCCTGTTACTTGGACGTGTGGCAAGCCCTTAAGGGCATTTCTGACTGGGTGCTAAAAATGATTGAACATGATTATACGATCCAGTTTGCATGTTGGCCGCCCCGTTTCAGTGGTGTTCTGTCTTCCTCGGTTCCGTCCAGAGACACGCCGGTGTTACGAGCCGAAATACACAATCTTCTTGCAAAGAAAGCAATAGAGGTTGTTCCAGATTGTCAAGCCCACAAAGGGTTTTACAGATGCTGTTTTCTTGTCCTAAAGAAAGACAGCAGGCTTTGGCCAATTTTAGATCCGAGACATTTGAATCGGGCACTTGCAAAGCGCCCATTCAAAATGATTACTCAGAAACGGATCTTATCGGAAGTCCACCCATGCGATTGGTTTACGTCGATAGATCTGAAAGACACGTACTTTCATGTTAAAATTGTGCAACATCAAAAGATGTTTTTGAGATTTGCATTCCAAGGAACTGCTTATCAATTCAAAGTCCTGCCCTTCGGATTGTCCCTGGCTCCTCGCACGTTCACAGAGTGCATCGATACGGTACTCGCCCCTCTGAAACTGAGTGGCATGCGCATTTTAAACTACCTCGACTATTGGCTGTTACTGGCCCAATCAGAGGCTCTGTTATGCCAACACAGGGACTGAGTGCTCCTACATCTGAACAGCCTGGGCCTCGATGTCAACTGAGCGAAGTGCATGCTCTTCCCCCAGCCAACAAATCTCCTTTTTGGGAGTCCATCTCAACTCCCTGAGTGAGCGTGCATCTCATGAGCGAGTGCTTTCAGGCCATACTCCAATGTCTGTCTCAGTTCAAACTGGGGAGAACACTTCCACTGAAGCTGTTTCAAAAAGCTTTAGGGCTTATGGTGGCAGCATCCGCCATCATTCCATTAGGTCTTTTACACATGAGACCTCTTCAGTGCTGGCTCAAACGCCATGTGCCACAACATGCCTGGCGCAAAGGGCGCATGTGCATCACTATATCCTGCCGCTGTCTTGGTGCTCTAGCTTGGATAGCTCCTGCCTTCTACCAGCAAGGTGTCTCGCTGGGGCAGATTTTCAGATGGAAAGTGGTGACCACGGACACTTCCAACGCAGGTTGGGGGGTGGTGTGCAACGAACACCTGGCTTTCGGCACCTGGGCAGGTGCGAAGAGGGCGTGGCACATCAACCGCCTGGAGCTGTTGGCTCTTTTCCTTGCCTTATACACTTTTCAATCCGAAATAGCGAATTATCATGTTCTGATTCGCTTGGACAACATGACAGTTGTGGCATACATAAACCGCCAAGGCAGAATTCGTTCCCTGCCAATGTTGAGACTGACGCGTCACCTCCTGTGAAGTAGGGCTGGGTGATATGTAAAAAATATTTTAGCGATAATTGCCTTAAAAAATATTGCGATATCCGATTACATCGTCAACCCCCCTGCTGAGGGTCAGTGAATTTTTGCTTTATTGATTTGGGTTTAAAAATGTTATTCATTTATTGAAACACGAAAAACAAAAGACATTTCTAAATTCAAATTGCACTTTAAACGAAAAAAGCAATAAAATAACGAAGTGATCAAAAAAATCATATTTAACCACCTCCCCAAATCCAAACATTTACCATCTCCAATGGCTCCATTTGCATTACGTAGGAATCCGCAATGCATGTCAACTGCGAGTAGATAAAGCGTATTAAACTCACAGCACCTCCCGATATGATATGAGATAATATGCAGCATTCTCATAGACAACATTATTCTTGCAAACAGTTTTCAGACGAATGAAAAAAGAGTGAAAACTCTTTACATATGCTTGTTCCACGAGACAGTCTCGTGCTGCACACTTCTGAACAAACAGCGATTATATAATAAAGTGTGTTTCTTCAAGCGTGTGTCTTTGTGAATAACAGCATTTCTTGTCATGTGTCACCCACCTGTTGCGGGTAGATGAGCAAAATTACCTGTGCATGAAATACATTTTGATGAGTAGCTTGTGAACTGGATTCAGCCTCATGGTATTTTGCAGGTGGCGGGTGCTAGTTTCACACCCTGGCCACTGTTTAATATATTTGGCGACTTCCCAGATCCATGGTTTTGCCATTTCCCGATATTGCCGATCATCATCTGTTCGCAATTGGCATCGGGATCTTTGTAAGACATTGTCAATATCCGATTACATCATCACATCGCCCAGCCATAATGTGGAGCGAGCGTCATCTCCTCTCCCTGCAGGCGACATATGTCCCAGGCTGTCTGAATTATGGTGCGGACGTATTGTCATGCCAAGGAGCGATGCCGGGCGAATGGAGACTTCATCCTCAGACTGTCCTGAGGATTTGGGAAATATTTGGCAAAGCGGAGATTGATCTATTTGCATCCGCAAAGAATGCCCACTGTCCCCTCTGGTACTCCAAGTCCCAAGCTCCGCTAGGAGTGGATGCATTGACGCATAAATGGCCTGCGAAACGCAAATACGCGATTCACCCAGTGTGCCTCCTTCACTCTGTCATATGCAAAGTCCAAGAGGACAAAGAAACAATTCTATTGGTTGCTCCGAAGTGGCCCAATCAGTCCTGGTTTCCAGAAATGAAAGAGATTCTGGACGGCCCTCCATGGGAAATACTGCTGAGGAAGGATCTCCTCTCTCAAGCCCAGGGCACAATCTGGCATCCCCAGCCCAAGCTGTGGAACCTGCATGTGTGGCCCCTGAACGGAGCGCACTAAACATGCCAGAACTGACTCTGTCGGTTATGAACACCATTTTACAGGCTAGAGTGCCGTCTACAAGATGCCTATACGCACTGAAATGGAATGTGTTCCTAATTGGTGCTTTTCAAATGGCAAAGACACAGTGAACTGCCCCATATCTGAAATTCTCACATTTTTTCAAGAGCGATTGGACGCAGGGCTCACTCCGTCAATACTCAAAGTTTATGTGGTGACTATATCTGCATATCACGCACCCGAAGCCGGCACTTCTATAGGCCGAACAAGTCGGCTGAACCTCCCTCGCCCGGCTACGGTTCCGACTTGGGACCTAACTTTGGTCGATGCGCTCTTTGTCCCTCAGTCAGAAAATTCTGGGGAATGGTGTTTGCGTGCCTGCTTTTATATCAGACAGCTTCGTGCCTAAAAGGGCGGGGCTTAAACACCATAGCCAGTTTTAGAATTGGTGTTTATTATAGAAGGTTTTCAACTAGGTCGTGTAGAACGACACTCCCTATAACGACAGCTTAGTAACACAATGTCTCCTTCCCATCATCTCAGGGAACTGAGGTTACATACGTAACAGAGACGTTTTATCTGGGAAGTTAGTGAAAGGTTAACTTTTTTTTTTTTTTTATAATGCTCTTAGTTCTCTCTTACAAAAAGTAATGTGGGGGTATCATGGTACAGTGATGGTATGGGTGATCAGTGATGATTTTACTTTGGAAGTTTGATGTAAATCATGGTAATGAATGATTACCATTCATATACCATGGTATTTACTGGTACACATAGATGCTTAAAGTTGAGTTCACCCAAAAATGAAAAATCTCTCATCATTTACTCTCCCTCATAGCATCACAGATGTGTATGACTTTTTTTCTGCAGAACACAAATTAAGCTTTTTAGAAGAATATCTCAGCTCTTTTGGTCCTTTTAATGCAAGTGAATGGTGACCAGAACTTTGAAGGTCCAAACAGCGTATAAAGGGAGCATAAAAGTAATCCATATGACTCCAGGGGTTAAATCCATATCTTCAGAAGTGATATGATATGTCTGGGTAAGAAACAGATCAATATTTAAATCATTTTTTACTATCAATCTCCACTTTCACTTTCTTCTTTTGTTTTTGGCAAATCACATTCTTTGTGTATATCGCCACCTACTGGGCAGGGAGGAGAAATTATAGTAAAAAGGTCTTAAATATTGATCTGTGTCTCACCCACACCTGTCATATTACTTTAAAAGACATGGATTAAATCACTGGAGTCTTTTGGATTACTTTTATGCTGCCTTTATTTGCTTTTTGGACCTTCAAAGTGCTGGCCACATTTCACTTGCATTGTATGGACCTACAGAGCTGAAATATTCTTCTAAAAATCTTTGAGTTCTGCAGAAGAAAGTAAGTCATACACATCTGGGATGGCATGAGTAAATGATGAGTGAATTTTCATTTTGGGGTGAACTATCCCTTTAAATGAATGCCTTGGAATTACCATAATACATGTCCAAAATTCATCATAGTGTTACCCTCTCAAAAAAAAAACCTGGGAATGATATGGTACGATTTATTATTATTTTTTGTTTATGACAGCTTGGTAGTATGCAGAAGATGGCTTGATTAATTCCTTAGTGACTGTCTTGAATTGTTTTTTCTACAGGATGTTTTGCTTGGATTACTTAAAAAGACTCCGTCAAAAGGGTCCCATGGCCGTAAAACACCCCTGAAAGTGATTGTGATGTCAGCGACATTAGAAACTGAAAAGCTAAGCTCTTTTTATGGGCACTGTCCTGTATTCACCATTCCTGGGCGTACATATCCAGTGAAGGAGAAATTCTGCAATCTGATTGGTCCAAAAGATAAAGATAGTTCTGTCTACATGAAAGAGGTGTATTGTTACAATCCAGAATGTTACAAACTCTATTACAAATTTGCTATTTTCAACAAACTTTGTTTGAAACAAACTAAAACTCGGACTGTTTACACAGTGTAAAACTGTCATGCTTATAATCTATAGGTGGTGAAGATGGCTTTAGATGTGCACACAAATGAAGCAGCAGGGGATATTCTGGTCTTCTTGACTGGTAAGCTCAGTAGTAATGTAATTTATTTAAGATGAGGCAGTAATGCTGCTGTTTTTGACAGTAGGTTTGTAGATTTATCATATTTCCAATATTCCTTTTTAGTTTGTAGCTCTGTGCTTGTGTTTTGAACAGGACAGTCTGAAATCGAGAAAGCTTGTGATTTGCTCTTTAACAAGGCTGAAGTCTTAGACTACCGGTATGATGTCCATGATCGAGCTGTTGAAGGTCTTCTTATCCTACCTTTGTATGGATCCATGCCAACAGGTAAGCCTAACTTTAGCTTTGTCTGTGAAAATCAGAGATAGACCGATAATCGGTTTGACCGATACTTTTTACCGATATTTACACTTTTCCACTTAATCGGTCATGGCTGTGTAAGCAGAGAGTGCGAGTGCTAGATTGGCCTGCCTGCAGTCCTGACCATCTCCAATTGAGAATGTGTGGTGCATTATTAAGCACACCATCCGGCAATGAAGACCCCGTACAGTTATGCAGCTGAAGACCTACACAATGGATGAATGGGGGAAAATTCCACTTTTCAGTGCCCAAATGCTTAATAAGTGTTATTAGAAGAAATGGTGATGTTTCACAGTGGTAAACACTCGACTGTCCCAACTTTTTTGGAGTGTGTTGCAATCATCTGATTTGAAATGACTGTACATTTAAAAAAAAAAAAAAAATATGAAATTCATAGGGTAAAACATATAATGTTTGGTTATAGAGCTTTCAATATAGCAAAGGGTGATTATAATTTACAAATCACTAGTTTTTGTTTTTATTAGCATTTTTCATACTGTCCCAACTTTTTCGGAATTGGGGTTGTAATATTGGGTTTACCAATAAAGACTTTACATTTTAAATGTTAATTTATTAAGGGGCTTTGAACCAGTGTATATTGCAAATACAACTAGTCAAATTAATTATTTTTAGACTGTGTGCAATTTTAGTTTGTAAAGCAGTTCACCAGAGGTTAGTGATAAAAGATTAAGTTGTTAAAGTGCCTAAAAGCTGAAATAAATCAAGAATTAAAAATCAGTTATGCATATTGGTGATCACACACTTAAACACAAAAATAATCAGTATTGTATTGAACATTAAAAACCAATATCGGTGGATCTCTAGTGAAAATCTTGCACATAATAATAATGACAAAGCAATCATGACATGTTTTGTGATATTTTACTTTTTTCAGATCAGCAAAGGCAAATATTTCAGCCTGCACCTAAAGGTATAAGAAAGTGTGTGGTAGCAACCAACATTGCTGCAACTTCACTCACAATCAATGGAATCAGGTAGAACAGTCACAGAATAACACAGCAGAAATAAGTTTTAATTTTGATTAGAGGAAACTTTGTAGATTTTTTAGCATTTCATTGCTACCAAAGGCAGTCTAACATTTGTTTTTGTTTTTTTTTTGCAATAGATATATTGTTGACAGTGGATTTGTGAAACAGCTAAACCACAACTCAAGGGTTGGATTAGATATTCTGGAGGTGGTACCAATTTCAAAGTGAGTGTTTAACATAATTCTGTTAGAAAAATCATGCAGGGTTTCAATGTCTGTTTCCTGTCGCATCTTAAAGGTGGAGTGTGTAAGGTTTAAAGTTAAAATACTTCTACACTTAATCTGTCATAAAAGTGATGGTGATGTTTCTATTCAGGAGTGAGGCTAAACAGAGAGCTGGTAGGGCTGGGCGAACTTCAGCAGGGAAATGCTTCAGGATTTACAATAAAGAGTTCTGGGAAACATGCATGCCAGAGTACACCATACCAGAGATTCAACGGACCAGCCTTACGTCTGTCATTCTCACACTGAAATGTCTCGGAGTCCATGATGTAATTAGGTATCATCAGGCTGCATTATTAGTTTTAGGTTGTTTAATTGTTTTATTCATAATCGATAGAGTAGACTTACATGGATTCTTTTTGCTTTACCCAATTATGGTGCATTTAGATTTCCATATCTTGACTGCCCAGAGGAAAGGTTTATCCTAACAGCTTTAAAACAGCTGTATCAGTATGATGCCATTGATAGGTGAGTAATATAATTTAATCTCATACTATTGTGATCCACAAACGGTCACCTGTTTTGTCAACTTTTAAAGCAATAGTTCACCCAAAAATACATTTTCTTGCCCTCATGCCATTTCAGATGTGTATGACCATACAATGCAAATTAATGGGTTCCAAAATTTTTAAGATCCAAAAAGCACATAAAGGTATAAAAGTAAAATAAAAGTAATCCATAAAATGATATGATAGGTGTGGGTGAGAAACAGATCAACATTTAAGTCCTTTTTTTTCCATAAATTCTCCTCCCTGCCCAGTAGGGGGTGATATGCACTAAGAATGCAAATCACCAAAAACACAAGAAGAAGAATGTGAAAGTGAAAGTGGAGATTTATCGTAAAAAAAATGACTTAAATATTGATCTGTTTATCAACCACACTTATAATATTGCTTTTCAAGATATGTTTTTAACTAAAGTCATACAGATTAATTTTATGCTGCCTTTATGTGCTTTTAAAGCTCAAAATTAATATTTTTGGTACCCATTCACTTGCATTGTATGGACATACAGAGCTGAGATATTCTTCTAAAAATGTTCTTCTAAAGTCTGGGATGGCATGAGGGTGAGTAAATGATGAGGGAATTTTCATTTTTGGGTGAACTATTCCTTTAAGTAACTGCGCTGCAGTGGAAAATGGCCAGTTTGCTGAGATTCAAATGTTACCTCTCAATGACAATGCACATTGTTTTATTTTCATTATGCCAGTTCTATATCTAAGTTAAAAAGATAGTTCACCCAAAAATGAAAATTCTTTAATCATTTCATTTGCACCCTAATGCCGCTCCAACCCCATATGACCTTCTTCGTCAAGTTTATTTGTCTTAATGCAAGTGAATAGTGACTCTTATCAAATAATTGGTAAAAACATTTTTTTAAAAGTATGGCGGCTATGTTATCACAGTAGAGGTTTGCAATCCTGCGGAACTCAGGCGGGACCCGCTGGACCTGATTAGATTTCATGTGGCGCGTGATTACATTTCCGAGTTGAAGGTGGGAGCAGGCGGCACTTCTATGAGTTGTTGGTGGGAATCATAGGAGAAGGGAAAATGGAAAGTGGATATAATGTGGATAAAAATAAAATACTATTTTTGTAAACTTGTCAGTTTGTATGACTTTTGCTCTATGTAGGAAAAAAAATGCAGGGTTATGGGAATGGGAGCAGTCGGAATGTAAATCATTGCAGGCAGAGAGCGGGTTAATGTGGAGTAAAATTTAGCACAAGCAGGAGGGTGTGGGATAGAAACTTGCAATAGTAGATGGGAGCGGGATGGAAAAAAACAGTCCCACACAGACCTCTACATCACATCTCGTGAAGTCTGGTAAAAAAAATGTACGTTTTGTGTTCCACGGAAGAAAGAATTTGTATGGGTTTGGAGCATCATGAGGGTGAGTAAATAATGACAGAATTTGAACTATTCCTTTAAAATGCTTTATCATATATGTTTTTTTATCGCAGGAGAGGTGAAGTGACCAAACTGGGCCGATTAATGGTCGAGTTCCCTCTTCCTCCTAATCTTACCCGTGCACTGATCAAAGCTGCCACTCTCGGATTTGAAGATATCATGCTGCCTGTGGCTGCCATGCTCTCAGTAGAGAATATCTTCATTCGACCAGGTAACCAGACTGTACACCTAATGAAAGCCATGACTAGGTGTTGAGGTGACTTTGTTAGTCACACTGTTGTCGAACAGTGAGAATTGCCAGACAATGTCGTTTCCATAATTTCTTAATTGGGTGCTTCTCGCAGAACTGAGATAACAGACAATGAGTCCACATAACTTACACAGGCAACAAACTTACACTAGAGTACAATAGTAAATATATGCATCCCGTTAATAAAAGTGCATGGTGACTGAGGCTGTCATCTGCCTAACATCTCCTTTTGTTAATTCTGACACCCGTTTGCAATCAGGAAAAAAAGATTTCTTTTTTGACTAACAATTTTTTATTTATTTTTTTAGGCAAATCAGAAGCACAAAAGGAAGCTGAGATCAGACACCAAGAGATAGCAGCGTGTGCTGGCGGTTCCAACGATTTCCTCTTGCTACTCTGTGTCTTTGAAAAGTGCAAAGCGAGGTATGCCATGCACAGACACCTATTTGACCGAACACCTAATTTAATTCCAGAATAACTAATGAAACCAAATAGGCTTTGGCAAATGGAAATATAGGTTTTCTAGAAGTTTCTGTTCTCCGTATAGTGACAATCCATCCTCATGGTGCAAAGATCACTGGATCCATTGGAGAGCAGTAAAGTCAGCTTTCAGCGTTGAGACTCAGCTGAGGGAGATCCTTTACCGTCTTAAGCAGGTAGCACATAGTTTCTTTATTAAATGGATACTTCACCCAAAAATGAAAACTCTACTCACCCTCATGTTGTTCCAAACCAAAATGATTTTCTTTTTTAGTGGACACATAAAAGATGATGTTAGGCAAAATATTAGAGACTGACAGCTTCAGTCCCCATTCACTCTCATATTTTTTTATTTATTTTTTTCCATACAATGAAAGTGAATGGTGACTGAGGCTTTCGGTTCCTAATATTCTGCCAAACATCTGCTTTTATGTGTCTACTAAAAAAAGAAAATAATATTGCTAAAATAAAAATTCTGTCAACATTTACTTACCTTAATTTTGTTCCAAATCCATATTACTTTGTTTCTTCCATGGAACACAAAAGGAAATGTTACAGGAATAGTTTACCCGAAAAGAAGAATTCTCTTATCATTTACTCACCTTCATGCCATCCCAGATGTGTATGACTTTCTTTCTTCTGCAGAATGCAAACAAAGATTTTTAAAAGAATGTCTCAGCTCTGTTGGTCCATACAATGCAAGTGAATGTTGACCAAAACTTCGAAGCTCCAAAAAGCAAACAAAGGCAGCATAAACATAATCCATATGACTTCAGTGGTTTAATCCATATCTTCTGAAGCAATACAGTCAATTTTGGATTATTTTTATGCTGCCTTTGTGCTTTTTGGAGCTTCGAAGTTTTGGGCACCATTCACTTGCATTGTATGGACCTACAGAGCTGAGATATTCTTCTAAAAATCTTCATTTGTGTTCAGCAAAAGAAAGTCATACACATCTGGGATGGTATAAGGGTGAGTAAATGATGAGAGAATTTTCATTTTTGAGGGTGAATTATTCCTTTAACGTCTTTTGTTTTCCATGGAAAAAAGAAAGTCATGGAATTGTATCAACATGAGGGTGAGTAAATGTTGACAGAATTTTTATTTTAACAGTATGTTCTGTTACTTTTGTGTTTTTAATTACCACATCATCATCTTGTTTGTTTATTGTTTATGTAGCAGAAAGACTTTCCACACGAGACGTTTGCGGGCAGTAGGAGTGAGCTGCTGCGGCAATGCCTTTGCCTGGGTTATTTTACCAATGTAGCCAGGAGGTGAGCATCATACTGCTACAACAGCTACGTCTTCACAATTCAACATAATTTAAGAGCAGGGGTCTTCAAATGGGGCTCCGCCTATTATTGTTTGATCTCAGTCTATTTTTGGGGGATTCACCAAGTGGTCCTTGGCTTAAAAAGGTTGAAAACCCCTAGTTTAGAGCAACGTGTTAAATTTCCATTAAGCTAACATAAAAGCTACCCTGTTTTTCCCAGATCTGTTGGGAAATCATTCTGCACCATGGATGGGCATGGATCTACCATTCTCATTCACCCTTCATCCTGTGTAAGGAATTAACCAAATGCCCACTTGTACTATTACGACACTATTTATGTCATTGAATTGAAGAAGTGTTTATCTAGTGATCATGGCTCTCTTTATTCAGCTCTTTGGTCAAGAATTGCAGCTGGACTGGATCATCTTCCATGATGTGTTGGTCACCTCCCGAGTGTACGTAAGAACAGTATGCCCCATCCGTTACGAGTGGGTGAAGGACCTGTTGCCAAAGCTGCATGAAATAGACGTCTATGAGCTGAGTAGCGTCGCAAGAGAGGAAGTAACTGACGATGAAATGGCCCAGTGGGACAAGAAAGAGGCAGCAAAAAGACAAGCAGGTGCATTTGAATAGGTTAAGCCACATTTTGATGTTGCCAAGTAGTGTCTTTATTTTTGTAACACATTGTAATGTTTAAACAGAGGCGGCAGAGGACACAGCAAAGAAAATGGAAAAGAGAAACAATGAAAGTTCAATCACGGAGGCTCGAGCCCGATACCTGGAGCGAAAACAGAATCGGCTACAAAGAAAGGACACGTAAAAGGGGGAGAGAGGCACGATCAGATATATACCACAGATCCTGCAGCTGCTGAATTCTAATACTGGAAAAGACTTTATAATCTGAGATTGCAGAACGTAATCCCTTTTTTACTGGCAAAGCTCTCTGGTTATCTTTTCAGTCGTCCCTGTGGATTTGGAATGTAGACCTTATTCACAGCAGCACCTTCTTTTATTTTTGACGGCAATGAGACTGCGAGGGGAAGACGTACACTCTCTTCAGTGGGATGTACTGTAGTTTAAAGTGTTTTTGTATTGTTCTGCAGACAAAACATTGATAAAATATCTGTCCAAGAACATTCAGTTGACAAAAACTCCATACAGCATAAGAATCAGATGTGATCAAGGAGCTTTGTACAGCTTTATACAGGGGATGTCAGTGAAGAGACTCTAAGTCTATCCCTCAGGCTCGTTTTCATTCCTGTTAAAAATCAAAGATGGCGCTGCTGTGAATAAGGTCTGTAAATGGAGTCACAATTAGCAATAAACATTTTTAAGTCTTATTTTAAGTCTAGTGTGTTAATAAATTAAGTATACGAAGTGATTTTTTTCATTAAAAAAAAAAAAAACATTTCAATGGAACCTTTGACATGGAGACAAAACGTGACACATTTTAACTGGCAGTCCTTTGGAAAGGGTTTTCACCCACACACACTATATATATATATATATATATATATATATATATATATATATATATATATATATATATATATATATATATATACACCTGCTAAAGGACAAATAAGTATAATTTAGTATTTTTTATTATTGTCATTCATTCTGGGCGTCCATAATATTGTAGTTCTTCACATCAATTTCAGAGCGCCACCGGAACTGACGTACGCAGAATATGAACAACTGAATGATGAGGCAAAAATGAAACGATTTATTTCATTTCGACCAGACGAAGCACACGCGCGCTTTTAAATCAAATATAAAATTTTAAAAGGTAGTAAACGTTCGTTTACGCCAAATCGCAGCTTTGCGCATCGATCACTTGATTAAACAAATCGCTGAAATCGCAAACTCTGCGCTGCTACTTCCGGATTGTCAGTCTGAGCTGTTTCCGCCGCCATTGCGGGTCTGAGCGAGTCCCATCCGTGCAGAGAGGATAGGAAAAAAAACATCAACCATCTGGCGGATTGGCTTGACACGACGAAACACGATACTTGCATTCTCCGTGTAATATACGCAGCACTTCTGTATTTGATTTGTATTGAATCGGGGGGTGTCCGTGGAGAGGAGGTCGTCGCTCGCTAAAGCTAGGCAGAAATATTGCGAGGAGTCCGGCCGGGAGGATTGTGAGCAGAAAGCCAAAACCATGGCTCAGATCCTGCCTATCCGCTTTCAGGAGCACCTGCAGGTGAGTTTATAGACCTTATTCACGCTAGCGCCATCTTTGATTTTTAATGGGAATGACAATAAGGCTGTGAGGGATAGACTTACTATCTCTTCAGTGGGCTGTGCTGCTGTTTAAAGTGTTTTTGGATCGTTCCGCGGACAAAACATTGATAAAATGTCTGACCAAGAACATTAAGTTGACAAAGAACTCCAGACAACATGAGTTGTCTAAAATCAGCTTTGTACCGTTCGTGATATTGAAGAGTGTACGTTTATCCCTCACAACCTCGTTTTCATTCCCATTAAAAATCAAAGATGGCGCAAGCGGGAATAAGGTCTATACTGCTGCTCAACAGTGTGCGATACGTTTCAAGTATTAATATTTGGTACTTCTGCCGGGATGAAGGTGACAGTGCTCGTTAGCTTTAGGGCTAGCTCAATGAATGACCTCCTATCCATTTCTGTGACCGTGCCTCAAAATCGAGCGAACTGCCTACATAGACAGCATTATTCGAACGTTCGAATCGCACGCGTTTAAGATTCGAAGTATACTAGACGTTCGAACGCGCCTGTGATGCTCGAAAATGCTGTCTAGTTAGGCAACTCACTAGGTTTTGAGTCACAGCATATGAAGGTGGATGCACTGATGGGTGAAAGGATTACACCAGCTTTGTACCCAGCATACATACTTTCATTGCTTCTATTCTGATTTTCTGTGATGGATGTTTTCAGTGGTTTTGTTACCAAGTGGATTTAGACACATTAAATACATTGTGAAGGAAAAATAAGACTTTAGTCCAAATTTACTGCTTGAAAAACATCTCTGCTGCATTTAATGTCTTTCTGTAACTGAGTTAATACGCTGTGCACATCTTTATTTTTCACTTTAAGTAACATTTAACATTTAGATCAGGGGTCTTCAACCATTTTCAGGCCAAGGACCTCTTGGTATGTAGAGACGGAGCAGGGACCCCCGTTGCATATTGTCTGAAAATTGAGTGTTGCATTTTATGCCTATAAAAACGTGTATGGTACCATATTATTTTATGTACATATTTGATGTTTACATTGCAAAGCCATTAAAATAATCATTAAATTAAATATAGTAGAGGTCTGCAATCTTTTTGACATGAAGTGCTATTTTAAATTTTCCTTTTTAATCACTGTGCCACACCCCCTACAAAAAATGTATAAAGAATAGACAGATAAATGGACAGACAAACAGAAAGACAGACTGTCCATGCAGAATAAAACAACTTTTATAAGGTTACTGATAGGCCTATACCTGGAGTCTTCATCTCATGTTAGTGATAGATTTTATGCATGTGTTTCAAAATTACAGTTAATTTCTCTATGAGGAAAACGTTGTAATGAGGACAAAATGACTATGCACCTTTAATTATGTTGATCGAGCAGTCACCGTCATTGTAGCATATGGCAGCTTGATAATCTCAGTGGTGACTATATATTTAGACATATACATAGGTCTATATTGCGATGAATGAGGATGCACTAAAATACATGCTCCTCTTTCGCCAGGGACGTGCGAGCGCGAAGCGATCGGTTTGTGTCCGCGACTACTACCGGATCCTTGAATAATTTATAACGTGCAAGTAAGGGCAGCCGGTGAAGTTTCTGGTGACCCCTAGGGAGTTGGTGCCCTACGCAGACTGCGTAATATGCGAATAGGGAGCGGCGGATCAAACAGTAATTTGTTGAAGACCCTTGGTTTAGATAAATGAAGTCCATCTCATGCTGCACCCAAATTGCCCACTGGGATCACAATAAAGTCATCTACTATTACAAATACTACTACTAGATTGTATAAATCACTGATTCTTGAGATAAGGGACAAAACATGTTTAAAAGAGTTTTTATTTTTTAATACTAAATTAATTTGAAATGGATATATTTGTAGACAAAGGTCTCAGCTAACGAACGATATAAGGGAACAGGTTTATATAAAAACGCTTTTTTTTTTTTTCTGAAAATGGACATTTATTCACTTCATAACTTGCATCTTACTGTCATTTGTGTCAACTGTCAGACACACCAAAAAGCGTGCTATTTTAATTTGATTCATCCAACAAGTGTAAAGTCTTTAATGATCTAATAATATTGTTCAGTAAATGAGTTAAGTGATAAAATACATTCAATATTTTATTTTATTTTCTGTTTTAATACTATTCTGAAAATTCTGACGGAGTTGACAAAATGTAATATTTTTCCATCTTAACCATGTGTTGTACACTGGAGCCATTTCCCCTCCCCCAGTTGAAGATGCCTCTATAAACTAAAATGCCAAAATTGATCCCACAATTAAGAAATTATAATAATGGGAATGATGGAGTTGACAAGTTGAAGCTGTCATAAAAAATATGAAAAATATCAAACATACCAGACCACGTGTCCTACTGTTGCATCCACCATGAGCAGGAAGTGGGAAAGGGGTACTCGGAGTTAAAGCTGATCAGGGCATTTTCTGATTTATTCAGGAGTTGACGCAAAGTGAGGACACAACTTTGATAGGCAGTTTTTTATGGAAAATATCATTTAAAGTTTTCTTAATGTATTGTTTGATATCTTACAGATCCCTACCTTTCATTTGATATTTATATTTATGAATTTGTTGCATTTTTAAACACTTTGTTTAATAGATTAACATTGTGACCTCTTGCTGAGGACAGGTTACGGTACGCTTCCAAGTATAGAGCATGCATTTAAAAAAATTCTAATGAAATTATTTTAAAATATAAGTAAAAAGTATACACATTTCCTTTAGATTGAACTTTTCCAGTATTTTTATTGTTATGAATTTCTTGATTTTTAAAATAAAGATGACTTTTGTATGTAAGCCATGTTTTGTCCCTTATCTCAAGAATCAGTAAAATATTGAAGTTTATATGAAAGATCGTGAATTTTTGACACCTATGTGACTCGAATGGCAATAAAGTTACTAAAGATGTTATATTGACTTGATATCACTCGAGTCATTACAGCATACAACCTGACGTTGCGCAGGTGCATCTCAGCGGAAGGAAGATAGTTCGGGCTTGTGAAAAGTGCCCATAGCTCTCTCTCTTTTTTTTTTCTTTTTTTTTTTAAATAAGGCTCATCATAAACATTTAAACCTGCAGGAGAAACATTTAGGACCTAGGATGTGCATTAAAACCTAGAAAGTATTTGTGGGCTCTTCCAAATCCCGTTCATGACGCCAAATAGACATAGTTCAGACTCAGAGTAGCGCCATATTTAATCTTTGATGAGAGTAGAAACAAGGCTGTGATTGATTTCTGGATTTAAAAAAAAAAAAATGGTATTTTATTTTTTGTCTGCCGGAAGTTTTTGTGCAAAGATATTTTTTTTTCATTGTTTTGTCAACCAACTTAAAAGTACAATCCATTGAAGAGACTTTAAAGTTAATCCCTCACAGCCTTGTTTTCATTCCTGTCAAAAATGTAATTTGGCACTATGATTTCTAACAGTATTCATCTTGAGTAACTTCTGTTCCCCTCTAACAGCTCCAGAATCTGGGCATAAACCCAGCAAATATTGGGTTTAGCACCCTCACGATGGAGTCAGATAAGTTCATCTGTATCCGGGAGAAGGTGGGTGAACAGGCCCAGGTGGTGATCATCGACATGAGCGATCCAAACACGCCCATCCGCAGGCCCATCTCTGCAGACAGTGCCATAATGAACCCAGCCAGCAAAGTCATTGCTCTTAAAGGTAAGACACAGGGGTGTAGTAGTTAGCATTTAAAAAGTGGGGGGACACGTTAAGGCATTGATCTTTGAAATGTAATAATTTTTTGCGATGAATATAGAAATTTCTACTGTACAGTTCCATGACTACAGTGTATTTGGCTGACTGCATTTCTCATTTGAGCATGAAGACAGTTCAGTATAACATAGTGTATTATATTTGTGTTGTCAGATAATTCTAAATACCCTCCATATTTCCAACAAATTTATGTTCATAGCCATCTCTTGTCTCGTTGTGTAATAAAGCTTTTCGCTGTAATTTTGGTTAAGAATAGCCTTTAATATGCTCATTGGAAATGTCTTGCCGTCATAAATGCTTTGTCTGTTCTTGCTTGTTTTTGTTCCTTTTTATTTTTTTGTTCCTTACTGCTTTCTTATGTTTGCAGACGGTGAGTTCAATTTCATCTATCATGAGTTGTGGGATTTTAATGGTTGAATGTGGGGTCAATCTGAATGTTTTGATGTTCAATGATTGATTAGCCATGTAAGAGGGGGTAGGGATCATTTAACATGCATGTAACGTGGCAAGAGCCTGCTTTCCACTTGTTTAGCATAAAAGTGAATACATTTTGTTAATAGTCAAAGCAACAATTTTTAGTTATTTCATTTGTTTTGTTGTGGTAGCCTACTGGTAATGCAATGTAAAGGTTTACCATGTTGCACTAAGTCATCTAAACTCAGATAGTTTTGCAGAGTAGTACATTTATCTAGACAGTTGCCTTTCAAGTCAATTGTAAGAATGAAAAGTGAAATATGGCCTTGAAAGTAGTGAGATCAAATAAACACTATTATCAGTTCTAGATTGTAACATTGCTTTTAAACCATAGTGATTTTGGAAATCAAAATTTGATGGCTGTCAAATTTCAGATCCTCGGGTCAGGTCTATATGGTGACCCTAACTAGAGACCATGAATTGTGATTTTGTTTAAATTAATATTGCTCATGTTTTTCCTCTCTAACATATTATACACTGCAATTAGTTATTGATTTATTATTTATTGATAAAAACACTGTAGCTTATAAAGAAATTTAAATATATGCAGCAATTTCTTTCTTGGCCTCAGCTTTATTAATTAAAAAAATAAAATAATAATAATTAAGTAAAAAGCAGATTTTATTATGTATTATCCCCTCATGACATCATTGCATACAAAGCTAGATGTGAAAAAAATTCTCATAAATTGAAGCCTGGACATCAGGTTAACAGAGATTACAAAGAGTACAGTCGCTCAATTATACAGTATTTGGACACTTAAGCCATACTTAAAATATATACATTTAAAAATATATATAAAATACTAAATTATCAAACCAAGTGGCTTATGCAAACAAGTGACTCTAGACCTTTTCTTAGAATTAACTTATCTTTTCCAAGCCATTTAAAAGAATGTTTTTAACCATCTGGTCCCAACATATTTTTTAAAGGATAGTGTCCTAGTAAAGTAACCACAGGTGGAGTTCATCCCTTTAACTATGGACATGTTCCACTAAGTTTGACAACCAGAAAGTGTCCAAATGCTTCTTGGCTTCATTTTGAACAGTATATCTATTGGTTTATAATATAAAAAGAACAAACTTCTTTTTGTGAAATGTTTTGCTTGAAAAGTGTGCTTGCTCTATGTATAAATGGCACTTTGTTTTGATATTTTGCTATTGCAGTGACATTCATACATTTTGAAGTGTTGCTTAAGTGTCTAAAATACTTTCTCAGGCTACAAAAACAATATGCTTTTTGCAGGTTTGCATAATATATCTGCAAATTTAGCCAGTTATAGTTCAGGTCAACATTTTTAGGAGGAAAACAACAACACTTTTATACAGTTTTGTAAATTGTAAGCCCACATACATGAGATAAGGTGATGATTTTTGTGATTGCAGATTTTGAATCTGTAGTGCAGAGTAAATAAGTAGCCTATATTTTCCTTTAATATTTGGGGGTCTATTAACTTTATTTTTTATATGTAATAATTAATAATACATATTAGCTATAGAATGTCACTAAAAATTGTTAAACTAAATGCAAAATAAAACTCAGCTTGATGTTTGTAAATGTTTGCAGTGTTTGTCTTTTAGCTGTTCCTTTTGCATTGTAACTGCTTTGTCACGTTGTTCATATCTTTGTCATAACAATTTAACATACACATTATGATATCAGCATTATGCTTGATGTCTGTATGCTAACTAATTAAAATAACAATCCAAGAACAAGACAAAAAGTATTGTTGTTTTATTCAAATGACTTCTGTCCCTGAATTTCAGCTGCAAAAACCCTTCAAATTTTCAACATTGAAATGAAGAGCAAGATGAAAGCCCATACCATGACAGAAGATGTTACATTTTGGAAGTGGATCTCTCTCAATACCGTAGCACTTGTGACAGACAATGCCGTCTATCACTGGAGTATGGAAGGAGACTCACAGCCTATCAAAGTCTTTGACCGGCATTCCAGTTTAGCTGGCTGTCAAATTATTAACTACCGCACTGACGCCAAACAGAAATGGCTGCTCCTTATTGGAATTTCAGCACAGGTATATTAACAAACCTTTATTTTTATACTCCACTTTCCTCTCAAATAAAGACAAAAAGCCCAAGAAATAAAATGTAAAACTCGTAATGAATTGGTTTAAATTGGCTTACACATAAGCTGTAACCTGCATGACATAAGAGATAGACCGATAGTTGGTTTGACCGATAGTTTTAACCGATATTTACACTTTCACTTAATGGGTTATCTGTTCTTTTATATATGAAAAAAAAAATCGTAATGTATTGGTTTAATTTATCTTACCCATACACTGTAACCTGCATGTCTCTGGAGATGGACCGATAATCGGTTTTACCAACAGTTTTTACCGATATTTACACATTTTCACTTAAAAGGTTATCTGTTCTTTGATATATTGAATACATTTTAAGATATTGGTTTAATTTGTCTTACCCATACACTGTAACCTGTATGTCATTACCGATGGACCGATAATCGGTTTTACCAACAGTTTTTACCGGTATTTACACATTTGCACTTAAAAGGTTATCTGTTCTTTGATATATTGAATAATTTTAAGATATTGGTTTAAATTGGCTTATCCATACGCTGTAACCTGCTTTTCACTAGAGATGTAACGTTATTCGGTTTGACTGATATTTTTAACCAATATTTACACTTTTTCACTAATAGATTATCTGGTCATTAACATCTGCTATACGGGTAGTTAGACAGAACAAAACAAAGATGAACTCTTATACTGGAAGACAAATTGTGCATTTATTAAAATTTTAAGCTACATTAAGTGAAGAAACTTGGATAAGTGTGTATTGCCAATAAATTGTGTTAGATTATATCATAATTGATTATGTGCATTGTTTGTCTTGTAAAACGCTGTTCACCCTCAGAGTGTAGTGATGAATAAAATGAGTCATTCATATGTCTAAAGGCAGAAATAAAACAATTATAAATCAGTTGTATATATCAATTATTGAACACTTCGCCTAAATGTAAAAAATAATCAGTGTTCATATCGGTCATTAAAAAAGAATAGCGGTTGATTTCTAAATGTCACTCTGCTTGATGTTTTCCTGCTTAAATGTTTTTTTTTTTTTTTTTTAACCCATTTCTGTCAGCAAAACCGGGTTGTGGGTGCAATGCAACTTTACTCAGTGGACAGAAAGGTGTCGCAACCAATCGAAGGCCACGCTGCTGGGTTTGCCCAATTCAAAATGGAGGGGAATGCTGAGGAATCCACACTATTCTGCTTTGCTGTTCGGGGACAAGCTGGAGGAAAGGTCTGATTATTTTTTCAAACAAACTCCATGTGGAAAGAAGAATAGTAATAATGTTCTTGAATTTAAATGACTGTCAATTTGATGTCACTCTTGTAATTTTCCAACTGTAGTTGCACATTATTGAGGTTGGAACACCTCCGTCAGGCAATCAACCTTTTCCAAAGAAAGCAGTGGATGTGTTCTTCCCTCCAGAGGCCCAGAATGATTTCCCAGTTGCTATGCAGGTATTCATCATTTTTAATATGAAATGAATTTTATTAATACAGTGGGTTTCTCAAGTCTGACTCCACTGGAGAAATACTTATATTTTGCATTTTTGTAATGTAATGCAGCTTTTTTCTTTACAAATTGTATTATCAGTATGACAAGTTGAATTGATAAATGTACATTAATTTCAAAATGTCTTAGTGTTTTGCTTGCACAAGTTTGTGCAAACCCTAGTGATCACAAATTGCTTATTTGATTAGAAACCTACAAATAGTGCAGAATCTAAAATATTTTTTTCATTTTGATTCCTTGATTTTCAATATGGATGTGACATTTATTTTTGAACCCGACTGTCAGTTTGCAGAATTTATGTTTTAGTACACAGTGTTGAATTGAAAAGTACATTTATCAGACCATCCAGTGTCATGCTGTTTATTGACCATCATAAATGGTATTTTTTTACATTTGGCAATTGGCAGTGAAGTGATGACTAAGATGCCAATTAATTGGCTCCAAGAAAGATTTTTACAAGTCTAATCTGCTCCTATTTTCATTTAGATAAGCTCCAAGCATGATGTTGTCTTTCTCATCACCAAATATGGCTACATCCACCTATATGACCTTGAGACTGGCACCTGCATCTACATGAACAGGATCAGTGGAGAGACCATTTTTGTGACCGCACCCCATGAAGCCACTTCTGGAATTATTGGTGTTAACCGGAAGGGACAGGTACTGACTACGCTTGGTTTCTGCTGCTATTGCAAACAAAAACACCAAAGTTTTGAATTGGTGCAGTTTTAGTTTTGATTAAGGAGTTTTGGTCAGCACATTTGACTGGACTAATGGAGCTAGTTGTAGACACACCAGGGGTTTGTTCCATGTAGTTTTCCAGATTGAACTGCCTTCTATATCTGAAAGCAGACTAGTTTGTTTCCTTTTTTTTTTTTTTTTTCTGGCATTCTGGCATGCCCAATTCCCAATGCGCTCCAAGTCCTCGTGGTGGCATAGTGACTCGCCTCAATTTGGGTGGCGGAGGATGAATCTCAGTTGCCTCCGCGTCTGAGATAGTCAATCCGCGCATCTTATCACGTGGCTTGTTGAGTGCTTTACCGCGGAGACCTAGCGCGTGTGGAGGCTCACGCCATTCTCAGCAGCATCCACGAACAACTCGCCGCATGCCCCACTGAGAGCGAGAGCCACATTATTGCGACCACGAGGAGTTTAATCCAACATGACTCTACCCACCTTAGCAACCTGCGACTCCAGGTGTGTTAGTCAGTATCTTTACTTGCTGAGCTACCCAGGCCCCCCTAGTTTGTGTTTCTTAGTCTTGTGTGACAGAATGCCATCAGCTGATGAATTATTTTGGAGCTCAGACCAAAGTCCCATTAAATATGCAGAAAGAGAGTAGAAACGTGATCCCCGCTCTTTGTTACGCTCCTGTTTGTTCTCCCCTTCTCATTAAAGTCTTGGTGATATGTCAAATGTATTGTATAAATTAGGGCCAGGCAATAAAAAAAAAATTAAGCAATATCGTGATTATCAAGATGATTGTAATGCGCTTTTTATTTGGTCAAGTTTTCTAAAGACCCACATCACTACACTCATTTTACAATCCTGCCCTGTTTTGCGAAACGCAAGAGATATTTTAATAGAATCTCTGATTTAAAGGTCAGTTGCTAAAGCACCATTAGAGTTTGCAAGTTCAGTTCATTTCCGTGACTCGGTTCAAACTAGCCTACCCTTTTAATGAATTGATTCAAAACTCTGATTCAACAATTCGTTCAAGCCATCACTCAAAAATGTCTGTGTGGCATTTTCATATATTAAAATGTTGTAGTAAAATAAATGTAGGTAAATCTTGCTATCGATTACTATATTTTGTTTTATTGGCCCATATACATGTATTCTTTGTTTTCTTTTATATTTTTAGCAATATTTTTATTTTGCTTCTTTTTTTTTTGGGATTTTTCCCCTTTTTCACCCAATTTGGAATGCCCATTTCCCAGTGCGCTTTTAAGTCCTCGTGGTCGCGTAGTGATTCGCCTCAATCCGGGTGGCGGAGGATGAATCCCAGCTGCCTCCATGTCTGAGACCATCAACCCGTGCATCTTATCACGTGGCTTGTTGAGCGCGTTGCCACGGAGACATATCGCGTGTGGAGGCTTCACGCCACCCACTGCGGCATCCGCCCTCAACTCACCACACGCCCCACCGAGAACGAACCACATTATAGCGACCACGAGGAGGTTACTCCATGTGATTCTACCCTCCCTTGCAACCGGGCCAATTTGGTTGCTTAGGAGACCTGGCTGGAGTCACTCAGCACACCCTGGGATTCGAACTAGCGAACACCAGGGGTGGTAGCCAGCGTCTTTTACCACCGAGCTACCCAGGCCCCCCTTTTTTATTTATATAAAAGAAGGAATATCTGGTTATTTTATTAGAATTCTTTAATAATAATAAAAAGGAAATAAGATGAAATAAGATAAAATAGGAACTTTTAATATAAAAAAATAAGATTTCCAGGCTTAGAAAGTTATGAAAATTCATAAAATGTTAAGTTGAAAAGCATGAAAATCTTATTTCTATTTTGCTCAGTTTAAAAATATTTAATCAGCTAGACATTTGTTTTTGTAAGTACTAATCTCTATCATATACATTTTTCAGAAGCATTATACAGTAATCAAAAACAACTGGAAAAGTCATGGAAATTCATTGGACAAAAGGTGTAGGAACCCTGTACTTGGCAGCAGTGGTTGTTGAAATGAATGTTCCTTTGACTGAAAACACAAAAATGTCCCTTATTAAGCCATTTCAGAGCAGATACATAAATATCAAGATCAAATATTGCCAAAAAGCTGAACAATATTGCTTTAATGTCACCCAGCCCTAGTCCAAACCCAGTCCATATGTGCGCACACGGGCCGTAACACATCAGGATGCCGTGACCTGGGGATGAAGGAATGCCTGTAAATAATGGCGTTGGTTGATCCCTCGACACGTACAGTGAGAACAGCATGTGACCCGCAGTAGGAGGTAGAGAGAGACGGTCGCTGTAATCCTCTTACTGCAGTCTGTGATGTGTTCTCCCGGGCTCTAGTGCTCCGGTGACTGATGACCGCTTCAGTATTGTTACACTGTACAATGTGCTGCAGACTTAAATATGTGCCTAATGGAATACCGGCCCATTCATTTATGTATTACCTTGAGGGGCAATTTAGGTGGCTATGAGTACTGATCAACATCATTTTATTAGATGTTTTTAGTGAATATAGATTTTCAGGCATTACCGCTAATGTGGTAATGCAGAAGATATCATGGGCTGATCTTGACACAGAGAGATTTGTTTATCTCAAGAAGCCAAACAAACTTCACAAATGCAACAAGTATTAATGATACAGAAAAGATGCATCATATACAGTAAAGCATATAAACAGTCAGAGGTAGCTGGATAATGGGGGTTGACTGATAAAGGTTTTTGAGTGGCCATCTACAGGAGAAAGCAGGCTGGCATTGACCAATATAATGACTGATATGCACAATTTAGTGATGGCAAATAAAACGTTTACAAAATTGCTGAATTTTAATAATTCTTATTGTACAGAATATTTTTTAAAAACATTTGCGCCTTCTCCAAAATGGGGCGTCATTTCCACACACACGGTTAGGGAAAGGGTTAGGTTAGGGGCTCTGTATATCTTTGCTGGTGGTTTGGCGCTCACGCCCCTTTTTGGAGCTCTGCCTGCAGCTACTGTATATCCTTCTTCAAATATCGGCAGATTCATCATTCTAGCTGATATATAATGTCATGGATGCTCAGTTTATGCTAAGATAGAAAAACAAGCAACATACTTTATTCAAAGTTAAAATACTGTACTTTACCCTGTAGTTGTTTGTAGGGATGGGACGATATATCGGATTTCGATATATTGCAAACCAAAAAAATAAAAAGTCAAACCATATCGAGGCAAAACTCGATATATCGAAATTTGCCAAAAAAATTCTGTCCATACGATCATAAATAAAATGGCCCGTCAAACATCATAATCTATCGCTTGATTTTATCCATACTGCGCTTTTGTTTACACTGTTTACAGAGTTCGCACAAGTTCTTTGAAGTGCTTAACTGTCCATAAAAGAAATCCACGCACATCATTTTTATTGAATAATGTATTTAGCATCCTTTCTGTTCTTTACAATCAGATAAAGTACAAAGATTTATTATTTTTAATCAGACATGGCACAAATATGATTAAAAAAAAAACAGAGACTTCTCTCTCGTTAATAAAACAGAACACTCTGTGTGCAAGTCTGTGAGGCACTCTTAAAGTGACAGTACCATTTAAGCGATTGTTATACAAATGAATGAACTCAGTGTTATTACTTGTGATTTTTACACATTCTTATACAATTTCACGATATAATATTAATTGAAAGAATATAGAATTTTTATATTTTTTAAAATGATTAAAGAATGCAAATTATGAAAAAAATTATTATACGCTTTCACATACTTTTTCAGGACATGTTCTGTTCAGTTCTATTGCTTGTTCTACATCTGATCAGCCTGAATGTAGCCCACTGTATTTCAAGGCTTATACAGGGTTCCCACGGATCCTTAAAAAGTCTTAAAATGTCTTAAATTCAAAAGTGATACAACAAAAGTCTTAATTATCATTTAAAGAGGTCTTAAATTTGGGTGTGGAAAGACAGGAATCTTGATATGACCTAATGTGATTATCAAACTTCAAAAGATAATGATCTGATTAAATAAATGTATGCTCTACATCCTTCAGAGTGAAAACGTGGCTTTGTTGTATTTTCTCCAAGCACGCAACGGCTTCCGAGTGTTTCCTGCTGTTGCAGAGCAGTTTGCAATCATTAGGATATATCGGAAATTTATGACAAGCGATCACTAATGATCAACTGTTGATGATGATGATATAGTGTTGATGAAATATAACAATGTTTACTTTTAATTGTTTACACTGTAATACATTGTAGATTATTGTAGGAGTGCACATTTTATTTCCCTTATTTGTTTGAATGAGCAGCTGGGAGCAGTGAAGCTCAAACATTTCAAAATAAGAGTGTATTTTAGCCTTTAAAGATAAAAGTTCAGTGCTATGAATAAAAATATTTTTCTCTTCTCTTTCGACATATTATCGTATCATTTTGCACATAATTTGCGAAAAATGTTCTGTCATACTTTGTCATTTAATTGTTATTACATTGAATCGTGAACCTCATATTGTATATGGAACCAAATCATGAGAACCATATTGTCCCATCCCTACTAGTTTGATGTGTAGATACAACTATAAGTAAGACAGTTGTTGGCTGACTGACTGAAGAGTGAACACACTTTGGCTCTTTCAAATTTCAGTGCATTGTTTGAGCAGTCCAATATGTCATCTTCTGGCCTAACCAATGGTGTGAGTTTTGGCGGGACTACCTGTTTGTCCATATCGTTACAGATGGGAGAGTGTTTGGGAAACCTGTTTGGAAACCATTATTTTTTGCAACTTGGTTTGGTCCTGCGAGTAGCACAGAAATTATACAAATTATGACATATACAATTATATGTCATTTATATCATAATATTTAGGATAAATGCAATATTTCTGTCATTTTTGTCTGCATTCATTGTCTGACACTATTTTTGCTGCCTTGTGATTGTCAGGTGCTATCTGTGTGTGTGGAGGAAGAGAACATCATTCCTTACATCACCAATGTGCTGCAGAACCCTGACCTGGCCCTCAGGATGGCTGTCCGTAACAACTTGGCAGGCGCCGAAGAGCTGTTCGCACGCAAATTCAACAACCTTTTCGCTGGCGGCAACTACTCTGAGGCTGCCAAAGTAGCTGCCAATGCACCAAAGGTACAGCAGACTCTGTCGCACAATCCGAAGCCTCGTCGGTCTTAGTCTGGCAAATACTAAAGTTTCCCATTGGCTGTTGTGTTCTTTCAGGGTATTCTGCGCACCCCAGACACCATCCGTCGCTTCCAGAGTGTTCCTGCCCAGCCTGGTCAGACCTCTCCCCTGCTGCAGTACTTTGGGATACTGTTGGATCAGGGCCAGCTGAACAAGTTTGAGTCATTAGAGCTTTGCAGGCCAGTCCTGCAGCAGGGTCGCAAACAGCTCCTGGAGAAATGGCTCAAGGAAGATAAGGTACATCCTCGTTCAAATAAATATCATTTATGCAACATGAAGCCATTTGAGCTGGAATTTTGTGGCTTATGTAGTAACAATAGGTGCCTTGAGAGGCTCTGCAATAAAGATTTTTTACACTAGTTTGCTATGCAGTTGGGCCAGTAGTTAAAATTTCTTGGCCGGGCGTACACGGTGCAAGCTCAAGACGTTTTTTTTGTTCGTCATACCTTTGCCATACCTAGAGGTTGCGCCAGAAAAAAATTCTTTGCATTCTAACGGACTGAGTTGAAAAAATATCTGTCATGGTCTATGGCTATATTCAGGGGCGTGTAGCATCCATTCTAATGGTATATACATGTTAGTGGATTTATGGTAGATTTTTTGTACTCAAGTGCGAGTCCGGTGAAAGCAAGGACTTCTAGAGTGACAGTTCTACCTGTCAATCAATTGTTGCGCTAAAACAAGATTTTTCAACTTTGCCGGCTACGTGCAAGCAATATATGAGAGCAAGCAATTATACAGCTACTCCACTAAAATTTTTAAGAATTCTGCTATAAACTTCATGTTTGTGCTTAGAATAAATCCAAATGTAATTGGCAAAAAGGTGCGCCGATTTTGCTCGCTTGCTTTTTACTCTTGTACTTATTGTGCGCTTTATTATCTTGCAGTATCTGGCAGTAACATACTGACGTAATTATTGATGTATGCAGTCATGAAATCCGAATCTGTCAAATGTCGGCCAGCATTTGGAATAATTATCCATAATATTTGGTAAATAATCGGTTAATTATGGAGAGTTTTCACTTAATGCAGCCCCTGGCCATGCCCGTCTTCTTCTTTTTTTATTTCTAAATTGCAAGCCACAAGGATTTAAAGCAATCTCCTCCTCTGGCTTTGTTTTATAATGATAAATAGCATGAAAATTCATGCCATTACTTCAGAATTCGCCAGGTCAGAAATAGTGTCGTGTACCACTGCATCTGTACGTGTATCAGATAATCTGACTCATGACCTCCCTTGCACCGTATACACCCGGCCTTGCCAAAAAAAAAAATAATTCAGCAACATATTTACAGATGTCAGGAAAAATATTTTATATTTTCCTTAAACTTTGTTTTTCCTTAGAGTAATTTATTAATTTAATGTATTATAATCATTTATCTTTATAATTTACAGTTACACATTTTTATTTTTAACAACATTTTTATAAATCAGGAAAAATATAATTTTCATTAAACATATTTTCTTAAAGTAATTTATGAATTAAATAATTTTTTTATCATTTACAGTTATACATTTGTATTTTAAGCAACATTTTTAAAATTCAGGAAAAATATATTTTTTATTTGTTTTATTAAAGTAATGCGCTAATGTTATACTTATTTATTTTTATAATTTAAAAAAGTTTAAAAAAAAATATTTAGACATTTTTTATTACTATTTATATTTGTAATTAAACACTTTTTTTCTTAAAGAAATTAATTTATTATTAAAATTATTTGTTTAATTTTGTTTGTATGTATCAAGCTAGCAGGAAATAGATTGAAATTTTACAGCTATAGTGTAACATTTGTAAGTTTATAAACACTTTTACTAAAGAATAATGGCACAAGATGCAAAAATTCTTGCAATTTTGACAAAATTTAGGTCAGCCAGCTAGAGAATGTTACATTGGTGACATATTTCCATCTGCAGAATTCTACAGAATTTGCAAAAACAAGGTTCAAGGCATCACAGAAAACCAAATATTTAAGTTTGCCAGGCATTAAAATACATACACATGATCAACAAAATGTTGAAACGCAAGGACACTGAAATGTCACCCATCCTGAAATTCTGACTAAGCCATCCTTACTGTTGAGCTCTGTTTAATGTCATTTTTTTTTTCTCTTAAGCTTATTATTATTATTTGCAAGGAAAACTTGCCTGTTTTTGCTTCTTCTAGCTGGAGTGTTCTGAAGAGCTGGGTGATTTAGTGAAGTCTGTGGATCCAACTCTTGCTCTCAGTGTCTATCTTAGGGCAAATGTTCCCAACAAGGTTATTCAGTGCTTTGCCGAGACCGGGCAGTTCCAGAAAATTGTACTGTATGCGAAAAAGGTGAGTTTAAGATCTGTTTCAAGGTAATACATTTTTACACTCCACTCAAAATGTAAAGATCCGTCCTCTAAAGCGTGGCCATCTGTGTGCAGGTTGGCTACACTCCAGACTGGATCTTCCTGTTGAGGAATGTGATGCGGATCAGTCCAGAACAAGGCCTGCAGTTCTCTCAAATGCTCGTTCAGGATGAGGAACCTCTGGCTGACATCACTCAGGTCTAAGACAATATAATATGGTTACTGCCATGACTGCTATGTAATGCAATTTATGGACCTTGTAAATATTAATGGTGCATCATGTAATCATTTAACAAATGTGTTTACTAAAGGTTATTTTTTATAATTAATATTCCATAGATTGTGGACGTGTTTATGGAGTATAACCTGATTCAGCAGTGCACTTCTTTCCTATTGGATGCCCTGAAGAACAACCGCCCCACTGAGGGTCCTTTGCAAACCCGTCTGCTGGAGATGAACTTGATGCATGCTCCACAGGTCACACTGTCATTAAAAAACACCTCATACCTAGTTTCTATTTGCTGTTTTACAAAGCTGTATTTAAGTGCACTGAATTTAACTGTATTTGAATCGTCTTGTCTAGGTGGCTGATGCCATCTTGGGCAACCAGATGTTCACTCACTATGACCGGGCTCATGTGGCTCAGCTTTGTGAGAAGGCAGGTCTTCTGCAGAGAGCTCTGGAGCACTACACTGACCTATATGACATTAAACGTGCCGTGGTCCACACCCATCTGCTGAACCCAGAGGTAACGCCCACAGTCCTCTGCCTGCTCTGCTGTTTAACTGTATAACTCATTTGGATATATTTGAATGTGTCAAAACTCTCTGATCTTCATGGATGTTTATAACCCACTGAACATTAAGCACATGGCATTCATGCAGTCATATAATGTGTTCTACTCCGTTTGCAGTGGCTGGTGAATTTCTTTGGCTCTCTGTCAGTGGAGGACTCTCTAGAGTGCCTGAGAGCCATGCTGTCTGCTAACATCAGGCAGAACCTCCAGATCTGCGTCCAGGTGGCCTCCAAGTATCACGAGCAGCTCTCCACCCAGTCTCTCACAGAGCTTTTTGAGTCCTTCAAGAGCTTTGAGGGTATATTCTTGCTGTCCTTGCACCAGAATGGGTTGTTCTGATCCTGATTCTGTTCTTGTTAATTCTATTGCGATTGGCGACTGTTGAGATATAAATTGAAACATCCCACAAACAGTATCTGGTTATGTGCTCCGCAGGTCTGTTCTACTTCCTGGGCTCCATTGTAAACTTCAGCCAGGATCCTGAGGTTCATTTCAAATATATTCAAGCTGCCTGCAAAACTGGCCAAATCAAGGAAGTGGAGAGAATCTGCAGAGAGAGCAACTGCTATGATCCGGAGCGTGTGAAAAACTTCCTCAAGGTACGAGACCAGAATTTATTCATTTAAAGGGGTCGTGAAATGCTATATATATTTTTTTTTTAAATGATTATTATCTTCCCCGAGGTCCACTGATAATGTCAGTATAGTTTTTTTGCACAAAAACTGTCATAGTTCAGAAATAAATGATCATTTTCCACCCTGTCTCTGGCCCTCTGACTGAAACGCTCGGTTTTGGGCACAGCGTCTCCTTTAAACTTCAGTGTATACGCCCACTGTTCTGATTGGCTAACATTGTGCAGCGCCTCCAATACAGCCATATTTGAAACTCATTCGGAAGAGAATAAACAAGCTCTTCACAACATTATAAAATTACATTTCAGGGTGTACTCAAAACGCACATCCAACACATTGCATCCGAATATTTTGTTCACTCAAGCACATAAGCACCATAAATATCAAACAGTCATGACATTTGAAGTATTCATGAATTAAACTTTACTCAAAATTTTGCAGTTAAGTCCAAGTGTTTTTTAACTTCCCCATTCTTCAATAACAGTTCCTTTGCAAATTTGAATCGTATTATGACTGGTTCACAAGCAGTCCATGCTGATATTAGCCGCACAAACACCATCCATAGCATGGTGAAACATGACGCACACACATTTGTGCACTGAGGCGCAGATCACCAGAAATGCATCCAAATGGTCAAAGACGTCCAGCTGGTGCTTGTTTACATACACCAACAATTAAAAACAGCGCAGATGGCCGCGACAAACGCGAGACAAAGAGCAGCTGAATGAATCTCCTTTTCTGAGTTGTAACTGACACGCGTCTTTTAAAAGTGGAGCGATAAACATGACAACGGTCAAAGACGTCTGTGTAATGCATGTTATATGTACAAAAAACTTGAAAATAGTCCAGATGGGTCCTCCTTTATTGTTCAAGAATAGTTGGTCACAAAAGGCCTACACTCCCTCCATGTTCAGCTTAAAAAAAGAAAAAAAAAAAAATTTGGTAAGTAGATGTGTATTAAGCAGAGGTCGACCGATATGGGTTTTTCAATGGCTGATACCAATATCTATAAAGAAGGATGGCCAATATAAATGCAGATAAGCATAATACCATTTAACAACAGCGAATCAGATGTACACAACGTTTTTAAAGTGAAACACCTTGAAAACAGAAAGTGTTGACTATCCATTGACCAATACATTTGTAAATGGATAGTCAGCACTTTGTTTTCGAGGTTTTGGAATTGACACAAGGGAAAGTTAACACTTCTATTTATCGGCCAAGCAAACACGGTTATCATTCGATGCCGATTATTGCAAAATGGACAAATGTCGACCGATTAATCAGCCTGGCCAATTTATCGGCCTATCACTAGTAATGACTGCCACTCAGTCGGTCATTATCACAAAATAAACCCCAAAGGTGACTGTTCAGTGTCCCTTACTTGTTAAATATCAAAATAAATGTGTTGTGTCATTATAAACATTACAATTAATTACCATGTGTCTTGAACAGGAGGCTAAACTGACTGACCAGCTTCCCCTCATCATTGTGTGTGACCGTTTTGACTTTGTCCATGACCTCGTGCTCTACCTTTATCGCAACAACCTGCAGAAGTACATAGAGATCTATGTGCAGAAGGTAAATCATTGGTTATTCTGCATCTCCGGTGTTCCTCAACTAATCCTCTCAGTTTTCTGTCTGGCATTCCTGTAGCATGGTGGAGTTGAACAGTGAGTGATGAATAGTTGTTGTGTGTGTCAGGTAAACCCCAGCCGCTTACCTGTGGTGATTGGAGGTCTGCTGGATGTGGACTGCTCTGAGGATGTCATAAAGAGCCTCATTCTGGTGGTGAGAGGCCAGTTCTCCACTGACGAACTGGTGGCCGAGGTGGAGAAAAGAAACAGGTGCGGACTGACTGCCTCGGCTGTTTTTGAGACATCAAATATGTCATTATGTGGTAGTATGCTAGCTCAGAGAATGGATTGTGTTTTTTAGTCTTGGGTTTGTCAGAAACTGACCAAGCTTTTATGTGTATGGCAGACTGAAGCTGCTTCTGCCATGGTTGGAGGCCCGTATCCATGAGGGCTGTGAAGAACCTGCAACTCATAATGCCCTGGCTAAGATCTACATTGACAGCAACAACAACCCAGAACGCTTTCTCAGAGAGAACCCGTACTATGACAGCCGTGTGGTGGGCAAGTACTGCGAGAAGAGGGACCCCCACCTGGCCTGTGTGGCCTATGAAAGAGGACAGTGTGACCAAGAGCTCATCCATGTAATGAACTGAGGTCTTATTGTTTTGGAGAAGCATTTGTAACTGTTCTAACTAAATATGAAGGAAAGATTGTTCTGAGTGTTTAGGACATTTTTTTTTTAGCTTTAATTTGTTTACCTTTCACTTTCGTAGGTTTGCAATGAGAACTCCCTCTTCAAGAGTCTGTCCCGATACCTTGTGCGTCGCAAGGACCCTGAACTATGGGCTAGCGTGCTTCTTGAAAGCAACCCTTACAGGAGACCTCTGATTGACCAGGTACAATTTTTGAAAGCGACTCATTGAAGCCAATATAAAATGGCATTCACAACCCATTTTGCATCCATAATGTGACGAATAAAAAAATTCAAACATCCAGTGAGGAAAAATGTAGGGCAGGGCTTGGAAGTGGGTGTTTCTTTGGAACATTTTGCACTGATGAATTGTGCACAATAAGACCTGGAACTTGGATTACAAAAAGTAAAAAGGATTTTTAATTTCAAGCTGATTTTATGTCTCAAACAGTTTACTAACTTATAAATATTCATAAAGATTTAACCTTATCTTCCGGCCCACCACAGGTTGTGCAGACTGCCCTCTCTGAGACCCAAGACCCAGAGGAGGTCTCTGTTACAGTCAAAGCTTTCATGACCGCTGACTTACCCAATGAGCTCATTGAACTCCTGGAGAAGATTGTCCTGGACAACTCTGTTTTCAGTGAACACAGGTAATTTTAGAATATTCCAGAGAAAATCTCTATCAACAAAATAATTTGGAAGATGATGGAATGAATGGAAACCTTGTCTTGCCATTCTTTCTCAGAAACCTGCAGAACCTTCTGATCCTGACTGCCATCAAAGCTGACCGCACTCGCGTCATGGAGTACATCAACCGCCTGGACAACTACGATGCCCCGGACATCGCTAACATCGCCATCAGTAATGAGCTTTTTGAAGAGGCTTTCGCCATCTTCAGGAAGTTTGATGTGAACACATCAGCAGTGCAGGTATATCTCACCACCTTCTCTTCCTCTCAAATGTCATCTATGGCCCAAAACAGATTTTATTCAAGAATGTGAATACAAACACATTCAGCTATGCAAGCTTGATCCATGCATTGTTTCATTCCAAAATGTGGCAGAATAAAATGTTTAGTTGATTAGTAGCAGAAGAGTTAGTTAGTGGAAGAAGAGTTAGTTAGCTTGTTCGTTGCAGAATGGTTAGTTAGTTAGTCTGTTGCAGGATAGTAAGTTAGTGGTAGAATAGTTAGTTGGCTAGCTAGTTAGTTAGCTTGTTAGTTGCAGAAGGGTTAGTAGCCGAAAGTTAGTTAGTTAGTGGCAGAATAATTAGCTCTCTACCTAGCCAGTTAGTTTCAGAATAGTTAGCTAACAAGCTAGTTAGCGTGTTATTTGCAGAATAGCTAGTTAGTTGCAGAATAGTTAGTGGCAGAATAGTTAGTACGTTATCTAGTTAGTTAGCTTGTTAGTTGCTGGATAGTTAGCAGCAGAATAGCTAATTACTGTAGCTACCTTGCTAGTAAGTTAGCATGTTATTTGCCTAATAGTTAGCTAGTTAGCTGCTGAATAATTAGTGTCAGAATAGTTAGTTAGCTTGCTAGTTATCTTGTTAGTTGCAGAATAGTAAGTGGTAGAAACGTTATTTGGTTAGTTAGCTTGTTAGTTGCAAGATAGTTAGCTATTTAGTTATTTAGCTAGTTAGTTAGTTGCAGAACAGTTAGTGGTAGAATAGTTATCTATTTAGTTAGCTTGTTAGTTGCGGGATAGTTAGTTATTAGCAGAATAGCTAATTAGCTACCTTGCTTGTTAGCATGTTATTTGCAGAATAGTTAGCTAGTTAGTTATTTAGCTAGCTAGTTGCAGAATAATTAGTGGCAGAATATTTAGTTAGCTTTCTAGTTACCTTGTTAGTTGCAGAATAGTTAGTGGTATAATAGTTAGCTAGCTACAGTTGAAGTCAGACGATTACATACACTTTGGTTGAAGTCATTAAAACTCATTTTTTAACCACTCCACAGATTTAAAATTAGCAAACTATAGTTTTGGCAAGTCATTTAGGACATCTACTTTGTGCATGACAGTAATTCAATAATTTTTCCAACGATTGTTTACAGACAGATAGTTTCACTTTTAATTGACTACATCACAATTCCAGCGGGTCAGAAATGTACATACAGTAAGTTAACTGTGCCTTTAAGCAGCTTGTAAAATTTCAGAAAATGATGTCAAGCCTTTAGACAATTAGCCAATTAGCTTCTGATAGGAGGTGTACTGAATTGGAGGTGTACCTGTGGATGTATTTTAAGGCCTACCTTCAAACTCAGTGCCTCTTTGCTTGACATCATGGGAAAATCAAAAGAAATCAGCCAAGACCTCAGAAAAAAAATTGTGGACCTCCACAAGTCTGGTTCATTCTTCGGAGTAATTTCCAAACACCTGAAGGTGCCACTTTCATCTGTACAAACAATAGTGCGCAAGTATAAACACCATGAGACCACATAGCCATCATACCACTCAGGAAGGAGACACATTCTGTCTCCTAGAGATGAACGTAGTTTGGTGTGAAAAGTGCAAATCAATCTCAGAACAACAACAAAGGACCTTGTGAAGATGCTGGAGGAAACAGGTAGACAAGTATCTATATCCACAGTAAAACGAGTGCTATATCGATATAACCTGAAAGGCTGCTCAGCAAGGAAGAAGCCACTGCTCCAAAACCGCAATAAAAAAGCCAGACTACAGTTTGCAAGTGCACATGGGGACAAAGATCTTACTTTTTGGAGAAATGTCTTCTGGTCTGATGAAACAAAAATTTAACTGTTTGGTCATAATGTCCATCGTTATGTTTGGAGGAAAAACGGTGAGGCTTGCAAGCCGAAGAACACCATCCCAACCGTGAAGGATGGGGGTGGCAGCATCATGTTGTGGGGGTACTTTGTTGCAGGAGAGACTGGTGCACTTCACAAAGTAGATGGCATCATGAGGAAGGAAATTTATTTGGATATATTGAAGCAACATCTCAAGACATCAGCCAGGAAGTTAAAGCTCGGTCGCAAATGGGTCTTCCAAATGGACAGTGACCCCATGCATACCTCCAAAGTTGTGGCAAAATGGCTAAAGGACAACAAAGTCAAGGTATTGGAGTGGCCATCACAAAGACCTGACCGCAATATGATTTTTGTGGGCAGAACTGAAAAAGCATATGCGAGCAAGAAAGCCTACAAACCTGACTCAGTTACTCCAGTTCTGTCTGGAGGAAGTGGCCAAAATTCCAGCAATTTATTGTGAGAAGCTTGTGGAAGGCTACCCAAAACGCTTGACCCAAGTTAAACAATTTAAAGGCAATGCTACCAAATATTAACAAAGTAATGTAAGTAAACTTCTGACCCACTGGGAATGTGATGAATGAAATAAAAGCTGAAATAAATCATTCTCTCTACTATTAATCTGAAATTTCACATTCTTAAAATAAAATAGTGATCCTAACTGACCTAAGACAGGGAATGTTTTATAAGATTAAATGTTTGCTAACTTCAGTTATCTTGTTAGTTGCAGAATAGTTAGTGGAAGAATAGTTAGCTAGCTATATAGTTAGTTAGCTTGTTATTTTCAGAGTAGCTAGTTAGGTGGCAGAATAGTTTATTAGCTAGCTAGATAGATAAATTGTTTGTTGCAGAATAGTTAGAGGCTGAATAGTTAGTTAGCTTTTTAGTGGCAGGTTAGTTAGTTAGCAAGCTAGCTAATTAGCTTTTTTAGTGGAAGAATAGTTAGTTAGCTAGTTAGTTAACTAGCAACCTGAATAATAATTCAGACTTTTAAAGATAACTCTATCACCCCCTTGAGTATTGAGGTTTGTTACCATTACAATCATGCAAGAACACATGTTGTGTATGTACAGTGGGGTCACAAGCTTGTAATTTATTGGCAATTCATTTCTGTGATCGCATACTTGCATAGAGTATGTTTCTGGCAACAGTTTCTATGGTCTCAAATCAACTTTTGTATTGTTTGACTGTAGGTTCTTATTGAACACATTGGGAATCTGGACCGGGCTTATGAGTTTGCTGAGCGCTGTAATGAGCCGGCAGTGTGGAGTCAGCTGGCTAAAGCACAACTGCAGAAAGGTCTTGTGAAAGAAGCCATTGACTCATACATAAAAGCTGATGATCCCTCAGCTTACATGGAAGTGGGACAAGCTGCAGCACAAAGCGGTGAGAACCCATTTTAAAAAAGCACCTAAATGATCACAAATGACTTTATTCTTTCTTTTAATGTTTTGAGGATAATGTTGTGGGTTTTTATTGCATTATCCTCAGGAAACTGGGAGGACCTTGTCAAATTTCTGCAGATGGCCCGTAAGAAGGCCCGTGAATCATACGTGGAGACTGAGCTGATCTTTGCCCTGGCCAAGACTAACCGTCTTGCTGAACTAGAAGAGTTTATCAATGGGCCAAACAATGCACACATCCAACAAGTATGAGTCCCCCTACTTCAGTTTAGCATAGAGAGATGTTATGCTTTGCTGGATATTGTTTTATAATTTAATTTCGGCCACAGTTTTGTTGTAAATGTCAGATCTTTAACTCATTTTCTCCTTTTCTACCTAGGTTGGTGACAGATGCTATGATGAGAAGATGTATGAGGCAGCTAAACTACTTTATAACAATGTATCCAACTTTGGCCGCCTGGCATCCACTTTGGTGCATCTTGGGGAGTATCAGGCTGCTGTTGATGGGGCCCGCAAAGCCAACAGCACAAGAACCTGGAAAGAGGTCAGTTTACAAATTTTGATATGATTTTCACATTAGTATCCTACCATTATCAAATTTTATGCTTCAGTAAAAGCATTTTCAGTAATGGGTTACCATTTTGTTGTTAAAGGGTTTAATGCTTGTGTTTCTTGTTTTTGACATTGATGGTACATTACTGAAAAGGATTTTCTTTGGTCATAGGTTTGCTTTGCCTGTGTTGATGGGAAGGAGTTCCGTCTGGCTCAGATGTGTGGATTGCATATTGTCGTTCATGCAGATGAACTTGAAGAGCTCATCAACTACTACCAGGTTTGCCTGAGAACTATGACAGAATTATAAGTAATGGAAAGATCGACACATTTTAACCTCCTGAGACCTGAACTTTTTTCTTCTTTCCACAAGAGCCTCCTTAGTGTCTGTCAGTCTCAAAACCCAGCAGGGCTGACTGCTATTTTTTATATTTGATTCCTCCATCAGGATCGTGGTTATTTCGAGGAGTTGATCACCATGCTGGAGGCAGCGCTGGGGCTGGAGCGTGCTCACATGGGCATGTTCACAGAACTGGCCATCCTCTACTCCAAATTTAAACCACAGAAGATGAGGGAGCACCTGGAGCTCTTCTGGTCCAGAGTCAATATTCCCAAGGTCAGAGAGCTATGAAATGTCTGTCTGCATATAATATGCATTGATTGACATGAATGGATTTTATATTTTTAGAATGTTAATGTGCTCGCAGGCCAAACAAACTGTCATCAAAATAGTAAATGCATTATATCTTGTTTCTTGCACTCTTTTGTATCTCTGTATACATGCAGCATTCTGAATTGTTTAATATTAATTGATTAAATTAATTGATGTTGTGCAGGTTTTGAGGGCAGCTGAGCAGGCTCACCTGTGGGGAGAGTTAGTCTTCCTGTATGATAAGTATGAGGAGTATGACAACGCCATCATCACCATGATGAACCATCCTTCAGATGCCTGGAAGGAGAGCCAGTTCAAAGATATCATAACCAAGGTATTGTCACACTTTGCACCTCAACATTGGTGTATTCTTATGTAATCTTATGTTTTACCTTTTAAAGTCAATATGAAACATTTTCAACCAATATTACTTCTGTTATATGATGTATGCTTGAGTGAATCAATTCAGTGAGAAAAATATGTAGGGTGGAACTCATTTTTATTTATCCGTATTTGGTTGGATTGTGAAAAGTGGGGTGTTCTGTACCAGAATAGAGCCATGTAGTTGGTGGTTTCAGAGGCGGAGCAAGTAATGTTTTGATGAAAGATCAAAAGACCCTTTTTTTCCCCTCAAGTAAATAAGGTAAATTTTGATGTAATGTTGACTTTGAAACTGCATGGGAACTATAATAACTTGTTTGTTTGTTTGTTTGTTTATATATATATATATATATATATATATATATATTGCAGGTGGCTAATGTTGAGCTGTATTACAAAGCGGTCCAGTTCTATCTGGAGTTTAAACCTTTGTTACTGAATGACCTGCTGATCGTACTCTCCCCACGGCTTGACCACACTCGCGCGGTCAACTTCTTCAGCAAGGTACTGTGTGTAAACCTCTCCATACCATTACTTCTCTATTAAAATCAACCATTAGCTGGGAACCTCCTCTAAATTTGATGGGGGGTTTTTTGTGTTTAGGTCAAGCAATTGCCATTGGTGAAACCATACCTGAGATCTGTACAGAACCATAACAACAAGGCTGTAAATGAAGCACTAAATAATCTCTTCATCACAGAGGAGGATTATCAGGTAGGAAGCTCGTCCGGTCCACACAGTGTCCTCCCAAAACTTGTGCAGGCGGCCCTGTCCCAAATGGCACCCTCAACCCTTGTGGTCCTTTTTGGAATCCAAACTTTGGTGAAAGTTTAGACTCTAGACTTCAAATGCCATTTTGGTTAAGTATCATCTGTAATGCTGCATATATTTTTGGGTGGTAGTCCACAGCACTGTGGGACTTGGAAAAGGGTTCATCCCAGGTGCAAAGTGGGGGTATGGTCTTGTGGACTTCATTGATGCAGGCTAGCAAGTGGCTTATTTGGGACATAGCCTTATTTCTTACAAAACTGTCTCTTAAAGGAATATTCGGGTTCAATACAAGTTAAGCTCAATCAACATCATTTGTTTCATAATGCTGATTAGCACAAAAATTAATTTCAACTTGCTCCTTTTCTTTAAAAAAAGCAAAAATTGAGGTTACAGTGAGGCACTTACAATTGAAGTGAATGAGGCCAATTTTTGGAGGGTTTTAAGGCAAAAATGTGAAGCTTATAATTTTCTAAAAGCACTTCCATTAATTCTTCTGTTAAAATTCATGTATTTGTTGAGCTGTAAAGTTATTTAAATTGTCATTTTTACAGTCATTTTAGGGTTTTATGGTTTGTTGACATTACATCATCATGGCAACGAAGTTGTAAAATTGGCTATAACTTTACACATAAAAGGTTAGTAAGTGATTTTATTACACTTAAAGCATGTTTACACGCATATTGTTTATATCTTGTGGCTATACTTTTGAAAAAGTGAGTATTTTAACATTCAAAAATTGGCCATTGTAAGTGCTTCACTGTAACCCAGATTTATGGTTTTTTTTTAAAGAAAAGGAGGGGCAAGTCAAAATAAATTTTTATGGTAATCAGCATTATGCCACAAATCCTGTTGATTGAGCTTAACTTATATTGAATCCGGAATATCCCTTTAAGCCCAAAGGATACTTCGTCCAAAACCGAAGTATTCTTTGGGCTTTAGTTGGCTGGTTTTCACCCCTTGTCTTCCTCATTTGTTTTTCACAGGCTCTGCGCACATCCATCGATGCCTATGACAACTTCGACAACATATCTCTGGCTCAAAGCCTTGAGAAGCACGAACTCATCGAATTCAGGCGAATCGCTGCCTACTTGTTCAAAGGCAACAACCGCTGGAAGCAGAGTGTGGAGCTCTGCAAGAAAGACAAGCTCTACAAGGTCTCCGCCTTAGTCACATGCAACATCAAACTGAGCATTTCACCCAGTTTTTGGAAGACTCCATTATAACCAAAAGCTTCTTTTTTTTCGCAGGATGCAATGCAGTACGCTTCAGAGTCGAAAGATACAGAGTTGGCTGAGGAGCTGCTGCAGTGGTTCTTGTTGGAGGATAAGAAAGAGTGTTTTGCCGCCTGTCTCTTCACCTGCTACGACATGCTGAGGCCCGATGTGGTGCTGGAGACCGCATGGAGGCACAACCTCATGGACTTCTCCATGCCCTACTTCATCCAGGTCATGAGGGAGTACCTCACCAAGGTGAGTCTCCACCCAATGGATCTGATGGATTCGTGGGTGAATACATTTTGGGATGGTGGATATTTTATGGGGCTTTTCCACTGCTCGGTACAGCTCGACTTGACTCGACTCTGCTCGCTTTTTGGGGGTTTTCCACTGTGGATAGTACCTGGTACTTTTTTTAGTATCATCTCGGTCGAGGTTCCAAGCGTGCCGAGCCGATACTAAATGTGACGTCAAAACGCTGCAGATCACTGATTGGTGAGAGAGAATCGTCACTACCAGCGTCACTGGATTTGTGACACAGGACATCAACCTGCTAGTTTTAAAGTTAGCAACAGCGACAGCAATATCATTTGTTCACGTGACTTTCGAATTGTGAAAAGAAATGGCTGTGCGTAAAACCACGCCGTGGTCAATAAACGAGGTGCAGACGTTCCTCTCGTTAGCTACGAATGAAACGACGCGAAACGAAAAAGTCTTTCAGGAAGTGTCTCAGTTGTTGGCCGCACACGGCTACTGCTGGACCTACCAACATTGTAGGGAAAAGTTTAAAAAACTTAAGTGACTACAGAACCATCAAGGACCACAACAGCCGGAGTGGTTCAAACAGAAGAAAGTGGAAGTGGTTCGACCAAATGGACACTATCTATGGCAATAGACCGGCGAGCAATGGGAGGGAGAGTGCCCTGGACTCGGCCACGGTGTTGTTGGAGTCCACGATGGAGGATGGTACATTTTGTTACGTTAACTCTATATTCTGCTTGAAAGCTTCACTTTATTGAGTTGACCAGCTACTGGAAAGCTTGCTTCTAAAACAACCAGGCCAATTTAACAGTTATACTTGTGTAAAATCACCATGCAACAACTGCTTTATGCAGCACAATGAGCTAGTAGCTAACAGCTAGCAGTCGTGTTATTGTTTATGGTCAGTAATGTTTATGTCGCGTTTAAGATGATGTCACGGCAGTAGAGGCGGCGCAACTATGACGATCAGCCTATAATCCCACCCACGTTGAGGCGGCACTAAACTGCAGTGGAAAAGCAAGCTCAGAAAAGTAAAGCGAGCAGAGTCGAGTCGAACCGTAACGTGCAGTGGAAAAGTGCCATAAGATCAAGAAGCTTTTCTAAGATCAGTTTTGGTGGAAGCACCTTAGCTATATTCCAAAACATTATGAGCCGCCTTGCTGTCTACTGCCTACACAGACAACTGCCTATGATGCCTTAAAATACTGTCTAGGTAGGCAGCTCACTGTGTTTTGGAACAGAGATAAAGTCTGCATCCTTTTTCCATTTTATTTACATAATTTAAAGACTTTTTCTACACATTTTGTCACAGCATGTTAAGTTTTATAAAGTTTTGTTTCTGCTGTTACCCATGAACATTGTCAGACCTGACAGAGTGTATGCAGTTTGTTTCACTAGTCTGTTAATAGAAGTAGAAAAGGCCAGATTACTAAAAAGTAGTTGAGAGACAGAGGACATTTTATTTATATCTTCTGATTTCCTGCTATTGATTTCTTTTAACACGTCTGGTGATTTCTGCATTTGTTCTCTGCCTGCTATTTCAGTGCTGGACTGTTAAGTTTTGCTTTTTTTGCTTAAGCTGCCACTCTTAAATTCCCTTTCAGGTTGATGCAATTAAGGAAAAGGTGAAGGTTCTCTCTTATTCCATCCTTAACCCTTGTAGTTTGGAAGACTGAAACTTTGGAGAATCTGCATGAGTTCTTCCCTCCCATATCACTCTGCTGCTTTTAAATACACACCTTAACTAGACTTTCCTCGAGTTTCTTCTAGATTACTGACCTTCTCGTATGCCAGATGCTGTGGTAGTGAGCCTCAGACCTAGAGATGATAGTTAGCTGCAATTAGCTGATGAACGGTACTAAACTGCCTTTCGCAGTGGATCTGGAGTCATCCCGTTGATTGTCCTCATTGTAATTTAGAGGAGAAAGATTTTACAAAGTGTATTTTTTTTTTTTTAGGGCTGTCAAATTTAACTCATTATTAACTTACAGAAATATTCTGGGTTTAATGCAAGTTAAACTCAATCGACAGCATTTGTTGCATTATGTTGATTACCACAAATTAATTTAAAAAAGAGCAGAAATCTAGGATATTGTCAGGCACTTACAATAGAAGTGAATGGGGCCAATCTGTAAATGTTAAAATGTAAAAAGGTTTTGAAGGTATAGCCACAAGATGTAAACAAAATGCGTGTTTGTTAACTTGATTGTAGCCTGATAAAATTGTCGACTTACCTTTTCTGTGAAGAGTTATATCCAATTTTATAACATTGTTGCCATGACAACGTAACCCCAATGTAAACCTTGTAATCCTGGGAAATTTTGTAAAAATGATATAAACAACTTTACAGCTCAAATAATACACAGGATTTAACTGAAGAATTAATGTAAGTGCTTGTATAAAATTATAAACTTAACATTTCTCCCTTTTTAAACCCTCCAAAAATTGGCACATCCACTTCCATTGTAAGTGCCTCACTGTAACCTTGTGTTTTGTTTTTGTTTTTTGTGGTAATCACAAATGCCAGAAATGTTGTCAATTGAGCTTAACTTGTATTGAACCCAGAATATTAATTTAAAGATATTAATTCATATGTTAAACACATACATTTTTATTAATATTTGTAGTTATTTTTTTTAGCTTTAGTACAATGACAAGGTAAAACCCAATTATTTAAAGAACATGTCTAAAGTAATGTTTACTATTTTTCTCACACTAATGGGTATTAAAACATGAAAATATTTAGCTTTCTTTATATTTTATTAAGGGATGTCCCTTGAAAGGGCAAGTTGAGGGTCATTGGCATCAATATGTTTGAAAACCCCTGAACAAGACGTTCACACCGAATGGATTTTTGCATCTGTTTGCGCTGTTTTTTTGTTTTCTACTTCACACTGGAGCACCATGTTTTTTGAGATGATGTGTCAAGTTAAAAAGAACTTTAACCTTTAAAATCCCCATCTCAAGACACCTGTGTTGTTTATTCACTGCGCAGTGTCTAGCTTTTTTAGCGCATTAACGCGTTAGGTCTGAATGGTCCCTTTGAATCATAGTTCATCAGCTAATTCAGTTGTAGACTTAAAATGTGATTTAGTTGAAAGTAAAATGAGAGCAAAATGAAGTGACCACATTTTCAGAAGTATTTGTATTTATACCATTTTTCATACTGAATTGTTTTTCTTTAAACGGAGTGGTGCATGGTTGCTCCACTTGCTTTCCATCTAAAATCTAGCGACAGTAATGAGAAAGTGTGGTCACATGAACAAAACCGTTGTATGCTGTAGATCTTTTGCAAGCATGTGTTTTACAGTGTTAGTAGCACCCTTGAAAGATCAGGGAACATGGCTGTTGGCTTTGCCTGCCTCTGGAAGCCGTGAATGGCTGTATACACCATCTCACCCTGCCACACCTTCACTTTTACTCTGCCTTTCTCTCATGCACTCTTTTTAACATAGGAATAACAAACTACACTTTGGCATGATTTCTCCCTTTCAACAAAACTTCGTCTTGCCGATCTCTTTTACGCCTGCTCAACAAAATTTTATATATAACTTTTCAACGTTGACACCAGCTCTGTGTAGAGAACTGAACCCAAATGCAACATTTAAAAGTTTTTTTTTTGTTGTTTTTTTTTCACCTGTAAATGAAAATTCTTTAACCTCATGTACTAGAAATAAATCCAAACTGCTTTGGAACAACATTGAGAGTGATTAAATGATGACAGAATTTTCATTTTTGGTGAACAATTCACTCAAGGGATGGGTTAGACATACAGGAGACACCAGGGGCGGACTGGCCATAGGGAGAACCAGGAGTTTCCCCGGTGGGCCGGCCCTGTTTTGGGTGATAAGCTGAAACGGGCCACACAGCGACAACCCCCCCCCACCCTCACCTCCGCTCAACAACTCTTGGGCCGGTTTCTCTTCCCAGTTCGCCCCTGGGAGACACCCTACTATTTTTATCTTAGTTTTCCCATGTTTGTGAGCTATTATAGATTTCTGTTAAGACTTATGAAGTTTCTGTTTGTATGCTACACACAATTACTTTCTTATTTTCAAAGCACCTGTCCAATGAGCAATGTTCTCTCATTAAGTTTCAGATCTTTCACACAGCATTTTTAAGAATGACATCAAGTTTTTACTAACATACTGTAGCAGTTTGAATAAGAGGGTTCTGTTTTCTACATATGCACTGTTAAAAGGGATACTGACTGACTGTATGGGGGGGACCATCTACTTTTAGTCCCATGCCTTTTTTGTTATTTATTGAAGTACAGAGGACATATAAAGCCATAGTGATCATGATTCCATGTGATGTTGGTAAATAGAATGCTGATTTGATTGGGAAGTGTTTGTCATCAGGTATGGAGTGCCATGGCAAGGAGCTTGTGCCCTGAGTCCTGCTTTGAAAGCGTGTGCACCTTGTATTAAGTTTGGCTTTGTGCATCTCCCATGAATGGTCCCATCCATCAGTCATTACCCCTTTCTTCTGAGTATTGACCTTTTTCTCATTTTTTTCTCTTTTATTCTCCCTCTCCTTCATTCAGATTGATAAGTTGGATGCTTCAGAGTCTTTAAGGAAAGAAGAAGAGCAGCTTACAGAGGCACAACCCATTGTTTATGGTAGGACATGTGCACTACTGCTCATTAAAAATTTTGTGAAATGGCACGAAAACTATTTATGTGCTGCTTGATATAAACATTAAAGACATAAGAGTATTGTATTTCCCCACTCCAAATAGTGGTGGAGTGATATGGGTTTTTCACTGGCCGATGCTCACATCTAGAGAGCAGGGTGGCCAGTAGCCAATATAATGTAGACATATGAATGTACAAATGTTGCCATTATTAACATTTATTTTACATATTATGTATAAGGCTGCCTATTTATCGTGTTAATTCAGTACAAAAAATCAGCGCATTCAAAAAACTAACACAATTATGACCCATGACTGTATGTATATTCCGTATTAAGGAATATTATTTCCAACTATTTCAAGCAATTCAAGCATGATGTACCACCTTAATGTTTTTGCGACTCGAAATCAGCAGGTGGCAGTTAAGGCAAATCCAGCTTTAGAGGGAATGCACAGCTGGACAGCAGAGTGCAGGGGTCTTAGAACGCATTTTATTGAACTTTTAAACTACATTTAACTTGTAGCTTATTAGGGGTCCAAGCACCGAAGGTGCTGGAACCCTATTGTATTTGTACTGATTTTCTTATTCTTTTTTTTTTTCTTCCCTAAAAGTGTCTGGGAGTCAGAAACTGTAAGGCCCAGAGATCTCATACTTGGTGGGATGGTCCCAAATCCCACCTACTACTCAGGCAAGCGAAATTACATGCGCCCGGCATTAGTTAGCGCTATTATAAGCACATTTACGTTTTCGCTCATAAAAATAACAATTTCCGGCATTTAGAATTTTCCCGGAAACCTACTTTTTCAAACTCCTTCAGGCCGTTTTTATGATTTGCACAACATTTTGGCATGTATCATGTAGAGACCTTCCTGACCAAAAGTGGTTTTGATTTTTGATTTTTCAATTAATTTGGCAGATATAAGTGGATAAAATATTTGGCCGTGGCCCATTTTTACTAAATGGCCTATATCTCCTTAACGCAAAGTCCAATTTGCATTAAACTTTGGACATATTAACAACAGGACATTTTGAGGATGCATACAATATTTAGCTGAATTCCGCCAATAGGTGGCGCTATAAAAAAAAAATCTGTAACTGCTACCGTTTGATCGAGGAGGTTGAAATTTGGTGTGGTGGTGCTTTAGTACAAGTGCTGACATATCCTAAAATATCAAGTGGACAAGTCAACAAACAGCAGCAAATCAAATTTCAGGGTCCCTATAGGCTGTAATTAAAAGTCTTGATTTCTCTGATTCTTTCAGTAACTTCTTCCAAAACTATTGGTCATGTGTTTGTCCATTTTAATAAAACAACATTACGGCATTTTGAATTTTCTCAAATAAAAAAGCTACTTTTTTATTTCATCCTTGGCCTTTTGTACAATTTGCACGAAATATGGCATGAATCATCTAGAGACTCTCATGACAAAAATATTTTTTTTTTTTCTGATTTTTGATTTAATTCGTTTAGCAGATATAGGCCAATAACTTTTGGGCGTGGACCATAATGACTTAATGACTTGTGAAGCAATGTACAAAATTGTTACACATTGTTGCCAGGACAATCCAAGGACGCATGCCAAATTTAATCCATTTATGATAATAGAGGAGTGCTATTATTAAATAAAATAAATTACCAGTTATTTGGTACACATAGGCACCAGTACAATCTGATAACACATGCCAAATTTCATCAATTTACAATGCTAGGGAACGCTATTACTAAAGACAATCAAATCTATTAAAATGTATCTTAAGCATTCAAAGGATCTGTGCTGTCAGACTTGGCAATTATGGCCAAATTTAGCCCATTTTTCCAATCCTGCTTGAGCCACGATAATTGTCGGCTATATTTGTAGTTTGTTGTATTTAGAATTATTTTGATTAACATATATTGATGTGTTAATTAATTGTGATTAATTTAATTGTATAATTTATTTGATTTAAAAAATTGGCGAAAAAAAATATGATCAAATTCACACTTGTTTTAATGGAAACATAAAATGTGCGTTATCCATCAAGGCTGTTGGTAGTTTTTGGGACTGACACAAGTAGAACTAACCCTTAAGTTTATCAGCAAAAATATATTGTAATTTATTCTCTTACTAACACTGTAACACTGGCTGTAGTAAAACACCATATCAAACAGAAATATGTATAGAGGCAGCTACTTAAAGTGATAGTTTACCCAAAAATGAAAATTCAGTCATTGTTCACACACCCCTGTGCAGTTATAACCCCATATGACTTTCTTTCTTTTTCTTAACACAAAGGGAGAAATTGTGAAAAAATGTTGTCCTCAGTGATGTAAAAAAATGGCAGTTTATGGTGACTACCTCTTCAAGCTTCAAAAGAATGCAAAAGTATAGTTCAGAAGTCTAATAAATTATTCCATGAGTCTCATGATTGTTCTGAAAGCTTATAATGAGGTTTGGTGAGAAACAAACCAAAATCTAATGTATTTTTTTAGTGAAACTGTTGCTCTCCTCAGCACGTTCATGAGACTGCATGAGATGCAGTAATGCATACTGCAGTATCCCACGCGAGATGGGGCGTTCAAGTGAAAACTCGTTTTGTTTATCTAAAAACAAGTCCGCCACAGTGATGGTAACAACAGAACACAACACAGCTGCAAACAAACCAGAGAACAGAACTTACAAACATGTCTGATGAGTTTTTAGTAGGAGAATAGATGCATTTCTATGCCCAGCCTTATTTGTTTGAAACAGTACTCAGAAATCAAACAGTAACAGTATAAGGACGGGCAAGGAGGAGGCTGGAACCGGCTGAACAGTAAACATAAACTTTAATGAAATGAACTTAAAACAACATAAAACATAAGGACACAGACACATATGCAACGTGACCGCGTGTGTCTCTCTCGAACCGGCATCTCCGGCTGCCCCTTATCTCGCTCTCCTGCTAATCAGCACCGTCTGTGCTCAATGATGGCCCGGCCATGCCCTCCTCCTCATCACACAAACTAAGAGGGATTGAAGAGGTTGAAGAAGCCACAGTCACACCGTATCCTAACCTGACGGCAAACGGCACACGATAAAAGGTATCTTTTCTATGTTAATCAAGAGTTTTTGTCCTAATCAGCCATGACAAGCAATGGTACATTTTGTCACTCGCTTGGTTTCTATTTGCGGCATCACGCTGTGTAACCCGGTCTGCTGTGAGCTGGCACCGGTCCAAAATCGTTCTCAAAACAATATATTAAAGCCAGCATCTCATGAGCCGGTTAAAAACTACTTGATTTTGGCCAAGAATGTTGCACCGACTGAATGTTTTCGCTGAGGTCTCTTCAGGCGGAGGTCTGTCTCTCACAAACAAACACACACACACACACACACACACAGGTTCAGAATGGAGAAGAGGTGGCAGACATTCCTGCCTCTTCTGTCCCTCTCAGTTTCATTGAGTACTCTGTTTCAACAAAAAAGGCTGGGCATAAAAATACATCTATTCTCCAACTACAAACTCATCATACATGTTTATTAGTAAGTTCTGTTCTCTGGTATGTGTGAAGCTGTGTTGTGTTCTGTTGTTTCTATCGCTGTGGCAGACTTGATTTTAGATAAAGTGATTTTTCGCTTGAACGCCCCATCTCACGAGCTATACTGCTCTCGTGCAGTCTCATGATCGCGCACAGGAGAGCAACGGTCGGTCAACAGTTTCACTTAATAATACATTAGATTTTGGTTTATCACCAAACCTCATCGTATGATTTCAGAACAATCTTGAGACTCATGGAATAAGCAATTAGACTTCTTTTGAAGCTTGAAGAGGTGGTCGTCATAAACTGCCATTGTATGACATAACTAAGCACAACATTCTTTCACAATTTCTCCCTTTGTGTTAAGAAACCCTTTGTGTTGGGTGAACTATCCCTTTAACTACCTTAAACTAAATCCACTGCAATTTTGGTTGTTTTTACATGACGCCACAATGGTCAACTGAGTGAAGTTGGAGTTTTCATTAAATTCGAGTTTCCAACATGAATACAGTTTTGTTTTTAAGGAAACTTTAATGACACTCTAACATGACGTGATCGCAGCATTAACCATTTATCAAGAGGCTGTAGAAAAACCTGAAGTGTATTTCAATGTTTTTTTTTGTTTTTGTAATAATGCTCTCGTTTTTGAGTGTTAAATCAAATTATTTTTTTCCAGGCACACCCCAGCTGATGCTCACCGCAGGCCCTAATGTTGCAGTACCCCCACAGCAGCCTTACGGCTATGGCTACCCCACAGCGCCTGGCTATGGCCAGCCCGCACAGCCCGGCTTTGGCTATGGCATGTAAAGCCCTCCTGCCCACAGCTGTCCATCCATCTCTCCTCAAGTTCTCTAGAAACTTATTGTGGTCTATTCACAAGCTTATATAAAGTAAAGAAAAAAAAAAAGTTATGCGTTTTTAAATTATTTTCCTTACAATGCAATGAAGGACTTGTGTTGTCAAAACAAAATAATCAGACCACATTTTTTTTTTTTTTTTTTTGTTTTGTTACATTCCATATTTAAGACTACTTGTATCACTAGTTTTCTTTTTTTTTTTTGTGAGCTGATTTTTAATGGGGGCAAAGGTTGTGTATGTAAATGTTGTGAAGCATCTGATTTGCACTCTGTTGTGAGAGGAAACTAATGTAGAATCTCTTAATTTTGATGTATGTGAAAAGCTTACACTGTCAGTCTGTTTAATGCATTTCATTATTGTATATTCTGAAAAAGGTTAAAACAATATTTGAACATGAATGTGTGTATCCATGTGTACATTTAGATAACACTAAGTAATAACCTGATGTTCTACACAAATATGTAGCTGTATGTCGATTTTAAGCGCATACAGATATGAATATAGTAAACAATTTTAATCCCTTAGCCTAAACCGGTTCCCCGATTGACCTCGTAGTTCTTAACATCTCATTCACTCCATGTGTAACAGGTGACCTTTCCTTGTATTGAATACAGTGCTCTTTCTTGTGTGAATCCATTTCCAGAAATGAGCAAGGGATACATTGATTTTTTTTCTGACTGCTCTGTGTTTACTCATCTGTGTATTGAGGTTTGTGTGTGCCAGGTGTTGTGGTATTCTAGCTCACTATTTGAAGTGTACAGAAGAATGAATAACACAAATGAATACCAATGCTTGTCCTATGAGATTTGTGTGCAATCTGGAGATCAGAAATTGGGGAGTAAATTTCCAAGATTGTGATTATTTGGGTGGCTTGCTTGTAAATGGGCAATATTAAAATGAAACTACTTCATTCTCCATTATACTGTATATCTTGCCACTCAATTTTTCCATAAGTTATGTTACATCAGACAATAAGAGTTGAATTTAAATTGATCTTCATAATTTAGAAATTAATATACACATGCTTGTTTTATCAATCTATAACAAAGCAGCCTTAGAAAAGGTGTCTAGAATTCAAAAATAGATTTATAGACGTCTATCAATACAGTCACACTGAAAAAGGACATTAACTTATTTAAGAAGTCTACTGAGTAAATCAATAGTGTGCTGGAAACTAGCATGAAGTCAGCTACTGTAGTTCACGATCATATTCCCAGAAGCTCGGTTGTCAAAATAAAAGTCCGGCCTTAATAACAATTGCCTCAGAAATCATTCAAAACTTATTTTCCTATTATTTGGCTCATTGAGTAAAATTAATCAACTAAGCTCACAAGCCATTTTGTAATGTTCTGAATTAAATATTATATAATGTAAGTACATTCACAGATGAAATAAAACTGAAAGGTGAGTGTAATATATTCTGTTTAGCATAAACGTTCAATGAATTTAAATGACACGATATATTGGTTTCTCTTTACCATCCAAATGAATGAGCTGCCTGTGGACAACAGTAAATACTGTCTGTTGATTGGTATTTTTTTTTATTTTTTTTATTTATTTATTTTTTTTAAAGACTTCCTTGCATTATTATGAAAAAATAAATATCTTTGGGGAAATTGGGCTTTAAAAATATATAATTCGTCATTTAGATGTCATTCGTAAATTAAGCCTTTAATTAACAGTGACTTTTGGAAACTGTCTCAATTATAAAGAAAAATAAACATTAAAAAAAAAAAAAAGATGGATATCATAAAATGTTTTAAAACGATTTCTGATTTTCCATGTTTTTAAATGGAAAATCAGAAATTAAATAATAAATTATTTATTTAATCATTCAGTTATTTCAAATTAAATTGCTACATTTAATTGTTGGTTTAATTAAGTCTTTGTTGATTTATTTCAGAGTATTTAATTGGGCCTGTATAAATAAAAGCACTTTTATTTTGAAAGAACTAAACCGCTCTACAGCTGAGCATGAGTCATTCCTGTGGCTGCTGTTGTGTCTTGTTGCTTCTGTCAGGACGGAAGCGTGGCTTCAGGTATGACTGTGTCCCTTCTGACTCTACCTGACCGTTGTAACGATATTTTGCCATTTATTCTGCCTAAATGTGTGACTATCACTGTGTAGTCGATACCAAGGGTGAAGTCACATCTTAACAGTGATAGTGGGCTCCATGCTTAGCCGAGACAGCTAATTCTTGCTGGTTCGTCACCCACATGGGCTATTTGATATGAAGATCATCTTGAGTGGAAACACAAAATGACTTTAGTCACTGTTGGGTAGATAGAAAGTGTTAAAAGACCTATATATTCTAATCCCATTTGATCTTTGGCATGGAGTTCTGGCTTAATTAGGTTAGCTTAAGTGCAGGTTAAAAGTCTGTCATGGCACAACCTGTACTGGTGATCAGAGTCCCATGATTGATCAGAATAAACTCGTTTTTTATACGAATAAATTGGTACTATAATAAATTATAGAGTGTGATATTGTCATGCACACTATACATTATGTCCCTCTTTATTTGTCACTGTAATACCCAAGTGTGTAATGGATGCAAGTCTACAGTACCTTTATCATAAGATCCTTCAGTTAATTTTAGGTGTTTTATAGTTTGTTAACATGTTATATGTCAAGATTCTTTCACAACTGTCAGTATTTTTCATTTTTATTCCCGAAAAATATGTCCAATATACCATCACTGCTGGCAAAGTTTGATTTGGGATGTTTGCTTGGCCTTTGCATGACAGTGCAAACCTATGTATTTTTATTTTACTTAATCACACTTCCATAGGCTTTGACTATTGTATACATTTGCTTTATTTATTTTGTCATTACAAAACTTGTTTGATGTATGCAGGTGTCTAAAGCTGTAAACCATAGTGGGAGATGGCTGCAAATGGAGCAGAATGTGAACAGCCACAGAAAAGACTAGGACCAAAAGACAAGCAGAATGGCAGTTCTACAGGTTCGTAGAGGTGTGAGAAAGCTGATCTAATAAATAACACCCAGGCCAGCCACTGTTCAAGCCTCAGTTGAACTGATCAAGGGTCAGATTCAGAGATAAACCATCCCATAGAGATAAACGGACCTGTCCTCATTGCTTATAGAGCGATCTACCACCGAGCTCATCATTTGTGTGGTTTCCATGTGTTACACTTCCAATATATAGTGGAATTAATTCAAACTATACACAAATATAATGCTTAGGGTTGGTAGAGGACTGTTGTTTTTTCTTTAGTAATCACACAGAAGAGAATGAAGCATTTATAACATTAAATTGTTTTTAAATTTAAGTGCTAAACAAATGTAACTAAGTTTGAATAAAGTTTGTGTGTTAACATGTAAACTCTGACAGCCCTGATAATATTTAATCTTGTTTAAAGGTGCACTCATTAATTTTTTGAAGTATGTCAAAGTATGGCTTACACTGACACCTAGTGGCGTGGATACTGCATCATTCAAACACAGTAGTTTTCAGTTGGTCATGTGATACTAACATGGATGCCTCCAAGTGGGGACTCTCTCCATGTAGAATAAAACAGCTTTTTACAAGGTTACTGTAAATCTCACATGAGTAGTCATGATTTTATACATATGTTTCAAAATTACTATCAATTTCTTCAGAAGTAAACTTTTTAAATGAGGGGGGAAAAAAAATGACCGAGGGCACCTTTAAAGATAGTTGCTTTTTATCTTTTTTAGTTTTGTTTTTGCTGCCATCTGTTGTGTTTGTGAACTCACAGTTTTGAACTTGCTGTCTTTGGATGAAAGTGAATATACATTATATTTCATACCAACAAGACACAGATTGTTTTAAAGCATCATTTAATCCTCTTTTTAAAATATTGTTTGTCGTACTCACAGATTCATCTCTTCGAGAGAGAAAGCAGCAGGACAGAGAAGAGCAACTCTCTTTAGTTCTATGGAAAAGGCCTTTTATCACACTACAGTATTTCTTCCTAGAAACCCTCATTATACTAAAGGAATGGACGTGGAAGTAAGTGATTATTTTTTATCATGTCAGTTCTAACAGCTGAGACGATTGGAATGCACTTTGAATAATGTGTAGTACAGCGCGGTGGGCCGGGCCTGCTTTGAATATTATCACTAAATTGAGTTCAGTGTTGAATTGATTTGCATTTACATTACGCATTTGAGAAGTGCTCTTTTCACTGTACACATACTCTCTTTTTTTACAGGCTTTGGCGGAGAAGAGGTGTGGTATTTCTGACCCTTGTCCTTTTTTCCCTTTTCTCATTGGCTTACTCAATAGAAGGAGAACATCAGATGGTGAGCTCATGGGTTCTTGAGATCTTTGCTTTGATCTTTGTTTTAGAGATGCTATAATGTAATGTACTGTTGTTAAAATCAGTGTAGTTTTGAAGGGTTATTGTTCAGCTAATATGTACGTCTTTCACATGCTCCTATAGGGGGGTAGTTATTGTGGATCGTCATGATTCCTAATAACCTTAATGTGTTTTTCATGGTTTACAGTATGTACATTACCTGGAGAAGAAGTTCTTGTGGTGTGCCTACTGGGTAGGCCTAGGGATTTTGTCTTCAGTTGGTCTTGGCACTGGACTACACACTTTCCTCTTGTACCTGGTGAGAACTCGAACACTGAACTAGAATCAAGCCAGTTTGTTCACAGACTTCCATGTTCACGATAGGCCAACCCTTACAAACAGTACTGTGGTAGTACCATGGTACAGTGATGGTATCAGATAGTAATAGCACGATACTTTAAGATATATAAACCATGGTACTGAATGATTTCCATATTCATAAACCATGATATTTATGTGGAACTCCAAAGAGTACCATGGTACTATAATTATTCTGGTTTTTAAACATGGTAGTACCATTGTGCATGTCCTAAAAACATGTCAAAAATGGTTTAATGGATGTTCTTCAACAGTTAATTCTGGCCCTTGAATCTGATTGAACTCCAGGAGTGCCGACATACTGTCCAACAGCACTGGGATGCTTTATCTTTTGTATCACTCTGCTAAAGTATAAGTGCAGTGCAGAGAGAGAGAGAGGTGGGGATTTTGATTAATCTTTAGTGGTCATCCGCTACTAGAGGGTGCTTGCGCGCTGCATGTCATATCTTCTCCGCATAATAGAAGACACACAGATGAAGAAGAAGCGTGCTCAGTGTAATCAGTGTTGGAGCATTTCTCTATAAATAAACTGTTTTCTGCATACACCATGATGTATGTTAAAGTTCAACATGAAAACATTTGATTTGCTGGTCTCCTCATCCCAACATACAATTATGTTAGTGATTTAATGGATGTTTAATGAATTTAATGGGTGAAAACACATTTAGCTGACATCACCAGACAAACGGTATGTCATATAGGCTACTGTGTTTACGCAACATTTTATGATTTGACTTCAGTTCAAATAAAAAATAAGTCCAAAGGTCCGAGGTATACCACGATCTACAAAGTGAAGTTTTAATGTTTAAAAAAGATGAATTGATCCACCCAATTTTCATGACGATCAATTATGAAAATGTCTGAAAATTGACATCCCTAGTGACGACAAATTCATCTTTGTGACATTACAAATCTACACCAGAAGGTGGTGACAGATTCATCTTTGTGACATTACATATTAACCACCAGTAGGTGGCGACAGATTCATCTTTGTGACATTACATATTAGTGCCAGTAAGTGGCGACAGATTCATCTTTGTAACATTACAAATCTACACCAGAAGGTGGTGACAGATTCATCTTTGTGACATTACAAATCTACACCAGTAGGTGGTGACAGATTCATCTTTGTGACATTACATATTAGTGCCAGTAAGTGGCGACAGATTCATCTTTGTGACATTACAAATCTACACCAGTAGGTGGTGACAGATTCATCTTTGTGACATTACATTTTAGCGCCAGTAGATGGCGACAGATTCATCTTTGTGACATTACAGATTTACAGCGGTAGGTGGCAAAAAAATAATCTTTGTGACATTACATATTTACGCCAGTAGGTGGCAACAAATGAGAAATGTCTTATGTGTTACGAGTGTGTTTTTGTTGAGAGATAATCTGCCTGAGTAAAAGTCATCTGCATTGTCTCTCCACGATTGCTGGGAGCGGGATACTATCACACTACAACTGAGAAATAGAGTTAAACGAACAGTTTCAGCATTACTGCTGATCATTGCTGAGATTCGTGACAGATGCAGGTGATGGCACATGCTCAATCTCAATATTTTGTGATATCTGAAAATAAATCGTGAGTCCTTTGCATGTTTTAATGGTCGTTTTTATAGTTTGTAGTTGTAGCCATTAAGTTTAACAGTTTATCCACAGTCGTGTATTTTCCTTGTTTAACTGTCAGGGGCTCAGTGGGGCCCTCAGTAATAAGGGAAGAGTGGGTGTGCTCACTGTTTCACAAAAGTGTATTATTAGTGTCATAGTGAGAGCATCTGCCTCTCTCTGCTTCTCTGCATTGCCTTTTTCACAGAAGATTTCGTAATTGGAACCTTTCACCAGTTTCCACTGACTCAGATCCAAGTGCTAGACAGCAGTCAGAAGTGTCCACTTCCACTGGCTGTGGTGAAGTCACACCCCATTGACGTACATCACCTTTGTCACTGGAGAGCTCGAATAAATTGTACTTAGTTTGTGTGTCCACGGTCAGCATTGTGAAAACGGGATGTGAAAGTGCAAATACGCACAATGTTTCACCACCAGACTTTTATTCAAGGATAAGCTGCTTTTTTTTTTTTTTTTTTTGTCTTTTTGAATGTTCAGAAGACAACTACATTTGCACACAAAAATTTTGACTTGAATATAGGTAAAAACAACTAATATAAAAAAAAACAACACTTGTCAGAAGTGCTTTGTTCTCTTCATATTTATCCAATGAGTGCATTTTTTGAGAAGAAACTTGACCTGTGTCAAGTTTCAGTGCCAGGGAAGTAAACACAATTGCAATGAGTAACCAGATAAAATAATCACTTTATCAGGCTATAATGGCATTTACCATGACACTGTTGTGAGCTCTTTTCTGTGACTAAACTTGTGGTGTTCTGATTGGATGACATAATGTCCAACTGTAAAGATCCCAACAGTCAGCAGAGTATCAAGGATGACTCTGAGTAATCAATATTTTCACTACTAACAGACTTTGTATTGCTGTGGTTCTCAACTGGTGGGTAGCAACCTAAAAATGTGTGTTAGCACTATTTATTTATTTATTTATTTTTTTACCCAATCAAAATAGACCTAAGTATAATAATAAAATGCAACTAACCATACACCGATCAGCCACAACATTAAAACCACCTGCCTATTATTGTGTAGGTCCCTCTTGTGCCACCAAAACAGCATCAACCCACATCTCAGAACAGCATTCTGAGATGATATTCTTCTCACCACAATTGTACAGAGTGGTTATCTGAGTTACCGTAGACTTTGTCAGTTCAAAATATTCTGGCCATTCTCTGTTGAACTCTCTCATCAACAAGGCGTTTTCATCCACAGAACTGCAGCTCACTGGATGTTTTTTGTTTTTGGCACCATTCGGAGTAAATTCTAGTGACGGTTGTGCGTGAAAATCCCAGAAGATCAGCAGTTACAGAAATACTCAAACCAGCCCGTCTGGCACCAACAATCATGCCACGGTCGAGATCACATTCTTTCCCCATTCTGATGGATGATGTGAACATTAACTGAAGCTCCTGACCCGTATCTGCATGATTTTATGCACTGCACTGCTGCCACATGATTGGCTGATTAGATAATCACATGGATGATTGTTGGTGCCAGATGGGCTGGTTTGAGTATTTCTGTAACTGCTGATCTCCTGGGATTTTCACGCACAACAGTCTCTAGAATTTACTCCGAATGGTGCCAAAAACAAAAAACATCCAGTGAGTGGCAGTTCTATGGATGGAAATGCCTTGTTGATGAGAGAGGTCAACAGAGAATTGCCAGACTGGTTCGAACTGACAAAGTCTACGGTAACTCAGATAACCGCTCTGTACAATTGTGGCGAGAAGAATGTGAGCATTCTGAGATGCGGGTTGGCGCTGTTTTGGCGGCACGAGTGCGACCTATACAAAATTAGGCAGGTGATTTTAATGTTGTGGCTGATCGGTGTATAATTGTGCATAGTTAAGATCAAGCAAAATTAATAGGCATGTCAACTTTTAAAAAAGGAGAAAAATGCTTCCCATATCTTTGTTAACGTCAAAGGCAGTGCATCCTCTAAAACTGTATTTTGATGCAGATTTTTCTGTCACTTGGTAGAAATTAGCCAGATTTGGCAGATGCCAATATGGACAGTTTGACATGCCCTCATCCTCCAAAAAACTTTTTTTGTTTGATTTTTAAGGCCTTTTTTGTTTTGTTTACTTTTGTACAATAATACCAATTTTTATAATGTATTAGGTTACCACTTGATGTCCAATATAAAATCTGTGTCCTGAAGCAAAAGTTTTGGAAAACTGGTTGCTTTTGGTCCGTTAAAGAACTTTTGAAGTGGTAAAAAATAAAGGATTTACCCAGATTTTATATCCGCTTCTGCATATGCATAGGACTTCATGCTGGATTAAGGTTTTTACTGGAGTTGTCCACTGAATGATGCCACCTGAGTCACTTTTGCTTCCTTGAGTAAGGAAGGTTATTCAGAGGATAAAAATGCTAGACCAGTCTCCTCTCCCACATAGACTCTCCCACACATCGAGCGAACCTGGAAATGAATGACATCAGTAACACATCTGCCTGTTTTCACTTGGCATATGAATTGTCATTTAGTAGGTTGTGGTCTTTCCATTGCACTGTGTTGTGGTCACAAGCTTTTTGCAGTTGCATTCAACAAGTATGTTTATGGTAGTTTGTACTTTGACAACACAAGTTAGAAAACGTTGCAATATTGAGTCTTCAACTAAAACTTAAAATGGTTGTTCCTTTTAACGGAGGCCAGAACCAATAAACAGTCCAGCAGCAATTAGAATCTTCATGGCGGAGCCCAGTGGTTATTCAGGAAAAGGACTTACTGTACATTTTGCTCTGTAGATTAAAAAAGAACAGGCTCATAAGAGTAAATTGATCAGGAATCAATACACTGGTCACGCTGCTAATTTAATAGCGGTGTTGCAGTGCTGCTGAAGTGCAGGAAGCATTTTCAGGTTTTTTTTAGCTCTGTGAAAGTCATGCAAATCATTTGTTTCCAGTATTTAAAAAAAAAATAAATACAAATAGAACCTGTTTGTTCTTATTGCAGTTCCTAATGCTGAGCCCTAATACGATCTAATCTCAAAAGTGGATTGTCAAGAAAATTTACCAAAGTGATTTTTCTCCAGGGTCCACACATAGCCTCTGTCACCCTGGCTGCCTATGAATGTGGCTCTGTGAAATTCCCAGAGCCGCCCTATCCAGCTCAGATAGTGTGTCCAGAGGAGGAAGTCCTGCAGGAGAGCATCTCACTGTGGACCATCATGTCAAAGGTTCGCCTGGAGGCCTGCATGTGGGTGAGTGTTTTCACAGCACAATCTGACCAGATGAAGTACTAAAGCTACTTAGTCCTGCTCCTCGAGATCTGACTTCTGCAGCTATCAAGCTCTTTGGGATCACTTGAAAATGCCGGGAAGGTTTGTTAAAGAAATGTTGGAGCTGAACTCTGCAGGAAGGCAGATGTCCTGGAGCAGGATTGAGAATCTCAGTAGAAAAAGATTGAATAGAAGTCCATAAGTGAATAAGCATGGACTTAAAAGACCCAATGAGATTACTTGACGTGCAGTTTTGTTTCCTCTGTTGACTTATTTCCTAATGAAACAGGAAGTTAGGACAGAGCAGGACATATCAAATGGGGCTTGTCCTTTAAAAAAAAAGATTTTATTAATGCAAAACCACCATGTTTGATTTTGAGCTTTTAGGTCAATTTAAGGTAGCTCAGAAGTTGTTGTAAATCAAACCCCATTAAGCAGTTTGTGACTGTGTTTGCAGGGTGCGGGTACAGCCATCGGAGAGCTGCCTCCTTACTTCATGGCGCGGGCGGCACGTCTCTCTGGGGCAGATCCTGATGATGAAGATTATGAGGAATTTGAGGAGATGCTGGAGCAAGCACAGAGTGCACAGGTCTGGATTCATCTCACCACTAAATAAGATATCATCATATGCTGGACCTGTGTGTCCAAACGAACCGTTCACCTTGTTTACAAAAACCTTCATACAACGATTCGTACAGACGGCAGCTTCCATTGATTATCATCAGAAACTCTGGTGCATGTTCAGAGGTTCATTCTGACCATTTCCTTCCAGTGGTCATGACTTGGCAAAGTTGACAGTGATGCCCCCCATGATGCAGAAGATTCTGTATCCTGTTAGTGGGAGGTGTCCCTGGGTCCCATTCCCATGAGCCCCCACTACTGTGGTTCACTTATGCGGGTCACATGATTTCTTGGAAGGGCTCTCCCCTGTCTTCCAGTAAACCCTTTGAACAGCGGGTGACTCAGAAGAAGAGCTTCCCTTTAATCACGACCTCTTAGTGTCTAAGTGGACCCCACATGGCCTATGCTTTTACACAAAGAAATTTTATTGGGGGTCTTTTTGTTCCTCAAAGTGTGATGAGGAATTTAAAAATCACTTTCCCTAAAACTGTGGCAGAATAGAATTTTAGAACAGTTGTTTATGCATATTAAGGATGGAGATAATTGTTTTCTTTTGTAGCATTGCTTTTTAAAAATGGCAAAAATTGATAATGAACTTAAAGCTTTGCCTGTATTGCTTTTAGAAATTGTTCTACTGTGAAAATCTAACAATGGTACTACCATGTTTAAAGTATATATATATATATATAATTATTATTATTATTATTTTTATTTATTTATTTATTTTTTTTAAATTAGTGCATTCCCTGGGAATCGAACCCATTACCTTGGCATTGCTAGCACCATTCTTTACCAGTTAAGCTGCCACAGGAACACTATCCTGTATCTTTCCTGTATTCCTGTCTCTTATGATAAAGCAACACCTATATATATATATATATATATATATAGATTGCACATCTGTTTTTCTTTTTACAGCCAGATATCTGAGAATTGTTTTTATTAATTTTATTTTTTATATATTTCATTTCATTATTTTTATTTTACCTAAATTGTTGAATTCTTTGCAGGATTTTGCATCAAGAGCAAAACTTGCTGTTCAGAACATGGTCCAAAAAGTGGGATTTTTTGGAATTCTTGCATGTGCCTCTGTAAGTAAATCTCCTGTTTACATCAAATTACTTGTAAAATATCTTTATCTTTAGCTAATTTTGTAATTACAGATTTTTACTCTTAAAAATCAAATTTACAATGTGTATTTACAATAGATTACAGTAAATTAAAAATGGCACAGTTATGAGGATCAAGTATATTTGCCACTATAATTTCTTTTGCTGCTCACCAGTATTTTTACTCTCTTAAGATCCCAAATCCATTGTTTGACCTGGCTGGAATCACTTGTGGTCATTTTCTGATTCCTTTTTGGACCTTCTTTGGAGCAACTCTCATTGGAAAGGCCATTATTAAGATGCACATTCAGGTATGCAGATGCTTATTTTAACAGACTAATTCATCCAATTGTCACAGTTTACTCACTCTAATATCGTTCCAAACCCACATGACTCTTTTTCTTCTGCATAACACAAAACGGGGTTTCCGCGGGTCTTAAAAAAAAAAAAGTCTTAAATTTACTTTTTAAAATTTAAGGCCATAAAAAGTCTTAAACATCTTAAATAAATTACAAGAAGTCTTACATTTCTTTGCTGAGGTCTTAAATGTTGGGGCGTGAGTAGAGGAGATGCTTAAAACGGCAGAATCTGCGTGAGTCAAAATTCTCTCTCTCGTGCATTTAGCAGCTGACGCTTGAGTTTAGTGTGAGCGCATGCAGGGGAGTGCATTTTTACTGAATTTACGATGTTACACATGTAACCTGAATAAGCCTGTCAATCAGAAATGCAAATGGCGTTATTTTGCGTCTCTGTAAGCGAGCGATGCGCTGTCACTCCTGCTTATAATCGACAAAGCGCGCGAGGTTGGAGCGGTCTTTTGACGCCTTTCAAATCATGCCGCTTCCTTATTTCACATCACCTTTGACAATAATTGTAAAGCTAACAGAACTACTCAGCTGCAGAGTTACACCTGTTATATCTCTCATCTCCACCTTTCTTGAGCTCCATCTGACACATACAGGTATTTTCTCTGCCATCTGAATCAGTCAATTAAAAAAAAAATTGTAATATACAAAATAATAATAATATAATTATATAAAATTATAATATTAATAATATACATAATATGAAAATATATGATCTATATTTAATATTTAGTATATAATCTGTTTTCAGTATACATCATAATTATGCAGCAAATTTCTTTCATAATCTAACATTTTCAATACATATTGTCAACTTTAAACGGCCATTTTTAAGGTAACTGACGAGTTTTGACTTGAGATATTTCACACAAAAATGAAAATTGTCATCACTTACCTTCAGGCTGTTGCAAACCTGTATGACTTTATTTCAATGGATATCAAAAGGAGATATTAGGGAGTTTCAATCACCATTCAATTTCATTGAATGATAAAAAGATGCAGTGACTGAATGGTGACTGAGACTAAACGTTTAGCTTAACATCTCCTTTTTTGTTCCATGGCAGAGAAAAATTCATACAGACTCAAGGGTGAGCAGTGATGACAGATTTTTAAACAAACTGCCCTTTAACTACATGTTAAAGTATTTATTAAAGGTATAATTTTTTTATAATTTTATTTATTTATCACACATTATACATTTGCACATATACAGTGAAATTCTTTTTTTTTTTTCACATATCCCAGCTAAGCTGGGGTCAGAGTGCAGGGTCAGCCATGATACGGCGCCCCTGGAGCAGATAGGGTCAAGGGCCTTGCTCAAGGGCCCAACAGTGGCATCTTGGCAATGCTGGGGCTTGAACCCCCAACCTTCTGATCAGGAACCTTCTAAAGGTATCTGCCTTCTAAAGGTAGAATACCTTATTCACAGCAGCGCCATATTTAATTTTTGACGAGAATGTCAACAAGGCTGTGAGGGATAGACGTACAGTCTCTTCAATGGGCTGCACTGCAGTTTAAAGTGTTTTTGGATCCTTCTGCAGACAAAACATTGGAAAAATATGAAACATGGTGCTACTGTGAGGATCTGTAGACCAGACAGAAATGTCAGCGCATGCCCAGTAAGTGGTGGCAGAAAGCCCACTGACTATTGTGTTAGATATGACAGATTAGATGATTAAACGAAAGTGTGACACAAAACCATCATAAATACAAACATATTCTTCGCGATACAATTACTATAATAAAATGAGTTAATAACAAACATTTAATCATGTTCGCTATTAATTTATGCTGCAAAGTTGATATGATCTCCTCAGTCCAGTCAGCTCTGTTGATGGCTTGAAGCCACAGCAGTCAACGAGAGCCTTCGGAATCATTTTTCAACAACGTAATCCCATAAAAGTTGGTTTTTGCCACCACTTCCATGTTTGACATAAGCGGTGACATTGCCAAAGCATTAATCTATTGTGTCACGTCTTGCTGGAAAGCAAGTGACTAAAGAGAAGGGTCACAATATTGGCTACATACTTTAGGCTACGTGCATTCTTAATGAATTAATTTAGAGTTTTGATGTTGTATTAACTTATTTAAAAAAAGCAAACACATAAATCCACAATAAAATATAATAAACATGTCCAGAGACATCCAAGTAGTCTCAGTGGTTTTGTATTTACCAGCTAAAGAATTATTTAATGTGGTTTATTACTATTATTATTATTGCGAAAGTGGTCTTACATTTTTCTTTTATTTGGCCTTAAAAAGTCTTACATTTAATTCCTTTGAACCTGCAGAAACCCTGACAAAAGAGATGTTCTAAGGAAGTTGCAATTGCTGATATCCATTCAATAGTATTTGATTATGTGACTTCCTTTTAAAGCTTCAAAAAGCACCAAATGTGTCATAAAAGTTGTCCATGCGACTCTTGTATAATATTCCAATTCTTCTGAAGGCATGTGGTTACTTTGTATAAGGAACAGACCCAAAATTTAAGTAATTTTTCCTCTCTCAAATCATTGTCCAACTCATGTATACAGAGCCCAAATCAAATAGAGTGACCCATCAGTAACATTAAACCTCACTGGTTCTTGTGTCATGATGTCATGGCGTTTTGTCACAAGACAAGCAAGAACCAATTAGGTTTGATGTTATTGACATGTCGCCGTATTTGTGTTCCGTATGTACAAGTTGACTAATGATTTGATTTGAGAGTGAATAATGATGTAAATTTTGGTCTGTTCATCATTCAAAGTGATCATATGTCTTCAGAAGACTTGGAATATGAGAAGTCACAAAAACTACTTCTATAACACTTTGGGGATTTTCTTTTTTAAGCTTTATAGTGAATCGCAACCAACTACTATTTCATGGAAATCAGCGATTGTGACATTCTTTAAAATACATCCTTTTTGTTTTCCGCAGAAGAAACGAAGTCGTATTGGTTTTGAATGACAAGGATGAGTAAATTGACAGATTTGTAATAGTTGGGTGAATTATCTTTTTATTGTGTAACGTAAAATATAGAAAATGTCTGTTTTGCTAAGGTTGTCTAATGATTTGAGGTTGTCATACCTAAAGAGGTGATATTCCCATAAATTTCAAAAGTAATTTTTCAATTACAGCTGTGATTGAGTCAGTACCATTAGGTCATCAAAGACGCCCCTTTGCTATGAGTTTTGAATGATGACTCTAGATTCTAGACACTACTGGTTAATGTGATGTCTACAGAGCTGTTTAGTTCATCCAAATGATCAGACCTGACACATCATGAGCGAGTGGAGTCAGTGGTCTCACCAGGTGTCATATGTCTCCTTGGGGGGTTACTGTCTCACTGTCTCCTAAGACACCATTTGCCTTCCTCAAAATCAAAGTCAAAACTGCTGCATGCAATCACTGCCGTGAAGAACATGCCGTTGATTCATTGTTTGAAAATGTTTTTTCACGTTTTGTTTCTTTACAGAAACTGTTTGTTATCGTAACATTCAGCAAGCACATAGTGGAGCAGATGGTTTCTCTGATCGGGTGAGTACACCTCCATGAGATGAGTTTGGATGACAAATGTAAAGAAAATGATAGATAAAAGACCAAATCTTGATTAAAACACTGAACACTTTTGAAATGATGGTAGTTGTGGATTCTAAGATCATTTGATTTTGAAACTTTGGTCACATTGGGCTTGATGAGTGATGATGACGACATCGAAACTGCTATTCAGCCACATAAGAACAAATGTTTAATTATTAAAGACTATATGGCATCTAAATGACAGTTTTGTGGCTATTAGTCCATGATCCACGTCTGACTAACAGTAGCAAGTAGCAAATCATGGCTCTTGGCTGTGACATGACTAAAGCTATGGGGACTTGAAATGTCCTGCCCTAACTTGTTTCAGTAGGAAATGCACCAACAAAGAGAGAAAACTGTGCTCATCAATCCATTTCATGGAGTCTTTAATCATGCAATCATCTATTACTGCTGTTCCACTGTACATTGAGAGTGAAATCAAACTAGAGCTTGAGTGGATTATAAGCACACTATACAAAAATCGACAAAAAGTTGATTGTTTAAATAGAATACCAGGAGTCGTTGCAAGACACCCCTTAAGTTAAGAAAACATTTGGTTTTAACTGAAGGGTATTGTCACCTAAGGCTTTTCTTAAAAGGATAGTTCACCCAAAAATAAAATCCTCTCATCATTAACTCATTAAGCATTCCCAGATGTGTATGAATTTGTTTCTTCTGCAGAACACAAATGAAGATTTTTAGAAGAATTTTTCAGCTCTGTAGGTCCTTACAATGCAAGTGAATGGTGCCAGAAATTTGAAGCACCAAAAAGCTAATTAAAGCAGCATAGAAGTAATCAGTATGACTCTAGTGGTTTAATCTATGTTTTCTGAAGCGATATGATAGGTGTGAGTGAGAAACAGATCAATATTTAAGTCCTTTTTTTACTATAAATTCTCTTCCCTGCCCTGTAGGCGGTGATTTACACCAGGAATACAAATCGCCAAAAACAAAAGAAAAATGTAATAGTATAAAAAAACGTTTTAAAAAAGCACTAAAATATTGATCTTTTACTCACTCACACCTGTCATATGGTTTCTGAAGACATGGATTTAACCACTGGAGTAAATGATGAGAGGATTTTCATTTTTGGGTGAACTATCCCTTTAACTTAACCAGCTACAGAGTTGTAAATGCCACTGCCCATTGCTAACAAATTATTTATTTATTTTAAATGTCAATATAATGCCTTATTCTTGAATTTCCCCTTCATGGATTCATAAAGATTCTGTCAATCTATTTAAACTGCCCCAGATGAATTAAAAAAACATAAGGTAACACTTTACAATAAGATTGTATTCTTTAACATTAGTTAGTTAACTACATTAGTACATTGAAGCAACAATGAACAATACTTTTCAGCACATATGTTAACATTAATGCATTATTAACTAATATTAACTAACAATGATCAATAGTATATTTATAAATTAACATTAACCATGATTATTAAATGCTGCAAAATATATTGTTCTTTGATAGTACTTGATACCCAATACATTAAATAATGTTAACAAAAAGTACCTTTATTGTAAAGCTTTACCATATGCACTTAAGAAAATCTTTGCCTGCAAGAATGAAATGTAATTCGTAACATTGTAATGCCAAGTATAAATGTTTGCACAAGAGGAAGCAGAAAAAGGATCTAGCAGAGGTCATTGAACTCTTTGGTGAACTGTGGGCAGCTTGCGTGCAATTCCCCCTCAGTTTTCTTAGATTCTAAATATTGTTTAGTCTGAATCATCTCTGTTTCTCTGTACTGCTGTAGATGAATACTATATTTGCACACTTATAGTAAGGCTGTGCAACCCTCACCATTTATGGTGATGTCTTCGTTTAGCAATGGGTGTTACAGATAGAGTTAAGATGATTTGGCAGAGTGACTCAAAAGTAGAGATGTGGTCTCCATCGTGGGACATTGCACACCAATCAAAAGTGTAAATGAAATTACTTTTCATCCTGTGGAATGAGGTACGTCAATAGTAGTAGCTTTATAATTCAGATAAATTAAAAGCACTTCATAATTATGATGAAAGAAATGTGGTGAGCACATTTCAAATTGTTTGTAAAGGATCATTAATTTTTTATTTTTTTTTGTGGTGAGGTGAGTTGTCATCAGTCATGTGACTTTAGCCCTGTCACACTGAGGGTAGTTATGTGCAGACTTTGTAATGTGGTTACTTTCAAACCTATTACTGTGCATGTTGATTTAATAAAGATACGATAATTTCATCTTATAAAGTATATGGTGCTAAAATATAATTCATATCAAACTGTGTTCCATGATGGTTCTGTCTCACTGACATTCACACCCACCCAAATTTCCTTCATTGCAATGATGACACAATATTGAGTCACTTCCTCAATTGGTTTAGACCAGTTCCTATAGAAGCCTCCGTGATATAAGTGACAGTTCATAGAGATGCTGCCTCACAGTGTTCTGTGGCACCTTAGCTGGAGTGTTCACTTTAATCGGGGAGAGCTATTGTGTGCATTGAGAGATCTGGTGGACTGATGCCTACTTCTGGTCCTGGTAAGTCTTTTCCTTATCACATTATCTTTTTTTTTTTTTTTTTGAGCAGCGTTATCCCTGGAGTCGGAGCATCCCTTCAGAAACCTTTTAGGGAGTACTTGGAGGCCCAGAGAGCAAAGCTTCATAACCCAGCAGGCGATGGTGCTGCAGCGGTAAGCATTGACCAATGCTTTCTAATTTAGTATTAAATTAAGGAGCCAAATTTTATGGACTGAAGTCTTTCTTCCTTCCCTAGTTTAACTTTTTTTAATTAACATTCTGTTTTAAACATTTTATCTTAGATTAGAAGCATGGAAACATTAATTTCTATTGTGTCGGTAACACTTAATAGGGTTTTTTTTTTATGTTAACATGAATGCATTAGGTATAATACACTAATTAAAAATGTTTGCATTATTAATCTTGGATAATGTTAGTTTATAAATGTACTATTTCTCATTGTTAGCTTGTTATTTCACAATGCATTAACATAAGTTAATGCAATATTTAACATGAACTAACAATGAATAATACATTTAGTGTTTATTAATCTTGGTTAATGTTTATTTCTACATATTGAACTTTTACTACTAACTTATATACATTTTAATATTAAATGCAATAGTTAATTAATACTGTTATAGCATTTATTAATCTTGATTAGTGTTAATTTCTACATATACATTTTTTACATTAAAGGTTATATGTTAGCATTAGCTAACACTACAGTTAACCGGGACTAACAATGAATAATACTATTACAACATTTATTAGTCATGATTAAAGTTTACATTTAACATTAAAAGTTGTACATTAGTTAACAGTATTTAAACTTACAATGAATAATATAAAGCATTTATTAATCTTGGTTAATGTTAATTATAAATACATTTTTTAACATTCACATTAACAGTTGTTAACACACATAGCATTATTGTGAAGTGTTACCATTATGACCAATAATGCAAAAGACAAGGCATTCATTTTCTTTTTATGTTTATAATTATTTTTTTTTCTTCACAGAAATGATCATGTTTACTAATCTAATGTGCCTTTTCTGTGCAGGGTGAAAGCTGGCTCTCGTGGGTATTTGAGAAAGTGGTGCTTGTCATGGTGTGCTATTTTATTCTTTCCATCATTAACTCCATGGCACAGAGCTATGTCAAGCGTCTCCAGCAGCAGAAGTACTCTGAGGACAAAACAAAATGACGGACTCGCAGAAAAACATCTCATGCTTTGTTTTGGAACCTACTAAATATTTAAGCTAAAACTGCTACATGGGCACTGATTAATATGTCAATGTCTTTTCAGATCCTTTAATTACGTGAAGTTCCTCTTCATTTGTCTGTGTGCTCGGCTATTTAAAATCAGATTTAACATTTAGAGATTTGTGTCTTAATAGAAACAAAGCAGTCTAGCTAAAAGGCTGTGTGGAGTCATATTTGTTGCAATGCCATATGCAACATTGGAGGTCATGCTTCCATTAAAGTAAATACAGTTCTTAATCAATAGATTGATTTATTTAATTTCTAACGTGCAGGCATGGATGGGCAGGGTCAGTTTTGTGATTGAAATTTTCAGGGATATTTTTTTTTTTTTTCTATCATCAATATGATGACATTATGTATTTCTTTAACTGTCATAAGAGGATAGCAATATCAACTGAGATCATTGTGGTTTCTAAGTAGTTTGCACATCTTGTAAATAACATATGTTTTGAATATATGCACATAATGTTTATTCTACAAAGATCTTAAACCAAACATGTCACAGACTTTTAACCCAAGAAAATGAATAACTAATCTTGCATTTGTTAGTAATTTTTAAACTTTGACATTTGATCTAAAACCGTAAATTGATCCATATGTTCCTCTTTTTTTTGTTCTTACTTCGGACTGAAATGTTTGTGTACCGAACTATAGTTTCTCTAAGAACTATTGTTGCATAATTTGTTTGACATTAAATTGATGAATACATCTGCTGTTACATTTGCCTTTTACCTTCATCTCTGAGTTAACAAAACATGGTTATCATGAAAATTCAATTCTCTGGGTTCAGACCAAAGGATGCAGGAAGTTGGGGGAAGACCTTGCCAAAAAGGTACGTGGAAGGCATCAAATGTAAACTATGCTGATTAATGTTTAAAATAATGATTTTGAGATAAACCATGATTCTGTATAGCTAAAGTGTACTGCAAATCTTGATGTACATAAATAATTTTGTCCCAAAATGTAGTGGCTTTGCATTTGTAAAGCCTATGCTCATCTAATTTACACCAGTTGAAGACCTGCAGGCTCAAGTCCTCACTGATATGAACTACTGTTTTACGGAGTGGCACCTCTTGTTTCAATGTGAACTATATGCTGTACAGTGCTCATTCAGCCCATAAGTTTCCCATTCTGTCAGGTAGCTTATCAGACTGGTGTTGGCTGTAAGTCACATGGCAACATCAGTTTAGTAGGCTGACTGAAATTTTGGGTAAAGTCACCAAATCGGCATTTGTGCTTCTTCAGGTCTGTGTTTTTTTTTTTGCCAGATATGAAAGAATAAGATAATTATCTGTTCTCATGGTAAATGCAGCCAGAAATGTTCAACTGAATAAAAATATTTACAATCTGTTATTAATTTGTTTGTTTGTTCTATCCAGTATGGGGATCCATTTAATGCATTATTTATTAGTTTTGTGGAAATGGAACATATTTGAACCTAATTAAAAGCAAATGCAACATTTTGCTTTTCATCGTAAATAAATGTAAGAAATATTTCTTGGGCTATATTCAATCTGTTTTTAAACAAATGGTAGTCTTGTGAACAACCCTTCCTCAATCTAAACTTAAATGCTACATTGGATTGAGAAGGTATTTAAACATAGCTTTTGTTCAGAAGAGAAGTCTCACTGTGCTTGCGTATTTCTTCAGGATTTTCCTGTACTTTGGTCCATCTATATTTGCATGGTCCATACTCTGCTACAGAGAAGTATGTGGCTATATACTGCAGCTACAACTGTTGTTTTAGGGATAGAATTCACAGGGTTGATGTGCTGTCATGTTCGGACCAAATACAATATTGAGCATTGATTCTGATCAAATTAAAAAACAGCTGCTGGACAAGATGTTCCCTAGAGGATCCTTGCACCTTTACATGACTTACGATTTTGTACTATACCAAGTAAATTCTGTATAAAATCGAATCATGGTTTTGAAGATCAACATATGCACCCTGTCCAAATTCACAGGAAAGTACAAGAAAGTGTCTGGCAACTCCATCCAGCTATTCTAATGAAATTTACCCATGCATTCGAAGAAGCAAATTAGCCAGATATTAATTTTCTTGACTGTATGATCCTAGATAACTTATCCCTGCATTTGTTAAGCAGTGTATGAAAACCCTGGTGTGTGTTTTTTTTTTTTTAACAAAAGCAGGTATGCTGTTAAATGATTGACTGTTTAATACCCAATCAAATGGTTCGATTTAGAACTACCATGCTGAAAACATTTAAAAAAAAAAAAAAAGGAAACATAATTTGCAACAGACATACATACTGTAGGCCACATGAAGGAAAACATCAAAGGGATAGTTCACCCAAAATGAAAATTCTCTCATCATTTACTCACCCTCATGCCATCCCAGATGTGTATGACTTACTTTCTTCTGCAGAACTGAAAGATTTTTAGAAGAATTTTTCAGCTCTTTAGGTCCATACAATGCAAGTAAATGGGTGCCAAAATGCTCATAAACACAGCATAAATGTAATCCATAAAACTCCAGTGGTTAAATCAATGTCTTATGAAGCAATATATGATATGATAGGAGTGGGTGAGAAACAGATCAATATTTAAGTCCTTTTACTGTTACTCTCCACTCCACTTGTTTTCTTTGTGATTTCTGGAGCTACAAATGTCTGGCCACCATTCACTCACATTGTATGGACCTACAGGGCTGAGATATTCTTCTAAAAATCTTTATTTGTGTTCTGCAGAAGAAAGTAAGTCATACACATCTTGAATTGCATGAGAGTGAGTAAATGATGAGAGAATTTTAATTTTTGTGTGATCTATCACTTATTTCTACACTGCTCTGTAGTCACAAATCTTTTATTAGACATTTACACTTTAGAGTATGCAGAAAATGTTGGACATTCTTGTTGAAATGTGTACGGCCTTGTGTAGTGGATGATGCAAATGTGTTGGTTGCAAGTAACAGGTCGGATATATGGGTATTCTTTAGTCTGGTTGAAAAATAAAAAATTGAATCAGCAGAAAACAGAATGGGGGCACCAGAAAGAAATTTAACTTTTTTACTTTATTAAAAATATAGTCAAACCACATAAATAATTAAGAAAGAAAGAAAATTTGTAGAACCAAATATTCCTTGGGTTTTAAAGAACACAAAATCATTAAATTAACTGAACCAATTTAATTTCTTCAGGGAGGGGTCAGTCAAATAAAGTCACTTCATATGAAATCTTTTCCAGAAATCAGCATCATCACAAAATGTTTATGATGCATAAACCAGACTGCCTCTGCGAATAAGGTCATTCAGAGGTGTGTATAGCTGGAGATGATCTGTTCTAGAGCAGTAAAGCTGTCGAGAAAATCTTCCTCAGTTATTCCAAACTTAGTATACTGCTGAACATAGGCCCTACAGATAAAAAAAAAAAAGTAATTTTGAAAGATTCATTCTTTGCCTGGTGCACATCCGTGATCCAGAATTTAGTGCACAGCATTATATCAAAGTATTTCTCACCTTGATGCAAACATATTCCAAGCTTTCCTGACTATATTGTCCAGCGGTTTCAAAAGGGACTGGCTGTTGCTGACCAAAGTGGCAGACTTTTCATATCCGTTAAATGTCACTGGGCAATTCCATGAACTAAAACTATTTTTTGTATTAAGCCAGGGCACATATAATGCAGGATCCTTAAAACCATCTGTTGATTGAAGTATTTTGCATGTTAGTTTACAACACCAGCACTTGACACAACTTAACACAGAAGACACAAGCAATAAATATAACACTTGAATAGATTCCAATAAATACACAAGATTTAAAGGTAGGGGCTACATAAAAGTAATTCAATGAACTGTTAAAAATTATTTGAGTGCACACATAATATACAGTATATACTGTATAGATTGTCACAACCCTATATACAAGTGAGCTAAACCTATAAAAAAATTCACCTATAAAAAATTATGTTAATGAATGGAAGGAAAATGCAGGGCTACTTGCCTGTAACTGCAGTGGAAACATCTTTCCCTCGCAGTATTAAAAGATTAGCGATTGAAGAGTTAAAACCTCTATGCCTGATATTTGTCATGCTCTCTCCTGCAGATGTGCCTGCTGATGGCACACTTACTGTCCAGTCGATCCCTTTAAGAGTGTTGTAGTTCAATAAAATCATTATGCAGAAAATGGATGCAAGTTATATTTTGCATCTGGTTAGTTATGTGTTATTATATGCAGCCACTAAAGGGATACACAGTTTTAAAAACAAAGGACAGTATGGCAATGTTGGGGTTGATTACTCATAAAATGTAATCTGGTACTGATTACAAATTACATGACTATAATTGTAATCAGTAAAAATCTTTTAGATTACACTTTTCAGGTAGTCTAATCTGATAATTAATTGCATTGTTTTGATCTACTACAATTACTTGAATGAAAATCTAATTTAAAAGTGTTTTAAAGGAATAGTTCACCAAAAAAAATTAAAATTCTCTCATCATTTACTTTCTTCAGCAGAACGCGAATTAATATTTTTAGAAGAATTTTTCAGCTTTGTAGGTCCATACAATGCAAGTGAATGGTGATCAGACCTTTGTATCTCCAAAAATCACATAAAGGAAACAAAAGTAATCCATAAGACTCCAGTGGTTAAATACATATCTTCAGAAGCGATATAATAGGTGTGGGTGAGAAACAGAACAATATTCAAGTCATTTTTCCTCTAAATCTCCACTTCAACATTCACTTTCAGATGTGAAAGTGGAGATTTAGAGTAAAAAAAAAAAAGGACTTAAATTTTAATCTGTTTCTCACCCACACCTATTATTTCACTTCTGAAGACATGAATTTAACCAATGGATTACTTGCATGTTTTCTTTATGTGATTTCTGGAGCTACAAAGGTCTGATCACCATTCACGTGCACTGTATGGACCTACAGAGCTGAGTTTGTGTTCTGCAGAAGAAAGAAAGTCATACACATCTGGGATGGCATGAGGGTGAGTAAATGAATGAGAGAATTTTCATTTTTGGGTGGACTATCCTTTTAAGTACCATTTGTAAATCTTTCATTGAAGGAATATTCCGGGTTCAATGCAAGTTATGCTCAAATGACAACATTTGTGACAATGTTGATTAGCACAAAAATAACTTTGACTTGTCTCAAATAAATAATCTGTGTAACAGTAAAGCACTTAAAATGGAAGTTAATGGGGCCAATTTTTGGAGGGTTTAAAGGTGGAAATGTGAAGCTGATTAGGGCAGCAACTAACGATTATTTTGGTAATCAACTAATATAACGATTATTAAGAACAATTATTCGACTATTCGGGCGATTACTGCAATGATTAATCATTAGCTCTTAACCGACTATTCAGCTTGTGCCTTGAATTAGAAGGTTGTATTAAACGTGCTTACAATAAGAAGCATTTACTTGAGAAGCAACATACAAGATATTTAGACTTGCTTTCAGAGAATGTATCTTGAATAGAAATGTATTTTGTATATAAGTATATTTTTGTATATAAATTTTTTCACTTGTTTATACTGCCAGTGCAGTAAAGACAAAATATACTTACATTCAAGATATATTCTCTGTGTCACGGATTTGGGGAGAGGTAAGGACCCAAACGCTGAGTTCAAAAAACAAAAACACTTTATTAATAAAAATAAAATCCCACATTGTCGTGGACACTGGCAGTGATGTCGGAACAGCCTTGGTGGCTGTGAGTATAAGAAGGGACAGTGGAACGAACTCCGTGGTCATGGATATTGGCACTGGGACGGCCAAGGCTTCAGACATTGGCTCTGGGACAGACGAGGATTCAGGAACAGGCTCGTTGACCGTGGCAGACGTGGGCGCTTGTTCGTTGGCCGAGGCAGGCGTGGACGCTGGCTCGTTGGCCGTGGCAGGCGTGGACGCTTGAGGGGCAATGAGGAGCACTGCTGCCATAGCAGCCTCTGTGGCTGTGGGCGTTGACAGCGTCAGGAGGGGAATGGCAACTGTGGGAGCGTCAAAGTTGGGTTCCCATAGCCCGAGAAGGTACTCCTCCTCCCTTATCTCCATGAAATGATAGACCACATCCCAGAAGGACCACGTCCGCAGGTTCCCTCTATTCTCCAGTCAATAGAACAGATAACTTAGGGTGACCTCACCAAAACCCGACCCTTGAGCCACATCGAGGAGTGCCTCGGTAAAAAGGCCAAAAGGGCGTTTGCCCTGACGCCAACTCACCAAATCGCAGCTCAAGGGCTGGTAAAGGGAGGCCGGTTCCTGCTGGACTGAAGCGGGAGAAGAAAATAAATCTCTGCTGGGTCCATATTTGGCCAGTTCGTAATGTCACAGATTTGGGGAGAGGTAAGGGCCCAAACGCAGAGTTCAAAAACCAAAAACACTTTATTAATAAATATAAACAAAATCCCACGAGGGGGAAAACACAAACTACCCCGAAGGGGACAAAAGCAATACAAGGAATCGGGCAGAGGGAAATGGGACACAGGACCAACCGGAACAGGAAGGTGACGGGATGACAAACGCAAAGGAACAATAAACAGATCTGCACAGAGAACATTACAAGATGAACTGGCACTGGACAGCAAACACGAGGAGACTAAAATAGGGAGAGAAATCAAGAGGGTTAATCCAGGGCAGGTGTTAACAATGAAACAGTAATGCGCAAACAAGGAGATGGGGTGTGATGTCAGACCGAGAAGCACGCGGCACTACAGAAACAATAACAAAACCGCGTGCTCTCACAAGCAGGCAAAACAACCGATTGGCATGAGCACACATCGCCGAGACAATGAGGCAATATACACTCATGCCAATCGACAAACAAGACGAGAACAGACACTTGTGTGAGAGTTCGGCACACACACCCGACACCTTACTGAAGTGACCAAACCTCAGCACAATCAAGATAGCTCGCGTCCCAAGTGTGCGGCGCAAAGCGAGCGCAATGCGTGTCCATGGACGCGAGAGACAGACAAGGATTACTGACGTGAGTGCATGCAGCCAAGAAGACACAAGGCGCGATGCACCCACGTCAATAACAAACAGAAGAGGGAATACAACAGAAGCTGCGCGCTCACACAGAGACAGACATGGGCGGATAATGCCATGGCCCTGTCAGACCAAACGTGACACTCTGAAAGCAAGTCTAAATACAACGATCAGGCACAACATTAAAACCACCTACCTAGTATTGTGTAGGTCCCCCGCATGCTGCCAAAACAGCGTCAACCCCACTGATCTATATATATAAATTACGTTTACATAAATATTGTTTACATCTAGTGGCTATTCTTTTGAAAAAGTTGAAAGATTAGCCCCATTCACTTCCATTGTAAGTGTCTCACTGTAACAAAATTGTAGCTTTTTTTTTTTTTTAAGAAAAGGAGGGAAAAGTCTAAACTATTTTTTTATTTTTTATTATTATTATGCCACAAAGGCTGTTCATTAAACTTGTATTTACTTGAGATTTTGTTAATTTGAAATGAACCCGTAATATTCCTTTAAACAAAAGAAAACATGAAATCAGCTATTTCTTTTGAATGTATTCCATTAAAAAGTAACTGTAATCTGATTACACACATTTAAAAATGTAATTAATTACAATCACTTCATATATATATATATATATATATATATATATATATATATATATATATATATATATATATATACACACACACAGGTGCTGGTCATATAATTAGAATATCATCAAAAAGTTGATTTATTTCACTAATTCCATTCAAAAAGTGAAACTTGTATATTATATTCATTCATTACACACAGACTGATATATTTCAAATGTTTATTTCTTTTAATTTTGATGATTATAACTGACAACTAAGGAAAATCCCAAATTCAGTATCTCAGAAAATTAGAATATTGTGAAAAGGTTCAATATTGAAGACACCTGGTGCCACACTCTAATCAGCTAATTAACTCAAAACACCTGCAAAGGCCTTTAAATGGTCTCTCAGTCTAGTTCTGTACGTTACACAATCATGGGGAAGACTGCTGACTTGACAGTTGTCCAAAAGACGACCATTGACACGTTGCACAAGGAGGGCAAGACACAAAAGTCATTGCAAAAGAGGCTGGCTGTTCACAGAGCTCTGTGTCCAAGCACATTAATAGAGAGGCGAAGGGAAGGAAAAGATGTGGTAGAAAAAAGTGTACAAGCAATAGGGATAACCGCACCCTGGAGAGGATTGTGAAACAAAACCCATTCAAAAATGTGGGGGAGATTCACAAAGAGTGGACTGCAGCTGGAGTCAGTGCTTCAAGAACCACTACGCACAGATGTATGCAAGACATGGGTTTCAGCTGTCGCATTCCTTGTGTCAAGCCACTCTTGAACAACAGACAGCGTCTGAAGCGTCTCGCCTGGGCTAAAGACAAAAAGGACTGGACTGCTGCTGAGTGGTCCAAAGTTATGTTCTATGATGAAAGTAAATTTTGCATTTCCTTTGGAAATCAGGGTCCCAGAGTCTGGAGGAAGAGAGGAGAGGCACACAATCCACGTTGCTTGAGGTCCAGCGTAAAGTTTCCACAGTCAGTGATGTTTTCTGAGGTCCAAGGTCAACGCAGCCGTATACCAGGAAGTTTTAGAGCACTTCATGCTTCCTGCTGCTGACCAACTTTATGGAGATGCAGATTTCATTTTCCAACAGGACTTGGCACCTGCACACAGTGCCAAAGCAACCAGTATCTGGATTAAGGACCATGGTATCCCTGTTCTTAATTGGTCAGCAAACTCGCCTGACCTTAACCCCATAGAAAATCTACGGGGTATTGTGAAGAGGAAGATGCGATATGCCAGACCCAACAATGCAGAAGAGCTGAAGGCCACTATCAGAGCAACCTGGGCTCTCATAACACCTGAGCAGTGCCACAGACTGATCGACTCCATGCCACGCCGCATTGCTGCAGTAATTCAGGCAAAAGGAGCCTCAACTAAGTATTGAGTGCTGTACATGCTCATACTTTTCATGTTCATACTTTTCAGTTGGACAAGATTTCTAAAAATCCTTTCTTTGTATTGGTCTTAAGTAATATTCTAATTTTCTGAGATACTGAATTTGGGATTTTCCTTAGTTGTCAGTTATAATCATCAAAATTAAAAGAAATAAACATTTGAAATATATCAGTCTGTGTGTAATGAATGAATATAATATACAAGTTTCACTTTTTGAATGGAATTAGTGAAATCAACTTTTTGATGATATTCTAATTATATGACCAGCACCTGTGTGTGTGTGTGTGTGTATATATATATATATATATATTTTTTTTTTAGTAATCCAGATTACATGTAGCCCATTACTAGCCAACACTGCAGTTTGGACATAAAGTATGGTTCAAAAGTCTGAGTTAACTTTTTTGCATTTTTATGAGTAAATTCAGTTTTTTTCCATTACAAATTATATATTAGTAGCTTCAAAATTTAAGTAAAAGTTGAACTGAAAAAATTCTTGACCTTCAAAATTTCTTATTTGGTAAGAGCTGACAAGTGCCAACTCCACAAGTTTGTGGAAATTTCAAAACCTGATGATCCATGTCATCTAGCATGATTTGAGTATGTTCCTCAAAGCATCTTGTGAACTTTTGTACAAAGGAATAAACATGGCCAATGTCATTTTTGTATTAGATTATTGACCATGTAGTGAACCAATAGTGCAGAATCGTCAATATGTCTTATTCCTTTTACATCATAGTGCATCTTTACATTTTTCAAAACCCAAAAATGTTGTCTATTTCCAGGTTTAAATAAGATCTTGAATCCCAATTTTTCAATGTGGACTTTTGAACCCAACGGTATGTCTGTTTACAAACCATCCTTCCTAATATTACATTGACATGTGACATCACAGCACTTACCTTCTTCCATTCTAGCACTGGCGATGAGCATTTGACGCAAATGCTTAAGCAGGCCAGGCCAGTTGAATACACTATAGGCCAAATATGTGCTGGACATCTGAGGTATGTTACACAAGCTTAGCAGTTTATACTCAGGATGACACACCAAGGAACTCAGTAATTCCCCTATTTAGAGCAGATAAACACTGTTAAAGAAGTGTCATTACTGCCTGATGACTCTACATCTCAAAATGATTGAAGAGATGGGACGTGAACTGTGATGAGTCATTTGTACCTATAGGGTTTCTGCTGTAATGGCTAGGTGAATCAGCGGTATATGCAGGCTGAAGCATGCTGCCTAGCTGGTGAGCGATCACCTTATTAATGTCACTGATGGAGATGTGTTGGATGTTCATCAGCCTACTACAGATTTTGTGCACAGTGTCATTCTCGTGAACCAGAATAGCATCAGAGAGCTGGTAGAGATGTGACAGTGTGAGCACAGAGTTGTAGTTTTGCACGATCACCTGCAAAGAAACATTACGATATGAAAATTAAACTGATAGTTCACCCAAAAGTGAAAATACAGTACAAGGTGGAGCTCATTACCTCACCAGCTCCATAAGGCCATGTTAGTTGATTGAGGATGAAGGACTGAGGGTACAGGTCCCTCAAACACTGAGTGATGTAGGTACCCACACCAGAACCTGTGCCACCTGCAACACTCATCATGGTGAAAATTCCTGCAAGGCGATCGCAGCGTTCTATCTCTGTCCGTATTAGATTCTCCACAACCTCTTCGTGACGTGGCCCATGTACACAGAATCTTCAGAAAAGACCAATAAACTCACACATGACAAACATATTTAAGGGTGATTCTCATGTAACCTGTCAAGAAAATGTCCTGGTCATAGTTAACCCCAATTCAATGCAAAAATATGAAAATATATTTTGCATGAAGACAACTGATTAAGATTTTCTTTTTTTTTTCTTTTTTTTATTTGGAACGCCCAATTCCCAATGCGCTTTTAAGTCCTCGTGATTGCGTAGTGATTCGCCTCAATCCGGGTGGCGGAGGACAAATCCCAGCTGCCTCCGCGTCTGAGACCGCCAACCCACGCATCTTATCACGTGGCTTGTTGAGCGCGTTGCCACGGAGACATAGTGCGTGTGGAGGCTTCATGCCATCCACCGCTTCATCCACGCTCAACTCACCACGCGCCCCACCAAGGAATTTGAGGCCGATACCAATCTCTGACATTTTAACCCTAAGATTGGCCAATACCGATTTTTTTTAAAGTGCCCTTTGCCACACTTTTGCAAGTTATATGCTGCAGTTATACGTTTATGCCCCACACAGTAAAATTACGGTAACACGTTACAAAAAGGTTCCATTTGTTAACATTATTTAGCAACATTACTGTAGTTAACATGAATTAATGAACTTAATGTAAGTTACAACATATACTGATACATTTTTAAAATCAAAAGTTGTATTAGTTAACATTAATGCACTATGAACGAACATGAATTAACAATTGTATTTTTATTAACTAAAATTATTATTAATAAATGCTGAAAAAAATATATTGTTCATTGTTTGTTCATAATCCCCAATACATTAATGTTAACAAATGGAACCTTTTTATTAAGTGTTACCAAAATTACATTAAAATTACATTAATTGTAATTTGCTAACATTAATTTGTATTGAAATCAGTTATTAATAGTTCTGTTGTCAATATCAAAAGGTCACTGTGACATACTGGCAACCAAAAACCATGAGAGCATCACACACAGCAGAGATACTTTCAAAAATAAGAAAAATATGTCCATTACAAGCTCTAAAAGTGCTCCAATGAGAAATCATTCATATCTATGATTTGTTTACTGTCTTTAGCGTCTTGCTGTAACACAAATCACTAATCATTAAGCAAATGCGTGAAGATGCGGTGCCGTTATTGAAGGTTAAACAGTTATATCTTTTATTAGTGGTATTGTGACCAACATAAATCTGATTTAAATTGGGATCCTCACAGAATAGCGCTGGGATTAGTGCCTGATGATGAGATATTAAGAGCACCTGCAGAGCGCGCATGTCTGATTGACACCGAGAGCACTCATGTTGAAGGGAGTGAAGCTAAAAGTGCTCATGATCGCTCAAACAGTCTCTATCGCTCCACACACTGTCTGATTGTCACGACTCGCGTTACATCACGTGTACTCAGATTTGTATTTGCATGTTTATTTGAAGTTTAATTAGTTTTTATACCTTCCTTCCTGCTCACTGTGCAACGAGTCAGAATAACAATGACTCTAGAAAATGGACAACTTAATATTCATACACATGTAATTCTTACACATTTTTAAAAACAAAATGTCATATTCATGTGAATTACATCATGTCTGAAAGTTTAAATTCGTGAATGCTTAGAATTGCCAACAATTCACCCTCCAAAGGCCACTCTGCCTTGATTTAAGGGCTGAGCAAACGTTCATTCATTAGAGTGGCAGTGTATGTGTGATTCTCTGCGCTGCAAAAAAGATCTAGGCATGATCGGCTGATTGCCGATCACAGATTTAAGACGAATATCGGCCGATTTCGATCAGTGGACCCCCAGTTTTACTTGTACTATTCCCATTTTCAACAATGATTCTCATTGATGTAACACTGATGTAACACAGTACAGTATTGCAGTTTTCCCCTTATGCCATCTCTTGACTTTCTTTCTTTGAAGCTCAAAAAAGTACATAGAGTCTTCAGAAGCAATATGATGGGTGTGGGTGAGAAACAGATCAATATTTAAGTCCTTTTTTTACTATAAATTAGCCTCCCTGCCCTGTAGGTGGCGATATGCACGAAGAATGTGAATTGCCAAAAACAAAAGGAGAATAATGTGGAAGTGAAAGCAGACATTTATAGTAAAAAGGATTTAAATATTGATCTGTTTCTCACCCACACCTATCACATCGGTTCTGAATACAAGGATTTAACCACTGGAGTGTTACGGATTACTTTATGTTTCCTTTATGTGCTTTTTGGAGCTTCAAAGTTTTGGTCACCATTCACTTGAATTGTATGGACTTACAGAGCTGAAATATTCTTCTAAAAATCATCATTTGTGTTCTGCAGAAGAAAGAAAGTCATACAAATCTGGAATGGCATGAGGGTGTGTAAATGATGAGAGAAATTTCATTTTTGGGTGAACTATCCCTTTAAGGCAAAGCTAAAGCCAAGATGTCAGTTCTTACCCATTAGCCCAGTTGTTTCCAGATCCCTGCTTCTGGCAGAAATGTGCCTTGTCTCCATACCTCCATCTTCCAGATTTTGAAGCTTTTGCAATTGCTTGAGAGATTACCTTAGGCTCCATATCAACAAGCACTGATCGGGCCACAAGATCTGACATGAACAGAATATGAAAATGCATAAACTTGATATAGTATGTAGGCAGAGCTGGTCCTAGCCTTTTGGAGGCCCTAAGCAAAAACTTGTGTGGGGGCCCTCGTAAGTATGTTCATAACACTACTTATAATGTCTATGAAAGTGTGGGGGGCCCCTGGCGGATCGGGGGCCCTAAGAAACTTGCTTTGTTTGCCTATAGGGAGGACTGGCACTGTATGTATGCCTGTTTGTGACTTGCTCCATCATCGAGTCATTTCGACCCAAAAACACAATTTGAGTTTTATGCACTAAATAAAAAAAAATAAAAATCTAAGCTTTCTTAAGATATAATTAACATTTATAATAATGTAAATGCTTGCAGAGACTTTCTGTTTAACTTTAGTGTACAAAACTGTCAATATGTTTCAGTGTCAAAGTGACTTTTAGAGAAATCAAACATGACTGAGTTGAACATACCTCCTGTCGAGCTCTCATAGAAGAATCTCTCCTCACTGCATTGCTTGTACTTCTTTCTGTTTGGTCCATTGGAATCATCGTTTATTACAGTGAACAGCTCATGTCCTATTTGATTCCCACACTGACCCAACTGTAAGGTTATAACGGACATATCTTCAGGCTTTACCTGTTCAGTTAAGCAATGATTAAAACGGATGTAATGGCAACTGCACACCATTCACGCAGTGTAGCTGTAACAACATCACAAGTACAGTGAATGTCAGTTTGGAAATTCATGACAGTCCTACGGTAAAAACACCACCAATCACTTTAAAACGACTTTTCTCTGTAATACTTCTCCAAACATTTACAAAAGTTAAACCCCGATTCTGTCTCTACTGTTAAAGGCGGGTAAAAGGTTTGTGAGCTTCGGGACAGATGCATGATGGGACATAGTGAAAATGTATTTTACAACCATTAGATGGCGCAAAAAACATACTGTCACATGTATGTACATAAACATACTTTCTAATAGGCCAACTTATATATGAGTTGTCTCTTGCCACATTTATTTACATAAACATACTTTCTAATAGGCCAACATTTTTTCCATAGGAGGGGGCATGTGTCAGCGAGTAAAGATGCTGGCTACCACACCTTGAGTTGTGAGTTCGAATCCAGGGCGTGCTGAGTGACTCCAGCCAGGTCTCCTAAGCAACCAAATTGGCCCAGTTGCTAGGGAGGGTAGAGTCACATCGGGTAACCTCCTCGTGGTCACTATAATGTGGTTCTCACTCTAGGTGGGGCATGTGGTGAGTTGTGCATGGTTGCTACTTGAAGCCTCCATGCGCTATGTCTCCATGGGAACGCGCTCAACAAGCCAGTGATAAAATGCGTGGATTGAAGGTCTCAGACACGAGGCAACTGAGATTCGTCCTCCGCCACCTGGATTGAGGTGAGTCACTACGCCACCATGAGGACTTAGAGCGCATTGGGAATTAGGCATTCCAAATTGGGGAGAAAAAAATAAAAATGAATAAGTGATTTAATATATATATATATATATATATATATATATATATATATATATATATATATATATATATATATATATATATATTATTATTATATTTTTTTTTTTGTCGTAATCAATATTATGCCACAAAGCTGTCGATTGAGCTTAACTTGTAATTAAACCGGAATATAATAAGTTAAGTTTTGATACAGTTTTGATATCAACAGTTTAGTTAAGTAAAACATGTGTTGTATCTCAATGCACACTCGACAGGTTCCCTTCCTCAGTCAGTTTAATTGTCTTCGATCTCTCCTTGTATGTTTTTCTCTTTGATTTCCTTATTATTTTTGTATTAGGCTATTATTCATACTCTGTATATTTTATTTTATTGTATTTCCTTCTCTTTGCATGTATGTTGATGTATTTGTACACACGTCTTCTGTAAAGCAATTTGTAACACTATTTTAAAAGGTTTAACTTGTCAGGTACACACACACACACACACACACACACACACACACACACACACATACATATATATATATATATATATATATATATATATATATATATATATATATATATATATATATATATATATATAGTGTAGGCCATTTTTAAAGATTTCAATTGTATAAACAAATTCCATCAAACTGAATTGTGTAATTTTGAACAAAATTAATTTCATAAACTAAAAGAATTATGTATTTTCTTTTATTTTGTTAAAGATTACTCAATTCAGTTTGCTGGAATTTTGGTATGAAATAAAAATGCGTAAATCTTAAAATTATAATTTTTTTGAGTGAAAAAAAATAGACTGAATTCGAGTGATTTATCCACATGTGTGTCTGTCAAATTTTAAATACAGCAAAATGTTTGTTTTTAAAACGTATTTATTCATCAACAAAATGTTTTGCATTAACACAAATTATTTACATTTCAATTAATTAATTTTTAACAGAATAACTGTACAGCGTCAGCATGTTCCCGCATTCCTCCGCGCGGGGGGGTCAGTGTGTTGCGCGCATGCTGGTCATGGCGACGGTGCGTTCATGTCCATGAGGCGGGAAGCGCGAGCTCCTCACGCGGTTTGAAGCGACCCAAGACGGCGAAACCAACGATGGCTGGCGTTTTCGACATCGATCTGGACCAGCCAGAGGAAACTGTCTCCGATGATGAGCTGGAGGAGGTAACGGAAGGACGGTTTCAAGTAAACGATGTTCCACCCTTAACAGAGTGCAGGCCCGATTTATCAGCGTCAGGCTGCATAATGTTATGCTAACAGGCTAACATCACTGCTTTACAATGCGTTTTAATGGACTGACATGATTGTGCTGCTGCATTAGTCAACATATATGATATAGATAGTGGACTTTATTGCCTGCAGTCTGTTTTGTATTTACCAATTGTAGACGGAATAGGTGTTTAAGCTTGCTACTTGACAGTGCAGTACAGTAATGACAGTTTAAAGGGCTTGATGTATGTTTCTGGTCGGTTTATTAGACATTGTAATGCAACATTCCTTGGGTGATTTCTAATTTGTAACTGCTCAGTTTTACTTGCTTTATATCTGAAACTGTTTTTAAATATGCGTGGTTTCCACTGTACAGTATTTCTACTGTACAGTATTTACACTGTTGCAGTGTTTCTATGGACTGACGTGATTGTGACAGACATAGGGCGAATGTTATTGCCCGAAACCTGTTATATCTGTACCAGTTAATTTTGAAACTGCAGAAGGGTTGTGTGTAACCATGCAAAATGCATTGGTCAATTTCTGCTGGAACTGCTGTTTTACTTGCTTAACATCTAAAATGCTTTTTTTTTTTTTTTTAACATTTTACTCATAGGCTTTCATCTCATACTTTATCTAAAGCTGGTCAATGAGCCATGTTACTTCTGTGAGGATCAGTCAATTAGACGTTTGCAATTCCATAGATGGTCCATGTCATATTATGGGATCTCTGGGAATAGTATTTCGAAATCCGACCCCTTACATTTTCAAGTTAAGGCTAGAACTGCTGCCAACTGTTTCCTCGTAACGTTATCTCCTTGCGCTGCACTGATCATCTCTGCACCCAACCAAGGGCGTAGATTTGGCTTGAACATGGGGGTGGGGGGGGTTACAGTGTTAAGGATTTACATGTTTCCATTGATCATGATATAAATATTGGGGGGTACCTTCCCCCATCCCCCCTGGAATCTACGCCTCTGCACCCAACATACCTTGTTCTACATTGTGCAGTGAATTGAGCTCTGATTGATCGTGCATTTAACATTTCTGTTCTGCAGGCTCAGATCAATGACCTCATGGATCAGTGCAGTGGCTTTGAATTGTAAGTATATGTAGTGGTTTTAAAGACTTTAACTGTGACATTTTGACAGTACTGATGTTACAGATGGTTTAGTATAACTGTCATGTGGTGATTTATGGTTTGTTCTTCTAGCAACATGGACGACTGCGAGAAGATTGAAATATCGGAGGACAATGTAAACCAGGGCACTGAGAACATCCGGCCAGAGTGCTTTGAGCTGCTCCGTGTTTTGGGGAAAGGAGGTTATGGAAAGGTACGTTTTAATGTTACTGTTGTTGATTTTGTATTTACTAGTATTAGGTATATGGAACAGTAGTCAAATAAAAGGAGTAGTTCACCCAAAAATGAAAATTCTGGCAATATTTACTCACCTTTGTGGTGTTCCAAGCCCACTTGACTGGCTTTCTTGTGCAGAACATGAATGGAAATAATTTAATTCATGTTCTGAATGAATTCAGTTCAACAGCAGTACATAGTGACTCACTTTAATGCTTAATAAAGCACCCAAATGTATTAAAAATAATGTGATTATAAGGCACACAATCCCTTTGTGTGAAGAACAGACCATAATTTAGTCATTATTTACTCTACATTCAATTGATTACAAAGGTCTGTAAATAGTGCTGAATTTCAGTAAAGCAGCTAGGTCAATAACATCAATCTAGAGTAAGGATGCACTGATAACACTTTTTCTCTTCCCACTCCGATATCGGAAATCTCAGTATTGGCCGATCCCGATCCGATACCAGTGTTGATGTTTTTTTGCATGATCAGTTTAGAATATCTTTACATTATTGTGTGGAACTAATTGGGAGTGCTCTTTAATTTGTAAAGAAACACAAACCTCTAACTACACATTATTTCAATATAAATGTATAGCTTATTAAGAAACACTTTATTATTAACTAGTATACTGGATAATATAGCAGCAAAATTAACAGTAATTCCAGTACAAGTCATCAATAGAAAAGCTGTTTTATTTTTTTAAATGTATTTATTTTTTGCAAAGTTTTTTCAACTTGTATCTGGACTTTAAAGGATTCAGATCTCTCTTTTGTTCAATTTAGTTGTAAGATATCAGCTCACTTTTCATTCACACAGTTATTTTTTGGAACCCATTCAACTTAAATATTATTATAATTTGTAAACATATGATAATAATATATTATTATAGTAATATATCTCAGTGGTGCACCTTTAACTTTTAAACCCTCACGCTTTTATTTTGACATTCTAAACTCTCCAGGAAGTCCTGTATGTGTCTGTTTGTAAGCAAGTTCACAGTAGTTTAATTCGCTTCTTATTCAAATTCTGGTAAAATGCACCTCCGTTGCCGTTCTAAATACATATTATAAGTGAACCGAACTATTGAGCATCTACATCTGAGATGTTGTTCATGAGTAGCGCTCAAATATTGCGCACAGCTGTGAAAGCTAAAAATAGGCGCGAGTGTGTGTAAACAGAGCAGCGCCATTCACTGATGTGCTGGAGCTGCGCATACTGTATATTTACTTATTAAACACAGCCTTTTGTGATTCACAGAGCTATCGCACGTCTTCAAGTGGCTTTGAATAAAATGCACGAGTCATATGAACTGGTGTTTTTATGGTTCTTTTATGTCATGTTTTGAGCTTGACAGTAACAAACATAACACACAGTATCGGATTTGGATCGGGCTCATCGGACCGATACCCGATCCATTTTAAAATGTCAGTATTGGAGCCGATACCGGTCCAGGTATCGGATCAGTGCATCCCTAATTTAGAGGTAGATCGATTAATCAGTGCTGATAGTGGCCGATATTTTTTGTATTCCTCCATGTTCCTTTGTGGCCGACACTGAATAAGTTTACTGTTAGAACTGCTTGGTTTTACAATAAAACAGTGGTGTCTAGAAGTGAAATAAAAACAATCACTGACACCTGGTAAGGATTTGCTGGATCTTTCATCATTGACGATATTCACCCATATTTTTATCCTCACTTCAGTACATATTTTGTTATTTTGGTTAGATAGCCAAGTGTTCTAAATTGAAGAGAGGACATGCAAAGAAAAATGTGACTATATGGAAACATGCCTTGTCAGCAGTACATTGTATTAGACTTGCCACGATATCATCATTTTCACACCAGTGCGGTGTTCACGTTCAAACCGACTAACACCGTTATTACCGCTGGTTGGACACTATGTGTTACTATGGGGTAATTTTCGTTAAGCAATAGCCTACACAGTAACGCAAGGCAGCTTGGTTTCAAACATTGAACTTTATTTTTTATTTATTTTAACTAAAAATTCAAATGAAACTGAAAAAAATGAAGTGCAATTTTGAAAGATGGTTTTTCAACAGTTGTGAAGGGCAACATCTCTTTGGCAACGAACCTACTTCATCCGTGCATTCTCTCCATCATGAGCTACCGGTCGGGTATTTCATTGTTTGGGCAAATAAATCACTTATTGTGGGTTGTTGCGGGTTTAATGTTGGTGTTTTATTACCTTTCATCCCAGGACCCAGTTTAGCTGCTTCGGAAGGGTAATGACTTTAAATGTGTGTGAATAAATTTGTTTTGTTCCCTCCTAGGGCTGGGCAATATGCAAGAAATATGTTCACAATATTTATATTAAAAATATAATATCCACAATACACAATATCCAATTACATTTTTCAACCCCCCGGCTGAGGGATTGGTGAATATTCTTGCTTTAGTCATTTTGCATTGAAAATTAAATTCATTTATTTAAAAAATGAAAAACTTAAACCAAAGACATTTTCTAAATTCAAATTGCACTTCAAACAAAACAAAAAAGCAATTAAATTAGTGAAGTGGTCAGAAAAAAATTAAAAAAAAATTAAAATCATAACCACCTTTCCATTTACAGGCAGGCAAGTATCCGTGTACAGGCGGAAAATTACTAATACATATTAAGATCTAAAAAATGTAAACATAATAATTATAATGATGATAATAATCACTGAAATATAAATCATGTTTCGAGGTGAATGTGTTTTTGTATTATGTTATTATTTAATCACAGATGTAAAGCATAGGTTATGCAATATAAAGTGACTGTGCAGAGTTGCGACAATGAACTGCTCTATGGAAATAAAGCGAACTAAACTCAAAGCACCTCCTGAGCTGAGATGGTCTGAGGTCATTTGCAGCATTCTCATAGACGATACTATTCTTGTAAAAAAAAAAAAAAAAATTGAGAAGACTGAAACAAAGAACGAGTGAGAACACTTTACATATGCGTGTTTCACGAGACTGCACGCCTCTGAACAAACAGCGCGACACACATGCACATAGATACTTTTCTCTCATCTGTTCTTAAAAATATAATAGTGTGTTTCTTCAAGCACATGTCTGTGTCTAACAGCATTTCTTGTGTCGTTTCGAATCCAAGACATCTTACAGTTACCCACCATGCACATTATACAGTATTCGCTACCTGCGATTGAACGTCTTCTGTCAGTGCGCGTACTTACTGCCTGTGTAATTTGATAAGTTGGTAAAGAACATCTGGCTTTCAATGTGTTATTTAGGTTCATTTATCATGAGTCACAAACTCTTCATTAGGCAACTATTCTTTATTTAAGGCAATTCAATTCGTTAGGCTATTTAATTGATATTGGAAGTTCCATTTATAATGTTTCTCCCTTTTACCCGGTATAAAATTTCACACCGGTGTTGTCCATTGTACCGAGTAAAACCAGTAACACTGTACAGCGTGGCAACCCTATATTGTATGTGTATACAACTTCATACTTTGTGAATAATAATAAACCTTATTCCTCATTAAACCTCATCTAATGAAATCTATATATTACAGTATACACACACATACAAAGCAAGCTTGTTTATAGTTGAAAATGCCACGTAATGCACCAAATAATTTTTTTTTTCTTTTCTGGATATTATTGGGATTTTGGTTGAACAATAAACTGCTTCTGAGACAGGTTTTTCCTGGGTCAAAAATGGTCTTCGTGGTGGCTGACATACGTGGTCATCCACATACGTAATGCTGTTGTTCTTTTTTTTATAAACATAATTGCAATTTAATGAATATTTAAGATATGTAGTTGCATCAGGTTTTTTTGTACTTCAAGGTTTTGTGGAAAATCTAACAACTTAACACCTTATTTCTAAAGGGCTAGTTATAATGTTCATGAATAAACCACTTTACTGATTTGGGACTGTGCTTCTATAGTGAAAATGTTTGTTTTCTACTCCATAACAGATATTGTTTTCCTTTTTTCAGACTCTTATTGATTTAAGAATAACTTTTATTGGGGGCCTGGGTAGCTCAGCGAGTATTGACGCTGACTACCACCCCTGGAGTCGCAAGTTCGAATTCCAGGGTGTGCCAGGTCTCCTAAGCAACCAAATTGGCCCAGTTGCTAGGGAGGGTAGTCACATGGGGTAACCTCCTTGTGGTTGCGATTAAGTGGTTCTCGCTCTCAGTGGGGCGTGTGGTAAGTTTTGTGTGGATCGTGGAGAGTAGCATGAGCCTCCACATGCTGTGATTCTCCGCGGTGTCATGCACAACGAGCCACGTGATAAGATGCACGGATTGACGGTCTCAGAAGCGGAGGCAACTGAGACTTGTCCTCCGCCACCCGGATTGAGGTGAGTAACTGCTCCACCACTAGGACCTAGTAAGTAGTAGGAATTGGGCATTCCAAAATTGGGGAGAAAAAAAAAAATGATTTTCCTGATTATAGGAAATAGGAACATCTAAAGCCAAACCAGATCATTTTGTTTACTGTTATCAAATATAATTAGGACAGGAAATATATTGCAATATTATACACAAGACTTGGTTTACAATTTATAAAGGTCAAGACTTTTATTCTACATTGTACTTGCCGTTATGTTGATGAGTATTTTTTCCATTACAACTGTGGCTGACATAGTAAAAAAAAAAAAAGTTTAATTTACTGTGGTAAATGTTAATTAGAGTGTAACTAATTGTAAACAATATCTAGTAATTTATGTTGGTGCAGGGCAGGTGTTTTCTCTTACCCTTGTCTGTGCTGTTCTGAATTATGGGGCTATTTAGCCGTTTGAAATGTCTGAATTGCTCCATAAGGCTTTGAAATAGAAAATTCTCATGTAGAGTGCAAAAAAAAAAAAAATTGAGGTTTTTTTTTTCTTTGCAGGTTTTCCAGGTTCGGAAAGTAAGCGGTGCAGCATCAGGAAAAATATTTGCAATGAAAGTCTTGAAAAAGGTTAAACAAGTCCCTTAAATTTGATTAAAAACATTTACGTTTGAAATGTTAATAAGCCCGCTCAGCATCACCTTGCTTTACCTCTTTTAGGCAATGATTGTACGTAATGCCAAGGACACAGCGCATACTAAAGCAGAGCGGAACATCTTAGAGGAAGTCAAGCATCCTTTCATCGTCGATCTGATCTATGCCTTTCAGACGGGCGGCAAGCTTTACCTCATCCTTGAATACCTAAGTGGTTTGTGAATCAAGAACAACCTTTGTCTGCTAGAGATAGATACCTTCTCATTCTTTCCAGTCTTCTGCAGTTGCTGTGGAGTTGCTAAGGGATATTTTGCATTCCTCTGTGGCATTTCTCCTTTGAATGTCCTTTTTACTAATGAAATAGAAAGTGTCAAAACATTTTCACTTTTCACGTTTTGAATTCTAATGTGGCAAAGCTTTATCATCAGTCCATCTTTCTCTGTGTTTGATTTTAAAACAATTATGTTTGTTGTAAAAACGTTCCGTTTGCAGGTGGGGAACTTTTCATGCAGCTTGAGAGAGAGGGGATTTTCATGGAGGACACAGCCTGGTAAGTGAAGATGTTTTAGTCAACTCTGTGATTGTTATCATATAAACTGCTGCTGTGTTTTGCATCAGCTCCTTTAAGTTAAGAGCTAGATATATACAGTGGTGGCCAAAAATATCTGCACCTTTGGTAAATATGAGCAAAGAAGGCTGTGAAAAATGTGTTTATTGTTTATCCTTTTGATCTTTCATTCAAAATATTCACAATAATATATCCTCTAATGGATATCAAACAGTTGCAAACACAACAAGTTTTATCAAAAAACAAATATATGTGTGGCACAATTATTGGTACCCCTAGAAATTCTTATGAGTAAAATATATCTGAAATATATTTCGATTTATGTTAAATTTTTTATTACACCTGGGTGAATAGGAACATTAAATTGTTCAGCCATGACTTCCTGTTTCACAAGGGTATAAATGAGGTAACACACAGGCCAAATTCCCTTAGTCATCTATCACAATGGGTAAGACCAAAGAATAAATTTATGATGTGCGGCAAAAGGTTGTTGAGCTTCACAAAATGGAAAATGGCTATAAGAAAATAGCTAAAGCATTGAAAAGACCCATTTCCACCTTCAGATGGAATAATTCAAAAATCCAATCAACTGGAGATGTTAAGAATCGACCTGGAAGAGGACGCGTGTCTATATTGTCTCCAAGCATGGTGAGGAGGATGATTCGAGTGGCCAAAAATTCTCCAAGTATCACAGCTGGAGAATTGCAAAAATTAGTTGGATCTTGGGGTCAGAAAGTCTCCAAAACTAAAACCAGATGTCACCTACATCACCACAAGTTGTTTGGGAGGGTTTCAAGAAACAAGCCACTGCTCTCATCCAACAACAAATCCAAGTGTCTTCAGTTTGCCAGACACTACTGGAACTTCAAATGGAACCGGGTTCTATGGCCAGATAAAACAAAAATAGAGCTTTTTGGCAGCAAACACCAGAGTTGGGTTTGGCACACACAGAGGGGTAGCCATATGGAAAAGTACCTCATGGCCACGGTTAAATATGGTGGTGGATTTTTAACGTTGTGCGGCTGTTTTTATGCCAAAGGTCTTGGAAATCTTTTTCTGATACATGGCATCATGGACTCTATCAAATACCAACTGATAAAAAATCAAAACCTGATGGCCTCTACCAGAAAGTTTAAAATGGGCCCTGGTTGGATCTTCCAGCAAGACAGTGATCCAAAACAAACATCAAAATCAACAAAAAAATGGTTCACTGACCACAAAATCAAGGTTATGCCATGGCCATCCCAGTCTCCTGAGCTGAACCCTATAGAAAACCTGTGGGGTGAACTGAAGAGGAGAGTCCACCATGTGGATCTCGGAATTTGAAGGATCTGGAGAGATTCTGTATGGAGGAATGGTCTAAGATCACTTGCCATGTGTTCTCCAACCTCGTTAGGCATTGTAGGAGAAGACTCAGAGCTGTTATCTCGGCAAAGGGAGGTTGCACAAAGTATTGAATAAAAGGGTGCCAATAATTGTGCCACACATATATTTGACAAAAAAAATATTTTTTGATAAAACTTGTGTTGTGTTTGTAATTGTTTGATGTCCATTAGAGGATAGATTATTGTGAATATTTTGAATGAAAGATCAAAAGGATAAACAATAAAGAAATATTTTTCACAGCCTTCTTTGCACATATTTACCAAGGGTGCCAATATTTTTGGCCACCACTGTAGTTAATTATGGTCATATCACATACAGTGATTTATTAAAGTGTCAAAAGGACAAATCTGCACACCGACACATGCAATACAATAAGCCTTACATTCAGCATGAGATGAACGAAGATAATCAGAATGATTTGGCTTTTTACACACAGCTTTTACTTGGCTGAAATCTCAATGGCTCTCGGACACCTGCATCAGAAAGGCATCATCTACAGAGACCTCAAACCTGAGAACATCATGCTCAATAGTCAAGGTTTGACCACTTTGAAAATAAAGCCAGCAAACTGAAGAATTGATTTAGTTCAATTACTTAGTGTTGTCCTGTCTTTTTCCTATTGCAGGACATGTAAAACTGACTGACTTTGGACTGTGTAAGGAGTCGATCCATGATGGCACAGTGACTCACACTTTCTGCGGCACTATTGAGTACATGTGAGTTACAGTAAAAGAAATCCCGGGTGGCTCATCTTTGTCGTGTGACCAATGTCCTGTTTTGCACGCGTCACATTGATTGACATACCCATTAGGGCTGCAACTAACGATTATTATGATAATCGACTAATCTAACGATTATTAGAACGATTATTTGACTATTCGGCGATTATTGCAAGGATTAATCATTAGCTATTAACCGACTATTCAGCTTGTGCCCCGACTTAAAAGGTTGTATTAAACATGCTTACTAACAATAAAGAGGACAAAATCATCTTTTAAAAATACCTCTAAATGACATTCACTGAATTAAAGGGAAAAAATACTTTCAGTAAAAAATTCACTGCAAAAATCCTATTGTTATCAAGTGTTTTGTCTTGTTTTCCATTTAAAATTGTCTAAAAATTCTTAAAACAAAATACATTACTTGAGAAGCAACATATAAGATATTTAGAATTGCTTTAAGAGAATGCATCTTAATTATAAGTGTATTTTTTCACTTTGTTATACTTCTGCGAGTGCAGTAAAGACTAAATATACTTGTATTCAAGATCTATTCTCTAAAAGTCAGTCTAAATATCTTCTATGCTGCTTCTCAGGTGAATGCATCTTTTTTTAAAGGATTTTTAGATATTTTAAAATATTTGTCTTTAATATTATATTCAACGTTCTCAGATAACTATTTTTTTCTTCTGCAGTATAGCTGCTAAAGAAAATGTACGTTGTTTTAAAGGAGTTTGAGATATTTATATTGGAAAACAAGCCAAATCAAAAACATATTTTGTTGCAGTGTATAATGGGGTGAAGACTACCCTCTCTCACCTTTTTGTTCACTTCAATCCATCTTTAACTAAAAAAAAACAATCTCTCTCTTATTAATAAAGCTGTGTATTGCCAGTTTTCTTCATGATAAGAAATGCACAGTGACACATATATTATGGTTCAAGAAGTTGCAAGCCATCACGTTATAATCTAGCTGCATTAAGCGTGCGCTCGAGGGACGAGCGTCCCCACGACAAGAGTGTATATCAGACGGGTGCAGTTTCAATCTCTCCCCCTTAGATCAGGACAGTTCGTGCAACTCATACAAGAGGCACTGACCACACAGAGAAATGCCAGTGTCAGAGTTTGTAGTTACTTTTATTATTTGAACTATAATAAAGCTATAACGTATTAAATATAATTGCATTAAAGATGAAACACCGAGGTGTTTCATTTAAAGACGCTCTGATATTGAAGTTTTGCTTAAAGGAATAGTTCACCCAAAAATGAAAATTTGCTGATAATTTACACACTCTCAGGCCATCCAGTTTCTTTCTTCATTAAAACAGGATTAAAGACTTTTAGGAATTCATTTCAGGCCTCCTCCTCTACACAATGCAAGTGAATGTCCTCCATTTTTTGAAGGTCAAAAATGCATATTTAGGGTGCATCAAAATAATCCACACGACTCCAGTCGACAAATAAAGTTCTTCTGAGCGCAAATGATTGGTTATTTTTAGAAACAATACTTATATTGCGCTCATGAGAGGGATGACGTAAGCTCGTTGGTAAGGTCACGCGTCACGTGGAGGCACTTTGTTTACATTGTTTTTTTTTTCTTTTTTTTTTATTATTATTTGGAAATAATTTTGAATTTAATTTTATATTGTTTTTAAATTGTTTTTGGACTGTTTTGGTTTGTGAACGGCACAAGTTTCTCTTGTAAACAATGACACGCTTCCTGACTCCTCCTCCACGTGACCTTACCAACGAGCTTACGTCATCCCTCTCATGAGCGCACGTCACAGAGATGCACAGAAGTGAATATTTGTAGTTAAAAAGTATATAAGTATTTTGTTTCTCAAAATAATCAATCCTTTGCGTTCAGAAGAACTTTATTTGTCGACTGGAGTCATGTGGATTATTTTGATGCACCCTAAATATGCATTTTGGAACGAATGGAGTACATTCACTTGCATTGTTTAGAAGAGGCGGCCTGAAATGAAATCCTAAAAGTCTTAAACTTAAAGTCTGTTTTGATGAAGAAAGAAACTCAGATACATCTTGGATGGCCTGAGGGTGAGTAAATTATCAGCAAATTTTCATTTTTGGGTGAACTATTCTTTAAGTGGAACGGTAGCTCCAGCTCCGCTTATTCCAAATCGAGAGTGCTTCTGTATTTACTTATTTTGTATTTTTGTCTCATATTTTCCAATCTACATCACCTTAAGCTGTTTGGAAAGTTTGAAATGCATCTGTGAGCTGTGTTCTTCCTCAGTCAGACGCGAGCTGCAGTGCTCCTCTCCGCCATCATTAGAGTTTAATGTGATCACATGTTACGTTAAATGAGATCAAACAACCATTCGTCAATGACAATTGGTGACAATTTTTGGTTGTCGATAACATAGACGAATCGTTTTTGCCTTAATACCCGCATGACATGCATTTGAAAGGATTCTGCAGTATCGTGAGACGTTTCTTTGTTTCAGGGCTCCAGAGATCCTCATGAGAAGCGGACACAATCGGGCTGTTGACTGGTGGAGTCTTGGAGCTTTAATGTATGACATGTTAACAGGAGCAGTGAGTATCAGCTTTTATTGCGCATGCAATTTCTAATGCGTTGTGCTAGTTTACAATTTTATATCAAGCAGTATATTGGTCAGGCTAATTAATCGGCAGATATTTGGCTATTTTGAGATGATTGGCATTAGCTGATGACAGTCTGTTTACATGCACAGTTTCAATCGAGCTACAGAGAGTTTTTGTGTAGTCAGGCTATATTTGTCATCTGTCTATACAAGTATACATGACACTATGCGTAATCAAACATTTGAAAGAAGAACATCAAACGCTCTTTTATTTTTTTTATTTTTATTTTTTTTTGGAGCAGAGGTTTTCAAACTTTTCGATATTTAGGACACCCAAATATTATGGTCCCCTTGTGAGGGGAACCTTGTTCCAAAAATATAAAAAATATTTTTTTAATAAATAAATGTATTAAAAAAAAATACTACAAAAATATTTATTTTGTATTAAGTTCATAGTGTTTTTTTTCCTTACCATCATATTTCCACTTGTTTATTTGTAAACCTTAAGAGTATCATTTTCAATGAAGTTCAAATTTTGTAGAGCGCTTTAACAATGAATATTATTCCAAATCAGCTTTACTAAGAATAGGGCCTTAAAGCCCTCAGTGAGAGCAAGCTAATGGTGACAGCTAAAGGTTCAAGAAAGATTTTTATCACAAACCTGTCTGCAGATTCTTTTTTTTAATTATTATTATTAATTTCTTAAAGTTAAAAACTAGGGCTGTCAATAGAATAAAATAATCATGATTGATTTCATGATTTCTGACCAGTCTTAAGAAAGCAGATTAAAACTGTAAAAATGTTTGATTCTGTAATATTTTTTTATTACACTTTTATTTTTTTAAATGTTCCGCTCCCTTGTGGCCCCCTGGGGTGGCCTGAGCCCCAGTTTGAAAACCCCTGTTTTGGAGCATGTGCACAGAACCGATGCCAATTGTGGTCCAATTAAAGCCCAAAGTGTACTTCGGTCAGACGCATAACGCAAATTTTGTCATGAACTACTGCACGTGCACTTGAAATTATTTGCACTAATAAGTCTGTCCACAAGGTGGTAACACTTGCAATTGAGCCGTTGCTGTCACATGATGTGCTAGATGTTATTGCAACTGAACATCAGAAGACAAAGGTAGAAACAACAACAGTGGATATACACGTCAAGACGTGTATGAAGAGGTCACAAGATACCTGCATTTGTATAACTTGAGTCTGAAGGAATATAAAGACATCTTTATGGGTCTAAACTCCTGAAGGGAAATAGTCCAGTATCTCATAGCAGTCTTAGTGCGCATGCGCCAATGGTCTGTGTATGCACGTACAGTCAAATGTAGTATACTTTGAAAGGCTGAGCGTTCGACTGTACGCAGGCGCTAAGCGTTCGCGTCAAAACCGATGTATACTTTGGGCTTAACTTGTGTACATGCTGGATGAAGTGGAGCTACAATCACATTATCTAGGTCTGTTAGTCCGTCTTCACAAAACTAGATTGGTACGATTTCAATTGGACTACAGCATTTACGTGACATTTTAAAAATGGTGTCTATTTGGATACTTAACAAAAGTGTTACTTTTCCTTGTTTCAGTTCCAAAATTGACCTCTTCTGTGGACAATATTTGAGTTTGAGTAAATGTTGTGTAAAATAAGTGTTCAGTTCAGCAATTTTGCCTACATCTCATTTGTTGTCATTTAATGTACTGTATATATTAGCATTATATAGCAGTATTTTGCTCTATAGTTATCAATATTGGCATCGTCCATTGAAAAACCCAATCAACCACTAGTTGATGCCAATAAATGGATGATTCTTTTTTTAAATGGATGTTTTTTTGTTTATTTTTTATTTTATTTTTTTGCTGCTCCAGCCACCCTTTACTGGAGAGAACCGGAAGAAAACCATTGACAAAATTCTTAAATGCAAACTGAACCTCCCGCCCTACCTCACACAAGAAGCCAGGGACCTACTCAAAAGGGTATGCAAATATCTCTTGACCCTATCCCAGTTTTATACAGTATTGTATATCAGTTTCTTGTATTACAGTGAATGACCTTTTGTTTATGGCTCTTAATAGATTAATGTTATATACAATCATTCAGATTTTATTGTGTTTTTCAGCTACTGAAAAGAAATGCCTCATCTCGGCTTGGGGCTGGACCTGGAGATGCAACAGAAGTACAGGTCTGTTTACATGCAGTGTAACAATGCTTTTACTATTCAACCACAATCATCATGCAATTAATTGAAATGCATTCATTAGAATTCTTGTATGTGTCTCTTAGACTCATCCCTTTTTTCGACACATTAATTGGGACGACCTTCTTGCGCGAAAAGTAGAACCACCATTCAAGCCTTTCTTGGTAAGGTTTGGCTGGTTTCTTGCTGTGTGCTGGTATTTTAGGGTTTAATTGAGTTTAGATGAATTACATGACCTGATGTCTTGCTTCAACAGCAATCTGCTGAAGATGTGAGCCAGTTTGATTCAAAGTTCACCAGCCAGACTCCAGTTGACAGTCCTGATGACTCCACACTGAGTGAAAGTGCAAATCAGGTCTTCTTGGTAAGACTGCCAAATCATGATTTGCTGTCCTTGTTTTCTTTCTGTTAATTACATGACACTACCGTATTGCGATTTTCATTATCTGGTCTTTTGCAGGGATTTACCTATGTAGCTCCATCTGTATTGGAAAATATAAAGGAGAGGTTCTCATTTGAGCCAAAAATTCGTTCACCTCGTCGGTTTTTGGGAAGCCCCAGAACACCTATCAGGTAATCAGATTTTATGGGCTATTTTCGTGCAGAATAACTGAAACCTAACATATTGCATTCCTTTTCTTTCTTATATGTATGTTACATTTCTTCAAATATGTGCACTTAAATGGGAATTAATGGTTTCTATATTGACAAATCATGCAGTAAAGTTGAGTTGTTGGAGACTCAGTTTTGATACATGTGGACATATTCATGTGGACTCATTTGATTTCTTCCCCACTGTTTCAGCCCCATTAAGTTCTCAGGAGACTGTTGGCCACGAGGTCCCACTTTGCCTGAATCCTCTACCCTCCAGTCCCCCACAGAACTCGCTATGGAAGTGTCCACCATGGATCAGATGGATTTCACAGCCAGCAATGAGGCCACCGCCCCTCTTCCCATCAGGCAACCTGCTGGCTCCAACATGGGCCAATTTAAACAGCAGGCCTACCCAGTAATGTCCAAAAGGCCAGAGCATCTACGTATGAACCTATGACCATTAGTTCAACTTAGAGTTTTTCTTTGCTTTCTCCATTTCTTTTATATGGACACTAGGGGAAAAGAAACGTCCCCAGCATTACCACCATCTCCTACTATATACTGCCCTTCACATCTGATGAGCATGAGTCTTTCACAGAGTTTGAGAAACTGCTCCAGTTCCTCATGTCCCAAAACCTCAGTGAGCATTCTTAGATGATTTCATTACATATCAGATGGATTGGGCCTTTTTTTGGATTATCAACTTTTATACGTGATTTTACCGTAAAAGGAACATGAAATAAACAACAAAAAAAGAATGACTTGACACTATTTGCAAATGTGCAGATGAATAGATGCTGCCTGCAAGATGATCAAGTGATGTATTTACAAGGGACGCTAAATCACTTTCCAGCTGTCAATGAATTGTACAAATCATTGTGGATCGAAAAGTGAGATGCTTTTGTGGGGATTCCATCGAGTGGAGGTTCGCAACCTGACTTAAGTCTTATACATTTTTAAATGAGTGTATCCCACAGTGCTGTATAGATGATGGATAAATACACGAGCCTCAATAAAAACCAATACATTAACTTTTGAAACTTTATTATGTGCTGGAGTGTGAAGTTAGTTCCACTGGAGATTTGCAAGATCTCTGTGCAGTGTCCAACAGTGGTAGTGATGTGCATTACAATATTAAATATTGTATGAATGCACACTAATCATAATTAATCACTTTTATCTTATGCCTTTTTTTTTTTAACCGATTGATTATGGCCCATTGTTTGAAATTTATTTGGCAAACAAAGCATGATTCCCACAGATTTTGAAAACCTGAAAATTTAGAGAATTTTAAAATTGTGTTTTCTTCATCTGGATAAGTCAGGGAAATTAATATTAAAAGTCATAGAAAATCAAGAAAATTTCAGTATTGACTATAAAATTTTCCAACTTTTCTCTGTTCTGTTTCATCATCTAGATATTGCTTGTGTAGAGTACATTTTCTTGCAAGCCATAGGGATGTCCAAGATGTTAGCAAATTATTCTCTGGAATCAGTTCTTTTCAATGAAACGGTCAAAATGGTTCACAAATAAGAACTGACTGAATACTTCCAATACTGATTTCATGGATTAATGTAAAGTATTGAAAATTGGCTCTTTTTTTGTATTTAATCAGTATACCTCAAAGAGAACACACTTCAAAATCATCTAAAATGAGTCTCTATTAGTTTAATTATTGTGTTTGGAGGGTACTGAGGAAGCGACACAGTTAACAAACATTACATTGGTACGCATGCTTGTATGAGCAGGTTGTCCTCAATTATCCAATTAGAATCTTCGGCACTAAAGGTCACAGGAACAGGATGGACACGAAACAACATAATGAATTCCATTATTGGGTGAAATGAGTCACTTTGGCATTGAGATACAGTAAATGACAGAAAGTAGCAAAATGTAATTGCATTCACCCTAATTATCTGGGCATGTTAAGTCTACTAGGAATTTGTACTTTTCCAGCAACAGCTGTGTTGTTGCTTTTATCATTTTGACCATAAATCAAGTGACATCTGTTGAGGTGCAGTCTTAGAAGTATACACAAAATATGCATTTAAATCTTGTTTGTCACATTTCTACAGTTAGGCCCACTCCATTAGTGGGAGGGAAGTTGTGAACGTCAAATGACAATTTTAGTCAGCTCATCTGTGGAGATTCCCTTAAAATTTTCACAATAATGGAAACAACTGTCTGCCTCTAAGGAAACAGATGTTGAACATCACTTGTAGCAGAACTAACAGTTATAACAGCTTTGGAAGATGAGAACAATGATAAATGATTAATTTATGTTCAAACAGTTGATTTATATTGTTCTAACTCTGCTGTTTTTTGCCACATTTTCTGTGCTGTGGATTTCTGCAGAATAGATTTAAACGTAAAAATGTGTTAAACAGAGCTAAGAGTCCTACACATATTTGTAGTTGAAATCAGGATCAAATTCACCAAAAATAGTTCATAAAGGAACATGTAAGATCACATGTGTAAAATTTGATGAATGGCTGGAATCATCTGTGCATCTGCAGAGTTTTCTGTGGAATTCTATGCACGCAGATTCTGTCGGAGTCTGCTTATAAAGTGGTACTGCAGTACTAGGTCTAAAGTTAGGGGCTGGACCTGGAGATGCAACAGAAGTACAGGTCTGTTTACATGCAGTGTAACAATGCTTTTACTATTCAACCACAATCATCATGCAATTAATTGAAATGCATTCATTAGAATTCTTGTATGTGTCTCTTAGACTCATCCCTTTTTTCGACACATTAATTGGGACGACCTTCTTGCGCGAAAAGTAGAACCACCATTTGTCCTGTTGTTATACAGTTCAAGACAGAGTTTACATACACCTTAGCCAAACACAATTAAACTCAGTTTTTCACAATTCCTGACATTTAATCGTAGAAAACATTCCCTGTCTTAGGTCAGTTAGGATCACTACTTTATTTTAAGAGTGTGAAATGTCAGAATAATAGTAGAGAGAATGGTTTATTTCAGCTTTTATTTCTTTCATTACATTCCCAGTGGGTCAGAAGTTTACATACACTTTGTTAGTAATTGGTAGCATTGCCTTTAAATTGTTTAACTTAGGTCAAACATTTTGGGTAGCCTTCCACAAGTGTCTCACAATAAGTTGCAAGCCTCACCCTTTTTCCTTCAAACATTACGATGGTCATTATGGCCAAACGGTAAAATTTTTGTTTCATCAGACCAGAGGAAATTTCTCCAAAAAGTAAGATCTTTGTCCCCATGTGCACTTGCAAACTGTAGTCTGGCTTTTTATGGCGGTTTTAGAGCAGTGGCTTCTTAATTGCTGAGCAGCCTTTCAGGTAATGTCAATATAGGACTCATTTTACTGTGGATATAGATACTTGTCTACCTGTTTCCTCCAGCATCTTCATAAGGTCCTTTGCTGTTGTTCTGGGATTGATTTTCACTTTTCGCACCAAACTACGTTCATCTCTAAGGAGACAGAATGCATCTCCTTCCTGAGCGGTGTGATGGCTGCGTGGTCCCATGGTGTTTATGCTTGCATAATATTGTTTGTACAGATGAGCGTGGTACCTTCAGGCATTTGGAAATTGCTTCCAAGGATGAACCAGACTTTTGGAGGTCCACAATTTTTTTCTGAGGTCTTGGCTGATTTCTTTTGATTTTCCCATGATGTCAAGCAAAGATGCACTGAGTTTGAAGATAGGCCTTAAAATACATCCACAGGTACACCTCCAATTGACTCCAATTAGCCTATCAGAATCTAATTGGCTAATATCCTAAAGGCTTGACATCATTTTCTGGAATTTTCCAAGCTGCTTGAAGGCACAGTTAACTTAGTGTATGTAAACTTCTGACCCACTGAAATTGTGATATAGTCAATTAAAAGTGAAACAATCTGTCTGTAAATAACTGATGGACAAATTACTTGTGTCATGCACAAAGTAGATGTCCTGAACGACTTGCCAAAACTATAGTTTGCTAATATGAAATCTGTGGAGTGGTTAAAAAAATGAGTTTTAATGAGTTCAACCTAAGTGTATGTAAACTTCTGACTTCAACTGTAAGTCTTAATGACCCCTTGTTCCAGAGATGTTCCAGAAAACTTACATTTCACTCTGTTATAGGAATATTTAACCCGAAAATGAAAACCCTCACCCTCAAAGATCCCAGATGTGTGTGACTTTCTTCTGCAGAACACAAAGATTTTTAGAAGAATATTTCAGCTCTGTAGGTCCTCACAATGCAAGTGAAAAGAAAGTCAGACACATCTGGGATGGCATGAGGGTGAGAAATGATAAGAGCATTTTCATTATTTGGTTGATCTATCCCTTACACCTTTTTTAAAACTAGGTCAGTAACCTCGTGCAACTAGAAAACCCACCTGATATAAACCTAACTGCAGAGGATATAACCAAATGTAGCACGATGAAGTTGTGGATCTAATCCCATGCGTATTGGATTTTAGTGGTGTAGTGGAGGTTTTAATGCACATGCGTGTTCACATTTTAATGTTTTATTACTGTAGCATACTTAACGGTCATTTATACAGTATATATTCATATAACACACAAACACACACACACGTTTATATATTAGGGCTGCACAATTAATTAAAATTGTGGTATGACATTGTTTGATTATTTAACTGCAAAGGGCTACAATGATTTAATTAAATGAATAGATAAATCAAGCTGTTCACTTCAAAGTCTATGCACGCTGCTCTGTCCTGTCTGTATTGTGTATAAGCATTATTACAGTGTATTCAGAGCGGTTCTGTGCTCCACAACTCCATCTTGTGCTCAGAGTAACAGCTGTTTCACACATGATGCGAATGCAGTGCATATGCAGTACGTATTTTTTTTCAGTGCCCATGTTAACAGGTTAGAGCATTCAGACCGTACGTGGGTGCAGCATGGCAAAGCATTGCAGGAGCGGTGCAGAAGCAGCAGTGCAGCAATCGTTTCCGCACCAGTCTATTTTTGCTGTGCTGCACAAGCTTAATAAAAGTGATAGCGCATTGTTCGTGGTCAAAATGAACATGGATTGACACTAAAAATGGCAAAACGGTGCCACGATATGCAGAAAAGGACAGCAACAACCGCGATATGCAGTAAAGAACAGCGACAACCAACAATTTTGATTTTTCAGTGTTTTAATTCAATTTTCAAGAAATGTGACAACAACTGATTCAGTATTGGCATTTATATGTTTATTCATTTTGTGGACATTTTGTTTTACATCAGTTGTAAAGTTTACAAAGAAGGAAAGCTGTTTACAAAGTGAAGATGGTAATATGCACCAAATTCTCTCCTGCACTGGTTGACTGAGTGAACCCAAAGTCTGCATCTCATCCTTCTCCATAACCTTCTTAGCAACAGATACAGCGCGATAGCCTTTCTTCTGTCAACAACTCGCAATACACGCAAAACAAAGAGAATCACAATGCTGAAAAAGCCTTTTCAGTAACTTTAACAATGTTAGCATTTAAAATCAAAATAATGGCTAACTACTGACCCATTGTTGTATTTGTGGTATACAGAAGCCACAGGTTCAGTTGCGCACTGCAATCGCGTCGAAAGCACAATCAAGCGTGTGCTGCTTCCACTCCGCCTATGCACCGCATTTGCACTGCCTACGCACTGCTACACATCTAGTGTAAAACGGGCAGATGTGCTCCATTCGGTTCTGTCTTCCATGTGCTGAGTGTGTCATTTTTAAAGCGCTCCAGATTCACTTTAATTTCACTTTTGCATACTTCCAAGTATGTTTGACCAGTACATGTCAATATACAAAAACAAATAATTCACCCCATATCATTTATGTACAGCGGAGGAGCACATTATAGTGAGGAGTATATTGCTTAATTTATATATTTGTTTTCTGTGGGTGAAGAGGAAAAACAAGTAAAAGTAATTTACGAAATCCATGGTTATGACCATTTTTAAAAGCTAAGCTATATTAAACAAATGTCTCAATGTAATACTTTAATACTAAGTAATAATGTACTCAATGTAACACATTAAAACCAAAACATCCACTATGACACAAATCAACTACGCAGAGGATTAGATCCACTACGTCATCACACTACAATCTGCAGTGAGGACCCTCTCAAATGTTTAAGGATGGGTATGAAGAAAGGTGAAAGTTTAAAAATCTCTCTCTAAAAAATCCTATATTGATTGACCGCCATTCTGAATATTGGGACAGACCTGGAGCTAGTTAAAAAGCAAATCCAATCCCTTCAGAGTTATTACCCAGGTTTGTTTCAAGAAAACCATGATTGAAAGCATTTATTTAAATGAAAACTTTCTTTGAATTTGTTACATTTTAGTTTTTATTTGACAATATTTGAGATGGAACTTTATCGTCAGCCAGGCCTACAAAAGGTTCCTGCAGTGATGTGTATGGCCTCTAGTGGGCGACAGAACGCTGAATATAGCTCATCATCTGAAGGGAGAGATGACGAGGAAGAAGCTGTTAAAACACGAAGACCATCGGAGCCATTCAGCGATAAAACATGATTTGGTTAGCCTCAAAATTAATTTATACATCTTTCGTCCAACATTTATGTAGATAAGGTAAGGTATTTTTAACGAAATGCCAGCTTGATTACTTATCAATACACATACACAACGTCGTAGACATATGATAACATAGACATAGATGATTAAATATAGTTTTATCTTTACAGCTGAGATTTTCCTTTCTTTTGAAATTGTAATTGTATCATTTTTAAATAGTCAAGTAAGTTTTAATCACGTCAAGTCAGCAAATCTATTTAGTTTACTGCTTATCAATAGAAACCCCTAAAAGGCATAGTCTCCTAAATGAATATGGGATAAGTATAAGAGACTTTCTGACATTTTAATTAATTAGAAACCTATATTGGATGACAGTGGTGGCTACAGTACATCTACCAAGTTACCACAGTTTTATTGTAGTGACAATATGCATGGCTGAAACCCCTATAGACGTTTAATAGGAAATGTTACCACCAATATTCAGAATTGATGATCAAACGCAAGTTATTCAATGTCTGATTCTTAAACTTCTACATTTGTTTTCCCCTTAATCTTTAATATTTGGTTATATTCTTGAAAGTAACTGCAGTAGCTGTGGTATTTTCCCTATTAGGGATGCACCCATATGAACATTTTTGTCCGATACCGATTTTAACAAAACCCTATAGGCCGATAACGATACCAATATTTTGCCACTTAACATTTTGTTATCAGATCACTGTTTTACTTAGAAATTATTCTTTTAAAAAGTAGAATTTTTATTTTTATTTTTTTTACTGTTCTAACAAGAAACATTTTCCACTGAACATGGATTGAATCTGTTGAACACATGACAGGCAATGTTTTAAAGAGAGCAATAAAAGATGAATTGAAGATAAAAAGATACAAATAACTAAATATGATAACATGATGATTGATATGAAAAAAAAAAAGGTTATTTTGTTCTTCTAAAACAAACTAATATTTTACATTTATGTCCTGTATATGATTGAACATACAAATTCATACTATGCATATGCTCTAGGGTTGGGCATTATGTAAAAAATATTTTAACGATAATTGCCTTAAAAAATATTGTGATATCCGATTACATCATCAACCTCCCTGCAGAGCGTCAGTGAATTTAGACATTTCTAAATTCAAATTGCACTTAAAACGGAAAAAGCAATAAAATAACGAAGTGATCAAAAAATATTTTTTTCGATTAATACTTTTTGATTCCAACACATGAAACAGAAAAGCACAGAATCAACTTTTAACCCCCATTATTCCCAATCCCAACCCCACCCTAACCCCCAACAAAAATCCCTGTGGTCAAAGCCAAATCACACACACACACACACACACACACACACACACACAAAAAAAAAAAATATATATATATATATATATATATATATATATATATATATATATATATGTATATATATACAGATGCATCTCAATAAATTAGAATGTTGTGGAAAAGTTCATTTATTTAAGTAATTCAACTCAAATTGTGAAACTCGTGTATTAAATTCAATGCACACAGACTGAAGTAGTTTAAGTCTTTGGTTCTTTTAATTGTGATGATTTTGGCTCACATTTAACAAAAACCCACCAATTCACTATCTCAAAAAATTAGAATATGGTGACATGCCAATCAGCTAATCAACTCAAAACACCTGCAAAGCTTTCCTGAGCCTTCAAAATGGTCTCTCAGTTTGGTTCACTAGGCTACACAATCATGGGGAAGACTGCTGATCTGACAGTTGTCCAGAAGACAATCATTGACACCCTTCACAAGGAGGGTAAGCCACAAACATTCATTGCCAAAGAAGCTGGCTGTTCACAGAGTGCTGTATCCAAGCATGTTAACAGAAAGTTGAGTGGAAGGAAAAAGTGTGGAAGAAAAAGATGCACAACCAACCAAGAGAACCGCAGCCTTATGATTGTCAAGCAAAATCAATTCAAGAATTTGGGTGAACTTCACAAGGAATGGACTGAGGCTGGGGTCAAGGCATCAAGAGCCACCACACACAGACATGTCAAGGAATTTGGCTACAGTTGTCGTATTCCTCTTGTTAAGCCACTTCTGAACCACAGACAACGTCAGAGGCGTCTTACCTGGGCTAAGGAGAAGAAGAACTGGACTGTTGCCCAGTGGTCCAAAGTCCTCTTTTCAGATGAGAGCAAGTTTTGTATTTCATTTGGAAACCAAGGTCCTAGAGTCTGGAGGAAGGGTGGAGAAGCTCATAGCCCAAGTTGCTTGAAGTCCAGTGTTAAGTTTCCACAGTCTGTGATGATTTGAGGTTCAATGTCATCTGCTGGTGTTGGTCCATTGTGTTTTTTGAAAACCAAAGTCACTGCACCCGTTTACCAAGAAATTTTGGAGCACTTCATGCTTCCTTCTGCTGACCAGCTTTTTAAAGATGCTGATTTCATTTTCCAGTAGGATTTGGCACCTGCCCACACTGCCAAAAGCGCCAAAAGTTGGTTAAATGACCATGGTGTTGGTGTGCTTGACTGGCCAGTAAACTCACCAGACCTGAACCCCATAGAGAATCTATGGGGTATTGTCAAGAGGAAAATGAGAAACAAGAGACCAAAAAATGCAGATGAGCTGAAGGCCACTGTCAAAGAAACCTGGGCTTCCATACCACCTCAGCAGTGCCACAAACTGATCACCTCCATGCCACGCCGAACTGAGGCAGTAATTAAAGCAAAAGGAGCCCCTACCAAGTATTGAGTACATATACAGTAAATTAACATACATTCCAGAAGGCCAACAATTCACTAAAACATTTTTTTTATTGGTCTTATGATGTATTCTAATTTTTTGAGATAGTGAATTGGTGGGTTTTTGTTAAATGTGAGCCAAAATCATCACAATTAAAAGAACCAAAGACTTAAACTACTTCAGTCTGTGTGCATTGAATTTATTTAATACACGAGTTTCACAATTTGAGTTGAATTACTGAAATAAATGAACTTTTCCACAACATTCTAATTTATTGAGATGCACCTGTATATATATATATATATATATATAATCACACACATTCAAACTATAAATCCCTCTCCACTGCCCCTCCCCGAGAGCCCTCGAAAAAGGTCAGATATCTGCCTACTTCATATAAAAAACCCTCAGGTTGCCCAGCCTTCTATCTGACATCTCCACAAATGCTGCGACCCTGCCCATGTCCGTGCACCACTTCTGAAATGAGGGCACACCAGCCAACTTCCATCCCCTCAGAATGATCTGCCTACCGATTATGGCACTGGCTAGGACCCAATTTCTTATGTATTTATCCCCTATACTAATGACCACCCCATCGCCTAAAATACAGAGTCTGGGGCAAAATGAAATTTGAGTGCCCAATACGTCACACATAAAACTCTGAACCCTCAACCAGAATTCTTGGATCTTAACACACCACCAAAAAACATGAGTTATGTCCCCATCTTCTGATTGGCATCGCCAGCAGGTGGGTGTGCCTTTAAGACCAAGCCTATGCAATCTAGAGGGGATCCAATAGAATCGATGTAAAACTGCATCTCTAGATGCAGACTTGCCATTTTTTAGAATCCTAGCCCAAACTCCCTCCTCCAATACCAAGTTTAAATCTTTCTCCCATAATTTCTTGAAAGAAATTAAAGCTCCATCCCCCAGACTCTGAATTGGGGGGGGGGGGTTGGTGTATGCTACTCCCAAAAATATTACAAAGCAGGTGGTGCAGCTGTAAATACCTAAAGAATTGAGACCTGAGAATCCCAAAATGTTGAACCAAATTTTCAAAGGATCTCAACACTCCACTCTCATATAGGTCACCGAGAGTATTAATCTGCCTCACAGTCCAGTCTGTCCAGCAGAAAGGGGACTTTTTAATACACAACTTTGGGTTCAGCCATATTCTTGAAGCAACATTTAAATAAATGTCCGAATTAAACACTCTGGACACTTTTGCCCATACCGCATGCAAATGCGAGATAACGGGGTGTAACTTCTCCGGTTAGTTTGATAGAAAGGCTTTGCAATTGTAAAATAGGGGCAAGAACTTCCTGTTCAATACAAAACCAGTGAGGGGCTCTCTCAGGTGTAAGTGACCAATGAGCCAAATGTCTGAGGCCGAATGCATAATAATAAAACAAAATCTTGGGTAGGCCTAGTCCACCTTTGTCAGTCGGCCTATGCAATTTACTGAAATGTAATCTGGGATGTTTACCATTCCAAATGAAGGACTTTGCTATGCTGTCAAATTGTTTGAAATAAGGGAGAGATTGTAGCAGGTAGTTGAATTTTGGAATATAATTCATTTTAATAATATTAACCTTCCCAATCATAGATAAATGTAATGAAGCCCAACTACCCACATTGCTCGAAAACCTTTTTATTAAAGGGTTAAAATTAACTCTAACTGTTTGGGTCACTGGAAGGCGCCCGGCTGAAAAGCCAGTATGCTGTCAGAGCCAAAGCTTCGGATTTAGACCAATTAACTCTGTATCCTGAGAACTTAGAAAAGGAATTAATGATTCTGTAGGGTCATTGACGAATAATAAAATATCATCTGCGTAAAGCAAAAGCTTATGCGGCACACCTCCCGCTACCACGCCTGGAAAATCATCCTCCTCTCATCGCGGCTGCTAATGGTTCCAGGGCAAGACAGAAAAATAATGGGGAAAGAGGGCAACCCTGCCGGGTGCCCCTATCCAGAGTAAAATAATCTGAAATTAATCCATTCATTTGTACCACCGCTGCTGGGTGTCTGTAAAGTAATTCAACCAATAAAAGTATTCCCGAACCCGTACATTTCCAAAGTCTTAAAATGATGATCCCATTCTATCATATCAAACGCCTTTTCAGCATCAAGTGAGATGGCAGCGACCAGAGTCTGCTCATTCACCACTGACCACATGATATGAATGAAACGCCTAATGTTATCAGAAGAGCTACGGCCCCGAAAAACTGTATTGAGTATTAATATTGTATTAATATGTATTAGAGATGTCATAATCGGTTAGTCAAAATGTTTTACAATATTTTGACGTCTAGCTGGATCAGGGAAATTGGATGGTAACTCTTACACTCATTTGGATCTTTGTCCTTTTTAAGAATCAGACTGAACCGGGCTTGTGTCATGGTTGGCGGAAGCTTTCCATTCTTTATGATTCCGTATAAACTTCTAGCAAAAGTGGAACAAATTCTGTAGCATAAGATCTAAAAAATTCAGCGGCAAAGTCATCTGAGAATTTTTTAGCTCAGCTGTCAGTTTAGGAAGTTCTAATGGTTCCACAAAGTTTCTAATATTCTCATCAGTAGACAAAGACATGGAACTGTAGAGATCAAGATAAAATTCTTTAAAAGCATTATTAACATCAATGGCTGAGGTAAATATTTCACCACCAGCAGATTTCACTGAGGGAATGGTAGAAAAAGACTCCCTCTGTTTTATATATCTAGCCAGAAGTTTTCCTGCCTTGTCCCCTGACTCAAAGTATGACTGTCTTGCCCTGAATAGCCAAAACTCCACCTTCTGTGACAAAATAGTATTATATCTGTATTTCAATCGGGTCAGTTCTCTGAGGCCATTAGATGACATTCAGCACTTCAGCTCTGCCTCGTCACTTTTAATATTCCCTTCCAATTCCACAAGTTCTTGTGCTTTGGATTTTTTGGTGAATGAGGCATACTGTATGATCCGGCCCCTAAGAACCGCCTTAAGTGCCTCCCAAGCCACGCCCACAGAGGATACTGAGGACCAGTTGGTCCCATATAAACATTGATTTCAGCCTTTAACATTTGTTGGAATTCAGGATTTTGCAAAAGGGGTACATTAAAATGCCAATTACATGATTTCCTTTTCTCCATATGTGGCTTAGATATATATATATATATATATATATATATATATATATATATATATATATATATATATATATATAATGTATATAAAAATCTATTCTGAAGTAAATCTTATGGATTGATGAAAAAAAATTTATTGTCCCTACCAGATGGGTTCAAAAGTCTCCAAATATCTGTAAGCCCAAGATTTTTACACATCCTGTGAAGCGTCAGTGTTGCTTTAGGGGGCTTGCACACTTTTGCTTCACTATGATCAAGGACTGAGTCCATCAAAAGATTAAAGGCTCCTCCCAATATTATATCACGAGGGGTGCCAGCAGCTTGCAACATCCCTTCAAGATCTATAAAAAAGCCCTGATCATCAATGTTAGGTGTGTAAATATTAGCCAAAATAAGACTTTGCCCCTGAATTTCTGCTAAAACAATAATGACTCTTCCTAATTTATCTTTAATCTGTCTGAGACATTTGAATTGTATATGTTTACTTATCAATGTAATGACTCCCCTGCTTTTACTTGAGCCAGCACTAAAGAAAAAATGTCCACCCCATATCTTCCCAAATTTTCCACCTTCCTGCGGGGAAAAATGCGTTTCTTGAAGAAACACTATATCAAATTTCTTACATTTAAGAAAATAAATAACCTTCCTTTTTATGGGGTGCCCCAACCCATTCACATTCCACATGGAGAGAGACAATCCACTCATATTAACATCTGACATTTTGACGTATTAGAAAAAATAGATTGTGTGACAAAAATAAAATTATAAAGACCACATTCCAACATTAGTGCAACAGTCAGACCCCGAAACTCCCCCAGAACAAAACAAATAGAAAAAAATGGGCGCATTAACCTCGCGCATGACAGCGCCAATTGCCATCCATCCTTCTAAACTCAAACAGTCCATGTACGCCTACGAGAGTCCCTGTGACAACTTTGCCATCGGATTGCTCAAGTCTGGTGCTTCTATACAAATTCTGTGAGACAGAATTACATAACAGAAAATAATCTATAAAACAAACTCCAGCCAATAGGCAGAATAAACACAAAGAACGTGAAGATTCATTCACAAAATTGTATCGAAGGTGTGTTCCTCCACAAAACAAACTCCAGCCGCTAGTGGAACCAGAACACACACACATACACAAAAAAAAAATCCATTCAGATTCCTCGGACAGTCAAGCGAATGTTCAGTGAGCCGGCTGTTCATGAGTCAAGCAGATGACCTAATCCTTCCAAAGTCCTACAAAAAATACTCCACAAAACAAAAACTCCAGCCAATAGGAGGCATAAACACAAAAAACGAGCAGACTCATCCACAACTGTCCCGAAGGAGTGTTACTCCACAAAACAAACTCCAGCTGCCAGGCGGAACCAGCACAAAAAGAAACAAGATGGCACCCAGCTTCCTCAGACAGTCAAGAATATGTACAGCGAGATGAGCTCACTTGGGGGGCCACATAAAAATCACCAAATGGCTAGCTCGCCCCATTGACTCTATGAAAGACAATGCTTGCTGGGGACATGTAAATACTTTGTGGCCATCCTTAGTAGCTATTCTCAGTTTGTCCGGAAACAGCAGTGCAAAAGCGATCTTCCATTGATGTAAGAGTTTCTTGCATTCCTTGAATCGATCACATTACTCTCTTGTCAAATTCGCAAAGTCTGGGAACAAGAAAATGCTGTGATTCTTCCAAATAAGCTTTCCATTGCTCCTCGCCTCGCGCAGCACGAGATCTTTATCAGATGATCTCAGGAATTTGGCCAGAATTGATCGGGGCCTGTCTCCGTCAGCCGATCTCCGAGCTGGGACTCTGTGAGCTTGCTCGATTTCCAGCTTGTGGCCTGTTATGTCGAGCAGACTCGGGAAGAGCTCGTCCATGAATTTCACCATATCTCGGTCTTCCTCATGCTCAGGAATTCCAACAATTCAGACGTTGTTTCACCAGCTATGATTCTCCAAATCCTCCAGTTTTTCCCAAATGCGTTCCAAGTCTATCTTGGTCGCTAGCGGATTAGCAGCTAATTCCCTCTCCGATGACTCCAGATAATCGATCCGTCTCTTGACGTCCCCGATTCTTGTAACCAACTCAGAGAATTTCGTTTCCATCGCCGTAATTGATCGATGTATTACAGCAAGATCCTCTAAGTCAGCAACAACTTTCTTCAGCATCACAGACATGCTCGCCAGTTGGCGTTGAATTTCTCCCACCACACCGTCAGTACCTGATCTGCAGCCCTGTCAGAGGTATCTGCTTGAGTGTCTTTTAATATCTCCAGAGTCCGAGGATTTTGAAGTCTTTGCTATGTTAACTTCAAAGCACAGATATGTGGCAGGGTGTATTGAATCTCACCAGTTTATGACACATAAATAACCAAAAATGCACAGAGCTCGGTGTTTACACGTCCGCTCCTCGAATGGCGTCACGTGGAACACACATTACTTTATGATTTAATCACTTTTGTCTTTGTATCTTTAATACAAATATATATATATATTACTGAACCTGCAGTCACAATGCATGCTGACCGCTAGGAAATACATTGAACTAAGCTCACAGCACCTCCCGAGATGATCGGAGATACAGTTGAAGTCAGAAGTTTACATACACCTATTATTCCTTTCATCACATTCCCAGTGGATCAGAAGTTTACATACACTTTGTTGGTATTTGGTAGCATTGCCTTTAAATTGTTTAACATGGGTCAGATGTTTTTGGTAGGCATCCACAAGCTTCTCACAATAAGTTGCTGGAATTTTGGCCCCTTCCTCCAGACAGAACTGGTGTAACTGAATCAGGTTTGTAGGCCTCCTTGCTCACACACGCTTTTTCAGTTCTGCCCACAAAACTCGGATTGAGGTCAGGGCTTTATGATGGCCACTCCAATACCTTGATTTTGTTGTCTTTAAGCCATTTTGCCACAACTTTGTAGGTATGCTTGGGGTCATTGTCCATTTGGAAGACCCATTTGCAACCAAGCTTTAACTTCCTGGCTGATGTCTTGAGATGTTTCTTCAATATATCCACATAATTTTCCTTCCTCATGATGCCATCTATTTTGTGAAGTGCACCAGTCCCTCCTGCAGCAAAGTACCCCCACAACATGATGCTGCCACCCACATGCTTCATGGTTGGGATGGTGTTGTTCAGCTTGCAAGCCTCACCCTTTTTCCTCCAAATATAACGATGGTCATTATGGCCAAACAGTTCAATATTTGTTTCATCAGACCAGAGGACATTTCTCCAAAAAGTAAGATCTTCGTCCCCATGTGCACTTGCACACTGTAGTCTGGCTTTTTTATGGCAGTTTTGGAGCAGTGGCTTCTTAATTGCTGAGCAGCCTTTCAGGTTATGTCATAGGACTCATTTTACTGTGGATATAGATACTTGTCTACCTGTTTCCTCAAGCTTCTTCACAAAGTCCTTTGCTGTTGTTCTGGGATTGATTTTCACTTTTCGCACCAATCTACATTCATCTCCAGGAGACGGAATGCATCTCCTTCTTGAGCGGTATGATGGCTGCATGGTCCCATTGTGTTTATACTTGCGTAATATTGTTTGTACAGATGAACGTGATACATTCAGGCATTTGAAAATTGCTTCCAAGGATGAACCAGACTTGTGGAGGGCCACAATTTTTTTTCTGAGGTCTTGGCTAATTTCTTTTGATTTTTCCATGATGTCAAGCAAAGAAACACTGAGTTTGAAGCCTTAAAATACATTCACAGGTACATCTCTAATTGACTCCAATCAGCCAATCAGAAGCTAATTGGCTAATTTCCTAAAGGCTTGACATCATATTCTGGAATGTCCCAAGCTGCTTAAAGACACAGTTAACTTAGTGTATGTAATCTTTTGACCCACTGGAATTGTGATATAGTCAATTAAAAGTGAAACAATGAGTCTGTAAACATTTGTTGGAAAAATTACTCATGTCATTCACAAAGTAGATGTCCTAAACGACTTGCCAAAACTATAGTTTGCTAATATGAAATCTGTGGAGTGGTTAAAAAATTAGGTTTAATGACTTCAAACTAATTGTATGTAAACTTCTGACTTCAACTGTAATTTGCAGCGTTCTCATAGCTGACTTTATTCTTGCAAACAGTTTTCAGATGAATGAAACAGAGAAAAAAAAAGAGTGAAAACTCTTTACATGTGCTTGTTCCACATGACAGGCTCGTGCTGCATGCCTCTGAACAAACAGCGAATCAGACACGGGCATTGCCGCCTGTTGTGGATAGATGAGCAAAATTACCCACGCATAAAATACATTTGGATGAGGAGTTTGCGAACTGGATTCAGCCTCATCGCATTTGGTGGGTGGCAGGTGCTAGTTTAACACCCTGGCCACTGTTTAATATATTTGGCGACTTCCCAGATCCATGGTTTTGCCATTTCCTGATATTGTCGATCGGCATCGAGATCTTTGTAAGATATCGTTGATATCCGATGACATCGTCTTATCGACCAGCCTTAGCTTGCGTACACAATGCTGAAAGCAGACTATTTTTTAAAACGCAACATTTTAAAGTTTAGTCATAATGCGTTTTCAATTTTATTTCAAACAATCATGCAGCATTAATGGATATCATACCGACGTCTCGGAAGTCAAAGTCTACGGGTTTCAAGCATTTAGATGGTTTCCCTCATTATGTAGCCTACAGGTAATTGTGCCGCTTTCACAACTGTCACGTCTGTAACACTGGGTTTTCCTCATTAATGTGAGAATGAGAAAGAATAAAAATAAATATTAGATGTTCTTGGGAGTGCCATCCCTTCTAAATATTTTGACTTATTTCTGGACTGTCCATTTGAATTCACAGAGTTTTTACAAAGTGTGTTACTAATTAATTATAAATAAACCATCTGTTTTTCATATCTGCATTTCATGCTTTAACTGATATGCAGATGGTTTTAATTTGGTCAATAATTGGCCGATACATCAGTGCATCCCTAGATACTATGGTTGCCCTGGTATTTATTTATTTATTTGTTATAAGAGTAGTGAATTTGACTGTACGCATTTGCCTTTACAGGAGCATGTAAACCTCTGCCATGTCTCAACCTGAGCATCTAAACACAAGCCCTTGGGGGTTGTCTGAGTTTTTGGTTCAGAGGAGGCTGGTTTGTTTTGGGGCATTCTTGGTCTGGATGGTCCTCTTCCACTTACTGGTCAATGTATGGCTTCTCTGTGTCTTCACAAGCCTCTTAGTGGTCTTAGGTGGATGGCTCGGCTCTCAGGCTGTACTGGACTCTGAAAATGTCATTCATCTGGAGCGGTTTGTAAAACTGGAAGAGATCCTGTCTAGCGCTGAGAGTGAGCAACAACTGGAAGATGAAATCCAGAAGACAGTCGGCAAGATTGTCCGAGACTTTGTCTCCTCTTGGTACAGCACAGTGTCCAGAGAACAAGAGTTTGAGGATGAGGTGCACAATGCTATGATCTCCATGGCGATGGAGCTGAAGGGTCGGGCGGAAAGAGTAGATAGGAAAGTTTTAATGCAGAAGGTGTTGGATCTCTCTGGATGCCACCTTCAGTGCTACTTGAGTGCCAAGGAAGTCGTGGATGAAAAAGAAGCTGGGTCAGATGGTGATGGTTGTAGCAGGCTCTGGGAGGCCTACAGCAAATTCTGCATACCTCATCCTGCTCTTCAGAGCTCTGCTGTTGAGGTGAATTACACAAGGGCCATTGTGGATCTCCTTTTGCATGTTCTTGTACCTCCTCCACATTTAGAAACCAGAACAGGTCGATTTGTGGTGGGTGAACTTATAACATGCAATGTCATTCTGCCTTTAATTACAAAACTGTCCGACCCAGACTGGTTAAACATGTTGATTGTAAGTGTCTTTACTAAAGCCAATGAACCAACCCCAGAACCAGAGTCAGTTGAAATTCAGCCTCCACTAAAAGTTGTGTTTAATCAAGAAGACGCAGCGCAAGACCTTGAGATTCCTTGTGTTTTGAGTTTGAAAGTCACTCCTGAGATCCCTACAGTAACAGAGGCTCCAACACCAGAATTGGCAGCTTATGATATCATCGACTCTACTGAACTTTTTTCACCGCACACTCTGGAAGATGATGAACCACGGCCAACCAAAACATTTCCATCGGTTTTCGGCCCAGGGGATTTCCTCAGACTCGGCAAGCCCAATCCGTTTTATCAAGAAACAGACTCTGATTTAGAGTCTCCTTTGACAGACTTTAAAAGGGGTTCTACAGAATCACTGGTTCTGATTGGCACAGAGGAGACACTTTCAGAAAGACTCACCGAATGCACCACTCCGATAGATGGTGTCTTGGACCTTGAAGATGAACTTCCAACATACACCAATACGATAGAGAAGGCGTGCCCCAAGGTTCTGATCTCAGAACAACAAGAGTTGTCATTACTTTTCACTGGTGTGACAGAGGAAGAGTCATCAAGCTTTTGCACTCTCCAGCCATTGGACAAGACTAACTCGAGTGCAGATAAAGGGAGGACTAGTGCAGATCAGTCTTGCATGGTGAAGCCCTGTGAGCTGGCTTTGACTGCACCCCTGCAGGCCTCCTCACCAGCTGCGGGGACGCCATCCCTGATGCCTTTCACCTTTGAGCCCCTCAGTAGTCCAGAGGGTCCAGTCATTATCCAGAATCTTCGAATCACCGGCACCATCACTGCCAAGGAACACAGAGGCACGGGCTCGCATCCCTACACCCTCTACACTGTAAAGGTGAATTGTCTCTCTGTTTTTGACCAGACAATAATCCACATATAGTTATTTAGTTAATCTGGCTGCCAAAAGTATTTGGACACTTAATGAATGAATATCATGAGCGATCAACTGCTATTGTTTTTTATTGACAATATGATATTGATTATTTTTGTGTTTAAGTGTACGATAACCGATATGCATAATCGATTTTTCATTCTTGTTTTATATCTACATTTAGGCACAAATAATAACTTAATAAATTTGTCACTAACCTCTGAAAGTGAACTGCTTTACAAAACTACTGGTAATATTGTACACAGTTATATTGTGTCTACAAAGAATTAATTAAACTCCTTTTAGGTGCAATATACACTTGTGCAAAGCCTCTCACTTAATTAAGATTTAAAATTTAGGGACCTGGGTAGCTCACCGAGTAAAGACGCTGACTACCACCCCTGGAGTCGCGAGTTCGAATCCAGGGTGTGCTGAGTGACTCCAGCCAGGTCTCCTAAGCAACCAAATTGGCCCGGTTACTAGGGCGGGTAGAGTCACATGGGGTAATCTCCTTGTGGTTGCTATAATGTGGTTCGCTCTCTGTGGGGCGCGTGGTGAGTTGTGCATGGATGCTGCAGAGAATAGCATGAAGCCTCCACACGCGCTATGTCTCTGCGGTAATGCACTCAACAAGCCACATGATAAGATGCGCGGATTGACGGTCTCGGACGCGGAGGCAACTTAGATTTGTCCTCCGCCACCTAGATTGAGGCGAGCCACCACGAGGACTTAGAGCGCATTTGGTATTGGGCATTCCAAATTGGGGAGAAGAATTGGAGGAAAAAAAAAAAAATTTAAGAGTCTTTTGTTTCTAAATTTATTTGGGAAAACCGATATTAAAAAACAAAGAAAAGTGTCAATATCAGGGACTTAACCAAATGTTTTTCATTTCGGTTTGTTCTGAGCAAAAGCTGTATTTTTTTTTTGTTCCGGTTCAGAAGTAATGTTTTATCAAAAGCGTGTGTTTATCGTCACAAGTTTATTCTTTATTATATACAGGTGCATCTCAATAAATTAGAATGTCGTGGAAAAGTTCATTTATTTCAGTAATTCAACTCAAATTGTGAAACTCGTGTATTAAATAAATTCAATGCACACAGAATGAAGTAGTTTAAGTCTTTGGTTCTTTTAATTGTGATGATTTTGGCTCACATTTAAAAAAAACCCACCAATTCACTCTCTCAACAAATTAGAATACATCATAAGACCAATAAAAAAAACATTTTTAGTGAATTGTTGGCCTTCTGGAAAGTATGTTCATTTACTGTATATGTACTCAATACTTGTTAGGGGCTCCTTTTGCTTTAATTACTGCCTCAATTCGGCGTGGCATGGAGATGATCAGTTTGTGGCACTGCTGAGATGGTATGAAAGCCCAGGTTTCTTTGACAGTGGCCTTCAGCTCATCTGCATTTTTTGGTCTCTTGTTTCTCATTTTCCTCTTGACAATACCCCATAGATTCTCTATGGGGTTCAGGTCTGGTGAGTTTGCTGGCCAGTCAAGCACACCAACACCATGGTCATTTAACCAACTTTTGGTGCTTTTGGCAGTGTGGGCAGGTGCCAAATCCTGCTGGAAAATGAAATCAGCATCTTTAAAAAGCTGGTCAGCAGAAGGAAGCATGAAGTGCTCCAAAATTTCTTGGTCAACGGGTGCAGTGACTTTGGTTTTCAAAAAACACAATGGACCAACACCAGCAGATGACATTGCACCCCAAATCATCACAGACTGTGGAAACTTAACACTGGACTTCAAGCAACTTGGGCTATGAGCTTCTCCACCCTTCCTCCAGACTCTAGGACCTTGGTTTCCAAATGAAATACAAAACTTGCTCTCATCTGAAAAGAGGACTTTGGACCACTTGGCAACAGTCCAGTTCTTCTTCTCCTTAGCCCAGGTAAGACGCCTCTGACGTTGTCTGTGTTTCAGGAGTGGCTTAACAAGAGGAATACGACAACTGTAGCCAATTTCCTTGACACGTCTGTGTGTGGTGGCTCTTGATGCCTTGACCCCAGCCTCAGTCCATTCCTTGTGAAATTCACCCAAATTCTTGAATTGATTTTGCTTGACAATCATAAGGCTGCGGTTCTCTTGGTTGGTTGTGCATCTTTTTCTTCCACACTTTTTCCTTCCACTCAACTTTCTGTTAACATGCTTGGATACAACACTCTGTGAACAGCCAGCTTCTTTGGCAATGAATGTTTGTGGCTTACCCTCCTTGTGAAGGGTGTCAATGATTGTCTTCTGGACAACTGTCAGATCAGCAGTCTTCCCCATGATTGTGTAGCCTAGTGAACCAAACTGAGAGACCATTTTGAAGGCTCAGGAAAGCTTTGCAGGTGTTTTGAGTTGATTAGCTGATTGGCATGTCACCATATTCTAATTTTTTGAGATAGTGAATTGGTGGGTTTTTGTTAAATGTGAGCCAAAATCATCACAATTAAAAGAACCAAAGACTTAACTACTTCAGTCTGTGTGCATTGAATTTATTTAATACACGAGTTTCACAATTTGAGTTCAATTACTGAAATAAATGAACTTTTCCACGACATTCTAATTTATTGAGATGCACCTGTATATATGTGAACGAAAAGGTTATTTCAAGCTTAATCAATATTACAAGTGCTTCAGTATTATAATGAGCGGACCTGCAAGTCTCCATGCAGAGATCTCTTACTGGTGTAATCTGACACCGCTCAGCAGCAGCAGCAGAGAAAGACTCGCTTGCTTTAATATGTCTGCATTTTGCGATCATATTAGATAGATGTTCTTGTTCACTGTTCAACACAAGTTTCTAAACTTATATAATAATTGTTACCAGTATTATTGCTGTGTGGTTGCTTAGCGTATGTACAAATATTTATCATGTTTATTTCTTTTTTCTCACAGAAACCATACTTACACCATACATTCCCGCATCTTATGATACTTTCTTCACAATAAATATTTTGGACTGTACTCTGGAGTAGCTGCCAATCTTTCTAACTGAGGAATTAGGCCAGTTGGTGTACAACCAGTCACTTAACGCACAAAACATCCCATAAGTTCCAGAAATGTACTGTGATAAACCCTTTGGCATTTGATTACTTGAAAAAATTAACAGAACAAAAAATAACCAGTTATAACTGGTTACCTTCAGTTAAAAATAGCGTTTTCACTCCAGAACAATTGAAAATGACTTTGTTCTGGTTTTTGGTTACGTTCTGCAAATTTTTTTGTTCATTTTCATTTTCATTCCTTGAACCGTTTTTAGTCCCTGGTAAATATCGGTTAAAAATTTGGTCAAACCAATAATCGTCTGTCTCTAAATATCCTTGTGGTAAATTAACTCTAAAATGGTCTAGAATCATTTGTTTACAGATCCCACGTGGTCTGATATTTTGTTATCTAATGCAGCGACATTCATTTTCAAATGTGGCTTAAATGTCCAAATACTTTTTGGGGCCGCTGTATTAATAGAATTACTTCTCTCAGTGAATTATATTTTACAGCTGTATAAATGGATGGATGATGATGGATTTGTTTGATGTACAGTATGAGACAGCTGTGGACACTGAGAATCTAGAGACTTTGCAGCCATTGGCCTATCACACTGTCAACCGACGATACAGTGAATTCCTCAACCTTCAGACCCGTTTGGAAGAGAAACCAGAATTACGCAAAATTCTGAAAAGTGAGCAGAGCAGATTATAACTAACAGTGCCAAAGCTTTGTAAAACAATGTTTTTATGGGTTCTCTTGTGCTGTTAAATGTAGATGTGAAAGGACCAAAGAAAATCTTTCCTGAGCTTCCATTTGGAAACATGGACAGTGACAAAGTCGAGGCCAGGAAAGGACTGTTGGAAACATTCCTTAGAGTAAGTTCTTTTTAATTTCTTTGTTAATATAATTAAATCACATTAACTTTCACATCATTACACAGTTCGGGCTTTAAATCAGATTGGATACTATAGATAGTGTTGACCTCCATCATCCAGTGTTTCCTGTGACATTGCTGAATCTACAGTACAATGGCAAAAGAAATTATATTTTAGCTGAGTTTTGAGCTTGTAGTATTTTTCCCTCAACATATTCAAATAAATAAATAAGAAGCACTTCTCAGTATACTATAGACTATTGGCTGCACGCAACAACAAACGTACAGAACGACCGAATTGTGATCAAATGAGCCAGTTCTTTTTAATGAATCGATCAGATTGACTGACAAATTAGTTATTGGTATTTATTGGTATGAATAATGATTTGCTCACTGGCAGTCATGTATGATGGGAATTTCCCAAAAAAACATTTGATTTGTATTTGTGAAACTTAAATCAGTGTAATTACAAAAAAAGGATTTTCTTTCTCTTTAGTACAGTTGGCCCTCACCATCATCTCATACACCTTTTTTTTTACAGCAACTTTGTGCCATTCCTGAAACTGCCAACAGTGAAGAAATGCAAGAATTTCTTGCTCTGAACACTGATGCGAGAATTGCCTTTGTCAAGAAACCTTTCATTGTTTCACGCATAGATAAGGTACTTTTAAAAAAAAATGCTCATAGTATTTTTTCTTGATTGAAACACTTTGATTTAAAGTGCCGTCACTCTTAACGGATTGCTATATATGACCGGGTAGATTGTGGTGAACGCTATTGTGGACACATTGAAGACGGCTTTCCCTCGCTCAGAGCCACAGAGCCCTACTGATGACATAGACGCAGAGCCTGATGGGAAATTCTCCACGGACAAAAAATCAAAGTATGGCAAGAGAGTGCTCGTTGTTTTATTTGTTTCTGAATGCTGGTAGCTGCAAAAATGTTCCTGCATAAGTAAGTCTTCCAGATTTCTTGCATCACTGACTCTTCTTTCTGGTTCATTTTTCTAGGTCTAGAATGAGGTTCTCTAGTAAAAGTGCACCTGCTATTAATGTGTCTGAAATGAGACCCAAAGTGGTTTACTGCTTTGATGAAAGCAACACTGTAAGTAGCAATCGTCATTTCCTGAGGCTTTTTCAATGCAAGTTGTTTGACGGGGCTTATGCTTACACCAGTAGTCCAAATAATTGATAATTTAATTATTCTTTCAGCTACCAAGTGGAGTGTAGTACATTCAAATTTGTTTCACACATTTTGACATGTTTGATTATCCCCTCAAAGTCAGCCTTCTGATTAGCAACCCTTTTTTTTTTTTTTTTTCAGGTTTTTAATGGCTTCTCATTGAAAGAGTTTGAGAGCTTCATCTCAGAGAAGGAGTGTTTTGAGGGTAAAGCTCCAAGCTTTGATGCTGATGGAGACAGAAGCGGGTCACACGGACACAAATGGAATACGAAACCCTGCACATGTGCCAGAGCGAAGCAACAAAATGCACCTATTCTCAGTGACACTGGTAAGGACTCTTGCTTAGACTGTAAGGGTTAAACAGTTTTTAGGTCAAAATCAATTTTGGCAAATGGCACTACACACATTTTATCACAGTAATCCCAATGTGAATGCTCATCAAAAGTTTGGACAACACTAAGAATTGTGTTGTAATGTTGAAGATGGGATTTAGGGATTTGTTGTGGAAGGGTCCTTGATCCCACACCCATCCTCTGTGCTTGCTTGATTCATAAATAATGACATCAGACATTTTTGGAAACATTGATTTATTTTTATTTGTTGGTAGAAACAGGATTTTTATTTTATTTATTTTTTTGCAAAATTTGCAGATTTTTCAGGATACCTTGAAAAAATGCTGACCACTTTTGCCTTTTTTTTATTTATTTTTTTTACTTTACAACTAATCAATGTTGTTATTTTTTGAAAATTCATAACCAATCTCTGACAAAATTCTACACCTTTAGGTCTCAGTGGTTCCTTAAAGAGATCACCCAAAAATGCAGAACACAAACAAATATTTTTAGAAGAATATCTCAGCTCTGTTTGTCTATTCAATGCAAGTGAGTAGTGGCCAGAACTTTGAAGCTCCAAAAAGGACATAAAGCAGCATAAAATAATCTATATGACTCCAGTGGTTAAAGCCATGTCTTCAGAAGTCATATTATATGTGTGGGTGAGAAACAGTTCAATATTTAAGTCCTTTTTTATTATAAATTCTCCTCCCCGCACAGTAGGTGGCGATATGCAGGAAGAATGCAAATTGCCAAAAACAAAAGAAGAATGTGAATGTGAATGAGATCTACACACCTTGCCATGCTAGTGCATTTGGAGTCAGTCACCTCAGGAACAAATTCATTGTATTAAAGCACAGAAGGATGATTGTTAATAATGTAAAAGTACAAGTTTTTTTACATGGGTCATTTATAATATTAATATCAGTATGGATCTCAGCAGGGCCCTGTATTAACATATGTGCAGTAACACATAAACACCGTATTAATACATTCTTATCCTTCTTTAGGGTAATAACAGTAAATACTGCTGATTTTAGTGATTATGACCCTTGGTTGTTAACCATAATGCCCAAATACCATTGTAAAGCAGTCAAATAGTTCTATGATATCTATAAAATAACTCTAGAGGGCAGCAAAGTACTTTCATAATACTGCTTAGTGTCTTGTGCATCTGGAGAAAAACCATCTCTCATAGCGATGGTCAAGAAAAATAAACTCAAGGCCATCTAAGGTTCCATATTATAAAACTTGTCAGTTATTGGATCTTTATATATTCATATTTTAGGTGTGCTTATTCACTTCAGCATGCATACAATATGTGCACTTGTTCACCAATCTGAATGGGAGCCAAAATAATTATATAAACATGTATTCAAAGATTGTGACCACTGTCTCTCATAGTGTTTTCCAGCTATGACTCATCCTCTGAGTTGTATTGTGTACCTGTGTGTTTGTGTACAGCCAGTGAGACGGCTCTGTCTGACCTGGCCTTGAAAATCCTATGTCTACTCATGAAGAATCAGTGGAGCTGGCTGTGCACAGAAAACATTCAGAAGACCATCAGACTGCTTTTTGGAACCTTCATAGAAAGGTGCGTAAACCACAACCCAAAGATAAGTTATCCTGATTAACAATAATTCATAAAAATACAAAGAGTTCATGCCGAATAATAATTTTTAAACGCTTTTCAAAATTCCAAATTCTATATGACAGTAAAGCACGACAGTTTAAGACTCATGAATAATATGTATTTTATTAGTGTCTTATAAAAGAAATCATCTTCAATATAGTTATTTCATTTTGCACAAAAGTTTTAATAAGTATACACTGCCATTCTTAACTGAAGCTACAGTAACTGCAGTGAAGTGATTGGATTGGCTTGGATATTGGAAAAAACATCGTGACGGAAAATAAAATGTCATACATTTTTTCACTCCCAAAACATAATGATAGCACACTCTGTCAAGTCATTTAAATCATACATAGATTTGTATAACTTTCCTTTAGATTTTTGTATAAACTTTTTGTATAATTTTTGTACATTTTCCATTTGCTTATGTATTTGTTTGCCAGTGCCCTTAAAATGGACTTTAAAGGTGCAGTAAAGCTGTTTTAAATGTCCTGACTCTCTGTGGTCATTAAAAATCCCTGGGCATTTCTCGTAAAGAATAGAGGTGTAACCCTGGTGTCCTGGCCAAATTCCCCCATTGGCCCTCATCAGTCATGGCCTCCTAAAAATCCCCCTCCATGAATTGGCTCTATCACTCTACTCTCTCCTCTCCATCAACAACTGGTGTGTAGTGAGCGTACTGGTGCACTATGGATGCCGTTGCATCATCCAGATGGATGCTGCACACTGGTGGTGGTTGAGGAGATTCCCCTTTTCACTGTGTAAATCTCTTTGAGTGTATTGTCAGAAAAGTGCTTTATAAATGTAATGTTCATTCATTAAATTTTTTGCTAACTAAAACATTTTACACAAAGACAAGAATAGCATTTTTTAGAAACATGTTGAAAATGATGTAGACTCACATGAGATGAAGAAACCTAATAAAAGCTGTTTAATTTTACATGGAGTGGGACGCCCCCCTCATGGGCTCTGCCATGTTGACAGCACATGACAGTGTGTCATGCAATTGACTTGAGTTACTGCAACTAATAATGACAACAATAATAACATGTATACTTTATATAACGCTTACAGCAAATGCTAAAAACATAAGTACATGTAAACAAAACAAGCAAACCAAACAATATAACAAACCCAATATACTAACTACAAACAACAACGGAGCACGAGTCAACAGTATGGTCCAGAGTTACGAAATGGTATTAATAAACAGGAGTGTGATCTACCAGACAGTCCAAATCTAATGAGTGCAAGAGGAGAGATAAATGTCCAAACGAGGTCCCTGTTGGAGTCATGAACAAACCACTACGTCCTGCAGCTCTCAAGGCACCATTAACGGATAAACAGTCCGACATCAAAGGCCAATCGTGAGCTCAAGGCGGTGTTTAGCCAACAAAGAGCTCACAAGTCACAGTCCAGCTTGCAACAACATACAAAAATTATTTTGTATAAAATCCAAGAATGTCCATTTTAGGGATGTGTGTAGTATGAGACTGAGAAAACGCATACTGAAAGTAACAAAACGGAAGATTGACAAACATATTCGGTGTTAAGCATTTAGTAAACAAACTTTCAGTATCCAGGACGATGGGTGTCAGTATAGAGTCCAAAACCACAAGTACTACTGGGGTCGATGGGACGAGTAAGAGCCAGCTAAAATCTAACTGAGTGCACCTTTAAAGTCAGCTTAGGTTCATGAATCTAAACCAGATTCAGATTTTCGATTTTGCAGCTCCTTGGATAAGACCTCAAAGTTAAATCAGTTATACAGAGTTTCTAGAAAGTTTTTTTAAATACACTTTTCACCTTTCAACAGTGTGTAATTTCTGCACCACTAGCATCACCAAACAAATGGCAAAAATAAGGATTGTTTTCAAACAGTTTTTACGAACACTACTTTTTGGCAGATAATGCAAATGTATAAAGGCTGGTTGTGTGCAGCATTTCTACACTCTAGGCCTTTTCCACATTCTTGATCCTGGCTAGTCAAATAAGAGTAGCTTATTCACAAAGGTACCACTCCAATTTATATATCACAGGTAATTATCAGATGCATTGATTCAATATAAATAGGTAAAAAATGAAATGGAATCCACACACCCATTCACAAATGGGACAGGGTCTGACACTGTCTCTGTGTGGGTTATATTATGGTAGGCCACCATAATAGGTTCAGTCTTCACCAGTCTTCACATTGTAGACATTGAATCTCAACCGGGCCTAAAGAAAAGACACACCAGATGGATTGATTGAATGAGGTGTTACCTGAAGGCATCACTCATTCCCTCCCCAAACTGCTGCACAATGGCGTGATCATTCTTATTTTTAAACGTGAATATAAATACTTTCTTAAACAAGTTGGGCAGTGGGGATTGATGACAACTTGATGTAGGAAGTTTGTGTTTTAAAGCTGTCATCAGGAACCTTTCCTCCATCCACTGCTCCACTTCTGGAGTTAATTACAGTTACAGGACAGCCATCGAGTTCAGCTTTGGTTTCAGTGTGTAGTTTAAGATTTCTGCTTGGCTTTAATTAAAATACTTCTTGTTTTAGCTGCTCAATTTAGTGATGACTGCATGTCTAGTACAGATTTATCCTGTGGCACAAGAATCCCTCTTTAACAGGGGTTCTCAACCAGGGGGCATGGGCCCGCAAGGGGGCCTCAGCAAACTTTCAAGAGGGCCTCAAGATGATTTAATGGAATAGTTCACCTAAAAATGAAATTATCTCATCATTTAGTCACCCTCAAGTCATTCCAAAACCATATTACTTTCTTCCGAAGAACTCGTGAGAAGAAATTACCATGCTAGTGCCTGAATTTGTGTTCACAATTCTTTCTTGGTTTCTTTAAAACCATCTTGTCCATGCTGGGAGATTCAAGCTGAAAGGACAGGCCTCACATTAAAACACACACGCAAGCACCCAGCTCTGTACGCATCTGTTTTGCAGATACACTTGGTGTGATGTGATCTGATTTTTTGTGATGTCTAGCCATTCAGATGGCTTGTTTGTGCAGCGGTGTATTAAACACCTGCTTGCAGACAGGCTTCCTGCCATGTTTAGCTGATGGCAAACAGCCATGGGAGGGGAAAGTTGGAGCGAGGCCCACACCACACAGTTGGTCAGAGACAGTCTTAAACACGTATCTGTTTTTAAAAAAGCTGATCAGGAAATTGTTTTGTTCACTGAAATAAATGTAATGTGGTGACTTGTGATGGGATAATTTTTCCTCTATTTCCCCCACAACGACTTGGTTTTTAGGCTACAGAACATTTATTTAATCCTCAGTGTGCTTTAAACAACATGTTTCAGTGAAATGAACATGGCATCATTCCTTCACTTGGTTTTTGTTCAGTGTTGTTCTTTGGTTGAGGCTTTCGTTCTGAGAAGTCTCATTCTGTGTTGTTATCATTAACAGAAACTACCGTAAAAACATTTTAATTTTAACGGTCAAATTTTAAAATACTATGGTAAAAAACGTTAATTGGTTAACAGGGTGACCTTAACAAATACGGTTAAACATTATAAGATATTTAACAAGGAAATACAGTTGAAGTCAGAAGTTTACATACACGTTAGCCAAATACATTTAAACTCAGTTTTTCACAATTCCTGACATATAATCGTAGAAAACATTCCCTGTCTTAGGTCAGTTAGGATCACTATATTAAGAATGTGAGAATGTCAGAATAAAAGTAGAGAGAATGATTTATTTCAGCTTTTATTTCTTTCATCACATTCCTAGTGGGTCAGAAGTTTACATACACTTTGTTAGTAATTGGTAGCATTGCTTTTAAATTGTTTAACTTGGGTCAAACATTTTGGGTAGCCTTCCACAAGCTTCTCACAATAAGTTGCTGGAATTTTGGCCCATTCCTCCAGACAGAACTGGAGTAACTGAGTCAGATTTATAGGCCTCCTTGCTCGTGCAGGCTTTTTCAGTTCTGCCCACAAATTTTCTATTGGATTGAGGTCAGGGCTTTGTTGTCCTTAAGCCATTTTGCCACAAATTTGGAGGTATGCTTAGGGTCATTGTCCATTTGGAAGACCCATTTGCGACGAGCTTTAACTTCCTGGCTGATGTCTTGAGATGTTGCTTCAATATATCCTCATAATTTTTCTTCCTCATGATGCCATCTATTTTGTGAAGTGCACCAGTCCCTCCTTCAGCACACCCACAACATGATGCTGCCACCCCCATGCTTCAAGGTTGGGATGGTGTTCTTCGGCTTGCAAGCCTCACCCTTTTTCCTTCAAACATAACGATGGTCATTATGGCCAAACAGTTACATTTTGGTTTCATCAGACCAGATTTGGTTTTCACCAATCCCTTTATGATAAGATGCCTGTGTGTCAGGATCATTATCTAGGTCTGGGGGCAAAAATGTCACAAAGTGACAAAACTGCAACAGAAAAAAAAAAAAAAAAGTAGTAGTGCCCCTATAGTGAATTCCTTTATTTGTTATTCAACATTTGATATATTTCATTATTCTAGGCCTATATAGTTATGGGTTTAGAAAGGGTTTAATTATGTTATAGTCATTGTAACGTAAATGATTAAACAAATAGTTTTTTCTACTTGGTGGAAAATATAAGTTTATGAGTGCTGTAGCTACAAACCAACATTTTGACCCAAACTATCTAGCACCTACCGAGTTTAAACTTAATTTGCGCTCTTTACTTTCAACCCTCTTACCTATTCTTGTTTTATTTTTTTGTTATATGCTTATATATTGGTATTTACTCTTTAAATTAATACATTTTATTTAAATTTTATGTTTATTTAGTGATTATTGCTAGAAAATAATGAAATCACCCAAATCAGGGTTGAAAACAATATTTAAACATGTCCCAAATTTTGGTAACAGGGTTGCAAAAATGCCAACTTCAAACAAAATAGAAAATAAAGCAGCTGTATGATATTTAGTTTCATGTCCTGACTCCTCAGGTGGATGAACAACTTTTTCTAAAGGTCCTTTCTTTGGCCCTTTGTTGAAAAAGTAAAAAATGTCTTGATGAGCTTCAAGCCCAACTTTGTACTCTAGTCATGGAAAGTGCAATGTATTTGTAATTACGAGACCATTTTCAAACTGGCACATCATTTAGGCCTACTATAGAATTGCATTTATTAGTTCTACGATAAGTACTATGGAAATAAAGCTAAAATCATTTCCAGCAAAAATTCAGGTACAGCTATAGCTGAAACCCCAACCCAGCCCGTCATTCACAATTTTGCTTAAAATGACTCTGACACTTGCCTCAAGTAAATTGGCTCAAACATTAGATGATGATTAATGGGTGCAGTTTTTATCTAAATAAAAACATGTCGAATGTGGAGACAGAAACATGAGCCAGCCAGTTCGTGTCTTGGTACAAACAGATACAGTGGATGGACATCATCTCACGGCTCTTCTAGTGCCTTACCGGATGTCTTTAGCTAATTATCAAGAGGGCAACAGAGTTTCCTAATGGGAATTTACACATTCTGCCATAGCAACCTCAGACAGCATGCCTCCATGATGAAAGCAGCTTTTTTTTTTTTTTTTTTTTTTTTTTTTTTTTATTAACAAAAGAATTATATATTGCTTATAGAAAATGAAGACTGTTTTTAGGGCCATTCACTCAAAAAAAATATTTTTGTCTATTTCTAAGATTTATGCATTTCAATTTCATAACAAAATTGCATCAAATTGATCTGTGTTGTTTAACATGATTAAATGAATAAAACTTAAAATATTTAGGTTTATTTTATTTCCTGAAAGATTACGCTGTTCAATTTGATGGAATTTTATGAAATTGAAATCTTAAATCTTAAAATATTTTAAAGTGGATTTGTTGAAAACATTGTTACATTTATTTGATATTATATTATGTATGCACATTTTACCCCCAATTCTTATTACCCCAATGTGAAAAGTATTTCTACATTATAGTTGTACTCCCTTGGTACTGCCTTTCATTTGCTCCGATTTTAATCATTACAACAGCATCTTTTTACTGTAATAAAGTAAAAAAAATTAATAAATACAAAAAAGTCACTGAAAATGTCACAATGCTGCTCCTAAATGTAGGCTTCATTTTCTTTATGGGGAATATAACCAGGACATTTTCTAAACCGGTTTTGTGAGAGTCACCGAGAAGGAAAACAAATAGATGTTTAAACTTTTATTAGCAGTGGATCAATTATCACCTCAGGAATGTCAGGCTTATTCCTATAATATGGCCCTCAAGACATAAGAATGGTTACTGTCCCTTGAAGAAAATTATTTTTAATATACTCCTCTAGCCTTGATAATAACAGTGTTATCCTACAGCCAACAGATAACCTCTAGCCTTGATCACTACGATCAGGGATATTTAGTCACCATATTGATTCCTAATTTTGGCCCACTGCTTGGAAATGACTGCAAAACCTGCACCAGCTTTGACTTAAACTTCCCAGACAAGCACGCAAACGTTTATTCTTATATAACAGGTTCTGATCAAGGGTAGAGGGGTGAGTGCTTTAGATCCAAGGCTGCTCATTCCTGCACCAGTGTTGCCCTAACACACCTGTCTGTAATTTTCAAGAGAATGTAAAGACCTTTGATTATCCGGCTCAGGTGTGTTTGATTACAGTTGGATCTGAAATCTTAGCACCCCCTGCTTTAGATTAATGATCATGTCTTTAAAACCACTTGGTGGCAGTGTCTACTGTTCAAGTACTGATTGAAGATATCAGTAAATAAGTAGTAGAAATATGTTTTAATGGGCCGTTCTCAGCTGTTGTTTTATTACTATCATGTAATTAAATGGAGCATGTCTTGAACTATGGCGTATCGTGATGGAAGTTTTACAGGATATATATTCATGACAGACCAGATCAATTAGTATTGTTGGTAATGGTAATACTTGGAGGTATCCCTGTTGCTCAGCTGGTACAGCATGCTACTAGTAATGGCAAGGTCAGGGGTTTGGTTCCCTGGGAAAACACAAACTGATAAAATGTACACCATGAATGCACTGTGAGTCATAAAAGTGTCTGCCAAATAAATGAATGTAAAATGTAAATGAAGGTGTTCTGGAGTTAAATGTTTCATTCATAGTGTGTTTTTGAAGTTAACATGAAAGGAAAATTGACCCTTATGGAGACTGATTCATTTGTGCACAAAATGTTTGTCTTCGTAATCATTCTTCAAAATGCAGTGACCTGCTCCACCTCTAAATGACTACTTTTTGAGTAACATCACCAAGCCCTCTTATTTTTTAACCCCTCCAACCACCTGTCACGTAGAGACCACTTTCCATGAACTAGTCAATTCCCGATAAATAAAATAAAGTGGTACATTTTTTTTTTTTCTCATGGAATATCCTGTTTCACCTGAAAAATATCACATTATGGAAGAAAAATGGGTTGCGAATGCTTTTTCATGTCGACTCTGATATTGGTTACTGTCTTGATTCGCACAAGCAGTAAGCCATGAGCCCTTACCATTGTGCCTTTGTGCACGTAGATGCAGGTTGCTCCAGATGGATTGTTCCAGTAATAAGTTAATTGCACCATTCAGTGGTGACATCACATGTAGTAAAAGTTGCAGAAACAAATTCACCGCCTCTGATCATGTGGCAATGAATAAAGATTCTGACTAAATGGACTGAAAATCTCCCTTTCTGACATTTTTTTTTTTTTTTCTCTGATCTATCATTCTGGAGACTTTGATTCTGGCTGGTAGTACTGCAGACTTGTCTCCACACTGCAGCAGCAAGTCCGTCCAGCGGTTATGCTTTGTCACCCCAATGTCAAACAACCACGGCAGTACATATACAAAAACACAGACCATAAATTGGTCCTGTCTTTTGCAAATGACAACATCCACCCAAGCTTGTGGTTGTGCTCCAAAGGATCCATTGATCTGACTTATTACTAACAGAACACTGCATAATTTTCCTTCTTTTGTAGAAATAAACTTTGCATGCATGTGATTATGGCCATGGTTTTTCATTTCATGAAGTCCCAAAGTCACATTTTAAAGTTTATTCAAAAATGTAATCACCAGAGTTTCATAACATCCTGATGTATGATTTTGTTTTTCTCAGAATAATCTTTTATTGATTTTATCTTTTCATAGTATGCATGGTGAGGAGAGACAATTGTAACATGGGTGTCTGTGACAAAGGGCTTTTCTTTTCATCCAGGCCTTGCTTAACAACACAGTTATAAATAAAACAATGTTGATATTGTTAATCTCTCTGTACATGCAACCACACTACCAAACACTTAAGAGTATCTGATTGGAGATTAAAGTTTAATCAGTGTTGAACAAAATTGAACATCTTCCCAGCATTCTTAGTGGGTGAGATAGAGTTATTACAAAACATGTAAAATACTCCATGGTTACAAGATCCAAATGGCACAGTGCTTGGTGATTTTCCAATCTCCAGGCCTACACAGAATCTGTGCATGCAGAATTCCACAGAAAACTGAACTCCTTACACTTTGTCTAAGCCGGACGTGAGCAGTGCATCGTGACGCATCAGAAGTAGTTTGTTTTAACTGTAATCATTGAAGCTGTTTACTCTGGAAGGGTCCATTGCATGTTGTTGCGTTAGTCCGTCTGAAATAAAATTATTTTACGTACCAAAAATCATAAATGTGAATCTTTTTGCCATGAATTTCAATTGTTGTATTAAAATAACTTCTGACTACAACATTAAAGCCAGCTTGCGATGTGTTTGGTCTCTGTCTACTAATCTTTTCAATGAATCAATTGATTAATCTCAGTGAGTCTAAATTATTCATTAGCAATTCTGTCTGAATCAAATAGATTTTTTTTAAGGTCCTTATTCAGTAAACACAAATGACTGGAAAGTTCATGGAGAGGTCATGGCAATTCATTGGTCAAATGTGTGTGAGTGCTGTTTTGCAAAGGTGTTAAACACCTGACAGCAGTTTAGGGACTCTAGCTAAAGGCTAAACTCTGAATAAATAAGGCAGAATCTATCAGTAGGCCCATCTGTAAATAAGACCTCACTGAGAAAATCTCAGTATGAAGCTTTAATCTCATCTCACAGTCTCAAAGTTTGTGTTTGTCATTTTATCTTTAGTAATTGCATTTTCATTTACAATTAGTCATTTAGCAGACACCTTTATCCAAAGCGACTTACAATTGCCTCAGAGGTGATTTGTTATCTGCAAATGCACACATAGAAGATGCTGTTCAAACCAAGATATTATTTCTAGCCTTGAATATGGCCTTTGAGGTGAAATATGTTCTTGTTTTACAATAGCTGTGTCTTGAGATGGATTTTGTCTGAGATAATGTAGTTAATTTGGATTTTGGGAAGACAATCTGTTTCGGTCCAACATTCCTTTGGGTTTTGAAACAGACTGCTAACTTGTAATGGCTTGTTTAAAAAGCTGGAAAACAACCCAGAGCGTTTGATTATTTCACAGTGCAAATTGATGCAGTTCAGATCTTGGCTGCCCACATAGGTCACTATGTTCCATTTGGTAAGAAAGCAGGAGCTGAATTGGTCTCCTTGTTGCCTCTATTTGGACCAGGAACGCTGATTTATTAGTCTGCACAGACACCTGTTGCCGACACCTGCACAAGAATCAGTTTTTGTCTATTTGTGTCATTTCATGCTCCCAGACTTCACCTACCTCAAGGTTTAGCTCTTGCCTTGAGAAAGAAATCATCTTGGAAAACTTTGTGTTCTAAATGGGTTTAAAAGATTTTATAACTCGCCTGTGAGATCAAACTTGCCAGAATCAGCAGTCACAATCTAAGTTGAAGGAACTTGGAATGGCTTGGATAAGGGTCATGTCAGTTCAATTTACTATGTCCTCATTATATTGGATTCAACAGCAGTTATTGTACATACATGGATTAGGGATAGGGTTAGTTTTTATTTTTTTCAAATTCCCTAACCCGGGACAAAAATTTTAAAGAGGTCATGTCATGGGGCCTGGGTAGCTCAGTGAGTAAAGACACTGACTGCCACCCCTGGAGTCGTGAGTTCGAATCCAGGGCATGATGAGTGAAATTGGCCCGGTTTCTAGGGAGGGTAGAGTCACGTTGGGTTAACCTCCTCTTGGTCGCTATAATGTGGTTCTTGCTCTCGGTGGGGCGCGTTGTGAGTGGTGCATGTGCTGTGGAGAATAGCGTGAAGCCTCCACACGCGCTATGTCTCCGTGGTAATGTGCTCAACAAGCCAGTGATAAGCTGCGCGGATTGACGGCCTCAGATGAGGAGGCAACTGAGATTCGTCCTCCGCCACCTGGATTGAGGCGAGTCACTACGCCACCACAAGGACTTGGAGCGCATTGGGAATTCCAAATTGGGGCCATGTCATTTTCCTTGAGGTTCACACATGCCAGTAAAGGTTTTTGCACAGCTCCAAAAGCTTGTTGGTCTCTACGCGGGAACGAGTTATGTCAGGGAACGGAGGGCGGTATGATGTTTCGTCACCATGGTAAAGTTTTCCCAAACCAACAACAGAGCAGCAAGGAGTACTACTTTGCTCTATAACAACAAAAAAAAAAAAACACAAAATGATCAGATATCAAAAGCGTTCAGGTAACACGACGAAACGAGTGCTCTACTTGTGATATGGTATTTACGGAGATCTGAAATAAACTAGAAAAAAATACTCTACAAGAATGAAGATACACCACGAAATGATGCATGCTGCCTTCAATCGGACAATTGGCCAAATCATAAACAAATTGAAAAACACAGGGTACCACAGAGTAAAGGGACCATAAGAAGGACATAAGCAAAAGTGACAGTGGACAGCAGTGTTGTTTTGGACTCGGACACCGACCAGCCTGTTAACTAACCAGGGCATTGAATTCAGCAAGTAACGCTCGTGATAAACAGTGAATCGCCGGTGTCCTCAGCAGCTGATCTCAGTAAGTTGTTTTTATTTGCCAACTTTGTTAGTTTTTCTTACACTGTTGTCATCATATTTTGTGCATTGTTTTGTTCTGTAAGAGGATTTTTGACCAGCTACCCATCAAGTTTGTAAGATCGCGACTATCTGTTAAGTAAAACGGTGGGATTCTCAATCAAAAATATTATATGCTATGGCAACAATACAAATACAACCATCTGATACACCAATGTTAATAATGATTCCACTGTAACAGTTTACAGAACTTAGTAACTTAAGTCTTAGTTCATACAATATAATGTAATTACCTGTCCTCTTTTGCGTAGATGTCGTCTCTGACAATCTTGTTGAGCAATGTAATGATGGATTGCATTAATCCGTATGTTTGAATATGTCCTCAAAACAAGAGTAAAGCTGTATACAAACACACTGTGTTGCGCCATGTTTGTTTATGTTTGAGGTAGTCACTTGAAACTACTACGTAGACAGAAACCCGTTACGTCACCGTTCGGCTCTCAGGTCAGTGAAAAAGCACGGCCGGTTTACAATAGGCTCCAGATTGCCCCGGCCATGAATCAGCGGAGCACAGGCTTGGCACGAGAACCATCGCAATCTCGGAGGAAAAGGGCTATGTCTGAAATGCTCTGTTTTCTGTGCTGTCCCCTTCAATACTTCAATATTCCCACTGTTAACCGGGGCAGGGAATCCCCCTAGAGTGTTTTGCTGCTTGAAGGTGCACTCAGCGATTCCTGAGAAACACTGTTGATATTCGAACTCAACTGCCAAAACAAACACACCCCTCCCTTCATTGCTCCTTTGGAAGTTCCGCCCACAAAATTCATCCAGTTCCAGACACTCACAACTCTCCTGCTATTAAATCTAACATCACAACAACAGCATATATGGGTTCTGTGAAGCATAGCAAAATTTATGTTACCCACCTATCGAGAAGAAAAAGAGCAACTTCTGCATTCGTCTTCAAGCCTTTTACCTCTCGGAGGTCTCTCCACCGCTGAAAAGCCTCGCCGATGTTGACATGGCTGCTAGCCCTTGACTTATCGTAATCCTTTTTTTTTAGTTTATATTTGTCTGACCTTTTTTTCTTGATCTGTTTCTCAGCCATTTGTCCTCCTTGGAGTTTAGAAAGTTCGCATCAGCCATATTTGCTGTCGCTCTTCTAATGAATTTCCCTCTCGCTTTGCCCCCTCCCCCCATCCTGTGCACGTGCAAGAACCATCCCCTGTTACTGATTGGCTCGAGTAGTGTTGTGTGGATCGATCCGATCCACTTTGTTTTTGTCCCATTTACAGAGCCAGGGCTGTGTACAAATACTAGATTTTTTTTTCAGCCCACCCACAGAATAGACAGCTAGCAGATTGTGACCTGCAGGCCTCTTTCGCATCAATAAAGGTCACTGTCCATGACTCCAGTCCAGTCCATGAGTTGAAGCTCAAGCGCAACTGGATTATGCAGCAAGACAATGATCCACCTCTAAATGGCTCAAAAGAAGCAAAATTTAAGTTTTGGAGTGGCCTAGTCAAAGTTCTTACTTGAACCCGATTGAGATGCTGTGGCAGGACCTTAAATGGGCAGTTCATGCTCGAAATCCTTCCAGTGTGGCTGAACTAAAGCAGTTCTGCAAAGAAGAGTGGGCCAAAATTCCACCACAGCGTTGTGAAAGACTGATCTCCAGTTATTGGAAGCGTTTTGTTGCAGTTATTGCTGCTAAAGGTGGCACAACCAGCTATTAAGTTTAAGGGGGCAGTTTGTTTGTTTTTCACATGGGTTATATAGGGGTAGGATAACATTTTTGCTTCAATAAAAATATATATATTTAAAATCTGTATTTTGTGTCAGGCAAATAATTTTTCACAGCACTGTATTTCTTTGGTAAGAAACCATGTAATAAGCATGATCCGCTTCACGTTGGAGTTGTGATCATGGTTAATTTTGTGACAAAAATGGCTGACTATACAATTCCTTACATATCAAACACAGACAGATGAAACTGTATTATTTGCTATTAACATTTTTATTGATTCTTATGTTAAATATGGAATAAACAAAACACATACATAGAGAATCAACTTAACTCCCATTATTACCCCCTTCCCAACCCCACCCTGTCTTTCAACAAATATCCCTGTGGTCAAAGCCTAAATTACACCATGCACACATATAAGCAAACAAACCAAAGAAAATGTTTGAGAAAATAAAAAATTTAAAAATCAGCAAACAAAGAGAAAAGAAAGAATTCCACAAAGAATAGAATTTACAACTACCAACACAATTCTGTTTCTCTCCACATACTCCTCACTGAGAGCCCTCCAGAAAGGCCAAATACCTGTCCCATTTCTTACCATACATGTCTGTTTTGCCAAGCTGTTTATATGGCATCTTTTCAAATGCCGCCACCCTGCCCAATTTGGTGAACCATTCTTGAAATGAGGGAGCACCAATTGACTTCCATCCTCTTAAGAATTATTTGTCTGCCAATCATTACACTAGTTTGGACCACATTTACACATTTTACACTGTCTGGGGCAGAATGAAATTTGAGTATCTAAAACCTCATGGATAAAATTCTGGAGTCTTACCCAGAATTCTTGAATCTTAGCACAGAAACATAGAGCATGGGCTATGTCTCCATCCTCAAACTGACATCGCCAGCAGGTAGGTTTGTTTTTTAAACCAAACCTAAACAATCTAGAGGGAGTCCAGAGAAACGATCTTAACTGAATAAGGCATACCCTTGCATCCCTAGACATAGTTTTAACATTTTTAAAAATTATTTCCCACTCCCCATCCTCCAGTACCAAGTTCGATGAAACTGTATTATTACATTTGTTACTCGACAGCATTATTGTACACAACAAATGGGGGAACTTTACATGACATCTTAATCATTTCGTTGGTTAAAAGACTACAGTAACAGTGTTGAAGTACCTCAGCCGCTCTCTCTCGCTCTCTCTCACTATCCGTTCACCAAGATGATTATGTATGTTGTGGAGGTGGGGCTATTCAAAAGAACACCCCTTTCCCACATCACTATGGGACCGATTTTAAAATGTCGTTTTTGCTGGGTGGAAACAATAAATGCTTTTTTTTGGACTGGAGAGGAAGTTTTGAGTTCTGAAACTTACAGTATGTTTTTTAGTACAATGACCTCTTACATGTCAAAATATCAAGACAAAAATGGATTCCTCATGAATTGACCCCTTTAAAATGTAACTTGTCCTATAGCTTTCAAACTACATCCACTAGTTTTGGCACAGTCCTTCAGCCTGTTCTCATTTGAGTTACTATAAGTCTTCTAAGTGATCCAACTTAAAAACCAAACCAATCAAAAACCCATAGACGTCTGTTGACCTGTTTCATGTGACGCCATTGTATGCTTCAGTTGCTTTCTGTGTATTCATCGTGAGTTGAAAGCAGCAGTTACCTTCATGCAGATGGGATCATAACAGACATTTTGTAATATTGTGAACAAATCAGTTCTGAAACTTACAGTATGTTTTTAGTACAATGACCTCTTACATGTCAAAATATCAATACAAAAATTGACTCCTCATGAATTGACCCCTTTAAAATGTAACTCGTCCTATAGCTTTCAAACTACATCCACTAGTTTTGGCACAGTCCTTCAGCCTGTTCTGATTTGAGTTACTATATATTTTCTAAGTGTAGAAAATATATTTTCCATAGACTTCTGTTGACCTGCTTCATGTGACGCCACTGTATGCTTTGGTTGCTTTCTATGTATTCTTCATGAGTTGAAAGCAGCCGTTACCTTCATGCAGATGGGATCATAACAGACATTTTGTAATATTGTGACCAAATCAGATGAAGAAACAACACAAAAACATTTGTTACTTCTGAATGAGAGATGTTTATAATGATGTACCTGTAAACGTGTGTACTCGTTGGTCACACATCAGACTCACCGGCATACGGAGATTAATCGTGGATAAAATATATTAAAATGTCTGCGAAAGTCAAATTTGGCAATATTTGTGCTTACTTCAGACCTGTATACACTTTTCCTGTGACTTGGCATGGATCACATGCAATTTATGGTTTTTTTTTATATCATTTTATGAGTGTCGTTAACAAATATTGCTGCTACGAGGACAAAAGCTGCTTTTCCACCATCGGGCCGAACAGTTCTCATCACAAAACCATATCGTTCTGTGCTGTTCCAGGACAGCTGGCATGGTTATGATTTTTTTTTCCACTGTGGTACATAACAGATCCGTCTTTTGGCGATGCTGTGAGAGGTAAACATTGGAGCGAGTGCGGCACACTGTGGAGGATGATCGCATATTCCTGTTTTTTCTCTGCTAACAAACAGCAAAGACACGAACCATGTCACAAAAATATAAAGTGAAGAGAAAAAGGCGCAAGGTTTTCCCTCATTTGTTAAGGGCTTGTGTTCGCCACCGGACACGAACATGCAGAAATGTAAAAGTTTCCCAGCCTCCAGTTCCTACTCAGATTAGTCTTCCAGCACATCAGTTTTTCCAAGTGTATTTGAGATGCAGATTAGGCAAGGCTCCAAATGGAATATACTTATCATGTTTATGTTTTTGGAGTGTCAAAAGAAATGAAGGCTCACATTAAATTCTGAAAAGAGTAGTTTAAACTTAATTGGCTCCAGTGAACTCCAAGCACCCATGTTTTCCACTCCTGTTGGCTTGAGAAATGTTTTCCCTGCTAATTCTGCATGTCTCTGTCAAAGGCAATGCCAATCCGCATGAACTACCCTTTATAAATGGCAGAAATGCCATTAATGGAATAAAATGCTCTACTTGTTGTTCTGAAATAGCTCGTTTTTGTTCCATCACCTTACATCAGAGCCTCTTAAGGATTACGTAGGTGCTCTGACAGAGCTGGTGCAAGCCTTTTCATAAGCTCTATTAGAAACTCCTGGCAACCTAGAATTTTGAGAGTGTAGTAGCTGACACGTTTACAGAAATTAGTTTTGAATTTCATTGATAGAAAACCTTTAGGCTTCTTTTAAAAGACCTCCTACAAAACTGCTATAAAGTTTGCTATTAAAATCTGCAGACTCTAAAATATTACTTTCATGGTACAGAATGGCCATGCTTTGAGCATGCACTCCCTGCATCTGAACATGCATGCCTTTTTATTGTTGCACAGGATGCAAAAGGCAGTACACCAAATAAGTAAGATGTTCGAATACTCAGTATTCATAAAACAATAGGTGAACAATATCTTCTCAGTGCGTACTGCACCTACTGAGGTTCTGAAACACGCAACCAGTGGGCACTTTGCTATCCCATAATTCCACGTGAACTGAGAATTCATCAGATGCAGAAAAAAGAAATAGCTGAGAATTGTGAGCTTTTATTCAAGTGCAAGTTCTATAATAATGAAGAAAAGTGTTCCTTGTGGTAAAATTGTACTTGTTTTACAACAAGTAAATTGTTTGCAAGTTTTTGTCAGTACATCATATGTCCAAGAACACATTTGTCAAAGGACAGTGGCAACACAGATGATGTAATATGTCCAGGGATATATGTATACTACACTTCTCCACACCTTCAGAACATACTTCATCAACATTCAAGAAGTAAGTTCTTAGTCAAATTCAGCACATACTATGAAAGTACAGGAATTTGGACGCAACCACTGAGTATTCATGTTTTTGTTCTCTCAAAGAGTGTCATAGACTAGTAAAAACATGTAGGCCAAAAAAGAAATCTGTAGCAGTTAAATTACCCCACAATATTCATTATATAAGAAATGTGAATTAAACTCTGTCATGTTGTCTTTGAAATTTGACCATAATTGTAATCTAATTGAAGGCGTCCTTATGGCTCCCAAGTGACGCACAGGAGAGGAGTTGCTTCTGAATAAAGCATAAAAACCTATGCACATTGGACCAGTATTATTGTTAATAATGAATACTTGGGGCCTGGGTAGCTCAGCAAGTAAAGACACTGACTACCACTCCTGGAGTTTGCGAGTTTGAATCCCAGGGCATGCTGAGTGACTCCAGCTAGGTCTCCTAAGCAACCAAATGTGCCCGGTTGCAAGGGAGGGTAGAGTCACATGGAGTAACCTCCTTGTGGTTGGAGGTATAATGTGGTTTGCTCTCAGTGGGGCACGTGGTGAGTTGTGCGTGGATGATGCAGTGGATGGCATGAAGCCTCCACACGCGCTATGTCTCCGCGGTAACGCGCTCAAGCCACATGATAATATGCGCATGTTGACGTCTCGCGGAGGCAACTGAGATTCGTCATCCGCCTCCCGGATTGAGGCAAGTCACTAAGCCACCGCGAGGACGCATTGGGAATTGGGCATTCCAAATTGGGGAGAAAAAGGGAGAACATTTTTTTTTTTTTTTACTTAATGAAAAACAGAAATATAAATCAAAACTATAAATATATTAGGATTAACTGAAGCACATTTATTATTATTATTATTATTATTATTATTATTTTGATACACAGTATAATATAACATTTTAAAACTATTCAACCCACCTTTATTACACATGAAAATATCACTATATAGCCATATAAATTTAGTGCTGTTAATTTTGTTTTACTTGATATCAGTTAATGCAAAATACTAAAATACTAAAACTAAATATAATTAAAATATGCAGAAACTAGAAAACCCTGAAAAAAAAAAATAATAACAGTCATGGAGTGTAAAACTACAATGTTGAAATACTTTTGTCACTGTACTGGCATTGAGTGAGCATGATTTTATGAGCTTCTATGGATGGTATGCAGTGTCAAACAGGCACTGTCACCATGCAGCATCTGTGGCGTTTCAAAGAGTAAAGACCAAAATAAACCAGCTATGTAACTGAAGAGCGTGGCCGAGTTAAATCAATGACACATGAAATTCCTGGGACACATAAAGTGGACAATACCCTCAGTTGTTTTCCCAGTTTCTTTTGTTTTTTTGGGTTTTGATTGGGTTATTTATAGTAAAATGGGTCTGAAGATTTTTTCAACATCTTTTGTAAGTTATTTTCATCATTGTAACTTTTCAGAACTAAAGTTGCTCAATTGTCAGGTTGTTTTTTATAAGGAATAGTTTTTTTTTCTGCTCCTTTGAAACACTGGCTTAAAATGCAGCCATGGAGTAGACGCACCACACTTAATTTTTTTATGAGTAATGATAAAATTGTATACATAAAGGAGTTTTATGCTGTCTACAGTACTTTTATTAAGACTACTTTATTTTCATGTTAGGGTGGTTTAGCTGTCTAGATGTCAAAATCGCACCGCTTGGCTACAATCTGTATTCTGCACTTCTGTAGCATTTTATTTTCTTTAGACCACTTATAATGTTAGTCAAGGTTTCTTGTATCTGAAACTGTCAGAATTTAATTTTCCCCAAAAAATAAAACTGCTCTTTTTCATGGGGTTTACTTATCACAGCACTGTAGTTCAAATTGGAAGTACCCCCCACAGACTAAAGCTCGATGCACCTTGTACGATTTTGGCCCCAATTTTGCCGTAAACTTAAGACAAATTTCAGCAATCCTAAAATGTATATTTTATTGTAGGGCAAAATTTGCAGTCTTTGATTGCAGTTTAACATGCTCACAGATGGCTGATTAATTGCCTTTATGTTAAATCTTAGCGATGAACATCGTACAGTCTTACATAAGAGCAAGTTAATGTTGCACAGTCTGCCTTAACTTTTAATTCAAAATATCACGGGGATCTTATGAAGACATTTACAGCAGGCTCTCTTCATGAAGATGGTAGTGTTTTATAATACTTTCTCCACCTCTTTCATTCATTTCCATTTGTTAAGATGACTGTCTGCCAAAGTGGTAGTGAATATTAAAAGATTAAACACAATCTCATCCATAGTAAGGTTATGCAACACTGCAGTTATACACAATATCTGTAATGTATTGTAAAGTGGCCAAAAGTAATTTGTGGTATTAATGCTGTGAATATGTGTCAGGTCACAGATTTTAACCAAAAAAGACAAATATCGTTGTCCGCTGGAGCGGCACATTTGAAAAGCACCTTGTTGAGGAACTATCGTGAAAGATGAAGGCCAAGGACTTAATGTTCTATTAAATTACTGGATGTTTTCCTTGACTTCTCATTTCCATTTGGTAGACGTTTTGTCTGTATTTTGATCACACGGGGTTTATGGTGTGTTTCGTGCAGTTTCCATGCAGTTCATCAGCACGTTACAGTCAAATTCACCAGCAATATTTCTTTTTTTTTTTCTTTTTTTTTCTGTCAAGCACCAGTAGTCCCAAATAGGGCTGGGCGATAAATGAAATAGTCACGAAATACTGTATTCACAAGTTTGCTTGCTGGGCAATAAATCAAATTGTCGCGAAATACTGCATTCACAATTTTGCTGGTGATTATAAAATAAAGCAACATTTTACTTCTTGCATTAATCTAACTGGCCTGCAATGGCTGTATTGTCAAAATGATGTCTCTGGGAGTCGAGAGAAAAAAAAAGTCATGTTATATTGACAGAAGGCTGAAAAGGTAGAGATTTTTTTCTATATATATATATATATTGCCCAGCCTAGTTCCAACCCATTAGTATTTGCTATCTTAAATGTTTAAATGCGTTAGCATATTTATAAGCAGCACACTGAATTTCCATCACTCGCAAAATCACAGAAATATCCTGTTCTTTAAATTTTCGTTTGACTATTATTTCTGTTTGACTTGGGCTGCTCTAGGGATTCTTTTTCCATGGTCTCAAATTATTTCTAATTGAGCTTTGTACATTTGTGTATTGGACAATGACAACTACTTTTAACTGACACTTTTATCTTAACCAAGTTACCCTGGAACATCCTGAGGTGCCTTGTTCAAGGACACAATGGTTCTAACTATGCATTGTCATTTGTGGGATTTGAACCTACAACCTCTAGGCTACACCATGCATCAGCCAACAGTCAACCACTTGTACTATACTGAAGCCTCTGACATGATAACAGTTGTCTTAAACACTTTTTTGCTTTGTTTATTGGCTTGTAGATGGCTGGAGGTGGGTGTGATTAACCTGACTTGTACGCAGTATTGGGTGATTTATCTGCGGGTGCTGCAGGAAGCCATCTGGCCCGGGGGGAATCTGCCGGCCCAACCCCGGCCCCAGCGGAGCCCGCAGCAGAAAGAGGAGTCCAGAAAGCAGGCTTTGCTGTGCCTGATGAAACTACTGCCAGGTGGGTTTCCAAATAATATGCACACATACATAAACCTATTAGTTGTAGCTAATAATGAGGCCTCCACTGAATAGATTTAAACAATTTTGAGATTTTTTTTCACCTGCTTTCTAAGTGACTGACCAAAAGTGCCTTCTTCTTTAGCATCTGTGATTAAATTGCAATAACAATAAAAATAGCAAAATATCAGTTCTTTCTTTCTTGGACTCTTTTACATGAGTCCTTTTTAGTTAAGGGAAAGACCAGTAATGTAAACAATTCCAGACCCCCGAAAAAAAAAAAAACAGTTAATAATGTCTGAAACAAGAAATTTATCTGAAATAGAATTTGAGGAAATGAGAGAAACCATGCCACATTCAGAAATTTTCCTCTGCCTTTCAATTACATTAAAAATGTTGAGTAAACATACTAGATGTAATTTTTTCTTTCATTTAAAAATTCCTTCTGGGTTGAACAGGTTAAATTGGGCTTGCTAATAGTACCATATTTTGTGATTCAGACAAACAGCTGTTGAGAAGCACTGCACCATAACTCAGAAGATGAGTAGATGATTCAAATCATAAGCAAGAAAAAGTCAGAGGAAACCAGCCTCTCAACACAAAAATGTCCTATTAAGTTTAGTTAGGAAACTCTGCATGGTGCAGGCCGATAGGTTCAGTTACCAACACGCTATGTAAACCGTTCATGCAATTACACCCTTCTGTCAAAACTTATAAAACTGGCACTCACCACAACAGCTTCGACTCAAGCCCAGCAGTGCAGCCTTGCAAAGCATTTACCCTCCTCCCCGGCTCCACCTGTCTAGACCTGCTTTATGAAGGGTAGGTTAAGTGATTTTGTTCAGTAGCACTAGCATGTCTCTCTTGTCTCAAATGCAGCACATTTCCAACCGCAGCAGCATATTGACTATTGTCAAGCACCTGCATCAGCGTGCATAAAGCAGATCTAGTCTGCCAATGCCAAACCTTCTCCAGTATAATTTAGTCCTGCAACAACTAATCGATAAAAAAATTATTGATGATGAAAATCATCAACGACAAATTTCATTATCGATTAGTTGGATATGTGCGGTGAGCATGGAGAAGCTCTGTCAGTGACCACTTTACAGGAGTGAAAAATGCTTTTGCATGATGAAACTCGTTTGAAAAATGACGGAGACAAGGCTGAAGAGGGAAAAACATGACCTAAGTTGTTTAGTGCATGAGAGCAGTTTATAAACACTTCAAAGAAGATCATAATAAGAATAGGCCTACAGTTTATTGTGGAGTGGTTGCTGCGTCCGGTGCATTGACAGTGATTGTGCTGTTTGATGTGCTTTCTCTTCAGCGCATAACTTACATTTAACTGCTATTTTCTGTGTTTTATAACAGGGGTCGGCAACTATGAGAGGTAATCACTGGCACGCTAGCAACGGCGAGAGAGGAGTAGACTATTTTATTTATATAAATTCCGCACCTGCATTCCAATCTACATCTTGATGTAATCCTCATGATCATGCAGCGTGCTTTCATGAGCCGAATGGGAGGCTAAACAAAAAGTTAAAATGTGACGAGACTGCATTATACCCAACAGACACGTGCAGTGCGTGCAAGTCATTCGCTCATCACGAGCCGGCCACGCTTCACTTTCGGTTAATCGCACGAGTAAACGCGCCCGCTTTGCTCCGGTCAGACTGCGCAGATGACAGCCTACATTCCGTGTTTAATTTGTTTCTTTTTGCTTTCAGAACAACACATGATGTAATAAGAAAAACACCACTATTAATCCTTGAGATTTCCAAACCAGCATACAGGTACACCCTCCATAAACCATAGTCACACTCAAAATTACGTTAAACGATTAAAAGAGAAAACATAAATCCACATCGTGGGGTTCAGAAATCTATGTCTATTCAAAATATAAATTAAACCTTGAAGTAAAGGTGTAGGATTTTGCAGGTGTGATTCACCAGAAAGGGCTAAATAGCTGATCGTCTTGTGATGCGCGAGTCTTGTCACACTTTATTTGTGTTTAGTTTCCCATTATGCTGATGAAAACACGCTGCATGATCATGAGGAAGGATTACATCAGGGTTCCTCAATAGGCAGCCCGCGGTCCTCATCCTGCCCACGAGAGACAAATGTTTGGCCTGCGCTAAAGGCCTGTTCACACCAAATCCGTGACGATTTTGCGAGACAAACTTCAGACGAAAGGTCTATTCACACAGTCTGTAAAACAAATTAAAAACTATTTCACCCCCCTACAGTAGGTGGCGCTGTTGCTGTTCTACAAACATTTATGCCAGTCTCATGCCCGCCCCGTCAGCTGTTAGAGATTAATATATTGAACGCTGTTAAAGCATTTATTTACCTAATTTGGCATTACTGTTTCATTATTTTCTTTCCATGGTGTTGATGCGTTCTGAGGAGTACAGGTGCTGGTCATATAATTAGAATATCATCAAAAAGTTGATTTATTTCACTAATTCCATTCAAAAAGTGAAACTTGTATATTATATTCATTCATTACACACAGACTGATATATTTCAAATGTTTATTTCTTTTAATTTTGATGATTATAGCTGACAACTAAGGAAAATCCCAAATTCAGTATCTCAGAAAATTAGAATATTACTTAAGACCAATACAAAGAAAGGATTTTTAGAAATCTTGGCCAACTGAAAAGTATGAACATGAAAAGTATGAGCATGTACAGCACTCAATACTTAGTTGGGGCTCCTTTTGCCTGAATTACTGCAGCAATGCGGCGTGGCATGGAGTCGATCAGTCTGTGGCACTGCTCAGGTGTTATGAGAGCCCAGGTTGCTCTGATAGTGGCCTTCAGCTCTTCTGCATTGTTGGGTCTGGCATATCGCATCTTCCTCTTCGCAATACCCCATAGATTTTCTATGGGGTTAAGGTCAGGCGAGTTTGCTGGCCAATTAAGAACAGGGATACCATGGTCCTTAATCCAGATACTGGTTGCTTTGGCACTGTGTGCAGGTGCCAAGTCCTGTTGGAAAATGAAATCTGCATCTCCATAAAGTTGGTCAGCAGCAGGAAGCATGAAGTGCTCTAAAACTTCCTGGTATACGGCTGCGTTGACCTTGGACCTCAGAAAACACAGTGGACCAACACCAGCAGATGACATGGCACCCCAAACCATCACTGACTGTGGAAACTTTACACTGGACCTCAAGCAACGTGGATTGTGTGCCTCTCCTCTCTTCCTCCAGACTCTGGGACCCTGATTTCCAAAGGAAATGCAAAATTTACTTTCATCATAGAACATAACTTTGGACCACTCAGCAGCAGTCCAGTCCTTTTTGTCTTTAGCCCAGGCGAGACGCTTCAGACGCTGTCTGTTGTTCAAGAGTGGCTTGACACAAGGAATGCGACAGCTGAAACCCATGTCTTGCATACGTCTGTGCGTAGTGGTTCTCCCCCACATTTTTGAATGGGTTTTGTTTCACAGTCCTCTCCAGGGTGCGGTTATCCCTATTGCTTGTACACTTTTTTCTACCACATCTTTTCCTTCCCTTCGCCTCTCTATTAATGTGCTTGGACACAGAGCTCTGTGAACAGCCAGCCTCTTTTGCAATGACCTTTTGTGTCTTTCCCTCCTTGTGCAACGTGTCAATGGTCGTCTTTTGGACAACTGTCAAGTCAGTCGTCTTCCCCATGATTGTGTAGCGTACAGAACTAGACTGAGAGACCATTTAAAGGCCTTTGCAGGTGTTTTGAGTTAATTAGCTGATTAGAGTGTGGCACCAGGTGTCTTCAATATTGAACCTTTTCACAATATTCTAATTTTGTGAGATACTGAATTTGGGATTTTCCTTAGTTGTCAGTTATAATCATCAAAATTAAAAGAAATAAACATTTGAAATATATCAGTCTGTGTGTAATGAATGAATATAATATACAAGTTTCACTTTTTGAATGGAATTAGTGAAATAAATAAACTTTTTGATGATATTCTAATTATATGACCAGCACCTGTATATAATCTGTATTTTTATGCAAGTGAGATGAGTAAAGAGTGCTGTTGCATAAATATACGTCCTATTTATATTTGCACATGTATTTTGCTACGAGTATATTACAAACGGACTCCCGAAGTCAACTACACTTTTTATAATGCCTGGATTAATGCCTGGATAATATAACACTAGGTACTGTGATACAAATGTACGTGGAATAGTGCACAGTATGAATACCATTGTACAGTAAAAAAAAAAAAAAAAAGATACAGAGCCTAATATTAACAAATAATATATAAGAAAACATTAGCTCATGGTCTTTTCTTTATTGAAATTATTGCAATAGTTTGTTTTATTATCCTTAAGAACAATAACAATATTAATGTTAATAGGTCTAATAATTGAATCAGCAATTAGGGAAAGTGTAGGGAGTAGATCCCGTTTGGAGATGAGCAGGAACAGTTGACACGCATGGAGGACATGGAGATCCAGATTGTTCATTTAAAGTTTTTGAAGTTTTCCAGCAGGCAAAATTGTGTAGTTTTGTGTATCTGTATACAAACAAAATGTTCATAATTGTTTTAATAAATAAAACAGGCTACTAATACTGAGAAAAAGAACTAAGAAAAAATCAGAATATTTATGCTTGACTCTTTTAATAATAACATCAGTCTTAAAAAACATCATTCATCTGTAATGGATATCATGAACATGGGTTTGGGATTACTTTAGTAAACCTTTGTTAGTCAACACCATTCGCCACTGCATCAACAGATGCAAGTTAAGACTTTACTATGCAAAGCAGAAGCCCTACATCAACACTGTCCAGAAGCGCTGCCGACTTCTCTGGGCTTGGTCTCATCTTAGCTGGAAAGTAGAACAGTGGAACTGTGAAGTTTTTTAAAAACACAGCCGTCGTGTTCTCTGTGCCAAAGAGGAACAGGCAAGCTGTTATCAGCATCAGGTCCAAAAGCCAGTGTCTGTATGGGCCAGGGGTGTGTCAGTGCCCATGGCATGGGTAACTCACACATCTGTGAGAAAACCATGAATGCAGACAGATATGTAAAAATTTTGGAGCAGCATATAGTGCCATCCAGCATTGTATTTTTCAGGGACATCCCTGCATTTTCCAGCAGGGCAACTTCAAAATACTTCCCAGATTTCAAGTGCATGGCTGTGTAAGCAGAGAGTGCGGGTGCTAGATTGGCCTGCCTGCAGTCCTGACCATCTCCAATTGAGAATGTGTGGTGCATTATTAAACACACCATCAGGCAATGAAGACCCTGTACAATTGTGCAGCTGAAGACCTGCAAAATGGATGAATGGGGGAACTTGTGTCTTCAGTGCCTAAATGCTTAATAAGTGTTATTAGAAGAAATGGTGATGTTTCACAGTGGTAAACACTCGACTGTCCCAAGTTTTTTGGAGTGTGTTGCAATCATCTGATTTGAAATTACTGTACATTAAAAAAAGGAAAGGTAAAACATCATATTTTGTGTAGTTGTAGTGCTTTCAATATAGCAAATGGTGACTATAAATTACATATCACTATTGTTTTGTTTTTATTTCATACTGTCCCAGCTTTTTTGGGATTGGGGTTGTACTTAAAATGTAAGTAATCAGTGACAGTGTACAAGCATATGTTTCTAACATAATTATATATTTTTTAGCTGGGCAGAATTATTAAGATTTCTATTCTGGTGTCACCATTACTCTCTGCTGGGCTGATTTTTATTTCCACTCCATCCCGATGGATCATTTTACACTTGAATGAAGAGTACTTTTAAAAGTAAAGGAAAGGAACTGTTTTGCAAATGTCTTGAAAGTAGTAATAATAATAATAATAATAATAATAATAATAAAATCAACTTTAACTTGATTTAGATGATTTAGGCTCTTGTACAAAGTTTTGTGAGAGAATAGAATTGTGAATTCAGTACTGTAAATCGAACCAAATCCTTACATCCTTTATATATTCGTAAAAAAATAAATACAAAAAACACATTTTAATAAAAATACAGGAAATACAATTTAATTTTTTCCAGTATAATCGATTAATTGAAGAAATAATCGAAGATTAATTGATTATCGAAACAATGTTAGTTGTAGCCATAATGTCATTTACATGAATAAATCTTTGATAAACTACTCAGAGTTGTCCTAACTGAATTACAGTTCTTCCTCAATAGCGCAAAGTAGTCCAGCAGCACTCTCCATCTCCATTGTTCTTTGTTTTCTGCTTGAGTTTGTGTGTTTTTTTGTCTTTATAGATCTAATCTCTGATATGCTTGGCTCTGAGAAGTACAAGATATCTTGGCAGACGGCTGTGGATTCTTTTCAGGACCCCACTATAAACAGGTGTGTTTGAGTACTAAACACAGACAGAGATAGAAATCAGCTTTGTGGCCACTTTTACAAAACCTTGCAAACCAATTTTTATGAAATTCGTACCAACACTCTCGTGGTGAGTCGTTGGATCTGCCCAGCAGAGGTGTAGTCAAGACCAGACCCTCCAAGACCCAGACCAAGACCTGACCCCTCAAGACCCAGATCCAGACCAAGACTAGACCCTTCAAGACCAAGAACCAGGCAGTAAATTTTAATGAACTGAGATGATGAATTTATAATTAAAGAATCTTCTTCAAAGTTTTCAAATGCAAATTTTACTATTGATGACTCTGACATTTTCCAGACAGCTGTATTGAAGAAACAGTCAAATTTTTCAAGATGCCTTCGGAATAGTAACCCAAATCCCTAACTATATAAATAATACAACTAAAGAGAAGAGAATTTAATTGGTTAGTGGACAGCCTAGAAGATTTAGCTCCTTGGCTGTCCACCATAGTAGAGGTCTGCATGGCATTGTTCTGATTTCACTGCATGTACACCTATTCCTTTAGTCACAGGTGTCACAAAGTTGTTTATTCTTCTACCATAATAAAAGTAAGATAAAAAATAGTCATAGCTCTTAATTGAAGGCCTCATTTTTAAAAAGAAGAAAAAAATCCCAAAGGAATGCTAATAGATTGTTAATGAAATAATACAATTTCTGTTTATCCAATAGGATTTAATGTATTCTTAGTGGATACTTACCTGATTCCTTTAGGATTGGTTCAAAATTATGAAAAAATCCTTCAAGATTTTTTGCATCATAAATGAACTCTAAAAACACAGATGGCTGCTTCACAAGTTAACATTAAATGCCAAATGCATCTTTGCTAATCAAAGTTAAACAGAGAGATGGAAACTTAATTGAAAACTATTGCTGGAAAATTCAACTATTAAAACAACTCTGCATAAACAGAATGTTCTTTGCTGACAGTAACACTGAGCATTTCTGATCGAAAAATGAAAGATGAACACTTATAGTAAAGCAGTCGCAATAATTGAAAAGAACAGTTTGAAATAATTGATTTACGGAAATTAGTTGGACTTCTAAGAATTGTGTTTCATATCCATTATTAATAAACAAAATAATAATGTTTATTTTTCAAAATCACAGACATGTCTGTTGAACACATGAATGCAACAGCCAATCAGAGGTGTTGAAGTTTAAGTCACTGGAGCAGAAGAAATCCGCTCTGCAATGAACTAATTCAGGAACACAGTTCTCAGCTTGTTTGGGATGTGTAGCTACATAAAGAATACGGCATGCAATACATTTATATTAATCAATATTATTAATAGCGATTACAATATCAAGTGAAATAATATTCGGAACGTTGTTATGGACCATGCACGACATGGACGGGTTCAGCCATTGCACACCATATCCATTATGTGAGCGGGGTCCGAGTTGGGGTGGCAAAGCTCATTTTTAGTGTGGCAGCTGCCACCCCATGCCACCCTTCTAGCCCCACCCGAGAAGTACATGCAAACTTTCAGTAATGGTGAAGATGCCACGCCAGCTAGTGCTTGAAATAATGATCACATTTAGTGCACTGGTGATACACTGCAGTCTTGACTAAGACCATAAGGCGAGACCAAGATCCAGACCAAGACTTTAAGTGTTGAGACCCAGACCAAGACACTTAGTAACGAGACCCAAATCCAGACCAAGACTGCGTTTATATGGTCTCGAGAGATCTTGAAGCCAAGACCACAAGATCAAGACTCCAACTCTGCTGCTCAGTGCTGGCAAGGCCTTGTATAGGCCTTCCAAGTTAGGCCATGGTTTTAGAGATTGGTGACTATAACACACTTCAACCAGTCAGTTTTCTTACATAAACTTAAATTCAGTATTACCAGGTCTGGAAATGTCATGGAAATAAATAAAATCTTAAAAGCCATGGGCAAGTCAATTTCTGTAGTGAATATACATGTTTCTAGTTTAAATACTCTGATTTTGTGAGTGAATCATTCCTTATTATCAGTTCTTTTCAATGAATTGGTTGAACCAATTCATAAATTGGTCTGAATGAATCAGAAAATCAGTCTGAATCAAAATTATTTAAAAAAAATTCTTATACAGTAATCGAAAATGAAATTTACATTTCAAATTTAAATTTCATTTTACACCACTTTATGATGTAAATTAAGCAGATAAGAGAAAAGACTAATGCTGTAAATCAGTCTTCAACCCTTTTCAGGCGAAGGACTCAATGTATATAAAGATGGAGCAGGGACCCCTTTTACATATTGTACAAATATTCAAAAGAACGACTCATAATCCTTGTTTACACATGCATCGACTTTCAGCGACAAAGCAACATGACCTCATTTTATTTTTAATGAGAGCTGGCGACTTCCGGCAATACGAGTGAGAGCGACTGTTGGCGACTAGATGCGGGTGTGTCCAGCAATTTCATAAAATAAAAAAAGTAAGTTACACTTTATGAAAATTAGGAGTGACTTTCATCAGCGACTACAAATTACAGTGAAAACGGTGTCGGTAGAGCCAAGATACCCTTGGAGAATTGGTAATATATGTATCATTTTTAAAGAAAACATGAGTGAGCAGGCAAAACACATTTCTTTTATTTCTTATGGTATTCATATTCAACTGTAGGTTATAACAGAATGGCACAATCATAAAACAAATCATGGCAACAAAGAAAAAAATGAAATGACCCCTGTTCAGAAGTCTGTGTACCCTTAGTTCTTAATACCGTGTATTGCCCCCTTTAGCATCAATGACAGCGTGCAGTCTTTTGTAATAGTTGTCTATGAGGCCCCAAATTCTTGCAGGTGGTATAGCTGCCCATTTGTCTTGGCAAAATGCCTCCAGGTCATGCAAAGTCTTTGGTCGTCTTGCATGAATCACACGTTTGAGAACTCCCCAGAATGGCTCGATGATATTAAGGTCAGGAGACTGTGATGGCCACTCCAGAACCTTCACCTTTTTCTGCTGTAACCACTGGAGGGTCATCTTGTCCTTGTGCTTAGGGTCATTGTCGTGCTGGAAAGTCCAAGAGCGTCCCATGCGCAGTTTTCGTGCAGAAGAATGCAAATTGTCTGCCAGTATTTTCTGATAATATGCTGCATTCATCTTGCCATCAATTTTCACAAGATTCCCCGTGCCTTTAGAGCTCACACCTCCCAAAACATCAGTGAGCCACCACCATGCTTCACAGTGGGGATGGTATTCTTTTCACTATAGGCCTTGTTGACCCCTCTCCAAACATAGCGCTTATGGTTGACCATAAAGCTCTATTTTGGTCTCGTCACTCCAAATTACAGTGTGCCAGAAGCTGTGAGGCATGTCAAGGTGTTGTCGGGCATATTGTAACCGGGCTTTTTTGTGGCATTGGCGCAGTAAAGGCTTCTTTCAGGCAACTCGACCATGCAGCTCATTTTTGTTCAAGTATCGTCGTATTGTGCTCCTTGAAACAACCACACCATCTTTTTCCAGAGCAGCCTGTATTTCTCCTGAGGTTACCTGTGGGTTTTTCTTTGTATCCCAAACAATTCTTCTGGCAGTTGTGGCTGAAATATTTCTTGGTCTACCTAACCTTGGCTTGGTATAATTAATTTTATTTATCACACATTATACATTTGCACATATACAGTGAAATTATTTTTTTCACATATCCCAGCTAAGCTGGGGTCAGAGCGCAGGGTCAGCCATGATACGGCGCCCCTGGAGCAGATAGGGTCAAGGGCCTTGCTCAAGGGCCCAGCAGTGGCATCTTGGTTGTGCTGGGGCTTGAACCCCCAACCTTCTGATCAGTAACCCAAAGCCTTAACCTAAAAGAGATCAAGAGATCCCCGAATGTTCCACTTTTTAATAAGTGATTGAACAGAAATGACTGGCATTTTCAAGGCTTTGGATATCTTTTTATATCCTTTTCCATCTTTATAAAGATCTATTACCTTGTTAAGCAGGTCTTTTGACAGTTCTTTTCTGCTCCCCATGGCTCAGTATCTAGCCTGCTCAGTGCATCCACGTGAGAGCTAACAATCTCATTGACTATTTATACACAGACACTAATTGCAATTTTAAAAGCCACAGGTGTGGGAAATTAACCTTTAATTGGCATTTAAACCTGTGTGTGTCACCATGTATGTCTGTAACAAGGCCAAACATTCAAGGGCCATTTGGGCTTCATATGATCACCGTCCTTAAATAAAAGACAGTTTTTTTTGCATGATCAGTCCTATTTTCAAAATCAATGCCAAAATTTCACAATTTCTGCCAGGGTATGCAAACGTTTGAGCACAACAGTATATGGATATAATGAAAAATGATGTGTGGAAAAGAAGTTGTCAGTAGTCTGAGTGAGTTTAATTTGAATATTGATAGATCGTTCGTCGTCTTAATGACATGATGCGTGGAGCACTGCTGCAGTTCATATAAAAACACTCTACCCTGCAGAATGTATAACCACGACAAGAAAACGAATTCCTTGACAAATAAAAAATATTTTCATTTTACCGGCAATGTCTCATTTGTGATCAGGGGCCGAATGCATAAAACTTCTCAGAAATGGTCTTAAGAATAGCCTTAAACTTTGATTAAATGTCAAAAAATTCTTAGCAGACAGTAGTATTAGAGTAGGAGCTTTTTATAAAGACGCTAAAAGTAACTTTCTGCAAAATCTAAGACTCATTCTTAAGTGCTGACTGAGGTGACGCTTAAGTTTTGTGAAATAAGGACTACGGTGATGTCTACTCAAAATGATGCCCTCAAACACTGAATCAGCCAATAGTGAGTCTGCAAGGGTAATATGTCCCAGCAGGGATGACATCATTAAATCACTCATGATTTAATATAACACATTATAAAACAATATTTTGATAATAGGTTATTTTCTGTTGATTTAATTCTTCGATTAATCAAATGAAAAAGCCCAATTAAATTTCCTGTATTTTAAAACATTATTCCAAATCTTGAATGTTGTCCTCAAACAATGTGCAAATTAAAGGATACAAACAATCAAAATGCAAAATCTTGCAATATAAATAGAATATAAATAGAAGGACCATTTATATCATGAAATTAAATGATAATAAACCAAACTGTTATAATCCCATTACAGTTACATATAAGATTTCAGTTAAACACGGTTCAATTTAGTGATAAATTTGACGTTCAACATAATAACAATATTGTATTGTGGCACTCTGTTTGGTTACTTCACTCCATGAAGTAAGCCTATTTTTCTTTTGTTATTTTTTTTTGTCTTTTTTTTTTAAAGTAATAATGACTTGCTTGCTGTTTTGAACAACTTGTTTTGCAAAATTTGAATTGAAACTTGCATGACTTTGAGTTTATAGTATTTATAGTACTTACATATAAGAATAAATCAGTAAAATTTAAGATATGAGCTGGGGTTAAATATCTTTCAAGCACATTAAACTGCAGAAGGAATTAACTACGAAACACTTTTGCCCAAATTGCACTATCATGAGTCCAACACATATTTTCTTTGTTGTAGAGTGTGTTGTCTCTGCAGAACACAGTCATCTTGCTACTCCTACAGTAACTAGGTTTGGATACCTCTCCAGCACTCTTGAAGCGTACAACTTCATTGCCATGACAGTGTAATGTCAACAAACCCTAAAATTACCATAAAAATGACAATTTAAACAACTATACAGCTCCAATAATACGAGTTTGAACGGAAGAGTTAATGTGCTTTTTGCCTTTTAAACCCTCCACAAATTGGCCCCATTAACTTCCATTGTAAGTGCCTCACTGTATCCTCGATTTTTGCTTTTTTTCAAAGGACGATTCAAAAGAAATTTTTGTGGTAATCAACATTATGCCACAAATGCTGTCGATTGAGTTTAACTTAAATTGAACTCGCAATATTCTTTTAAAGGAGCAATACGTGACATTGACATCAAGTGTTTAAAATGGGTACTGCAGTCCAAATTCAAAATATTGGAGAAAGTTGTCTCCCCCACCCCCTCCTCCCCAGACTCCAAGCTCACGCGGGTTGCCAAGTTTAGGACACGCAACAGGAACGAGCAAACTGACAATGGCAAGCGATGAGCCTTACACTGTAAGTTGATCAGCTAATGTGTACGGTTGCAATGTTTTTATTGTTTGCATATTATAAACCAGCTCGTGGATTTTTTATAACTCTGTCAATGTTAGCTAGATGTATTGCTGGCTTACATGGCTGCAGTGTGCTGTGTTTGCCCGCTAACTTGTTTCAAATCTGGCAACCCGGGGTGTCAAAATGCTATTGGGAAATGGGCAGTGGGCGGGATCATACAGGCCAAAACACATACAGAAATTCCAGCCTGTAACAGACATTTCAAAGTAGGATATACTGGCTGTAGCATTGTTTTCAGAGAAGCCAGTATTTCAACTTAGCATGTTTCCTAAATCTCTGATAAGCTTAAAAGTATCATAATATGTTTAGTACAGTAAATATATTACATATTGCACCTTTAAGTTTATACATTACCAGTCCTCTTTTTCACTACTTGCTACACCGTATGTACTGAGCCAAAGCAGGCAGAAAAGAGTGTGTGATAAAGGAGTGTAGACTTCTTGATAGTACTGGCTGATTTTCTTGTGACCTGTGACTGTGGTTTCTCTTCTGTTTTTGTGTTTTTGTTTACAGGCATCTTGTTTTCTGCATCTGGGATCTGCTTATTGAATTTCTCGTCCCGGAGGCATCTGACGGGAACTTTCAGAAAACACTTCTGCACAGCCTGTCTAAAAATGCTGAGAAGTTGCCACCATAGGCATGTTGAAGCGGACTTAAGACATTAACACACTTGCACACAAACATGTCACTTATGTTAAAGAGTGGTAAACTAGCAGCATCAGATGGAAATACAGGTAAAAAGATGTACTCAACAATTGTCATTGCCCCGTGTTCAGACTGTGGATTTGGATCCATGATTGCTTATGTCTGGCACCAATTTAGTCTCCCTGGTTCTGGGACCCAAACACACTACGCACATCCGGGCTAGACTTGATTAAATGGCCATCTGTTTTGTGTTTTATCAAAACACAAATCCAATCTCTAAAGCCCTACATACCGGATCTGAATTATTCACATGTTCTTAAGCTTTTATCCACCTTGTTCCCACTTCAGCTTTGGGTAAAGCTCTTACAGATGGACTTCACAATGGAGCAGAGTTCAAAATCATGACAGTGTAATATTCAGACTGATTTGAGAACAAGTCTAATTGGGTGATTCTCACGACACCTCTCAAATGTCCTGGTTGTATATTCCTAAATCGATACAAAAAAAAAAACATTTATATTTTTCATAAAAAAGATTAAGCCTATTTAGGACCATTATGATGTTTTTGCATTGTGACATTATTTTCAGAACACTTAAGCACATTTAACCCCCAATTTGTCATTACCGTAACACTTCCTGATGTTGTACTTTTATTCCCATTGTTTTCAATGATGATTCTCATTACCGTAACACAAGTCATGTTTTGTTACAGCTTATGCGATTAATGAGAATATCATAACGTCCATCTTTTTTCGCATTATGAGAATTACAGGGAAAAATGTATGAAATTGCCACGAAAAAATTATCAGAATGTAAAACATCTTTAATTTTCCTGAAAATAGGCTTCCTTTTCCATATGTAAAATATAATTTCTAATTAAAAAAAAAAAAAAAACATTCCCTTGACAGGTTTCGTGAGAATCACCCTATTAGCCTTTCAGACTTGAAATACCCAAGTTTATTTATTTACATTGCATTCCCTCCCTTTGCACTTGATATCCCAACTTTGAGCCTTCGTTAGAGATACTTTAGAGGTCTTATCTCTCCTGCGCCCCAGGGGGGAAGCCTATTTTTCCATGAGAGATTTCCTTCTGAAGTATGAAATTCGAAGTTCGCACATGCCATATCTGCTTCTGATGTCACGGTAATGCTGTACGTGCTTTATGCTCTTTCAGCTAAGTTACAAAGCCCTTAAAACATTATGTCTCTCTTCACAACCTGTGATTAAGTGGTTAGAAGCTGACATAAAGCCGCCACTTAGACAAAAGGGTTATGTCTATACGGCAAAAACAGGGCCAGTTTTCAGTTTATTTGATGTCTTAAGGTTCTACAAAGGCCTTCTGTTGTTCATCGTGGAGATCTTGTAGATCACTGGAGATAGTCATTCCCATTCGATTACTGTACATTTCCATACAACACAGTGATCGCTCTTGTCATATTCACTTATTGAAGTATGTAAATAATTTATCTTAAATTGTACGTTTAATAAAGTCTATTTCTTTTAGATGAACTGTATATAGAGAGGGAAATTAAGTTCTAACACCAAATGATAAAGAATGACATTGTTTTTCGGATTTGTGCTTTCACATTTTCTTTAGGCCACTGTCTCTTAAAGAAAGATCTAGCACAATGAGGTAATCTCTTGTTTACCTTAATGTGTGTGAATTTAATTTGATGCAGCTTAAAAATATAGTAACAAATGATGCACATAACTGAAAAGAACCATGAAAGCTACTGAAACAGCCTTTGTTCATTCCACATAATTATGTATAATGTGTAATTGGCTAATGTGTTAAGTGTTACTGTCAATTGTTTGTTACTGTTGCCTGTATTTTGCAAGATGTTTTATTTACATAATTGCTTTGTCTAGTCTTTACTATGCTTGCACAAATAACCCAGTAGGTGTGGTAAAATAAACCAGTCTTTTATTTTTGTATGTGATCATGTGATCCACATCTTGAATCGACGCATGTTGGATTCAGATTTTGCACTGCGAGCGCTGTTGCTGTTGGTTTAGCATGCATTACAATGGATGGATGGCTTTGTTACACTGTACTTGTGCTTTCAATGCACTGAATCTGTTTCTGGTGCTTAAATATTGTAGGCCTTACATTGTCCTGATGTATGTTGAAATAAGAGTAACAATTATGATTGTTATTGACAGTTCAGTGGAGGTGCATATTACAGGTTACTGCTACAATGTGTCTGGCGTCTGTTTACTTTTAGAATCAGTTACATGTTATTCTTATTAATAGTAATTTATTCTAACTTAATTGTGAATCAAGAAATGTAAAAAACAGCTCGTAACAAAAACATCAAGAACTCAAATATATATTAAATGGTGCAAACAGAGCTATCAAGTCACACTGCAACCTACAGGTTACATTTAGTCATTAAGAGGAGAACCTCACAGAATATAACACTAGTCTGACAAAAATAACAAAACGAAACATTTTCCTAAACACATCACATGCTAAATCCTCTTACAATACTCCATTGCTCTTCCATAACATGAGATTACAAGCACTGATGGATTTGGGTGAAAAACATCTCTAAACCTTTGTTTAAATGTTTTTGCCCTGGGCAAAAATAAGTAAAAATAAAAAAGACCTTTGTCACAAATAGTCAACAAAAATACAAATCAAGTCATTTTTATTTGTATAGCAACTTTCACAACACACATCGTTTCAAAGCAGCTTTACAGAAAATCATGCATTAACAGAAAATTAACCTGTAATATCTATAATGTCCTCATTGTGTAGTTTGATTAAATACGATTATGAAGTATGTATAAAAGTAAATAATAATTGTATTTAGAAACCCAGTGAGCAAGCCAAAGGCGACTGTGGCAAGGAACACAAAACTCCATAAGATGTAGGTTAATGGAGGAAAAATAACCTTGGGAGAAACCAGGCTCACTGTGGGGGTCATCAAATATACACCAACAACAAAAATACAACTTGATAAAACCTGCTAATCAACATCAGAATTGTCTGCACCTAATTTTTTTTTTTTTCTGTAGTCACTAAATTCAAATTTACTATTTGAATTTATGATCTGGTGTTCAGATGCATGAGCTTCCCCATATTTACTGTTCCTTATGCATTTTAATGGAAACATTATAAATTAAGATAATGAGTTTGCTGTAGGCCATTTTTAGTTTTGAGGGGGTGACTTAACCTAAACACCTATTCTTGCTCTGGTCCTCAGATGTAGCTATAAAATGCTGAGGATATGCTTAACAAAAACCTCCAGATTTTCCAAGACAAGAGTGTCTAGATTTTTTGGAAGTGCATTAAATAGCTTTGTATAGTTCTTCTCTACTTGCCTTAAAGAGATAGTTCACCCGAACATGAAAATTCACTTTCATTGCATGGAATAAAGAGCAGCGTCAACATTTTTCAAACTTTCTCCTCTTCTGTTTCACAGAAGAATCTCATATGGGTAAATTATGACAGAATTGTAATTCTTGGGTGAACTATCCCTTTTAAGGAAAGCAGAGAAGTAATAAACAAAGCTATTTGATATCCTTCCATAAAAATCTACATCTAAAAGACATGTTGGAAAAGAAATCTACGGATGTATGTGCGGCATCACACGGAAAGTGTTTTGTTGTAGCACATTTGTCCTTGAATCACTTACTCAGTCAAGGTTCTTAAAGGAAGAAAAGTTTCAATGGGGAATTAAAGTAAATTATTTCTGCAAAACCAAGTCGATGAAACCTAATCTGTTGGTTTTATTGAAGTGGCCAGCCTTCTCAGTCACTGCAGCAGTGCTATGCTAATGAGGCTAGGCTAGCTCAAAGCCTGATGTCATGAACTTTTTTAATACAGCCCACTGAATCGAAACACATTTGTTGACTTTTCACATTGTGAACAATTGTGAACTTTTCTACCAGAGCGATAAGACAAATCACATTTCTTAGTATCACAATTGTTAATGATGTTATTGAGCTACAGTGGTTTAGATATGGACAAGCCAAAAATGTAGACCTCTTTTTAAATCTTTAGTGTTTGGTATAAGCAGACACACACACACACACACACACACATGATGTGTACCAGAAAGCAGTCATTTAATAACAAACACAAATCATTTGGGAATAGCTGTGCATATCAGTTTAAATGTTATTTGACAGATTTCGAGTCTCATGTGCCAAGTCATTTTGATTATCAGTGCTTACTGTATATGGGACAGAAACAGCAGGAAACACATTCCTGTTAGCAAGAACTGACTTTACCTTAAAGGGACTTTGGTAAGGGGCAAATCATAAACTATCACCATTGTGCCCTTGAACAAGGCACTCCAAGTAATAATGGCCCAATGTACCTGAATTATAGGTTGCTTTCGATAACAGTAAAGCTAAATGACAAATCAATAGTAATTAATAAAGGATCAGAAATCTGGGTGGTTGTAAGTGTTTAGGAAACCAGTTGTTCCAACATATTCACACAGGAAATCCACACATTGCTTCTGAAAATTCATGTACCCTGAAATCAACCCCATTCTGCTGAATTACTGGCAAATGCTCTCTCCCATCAGAGCTTTTTGCATCACTTCAGACACAAACACCTTTACTTCTAGCTTTACTGATAGTGTGTTGCACAAGCAACCTCCCATATACGGGTTCTTGTCCCAGTACTGCTGCTCACTAAATGCATATTACAAGGTCTGAATAGCACACCAACTCACCAGGGGGGCACCACCGGCTGCCCTCCCGACCCGATAGCAGTCACGGAACACAGACCTCGCAGCTCGCACCACATTATCACCTTGCGTACCCATTCCTGTTAACTGTATTGCATTATTTACAATTAAAAATGCAACTCACTTACACTTGGCCATGCGTTCAGCAACACTTCCAGCTTTGATTACAATTTTGGTAAACAGAACGATTTCAGCAGCAAAACTTTCAATCCGCTATCGCTGAATTCAGAGTGGGAAAATGTTGCCCCTTTTCTGCAGGGCAGGGCAACTTTAAGAAATGTAAGGCCCTGACCTTCAGGCTTGTTCAGTTTCAATGCATGGGCAAATAGGGGGTGAGAAATGACATAGAATTATATTCAGTGATAATTTATTTCACAAGGCCTGAATTATCTTGTTCTTTGTAGGCTTGTTGAATAATTGAAGATTAGAATAAACCTCAGGCCCATCCTCATTAATGTTGAATACACATGGTTTCACTGAAGTTATGCAATCACTTGCTAAATGTTTATTTTCCAGAACCATTTCGCAAGCTTTAGTTTTGGCAAAAATTAGATTTTATATAAAAAAAAAAACAACAACATATTTTTTTACTTTTCTTATTGTTGTTCTCTCTAATTTATGCAGTGCAATCCAAGTATACAGTACATATGTAATCTATGAGATTACATTACTGGTTACAATACACAAGTAATCCACCCAGCACTGCGTGTACTTTCCTAGTACATAGAAAGTACTTACTAATGGAACATACATGGTAATTACTGTATGTTGTACCTTCAGACAAGTGTGGGGTAATAACAGGCACAAACTTACTTCATGGTAACTTATATGAAACAGTAGGCTACTGTACTTACCAATGGTACATACATGGTAAATATGTTGTACCTACAGACAAATGTGACATACTGTATATGTCACGGAATGAGCCAGGAATGAGGACCCAAATGCAGGAATGACTGAAAATAAAATCAATGTATTAAACAACTGAAAACAGAACATGTAACACAAAACTCTCACGGGGGAGAGAAAACAAATCAAAACAACAGGAACATGACAGGAACAGGAACAAGTGTTAACGAAGATTCTTATTGAGCACTTACTGGTAAGTACCATTGCAGGTCACCTACCCTAACAATCTTTAACTGAACACTGATTCTCTTAACTGATTTGTATGAACCATGACATAACCCTCTTTACATCCTTGTAATTTCTGGCAATATAGGAAGGGATTTTTGAAGATATACCTGATAGTTATGTGTGTGTTCACAGTTCTCATTTTGAACATATGCAGCTACCAGACTCATATTTGCACTTGACTTTACCAGTTGTCATTTGAAGGAGGCTTTGCTTAAAGTTACAATGTACTAACCCTATGAAGTACTGGACTGTATAATTTCTGTTGTGTTTCATAGGTTTTATGTATGATCCCATCCAACTTCCAAAGCATGTACCATGAGTACTTACTAATATCTATCATTTTTAAAGTATTGGTAAGTACTGTAATGTTTCACATTAGTTAACATGTACATACACTATAAGTAAGTGCTTGTTATTACCCCACACTTGTCTGTTAGTACTACATATTTACCATGTGTGTAGCTTTGAGACGTACTGAAAGTACATTTCATATTAGTGTAGCCGGTGGTTGTAAAGAAACAACAAAGGATACAAAAATATATTTTTGGTGTTTTATTCTGATGGCTATTTAAAAAAAACAAACAAAAAAAACAAACAGCGGTTGACGTATTTCATGTACTATACAAAAAGGAAAAAAAGGAATAAAGAAAATACAAAAAATTATATACAGAAATTAAATGTGAAAATGGAATGCGGTTCAACAAAACACGGAAGAGATTAATATCAAAAGAAAATACAAACAGGGCATTAGCCTACCCATATGCTTCAGCACACATCACCTTAATACATGCTTATATCATTCACAGTATTTTATACATTTAACACATGCTTAAATCACTCACATTATTTTACTTATTTTTAACCAGTCTTTAAGGACATGTATTGCAGTTTAAAACAATATAATTCTCATTAAACATGTTCAATTAATTGGAAAACACTTGGCTATAACTCATTAAATAAGATATGATTAATTCTAAATTATACCCGGTCCTTGCATGTATAGAAAACATGGTCAACTCCACACATGCAGTGCACATCAGTGTGCTCCAGAGAAAAGATTGCCAGAGCTCTGACACACCGCAGAGTGAAAACTTGTGTGATTCAGTCAGGCTTCACTGGCTTCGACATTATTATTATTATTATTATTATTATTATTATTATTATTATTGTTATCTATATTGCAGTAACACTAACTGGTAACTTGTTCAGATTCATGTTAAATCTATTAGGGCTACACTATTACACTTTATTTTTATTACAACTGTGAAAGTCGTAGTTACAGGTTCTAAATGTGTTTAGGCTATTAGTATTTTTTTTATATACAGTAGATAACAAATACGATATAAAAACTATATTAAACTAACCACATTAATGTGGAGCCATCCATGGTCTTACCCGTGTTAATGGCCTTATCATTTTACATGCTACTGTTAAACAATAAAGAACAATGGTAAATTTAATGGAGTAAAAACTTACATGAATTATGGACAAATTATTGACTTGATCTATCCTATTCTTGTTCTAACTGATCACATTTGCTTTCAGATATCCTAAAGGTGACTTAAATCATTAGGCCTATGTCCTGCTAAACTAATATCATTCTTGTTCAAATAAAATGTCCAAACAAATGCATGCAGTTACAGTCTCCTGTCAACTTTATCACTTTTTGTGAGGTGGGGGATTTGGGCTATTGAAAATGCTGAGTGGCTAGTGACCTTGGAAACTACCAGCCACAGTGGCCGGTGAGCCAAAAAGTTAATTTCAAACCCTGGTTACAATGTAGGTACACTTTTGATAAGTATGTATTTTTATGCCACATTTGTCTGTAGGTACAACATATTTACCATGTATGTAACATTGGTAAGTACATTAATGTTTCGTACAAGTTACCATATACATATACATATAAGTCAGTGCCTGTTATTATCCTACACTTGTCTGGAGGTACAACATAATTATCATGTATACCACTAGTAAGTACAGTAATGTTTCAAATTAGTTATTAGTATTTACGAACACTTCAGGCAAGGACCTCTTGTTACTACACATTTGTCTGTAGGTATAGCATATTTACCATATGTAGCAGGAAAGTACACGTACTGTAAAATAAAGTGCTAACGAAGTTTTTTTTATTTGAAATAATGCATTTGTATCTGTCTTGCAATAGAAAAGAGAAATTGTAAAGCATGGTGCTCTCACACAGTGCCTCCTGGTGATCTTTCAGCTCTTATAATCAGCATTCAGTCTTTACTCAAGTTTCTATGATAATCTTTACATACACATTGTCAGTAGTATGAAAACACCATAAAAGCAATGAAACAAAAAGTACTTTTGATATTGAATAGTTAATAAAGATGTCATTCTTTGTTTTGAATATATTTACTTTGGCTACTGCTCTTAGAACTTGCAGCTGCTTTTGACAATGTCATTTTATTTTTTAACAAGAAAAATCAAAATATGCATACAATTAGTATTTAACTGAATTTGTAGAGTTTATAGCACATCTGAGCTGAGCTAGAGCAGTTGGGATTTTTTTATTTTTTTAAGGACTGTATGTTTTGCAGACACAAGATGGCAGTAAGTGAAAAGACTAAAAAGTTACTTCATGGTAACTTATATGAACTTGGTAACTTATAGTTTCACTGACATGCAACCCAGGATGAATTCCAACCTAAAGTGAGCATCCTTATGTCCTCCTCAGTCTGAAGGGCAGAACCTTTGAAGTGGGCACTCTGAAGGGATCAGGACATTACTAATGTCTTGTGTGTGTGTGTGTGTGTGTGTGTGGGCAAGTTTAAGTGGTTTAAACTTGGTTTACGAGGTAATTACAAGGGTATTATGCTATAAATGTGGTTTATGAGGACATTTCTAGTGTCCCCATAATTTAAATTGCTTAAAAAACATACTAAACGATGTTTTATTGAAAATGTAAAAATGCAGAAAGTTTTTTGTGAGGGTTAGGTTTAGGGTTAGGATTAGGGTTAGGGGATAAAATCTATAGTTTGTACAGTATAAAAATCATTATGTCTATGGAGAATCCTCATAATGATAGCTGCACCAACATGTGTGTGTGTGTGTGTGTGTGTGTGTGTGTGTGTGTGTGTGTGGAACACCATGCACAAAGGCATATACTGTAGGCTAGGTAATGTTACCTGGATAACAAAGCAGCAAATGTCATACGTATAACTGATTGTTGTTAAAACAAACAAATAAACAAACAAATGAAAAAATAAAACCTTTGCGTCAAATATAGCCTCTTTGTGTCTTTAATTCAGTTTAACATTTTCAAGCTGTACCATGCCTCTTCATGTGGGGCTTGGTATACAAACTTAAAATATATAAATATCTCAGGAATATTTACAGCTGGGTTTAAATAACAGGTAATATATCTCAAATAAATGACCTCAAAATGAACTACTCAGGATCACATGGTTTAAATTATATAGCCTTAATAATTATTTGCTTTAATAAGTAAGGGTGCAAAAATGTGTTGTGCACTCCTATGTTTATTTCCGGCCGGTTCACACCAAATCCGTGACGATTTTGCGGACGAACCTCTGTTCACACAGTCCGTAAAAACTAAGACTAAAAACAGTTTCACTCCTGTACAGTGGCGATGTTGTTATACCAGTCTCCTGTCTGCACCTTCAGCTGATATATTGAACACTGTTTAAGCATTTATCATAGGTGTAACTAGACCCTATTAAGCTATTAAGGTAAATCTGTAGCAAAACTCACTTGTGCACTTGTAAATCAAGATGTGAGAGATCAGACTGAACAGGGTGGGGGCGGGTCCAATGAAGTCATGACCAATCACAAGAGCTGGAACAACTGACCAATCAATAAGGATCATGGTACTTACTTGATAGCTATCTACTATAGAATTCAGTGTAAGTTATAATTCATCTATTTTCCCACTGCACCTGAATTAGAGATATAGAAATGTGCATTTTCTGGTGTTTTTATTATTCGCTTAGTCCCCTTATTTACATGTCAATATGTGATTTAAATTAAAGTGCACATGACCGTGGTAATCTCAGATAATCATGCTTAAAGCAAGTCATCTGGTCAGTCAATTATATATCTTAATAAGTTCTACATTATATATCTTATTCTTAAGGCATCAAGATGTACTTTCTTAGAGCTTGATTTTAAAGATTGATCAGCATGGACAGGCTGATAAAACTGTTTAAACAGACCTTTAACTAGAACTAAGAAATGAATTACTGTCATGTAAAAGGCATTTAAAATGACCTGAGTTTTATTCTGAATAGATAAATATATGAACAGAGTCTCATTTCAAACAAGAATGCACACTGTGCGCAACCTTTATTTCACAAGTGGGTTTCTTACAAGAATTACAGTAGCACTGCAATTAATCTAAGCAGGTATGACTTCTTTAGATTTTACATTTGCGTGCTAATTTGCAACAATGCAATATCTGTTACAACATCGAAGCAGAAATATAAGGAAACGACTAACTGAAATAATAATAATGAAATAATAAAGGCATGATTTTTAATCTTCTATAGATTGTCAGCATATAGTTATCCATCCGTGTGAGAATTTTTGGAAAGAATATCACTCAAGTTGTTGTGTGTTTTACAGTTAATAAAAATTCAACAATACAGAAGATAAATAAATGCCAGAAAATGAATGAAATATAGCATAACGCTGCACTCACAATTTAAGGATTTGCTTGCTATAATGTCTCAGTTGTTATCAATAATTCAATGTATTTTATCTGTTGGAACAGTTCTCTGGTGATAATTTATTTTATCCCCCTTTCTCCCAGTTTGGAATGCCCAATTCCCACTACTTATTAGGTCCTCGTGGTGGTGCGGTTACTCACCTCAATCCGGGTTGTGGAGGACAAGTCTCAGTTGCCTCCGCTTCTGAGATCGTCAATCCGCGCATCTTATCACGTGGCTCGTTGTGCATGACACCCCGGAGACTCCGCATGTGGAGGCTCATGCTACTCACCGCGATCCACGCACAACTTAGCATGCGCCCCATTGAGAGCGAGAACCACTAATTGCGACCACGAGGAGGTTACCCCATGTGACTCTACCCTCCCTAGCAACCGGGCCAATTTGGTTGCTTAGGAACACCTGGCTGAAGTCACTCAGCACACTCTGGATTCGAACTCGCGACTCCAGGGGTGGTAGTCAGCGTCAATACTCGCTGAGCTACCCAGGCCCCCATCTCTGGTGATAAATGAAATTTTCTTACTTCACTCTTATACTTATTGGTACCTAACCTCTATTTCATGTTTTCATGGAAATATGGAACTTGTGGCATATGACTGCTGGCTGGATTGAAGTATCCCATGTAGTTTTACTGAATGCAAACATCCCACAGAAACATTTCTTCAGAGAATTCTCTCATTGCCATCCTTAGACATCACATGTGCGTCTGTCGCACCAAATTCTGCATTGATAGACGTGATCAAATTGTCTCATTTGATTTGTTACATGATAAATTCACTCTTAATCATTTAATTGTCAAGTTATTTAACTTATCCTGCCACATCAGCCAGCCATTGCCACTGCTGCACTGGCGCTGTTGCGTGACATAATCGCATTTAAAGATGATCCGTATTGACTGATTGGTCAGTTGTTCCAGCTCTTGTTGGTCATGAATTAATTGGACCCGCCCAACACCAGAAGTCTGTTCTCTCACATCTTGATTTACAAATGCACAAGTGAGTTTTGCTACAGGTTTTTCACAAAAGTTGTAGCTAAAGTCAAGGCGGGAAGATTTGAAGTTGCAGTGGCAGATTTGAGAGGTTATAACTGCCAATTTGTGGTTGTACTGCGAAAGCGAATTAAAGTACGAAAGTAAATATGTAATACAAGTTTGTGTCTGTCATTGTATTTATATTAATGTCATTTTACACATTTGGGACTATTTGTCTACAACTTTGAATTTAAAACACAGGTTTTTTTATTATTGTCTGTGAGTGCAGATTGCAACATTCAACTTAAATTTTGTATTTTCAAGTTTTCACATCAGTGCTGTGTGTAAATTTCATCTTACAAGTACAAATATTTATTGTACAAGTTCTCTACAAGCTCTCGAGTTTTGCATCAGATTTACCTTCAGATAGACGTTTGCAGGGTAAACTTCGACAGCAGTGAATGGGAGATCACAGCAAATATTATTTTCACTTAGCCATTTGCTCCAAGACCAAAAGAAAAAATCCACTATTTCATTTGAATGACTTTCCAGAAGAGGAAAAAAATAGAGAGCAGTGGGAGAAGATGCCAAATTGACTGTCACTTTCTCAGCAGCTGTAATAGAAACCCCCTCGCAGCTGTGGAAATTCATTTTTTAAAACTAATTCCAGGGTAATAGAACACAAATCATAATGTAGTAAATTTACACTCGATATTTAAAAAATGTATAATAGAAATATTGCGAGATTTACGCTGCTAAAAAAGGCGTATCACAATCATCACAGTCTGTGAAAAAGGTCTATTTAGGGGGTATTTTAGTGTCACGGGGGCTGAGCCCCCCAAGACCAAAATCCTAGAATCGCCCCTGGCATTTATTTTCCTATTTTGGCAATAAACTTTTTCATTATGTTCTTTCCATGGTGTTGATCCATTTTGAAGAGTATATAATCTGTGTTTTTCTATGTGATTACATTTATTTGCACATACATTTTGTAAACAGTATCTTTCAAACAGACACCTGAAGCCAACTTCTCTTTTTATAATGCCTGGATTAATGCCTGGAAAATATAACACAAGGTACAGTGATATAAATACACGTGTAATAATGTACATTACGAACTTCAGTTTAGTATACAACATATAGGCTCTTAAAAATAATATAAAGAAAACACTGCTCAATTCGTTTGTCTAAAACATTGCATGTCGTTTTAAGGATATTTTATTACAAGCTTAGTGCAAACGAACTCTCAAACCTCGCTGCTATTTTTAATGCTATGAGAATATAACAAACTCAGTGACATAGGCTATATATTAAATAATGTACATTAAGACAAAAACAGAACGGGTATGTTTGCAGTACAAAGGTTTCATGAACTGCAACTATATATTTTTAAGTATGCCATTTTCGGGGGTGTATCAGCTAGGGTTGCCACCTGTCCCGTAAAATACGGGATTGTCCCGTATTTAAAGATAGAATTATGCGGCCGTATGGACGCGATTTGTCCCGTATTTAAGCTGGTCAGATGGTGTCCCGTTGAAATCGTTCCAGATCGCTAATTTAACATTGACATAAGTTGGAAAATGTGCCTGTGGTGGGTAAAGGATTGTCTAAAAAGTCCACAAATGGTGCTAAAACTGGATTTTTTTCTATAGAAATGTTCAATAATATCAAACAATGTATGAATGAGTCATAAAGACAAGTACAGGTGAAGGAAGAAAAAAAAATATGTATAAACCAACCAAAATGTATACATAAATAAGATAAAAGAGAGAATTAATTGAAAAGATAAAAATAAATATATTTTTAACATATAAAAGGTGTATTATTTTTAATAAGTCAGCGGTTAGGAAAGTTCTAATTTCAGCATATAAGAAAGGGTATAACATTTTTATTAATAACGCATTTAACTCTTAATGCATTTATTGCTAAAACTGTGGAGAATGTGGTTAGGGGCCATGATCCCCCCCTCATTTAAGTGTCCTTTATTTTAAAATGTAAAAAGTGGCAACCCTAGTATCAGCTGCACGTCCAGTGATGGTGTTTGCCAGTTGATTAGCGCCAACAACGCGCTGGATTGAGCAGCTGCAACGATTCTGGAAAATTACAAAAAGCTCTTATCTCATTGGTCAGTCAGTTTTCATGGTAGTCTGAAGAAAGAAGAAAAAAAAAAAGTTGGAGCACTCGCCATAAAAAAAACCTTCAGATTGTCGGCAGACGATTGGTCAGACCCGGTGTGAATATCGCCATCGGAATCCATTTTTACCGTACAAAAGCTTGTTTGGAACGAACATTCACACCGAAAAAACGGGTTTGGTGTGAACAGGCCTTTAAGACATATTCTACATTTGCCTATCCCTGAAACATTCAACTAAAGGCCTGTTCACACCATCAGTTTTTTGAGTACGAATGTTCGTTCCGAATGAGTTTTTGTATGGTAACAATGCATTCCTATGGCGCTATTCACATCTAGTCGAACAAATCATCCGCCGACAATCCGAAGGTTTTTTTAAAAACAAATTTTTACGGAAAGTGTTGTGATTTGTGAAACGCTTTTGTCAGTAGTTGCAGCTGCTCAATCCAGCGTGTTGGTGGTGCCAATCAACTTGTAAGCATTCCTGCAACTGATACACACACCTGAAAATTATATAATTAAAAATAAATCATTGCAGTTCATGAACCCGAAGTACTGCAAACATAAACCCGTTCTGTTTTTGAAAGTTTTATTATAGGTTTTTAGTCATAAATGTACATTATTTAATAAGTATATCACCAGGGTTTGAAATTAAAATTGGCAGTGGCGGGTAATACGTGAGCACGAGATACCTTTGAGCTGTTATTTTTTAATTTAAAGCTGAAGTGTGTAATTTTGTAGCACAATACCATGCAATTTCCCATGTGAACAAGATCTATAGTGAAAAAGGTGTTACATTTTGGTCTGTTCTGACCCAAAACAGATTGGATAGCTTCGGAAGACATAAATTAAACTCCTGAAGTCGTATGGACTGTTTTTATGCTGTTTTTATTTGCTTTTTGGAGCTTCAAAGTTCTTTCAAAGGTCACCATTCACTTGCATTGTGTGGACATACAGAGCTGAAATATCCTTTTAAAAATATTTCTTTGTGTTCTGCAGAACAAAGAAAGTCATACACATCTGGAAAGGCATGACGGTGAGTAAATGATGAGAGAATTTTCATTTTTGGGTGAACTATCCTTTTAAGCTTTAATTTACATAAGTTAACTCTCCTTCATGGTGTAAAGACAATTTGCATAACTTTAAATGCCATTGATCGTGATGCTATTAGATTTATTACAGTTTTTCTCAACTGCTTAGACACTATAATCAATTCCATGAGCCAAATATTCTAAACCATAACATAATTTTCCAAAAGAGGGACACAACTTCAGAATTTTACACCATGTGAGCATGTACAGTGCATCCCGAAAGTATTCACAGCGCTTCACTTTTTCCACATTTTGCTATGTTACAGCGTATTCCAAAATGGATTAAATTCATAATTTTCCTCAAAATGCTACAAACAATACCCCATAATGACAACGTGAAAGAAGTTTGTTTGAAATCTTTGCAAATTTATTACAAATAAAAAATGAAAAAAATCACATGTACATAAGTATTCACAGCCTTTGTCATGACACTCAAAATTGAGCTCAGGTGCATCCTGTTTCCACTGATCATCCTTGAGATGTTTCTGCAACTTGATTGGAGTCCATCTGTGGTAAATTCAGTTGATTGGACATGATTTGGAAAGGCACACACCTATCTATATAAGGTCCCACAGTTAACAGTGCATGTCACAGCACAAACCAAGCCATGAAGTCCAAGGAATTGTCTGTAGACCTCCGAGACAGGATTGTATTGAGGTACAGATCTGGGGAAGGGTACAGAAATATTTCTGCAGCATTGAAGGTCCCAATGAGCACAGTGGCCTCCATCATCCGTAAATGGAAGACGTTTGGAACCACCAGGACTCTTCCTAGAGCTGGTCGCCCGGCCAAACTGAGTGATTGGGGGAGAAGGTCCTTAGTCAGGGAGGTGACCAAGAACCTGATGGTCACTCTGACAGAGCTCCAGCATTTCTCTGTGGAGAGAGGAGAACCTTCCAGAAGAACAACCATCAGGCCTGTATGGTAGAGTGGCCAGACAGAAGCCACTCCTCAGTAAAAGGCACATGACAGCCCGCCTGGAGTTTGCCAAAAGGCATCTGAAGGACTCTCAGACCATGAGAAACAAAGACTGAACTCTTTGGCCTGAATGGCAAGTGTCATGTCTGGAGGAAACCAGGCACCGCTCATCACCTGGCCAATACCATCCCTACAGTGAAGAATGGTGGTGGCAGCATCATGCTGTGGGGATGTTTTTCAGCGGCAGGAACTGGGAGACTAGTCAGGATCGAGGGAATGATGAATGCAGCAATGTACAGAGACATCCTTGATGAAAACCTGCTCCAGAGCACTCTGGAGCTCAGACTGGGGCAACGGTTCATCTTCCAACAGGACAACGACCCTAAGCACACAGCCAAGATAACAAAGGAGTGGCTACGGGACAACTCTGTGAATGTCCTTGAGTGGCCCAGCCAGAGCCCAGACTTGAACCCGACTGAACATCTCTGGAGAGATCTGAAAATGGCTAAATGGGAGTAACTGCCCAACAATAGGTGTACCAAGCTTGTAGCATCATACTCAAAAAGATTTGAGGCTGTAATTGGTGCCAAAGATGCTTCAACAAAGTATTGAGCAAAGGCTGTGAATACTTACTGTATGTACATGTGGTTTTTGTTTTTGTTTTTCTTTTTTTAATAAATTTGAAAAGATTTCAAACAAACTTCTTTCACGTTGTCATTATGGGGTATTGTTTGTAGAATTGAGGAAAATAATGAATTTAATCCATTTTGGAATAAGGCTGTAACATAACAAAATGTGGAAAAAGTGAAGCGCTGTGAATACTTTCCGGATGCACTGTAGAAAGCAATAGCAATGTCATCACAACATTTACTCAGTTATCACTCAATTCTCACCATGTGAACACTATCACAGTAAGCAAAATTATTCACACACCAATCAGAATGTTGTTCCAGGATGTATAAAAAAAGGGCTACAGGTGAGTATACTGGCTTTGGAAAAAATGGATTCCAACAATTCAGAGAGGTTATAGTAAGTTAAAAGAAAACAGAGGGAATATGAGAGGTGGTGGAGGAGATGGAAGAGGTGGAGGAGAAAAGAGCGGAACATACAGTATTGGCCACCAGGCCATTGTGGATGTTCCTGATCAGTGTGGTGGCAATGTCACAATGTGTGCTGCTGTCAGCCAACATGAGGTACTCCTCCGCCATGCCATCTTGTTCCCATACAATGGCGCAGATCTGCCGACATTTCTTGATAATCTCTGAGATTGTTTGTTTCAGCAAGATCAGATACAGATAGGCCAGTCTCAACAGTCAAGCTACATTGTAATCTGGGACAATGTCAGTGTCCACCACACTGCTGTGGTGCGTCTGTGCTTCACTGCCAATCCCAGAGTAAACGATCGAAATCCATAACAGAGAGAAAACCATCTACAATCAACAGAGCAGATTTTTGATGACACTGCTTTAAACTCTTTTCAGGGGTGGATAAATTATACCAGAGGGTACATTTCCCACAGCCTGGCCAGGGCTAACAATGCTTGTGATGTTGAGGAGGTTCTTTGGCCTGACCCAGCCCAGTGGCAAGATGCTCAGGAACAGTAATTGTGTCTTTTTTCACAGTATACAACCATATTTTTTGTGTCGTTGTGACTGTTCAAATAAATAAATAAATAAATAAAAAGAAAAAAAAAGATTCAAATCCTCCATCATAAAAAGAAAAAGCTGTCTTAAATTCTATTATCAGGAATATTTTGAAGTTTGCAAAGTTTTTGTTCTGCTCAAAGTGTATTATAATATTAATAAATTATTTAATTTACTGAAGTAAGATTTTATTGTATTGTTTTTAAAATATCTCAGAGTGTGTAATGAACGTTCAGTGTATCTGTGCAGTTGATGGTGTTGTGAGCCATTTGAAGGGAAAGTTTGAATTAGATTAAAGATAATAGAATTTTGAATAGAGTGTTTGATTTTGTCCTAAAAGTTTGAGGCTTCAACAACTGAGTTTGTAGTTTTTTATTTTGTGGTTTTAGTTTTGAGATGTGTTCTAGGTTTTAGCAATTAAAAAAAAAAAAAAAAAACTAATTACTTTTCTGAGTGCTCCATTAGGCCTCTGTTATTCTTGCAATAAATATGAAGATGTGTGAGTAATCTTTGTTGTTTTTGTTTTTTCTACTCTGTACTAAGGATCATTTTTCTTTTCTTTCTTTCAAGACTCAGTGGACTGAAGAGTGTAGTTTGATTTCCTGTATTGATATATCTCCTATTTAAACAGGAATTTTGGATGAAACATATCAAAACGCTCAGCTTTTTACATAGCCAATAAGCTTTAGTGTACGTGATAGGCACGAACCATGATTTGCTTCTTGCTAGATGTTTGCAGGTGGTATAAGGGGGAGGGACATTCTAAACATTTTCAATCTAGAGAGCATTTGATTGGACAAACATCTCTATAGTGCAACATGAGACATCAATATCTTTGGTCTGTTTTCCTGGATCAGAAAGACTGTATCTGCTAAAAGTTACTTTTGCCAACTTTTAGGAGTATGCTAGCATATAAATGGCTTCAAGACTAATAATCATGTGCTAAAAGCCACAAAACTCCAAATTCAATTTCATGGGGTCTTAAACATCTTACCCAACATCTGTACTTAAATAAAAGCTTGGCTTTCATAATGATGCATTATGTTTTAATCAGAACCACTCTGGACTCACACAGGCTGAGAAATATGTGGACTGTTAAAAGAAGAGGAGTGTTATGAGAATAGGGAGGTACTGCAGTACTTCATGACGTGTCTGGGACACTGTGTCCCTAAATGACTGTGCTCTTCAGGTCAACATGTCTGCAAATGGGCTGTCCTAGCAGTGTGGCGCTCTGTTTAACACAGTTTAAAGGGGCCGTGATCAAACTTGGGATAGATCTCGCGGACGGTCTCTGTCTGTCCTGTGCTTTACATTGGCATGTGATCAAAGGCTGAACTTGAATTGACCCTCCGTGTTTCAGGGAGAGATTTACATAGCAGCATTTACATGCAGGTTGAGGGCAGAATTAGCCATTATCTGCTGAGGGGCTTGTTGGGCTGATACAGGATGAGACACAGTTTTCATGTTGTCAGTCTTCCTGTCTTGAATTCCAGCAAAGTCTTTGGTGGTCTTTGTGTAATATCAGAAGAACGTTTTCCATTACTAAAGAAACCCTAAAGATTGTGAACTTCTGAAGACATGGATTTAACCACTGGAGTCGTATGCATTGCTTTTATGCTGTATTTATGTGTTTTTGGAGCTCAAAGTTTTGGTCACTATTCACTTGCATTGTGTGGACATACAGAGCTGAAATATTCTGACACATCTCTGATGGCATGAAGGTGAATAAATGATTCACTAATTTTTGAGTGAACTATTCCTTTAATGTATTCCAACATAGCTAACCTTTTTGTCAACACCATACACTACACACACACACAAAAAAAGATATTGCATGTCTAGTCTTTTTGTGTTTTGGAGATGAATTCTTCCCGGAAGGACAGCTGATCAGCCCCAGAAAAGCAATTGACAATACCATCTGTTGGAGGGGAAAATTTCTCAGGAATCTGGTATGTGTTTATTGAATTCCCGATTAATAGCACACTTTCAGCTGCAGCTGCTGTTTGGTTAAATCACTCTTTCCTTCTTTCTTTCTATCTTTCTGTCTTTCTTTCTTTCTTTCTTTCTTTCTCTGAGTCTCTCTATACTTTTCAGTGATTCATACACAAATACAAAAACTCAATCCAAACAGCCTTAGTGAAAGGTGTTTAAAGGGATAGTTCATCTAAAAAGTTAAATTCTGTCATCATGTACTCACTGTCGTGTCGTTCCAAACTTGTATGGCTTTCTTTCATCTGAGAGACACAAAATATGTTTTGCTGAATGTTTAATCTCAGTCACTGTTCACTTTCATTATATGGAAAAAAAGATGCAGTAATGTGAATTAAAATATATGAGTGAACTATTCAAGAAAATGCAAAGGAATGCATTGTTTGGCACATACACATCACTGGCAGCTTTTGTGTCTGGCAAATTGAAATTGTGTCCTACTAAATCTGAATTCATCAATAAAATTTTTTTTGGACTAGCTAAATCAGTAAGCCTATTTGTTTTTTTCCCCCTTATCACTGGAACATGAAAAAGGATGTTTACGGTTCACCATCTGATTAAAATGTTTTACTTCTTTCAATTATGAGCTTACTGCTCATTGAACAGTTGAACTCCCCCTATAATAAGTTGAGTTAACTCAGGCATTCTTATTGAAGTAGTTCTTCAAAAAGTGAAAAGTCTGTCATCATTTACTCACACTCATTTCTTATTCATTTTTTAAAAACCTTTAGCCATGTGTTTTGTTTTAATGCTTAACTAAACAAGTTAATGACACTTATGAATGGGGTTGATAGGCCTGTTGATGTATTACAATATTATGCTTATAATTAGACATAAAATTCTATTAAATAATTTTGTATTCACAATTATTTTCCAAAATATGTTTAAGATGAAAATATAAATGATGGGATTATTTGCACTATACAGGAACGTAAAAAGAAAACTTAATTGTGGATAAGAAATACATGCGTAATGCATTGTGTTGAACAGAAGAATTCACAACTGTAAGACGATTTTGAATCTTCTCTGAACATTCTTTGTATTTATGGAATACGAGGAGGTTTGGTTCATAAAAAAATAAAATAAAAATAATGTAAAGAAATTGTTACATTATTGAGCCAATATAAATATAGGATAATTTAATCTCTGACTTTATGCAAACTAACACAAACAGATGGTAAATTGACTGCTGATTATGCGTTATAGATTTGCATATAATCACAGGAACATTTACTTAACCAATAATTGAAATATAAATTCAGTCTGTCATCTATACATGCAGATACGTCTGATCTTTAACCCAAGCAGGCTCATAGAATAAAAAATGTAATGATGTGTAACAAGGATAAATAAAGGCCCAGTATCGCCTACCTTTTAAGTGTGTTCTCCAAATATTCCACAATATGCATAATATGTCTTAATTGGGAAAGGTAAAAAACAACAACAAACAAATTTTTGCTTATATAGATGAGTGCAATTATGAACAATGAAACAGAAATCTGATCTAAACTTTCTTAATTTAAAGTGCTTGTTTGTATCCTCAGTCACGCGGCATATGTCTGTTGCGAGAGTGCATGTGTAATCTGTAATCTGAGCCTCTGTGACACATTGGGTAGGATTATAGTCATTATAATTTATTATTAAATTCCTTAATTGATGTATCTAAGTTTCAGCATAATATTGATGCATTTTACACCCCTACATATTATTAAGCTTAAAAAAAAGTGGAGACATTTCATGTAATTTAACTCTAGTCATAAATTGGATGTGGCACCTTTAAGAGTTTTGCTACACCCGCTTTCCAGCACTCTCTCCTGTTAGGAACGTGAGAACATAATGCGCAAGTGAGCCCCCAGTTTTGTTCATCGGTTGAGAATTCTTGGGTAAATATCAAATTCTACACAAAATGTTGTTAAATTGCATTAAATATGTATTCACAAAAGTCATACTGTATATTAAAATTGTGTGTTTGTTATGGATTATTTTTAAAGGATGAGTATGGATTGCATGTGTGTAGTTTGACCACATTTTTGCATACATGTGAGGAATGGGTATGTTAATTTAGTATTAATCATTTCTTATTTAATGATTTATATTTTTTTCCAGTTTAGTGAATAAGTGTAATATGTGTTATATGTGAAAACAGTTGTAATGAGAATTCTAGTGTTTTAAAATGTCCTTAAAGCCTAGTTAAAAATTCATAAAATGCTTTGAGTGATTTAAGCATGTGTTAAATGCATAAAATACTGTGATTTTTAATAAATTACTTAAGTGCATAGGGTGCTGTGAATGATAAAAGCATGTATTAAGGTGATGTATGCTGAAGCATATGGGTAGGCTAATGCCCTGTTTGTATTTTCTTTTGACATTAGCCTCTACTGTATTTCATTTACGTGTTTCATTTTTGTTTTTCATTTCCTTTATACGGCCCCATTGACCACTGTTTTTTTTGTTTGACAGACAGCCGTCAGAATAAAACCACAAACACTGGCTACATCATTTAAGTGTGCAAGCTTTTATATTGGGAGGCATTTGCACACCCTGTATCACCTTTGAGGGGCACCTCAGCAAAAGGGCAGGGGCTCGAGCACCTAGAGCCACCCCCTCTGCACGTACCTACTGTTGAAAGCCCCTGGTCCCCATCCACTTTCATTGTATGGAGGAGAGCAGCTTCTCTCTAAACGTATCCTTTTCGTGGTCCACAGAGGAATGAAAGTCATACTAATTTGGAACGATATGAGGGTGAGTAAAAGATGGCAGAATCTTCATTTTGGGGTGAACTATCCTTTTTAATAGTTTTTTTTTCAGACCAAATGTAGGATATTAAGAGACTATAAATTAGTTAACTAACACAGGAGAATTTGCTCCAAGCTCAAGAACGACAGAGCCAACCGTATAACAGGGGAACTTGGCTGCGGGAATTTGTACCGGGAGATAAGGTACTCGTATTACTCCCCACATCAAGCTCCAAATTACTTGCCAAGTGGCAAGGACCCTTTGAGGTCACACGACGAGTGGGGGAACTCGATTATGAGGTAAAGCGAACCGATAAAGGGGGTGCACGTCAAATTTATCACCTCAACCTCCTGAAATTGTGGAGGCGGCCCCTGTGACGTTGGCTACAGTAGTTCCAGAGAGGGCGGAGCTCGGGACGGAGGTAAATACAAAAAACAATCGCATCAACCTGGTTACTTGCGGAGACCACCTCTCACCATACCAACTTGCAGAGGTTGCCAAACTACAACAAGAATTTGCAGATGTGTTTTCCCCTCTACCGGGTCACACGAACCTCATCCAGCATCACATCGAGACCGAGCCAAGGGTGGTGGTACGTAGCCGTCCCTACCGATTGCCCGAACATTAAAAAAAAAATAGTCTGGGGAGAATTGGATGCAATGCTCGATATGGGAGTAATAGAGGAATCCCACAGCGATTGGTCCAGCCCGGTTGTTCTGGTTCCTAAGAGCGACGGGACTGTACGGTTCTGTGTGGATTATAGAAAAGTCAACACGGTGTCTAAATTTGATGCCTACCCAATGCCTCATATTGATGAGTTGCTCGATCGGTTAGGCACTGCTCGATTTTACTCTGGATTTGACAAAGTGTTATTGGCAGATCCCCTTGACACCAATTTCCCGTGAAAAAACAGCCTTCTCCACACCGTTCGGATTACACCAATTTGTGACACTTCCGTTCGGTTTGTTTGGGGCTCCGGCCACGTTTCGGTGCATCATGGACCAAATCCTCAGACCTTATTCGGCTTACGCCGCTGCCTATTTGGATGACATCATCATTTATAGCAATGACTGGCAGTGGCATATGCAGCATCTGAGGGCAGTTCTGAGGTTGCTGCGACGGGCGGGGCTCACAGCAAATCCTAAGAAGTGCGAGATTGGGTGGGTGGAGGTACAGTATCTGGTGTTCCACTTGGGCCACGGGCAGGTGCGTCCCCAAATGGACAAGACGGCGGCAATTGCGACCTGCCCGAGACCCAAGACCAAAAAGGGGGTGAGACAGTTCCTGGGGCTGGCTGGCTATTATAGGAGATTTGTGCCTAACTATTCGGACATCACCATCCCCCTGACTGATCTCACTAAAAAGGGAGCTCCAGACCCGGTCCAGTGGACGGAGCAGTGCCAACAGGCGTTTACGCAGGTTAAAGCCTCACTTTGCGGGGGGCCGCTTTTACATGCACCTAATTTCTCTCTCCCTATTGTATTGCAGACGGACGCTTCAGACAGAGGGCTGGGGGCTGTGCTTTCACAGGTGGTGGAGGGGGAGGAGCACCCGGTGCTGTACATCAGCCGCAAGCTTCCTTGAGGGAAACAAAGTACAGCACCATGGAAATAGAGTGACTGGTCATCAAGTGGGCGGTCCTCACTCTCCGTTACTTCCTGCTGGGATGGGCCTTTACCCTCTGCTCAGATCACGCCCCACTCCAATGGCTCCACCGCATGAAGGATACCAACATGCGGATCACCCAGTGGTATCTGGCTCTCCAGCCCTTTAAATTCAAGGTGGTCCACAGACCGGTGACACAGATGGCTGTCGCCGACTTCCTTTCCAGAAATGTGGGGGGAGTGGTAGACAGGCCGGATGGCTCACCGACCTGAGTCGGGCGGTGGGGATATGTGGCAGCGGGGGCGTGGTCGATCGTCCGTCCGGAGAGAGAGAAAGCAGTAAGGGTGCTCACACCTGAGCTAGATTATGTCTAACACCTGTCTCTAATTACATTGAGCATGGGGAGAGTGGGATATAAGCGGCCATGCCACCAGCGGAGGGGGAGAGAGACTCAGAGATCAAGAGTCCTGCTGAGTAGCTGAGGAGTTATTGTGAAGCTAATGAGTTATTGTGAAGCTGTAAGCCCAGAAAAGTTGACCATTAAAAAGCCTTACCTGTGACTGGAGAAACCTGGTTCCCTGTGTGCTCCTTCCCTCCTACTGCGAAGTCCGTTACAAACACAATTACAATTATATTTATAATAATTTCCTTTAATTTAACAGTAATTGTTTCATGTAGTCACGGTGAATAACGGTTGTCAAATTCGCTTCAGTTATTGTTATCTTCAGTTAAGAACATGAGAATACTTATTACCGGAGGTCCACACGAGTCTAACGCTACAATATGTTGCAACATTTACAATGACATCATGCTTTCTTTGGGAAGGAAACAAGTGTTGTCAGATGTTTGAGTGATTAGCAGCATACCCCTTGTCTATGTTGGCACGTGTGCAGGGGAAGTTCAGTGCTTTTGCGTCACATGGCATGTTTTCCTTGACTTTTGCATGGATGTGCTGCTGCTTTAGATGCTTGAGAGTGCAAAGGGTGTGTGAAGCAGACAGAATGTTGTTTATCTGCTGATTACTGAGTAGTTCTGGCCAAAGGGAGGCTGGCTAGAGAAAGAGGTGCTCCAGAGAGAACTGCATCTCTTGAGGAGCGCAAACAGATGCAGCGTTAGAGCGGTACTGCTCCTCCTGCGCAGAACATTGCTGCGCAGTGAGACAATTAAAGCAATGATCTCTCAGCCAGATTTCAGAGGGTCAGTTCAATCATCAGTTTAAAAAAGGGGGATTTGGGACACCCTAAGATGACAAGGAAATGAAGGAAATATGTATGTTTTTACAGACAAAAATGATTTCAAATTATTATTTTTTTTTGTCTGAAATATAACATCATACAAGAATAATTCTTGTAATTAAGTATTCAACTCACCTGTACTCTTGCGTAGCCAGACTTTTGACAGCAGCAAAAGGTCTGGGGCTTATTGCTGCTTAAACTGCCTGAAATCCTTTCTCTGTCAGAAACCCTCGGTTTTGGTGCTGCTTCTTGTTTAAGACTGGACTGTAAACGCCCACTGTTGTGATTGGCTCTCTGCTCTCGACTGACCTGGCGTCTCACTGCTACTGGGTGGGGATACGGAAGTAATAAGGTACAGTGGGCGTTGATGTGTTGTTGTGAGGTAGTCAGATGCAAATGACTACCACATTGTGACATCATAATGTGGAGAAAGTACAGATCGAGTCCTTTTGTGCAACTTGATATCAACCAGTGGCGAATTCTCAGGGCCAGCAAAGCCTTCTCTGCTGGACTAACATGCCAAATAAAAACATATTTTTCATCCTTTCATTCTCAGTCACCTTTTTGCCTATGTATTTTTAATTGCTTTCCACTCTTAATTAATCTACAAAAAAAAAAAAAAAAAAAAAAAAAAACGAAAGGTTTATCCAGTCAGAATTTATTCCTTGATGCTTACAAGCAAAGTGTGACAACTGTTTCACAAATTACATGGCCTAAGCAGCGTGAGTCTGAGCTCCACCCCCTCAGGTCTTCAGAATTTCCACAGAATCCCTCAACAGTGCAAATGAATGGGCAACTAAAGTAAGATTGTCAGATTCATCAGCCAATCAGATTGATTTATTTGTTCTTGGTGGGTGTGATCTTTAGGATATGTCCTGGTGGAGGCCATAGACATATAAATACATAGACGCCTCATTGGCCGCTTTGGCCCGTTGCTGTGAAACGTCAACACGTCTGCCATATTGGACCAGGCAAGACTGCACAGTAAACAAATACAAGTAAACGTTGGAGCTGCGGTTTTTCTGGATAAAAAGCACAATAACATTTACATTTCTCAACCGATTTCAATGGTTTATGATCTACATGGAGTACAAAAAAGTTCTGTCTCCAGTTACTTAGAACCTCGATAGTTAGACTTCGAAAATGATTCACTGTCATCAGGAATTGTGAAAACTCAAGATTGTCAAGCATAGATTTAGCTTATTTTTCTTGGTTAATAATTGTGGAGACGTGCCTAATATAATAGAATTTAATGTACATGAAATGTGAATAAAGTTTTTTCAGTGTGGAAATGGCTTTTTCTGTCTTCAACCCAATCATTTTAGCATTTCTTGTGCTCCAGGTCAGAACACAGCTCGTTCACTTTGAAATACTGAAAAAAAATAAAAATAAAAAATAAAAATAAATAGAAAGAGTGCATCTTTAAGTACCAATAATTGATCATCATTAAGAAAAATGGAACAAAATCGGCAAATACAAATCAAATAGTGAGACAATGGCAGTCTGTCTGCTTTCTATATTTTTATAGCAATAAAAGAAATTGTAGAATATACAGTCATTAAAAAGAAAATAGTAAATAAAATAGTGAGTAGTGAACAGTACAATAATAGTATAAGTAGTATAATATAATACAATAGTATAATAATAATAATAGATTGATAATAGCAAATAGTATATGTATAATAATAATAATAATAATAATATTATAATAATAATAGATTGATAATAGCAAATAGTATATGTAGTATAAAGAGTAGTATAATTGTCAATAATAAAATAAAAATAGTAAATAAAATAGTGAGTAGTGAACAGTACAATAATAGTATAAGTAGTATAATATATTACAATAATATAATAACAAGAATAGATTGATAATAGCAAATAATAATAATAATAATAATAATAATAATAATAATAATAATAATAATAATAATAATAATACATTGATAATAGCAAATATTATATGTAGTATAAAGAGTAGTATAATAGTCAATAATAACATTTTATATAAAATATATATAATATATAATTGCATAAGTGGAGTGGCGTAGTGGACTAAAGCACTGAACTGGTAAGCAGAAGGTTGTTGGTTCAATCCCCACAGCCACCACCATTGTGTCCTTGAGCAAGGCCCTTAACTCCAGGTTGCTCCAGGGGGATTGTCCCTGTAATAAGGGCACTGTAAGTTGCTTTGGATAACAGTGTCTGCCAAATGAATAATAATAATAGCATAATAGACTATATAGTATATCAATCTTATCCTTTGTAGGGTTGTGGGTGGCTAGAGCCGATCCTACCTGTACAAGTTATGCTCTTCTTTTACAAAACAGGGGGATGGGAGCTAAAATCCTTGGAACAATACTGCTTTGCACACTAGTAAATGCTCTTGCAATTATAACTAGAAAGTCTAAAAAGATGGGAAAGTGTAAACATAAGATATATATAAAGTTTTATTTTCATTTTACTGGAGTAGAAATTGAGCCTCTCTTTCAGCTCTTCATTTATGAGGTTCTTCCCCTTCAGATCCTCTAGAAGATCATGCACTGTGTTCTTTGCCCTCTGTTCTTGGTCCTTCTCATTCCTCATCTCTCGCTCCAGACTCTCCATCCTAACCAAGGCTTCACGGAGTCTGGCCTTTAGACCAGTGGGAGATGCAGGCAATGCATAGGAGTGGTCCTAGTAGAAGGAAGGTTGAAAATGTTTTGAGTGAAGTTTATATCACATCACTCACAGTCTGTTTGGTGCATAGTTAGTACAATGTACTATCAGCTGATCGCATTCTTAAAGGATTATTCCTCCCCAAAATGTAAATTATCTCATCATTTACTCACCTCCGTTCCATCTCAGATGTGTTGTTGATCTGAACACAAATGAAGATTTTTAGAATAAGTTTTCGTATGGGTAATCGATAGAATGGAAGCATATGGAGCCATATATATGGATTACTATTATCCTGCCTAAATGTGATTTATGGACCATGAAAGTGTTGGTTGCTGTCTCCTTCCATTCTAAGTCCCTACACATTTGAAAACTTCTTCTAAAAATCTTTATTTGTGTTCAGATGAACAACAAAAGTCATACATATAATAATCTTTTAATCTCATCACCCCTCAATCCCACTGCCATCACCGTGGGTTTGTGTGTGTGTCAGGGAAGCATATTCAACAACAGCATGTTTCAATGTGTGCATGTGTATACATGAATGTGTCTGAAAATAGTGGTAGAGAGAGAGAGAGAGAGAGAGAGAGAGAGAGAGAGATATTTGAATATGACCAGGGCCATGATGCTTACAGTTGTTCGGGGCTTAACTAGTAAAAATACACACAACATTAGGCAGAGGGGGTACAGTCTCTTGGAAATGTAGAGAACAAGCCACTAACAGGCTCTCTTCAGCCTTCCTTGAGGCTTGTGTTGTCCTGGTTGCCACTGGCTAAAATGGATGGTTTAGCTCCATCTCTAATCCTGACAGTCTGACCTGTGCTGTCAAAGTCCTCCAGCTTGAAGTGCTCACTGCATAGCAAAGAGGATTCACTGGCAGAAAAACCTTCCCTCCTTAAAGCTACTTCCCACTGCCTCCTCAACTGTTTCTCTTTGGGAAACCCTCAAAAAACCTAGCCAACTAACTACAGTCAGATTCACAATATGTCAGTCTCCCAGCCGAGACGAGTAGCTTGTCACAAAAGTCGGTTTGGAGAAAAACGGCAATATAGATGAAAATCTCGATTATGGGCAATTAATATAATATAAACTATAATATAAGCTGAGACTTTATAAGAAATCATGTAAACTATATAAGTCTCAGCTTTCATAGCTAACTAGCGTTATCGTTAGCTATTAATAGTCTGACTCTAGTGGCCAACTAGTTAGCTTTCAACAATGTTATAATGACCAAATACAACCAGAAACAACTGTTCAGTCTTACTTATGAAAGGTAATTCCCAGAGATCTGGTTTGGATTGTGCGACGGTTTGTACAGCCCCAAGCTGCACACGAGTCAGGCATCTTTTCTAGAATACAGCTGCCTGAGAGTTATGGCAAGTTGCCTGGTCCAATATGCGTGCGATCCAGTGGCCAATGAGGCGTCTATGTATTTATATGTCTATTGTCGAGGCCTTCTAGCTGGCCTTGAGTGACGTAATTTGAAAGCGTGCGCGAGATCTGACGAGTCGACTGTCATTACTGCCACTATCACCATTGAGAAAGAGATCCTTATGGATTTAAAAACACAAGATGTTCTGCATGAACGTGTGATTGCTTAATTTATTAATCAGGAAAGGAGGACTGATTTTCACTTCAAGCAAATTGGAAAGTGCTTTTTCCATTGTTATAGCAACATCAGGAGTTTTCTAAGTATAAATTAGGCTGCTGGAGCATTCAGTGTCAGATCAAGTTTTGAAAAGTAGTGCTGTGTCCCATTCAACTTGGAAAGTCAGATTTTACAACTTCCTACTAGGAAAAGTGCAATGGAATACATCTTTAAGTCAGAATTAAAACTTGTAGGCTCATGCAGTAATTCTCAACTCCGATTTCGCCGAGATGCATGTGCATGATGTCACACAAACATGTCAGGGAGATATACAAAGGGAGATATACAAAGTAAGTGATAAACATTCACTTTATTAAGTAATATCGATAAATGAGTTTGTTTCCAAATTACATGATATTAAAGCTTGTTTAACAAATGCCTGCAGAAACAGGTGTATAAAACATTACAATCTCTTTTGATAATCGTACACCTGAAGCACAAATGCTAGCGCTGCAGCATTGTTTATCAGTTGGGTTGCTAGGAGACAGTCAAACCCCTGTTAAGCTAACGGGAGTTCCGAATATCAGGGAATGGAATGCATTTATAGTCAGAGATATCAAGATGGAATATCCCACATCCAACTTGAATGGAACGCAGCATAACCGTGAACCCTGACGAAATGAAATTTATTGCAAGCAACCTTTAAATTGCAAATATTATTAGATAGATTTTTCCAGGTATTATAGACCTCCTTGGTAGATTCATATGAAAAATTATGATTTTTGAATGTCTGTTTGGGAGACGTTCATTTCACATACTTCTAAAGAACATGGTATGCTGCAGTTAAAATTAGGCTTGCTTGAGCATTAAGTGTCGTTTCAAGTTCTGGCTTTCGTGCGTGGACGTGTTTTTAAAAAGTCAACTGGTATTATTAGTTAGCTGCAACATAATGTATGATGCCCAAAGGCATAGGGTGTCTTATTTATTGTGAAACTGTGTTTTCTTAATGGCATGAATCACACTGAAGACCTAGACTTTTAATGCATGGCCCACCACTGATATCAACAAATGCTTTTTTTGCAGTGAGGAGGAAGTTTTGAGTTCTGAAAGTTACGGTATTTTAGTACAATGTCCTCTTTGAATGATCAAGGAAAATTTGATTCCTCATGTCATGAGCCCTTTAAATTTAAATTGGAATATATTAATAACACAAAATGCAAAAAACAAACAAAAACAATTAACAAAACATTCACAATAAATGAACAATAAATGATAATAAAAAACTATAAATAATTATATACAACAGCAATAGCACCTTAAACATACAACCAACTGAACAGCTGTGCTGCATCCAAAAATGAGTACTGTCACAGTATTTACTGTATTTGATGAAGGACGCACGTATGTCTGAAATCATATGCCTGGTTACTTGTGTAACCTCCGTTCCCTGATGGAGGGAACAAGACGTTGTGTTGATGTAGTGATACTAGGGGTCACCCTTGGGAGCCCCAAACACCTCTGATCTTTGAGAAAAGGCCAATGGGAATTGGCGAGTGGAATTTGCATGCCACTCCCCTGGACATACGGGTATAAAAGGAGCTGGCTCTCAACCACTCATTCAGGTTTTGTGCTGAGGAGCCGAGACAAGGTCCCGGTCATTTCAGAGGGTAGTTCAGTGTTGTGGCAGGAGGGACACAACGTCTCGTTCACTCCATCAGGGAACGGAGGTTACGAAAGTAACCAGGACATTCCCTATCTGTCACTCACTTGACGTTGTGTCGATGTAGTGATACTAGGGGTCCCTATATGAAATGCCACAACTAGCTGAACTGTGTTACGTGGACTGGTGGTGTGAGACGGGCAGACCACTGTATGCCTCGTAGCCAGCGCACCTGGCCATCACTTAACCTCCCCCAAAGCTCCTAAGAGCATCGTACGGTCCCTTGCACCTCGGGGACTGTCGACTGCCCAAAGAAAAATGGGGACAGGCTACCCCAACCGTGGCCTCTTCTCTTCTTTTTTCTCCCCAAAAAAGAATGGAAATTGATTGACTGGGGGCCATAAGTGTCCGCGTCGGGGGGGTGTCACTCCCAAGGGGAAGACACCGCGGAGACCACACCCTGCCTGAAAGGGAGGAAATGTGTGGAAATATGTCACATGGTCTTACCTAGTTTTGTCGGCAGTGTTGCATGTAGAGAAGTCCCGTGGGAGGTCCTACCTAGAGGGGACAGAGCTCTACAGACATGGCGACCGGGGCAAAGGGGACTCTGCCCAAGGAAGACGTGGGTTTACCAACGGGAAAACCGTCTCATGGAAGATACATCACACGGGATAACAGACAGGTAACCAGCGCATGTGGCACACCTACTCTAGTACAGGGCCTACTAGCACACGTACTGGGCCAGCATCGAGTTTCTCCGCAAACTCGCCTACCACAGGGCTAAGGAGGAAGAACATCCAGGGTCCACGGTCTCATGAACACAGCTGGGGGTTAAAAGTGCACGTCTCCCCCTCCAGGAGGGGAAAGGTGCTAAGTGCAAGTGGTGCACCCGGCCAGTTGTCCTGTACACTTACCTGTTCGTACCTGACAATACATGGGACGAAACCGGATCAACCCGGAGATTGTAGAACCTCACGATGGTATTGGGTGTTGCCCAGCCTGCTACTCTGCAGATATCTGCTAAAGAGGCGCCATTGGTCAGGGCCCAGGAGGCCGCCACACTCCTGGTAGAGTGTGCTCGTAGCCCCAAGGGGGGCGGCACATCCTGGGCATGATATGCCAAGGCAATGGCGTCAATGACCCAGTGGGCGATCCTCTGTTTGGAGACAGAACTCCTTTTCCGCTGTCCTCCAATGCAGACAAAGTGCTGCTCAGAGCATCTAAAGCTCTGTGTGCGGTCCAAATAGATGTGCAAAGCATGCACTGGACACAGCAACGACAAGGCTGGGTCTGCCTCCTCCTGGGGCAGCACTTGCAGGTTCACCACCTGATCCTGAAACGGGGTCGTGGGAACCTTGGGCACATAGCCTGGTCGGGGTCTCAGGACCACGTGAGAGTATTCCGGACTGAACTCCAGGCACGTGTTGCTGACAGAGAATGCCTGCAGGTTCCCTACCCTCTTGATGGACGTGAGTGCAGTCAGGAGGGCAGTTTTCAAAGAGAGTGCCTTTAGCTCAACTGACTCAAAGGGCTCAATCGGGGCTCCCCGCAAGCCCCGTAGGACCATGGAGAGATCCCATTAGGGAATGAGGCATGGTCTGGGAGGATTCAACCTCCTCGCGCCTCTAAGAAACCTGATGACCAGGTCGTGCTTCCCTAAATACTTACCGTCAACTGCATTGTGGTACGCCACCATAGCGGCCACGTATACCCTCAAGGTGGGGGGGACAGCCGCCCCACCAGCTTCTCCTGCAGGAAGGAAGGCACCGACCCGACTGCGCATCTCTGGGGGCCTTCGCTTCGGGAAGAACACCACTTAGTGAACAGACACCACTGCAAGGCATATAGGCACCTCGTAGAGGGAGCCCTAGCCTGAGTGATCGTGTCTACCACCGCGGGTGGTAGGCCACTTAGGTCTTCCATGTCCTGTCCAAATGCCAGACATGAACATTCCAGAGGTCTGGTCATGGGTGCCAGATGGTGCCCCATCCCTGAGAGAGGAGAACCCTTCTCAGGGGAATTCACCAGGGAGGGACTGTCGCAAGGAGCGTGAGGTCCGAAATCCAAGTCTGGGTGGGCCAGTAGGGTGCCACTAGGATGACCTGCTCCTCGTCCTCCCTGACCTTGCACAGGGTCTGTGCAAGTAGGCTCACTGGGGGGAACGCATACTAGCACGGCCCCCGGGGCCAGCTGTGTGCCAGCGCATCTGTGCCGAGGGAAGCCTAGATCAGGGTGTACCAGAGTGGGCAGTGGGATGATTCCTGGGAAGCGAACAGGCTTACTTGCACTTGATCAAATCGACTCCAAACCAGCTGGACCACCTGGGGGTGGAGTCTCCACTCTCCCTGAGCATGACCTGTTGCAACAGCATGTCTGGGATGTGAGTGGCTCGCAATGACACTGCTGACTCCAGAGGAGGAGGTGGCAGGTGAGTTGCGACATGTGATGCGAGTTGCTACTGTACGCTACCATAGGTGTGTTGTCCATCCGGACGTGCTTGCCCTGGATCAACGGCCAAAGCCTCCACAGGGCGAGCAACATTGTGAGCAACTCGAGGCAGCGTGGCTGTGTTCCCGTTGCACATGGAAGCATCTGTCGTAACTACGATGCACCTAGGGAACTTGCACTAAGGGGACTCCTGCCTGCAGGAATGCAAGGTCCATCCAAGGGCTGAACATGTAGCGGCAGATCGGTGTGATGACCACGCGATGTGTGCCGCGGCAGTTCAGCACTGACTGCGTGCACTCGCTCGTGAGGCATGTCATCACAGAGACTGAGTCTAACTCCAACCCGAGAAAAGAGGTGCTCTGTATCGGGGAGAGCTGCTCTTTCCCCAGTTGACCCGAAGCCCCAAACGGCTGAGGTGCCTGAGCACCAGGTCCCTGTACGCACACAACAAGTCTTGAGAGTGAGCTAGAGCCAGCCAGTTGTCGAGACAGTTGAGGAGCAAGGGCTGCCTCTGCGACTTCTGTGAAGACGCGAGGCGACAGGGACTGACCGAAGGGGAGGACCTTGTACTGGTGCGCCCGGCCCTCGAAGGCGAACCAAAGATAGGGCCTGTGCCGAGGAGAAACCGAGACATTGAAGTACGTGTCCTTCAGGTCCACCGCCGTGAACCAATCCTGATGCCAGACGCTTGCTAAAATGCATTTCCGCATCAGCATCTTGAATGGGAGTCTGTGCAAGGCCTGGTTCAGAACTCGCAGGTCCAGGATTGGCCGCAACCCACCGCCTTTCCTTGGTACGATGAAATAGGGGCCCCTTCTTCATCTCGGCTGGAGGAACAGGCTTTACCGCGACCTTCCGCAGAAGGGACGTGATCTCTGCGGGGAGGGCAGCGGCGTTCTCGCCCTACACTTGTGGTAAAATGGACGCCGCTGAACCCAGGCGGGTGCCTGGTGAACTGAATCGCATAGCCGAGTTGGATGGTCTCGGTCAGCCATCACGACGGGTTGGGGAGCGCAAGCCACGCCCCCAAGCTCCGGGCGAGGGGGACAAAGGAGACAATTGTGTTGGACGTACCGGCGGGTGGGGCCTCGTGGCGGGGCGGATCCGGAAGCACCACGTTGAGGGGGCTAAAATATAACACAGTTTTGATTTATTTTGGATTTTGTTTAGTCACAACATAATTCCCATAGTTCCATTTATGTTATTCCATAGTTTTAATGACTTTACTATTATTCTCATATGTGAAGAAAAAAATTATAATAAAGAATAAGTGTTTCAAAACTTTTGACCGGTAATGTATGTTGTTGCTTCATTTGAACAAATCCCTTCCCCTTATTATTAAACTTTGGATATGGGCATAAATGATACCTCAAATTGTGTGACTTGTTAAGGAGAGGTGTCAAAGTCTTTTTAGCAAGTCAGTCCAATGTCGGCCATCTTTGGAATGCACTCGGGAGGCTATTTCCAGTCATGCCATGCCATATTTACTTGAATGTGGGGACACAGAAATCTCAAAAATGGTTGGTCAAGATTATGATCAATGAACATATTTCAAATCAGCAATAACATTTTATATAATAATGGAATCATAAATTGTGCTTCTTTACCTCAATTTACGCTAAAACATGCAATTTTCCCGCTAATGTGCATGCACGTTAGTGAGTTGATTGACAGAAGATGTATGTATCTAAAAGGTGATTGGCTCTTTTACCTGTAAGGTGGGACTTCCTTTCTACATCCGTTGACCATTGAGCGCTAGAGCTTCTTTGTTGGGCATTCCAATTTCTCCCTTTCATTTAAATAGAAGTGGCCCATTTCTGCTAAATATTCTCTGGAGGTGTGCACTATTACTTTTTACCTGCGGCAGTAGCGATTTTTACCTGGGCAGTAGAAAATGATCCTTAGACATTCATTAAAGGAAGCACCTAGTAATCACCAACAACACCCTATGTAGCGGTGACATTGTTTATTAATGCACTGCTTACATATGGAACTCCTCTTTCTATTTATTTTTGGTCCATTGTTCTGGAAATTTAGCAAAAACTAGAAAAATAAATAAAAAAGAAGAAGAAAAAAGACTGACTCTGCTCTTTTACTTGTTATAATAACCCTTTAAAAGACTTGAGAACATTCAGTCTCAGGCACAAAGCTTGGCTTCGGTGTTGTTGTTTTGGAGATAAGTTGTTTAGACTGCAGGTATTGCATAGAGTTTGTTGTGCCCAGTAGGTCTTGGTTGGCATGGCAACTCTTTTGCTGTATATTTAAGTCACAGCTCACCAAGTTTTTGTCCTCCATCATGTGTATTTGTAATCATGCAGTCATCATGCCGTGCAACTGTGTTGTCTCCACGCCGGCTGACTGTGTGTTTCTGATTTTCCTGGAGAGTTTCTCTTGCTCTCCTAGACTCAAGGTCATTGAGTAGGTAGACATGGGGACTCTAGATCATCTGGCGTTGTGACCAGATGAGGTGATGAGGTAATGACGAAACTTCTTCACCAAACTCATATTGTCCATTATCCATCCTCTTGTGTCTGAATGTTCAAACGTCTAGTGGAAAGCGTTCCCAGAAAAGTGGAAGTGACATATCTAATGTGTCTCTTATGGTCAGAGTCTGGCTGAGTGTCTCTGGGTCAGACAACCCTGAAAAAAAAACCTGCATAAGGCAGAACAGAGACTGACCATGTGCACTAACAGCCAAAATGTGAATTATTAGCCGATGGTGTCACTTACAGTTGTGTTAACAAAAAGAAATTGCTCTGACTAAAATGAAGTTAATTTGTGGCATTTTTGAGTCTGTTGTGCTGGATGGTACACTCTCTGAAAAATGATACTGTTTAGGTACAAGGGCCATCACTTTTTTGTTCCAGTTACAATTTACAGTATAACTTGTTTTGGGTACATAATTGTACCCTAAGTGTTACACCTGCGGCGCCTGCTACCTCTCCTGTATGCCGCCAGAGGTCACTATCCCCTGAGTATTAACATCTCATGAACTACATTTTCCATAATCCTCCTCTCAGACTGATCACTCTCACATCTGGTTCACATTAACTCTGGTTAGGTTCCCTGTTTTCTCGCATTCAGTGCAAAGTCTTGTTTGCCTTGTCAACACTTCTGAGTGTTATTTACCTATCCTGTTTTCCCTGTGTTTTGTCTCCTGCCTGTTCCTCGTATTCCCCAGCCTGCTTGTGAGTTTTGTGGATGTATTGCCTGTTTATTGGATTACCCCTCTGCCTATCGGATTTACTTAGTTTGCCTTTCTGGACTGTCTGCCTGTGTACCGAACCCTGGCCTGCCTTTTTGTTTACTATTGCCTGCCTTTTTGTTTTTCCTTATTTTGCTACTTTGTTTTACTATTTATTCTGTTATTAAAACTGCACATGGATCTTAACACACCTGCCTCGGCATACTTGCTACAGAAGACTTTGCCAAACTTAGATCCAGCAGCTTTCCAACAATGACACGAGCTTGTTTCAGCGCAAGCAGCCATGCTTACCAGTCACCATCAGCAGCTGTGCAAGCTCACCTCTTTAAATCCATGCAGCCAAACCCGCAAGTATCTCCGAAGGGGGTTTCCACTAACAACTCACTCTACAGCCATTGTTAATACTCAACTCTCGCTTCCAGAGAAGTTTGACGGATCACCCAGTAAGTGTCGAGGATTTCTATTACAATGTGAGCGTTTCCTGTCTCAACTACCTCTAATGTATCCCAATGATGAAGCTCGTGTTTCCTTCATTGTTTCACTGCTGTCAGGAAAAGCACTAGACTGGGCTACGGCAGTTTGGAGTCGTGAAAACATATTAAAGAGTTCCTTGTCTCACTTTATAGCTCATTTACTGGAGGTTTTTGAGCACTCTGAGGGTGGGAAAGACCCGGGAGAACTTCTATTGAGAACTGTATGGGTTGAGGACACTTTGAAGCTGCTGTTCTGTCAGGGGTTAAATCCTGACCTTCAGATGGAACTAGCATGTCGTGATGAGGGGAGATCTCTTGATGAATTCATCAAACTCGCCATTCGCCTGGATAACCTGATCAAATCCCGTCGTCTATTCAGTTTTCTACAGTCACTTCACTTTGACATTGCTGCAACCAGTCATCACGAGCCCATGCAAGTGGGTCGTTCCTCTCTCTCCACCAAGGAATGATGATGCCTTCTCCGGGAGAGACTATGTATCTACTGCGGACAGTCGGAACATTTATTGGCTGCCTTCCAACTCATCCCCCTACGAAGGGGGACATGGCGGTGAGTTTAGAACTTTCCAATATAATTCGTATTGATCAATTTGATCTTTTTGTCACATTGCATGTTCAGAACTGTGAACATCAATTTTCTGCCATCTTAGATTCAGGGGCTGCAGGTAACTTCATTGACCTGGCTCTTGCCACGAGTCTTAATATGTCTTTTGTCCCTTGTGTCCCCCTTTACATGTCTCAGCACTAGACGGATGACTCCTGGGCTCTGGCAAGATTCAACAAATCACCCAACCCATTCGTCTTCAAGTTGGACTCTTTCATCATGAGGAAATTCAGTTCTTAGTTACTCACTCTCCTAAGAAACAGATTGTTCTTGGCCTACCATGGCTGAGACTTCACAACCCTGAGATCTCCTGGAGAGATGGACAAATCACTCGTTGGAGTGCTTCCTGTTTCCAGTCTTGCCTCAACCTTCCTGAACCCATCTCTCTCCCTCCTGTAAGCACCATGACTATCCTCCCTGAAAAGAAGATTTCGATCCTACCACATTGTTATTCGGATCTCCAGGAGGCATTCAGCAAAGCCAAGGCTACACAGCTTCCTCCTCACCATTCCTGTGACTGTGCCATTGAACTCCTGCCAGGCTCCTCTCCTCCACGCAGATGGATATACCCCTTATCTGAGCCAGAGACTAAAGCTATGGAGGAGTACATTTTGGAATCCCTGGAAAAGGATTCATTCGACCATCCACTTCTCCTGCCTCTGCTGCTTTCTTCTTCGTAGGTAAGAAGGACGGGGTCTTCGTCCATGCATTGACTACCGAGGCCTGAACACAGTCACCATCAACTATCGCTATCCCATCCCTCTGGTACCCACAGCGTTAGAGCAGTTACGAGACGCCAAGATCTACACCAAACTGGATCTTCGTAACGCCTACAATTTAATCCGCAACCGGGAGGGGGATGAATGGAAGACAGCCTTTTCTACACACACTGGCCACTACGAATACCAGGTAATGCCTTTCGGACTTTCCAACAGTCCATCTGTCTCTTTATAGGGCAGTGGTAGCTCAGCGGTTAAAGGCTCTGGGTTATTGACCAGAAGGTCTGGGGTTCAAGCCCCAACACCACCAATATGCCACTGTTGGGCCCTTGAGCAGGGCCCTTGAGCAAGGCCCTTGACCCTATCTGCTCCAGGGGTACCATATCATGGTTGACCCTGACCCCAGCTTAGCTGGGATATGTGAAAACAAAGAAATTTCACTGTATATATGAAAAATGTATAATGTGTTACTATAATAAAGGCTTTCTTTCTTCCAAGCCTTTGTGAATGACATATTTCATGATATTATTGGTAAATGGGTTATAGTCTACATCGATGACATTCTGATATACTCTTCTTCCCTTGATGAGCACGTTCAACACGTCAGAGTGGTGCTCAACCGCACCTACATCATTCTACATCAACTATACGCCAAGATGGAGAAGTTGACCATTTCTTTCCTGGGGTATGTCATCTCCACCGAGGGGGTCACCATGGACTCCTCCAAGGTGCAAGCCGTGCTGCAGTGGCCACTACCAGTGTCTGTCAAAGAACTACAGTGCTTCCTTGGTTTTGCTAATTTCTACTGACGGTTCATCCGAGGTTTCAGCTCGGTGGCTGCCCCACTCACCTCACTGCTCCGTGGTAAAACCCAGAAACTTAACTGAACACCTCATGCCGGTCAAGCTTTCGATGACCTCAAACTTTGCTTCACTACAGCCCCCACTCTTCATCATCCAGACCCCACTCGACCCCTCGTTCTGGAAGTGGATGCCTCTGATTCAGGAGTTGGTGTGATACTCTCCCAATGACAAGGATCTCCTGCCAAACTCCATCCCTGTGCCTTCTACTCACGCAAGTTATCTGCTGCTGAAAGAAACTACAATGTCGGCAACCGAGAACTCTTAGCCATGAAGTTTGCTTTCAAGGAGTGGAGACATTGGCTTGAGGGAGCTTGTCATCCTTTTCTAGTAATCACGGATAATCGCAACCTAGAATACATTTAGTCTGCTAAGCACTTAAATCCTCGTCAGGCTCGATGGTCCCTATTCTTCTCCAGGTTCGACTTCACAATCACTTTTTGACCTGGCTCCAAGAACACCAAAGCCGATGCCCTGTCCCATATTTATGGGTCCACTACTGGCAACAACCCTGTGACTTCCATTATCCCACCTACTCCCATTGTCACTCCCGTACAATGGGACATAATGGCAGACATCACCCAAGCTCAGAACCAAGAACCCACTCCCATTGACTGCCCTCCAGATAAGGTCTTTGTTCCCAGCTCCTTATGCAACAGAGTTCTACAGTGGGTTCATGACTTGGCCTGCTCAGGACATCCAGGCACTCAAGCTACTTGCAGGTTAGTGCAAAACCGGTTTTGGTGGGAGAACCTAATATGTAAATATGAGGTCGCTGAATATGTAAAGAACTGCAATGTGTGTGCTACCTCTAAATCTATTCGACAGCTCCCATCTGGTCTCCTTCAGCCTCTACCTGCCCCTTGACGTCCTTGGTACCATATCGCTATAGATTTTGTCACGGATCTACCCAACTCTCAAGGTTTTACTACCATCTTAACCGTGGTGGACCGCTTCTCTAAGGCCTGCAGATTCATCCCTCTGCCAAAACTCCCCTCATCCATGGAATGTGCTGAGAACCTGTTTCAGTACATCTTCCGCTTTTATGGCATACCCGAAGACATTGTCTCTGACCTCCCGAGTCTGGTCTGCATTCTTCAAACTGCTCAACATTAATGTGAGTCTAACCGCTGCCGACTGCCCGGACACGGGAAATGGCCGCCGTCCGTGAGGTGAGGAAAAGCGGAGGGGCGTTCTGTCCGCTGGGGGACGGAGGTTTGACTCCAGTCCGCCTGGGGAGGAGCGGCTGTCATCCGCCTGAGAGGGTGGAAGAGTGATCAGGGACCACACGACGGCACATCAGAGAACCGGTGAGTGAGCTTTTTCTCTCTCTCCTCTCTCTCTCATGCTGTCGCTCCATGTTGGCCTTTCCCTCGCCTTTTTTTTTTGTTTTGTTTTTGTTTTGTTTTCCCCTCCTGTCTCCTCCCAAGTCGAGGAAGGCGGGGATGACCTGCCGGCAGGCGGGGCGCAAGGCTCGCCCCTCACCCCGGAGAGGGGAGGGGGGATGTATATCATGCTGGGGGCACCCCGGCCTGAGGCAATGCAGGGAGGAGTGTAGCGCGGAGGAGGGCGGGGCGGGGCCGGGCCGGGTGGAATGACGGACGCCTGGACCCCAATCAGCCTGATGAGGCGAGCGAGGGATAAAGGCGACCAAAGACGGCAGCTCGTGAGAGAGAGAATTATGGGCAGCTGCCCTGTATGTGTTTGTGTGTCTTTTTATTTAATTAAATATTATTAATATTATCAAGCCGGTTCTCACCTCCTCCTTTCCCTTGTACCCCTGTTACAAGGACCTTGGTAAATTCCTCCGGGCCTACTGTCAAGTCAACTAGCATGACTGGAGCCGCTTCCTGCCATGGGCTGAATATGCTCAAAACTCATTGTTCAAACCAGCTACCAGAACCACACCTTTCAAGTGCATCCTAGGTTTTCAACCCCAACTCTTTCCCTGGTCCAGGGAGCCGTCCGATGTACCTGCAGTCGACGACTGGATGCAGCGCAGCGAGGCTATCTGGGATCAAACTCACGTCCACTTACAGCATGTCATTCGCCGACAGAGTGAACAGGCCAATCTCCATTGGTGTCCTGGCCCCAACTATGCTTCTGGACAATGGGTTTGGCTATCCACCCAAGATCTTTGTCTGTGACTCCCATGCAAGAAATTAAGTCCCAGGTATGTTGGCCCGTTCAAAATTCTTCGTCAAATCAATCCTGTATCATTCAAACTTCAGCTTCCTGCTAATTACCGTGTTCCACCCACCTTTCATGTTTCCCTGCTTCAACCCGCAGTGCCTCCGAGAGAGGAGGGCCCTCAAGAACCCCAGAGACCCCTTCCATTCCTCATTGATGGAGAGGAAGACTTTCGGGTACTTTTGGAAAGCTCCTGGATTCTCGACGCCGGGGTCGGACGTTTCAATACTTAGTGGACTGGGAGGGCTACTGCCCTGAGGAATGTTCCTGGACTAATTCTGAGGACATTCTAGGCCCGGCTCTCATCGCTGAATTCCACCACAATTTTCCTAATCGTCCCGCTCCCAGAGGTCGAGGTAGACCCCGACGCAGACAACCTCCTCACATCAGGGCCCGTTCGCTGGGGGGGGCTCTGTTACACGTGCGGCACCTGCTACCTCTCCTGTATGCCGTCAGAGGTCGCCATCCCCTGAGTATTAACATCTCACGAACTACATTTCCCATAATCCTCCGCTCAGACTGATTACACTCACATCTTGTTCACATTAACTCTGGTTAAGTTCCCTGTTTTCTCGCATTCAGTGAGAAGTCTTGTTTGCCTTGTCAACATTTCTGAGCGTTATTTACCTATCCTCTTTTCCCTGTGTTTTGACTCCTGCCTGTTCCTTGTATTCCCCAGCCTGCTTGTGAGTTTTGTGGATGTATTGCCTGTTTATTGGATTACCCCTCTGCCTATCCGATTTACTTAGTTTGCCTTTCTGGACTGTTCGCCTGTGTACCGAACTATTGCCTGCCTTTTTGTTTACCCCTCTGCCTATCGGATTTACATAGTTTGCCTTTCTGGACTGTCTGCCTGTGTTCCGAACCCTGGCCTGCCTTTTTGTTTTTCCTTATATTGCTACTTTGTTTTACTATATATTCTGTTATTAAAACTGCACATGGATCTTAACACACCTGCCTCGGTGTCCTCGCTACACTAAGGACCTATTGTGTACCTTATAAAGGTACATAATATATATGTTTTGTTCCTCTGAAAAAAAAAAAATTCTCTCATCTTTTACTTACTCTCATGCCATCCCAGATGTGTATGACTTTCTTTCTTCTGCTGAACACAAACAAAGATTTTTAGAAGAATATCTCAACCCTGTAGGTCCAAACAATTCAAGTGAATGGCGATCAGACCTTTGAAGCTCCAAAAATCACATAAAGGCCACACAAAAATAATCCATAAGACTCCAGTGGTTCAGAAGTGATATGATATGTGTGGGTGAGAAACAGATCAATATTTAAGTCCTTTTTTTACTATAAATTAATCTCCCTGCCCAGTAGGTGTCTATATGCACAAAGAATGCAAATCGCCAAACACAAGAAATAGAATGTGAAAGTAAAGTGAGATTTATAGGGAAACAATGACTTAAATCTTGATCTGTTTCTCATACACACCTATCATTTCACTTCTGAAGACATGGATTTAACCACTGGATTACTTTTATGCTGCCTTTATTTGTTTTTTGGACCTTTAAAGTTTTGGTCACCATTAATTTGCATTGAATGGACTTTGAGTTCTGCAGAAGAAATAAAGTCATACACATCTTGGATGGCATGAGGGTGAGTAAATGATGAGAGAATTTCCTTTTTTGGGTGAACTATCCCTTTAATGTAAACAAAAAACATTGGCTCGTGAATTTAAACACAGTTGTTTCAGGAAAGTTTTAGCAGAGTTATAATTGAATGTTTGAGCTGACTGATGATCACATTTACACTGGCGGCTATAAGTGTGGAATAATGTACAGATTTTGCGGTTTCGGAAAGAAATTGGTACTTTAATTCACCAAACTGGCATTCAGCTGATTACAAAGTATAGTCAGGTCATTACCGATGTAAAAAACAGCATCATCACTATTTGAAAAAAGTTATTTTTGATCAAATCTAGACAGGGCCTATTTCCAGCAGCCATCAATCCAACACCTTATCCTTGAGTAATCATACCAAATTCCTAATTTAGTACTAGAAAATCACTTGCCATTATATCAAACACAGTTGAAAGCTATTTGGTTTGTTAAATGAAGCTTATGTAACCCAGATGTAAAATCAGAGTAAATTGTATCCTAAGTTATAAGCTTAAAACTAACTAAAGTGCATATTTAACTAAAATATGTGAAGAAACTAAAGACAAGAAACTAGAAACAGAATGAAAACCAAAGAGTCAGAAAAATATGCAAAATTGTATATTTATTATTAATACTTGCAAATATATGTAAAACATATTGCAGATAAACTTGACCAATAAGAGTCTGGATCAGCATTGCAAATGTGATTTATCCAATCAGCCAATCTTGCTGTAGCCGCTGACTCCACCCTAGAGTTAACGCAGAATAGACGAAGAAGCGAAGAGCAATGAGATGCCTATCATTGCGCTGTTAGGAATTTATAGTAGCAAAAGTCTGAAAAATAGAAAAGATTAGTTTAATCTTAAACTAAAGCTCTATAAAAAGAGAAAAATACTTACCTGGAGTAAATCTTGATGTCTAATCATTTATTTAACTGTTCATCTGGATAAAACCTAGAAGAAAAGAACAAGTTTAGATAATTATCGAGGAAATCGGTAAGTTTAATCTTTTATTCTAAATATAAATGAGAATCAGAAATGTAAACTTGTTTGAGTAAACTTAGTTGAGAAGCTGTGTTGTGTAAATGCTACCACGAGGCATAGCATTTAGAGCTAAAGCTCATGAATGTATTAGGAGTTAAGAAATAGGAGCCTGGGTAGCTCATTGGTAAAAGACGCTGGCTACCACCCCTGGAGTTCGCTAGTTCGAATCCCAGGGCATGCTGAGTGATTCCAGCCAGGTCTCCTAAGCACCAAATTGGACTGGTTGTTAGGGAGGGTAGAGTCACATGGGGTAACCTCCTCACGGTTGCTATAATGTGGTTTGTTCTCTGTGGGGCGCGTGGTGAGTTGAGCGTGGATGCTGCGGTGGATGGCGTGAAGCCTCCACATGCAGTATATCTCCGTGGCAACATGCTCAACAAGCCACATGATAAGATGCACAGGTTGATGGTCTGAGATGCGGAGGCAACTGGGATTCATCCTCCGCCACCCGGATTGAGGCGAATCACTATGCAACCACGAGGACTTAAAAGCGCATAGGGAATTGAGCATTTCAAATTGGGTGAAAAAGAAAAAAAAAGAAAAGTGAAATAATTGTCTGAAATGTTAGGAAAATGTTTCTGAGAATGTTTTCCTGCTTTGTGCAGGCCAGTTTTTGTAAATATGTGTTTTGTTCGAGTTGGACAACGTTTTCAACGAGGATAGTGAACATTTCATCGTTGATGTTTCTGCACGAACCCTCTGGAAAGTTTGATGGTGAGCCAAAAACCCAAGAGTCTTATCTGAACTGTGAATATCTTCTGTTCGTGGATTTTCCAAATAATCTACAATTCATCACTACTTTGAATTCATTCGACAACGAAAAGGTCGAGGTATTTGTGAATCTGGACATTTATTGAATGTTTATTCTTGAATAACTCTGAATTTAGTGCAATTGGAAATTCAGTTGATTGATTAATGTGTGTTTAATTGTATAATAGTTTATTTGAATTGCATAGGTAATTAATAGGTAACTGTGATTTTATTTGTTTGGCTTCAGTTACATTTTATTGAGTTTATTTGGGGTAAAGAGTTACAAAAGAGTTAAATTTGATAATAGATTAGGAATTAAAATCGATAAACATTTTATTAGCTCTCAAATAAACTAAATAGGCGTAATTAGATTAAATTAACAATTTGAAGAAAAGAACATTGAATTTAAATCTCTGTGTTTATTATATTATTTTATTTAAGATTTATTGTTGTATTGTTTATTGTTTTATCTATGACAATTATTCAAATCATTCAATACAAATCAGTTATTTCACTAAAGACAGATGTTGAGTGTGTATGTGTACATTTTGCCTCCTCCATGTACCTGGTTATCTTCTGATTGGCTCAACTCTTTTCAGCCCTGGGTGCCATCACACATGCTACCCATAATACGTGCATGCCACCCGCTACACTTAACGTTTTCTTTGTGTTTATTTTTGAACTGCCACAGTATGCAATAGACTGGCATGTCTTAAGGTCAATATTAGGTCAAAAATGGCAAAAAAGAAACCGCTTTCTCTAGAAACTTGTTAGTCAGTCATTGTTTTGAGGAATGAAGGCTATACAATGTTCGAAATTGCCAAAAAACTGAAGATTTAATACAAAGGTGTACACTACAGTCTTCAAAGACAAAGGTCAACTGGCTCTAATAAGGACAGAAAGAGATGTGGAAGGCCCAGATGTACAACTAAACAAGAGGATAAGTACATCAGAGTCTCTAGAGAAATAGATGCCTCACATGCCCTCAGCTGACAGCTTCATTGAATTCTACCCACTCAACACCAGTTTCATGTACAACAGTAAAGAGAAGACTCAGGGGTGCAGGCCTTATGGGAAGAATTGCAAAGAAAAAGACACTTTTGAAACAGAAAAACAAAAAGAAAATGTTAGAGTGGGCAAAGAAACACAGACATTGGACAACAGATAATTGGAAAAGAGTGTTATGGATCTTAAACCCGTTGAGCTTTTGTGGGATCAGCTAGACTGTAAGGCAGTGGCGATTTCTCAGGGCCAGCAAAGCCTACTCTGATAAACATTCACTTTATTAAGTAATATCAATAAATGAGTTTGTTTCCACATTACATGATATTAAAGCTTGTTTAACAAACGCCTGCAGAAACAGCTGTATAAAACATGGTAAATTGTGATCTCTTTTGATAATCGTACACCTGAAGCACAAATGCTAGCGCTGCAGCATTGTTTATCAGTTGGGTTGCTAGGAGACAAAGAGAGTAAAACCCCTGCTAAGCTAACGGGAGTGTTGCAGTTCTGAATATTGGGGAATGGAATGCATTTATGGTCGGAGATATCAAGATGGAATATCCCACATCCAACTTGAATGGAACGCAGCATAACCGTGTACCCTGACGAAACGAAATTTATTGCAAGCAACATTTAAATATTATCAAATATTATTAGATAGATTTTTCCAGGTATTATAGACCTCATTGGTAGATTCAAATGAAAAATTATGATTTTCGAATGTCTGTTCGGGAGACGTTCATTTCACAAACAGTCATGCTGCAGTTAAAATTAGGCTTGCTTGAGCATTAAGTGTCATTTCAAGTTCTGGCTTTTGTGCGTGGACGTGTTTTTAAAATGTCAATTGGTATTACTAGTTAGCTGCGACATAATGTATGATGCCCAAAGGCATAGGGTTTCTTATTCATTGTGAAACTGTGTTTTCTTAATGGCATGAATCACACTGAAGGCCTAGACTTTAAATGCACGGCCTGCCACTGCTTTAAGGTGCATGAGAAGTGCCCGACAAGACAGCCACATCTATGGCAAGTGCTACAGGAAGCGTGGGGTGAAATGTCACCTGAGTATCTGGACAAACTGGATGAACTTACAGCTAGAATGCCAAGGATCTGCAAAGCTGTCATTGCTGCATGTGGAGGACTCTTTGAAGTAGTTTAAGAAGTTCTGAACATTTTTTTCAAATTGTAATAGTAATGTTTCACATTATTAATGTCCTGACTATACACTGTGATCATTTGAATGCCACTCTGGTGAATAAAAGTACCAATTTCTTTTCATAAGAGCAAAATCTGTAAATTATTCCAAACTTTTGGCCACCAGTGTATATCATCATGCACTTGTGTGTGTTCTTGTTTAGGACATGAATGAGAACTACTGAGTTTATTAGGTTATTGTCCAAGATTTCTAAAATATAGCATAATAAATGGCAAGAGGAAACATATCCAGTATTTCCAAAAGAGAACTGCAGGGGGAAAGACATGCATGTGGAACAGTTTGTTTAAATAATATCCGACAGCTTTGGAGCATGTAAACAGCTTTTTTCCTCTTCTTTTTTTTCAGAATAAAGACTTAATCAGAAAATGTTGTGCATGTAAACGTAATATTTATCAAAATCTTCATATTTACTGATAAATTCTAACATGAACATTCCAAAGAAACAAACAAAACGAATTGATTATTTCTGTCATATTTTATTTACATCATATTCTTCATCTTTTGGAGTATTACAAAACAAAAAAAATTCTGCTTTGAATTATATTTCAAACAGCTCTGCTGACAATTTCTGAAGTCATTAGCAAAATGGCATTAGAACAATACAAAACCTGATCCTAGTGGGAGTCTGGGAGAAAGTCATGATGTTCCTCTGATCACGTTTTCAATTTATATGTCAACTGCACCTGCTCCTGCTTCTCAGCTCCTTAGTGGGAAAATGCTTTAACATTTTGTCATCATCCTCTGGGAGAAAAGGAATCTGGTAACTGTTCTGAAAGCCACTTTCTGAAAATCTGGCAGCAGCAGACATGATCCAATTTTGGCTTGGTTGTTGTTACCACAAAAACCTTCCAGGAACTATTTAAATGATTAATGATCCATGATATTTAAACTATTTAAATGTTGTTACCTTAACATTTTTACTGTCACAGAACTTCCTGACAACATGATTATACTGAACATGAGAACAGTGCAGGGACTTAAAGGGATAGTTCTTACAAAGAAATGACATAATTTAACAAGCATGGAATGATGGACAGACTTTTCATTTTGGGGTGAACTATCCCTTTAAGAAGCATTTTAAGACAATCATGTCACTATATTTCCTAATATGAGTGTTGAAAGGTGTCAGTCTTTATCATGTGAAATGTTCTTGGCATCACAAGTTAGTTCACGAAATGGAAATATCTGTTGCCAACTCACATGCTCGGTTAATGATGTAATATGTTCTCGCAAAACAACAGTGGCCTTCTGACATAGCGTATAGACTGAGGGATGCTGGATGTAGATATGACTCATAGAAACAGTTCCTCCAGTGTGTCTCAGGTTTCAGCTGAATGATACGATTAAGCTGGGCTCAATCAAACTTCCCACCGTGAGCTTTGACTCTTGCCGTGGGAGACTGGCTTGAAATAAGCGAGTGTCCTGTACTGCCAGTTCAATGATAAGTTATTGGCGTCCTGAGTGAAATAGGAGGGGAGCTGCCTCCCCCATGTCTCCTCCTCATTCAACAGGAAACAGAGCAAGATATAATTATCACACATGAAAAATGATTGCAGTAGTATGACCCACCTTTCATGGAATTTGTCATGCATTATGCCCATCTCAGTGAGTGGATGGAGACATACAAGCACCATATCAGCCTTTCTTTGTGCAATGACAGCAATTACCCTGTGTAGAATGGATCAGTCTAACAGAAAGCAGTAGATAACACTTTATAATTACATTCAAACATTAAAAACTAAAGTGGTGCTTAAGCGGTCGACCGATATAGGTTTTTCCAACATGATCACACGTGAGGTCGGCATGTTGTACTTTCTTTTGGCACCCCTCTGTGGACATTTCACCTAGAAATTGGAGCTCACATGTCCATACGCCCAACAACACTTACCGCTTTGGCCACTGGGGGCAGTGTTTCGAATTTCGGTAAGCAGATCGAGTTTAGCTTAAAAAAATACCACCTACAATTTCCGAATTCACTGTTAGATCAGCCTGTTTTTTCAACGAGACCGATGCTGACATCTGTAGTGAAGGGTGACAGACATCGGCCACCATATAAAATGCAATATAATGATTGTACATGTTTACAAACAGAAAATTGCAATTGAAAAATGAACAAATTAATTTTATTCCAATGCAATGCACTCTGAAATCCAGACTTCTGTTGGCTATGGCTGTAATATAAAAATCGTCCGAATAAGTCAGCCTGGCTGATATATCGGTCTAACGCTTGCAAGCATCACTATTACTATAGCTCATACTGAGAGTTAACCATGAGCATTTAAAGGAATATTCTGGGTTCAAAACACGTTAAGCTAAACACCCTATGACCACAGGATACATCACTGATGATGTGTCCAAGTGCATCCAAGGATGTATCTGCATATCTTTGTGAATTACATTTGTAATGTATTTTTAGCACTGGGAAATTTAACACGTTAATTTAATTAATAGTTTTTGTTTAACGCAAAAAACAAAACAAAAAAAAAACTCAATTAAAGGAATATTCCAGGCTCAATACAAGTTAAGCTCAACTGACAGCATTTGTGGCATAATGTTGATTACCACAAAAAATTATTTAGACTCGTCCCTCCTTAAAAAACTAAATACAAATCAAGGTTACAGTGAGGCACTTACAATGGAAGTGAATGGGACCAATTTTGAAGGGTTTAAAGGCAGAAATTTGAAGCTAATAATTGTATAAAAGCATTTACATTAATTATTCTGTTAAAACTCATGTATTATTTGTGCTGTAAAGTTGTTAAATTGTCATTTTTACAGTTGTTTTAGGGTTTTAGGGTATGTTGACATTACATTGTCATGACAACAAAGTTGTAAATTTTTCTATAATTTTACACAGAAAAGGTTAGTAAGCGATTTTATTACACTAAAATCATGTTTACATGCATATTGTTTGTCTTGTGGCTATACTTTTGAAAAAGTTTATTAAATTTTTTTTGAAAAATGTCAACGTTCAAAAATTGGCTCCCATTCACTTCCATTGTAAGTGCTTCACTGTAACCCAGATTTTTGCTTTTTTTAAATTCAAAATAATTTTTTGTAGTTATCAACATTATGCCTCAAATGCTGTAGACTGAACTTAACTTGTAATGAACCCGGAATATTCCTTTAACTTCAGCAGCCATTTGTGCTACAGATATGAATGTTACTTAAAATTGTGCAACATATTGAGGACAGGTGTGTGTAAAGAGGAGACGAGAAGCAGTTTTCCTGGTTCAGGTTATAGTTTATTTTCTCTCTCTCTGCAGCACAAAGTTAATCATCACTCGCACACCGCTTCACAAAAATAAACTCTCAACGTTTGTAAAGAAACTCCTAGCTTCTTGCTCGGGTCTGTCGTGCCCAGGCTCTCTCTCCCTCCTATTTGCGGTGTGTCTCTATTTATGCCGCTCTCCCCGTGCTCACTGAAATTAGAGACAGGTGTTATACATAATTTAGCTCAGGTGTAAGCGCCCTTACCGCTTTTTCTCTCTCCGGAGAGATGCTTGACCACGCCCCCGCTGCCACAGTGTGCTATTACTTTTGTAAACAGTTCAGACTTACCTACCAGTTTTCAATTGAACAAAGCAACAGGTAATTAATAAATAATTAAATAAATAAATAAATAAATATCCCTGTGACAAATCTCTACGTCTCTTTGAAGGAGGAAGCAGGAGCCAGATAAACAATCCAACGTATGTTGTTCCCTATCTGTCACTCACACAAGATTGTGTCGATGTAGTGACACTAGGGGTCACCCTTGGGAGCACCAAACACCTCTGATCTTTGAGAAAAGGACAATGGGAATTGGCGAGTGGAATTTGCATGCCACTACCCCGGGAATACAGGTATAAAATGAGCTGGCTCGCAACCACTCATTCAGATTTTTTCTTTGGAGCCGTGCGGTTGTGTTTCAGCGAGCTGAATTCCTCTGCCGGTCCATTCACCTCTGCATGCTATTGGATTTACGCCGCATTACAGCGGTTTCTCCCCCTCGTGCACCGATTGAGTGCAGAGAACACCCCTGGGCGCTTCGACAGCTAAAAGAGTATATATTCTTTCAAATAAAAGAGTATATATTCTTGCAAATAAAAGAGTATATTTTCTCTAAAAGAGTGGCACTGACGGAGAGTATCTTTTTAAAGATGCCTTTCCGTCTGTGTATATTTCCTGGTTGCGGTCGTTACCTCCCCGCCTCTGATGGTCATGATCACTGCCTTGCGTGTCTGGGCTCAGACACGCTGAGACAGCGTTCATGGATGGCTCATGCTCTCACTGCGGGAGCATGACCATGGCAACGTTGTGGTCGCGGCTTTCCTTCTTAAAGGGAAAAGCCACTCCATTCACTCACCGCCCCGGTCCTTCTACCTACGAGTATGAGGCCGCGTCGGTTAGCGCTGGGGGCAATTTCGGGACCCAATGGGAGCCGTTCCGCTGGGTAACCCCCCCACTGACCTCCCATTCCCCAGTACACTCATTTGCCCCGGTCAAGTTCTGGGATGAGACGAGTATGCGGTCTCATTCAGGGCTCATGAAGAGGATGAGCTCTCAATTGCAGCATCAGAGAGCGGGTTGGTCCAGTCTGATGCCGAGGACTCGGCTGGACTCCCACCTTCGGGTGTGGTCGCCCAGTCTGAGGCCGATGCGGAGCTGACGTCCATGCTTGCCCGGGCGGCTGCGAGTGTCGGGCTGGAGCGGGACCCTCCACCCTGCCTTGAACCCTCGCGGCTTGACAATTGGTTCCTGGGCTCGGAGCGCCGTTCACGGCCGCGCCCCGCCCCAGTCCCACTCTTCCCGGAGCTGCATGAGGAGCTTACAAAATCGTGGCAGGCAACTTTCACTGCCTGAACCCGATCTCTGAGCTCCTCCGCTCTCACTACTCTTGATGGTGGGGCTGCCACCATCCATTTCGCCTCAGTGAAGGGCGAGAACACCGCTGCCCTGCATGCGGAGATTGCGACCCTTCTGCAGAGGGATGCGATAGAGCCTGTCCCTCCAGCCGAGATGAAGAAGGAGTACTACAGCCCCTACTTCATCATACCAAAGAAAGGCGGTGGGTTGCGGCCAATCTTGGACCTTCGAGTACTGAACCGGGCCTTGCACAGACTCCCGTTCAAGATACTAATGCAGGAACGCATTTTGGCGAGCATCCGGCATCAAGATTGGTTCACGGTGGTAGACCTGAAAGATACGTACTTCCACTTCTCGGTTTTACCTCGGCACTGGCCCTTTCTGTGGTTTGCCTTCGAGGGCCGGGTGTACCAGTACAAGGTCTTCCCTTTTGGTCTGTCCCTGTCACCTTGTGTCTTCACGAAAGTCGCAGAGGCAGCCCTTGCCCCATTAAGGGAAGTGGACATCCGCATCCGCAATTATCTCGATGACTGGCTGATTCTAACTCACTCTCGAGACTTGTTGTGTGCGCACAGGGACTTGGTGCTCAGGCAATTGGGAAAAGAGCAAGCTCTCCCCGGTTCAGAGCGTCTCTTTTCTCGGGATGGAGTTAGACTCAGTCTCTATGATGGTGCACCTCACGAGCGAGCACACGCAGTCGGTGCTGAACTGCCTGAAGTCGTTCAGGCGGAGAACGGCGGTCCCACTGAAGCAATTTCAGAGGCTCCTGGGGCATATGGCATCCTCGGCGGTGGTCGCACTGCTCGGGTTGATGCATATGAGACCGCTCCAGCACTGTCTTCAGACTCGAGTCCCGAGATGGCATGGCGCTGCGGCACACATTGCATGGTCATCATGCCGATCTGCTGCCACTTGTTCAGCCCTTGGACGGGCCTTGCATTTCTGCGGGCAGGGGTCCCCTTAGTGCAAGTGTCCAGGCATGTCATGGTTATGACAGACACCTCCGAGCATGGCTGGGGCACTGAGGGCAATGGGCATGCAGCCGTGGGCTCCTGGACAGGGCTGCGACTGCGTTGGCATATCAACTGCCTCGAGTTGCTGTGTTCTTCCGGATGGACAACACAGCGATGGTAGCGTACATCAACTGCCAAGGTGGTTTACGTTCACGTCGCATGTCGCAACTCGCCCGCCGTCTCCTCTTCTGGAGACAGCAGTGACTCAAGTTGTTGTGAGCCACTCACATCCCAGGCGACCTCAACAGTGCAGCAGATGCTGGGGAGAGTGGAGACTCCACACCCAGGTGGTCCAGCTGATTTGGAGTCGATTCGGTCAAGCGCAGGTAGACCTGTTCGCTTCCCGGGAATCCTCCCACTGCCCACTCTGGTATGCCCTGACCGATGCAGATATGCCCAGGCACAGCTGGCCCCAGCGGCTGTGCAAGTATGCGTTACCCCCAGTGAGCCTACTTGCACGGACCCTGTGCAAGGTCAGGGTGGACAAGGAGCAGGTCATCCTAGTGGCACCCTACTGGCCCACCCAGACTTGGTTCTCGGACCTCATACTCCTCGCGACAGTCCCTCCCTGGCGAATTCCCCTGAGGAGGGATCTCCTCTCTCAGGAACGGGGCACCATCTGGCACCCGCGACCAGACCTCTGGAATCTCCATATCTGGCCCTTGGACGGGACGTGGAAGACCTAAGTTGCCACCCACAGTGGTAGACACGATCACTCAGGTCAGGGCTCCCTCTATGAGGCGCCTGTATGCCTTGAAGTGGCATCTGTTAGCTAAGTAGTGTTCTTCCCAATGCGAAGACCCCCAGAGATGTGCAGTCTGGTTGGTGCTTTCCTTCCTGCAGGAGAGGCTGGAGGGGCGGCTGTCCCCCTCCACCTTGAAGGTGTGCATGGCCACTATAGCGGCGCACCATGACGCAGTTGACAGTAAGTCTCTCGGGAAGCATGACCTGATCATCGCGCCTCATCCTCTCATGGGATCTCTCCGTGGACCTGCGGGGCCTGCAGAGAGCCCCGTTTGAGCCCCTAGAGTCAGTTGAGCTAAAGGCGCTCCCATTGGAGACTGCCCTCCTGATTGCGCTCACATCCATCAAGAGGGTTGGGGACCAGCATGTGTTCTCTGTCATCGACACCTGCCTGGAGTTCGGACTGGCGTACTCTCACATGATCCCTTGACCCCGTTTAGAGATCAGGTGGTGAACCTCCAAGCGAAGCTGCCCCAGGAGGAGGCAGACCCAGCCTTGTCATTGCTGTATCTGGTGCGTGCTTTGCGCATCTACTTGGATCACACGCAGAGCCTTAGACGCTCTGAGCAGCTCTTTGTCTGCTTCAGAGGACAGCGGAAAGGGAGCGCTGCCTCCAAACAGAGGATTGCTCACTGTGTCATTGACGCCATCACTTTGGCATACCACGCCCAGGACGTGCCGCCCCCTTGGGGCTTCGAGCACACTCCACAAGGAGTGTGTCGGCCTCCTGGGCCCTGACCAATGGTGCCTCTTTAGCAGACATCTGTATAGCAGCGGGCTGGGCAACACCCAATACCTTCGTGAGATTCTACAATCTCCGGGTTGAGCCGTTTTCGTTCCGTGTGTTGTCAGGTATGCGGGACAACTGGCCGGGTGTACCGCTTGCATACAGCACCTTTCCCCTCCTGGAGGTGGAGACGTGTCCTTTTTACCCCCCAGCCGAGTTCACGAGACCGTGGACCCTGGATGTCATTCCTCCTTAGCCCTGTGGCAGGTGAATTCGTTGAGAAATTCGATGCCAGCCCAGTACATGTGCTAGTAGGCCCTGTGCTGGGGTAGGTGCTCCACATGCGCTTGTTGCCTGCGTGTAACCCCGTGTGATGTATCTTCCGCGATATGGTTTCCCCGTTGGTAAACCCGCGTCTTCCTTGGGCAGAGTCCCCTCTGCCACCTTTCGCTGTGTTTGCAGAGCTCCGTCCCCTCTGGGTAGGACCTACCACAGGGACATCTTCACATGCAACACTGCCGACAAGACTAGGTAAGACCATGTGACGTATTTCCACACAATTGCCACTCCTTCGGGCAGGGTGTGATCTCTGCGGTGTCTTCCCCTTGGGAAAGGACCCCCCCCCTGACGTGGACACTTATGGCCCCCAGCTGAACGATTTTCACTCTTTTTTGGGGAGAAAAAAGAAGAGAAGAGGCCACGGCTGGGGCAGCCTGTCCCCAGTTTGGGTAGTCGACTTGTCCCCAAGGTGCGGGAATCCATATGATGCTCGTAGGAGCGTTGGGGAGGTTACGTGGCGGCTGGGTGCGCTGGCTACGAGGCATGCAATGGTTTGCCCGTCTCGCACTGCCAGTCCACGTAACACAGTTCAGCTGGTTGTGGCGTTTCGTATAGGGACCCCTAGTGTCACTACATCGACACAATGTCGAGTGAGTGACAGATAGGGAATGTCTTGGTTACTTTTGTAACATCCTTTCCCTGATGGAGGGAATGAGACGTTGTGTCCCTCCTGCCACAACATTGAACTACCCGCTGAAATGGCCGGGACCCTGTCTCGGCTGCTCAGCACAAAACCTGAATGAGTGGTTGTGAGCCAGCTCCTTTTATACCCGTATATCCAAGGGAGTGGCATGCAAATTCCACACAACAATTCCCACTGGCCTTTTCTCAAAGATCAGAGGTGTTTGTTCATGTGTTGTCAGATTTTTTTAATAAATTGATTATAGCGCATTGGTATGCATGTAAAGAGCAGTTTCTATGTCCATGTGTAGTAGAAGAATTTTACTTACTGTAAAAGAGGCTTACTGTATATGCTTTGTGGCTGATGCCAGATCAGTGTAAGCAATGCAAGCACACTAGCAAGCAACTATTGCTTTTAACAGTCCTGTTGCCAATGAACCTCTGCTCTGCAGGACAGAGAGAAGCCTGGTTGCTGCTGCTGTTCCCTGCCCACCGCACAAGTGTTCATACAGACAAACAGGCAGGAACCCAACTTGTTCTGGACATATAATGACAACAGTGACCTCATTGCCTATGACATCATGGGAAAGATTGGAGCTTGTGCAGGTCATGCAGATGTGGGCCTGCTTTGCGCAACTGCCACACCACGGAGAAATAGCAATAGATTGAATGGAGCTCACTGTCCAGGATCCATGTCCAGCCCACCCTACCTGCTGTATATGAGACCAATACAATTACCACAAGACCCCCAAATCCTCAAAGTGCTTGCTGAAGTGAGCATTATACAATATATAATCTTTGCACATGCTTTCAATTATCATGCACAAATGAGTGCACTAGAAATTCATTCTGGGAGAAAGCTCTCATGAGATAAGCGTAATCAAATGTAATATTGTTTTCATTGCTAATCTCCATAATTGTCCGCTAAAAGCATATTCCCAATTATTTTGCCCGACATGTCTATTTGTATACCTTTTTAAAAGTGAAATATCGGTGGGGGTGTACATTTGTGTCCATATACAGCAGGCTATGTGTTAAACAGAAAATAATGAACCTTACATTTTTAATGGCTGCAAATAGTTTTCATTTTATTTTTAGGATACAACTAACCATGAACTGATTGAATAAAATGACACTCTTATCTATTATGCATTTGTCTCTCTTTAACATCTGGGCTATACGATTTGCATAGACAAGATGTCACCTTCACTTTATGCATTCAACCATTATGCAACAAAATATTATTTATGGACAGTGAATGTGTTTACAACTTAATGGGAATTAAGTAAAATAATTGTTATATATAAGCAGGGTTGGGAGGGTTACTTTTGAAATGTATTACACTATACATAGAATACATGCTGTAAAATGTAATTTGTAACGTATTACGTTAGATTACTCAAGGTCAGTAATGTATTCTAAATACTTTGAAATACTTCTTCAGCATTTGTTTTGACTATAAAAACTCTGCCAGTACATTAAGACAAAATACATGTTAAAAATACATTCTCTGAAAAACCTAAATATCTTATGCAGTGTTGTTTCTAAGGCCTTGTCCACACTAATACGTTTTCGTTTGAAAACGCATCTTTTTCTCTCCGTTTTGGCCTTCTGTCCACACTGAGATGGCATTTTTGTCCACGAAAATGAAGCTTTTTAAAACGCTGTTTTATCCAAATTTAAGTGGATAAATTTGAAAACGCCGTTTTCGCGTTGTAGTGTGGATTGTGAAAACGGATGCTTTTGAAAACAACGATGCATTTTTAGTCACGTGACGCAGTCATGTGACCCATTCAGTCCAAGACTGAACAAGTTGGTGGACGACGTTGTATCGCAGTTGTTTTGGCTACTCTCAAGTTTGATTGCGTTGTTAAAGATTAATGTCAGTTTGTACATACTTCAGCTTACATTTCTTCAAAGGAGACGGGATGTTTACTTGCAGTTGTTGATCAGCGGCGGAATGCGAGGAAAGTTGCGTTTCGGACCGTATAAAGAGGCAGAAAGTAAATAAACGCCTGACGGAAATGATGCATGTCGAAGCATCTTACATTTTACTCACATGCAGTACAGGGACATAAGCGTTTTCAGATGTTTCAGTGTGGATGAGCAACTTTTGGAAATGCTTGAAAATGCTAGTGTGGACGGAGAGTGTTTTGAAAGGAAAATGCCATTTTCGAATGTATCCGGATTAATGTAGACGTAGCCTAAGGGTACGTTTACACGACATCGATGTACTAAAATGGAAAAGTTTTTCCTTTGCGTTTTTGAAAAGTTTCGCGTACAGAGGACAACGTTGTCAAAACGATCCCCGTTCACACGGATCCGCGAAAATGACTAAAAAGGCTGTATTATGCATGCCAGGCCAGTAGTTGGCGATGTCACTTTGTAAAGAAACACTACGCGCCTGCGCACATAAGCATTCTTCCACAGAGTGGTGAATACAAACAATGAAGATGGTGATAGCATCGAGCAATTTTGTCTGGACGGATGATGAGGTTGCTTTATTACTACAATTACTTTGCTGGAGAAGTGTCAATAAATTCAAAATCTTGAGCAGCACAAAGTCCACCAGTAACAACACAGTCCTGTAGTCCACCATTGTAGTTTTGAATGTCTCGCGCATTGTTTGAAGTACTCGTGCACAGGCCTATAGACTGAACACGTAATACGTGTGCGCATGACATCATCGTTTTCATAAATTCGTGTTTTTGTATGTTTACATGGAGATAATAACGGCATTGTTTTCAAAAACTTGCACTTTGAAACCCGTTTTCAAAAGTTTGCGTTTTCAGGCCCCAAAGCGCCGTTGTCGTGTAACGAACAGCCAAAACGCATAAAACGTTTTCCGTTTTTAGTTGAAAACGTTGTCATGTAAACGGCCCCTAAAACAAGAGAAATCAAATTTATCTTGTTTTAAGGATTTTTAGATATTTTTACAGGAAAACAACAAACAAATTATTATCAAGAATACGATTTTTGCCCTAATATCAAAGGTTTTACTAGAAAAAAGAAATTATGATCCAATGTGAATTTTCTTGATAAAAAAAATATGATCATGCCTGGTGCTTGTAAAATGGCTAGATATAGCATTTTAGCTTAGCGTAAAGCTGGCAATTTACACAAGGTTTATTTCTATTTCTTCTGCTTAAAACTTACTTCAAACTTACTTCTCTGTCTGCTCGTATGAATGTAACACATCATAAGAAAGTGTTTCACCGCTGTTCAAATGCACTTTGGATCGCATCATTTATATGGATAAATGTTTTCCATCTGAAAGGACTAAATATTAAATGAAACAAATGACAATAAAATGCAAAGTAATCTCTTCAGTAATCAAAATACTTTTTGAATGTAACTGTATTCTAATTACCAATGATTTAAATTGTAACTGTAATGGAAAACAGTTCTTACATTTTGTATTTTAAATACATATTCCCGTTACATGTATTTCGTTACTCCCCAACCCTGTATATAAGTAAGGCTCTTCTAGACACAATTTGATTATGGTTTTTAAAATTATTCCCCATTATAATAGCCGGCCTTATTAATTTTAGGCCTATACACCATGTGAGTGCCTTGGATTTTTGGTTTGATGTAGCCTACCAGCAACGTGATTCTTTAAGTCTAGGGTGGATTAACAGGCAACACTTTTAATACACTTTTGGTGCAGGCCTATTAAATGTACCTTTTTGATACAAAAAAAGTTTAATAAAACAGATGATCAATTACTCAGATGATCAATAAATTAATTACACTAGGGATTCATGCTTTGAGTGTGAGGGCCGTTTTCAGATTCAAGTAGGTAGGTCTAATGATTTTTATTTTTATTTTTTAATAAATCAAGCAAAATGCAACTGCATGTCAGCGAAAGTAAATCAGGAACACGACGCGTTTGGTTGCATTTTATTTCATGAATTCAATGCAACGGCGAGTGGGTCTCGGATCAGCGGTAAGTGAAGAACTGCGCGTGGCTCGTGCCCCGACCTGCCTGATCTCACATACAAATCGGCAAGTGTGTGCTGATATTTATTTAGCCAAAATCGGTATACTTTGACTGAATTTGAAAACACTGCCTCCAGAGGCTAAAGCGGTAAGTGTTTCAGAACATATAACAAGTGCGACATCCATTTATATCCAGGAGAGGTCACCAGAAACCAGTTGTAAAAAGAATTGTTTTCAGCTGAACAGGGTGTAAAACAGTGAAGAGAAATGCTTATATTATTTAATCTACCCCACAAACATAACCCAAATCTAACCCTAACCATTAGTAGAGACAAAATGCAATGTTCGGGATAAAAATGCAACCTCATTAATACACTTGTGATTGTTTATACAAACATGATTACTTTCTCATTTCAATGGGGATTGAACTGTGGTCTCCCATGCAACTGACACAATGTACTACCAGTCCTGCCACAAGGGAATGTGATTGATATTGAGCCTTTCCAAATATGTCCGATGGGATATAGAGCATGTTAGTGAGTCAGCATACTGTTGCCGATCCTAGGGTACCGGAACTTTCGGAAAAAGCATGCCGACTTCCCGTGTGATCATGTTGCCCTGACAATGAACTTAACACTTGCCGAATAAACACTGGAAAGAAAAAGGTGTAACTACGAATGAAAAAAAAAAAAATCGAAAGAGAGAATAAAATAAATAATAATACACGAACAATAAGGGCTGAGCCCCTTCCCTCAAAAATATCTCATGGTCCTTTTGTGTCCTTTATACTCCTCAAAACCATGACGATGTCCTGCGAGGCTTATTCACATCCAATGAACATTTATATTTCCTCTTATGTTTCCCCTGCAGTTACTGGCTTGATTTAATTATCATTAATAATAACAACAACAACAATAATGACCAGATAACAAAGTATAGGCTATTTAGTCATAGTTAGGTCTGTGCACAGCATCCCAATACATAATTTTCCTTTTAAAAGTACTGCCAACCCACACCGCGGTCATGGTGACAAGCGAGTTGGTGAGTTCAATGGTTGTCATATCCAGTTGTCCATTGCTTGATGAGAATGTAATAAACATGCAGTAGTCAGAAGCAGGGCCGTAACCGCAATATATATTGAGGGGGACAAGTCCCCTCCAATAATCAGATATGGCCAGATTGTCCCCCCCAATAATTTGTATCCTTGTTGCTGTTCTGCTGCAGTCCATTGTGCACCGCTGTCATTAAGTTGTTGCAGGAATAACATAATGGTTTAAAATAGTTACATTTTTAGCATGCACAGTAGTCTTACACTGCTCGTCAATGTCATATGAGCCAATCAAATCGATGAAGGCAGGACTCAAATTTAAGAAGCTGAGCGGAAACCTTGTGGATTATCCCAGTGCCGCGCATCAACAAGCAGTTCAGGTTAAGAGTGTTTGTGTCATGTGAGATGTAAGAAAATAACTAAACATGCAAAATCTGACCACTGTTTTATGATTAAAATGCTGTACCAATCGTAAGTAATTTCCAAGGGTGCAAACTATTTTCCATTTTGCGAAATTTGCCGTATTGAATTGAAAATATTTCATGAACAGAACATGATTCAGATGTCATTAATAATTGTGAATGTGAAAACATTAACAGAGTAGTTTTCAGCATATCAGGCTTAAGACAAAGAGCGAATGTGTGTATATTATAAAGGAATTGAATGAATGTGGTTGTCTGGTAAGTTTCTGAAGTAGCTTTTTAGAAAATTCCTTTCACATTGAAAATGATCTATAACAGTAGAGCATTTTCACCCTTAGATTAGAACTAGAACATGGTAAGACCTGTGACTTGTGACTACAATTGAATTTTTAGGTTTTGGCAAGGACAGTGTCATATATCTTTAATGCAAATATTATTAGGTAATAATTTAAAATCAATTTAAGATTTTCTAATTAATTTCTTTGTCTTTAATTAATTATGAATTTGTACAGCATCTCATAAGAGTCTACTTTTAAAAGAGACCATTTTACTTTGAGCATGTCCTTGTCAGGTCTGTGCTCAAAAAATAAGCCACCAGTTAAAGGAGTAGCGTGGTAATGGGGGCGTGGTTGTGTGTCTGTCTGCGGGAGAGAGAGAGCGGTAAGGCTCATCAACTGGGTTGTAATTTTCTCTTAACACCTGTCTCTTGTTATAGTGATGGCAGAAGGAGACTTAAAAGCTGCTCCAGAGCATCAGTTCAGCAGAGAGTGAGAGAGCGACCTGAGCGCACGAACTTGATGCTATAGAGTGTATTGAAAAGTTTTCTGTTATCTTATTGAGTGTTGTGAATCTACGTGAATTGAGCACATTAAAGAAATCCAAGAACCTGAAGGCAGAAAATAAGACTTGCCTGCACTGCTTCGTTGTCTCCTGACTCCTCCGTTGCCCAAAAGAACTGTCCATAATACAAGTGGTTCACCTAAAAATGGAAAATGAAATTTTACTCACTCATTTATTCACCTTTATGTTGTTCAACACCCATATGCTGTTACTTTTACTTGGAACATAAAAATAGATATTTTAAGCAGTTCTATTTCATAGAATAACAGTTGAGCAGGAGCTCTCAAGCTTCATAAAGGACAAATACTATAAAGCACTATTAAAGGTTCAGTATAAAGACATCATAACAGTAGTCCATATATTCCAATGTATATATTCCACTATATTCCAATCTTTCTGGGGCCATACAACAGCTATGTGTTGTATGGACTACTTTTATGGTTTTTCTTTTATAATAATTGTTTTTTTGTTTTTTTTTACCTCTTTGGACCTTAACAGCAGTGGTCAATATTAACTGTTTTTGTATGGAAAAGAGCAGCGTTAGGATTCTTCAGATTAACATTTTTATTGGTTGCTTCTCAACATGACACATAACAAAGCAAAACATTCACATACAGAGTCAACCATCAAACCCCATTGTTTCCCTTCCCCCTCCCAATCCCGAATCCCAACAAACATCTCTGTGGCCAAAGTCCGAGTACACACACAGATAAAAATAATATATATATATAATATATATATATATATAAAATAAATAAAATAATAATAATAGATATTTACTTATCAATGTAATGACTCCCCTGCTCTTACTTGAGCCAGCACTAAAGAAAACATGTCCATATCTTCCCAAATATTCAGCTTTCTGCGGGGAAAGATGCGTTCCTTGAAGAAACACTATATCATATTTCTTACATTTAAGAAAATAAATAAACTTCCTTCTTTTTATGGGGTGCCCCAACCTATTCACTTTCCACGTGGAGAGAGACAATCCACTCATATTAACATTTGACATTTTGACATATAAGAAAAAATAGATTGTGTGTCAAAACTAAAATGATAAAGACCACAACCCTAGAACTTTCCCCAGAACAAAACAAACAGAAAAATAAAATCATGCACATTAACCCCGTGCACAACAGCGCCAACCAGCGTCCATCCCTCTAAACTCAAACAGTCCATGTACGCCTACGAGAGTACCTGTGACAACTTTGCCATCGGATTGCTCAAGTCAGGTGTTTCTATACAAATTTTGTGAGACAGAACCCCCCCCCCCCCCAAAAAAAACAAACATGTAGATTCATCCACTTAATTGTCTCGAAGGTGTGTTCCTCCACAAAATAAGCTTCAGCCACTAGTGGAACCAGCAAAAAAAAAAAAAAAACATCCCGTTCAGTTCTTCAGGCAGTCAAACTCACTCCAATGTTCTGCAAGAAATATTCAACAAACCAAGGCATAAGCACCCAAAATGAGCAGATTCATCCACAAGCTGTCCCGAAGAAATGATATTACACAACCGAAGAAATGATATTACACAAAACAAACTCCAGCTGCTAGTCAGAACCAGCACGAAGAGAAACGAAAAAGGCACCCAGCTTCCTCGGGTAGTCGAGTGTATGTTCAATGAGTCGGTCCACTAGTTGGCAACAAGAAAATCACCAAATGGTTTACTCACTCCAATGTTTTTATGTCCATCCTTAGTATCTATTCTCAGTTTGGCCGGAAACATCAGTGCAAAAGCGACCTTCCATTGGTGTAAGAGTTTCTTGCATTCCTTGAATCGATCACGTTTCTCTCTTGTCAAATTTGCAAAGTCTGGGAACAAGAAAATGCTTTGGTTCTTCCAAGAAAGCTTTCCTTTGCTCCTCGCCTCGCGTAACATGAGATCTTTATCAGATGATCTCAGAAATTTGGCCAGAATTGATCGTGGCCTGTCTCCCTCAGCCGATCTTTGAGCCAGGACTCTGTGAGCTCGCTCGATTTTCAGCTTATGGCCTGTTATATTGAGCAGACTCGGGAACAGCCCATCTAGGAATTTCACCATATCTCTGCCTTCTTCATGCTCAGAAATTCCAACAATTTGGACGTTGTTTTGCCGATTAGAATTCTCCATATCCTCCAGTTTTTCCCAAACGCGTTGCAGGTCTGTCTTGGTCACTAGCGGATTAGCAGCTAATTCCCTCTCTAATGTTTCCAGATAATCTATCTGTTTTTCGACGTCTGACAATCTTGTAACCAACTCAGAGAATTTCATCTCCATAGAAGTAATCGATCGACGTATTACAGCCAAATCCTCCAAATCTGCAACAACCTTCGTCAGCATTGCCGACACGTTCATCAATTCACGCCGGATTTCTTTCAGTTCACTTTACGAATTGAATCTGGGGCTTCCAGCCTGCCGCTGCGGGGAATCAGTTTGAGCACGTAAGTGTCTTTTAATGTCTCCAGAGCCCGAGGATTTAGAATTTTTTGACATATTGTCTTCCTAGGACAGTTAAGAATCAGGTGTATCGAATCAAACCAGTTTATGACACAAATAGCATTAAAACTAGCAAAGAGAGCAGAGCTCACGCTCACACGTCCGCTCCTCGCACGGCGCCATGCGACTCCCAGCATTAGGATTCTTGAAGAAAAGATTGTTTTAAGATTCTATGGGGGAAAAAACAATGAGGGACAACTTGAGGACAGTATTAATTTTGTATATTTTCTTTTTGCAAGCCAGCTGATGTCATGTCATTTTACAGATACATCAGTGATTAAAAGAAATTCAAATTATATTTGTCTTTTCTTTGATACAGCACAAAAAAGAAAGAAAAGATCAACGAAATAGGCAAATTGCTAGCAATGTAGAGACAGTGTTTGTCTTGTACTAAGTGAACTTAAAAAACATATCATATAAATAAAAAATTATCACATTTAAAAAACTTTAACGCATTTAAAGCCTTTATTCAGAAAATTATTGCATTTACCGCATTTACTATTTAAAGGACTGAGGACACCTGCGACCCCCCCACCCCCAGAATGGTTTAGTCCCCCCCCCCCCCCCCCCATTTTCAAGACATGGTAACAGCCTTGGTCAGAAGTTTTTCTAAGAAATATTAATGTTCTTCATTAAAATGAAGCCCCTCACTCTGGGGTCACAAACACATTTTATCCAGAGCACACAGTGTACCAAACAAGCTCTAATTTAGACAACCTCACTGGAAAGATTTTAATATTCAAACTGCACTGACATTTCACATGTGGCAGCTTGCCCCCTTTTTTCTTACTAATTTACCTTGGACAAAGGTAAACTGAACAGTGGCATGTGATTCTTTTCAGGCTCTATAAAATTGCCATATCAGTGGAATAAAAAACATAATGGAAACGCAGGAAGGAACGCAAACATTCCTTATGAATGACATAAAGTAGGTCATGTTTGGTGGGATCTTTTTTTGACAATGAAAAACGAGTGAAATTGGAGTGCTAGATGTTTAATTGTAGTTGTGATGGCACAGTATTATGTATGAAATCATCTGTCTGTTGATTTTTAAAAATCACAGTGACATTATTAGGCTAGTGGAGAACTAAAACAACACTTAATATGCATTCTATACAGGGGCGGACTGGCCATCGGGAGAACCGGGACCAGCTCAACAACTTTTGGGCCAGTTTCTCTGTAAAATCCTAGGCCAATTTCTCTTCCCAGTCCGCCCCTGGTTCTATACATACATAACTGATGTGGTGAGTAATGAGTGAGAAGTTTGGCGTGTTGAGAGCCAAGAGCAGGAGACAGGTGTTCAGCTGAACTCCAGCATATATCTGCCAGACATTAGCTGACCCTCTCTCCCTCTTCTGCTATATAAACTCCCTCTCCACCCAGTCTGAGTGCTGAAACAGTGGGTTGCCATGGTGTTCGCTCTCAGCATTGGGGAAACAGGCCAGCCCTGTTCAGGCATGAGTCCCACCTTCCAGCTCAGAGATTACTGGCCTCATTCTCTCTGCATTCCACCAGCTCGCCGTTTTTATGATATGGTCAGAGAAGAGCCAGTGAGTTAGATCATCTAATGAAAGAGAGCTGGAGGAGGTCGGCAGTGCTTTGTGGGAAATTGTAGTTGTGAGTCATTCCCAAGAAATTGCTGTCACAGAATCCAGACATTAGTTATGTGGAAACAAATTCATATCAAGTTGTATCTATCACATGAGATCACAACTCATCACACATTGTAAAAAGGGAAAACGTGCCCTACTGGCAATATACATGTTTTGTGTGTGTTAAAATATACGTTCTCCAATCCCAGTTTAATATGTTGAGAAAACCATAATTAAGCCATTTGTTTGTTTGAGAATCCCAGTCAGACTGAAACAGCAACATGGGCTCAACCAATGGTGTAAGTTTGGGGCAAGACTCATTGTTTGATGCCTAACAGAAGATGAGGGGAGCGCTCAGGCAAACTTATTTTTGAAAATGTATTTCACATTTAAGGAGGAGATGTTTCTACTTGATCTGACACTTAGTTCACCCAAAAATGAAAATTCTCTCATCATTTACTCACCTTCATGCCATCCCAGATGTGTATGACTTTCTTTCTTCAGCTGAGCACAACGAAGATGTTTAGAAGAATTAGTCCTTTTTACCATAAATTCTCCTCCCTGCCCAGTTGGTGGCGATATGCACGAAGATTGCAAATTGGCAAAAACACAAGAAAAAGAATGTGAAAATGAAAATGTATAGTGAAAAAGGACTTAAATATTGATCTGTTTCTCACCCACATCTATCATATCGCTTCTGAAGATAAAGATTTAACCACTGGGGTTTTATGGATTACTTTTATGCTGCCTTTATGTGCTTTTTTTCATTTTTTGCATTGTATGGACCAACTGAGCTGAAATATTCTTCTAAAAAGCATAATTTGTGTTCTACAGAAGAAAGAAAGCCATACACATCTTGGATGGCATGAGGATGAGGTAATGATGAGAGACTTTTAATTTTTGTGTAAACTTTTCCTTGAAGGATTACTTCCGTTTTGTAATGCAGAGGTGCTCATTATGTCGATCTCATCAGTCCAAAAGTGAATGTGAACAGTGGGACAAAACAGCGGATTTGTCTCAAAATATCGGACTTATGAAAATGTGTAACTACAGCCCAACAGATCAGCCACTGTCTTGTCTGTCGTGAATATAAATCAAACAACAGCGGGAAAACAACTCACAGCTCTTGGCTAGATTAATTTAGTGTCTTTAAAGAGTATTCATGTATTATAATCATAAAGTAAAGACCAGTAATATAAGTAGTTTTATATCACCAGGGTTGGGAGGGTTACTTTTGAAATGTATTCCACTACAGATTACAGAATACATGCTGTAAAATGTAATTTGTAATGTATTCCATTAGATTACTCAAGGTCAGTAACGTATTCTAAATACTTTGGATTACTTCTTCAGCACTGGTAGATTTTTTCACTTCTGCCAAAAATCTGCCAGTACAGTAAGACAAAATACACATGTTAAAAATACATTCTCTGAAAACCCTAAATATCTTATGCAGTGTTGTTTCTAAAAAAGATAAACTGATCTTGTTTTAAGGATTTTTAGATATTTTTACAGGAAAACAATTATCAAAATTATTATCATGAATAAGATTTTTGCCCTAATATCAAAGGTCTTACTAAAAAAAAAAAAAAATAAAAAAAAAAGAATTATGATCTAACGTGAATTTTCTTTGTTAAAAAAATATGATCGTGCCTGGTAACGTGCATGTAAAATGGCTAGAAACAGCATTTTAGCTTAGCGTAAAGCTGACAAGTGTCATGAGAATTTTGTTGATTCATGTTTTTCATGTCTTTTATTTTGAAAAGTTTAGTTCCTGTTTCCTGGTCAAGTATTGTAGATGTGATTGATAACGTTGTTATGTTAATGTCAAGCCAAGTTTATGTCAAGTTTAGTCAAGTTCATTTTTCATGTTTATTGTTAGGGTTTACTGGATTTCACGTTTAATAATACATTTGCACTTGGAATCTTAATTTCATCGTCATCATCATTGCCAGCAGCAACAACGTTACAGAAATACTTGACCGACAAATATGAACCCAGCAATCCAACTCATACACCTACGTCAGGGGAATCGTCCCCTGGAGGATTATGTAGAGGACTTCTGCAATCTGGCCTGCTGGGTGGACTTTAATGAGGTCGCCCTCAAAGACTGTTTCTGTTTTGGATTGAGTGAGCCAATCTCCACTTTGATGCCTGGCGGTCGCAGTTCCCTCAGCCTGGCTCAGTATATCGACCTTGCCCTGCAGATTACTGGTTCTACGTTCACTGTGGGGGAGGCGGATGCCGAGCCGGAGTCCCACGTCATGGACAGCGAGCCAGAGTCCCACGTCATGGTCGACGAGCCGGAGTCCCACGTCATGGCCGCCGAGCCGGAGTTTCACGTCATGGCCGCCAAGCCAGAGTTTCATGTCATGAAACCTCAGTTTCACCCCCCTCCCCCAGCTCCCTACAGAACTTTGGAATATTATATCATGTTTTATGTGTTTGTTCATGTGTTGGGGCGTCGGGAGCTGCCCCTTAGTGGGGGAGATATGTCATGTGTATTTTGTTGATTCATGTTTTTCATGTCTTTTATTTTGAAAAGTTTATTTCCTGTTTCCTGGTCAAGTATTGTAGATGTGATTGGTAACGTTATGTTAATGTCAAGCCAAGTTTATGTCAAGTTTAGTCAAGTTCATGTTTATGTTTCTTTCATGTTTATTGTTAGGGTTTACTGGATTTCACGTTTAATAATACATTTGCACTTTGGTTCTTCATTTCATCGTCATCGTCATTGCCAGCAGCAACATCGTTACAACAATTTGCACAAGGTTTATTTCTTCTGCTCCAAACGTACTTCTCTGTCTGCTCGTACGAATGTAACACATCATAAGAAAGTGTTTCACCGCTGTTCAAATGCACTTTGGCTCGAATCATTTATATGTATAAATGTTTTCCATCTGAAAGGACTAAATATTAAATGAAACAAATGACAATAAAATGCAAAGTAATCTCTTCAGTAATCAAAATACTTTTTGAATGTAACTGTATTCTAATTACCAATGATTTAAATTGTAACTGTAGTGGAATACAGTTACTTATATTTTGTATTTTAAATACGTAATCCCATTACATGTATTCCGTTACTCCCCAACCCTGTATATCACATTTCACTACAGTTCATTCTGAATTTACTTGAATACTTGATGATGCTGTGAAAAACTAGCACTGTAAACTTAAAACAATGTTTATTTAATTAACAAATTAGTAACAGTTTTTGTTCTGCTATCAAAATTGGTATAGAGAATCATTACATTTCAATGGTATTGGCATATACTACTGACATTTTGGTATCGTGGCAACACTGCTTACAAAGTAGGACTATTTAAGTTGTGCATGGTAGATCTTACTAAAATAACATTATGAAAAAGTAGACCTCATTCCATAGAAATGTGAGCACCCCTGTTGTAACCTTATATAGTCAGGTTGATTAAAAACATGTTAAGTAATATTTTTGACTTAAATAAAACCAACTGTCAGAAGAACAAGACAGAGACCCAAGAGCAGAGGAACATTTCAAAGGATTCTTTACAGTTCAAATAATAATTTCAGCTGAGTTATGAGAAATCCTCCATGAAGAGTGCTCTTGCAGGTGATCGCACGTGCCGTGATGGCGAGGAGCAGAGCCACGAGGAACCTTGATTGAAGCCTCATGCGTACAGCAAACTGGAAGGCAACCACAATCTCGACACACGGGCAGAGACAGGCAACCAAACAGATACATGAGACAGGACCAACTAGCCAGAGAGAGTGAGGTAATTACTTCACACAAAACACACTTCAACACTAAACACATTCAACAATCCAGGCCAGAATATGACACACGAGGGGATTAAAATAAGCAGGAACAAACAAGAAACAGGTGCCGCTCGCCAACTGAAAGTTGGCATGATCACCGTTCCCATGGAAACAATCAGGGTTCCCATGGAAATGCTGATTCCATGTGCCAGCGGCACCAGAAACACATGAGGGAGAAATGTAGACACAATTAGACCAAAATAAACAGAACATGGAGCATGAGTGTCCGGATCCCGACACAGACCGAAACCGAACCATACAGGATGTCAGGATCCAGACACCATGCTCCAGACATGAAACAAGACCAACTAAAGAGCGCACGGCGGTAACTCACAACCGGACCCGTGCACTCACACAAAGAACGTACACGAAACACAAGACATAGGATGTTGATGTCACGGACAAAAACAGACAAATCCCCAACCTGACAGAGCGACAGGACTGTGATATTACCGTAGAGCGCATGGCAATAATTCACACCCGGACCCGTGCGCTCAACATAAAGACAGGACATGAAACACAAGACAGAACATGGGGCAATGATGTCACGGTCCTGTCAGACAAAAACCCAACCTGACAAAGTGACAGGACCGTGACACCAACTCAAACTTAAATATTACCACACAAAACACTTTTTTTATGTAACCAAAGTCTCACTAGCTGACTCGATTTTGGCTGAGGATGTTACACCAACATGGGAAACACATGGGAAATCAACATGTTGCAACCAAATGCTCTGGTATCCTGAAGTCAGCCCCACACTGCCAAATTACTGACAAGCACCATTGCTATCCGACATTTATACATCAGTTTAATTTAAATTACATGTATTTTTCTACTGACAGGAAGGTTTAAGGTTATGATTTGTGTTAGGGTGTATGGTTAATAAAATATGTATTCCTGCTGACTGTAGAGAACTCACTTTTGGTGCTGCCCTATGGACATTTCACCATGAAACTGAAGCTCAGATGTGCCCATACATGCATTAACACATTCAGTAGCTGACATTTCAACCAACTGTCACTCTATTTACAGTTAGATCAGTCTGGTCACACCTAATATTTGTTTTGCTAAAATTTCACACTCTTCAGTTCAAACTGAAAATCTTCATAATGTTGATTCACATAACAGCATGCTACAAAACAATAACATTATGTTGATTTAGAAATATTACTTTATTCTACACTGTTTAAATGTCTACAATAAACACAATTATTTTTTAACACCATTAGCAGCAGTTTGGTGACCAGCACTGTTTTGTTTTTACTGAGGGGTGCTTAGCATAACTAAGTGACACTAATGGGCCATCTGACCTCTCTCTTTCCCAAAAGCCTGTGTTGTTTAACAGATTGCCAACTGCTTTTACAGAACTGCTTTTACACAAGTCTTATCAACTTACAGGATCAAAACAAGAACAGAGTTCTCAACCCTGCATCTGTTCACTCAAAGTAAATGAGTGAGGGGAAAAGCCAAACATTTACAAAAGTTATACAAGTGTTTTGAGCCAAAAAAAAAAAAAAAAACAGAAAAAAAACTAAAAGTTAAAGCACAATGTCATATATTTCAAACTTAATTATTGTTGAAGTGTTCACAGGGGAATTGCAAGTCATGACAGGCCTATTGTGGGACCCACAGAAATCATCCAATCCCCAAAATAAACCCAAGATGTGTGGATACCAAAGTCCCAAATTTAAGTCTAATACATTAGGCGAGTTGTACTTTTGGTAACTCTTTATAATAAGGTTCCATTTGTAAACATTAGTAAATGCATCAAGCATCATGAACAAACAATGAACAATATACAGTATTTTTACAGCATTTAGTTATCTTAGGTAATGTTACCTTATAAAAATACAGCTGTTCATTGTTAGTTCATGTTGATTCATAAGACATTAACTAATGTTAACATATACAACTTTTAATTTTAAAGATGTATTGGTATGTGTTGAAAAAACATTAACCAAGCTTAATAAATGCTGTCAAATTATTGTTCACTGTTAGTTCATGTTACAGTCACTGATGTAGTTAACTAATGTTAACAAATGGAACCTTATTGTAAAGTGTTACCATACTTTTGAAAACCATATGTCTTTCGAACTTTTACATTTTATACTTGGTACATTTAATATCTTGGTTACAATTACATACTTTTTGGCAGGCAATTTCTTACCAAAGTGACTTGAAAGGAAGTTCACAAATCACTGACCTGGATAAATAATTTTTTAAGTTGTTTAAGCAACAACAAATTGATGATCAGCTTTGCCACATTACATAGTATGGAGAGGCTACCACTCTTTATACTCCCACTGAACATGACATTGTTGCTGTAACTTGGTAAAGACTTTGTCCTGAGGCATCTCACCCTCCACATAAACAGTTCTATTTCAACCCCCTTATTTATGGTTCACTAAGCAAAGCAATTCCTTGTGGCTGTTCCTTTTTTCACAGTGAAATTGTAAAGAACACAGGAACATTGCTCTCTGTGTTGCATTTGATTGGATTTCTCCCTCATTGTACGTAGTCCGCTTCTGGACGAAGCTCAGTATTCACAAACAGAGTTTTGATATTGTGTATTTGATGGAATATGTCCTTGGGTTGTTTTCTTCAGCTCAGAAAGGCTGACATGATACATGTTCTGCATCAGTAGCTACAGCTAGTAAGTACGATGATGTTTGTACTCAATTCTGAGTTTGAGACAGTCAAAGATAACTCTTCCATCATGAATATAATATGACAGTCTTAGAATAAAAGTTTCATAAGGGTTCTATAAAGAATCCAATTGTTCTTTACTCAGCTCCAAAGAACAATTTTTACCAAAAATGTTTTTAAAATGTATGCATTCATTTACATTATTCAGTTATTCGTATTTTTGTTAGCAGTTAAGCGCTGTATAACTTTTGCACTTACTAGTATATTGAGAATTAATTCATTCTTATATCTTATATCTTCTTATATATTATTTATTTTATCTTATAATTCTAAATAAAAATACAATTGTTCACGGTTAGTTCATGTTAGTTCATAATGCATTAACTAATGTTAACAAATAATCAAACTTCTGATTTTAAGTATTTATTAGTATATGTTGAAAAGAACATTAACTAAGATTAATAAATGCCGTAAAAGTATTGTTCATTGTTACTTCACATTAACTAATGTTGTTAACTAATGTAAACAGATGGAAACTTATTGTAAAGTGTTACCTATAATTCTTATATTTTTGCATTCATCTGATTCTGCACTAATTTTCAATTATTTTTCTATGTAAATGTGCACCAGATGGACAACTTTGACCATTGCGCTGCTTCTCGTGTGGCAGTGCCAGATTTTTTAGATGTCAGGTCAGGTTAAAAAGAACTTCAGCTTTTAAAAACCCGAGACACTTGTGTCTAGCTTTGTTTTAGCGCAAGAACGTGTTCGGCCTGAACTACGAGTCAGTAGTAAAGCAATAAGGCTTCACTAGTTTAGGCTGTACTCTTTATTGTATTGAATAACATATTGCAGGTATTCAGCTGTTATACATTACTACCTTTAAGTAGATTGTGCAAATCTGTTTTCAATTTTTTCCAAGGGGAGAATATATATTTTCCCTCAACACATGTTCTCATGACCATGCAGATGAAGCTAGTGTTCTGTATGCATAATCCAGGACAGTGGCTTTCTACTTTCAAAGTAATTACATTTTTTAAAAGTTTTTTTTTCACTCTTAACCATTGAAATGCTGAGGGTCCAAGTGTAATGCATGCTTTTTCAAAATTTTCAAGAAATTCAACCAGCACCATGTTCAGTCTAAATCAAAGTGTTAACATTTAAATGAGAAACGATGGTGACGTAAGAAAAAGGTCAAGGGAAAATTGAGAGTTGACCTGCGTGATGTCTCAAGAACATTGCTGTTCCACCATCTAAAGGCTTTTGTAATTATTGACCTTGGGGAGTCACGTGACTGTATTAGCATAGTTGTTTTGACAGCTTTTAAAACATCTGTGGTCACAGCATTTTTTGTGTGTGAGCCATGCTTACATTTCAAAAAAGGGAAAATCTTGTTGTACCAGTGCTAAATCTCTTACAGATGTTTAAAGATATGATCTTTGTGTGTACTAGCTGAGTACTAAAATAATTACTAGTTATTAGTTTGACATTTTATCTTTAGTATGTGATGTAAACAGTATTTTTGCATCTTCTTCAAGGAGTAACTCTTTACAATTTGTAACAACTTGGAAGATTTAATGGAAATGTATTTAATGGCAGCTCATTTAATGGCACAAACACAACCAAAAATGTATTGCTGAACACAATTTGCATGCTGCAATTCTCAATCTTGTGGATCAGTTCTGAGTGCTAGATTCTGGACCAGACTGATCTCACTGTAAATTCAGCAACAGTGGGTTGAAAGTTCTTCAACTAAAATCAGTCTGTGATTACTGAAATTCAAGCCACTGCCCCCAGTGGCCAATACTGGAAGTGTTGTTGAATTTATGGGAATTTGAGCTCCAGTTTCCATGTTAAATATCCACAGAGTGGCGCCAAAAGCAAGTAGCAAAGCAAAGTGTATTTGTAGTTTTTAAATGTTGTAATACAGTTAACAAGAATGCCGAACCCAAACCCCAACTCTAAACCTAACCGTCAGAGGAGGAAAAATTCAACCACCAAATTACACTCATCATTAATTATGAGAACACAATTACTTCCTGATTTTCATGGGACCAGATCCCTAGCTGCTGAGACTTTTTGCACAACAGGAAAAGGTAAACGTATTTTAATTGATGGAAGAATGTCTGATGGGAGATGCTGCATGTCAGTAACTTGGCAGAATGGGGTCGATTTCAGGGTACCTGCACGTTTGTTAGTAACATGTTGATTTTCAGTGTGATCATGTTGCCTGGAGGGAGCAGCAGACTATGTTGATCTGGCATACTTTAGTGGGGCAGCTCAACATCGGTTCACCACTACGATCCAAGTACCTGCATTGGCTCTTTAAAATGGCAAAGGTTTGCTCAACAACAGAGCATGTCTAGATATATGGTCAGTTATAACGCTCTTCTCCATCATTTGATCATCATTTTATAAATTACTTCTGAATAATAGAAAATCAATGCAAAATCTCTTTTTTGCACAGCACAAAGCTTTTCAACACATTTAATATTTGGTTAAACTGGATTGCAGGTTGTTAGGGAATTACACAAAAGCTTAAATGCAGCAAGCAGAAGTATGTACAGCTCTTTAGTAAATTTGCCTCTCAGAGCTAGTAACTTTGAGTTTTTGATCTGTTTAATTTATTCTGTTGTTATAATCATTTAAACTAACCAAAATCTCTTTGGCTTTATTCAGTAGGCTAAGTAAAAGATGACTGGACTGAGTTTAATTGAAGATTTCTTTTTTTTTTTTTGTTTCTCAGGATTGAGTCTGCACATGCAGAAAAGCTAGATGTTAAATGCTGTTGAATGCAGCAAAGGCGTGTAGCACCTCAACGTCATGAATAGCTAACAGCACTTCATTATGTCAAGAAAGGACATTGTGAGCAGTGAATGAATGAGTGCTTTCCAAGAAAGTTTAAAACATAGTTAAAGGAGTTTGCAAAATCACTCCCATGAGTGCCCAATGATGGATGAAAGACCTAAATGAAAACAGCAACCCTATTATTTTCAGCATTGCATGGACTGGTATGTCACTGGTCAATATGGGTCTTATAGCAACTTCAGTGCAGTTCTGAACTTGATTAATGAGTCAATCCTGTCATGTTGAGAAAGGTTTTGAAATACCACTTCAATATACAGTACGTGTATGTAAAAAACAGTCTTCCAAGCTCTCCCAGGAATCATTGGGAAACACCTGAGCACTACAGTGACCACATTTCCAACTGCAGCTGGTGTGGGAGTGTGGTGGTACAATGGTAATTGTTTATCGGGTATTTTATTTGTACCATTGCGATATTCTTTGCAAAACCAGTGTGAACTGTTTACTAAGTCACTTGGAAACAGAAACCAGATGAGGATGATAAATTTACTTAGTGTTTAGTTTTAGTTGTGTAGTATGTTATATGCTTCTGAGTTTAAACGTGCCTGTGCTGGTCTAAAGTGCAAGACTGATGTCAGTGATATGTTGCTCTTTATGGAATGTTTAGACTTTGAAGTTTGGTTCCACTTCACTAAACGTTTTGCCATTTAACATTAAAATTGAAGGCTCTGATGACAGTCTGTGTAATGAGCTATTATTCTACATGATGAGGACATCAAAACTGGAGCATTTCTCATGTCTTAAGATGATGTTTATGTATTAAATGAGACAATGGAACAATCAGTCCACAAATTGGTTATCTCAACACACTTCATTCTTCAACTCCATGCAGTGACTCGAATTGATAATGAGAATGATATCAAAGTGACCTTTAGGATTTTCAAAGTGGATGGGTTTCAAATTATTTACTCTTTCATCGGTTGGTGGTCCAGTATGCTCTAAACTCAATTAACCAGAGATTCAAAAAGAGAAAGCTAGGTTTGCAATTGTGGTGGAATAATAGATAATACAGTACATAGTACCATATATAACTACTACTACTACTACTAATAATAATAATAATAACTGAATGATCAGTACAGAATATTGGTAACATTCTTGTGTCACATTTCTGAACAGTGCCCATGTGCTTGCTGATGATGCAGAATCACATTTATATGCACGTTGGGAGTAATGACAGCATTACTATGATTTAATTCATATACAACATCATACATGATTCACTTTCATAGAACGGTTATGTAATGGATGTTCCATTGAGTCACTGCGCTGGCAGTAGAATGCATTAGTGACTTTTGTAATGGAAATCCCCATTTCAATCCAGAAGAAAATTTTCATATACAGTTCTTCATTCTGCTTAGCCATATACTCAGAATTATATAGGTCTATAATCCTATAACACTCTGCTTTGTGTAACCATAATTTAAAAATATATTAACTGCTTGGCTGAGTAATCTTTACATTTAATCATGTTACAATTTAAAAGCAGCAATTAAAAAGTGGGGTATGAATAGTGATTTCTGAAACCTTATAAAACCTTAAAACCTTGTGAAAAATCAGTGTGGATGTGTGGGGTCTGGGGTCATATGGACGTTAAAGTTCAGTTAACAACTTCAAAGACTTAAAAAAAGACTTAAACAGACCGCTTTACCTGGACAAATCATAAGTAGAAAAAACATTTGTGATAGCATCAGTGGGTCATCATTGCAGGAGCACTAGAGAATTGGCATGGTCTCTGTTATATATGAAAGTCATATACAGTGCCTGAACAACTGGTGCAAAATCTTAACGGCACATCCCCCAATTCGCTCAGTGCATACATTTGAGCTTAATCTAAGTTCACAGAATATGAGACTGAGCATTAGTAAAACTAAAGCCATTACAAAAAGAATAGAAAAGCAATGAACCTACAAGGTATAGTATATGATTTAGAAACTCGATAGCAAAAGAACATGCATAGTGCAACTGACCCTTCGCTAAGCTCCGCCCCCCTTGGTTACAGTTGCTCGCTCTGACAAGCTCTGCAGAACTCCCCATAAACTCCTCACAAACGGAATAGATAATATTTTTAGGTGGGCTGGTATAAAGAGTGACATTGTAATTCAGATTTATCTGAAGTTTTGTGTAAAAGAAATTGGTAAATTACTCCATAATTTGATTAAAAACTGTGGAGACTGTGACTCAGAATCAAGGCAAATGATTATTAGTCACTTGAAAAGAGGAAAAACACTGCGTGTATCCCCTCTGGGTAACTTGAGTCATTATTTCAAATGAACTGGCAACAACGGGTTTAAAAATCTTTTGATTATTTTGATAAAATCCTGCTTAAAAGTACTCAAACACACATTTGTCAGGATTTGTGAAGGGAAGAGGTGAGAGAGAGGATCCAAATGCAGAATTTAATAATAAACAAAGGAAGAGAGTACAACTATGAAGGTAGATATTCAAGGAAGAGGGAAACACAAACACTACATCAATATGCTGGCTAATAACGCACTAACATACAAACAAGAACTGACATGCGAGCAAAGAACAAGAGGGTATATATTGTATACACATGGGATAAAAACAAGGAGAGAAAGAACACCTGGGATACAATTAGGGCAAAGTACAGGAAGACAGACATAAGAGGAAGATACGAAACCTCAAACTAAGAGTTTTTTCAAAATAAGAGTCCTTGGGGAAAACATAAGAATAATGTGTCAACATTACTCCTATAGGCTGCTATTGGAAAATAGCAAACACATGTAGGAAACAGTATGTGTGAGCTAGGAATTAAATTAAACTGTCCTTATTCTACATCATTATTATGTAAGGAAATTTATTATGGAATTAGTCGCGTTCGACAACCATTATCAGAAAGATAAATGACAAATAACTAGATTATTTGTCTGAATAAAATTCTCCACCATTAAAATCGTAATACAACATCTCGTTGTATCTGCTCAAAATTTCTATTGTAAGGAATTAGCTTTAATAAGGGAATTATAATTAATTCACATTATTTTTTCATATTATTCTCATGGTTTATTGAAAATAATATTACACATATTTTAGGTAGAGCTTTGAAGTGAAATCTTTTAAAAACAGGGATGAGATTATTTATCAAAATATACCACAGTCAAATTATCTTTGAATACAGACAAACTTTATTGCTATTCTAAACATAAAACTAATCTAACAACATGAAACAGGTTGGTGAGTAGTGACAGAATGTGAAATAAATGATCAATACAGAGAAAATGAACTTTACGGAGTCTGTTGACAATGCCTTAAGAACCATTTATCCTTCTTTGAGTCTAAATCGATTTGCAGTCGGATTTCCCAAAGTATTCAACTAATACACCAGCACTTTGAGCAGAAGTCTGGAGATGTTCTTGCGTGTCATTGCGTTTCCTTGTGTTGCGTTTCCTTGTGTTGCTTGGTTCTTTGGTGTTTGAAGAAAGTTTGTTCCGTCGATGTCTTGGACTCTGTTATGATCACGGATAGTTATTGTCTGGATGGCTGATAAAGTGGGCCTTGAAATGAGGCCTTCTGCAAGGACAACTCGTGACTCCCGTTGAGTGTGTGAACCGTAGAGCAGAGAGTGAGAGGCTTCCTCGGGACTTTGTGTCCCGAGTTTTCCTTGGACTCTACATGGCACGGAGGATCTAGAAGAAGCAAGAGAGCTGAAGAGAGGTGACCAGGAGACCGTTGAGCTAGTTCCAAGAGGATTCCTAAGAGAGAAGTTCTAAGAGAAAGTTTTTCCTTGGTAGGAAAGTTTTGAACTGAAATTGGCCGCACCCCAAAGGTGTCCTGAGCCAATCAGAAGTGGCTTTTCAGAGTCACATGGTCGACTGATCTGTCCTTTTCAAAGTTGATTTACGATCCTTTGTGTGGAGGATTCTTACATATTCCCGCTCAAAATAATCATGAATCATTTAATCATTAACTTTTATATCTTGTAAACGGTGCAAGAGACACAACGTTAGTTGTCATCAACATTCTCTAAGTAAACATGTAAGCATTTACATACTAAATATGACATTCTTTCATGAATATTATATGTGTAAGTAACAAAACCTGAAAATCCCTGATTACAAATCATACCGGTTAATTCATTGGTTTTACAACATGGATAAAACATTACACGTTATGAGAAACCTGATTGTCAGGGTATATTATCAGGTTAAGCTTTGACTAGTTATCATTCTTAGTAGAATGAGATGAATAATACAAGATTAACGATTATACTTATTGATTTGTTAGTTAGAAATGATTACAAATCACTACACATATTTTAAAAGGTACATCAGGCTATAATCATTGATTTGTCAGTTATAAAAGTAATCACAGGTTATATAAAACATACATGATACATAAGATATATCTAAGGCAAATACTGGCGATTAATACAACTTATTGGCAGCAATTTTGAGACCATTGCCTATAAAACCATGAGAGTGGGATCCATGCAGTCTCTGCTGAGCTAAGAGAGAATGTCTTTGGAATGCGCAGATGGGGAGAAGAGGTGTTCCGGGGGAGAAACGAAATGTCACTGCTTTAGGTCTATGTTGATTTTGGGCCTTGGGACTGTCTTCACGAGTCTCCATTTCCTGATATGGCCACGGATTTATGCATTAAGGTCACAAGGTGTTACTTGGCCATTTGGTGTTACGGAGGGTTTAAGTTTGTGGAATAAAGAAGGGTCTTCTTTATTGGTCAGCTCTGTCATTACAAACCCTAGTTTGAGATTAAGCAGGCATGGGAGAGATGGTCTCCTTCAGCAATTTAGATGTGGTGTTGTGTTCATTTGATGGCTTCATTCATGGATAATCCTACATGAATGTTAGAGTAATGGCGGCATGGCAACAGTTGCTAAGACAGGATTGGTCAGAAGGTGGGGCTTGGCGAACAAATAATTTTCTTAATCTGTATTTTTTGTCTTGTTTTCTTACCCCATTTGTAAATATTTTTTCTTCTTTAAAAGTACACTCGGTGAGTACTGATGCTGACTACCACCCTGGAGTCACGAGTTCGAATCCAGGGAGTGCTGAGTGACTCCAGCCAGGTCTCCTAAGCAACCAAATTAGCCCGGTTGCTAGGGAGGGTAGAGTTACATGGGGTAACCTCCTCGTGGTTGCGATTAGAGGTTCTCGCTCTCATTGGGGCGCGTGGTAAGTTGTGCATGGATTGTGGAGAGTAGCCTCCACATGCTGGGAATCTCCGCGGTGTCATGCACAGCGAGCCACGTGATAAGATGCGTAGATTGACTGTCTCAGAATTGGAGGCAACTGGGACTTGTCCTCCGCCACCCGGATTGAGGTGTACCACGTCACTGCGCCAACACGAGGACCTACTAAGTAGTGGGAATTGGGCATTCCAAATTGGGAGAAAAGGGATTTAAAAAAAAGAAAGAAAAAAGTGCACTCATAGATTTTTTACATTTATTAACTTGGACTTATCCTGACACCAAGGGGCCTGGATACAGCATCATTTAAATGCAACAGTTTTCAGTTTCTGGCGCTATTGTAGAAATTCACTGTTCACATTCAGCCATGATTAATTTAATCCATGAGTGAAAGTATCCAGTAACAGAGCAGTTACTGAGATTAAGCAAGTGGTATACAGCTGGTCATGTGATCCAAACATGGCACCCCACATTAGGGGATCCTCCCCATGTAAAACAGCTTTTTAAAGGTTACTGATATGACCGGAGTCTTCTGATGCATTCCATTCAAGTCGGATGTGGGATATTCCTACTTGATATCTCCGATCTCTGACCATAAAGGCATTCCACTGCCTGATGCTTGGAAGATAATGTTTAAGGAAACAAAACTGCAATGCTTCTGTTAGCTTAGCAGGTGTTTTACTGTCAGCAGAGACGTCTCCTAGCAACCCAATTGCAAAACAATGTTGCAATGCTAGCATCTGTGAGACAGGTGTACGATTTTCAAAGAAATTGTGTAATTTACCATATTTTATACACCTGCTTCTGCAGGCATTTATTAAACAAACTTCAGTATCATGCAATTTAGTAACTTTGACTCATTGATCGATATTTAAAAAAAAAAAGTTAATGTTCATCACTTACTTTGTACATTTCCCTGGGTGCTGACATGTTTGTGTGATGTCACACACCTGCATCACTGTGAAATCGGAGTTGAAATTTTCTGCGTGAGTTTCAAAGTTGGAATTCCAACTTCAAGTGGCTTTACATTGCACTTTTCCTAGTAGGAAGTTGGACAATCTGACTTTCCGAGTTGAATGGAATGCAGCATTCATCTCATGTGAGTGCTCATGATTTTATACTAAGATTTCAAAATTACAATTCACTTTTAGTAGTAACACTTTTTTATTATTGCTAACGGGCAAAGGTGGAAACTACTCTCGTTACAGTACTTGAGTGCATTTTTCAAATTTTTCTACTTTTTTTTTTTTAAGTATAAATAAATAATAGTACTTTTACTTGAGTTGATTAATTGAGTTGTATAAGTATTCAACTTCGCTACAGATATTTTCCACCACAATTACGAAGTATAAAAAAATACATAATATTTCTGAATTTTTGGGAAGAAGAAAGTTATAAGCGCTAAATCTGTTTATAAACTAAAACACGCAGTGCGTGGCACGACGGAAGCCCGCAGGGCACAGCATCATGAGCACAGCAGCTTGCATAAACTGCCGCTGGTGTCCTCTCTTCTCTAGCTTCTTCAAGACTTTCTGCCCTGTCACTATGTAAGAACTGTAATACTGTGATTTTCTGCATATTTCATTTTATTCTGGAAAGGAACCATTCATCCAGGTACGAGGGAACTGTCTGAACACGTTTAACCACTGATTAAACTTAACATGTTTTTAAGGTAGGCAATGTTTTAACTGTGTCAAACATTAACACAGTGTAGTTTGACATATACTGTATGTGGGAATATCTTGCTTACTTGCTACTATATGTCTAAAACAAACTTTTAAATACCTTAGAAAGATACAATGCCAATAGTGTCAGAAATTAATGGGGACTCGGAGAAAAATGCCACCGAAATTTACAAAGATATCCCAGAAAATCAAAATATGGAAGCAAAAAAATGGCCATACAATGACCTCCTGTGTTTTATTAATAATATCTGATATAGTTACAATTACATACATCACAATATTCTTTTGACTTTTCACTGAACATTATTTTTTTCCCCGCCGTCCGGTTCCTTGCACCATCGCGCGCACAGAAGGGCTCTCTGCTTCTATCAATCCGCATCAGTTCGGTATTTTACTCCAGCGTTAAATTCCGTAAACATTCGCCCCTCTTGTTCAAAATAAACTGTCTTAGCGGGTAACACTCTCGCTCATAGTGCTGTACTGTACTTCCCTGCCCTGTGCTGCTGTTTATCTGTCTGAAAAGCCTCACCCGCTAGAGGCCAAAAGTGCGAAAGGGATGGATGTTACAGCATATAAAGAAGGTATGAGAAATCACAAAACATGTAACCAAATGCTACAATTTACTTAATAATATCTCAGTATGTTAAATAACCACAATGTTAATTAAGACTTTATTATTACAACTATAATACAATAATACATATACAGAACAAGCATTTTTAGTGTTTGAATCAATCATATCTCTCACTAAAGACTGTGTGAAATGTTTACTTTTGCCTTATTTTATTCAGCTGGCATGCAGAAGTTGATAACAGTTTGCTTAGTGTAGGGCTTTACTGGTTGTTTAGATCAGTGTTACTATCAGAAATAATTAATAATTATTTCTTTAGTTATTAATTAATATTTAAATTAATTAATTGAATCTAACTCATTAAAACCTCATATGGGGCTACAGTAAATGTAGTACGCTACGTTTAGGAGCGGGTTTGGTTATTAGCAATAATTAATAATTATCAAAGATAATTATTAATTATTAAAATCAATAGAACATTGATGAGAATCAATGCTAGCCTTTTCTAATCTTTAAATCAACAATTATCAAAGATAATCGTTAATTGTTAACATCAATGAAACATTAATTAAAATTAACACTAGCTTAATGATCATTCAAATTCAACAATCGTCAAAGATAATTATCAATTATCAAAAATCAATAGAATATTAATAAGGATTAACCTTGATGGGGCACCACCCTGGAATCAGGGACTAATAACCAGATAGTATAACAGTCTCAATATTAGATTGTTTTCTTAGGAAAATCGACATCCGAAGAATATTGATTTTCGGGAGAAAAACAATGAATGAAGGCTTGAATCCGAGCACTGACATCCCGTCAGCATGACACAGGTGTATGCAATAATGTCAATTAATAATTAATACAATGCAGTCAATAAATTTCCGACTTACAACTACAAACTAAACAGTGATATGATTAGATATGGAAACTAAAATAATCCTATAACACATAAGGTATGTGTGTGAGTGTGTGTGTAAGGAGGGACGCGCACAAAATGGTGGACGTGACTCTTGTGGAGAGTATGTCACGCGAGACTTCCAGCCAGGGAATATGGCCGCAAATGTGGGCGGATAGAAACCAGTCAGTGGTAGCTTAGGGACAAAGCTGAGCTTTATCACAAAGCTATCTACTAGCCAAAAATGTGCGCCAGAATGTTTGTGAGGGGTCACGTGTGTGTGTGGTTAGAACGAGAGAGAGAGAGAGAGAGAGAGAGAATAAAGTGACAGCCCCAAAGCCAGTTTCGCGATCGTGGGAGAGGAAGCAGCTGTTAGTTTATCACTCAGAGATGCGGTCTTTGATTCTTTAATGGATAAACTCAGTTTGCCGGTCTCACCCGCGATGGCGGAAATGCACAACAGTCCAATGTGGTTGGACCACAATACAGCAAATCAAATTTGTGATAATTAATACCCTGAGTATTAATAATGAGCGGACATGGCGGTCCGTAAACTGTACAAGCAAAAACCTTGGTACACAAGAATAACACACTATAATATTCTATCTCTGCCCAGACGTAAACCTCTTACTTGAATCGCATGCGGATGCAGGTGGAATGTGTGTTCATCTGTCCTTTAACTCAGACTCGGTTCCTCGAGGCTTGGGTGATGACGGGAGGCCGTTTCCTCGCTCTGTCGGCGAGCGGTACGGCTGCTGATTCTCGGCGGGCTGGCGGAGAAATCAGCAACGTCGACTTGATTGAAGATGGAAGAGAAATCTTTCATCTCTTCACTTCTGCAGCCAAACGGATGAAGATCCAGATTGCTCGGCGGTCTCCTTCGGATCCGTTAGAGTGTTCGGTTGAACACAGAGTAATCTCAACTCGTCCAGTGAGATAGAGATTGTATGGCCACGGTTTCAAGTCGGACGTTACTTCCTTGTGCAACGAGAATGCACCTGAGAGCAGCGATGAGCTGCGTCTACCCACGGCGAGCAAAGTTGCTGGAAGCAAAAAAAAAAGTTCTGTCGTGTGCCTCATCCAATAGGAGTTGAGAGTTCGATCCTTTAGTGAGCAAGGCTTCATAGGATTTGTAGTCAGTTTTGGACTCCAAAACAGTTAATGATTTTGGCAGTATTTTTCATCAATTTAATGCATCCTTGGTGAAAGGAAGCATCAATTTCTTTCAAGATTAAAAATGTCTTTGTGTTCTAAAAATGGAAGCATATATACTATATATAATATAATTTTCATAAATTAACTTGTAACGTAATTACTTGTTTACTCTTACTTGAGTCATAATATATCTTCATAATATATCTACTTGTACTCAAATGAATTATTTCTTCAGTAGCAGTACATTTACTTAAATAAAAAAAAATCAGTACTCTTTCCACCACTGCTAATAGGCGTAAAAAAGTAAACCTAATTCATGATATATTCTCTGAAAACAACTCAATTACACAGCGAAACTTGGTTTCTCAAGTGAATTTATCTTGTTTTAAGAATGTTTAGAGATTTTAATGGACAGTAGCATAAAAACAGTGTAATAAGCCTGAGAGAGGAAAAGTTTCACTAATCTCTAGTGAAAGTGTTAAAAAAGAATGATCTTACACTCTGTAAAATTAAACAATTTTGTTCCTGCTTAATAACGCAATTTAAGTTTCCTCACATGTTGCTGCAGTCTTCTGGAATGTATGTCACCAAGATGGATTACAGCAAGTCATGCATGAATATGTCATGTATGCCATTTCATTTCAGGACTTGTGAAAATAATATGGTCAGAGAACTGGAATTTCCATAACAAGCCAGTTAAAAGCACATCAAACAAAAATCAAAGGAACTTTTTGGCAATGAAGTCTAAAAGGCAATGAAGCCTAACCAGACAGTTGTTGTTGCAGAATTATATCTATTTAAGTCATTTAATGTTTTCTTCCATAATTGTTTTTTTTTTTTTTTTTTTGGTGATGTTTGAACATGAACATCTCTTTATGTTTATAGATAGACACATACTATATTTTCTATGTATAAATTAATGTATTTGTTTGAAATTATATTATCAGCAAATTTAAGGCACTGTTTGAACAATATGTTCAGTGCAAAAAATGTGTATTGTTTATGTGCATTATAAATGCTTAGAAATTAAAATATGTCAGATATGTGAGCAGTTTTTTTATTGCTTAAATGTTAATAATTTTTACACCATACTATGAGATCTACACATCCATATGGTAGGCAAAGTAAGGATTTGTATGTAAAAGTAAGACTCTGTGCTTTTGTAGTTTGCTGTTGTGACTACATGAATTTGACAACATTTGCATTTCTAGTTGCATCAACTTGATTTTATGTGATATAGACAAATATTAAATATTTTACTAGTTATCCATAATCCCTCCTACTGTGCTGCTTGTGCACATGGGAATGAGAGGGAGTTCTGTCTAGTGCTGTACGACTTCACCCATTCTGTATGATTACTATCAGAGAGAAAGTGAAAAGTGCTCTCATGTCAGAATTGAATAAAGGAATATTTAGTTGTTGTTTAGCCTATAGTTTAAGAGATTTTTTTAAAGTCAGAAATAAATCTAACAGATTAGACTGAACATATGGACCATTGAAGGAATAGAAAATTTGCTCATCATTTATACTCACCCTCATGCCATCCCAGATGTGTATGACTTTCTTTCTTCTGCTGAACACAAATGAAGATTAAAAAATATATACCTCAGTGAAAATATCACTAATGGTCCATTCAATGCAAGTGAATGGTGACCAGAACTCAGAAGGTCCAAAAAGCACATAAAGGCAGCATAAAAGTTATCCATATGATTCTAGTAGTTAAATCCATGTGGTGATAATCCATAATAGGTTTGGTTGAGAAACAGATCAATATTGAAGTCCCCATTTTTTTTTTTTTTTTTTACTATAAATTGTCCTCCCTGCCCATTAAGTGGTGATATGCATGAAGAATGTGAATAACCAAAACCAAAAGATGAAGAACTCATAGAAGAGAAGAGAGTGCTTAGGAGGACTTGTGAAAGTGACATCTATAGTAGCCTGAAAATGGAATTACATTTTGATCTGTCTCCCACCCACACTTATCATATTGCTTCTGAAGACATGGATTTAACCAATGGAGTCTTGAATTACATTTATGTTGCCTTTATGTGCTTTTTGGAGATTCAAAGGTCTGGTCACCATTCACTGGGCATTAAATGGATCAACAGAGCTGAAATAATTTCTAAAAAACAAAGTGATCAGCAGAAGAAAATCATATCTGGAATGTATAAATGGGGTGAGTAAATTATTTGTGAGATAATTTAGTGAGTAATTTTTTTTACGTTGGTGTTCAGCAGAAGAAAGAAACACATCTGGGATGGCATGAGGGTGAGTATAAATGATGAGCGAATTTTCATTTTTGAGTGAACTATTCCTTTAACAAAGCTTTTAATTTCATCATGCACAACAATTGCCTATTATCATTTCATATTGTTGGAATACAATTACTGGCGAATAATGGTAGTTTTCTAACAGCAGATATGTCGTTTCCAAAGAAATGAATCCACATAATCATGTAAATGTATAGATGTGACTTCAGCTTCTTCAATTTCAAATTTTTTTATGGTCACTTTGTCACATCTATCTATCCTAAGCCTGATAACTTATATAACTTGAATTACTCTTACATGAGATCAAATTAAAGTTGACTAAGTTGTCACAGCATTATCTAAAGGGCTGTTTAAATGTTGGAATAAGTGTTGACTTTTCTTTTTTGTTACTCATAGAAACCACACAAAGATGCACACTACCTGAGGGCAGTCAAATAATACCTTCGTAAATATTGCTTGAGACTTAAAAGATTATGGCCTGACAGAGATTGTCAGTCATATAGACAAATTGTCCTCAGGTCTCATGGTGGACAGATCAGAATGCTGTCTTGATTTTTCAGGCTTTCAAAGTTCTGTTGTCACTGAGTTCTTCCGAGTGCTGTGTTGAAGTCAAAGTTTGGCCTTCCTAGCCTGTTGGGCCTTGCTTCAGTTGAGTTCAGGGTCCTTTGTGTTTACTGAACACAGAGGTATTCTGAGCATGGGCTGGCAAAAGAATCAATCTCTCAGTCAGGAAATCAGCAGCTCTTTGACTGTTTAGAATTACTTGAGACTCAAAAAATGCTTTCCTCCTTTCTTTACCTAGACGAGAATGGCAGAAAATGCCAGATTCTGTGGAACAAAGAACAGCAGGTTGAAATAATATGATAGCTTAGAGAAATAGCCCTCTCTAAACTGCACAAAGACACTGTGTGGCACTTATGAATGAGTCTCAGTTTTTTGGAATGCAGAATTGTGGTTCTATCATAAAATTAGCCCAAACGAACTGTAAAGTTGTCGCAATCAGGCTTGCATTCTCCAATTTGATAGTGTAGTTGTAGCTAGCAGCTGTTAACCATAAATGTTAATACTTTCACTCTCCCATGGGGGTCATGATCTTAACAGTCAGTATTTGGTAGTGAGGTAATTGAGAATCAATGTTTTGGCTTTCACAGTCTAATCAGCTCCATGTGGTGTTAAAGACATGTCATATGTTGGATTAAATCCAAACATAAAGGCACATTTTCTTGTCCTTTCAGTCGTGGTCATATATAATGTGTGCAAGCAAGTAAATGTGTGAGGAATGACCACTGAAATCTCGAATTCCCTAAATAGTTGCGCCATTTTAGTGCATGATATATCAGAGCAAAGCTCTGCGTCTTTTTCATGAAAAATATATTTTAAATCACATTTTATTCTCAAATGTTTTCTAGCACAATTATTGCACTATATCAACCTGAGGAAATGTAACTGAATTTTATTAAGTAGTGATGTTTGTATACATTGTCTATTGATCCATGGCAGCAGTATTTGATCAAACAATGATCAAATGATGGACAAGATCTTTATAACCATGGCGTATATCCAGATGTGCAGTGTAATCAAGTGCACTTTCAGCTTTTAAAGAGTTGATTCAGGTGTCTGGGTCACAGTGGTGGAACAATGCTGTACAGATCGTGGTAGTCGAGTGCATCCATTACAATAAAGCACTCAGAACTGTCAGGCAAGATTGGGAATTGTGCTGTGCAAACTGTGTTCAGCACAGATGTTTTGTCCGTGTTTGTGCCGTTACCTGATTTGCATAATTACTTTACTGAATTGCATGTTTAAACAACGCAGACAGCATGTGCAATTAAACAATGCTATCACTGGGTGCAGTTAATTCCTAGTAAATTACCCCCTCAGAAATATTTATTCAATCTTTTAGTAAATGTTAGGATGTTTTGAACCTGTGTGTCACAGACCTAAGCTAGTCACATGCTCTTCTGCACTTTTGGCTTTTACTCAACATCTTGTATATATTAAATACTTAAGTAGATCTGGTCCCCAGTGCGATTTGTTTAGTCCTTTTATCCAAATGTAATTTATTTGTTACTCTGCACAGGAAGACAGCTGCGTAAGATAGCAAGTCTAGGCGCTAGTTTAATCAATAACGTTGCTAAATACAGGACAGAATATGAGGCCTGCGACTACTTTAAACTCAAAAGGTCTGGTGAACCTGATCATTTAGGGCATTTAAGGGGACTTGTATGAACTATGCTTTATGAAAAGTATAGCGGTATAACTAACAGTTGTTAACATGTAACAAGTTCCAGTCCATACTGCCAAGGTTAATTACAATAACATTAGCGAAACAGAACTTTTTTTTTTGTTTTTTGCAGTATTTATATTTTTTTAGTATTTCATAATAATCAATTATTCTGCATGCACTACTACTGTATATCTTGTCACACTATTAGTAGAAACTAACATGCCTTTTAAAGGAATAGTTAATCCAATAATGACAATTCTGTCATCATTTACTCACCATCGACTTTTGAAGTCCATTTCAGAGCTATTGTATGGCTTTTGTGTGGCTTAAGAAGACTTGGAATATAGTGCACAAAAAAAGAAATAAATCATACTGGATATCATATATCAGTGGTCATATAATCTGATATCATCACTTTTATCCTGTCTTTATGGTGTTTGACAGACCCTGTCCACACTCACTTTCATTATATGTAAAAGAGCAGCCTGGATTTTCTTAAAAAAATAATAAAATAAAATAAAATAAAATGCAACTTTTGTTGTTCACCAAATAAAATAAAATAAAAAATAAAAATAAAAAAGGGGGGGCCTGGGTAGCTCAGCGAGTAAAGATGCTGACTACCACCCCTGGAGTTGTGAGTCCGAATCTAGGGCATGCTGAGTGACACTAGCCAGGTCTCCTAAGCAACCAAATTGGCCCAGTTGGTAGGGAGGGTAGAGTCACATGGGGTAACCTCCTGGTGGTTGCTATAATGTGTGGTTCTCGCTCTTAGTGGGGCGCATGGTAAGTTGTGCGTGGATGCCGCGGAGAATAGCGTGAAGCCTCCACATGTGCTACATCTCTACGGTAACGCGCTCAACAAGCCACATGATAAGATGCGTGGATTGACGGTCTCAGACGCAGAGGCAACTGAGATTCGTCCTCCACCACCTGGACTGAGTCATTACATCACCACGAGGACTTAGAGTGCATTGGGAACTGGGCATTCTAAATTGGGGAGAAAAGGGGAGAAATAAAATAAAATAAAAAAATGTAAAATAAAAATGGTTTTAAAGGTGAGTCAGTAAATAATGACAGAATTTTCATTTTTGGCTAAACTATTCCTTTAATGCACAGGTACAGCTTTCATAAGTCAGGTCATGATGGTATTTCATTTTACAATGAGTGCTATGTTTTTGGTGTCTTTTGTTTCAAATTTAATGTGCAGTAAGGGTCTCTGGGGCTTCACTCTTCACATTGAAGTGTAACCAAACCACAGAACACACACAAAGTGATTGAAAAGAGAAGACGACTCAGAATAAGTATTTACAATAACTGTGAGCAAAGCACCATGGTTACATACTAGGAAAAGTGGCTTATTGTCTCAGCTCTGAGCAGGTGTTTCCTTTGCTACTCAGGACTAAATGGTTTGTATGACACATCTTACATTCTATTATTGGTAGTATAAGGCTGGCACCAGAATGTCTACAATCAAAAGGCGCCATTTCCGGTTAAAGTCAAAGAACTCTGCGAGAATCAACGCCATAGAACTCTCTCACAAAAGCTGAAATCTACACCTGAATATCACCACAGTGTGATAAATTGCAAATCACCTTGCTGCCCCCCCTTCTCTCTCCCCCTTCTCCCCTTCATCAGCTCTGGACCAACACAAAAGACACAAGATTTATATGTAAAAATATAACAAATACCATGAAAACAAAGAATGCAACTGTATGTGTTTGATATCATTTAAGAGGTCTCTGTGCGACTGGTATAGTGGTCTCTTTCCCATGTTGATAAAACTAATGGTAACAAAGTTATAAGGTCTTTGCCAAATACTGCATAATTCTGGAGGTGTCTCCCCCTCCTTGACCTACAATTGAAATTATCTCCTGTATGTTAACAAGGTTAAACCCCAGGAAGTCAAGAACCCATTCACCCCCAAATTCTCATTGTTCAAAGGATAATACCATTTGGTACACAATGTTTATTCTGTCTGGATATTTAAGGAAAGTTGGCATGAAGTTCTGGGAATCTGTATACAGATCTCCCATGCTGTACCGCTGCATGTAGTTTTGTCAGGTATGTTTCTTTGACTCGTCTTTTATTTTTAGTAATGCTTGTTTATTCTGATCATGTGAAATTGGCTTTGATTTGAATTTCTGCAACAATGTTTTATATCCTACCTGACAAATAAATTGTTATTATTTGATTTATTCTGAATTCCTCTGAAATCATTACTGGAGCTTTAATATAAGATGAAGCCATTTAAAGACTCTCAGTTTGAATTTAAACCACTCAGGACAACCAGGTAGGACAACCACCTAGGACAACCAGGTAGGACAACCACCTAGGATTGCCGGTTAGGATTTGAATTTCAATAGACCAGGGTAGACCATACTGGAGCTTTAATATAGGAGAAACCACTCAGGACAACCGGGTAGGAGAAAGCCATTTAAAGACTCTGTCACTGCTCACCGCCCGTCTTAGCAAGTTGTATGTACGTGACTAAGCGGCAATATCGTCTGGTTATGAGAAAAGCCAAACCAGACGATATTAGTTAACCCTACAACCACTGACTAAGAACGGAACTGGCTATCCATTTTCGGGAGGTTTACGTAATTTAATAACGGCCGGCGTAAGTCTCCAAAGATCAAAAGGACAATGAATAGAAGAGGATTTACAGTAATCTATAACCTAAAAATGTTAAATTAAAAGAATGATCAGAAATTAATTAGAGCTTAAATATAAATTAGAGGTCAACTTAAAATTGGAGTCAGATTAATATAAAATTGGAGTCAGATAAAATGAATAATGGAATTAAATGTGTGAATTAACAATAATTGATTTACTTCAGCGCTCAGAAAAGACAGAACAATGCAGAGACCTTCAAGGGCAATTTATTGAAGTTCCACTCCGGAACGGATAGAAAATTATCCATATCCTTTTCTTTTTTTACAGTAGGCTAAAGGATTATCCATATTATTGACAGTCTTTAAAATATTGAGGGACAGCGTACATGACTTTTCTGACCAATGCGCATGGAAGACAAATGGAAAAAAATATTAAGTTCATTTCTTGGTATGCCATGATGCCTTTAGAATTTACATGTAGTAAAAGTGGTTCATATTATTTGTTTTGAAATACTGCATATGCCACTAAATACACACGGAATCAGGCAAACATTGTTTTTAAAAGCCACAGGCAATTTAAGCTAAAGCTAGTTATTTTTTTTACTTCACTTGCCACTCAACTAAGAAAATCCTCTTTTATCTTCCTAGGAGTTCTTAGTACAATACATTATAATTGGCTTCTCAAGTACTCTCCTGACTGAATTCAAATGCTGTCTTTTGGTCATCACAAAGAGTTCTAATTAGCTGACTTCAGCAAGCAGCAACAGTTTCTTGAGTGGTTGGAGTGTGAGTGGTTTCAATTCACATGAAGCATTTGAGGTGTGCAGTGGCCAGGTGATCTGCTATGTGACAATCTAAGTGACAATGAAGTGCTTTGATTTGACTTATAACTGTAATTGAGTGTGTATCTTTTGGTGTCAAAAATATCTTAATATTCTTTATAGTCATTTTTTGTGCTTCTCATATTTGTTTGCCTCTCTGCATCCAATTATCTACAGCCAGGGATCTCTGCAGATCAGGAAAACAGAGGGGCTTGAAAGTCTGAGGCCGTTCACACCAAACAAATTTTTGAGTCCCTCTGCACTCATTTTTAAATTGTTTTTCCATGTTAACATACACTAGATGGACAAATTTGACAGCTGCACCACATTTTCCCCCCCAGAACTTTAGCTTGAACATCTCGAGGCGCCTGCATTCCATTTCATTTGTCGTGCTGCACCTATCTTTTTTTTTTTTTTTTTTTTTTTTGCAAGAATGCGTTCGGCCTCACTGGAAAGATTTCTTGCTTTGGTCAAGAACTTCTGAGCCACCCATAGTGAGAATAGTGAAAGTTGGATTAAAGGTATCTGAGTATTGCAATAGTAACTTATGCAAGTTTAAAAAAATAGTAATTTTGAGTAGTTTTTGCTTTTGGTTGTGACCCAATCAACTTTTTGTACTTTAGTCATCCATTGTAACCCCGCGAGGACTGGGGATGCAAGACGAAGATTTCTGTTCTGTGGAACTCACACTTTCATACAGTGACATACAGCTGGTTTTCAATGAGTCACCAGAGGGCTTAGTTATTCAGCATGTCATTAATGTAATCAATGACTCTGAATACATTATTTATGAAGGCTTGAAAGACAGAGGGTTTTGCTAAACCATTCGGTATGACTAAATAATAGTATTAAGTACTAGTAGTATTTTAGTCTCTTGTCATTGCTCTAAAGAATGCCTAGTGATACATTAATTAAAGGAATAGTTCACCCAAAAATTTCTGAAAATTCTATTATTATAATTTGTGCACCCTCATGTCGTTCCAAACCTGAATGACTTTCTTTCTTATGCAGAACACAAAAGGAGAAATTTTACTTAAGCCCTCTGTATTTTTAATACAATGGCACTGGACAGTGCCTCATTTTAAAGCCTACAAAAAGGACTTAAAACTATTCTGAAGGCATACAATAGGTTTTGGTAAAATAAAAAAATAAAAAAAAAATAAAAAATAACTTTTAGGTTAATATCATGATATCTATGATTAAAATATTTCCTTTTGTGTTTTGCATCAGAAAGATAGTCATAAGGATTTAGATCAACATAAGGGTAAATAATGACAAAACTGGGTGAACTATTCCTTTAATCCAATTAACGTTTGCACATAAATTAGAAAAATATTACAGAATATCGGTCAAGCAACAGTATAGACTCTAATGTCTAAAAGCTCTTAGCAAAACCTTTGTTGTTGAGTTGGGAATGTTCCAACTGCTTGTGCATTAAAGTCCTCTGGGATGCACCAGCAAGAATTACCTCCAGCCAGTGTTCTAAACATAATCCAAAAGAAAATAATTTGATTAGCCTGTGTCTGAAAATTCACAGATGTATCAATAATAAAATATCCATTAAGAAATAGCATTTACTTGAGCATTCCAAGTTTCCACCTCCAACAGATTCTCTGGCCTTTAATTCAGAAAATCTGATTCTCAAAGGAAAACTGTAAAATTATATTTACACATTTATAAAAGAGCACATTTCCACATCCATGTTATTAATCCATTTGCTTAAAGACAAAAATTGATTTTTTCACTTTTATGCCTCATTATTAAACAACCATTGAACTGTTGTTTGGAAACTGACCCAAATTTGTATAAGAAATAGCTTGAACCTGTTTTATTGGTTTATATTTTGTTGCCTGCTCCTTTAAAAATTCTTCACTGTGTTTGCTGTATTTTCGTTAAATTGCTCATGATGCCTACTCCAGAAAATATATCTGGTCTTCTCAAGAGGAAAGTCTGATATAAAATGCTCAGTTGTCTCTTTAGAAAATCTGATTGAAATAGAAAATTGGAATAGGCAGCACAGATGGATTTTCCACAGAAAGATTTGTGCTTCTCTTGAAGTGATTAGCCTTTTATCAGTGTTGATGCATTAGGAGCAGCTGAATTCTGTAGTTTCAGACTTTGAAAGGCAATGTAATGTGAAGGGTTGCAGGCTGCAGTCATATTGCAGAAGTAAGCTATAGGCTACAATGAGCCATTTACCTCACTCTCCCTGCACAAAGTGTTTATATTGAGGCTGAACTTTCATTTCGGTACTTAAGGAAAAACACATACATTTAGTTTTAACTGTGTAAGATTGTTTGTCTTGTCATAGATACAGCAGAGCAGTATTAAATGGAGGGTCAAAAGTACAGTACATGAATGAATGCATAAAGTCCTGTCCTGTTTCCCCCCCCCTCCATTTCTATATCGTTTTAAACTTAAAGGGATAGTACATTAAAAAATGACAATTTTGTCATCACTTGTCATCACATGCTGTTTCAAACCTTTGTGACATTCTTTCATCCAGACTGATCACACTGTATATTCTGCAACTGTAGGTCGAAAGTTCTGCTGCTGAAACCGGTCTGTGCTTACCAAAATTCAACCACTGCCTCCAGTGGCTGAAGCTGAAAGTGTTGTTGACCGTCTCTATGTGAAATGTCCACAGAGTGGCACCAAAAGTAAGTTGTATTTTTAGTTGTAAATGATGTAATACAGTCAACAGGAATGCATATAAAAAAAATTAACCCTTATCCAATCATCATTCTTGTGATCTTAATCACGTCATTGGGGAGCACTTGCATCTGTTGGAGGATGTTGCCAGAAGATCTGGCATGGCCACTGAAGTCCATTCCTTGATGTTTTTCTTGGTCTTCCACATCTTTGACTCCCTTCCAATGTTCATTGAAGAATTGTCTTTGGAAGGACGTGGCCAAACCATGCCAGCTTTCATCTCTACACAGTGGCCAGAAGTTTTTCTTGCGGGCTGACCAGAGTGTTTACTTTGTTCCGCACATATTCATTGGTCTTCCCCTCAGGGTATGAGATATGGAGTAGCTTTCTCAGGCACTTGTTCTCAAAAGCCTGGATTGTCTTTTTGGTGTCTGCCAGGAGAGTCCATGTCTCACAACCATAAAGCAGGATGGAGACAACAAGTGACTAGTAGGGTAGTCTTGGCACTTTTTCATGTTCCCTTTCTTTGGAAATGGGATGATGTGGGACTGAGTCCACTCCTTGAGACACTCTTTGGTTTCCCATATCGTTCGACACAACTCAGTAATTGCATTGGTTGTCGCTGCACCTCCAGATTTTATGAGCTCAGCTAGAATGTTGTCTACTCTTGGTGACTTTCCTGATTTCAAGGTGCGAATGGCCTCTTCGACCTCTTCCTTGAGCACAGATGGACTTTCGTCGTCTCTGGCAGGGGCCTGGATGGTTTGGAGTAGACTTACATCTGGGTGGTGTTAGATGTAAAGTTCAGCGTAGTACTCTGTCCACCTATTTAGGACAGCTTCATTTTCATTTAGGAGGTTCCCACTGCTGTCTTCTGTGACTGCTGAGCTGAGCTGGTTGGTTTTGGTAAACACCTTTAGGGTTTTGTAGGCTGTCAGTAGTGTAAAATTTGTATTTTAGAGGGAAAATAATTGTTCCATGACCACTGTGGACTGATGGGTTGAAACAGCTGAGAGATGTGTGGTGACAGCTTGTGGTCTTCATGTTTAGTCCTAAAGGCTCTCATGAATGGATAGGGACCATTGGGGTGACTAATTATCATATTACTGAGCATGGGTGGCCAGGTCTCAAGTTGGCTTTACTTGTGCTTTACGATTACATGCCGAACTGTTGGACTGGAGCTCTAGTCTAAACACAACATGTTTTGATTCAAAGGCTTTAATTTGTTTAGTATAGTATAATCCTTGTGCTTTCTTGCACTGTTGTAAACACTACATTATATTTGTGATTCACAACTGATCTGTCACGGAAACAAACAACTGGTTAGGGGCAGAAGTTGAGACTTGTGATGTAAGGATGTCAAGGGAACAAATTTTAACTAGATAAATTAACTACATGGTGGCTTGTAAATGTAAACAACATCATTTTAACTGTTTTGAAAGTCAACATGTCTAAAGATTGTCATTTTGTCATGTTATGGGAATGTTAAAGATGTGTACTGAATATGGGCTGGGAGTCAACTCACAGTCAGCACGTTTACATGCACTTTGTTCGATTTCAGTTGGACTAAAGCAATAATTCATCTTTTTAAAATGTCATGTAAATGCTAAAGCCCTTATCACACCGCCAGTGACTTTATCGCCTGATGCCACTAGTCTCTGCATTGTGAAGTCACTAGTGGGTGTTCCTACTGCTGTTGCTTTAATGTAATTGGTGGACTGCACTTCTGGCCATATCTTTTGAAAATCATTAGACGTACTGCCGGTAAACAAATATATCATTCTAATTTGACAAGGAATCGTCTCTTGCCTCAAAAAATAACATTCTGCAGGGGAGAGTGTTTTTATATAACTTTGCTTATACATACACAGTTTATATACAGTATGTGTTTGTATATAACCTCCTTAAATAAACTTGCATCATATCATTAACAAGATGAATAATCTATCAATCTACACTACCGGTCAAAAGTTTTGAAACACTTGACTGAAATGTTTCTCATGATCTTAAAAATCTTTTGATCTGAAGGCGTATGCTTAAATGTTTGAAATTAGTTTTCTAGACAAAAATATAATTGTGCCAACATATTAATTTATTTCATTATAAAACTAAAATTTAGTTGAAAAAAACAAACATTTATGACTTGGACCTAATAATAAAGAAAAGCAGCCAATAAGTGCCCATCATAGATGGGAACTCCTTCAATACTGTTTAAAAAGCATCCTAGGGTGATACCTCAAGAAGTTGGTTGAGAAAATGTCAAGAGTACATGTCTGCAAATTCTAGGCAAAGGGTGACTACTCTGAAAATGCTAAAATATAACACAGTTTTGATTTATTTTGGATTTTGTTTAGTCACAACATAATTCCCATAGTTCCATCTATGTTATTCCATAGTTTTGATGACTTTACTATTATTCTAAAATGTGAAAAAAACTTTAATAAAGAATGAGTAAGTGTTTCAAAACTTTTGACTGGTAGTGTATATTAATCAAACTCACTCAGAATACAAACATTATCTAACACGGTTTACCATGCATCATTGTTTTATTATATCCATGCATTACAGACAAATAATACTGAACAGTAAAATCCCTCTCCACATTACAGTATAACTTCTCCTCTGTCTTGCCTGCACTTCACACCAGTATGTCACTGCAGATGGATGATGTGTGCTCCGCTGTCTTCACTCTCACTGGTAGTCCCTCACGAATTTTGCTCGCCACATGTTGCCGGAAATCACTCTGCTCTAACTGAAAATGAATGACATCCTGTCGCTTTGTTGCTGTGTGTTGCTGGCAGTGTGGACGGGGTGTAACAGATGTAGATAATGCGATTGTAGCTCGGCTTCGTCCAGCATCTATACACGTTAATCCCATAAGTGGCATAAGAAAACAGCGTTCTTGTTTAAATGACGTTTCAGAACACCGCTTTCTGATAAAACCCTGGAATAAACCGTTTTCTTAAGTGCATGTAAACATGGTCAATGTCTTCTGAAGCGATCCAGTTGGTTTTGGGTGAGAACAGACCAAAATATAAATCCTTTTTCACTGTACATCTTGCCATTGCAGTCTCTAGGCAGGATCATTATTTCAAGCTTGATTACACTTCCTTGTGCTTGGCTCAGAGCACTAGATGGTGCTATAGGAAATGTAATTGAACTTTATCATGATCTCCAAGGAGACTGCTGTCAAGATGCACAGTGAAAAAGGAGTTACATTTTGGTCTGTTCTCATCGAAAACCAACAAGTTTGCTTCAGAATTAATTGATTTAACCACTGGAGTTTGATGGATTATACTTATAATGACTTGATTGATCTGCTTTTTGGAGCTTCAAAGGCCTGGCCACCATTCAGCTTCGAATAGACCTACAGAGCTGAAATATTCTTCTAAAAATCTTTGCTTGTGTTTTGTAGAAGAAAGAAAGTCATACACATCTTAGATGGCATGAGAGTGAGTAAATGATAAGAGAATTTTCATTTTTGGGTGAACTATGCCTTTAAACAAATATGTAAGCTCCAGTTTTCTTGTGAAATGTCCACAAATTGGTGGCAATAGCGAGTTGTAAAGTAAATTGTTTATAGTTGCAAATGATGTAATACAGTCAACAGGAATGCATATTTTAACCATAAAACACATTTTAACCACACACCCTAACCCAAACCCCAACCCTACATCTAACCGTTAGTTGAGTAAAATTCATTTTAGAGCGAAAATACTCCCCAATCACACTCACCATTATTAATGTGAACACAATGACTTCCTGGTTCCCACAGGACAACAACCCATGTCTCTGAGGTTGCCCGAGTAAAACATGTCTGATGGGAGAAGCCGCTTGTCAGTAATTCGACAGAATGGGGTCGTTTTCAGGGATACAAACATTCGGTAGCAAAATGTCGATTTTCTGTGTGATCATGTTGGAAAGACAGAGATGACATGCAACATGTATTTAACAGTTCCTTTGCTGACGTCCTTCCTGGAAATATTCGATTACGCATTGCGTCATGTATACTTTGACAATGGACATACAGATTAAAACTAGCTTGACAATGCAAAAAACCTGCTGTTGCTTGATTATAACTGTGCATGTATAAGTACTGAGGGATTGTAATGTGTACTAGGGCATACTTGAACACTTCCAGGAGTGTGCCTGGAAAGGTATTGGAATTTGGTGAGAGTACAATGGAAGTCTATTAAATTTTTTAAATAAATGTTCATGTCTACCCAACATAAACATGAAAGTGATGAATAAAGCTGTTTAACTCATACTTTGACCTTGAGAATACTGGAGTATTTAGTCTTTTTTAAGGAAGCTTTGAAAAGCTAGGCTATACAAAGGTTTAGCTTTCGAAATGTTCTCATGCCAACTGGGCTGTCTAACATTTCTGTTTTATGTCTGACATATAACACTTAATAGGTTTTGTACTAACATTATGATACACTGCCAAAAACATTGCCTTGGTGAAGTCCTCTCTGAAGCCACACACACCTTCTCAAACACATGCCATATTGGTTCCTTTGGTGTGGACGGCTCAAGCATCTTAAATTTGACTGCTCTCATGAGGCACTGAATAATAATGTGTTGCCTCCATCAAAAAACCCTAGTACAGAACAGACCCACAGAATGTTGTGCAAGAGCTCTGAACTGAGCCGGAAATATCTCAAGGCCTTAGTACATGCACTAACTCATACTGAATACTGACAGACCAATGACTGAGAAGGCTGACAAAACAGTGAAGGCTTTTACAAAACATACCTGACACAGATGTAATCAACCAAGATGTTGAGAGGAATAGTTCACCCAAAATGAAAATTCTGTCATTATTTACTCACCCTCATGTCATTCCGAAGCCATACAACTTATTATTTTATGCTGAACACATTCCTTGAACCTCACAAAACCTGGGCAGATTAACTCAATGAGAAATTGCACTATAACAAATACACTATTTGTTTGGAATCCTAAAAATGTGCTTCATGTAGTAACTAATTTGACTAGTTTTATTTTAGTCAAAACTATTATTTAAAATGACTAAATCAACCTGACTACATTAGGTTCATGGCTGTAACCAACTATTAGGTCACCAATGTCTGGACCTCTGTAAAATGTTCATATTCAAAAATACATTTTGAAGCTACAGTACTGAACAACACGTGACTGCAATTTAAAAAATTGCTTTAGGTCAGTTAATATCAGATAACTTCACGATACAGTGCAGCGCATTGAATCTTTAGTTCAATATTTATTCAAAAAGTTTTAATATCATTAATTGGCTGTATTACTGTATTACAGAAGCAGCAAATACATGGCGCTGTCATGTGGCACCTGTTACGTCCTTCAGTGCTGGTCGGGATGGACTAGTCACAGTCATTTATTATTACTGGATGGATGAGGAGTTTAAGAAATTATTGTACAGATAAAGCTGCAGCGGGATTCCATCCACAGGTACGAATCATTGCAATTATCGTTTTTAAATAAAAAGTACTATTTAGTGTGAAAATGTCTCCAATTAGATATGAAAACATCCTGAGATTTGAATGCAGATCAGTGGAAGATTTAGTTTTCTGAGCCGTCAAGCACCCCCTAGAGGAAGAAAGTTTTGTGTTTCAAAGAAAATAGTTTCACAATTTTGGTTAGTCGTATGACTTTAGAAAACATGGAAAATAGCACATGAAAAAAACCCTCATATCTTCTATAAGAAAACTCCATATCTTCATGCCCAGGGGCACTAAGGGGTCTTAATCTGGCCTTGATGATTCATCATGACATTACCTGAAGCGTTCAAAAACAGTAGCACACTACACTAGTACACCATCTGTAGTACAGACTACAGTATTTGAATTGAATCACTGTATAGCAGGAAAATGTAATCTGTTTCTAATTATTGTGATGCGTCACACCCAACATTGCTCAGTAGCAGTTCTGTTTGTGCTTTGCAGTGACACTGAATGGATGTAAAAAAAAATTTAACCACAAAATCCAAGGGCAGTGAAAGTAACATAAGCTCTTAGCCAGTATAATATTTCGAAAAATGTTAAGCCTATGAGCAATAAATAAATAAATAAATAATTTAAAGACATATCATTATCGATTTGTTTCTTATACCAACCTATCGATTTGCTTCAGAAGCCATTAATTGATCAACTGAATTACTTTTATGCTGCCTAAATATGCCTTGTGAATTGTCAAATAGCCAGCAGCCTGATGGTACTTACATTATAAGGACCTACAGAGCTTCAACATTTTTCTAAAAATCTTAATTTGTGTTCATCAGAAGAAAGACAGTCATACACATCTGGGATGGCATCAGGGTAAGTGAATAATGTGAGAATTTTCATTTTTGGGTGAACTATTCCTTTAAACTCGCATAACATTACAAATAAAAAGATGATGGAATTGTGGCAATCTAATAACATCCATCCATCCTTTTTTATTTTTTTATTTATTACAGCGATGTGGCCCACAACACCTTCTTTTCTGCATCTGGCCCACATTTAAAAAAGGTTGGACATGCCTGCTTTAAAGGAACAGTTCACCCCAAATTGAAAAACAAACACAAAAGGGGAATTTTTAAAAAGTCTTCACTGGGTTTAATTGCCATAAAATGAAAAGGGTGCTGCACTAGGGGTGTAAACTTGCAAATCGTAGATAAGAAGTTATAAACGATCCAGCCAATGATACTGGAACTTTTAAATGTAATTACCTCGATTACTTTAGACAGACAGTTATTAGGTGTGCACTTATCTTGTTGAGGAGATTTATTAGAATATTGAAATGGACATTTGAAAAAAAAAAGTTAAACAGCTTCAGCCGGCATCATCATTTCAACAGTAAGATGCGGCTGCTTCAGGTGTGTGTAGTTACTGTATAACTTATTGATTGCATTGTCAAATGGGGCTAACTATTTGTTGCTTAACAGCCCTGTAACTGTTAAGTGACAATTATAGATTTCTTCATAATATTATTGTAGCTGGTGGGTTATGAATATACACACAGGACACAAAACTATTTTTGGAGGGTTTAGAAAAATCTAAATCAGTGGTTGATGGGGCCGTATATATATATATATATAATAAAGAAAATACAAAATGAAATACAAAAATGAAAAAGGTGATGAAATGCAAAAATTAAATATGGTACAACGAAATACGGTAAGGCTAATGTAAAAGAAAATACAAATAGGGCATTAGCCTACCCATATGCTTCAGCATACATCACCTTAATACATGCTTATATAATTCACTGCATTTTATGCATTTAAATACTTGCTTAAATTACTCAAAGCATTTTATACATTTCTAACCAGGCTTTAAGGACACATTTAACAGTTTAAACAATAAAATTCTCATTACACATATTTTCACATATAACACATATTACTCTTATTCCCTAAACTGGAAAATACTCTAGGCTATAATCATTAAATAAGATATGATTAATTCTAAATTTACATACCCAGTCCTTGCATGTATTTAAAACGTGGTCAAACTCCACAAATGCAATCCATATGTATCCTTCAAAAATAACCCATAACAAACATTCAATTTTAACATATGACTCTTCTGGACACATATTTAATGCAGTTTATTAGCATTTTGTGTAAAATTTTATATTTACCCAAATAATTCTCAAACGATGAACAAAACCGGGGGCTCTCTTGCACAACGTATGTTCTTATGTCTCTAACACGAGCAAGTGCCGGAAAGCAGGTGTCGCAAACCTCCGGTGTCACAAAACTCCAGTTTTTAAACGGGCCATGTCCAATTTATGACTAGAGTTAAATTACATGAAATTTCTTCACTTGGCTACATTATTTTCATTTTTGTGTCATTTTTAAAAGAAATAGTTTCTCTAGTAAGGAAGAAAAGTTTCTGACTAACTTTGTACAGCAGGGACAGGTACAGCTCCTATTTACTTGAATGGGAAAAGACCAAATTTCCACGACCGTAGGTCAAGATTACATTTAAATAACATATTTTAAATCAGCAATAAAATCTGACACCCATGGTATCGAAATAACAATAAAAAAATGCTGTTTTGTCAGGGTGGTCTTACAGCTAGCTAATACCCATGCACATTCTCGAGTAAACTGACATGTCTCTAAAAGGTGATTGGCTCTTTTAGCTGTAAGATGGGAATTCCATTCAGTTGCCATGTTTTTTGTTATGATTTTTCCCATTCATATGTACATGAGTGACCCATCTTATCCTTATTACATCTCTGATTACCCCCAGAAAAGTAGTTTGTAAGAGTTAGATCAGGTAGAAATAGTTCCCTAAGGTAACAACTGCATGTTTTCACTTTTACCTGCTTAAATATGAGAAATTACATTTGTCATTTTGCATTAGTTTAATACGAGAAAAAAACGTTACAAATAAGAGAGATATAATGACTTCAACATTAAAAAAGGTTTGGTATACTAATAGCCAATAAATAAAGAACAACCTACAGTTTTTATTACCACACATATAACATTTTATATATACAAATCGTCCAATTTCATTACGCCCATCCAGTAATGGCAGTGTAAGCCCAGATCTTTGTTCAGTACTTACCTTTACACTGCACCCTTATCTGAACTCTGTGTCTGTGCAGCATGCAGAGAGAGGAGGGCAATCACCCCCTTGTCAACTTGCCATGAAAACACCACAAATTAAGATTAAACCCATGCTGTTCTCCCCTGTGTGATTAAATCACACTAACAGAAACAAGCCAGTGGTCCAGCTGTGGAAATGCAGGAACTTTATGCCTTGTAAAACAATTGTTCCACTGATTAGCTGGTATTAAATGTATGGGTCATTCATTATGTAATTTTGCATCTAATTTAATGCACTTGTGAGTTACCTTATTTTAATGAAGAACTACTGCTTTCAGCTTCATAAAAGCCAAGCATCAGTAAAGACAGTCCAGTGGATCAAAGCTTTGGCATTGATTGTGGATTCTTGGCATCCATTGGTTCCATCTCCTTAAGATAACAAAAGGCAGTTTTGTTGTGGAAAGGCATGCAAAAGTTGAAATTGTGCAAAGATGGCCTGGCAAGAGAAGCAGTGGTGCTTCACATCTTCAAATCAATGTGGAAAGAGAAGCACAACATGACATTTCTACCTGTAACCTAATATGCCTGGAACATGGTGTAAAAGACGCATGGAATTGAATATTTTTATGATACATTCTGGCCTTTTTTTTAAAGGAACAATTCACCCCAAAATGAAAACTCTCTTATCATTTACTCCCCCTCATGCCATCCTGGATATGTATGACTTTCTTTTTCCCGCTAACCACAAACAAAGATTTATAGAAAATCCTCCTACGCATGTTCATGAAAGGCTTTCTTTTGTTTTTGTTGATTTGCATTCTTCGTTCATGACACCACCTACTGGGCTGTAATGCAAATATGATGTACAAATATGAGGGTAAATGATGAGATCTTTTTCATTTTTGGGTGAACAATTCCTTTAAGCTTTAAAGTGAGACACTATTAACTGCTGTTGTACTGAAAAGATGGCCCACGATATTCATTAAAACATCTCCTTTTGTGTTCCATATAAGAAAGAAAGTCATATAGGTTTAGAACAAAATAAAGGTGAGTAAATGATGACAGAAATGTAATATTGTGGGTGATCGAAGTGTAACTGGCATCATCTAAAATTTGTCTGCTACTCCAAAGAGGAACCGGCTTCTAACATTTTTGTTTTAGGAACAGCCCATAGAAACAAAGAGAAACAGTCATTTTGCAAATGGATGCTTCCTTCTGCGTTGAAGAAAACAAGGGGAAGAGAATGTCAGATGATTCTATATAAAGGTTATGCCAGTTTATTACATCAGAACGCCTTTCATCCTGTTCTGTGGTCTAAGGTGGGGTCTCCAATAGGCTGCCTCACTGTTTCCACTTCAACATTAAACATATCAATAATTACCTGTTTATTCCTTCCTCAACCTCAGCAGTACATTTTGCTACATGTTGCAGGTGCCCATCCGCCCATTGGGTAAATGGTTATAGCTGCACAATATCACAAAACAGAATATGTGGCTATTTCAATGTGTTGATCATCAGGGAGTGCCCATGATGTCACCAGTTCCAGTTCACTGTCCCTGATGTCTCTTAGGTTTCAAACACGTTAAACACGATCCCTTAAATCCCTTATTTTTATGTGCATCATACCTTTTCACCATAGCAACTTATAGCTGCAGGAAAATCCCCAGTTATACCCATAATAAAGAGGGCGTTGGTGTTTTTGCCATTTTTCTCTCTCCAAACAAGTACTTGCCATTCCTTCAAAGAATAAGAAGCACTTTAAGAATATCCATGATTTGCAAATTATGACTGAAATATAGAAATTATTTAGCTTTTATTAATTTAGCTTTAACATTGTTCTAGAAGCATTTAAAATATGACAGTTTTGTATGGATTTATAAAAGCCAACTGTACAATAACAAACATGCATAATAATATTCTTAATTCAAACAGTCAAAACATGTCAAAATTACTTTCAAAAACCCCAGATGATATGCCGTTGAGCTTTAAATAAATAATAGTTTTTAAAGGGCTAATTCATTAAGTGAATCGATAGTGGACTTGATGTTTCCTCTTTCCAAGATGCTGAAATGAATGAAGCTTCAGCCACATATTTATATATATATTACTTATACAGCAGTAAGTTCTAGTCCTCTAGTCTAGTTCAATTCTGATTGGACAAACAGCGTTCAAAAAGTGCTGATACTGTATATGGCTGGGACACTTTGATATACAGCTGGGACACTATTTGTATCACTCTGGTGGGTATTTTGGTTTCATTCACTGATTCGTTCAGTGACTGTTTCTGGAGATTGCATATTTACTCCAGTAGGTGGCGACAAAGGAGTGTCTTTTATGTTATGAGTGAGTCACTGAATCATTGACTCACTTGATTTGTAAAAAGAGTTGTTCACCACCAAAACAATGGAAGATCAAAAATTATTAATTCATAAATTTTATTTGTTTATGAATGAAACCACATTAGTGTGAGAACAGTGCAGAAAGCGAGTTGTGCTTGATGCTTTGGCTTTTTTGGAACTATTTTCACTGGCAGAGAAGGAATGCACCAGCTAACTGAGCAATTTTTGTCTGGAATGTAAGTTAATCAATAATATTTACTTGTTTGCTGCATTGCTGTATAAAAGCAATATCACACTTGCAATCATGCTGTTGTTCCATATATCAGCATATGCTGATATTCAGACCAACGGTACTCTTGCTTGGACCATATTGCTTAAATAAGAACTTTTCATTATAAAAAAATCATTTTTCGATTACTTAACATCCCAAACAGATGAATACTTAATAAACTAATATGTTTTCTAAGAAACTATTGCTAGCAGTGGCTTAACTGGCAACTTCAAGTAATCTCTAGAATTAGAACTTCATCCCTGGATCATCTTAGGTTTGATATCGTGCCGATTTCTTTGCAAACTTTTACGTGATGAACAGTTCAGAAGCTCATTATGTTCGACCCCTATAACAAAAGGTCCTGTTCATTTTCTCAAACTCTCAAATGACCTTGGAAAAGCTGTGTCTCAAATGACATAGATTGAAAGCAGGTCCCTGAAACAGGCAAGTAAAGCCAAAGAAAATCTAGATGTGGCCTCTTGGTTCACAAAGCTTTTCTTCTCTCTTTGGGCTTAACTTATGGCTGTCTTCATGTTTGGCTTTTTATTTCAAAGACTTAATGGCTAACAATGGGTTAAAAGCTTAAAATGAGGCTACGCCATCCACTAGTACTGACTGAATGAATGGAGATATGAGATGAGTTGGGGTTTCATTTAGTTAATCACAAATAAAATGGTTAATTCAAGGATATTTTAGCTATTTGTAGGCCTAAATACACAAAAGGTATTTCAAATTCTCCATCTTGAAGCATTAACCTCAGCAGTGCTTGTATTATAGATTTTCATGGGTGTTCTCAAAGTTCAACTGCAGGCGAGGTCAATCCTGTGGAACAATAGATCCATAGCAGCTAAGAGTTTTAATATTATGGAGCTGCACAAACTGTGTGCACTGTATGGATGGGAGACTGACTATTTTTACTGGAAGTCATTCAAACAAGTAAAAACATTTCAGGTTCATCCAATTAAAAAATAAATACATCAAGCATTTTCTGGATTAGTTAAGCTGTAGACAAATGCTTAACATCTTTTTGCAACATGGTTATAACAATGTGTGTGTGTGTGTGTGTGTGTGTGTGTGTGTGTGTGTGCATTGTGCAATGCTAAAAAAAAAAAAAACTGTACTTTCTTTCTTTGTAGGTGTTGAACACAATCCCTATTATATGTTAGACCTGAAATGTGAAGCTAAAGTTTCATTGCCAAAAACATGTTTTATTGCAATTGTGCTGTATAAGTGCATCATCCTCATTATGTCAGAGCTGTGCATATTAGTAAATCTTGTGACTGAATGGAAACTCTTTTTCTCCTTTGCATCCTCTCAATTCTGATATTACTTTTGTCTTTAGTGGAAATATTCTTTATTTTTGGTATCTGGAATGACACCATATTCTCATCATTCCCAGAATAGACAGAAATCTTCACTCTCAGAGTTGTTAGATATTTAAGGTGTTAACTATACTTGCTTCCACATGGATTCAACAACTCAAGCAACAAATTTCACTTTCTATTTGACTTTGTAATAACAATATTTTTGTAATAATAGTACTACAGAAATCTGAAATAATATAAAGCAGAGTAGTATTTCTCTGTCTACTTTGTTTTATATGATTTCATTTAACCTAGGCTGGAGGAGGTATACTGTTGATTTTTTGGGGCTGTGATTTCAATGCCAGAGTAGAGCTTGCTGCTTCTAATGTGACCATCCTAGCAGGGGGGAATTTAATTTGTTATGAAATCACTGAGTTGGCAATAACTCAGTTGGAAATAGCTGACCACCACTGGCTAATTGACTGGAGATGTGTAGGGCTGGCAAAGAAAAATCAAACTCCCATTATCTGTCTGCTTGTAAATGCAGATATTTTATAGATTCCATGTTCTTTTAGGTAATATCTAAAAATAAAATCACCTATCCTATTAACAAATTTACTTAACCTCATGTTGTTCCAAACCCCTTTGACTTTCTTTCTTCAGGTGAACACAAAATTAGATCTGTTTTTCCATACAATGACTGGCGGACTTCTTTTTGTGTGTTCTGCAAAAGAAAGAAAATCATACAGGTTTGGAACAATACAAGGGTAAATATATAGTGACAGAATTTTCAAGTGAAACCGTCAAGTTTGAGATGATAAAAGTGAATATTTTACACATGCTTTGGTCCTTTTACTGAACATATGTTCTGTTTTTCGGTCACACTTTATATTAGGTGTCTTTAACTACTGAGTACTATTAAAATACGTACAATACAATGTATTCACTGTCATGTTGTTCTGCAAAATTCTCACAAGATCCACATTTGCTGCTATTGAGGTTGAGGTACGGGTAAGTTTAGGAGTAGGGTTAGGGTTGGGGTTAGGAGTTACAGTTAGGTTTAAGGGTTGGGTTAGGTTTATGGGTAAGGTTATCAGTGGAACTACAAATGAAATTATATGCAGGTTATATTATATATAAGTACAATGCAACAACATGTACAGTATGTACATAATAAGTACATTGTAACAAATGCTTAAGCACATAGTAAAGACAACTAATATAAAGAGGGACCTGTTTTTCTCTTGTTAAAAGTGTTTGAGCAGTAGCCCTAAAAACACATTATCTCACCTGTGGCTCAGCCTGATATGTGAAGCAAAGGAGATGGTTCAGCTCACTCCCACAATACGAGAGGATTTTCAGACCTGAGTCAGTTTTTTTGGGGGCTTTTTGGCTTTTTTCCCAGGAAAGACAGAACAGTTGTATCAACAGAATTCCAATGTCACTGAATGCCATGGAATCGTCCATGGCACTTCATCCGGCCTTTGGTGAAGAGATTAGCAAGTGTGACATGACAAAATGACTTGCGCCACTACACTTTTCAGCACAGTTTGAGGCTGTCTGTTAACATATACAGAACATGCGTACACATTTCCCCAGAACCCAGTTGTGCTATGAGATGCCTCGAAACAATTTATGTCATTTCTGTATTTATTTGTGCACAGTGATGAATGTATACATAGTATACGATGGATTCCAGTAGAAAACATAAGTGCCTTTTGCTGTATTAATATCAAAAAATGAAATAAGGAAGCACCTTTCAGATGAAATGAGTAAACAGCAACAATCGATCTTGTTTACATGGGTGGGTCATTTGCACAAGTTACAATAAATCTTCATATGTCTAGCAGAGAATAGATCTAATACACATACACTAAAACATTGTTAATTTTCTAGGAAGATGGTGATTTTACAGCTATCAAGTCATAGTGGACATAGTAGACAGACAAGACAATATAGCCTACTTTTTTCATGTTATTGAGGGGAATATTAAAGATCAAACGAAGAGGGGAAACTATCACTAACACTTTTAGATGTGGCAAAGAAATCACTTTTCTGCAATGACAGGCCATGGCCTGCTTTTATTACATTTTGTGAAGCCTTTCTGTACAATCATGTGCAGTATAAAGGCCATATCAACAAGAATATCAAGACAATCAAGAACATTTCTTATGGAATACTTACATACTGTATGCAAATAGCTAAACTGATTAAGTTGTATATTAACTATTTTTGTCCCTTTGTGTACAGCACATTTTCATCTAGCTTAATACTTCAGATTTAAACATTAACATTATTATTTTTATTAATGTAAATTTGACGTTTAGGATCTATCTTTTTTTGTGTGTGACCCTAAATTCTGCAAGTTGAACCTTCGACGATTTAGAACACTTTTAAAATTAATTAGCTAGTTCAGCTATATTAATACAAATTATTAATAGTGCATGGACCAAGTTGCCCTATTTTTTGCATATAACATGCATCAGGTCAAATTGTTCACATGTATTTAAGCAATATCTGAATACTAAAAACCCACATTTTTGCCACAATACCGCTATCTTCACTTCATCTACAAATCACATGCAGAGTTGCCGTTGTAACTGTCTGTTTTTTGACATGGCACTTTTACAAAAACATGTGTAACATTTTACAACTTTACATGGTCTGTGTTATTTGGCTGCTCTATTGTCCTTTTCGAGGTAGGCGATATGGAACTGTACCTTTCAACATAACATACAATAGTAAAACAGTTTGCACCCTTTCAAACTCATCCGTTATCATGATTTTTTGACATTATACGTATTGCAAAGGTCAGGCACACACACATGCACACACATATAGACACATATAAAAAAAGAGAGCCAACCTGGTCTCACAGAGTCACGTTACTATACCTACATTTTTTCAAAATAATTTTTACATGGTTCGTTGTACGTGTCGCAGCAGTTTCCCGGTGAAATGAACACTAGAGGTGCTAAAACAACAATGACTTCAGTTTCTCACACTATTTTATGACAACGAAACACTTTTGCTTTAGTGCATGACTTCTTAGGCAGTACATTTTAAAGTTTGCATTACACAACCAACTACATTTACAAGCTTTTTCAATTCAATCAAGTTGCTCGTTAGCTGAACTGAAATAGTGTTATGCTTGCAATGCAAAGGACCAGGGTATAAGTTCAGAAGAACTTAAAGTGTCGTAGAAACACCACAAAATAATGTGGTTGCTTTAGCAACTGTCTCACATTTCACAAATCTCACATTTGCTTTTAAAACACTATTGTTTAGGTTTAAGATTTAGGGTAGGGTTTTGTTGATTTAAAACTCAAAATAGCATTAACCCTAAAAACCTCATCTGTTTGGGAAAACATTTATCTTGCTTTAAGTGCCACACAGTGGACATTTCACCTACGAACTGCTGTAACACGTGTAATAAATCACGTAATGCCATTTTGCAAAAATGTTGCCACGGTCTTGTTATTTTCATGAGATCAGGCTGAAGAGATCACTTCTTTTACTCCAAAAGACTAAAATAGTCACTAGCAGGGCTTAACAGTGCAAAAGTCCAGTTCTTGTGGCTTTATTTTGCTCGAGCAGTGATCTCTGGGTAAAAGCAGCCCTGTCTGAGTTATGCAGCGCAGTGGACGTCTCTTAAAGCCTTTCCCACAGGTTTTAGAGCATGGGGACCATTCACCGGTGTTCCACATAGGGCAGGGGTCACCACACACCCGCATGAGACTGGGCTTTTGGGTGCTATCACAGTGTGTGGCTGTTTGTCCATCTGAGTCCAAACAATGTATTAGTCTGCTCTGGACCCCATTGCCACAGGTAACAGAGCACTTATCCCAGTCTGCCACTACCCATTTATAAGAAGGTGTCTGATAGGCTGGCTTCTTTAGTTCCACTTTATTGCCGTTCTCCAGCACACTGTTCTGTGCATGGTTCCTGTCCTCCTTCTTTGAGATCTTGTCCTCCTTATACCCCACAGTCAGGTAGAAGGTGTACCGCACACGAGGAGGTGTCATTTTACCCACTGACAACAATTCCACTGTTAGGGGCTCTTTAAGAGGTCTGGAGGCCTGCAGCATCTCCACAGATGTGCCGGTTCCACTGTAGCGCAGCATACTTCCCTTGACAATAATGTCTTTTTCTACAGCTGACACCACAAAATTTCCATTGAGGAGATACTTGCCATGGATGTTCTTTACTGCTAAATAGTTGTCATCGTTGACCAAACCACGGTAACCACGCTGCCTTACGTCCACGTTTGCGGCCCCAACAGGTAGAGTCACCACAAAGTTATACCCATGTCTAAAAAAATAAGATCAGAGTATTGCCTCAAATGATGTTAACCCTTTAGGCAAGTGGTTCTCAACTGGTGGGGCTGTTGCTGTTTAAACACTGCTAAATGCAAATAATAAAATGCAACTCACTGTGTAGTTTGAATGATTTCAAAATAAATAGACTTTTTAACTTTTAAAATGGAGGAAAATATGCTTACCAAATCTTTTGGTATTAATGTCATAGCCTGTGCATCAAATCAATGTGTATCTTGGTGCAAATTGATATGCCACTTAATAGGATAGCTAAAACTGATTTAACATTTGGCCCAATGTTTGTTCTATGTTTTAGACTGGTAAATCACACTTCTGCTGTTCTTTATACTTTAACAAAATTGTAAATATTGTGACACCAGCACCAAATGAAATTTCTTGTACCAGTACTTTTGTATTTGCTGAACAAGGGTCTGTTCATACCGGACATGTTTTCACCTCCGTCTGCACTGCTTTTTGATTGCCCAAATGTAAAAATGGGCTAGATGCATGTCTTTGACCTTTGTGCCACATTTCACTGTCTTTTTTAGCATCTTTGCAGGAGTGTTGCTTTTTTAGACAGCCATATCAGGTTAAAATCTTAGTTCACTCAAAAATGAAAATTCTCTCATCATTTACTCACCCTCATGCCATTCCAAATGTGAATGACTTTCTTTCTTCTGCAGAACACAAATGCAGATTTTCACAAGAATATCTCAGCTCTGTTGGTCCTTACAATGCAAGTGAATGGTGACCAGAACTCAGAAGGTCCAAAAATGATATAAAGGAGGCATACAAGTAATCCATATCTCCGACTCCAGTGGTTAAATCCATATCTTCTGAAGCAATATGATAGGTGTGGCAAAGAAACAGATCAATATTTAAGTCCTTTTTACTTTCAAACTGCACCTTTGACCAGCCCCAACCAGTAGGTGGCTGAATGTGAAAGTCACTTCTGCACCAGAAGGTGAAAGTGTAGATTTACTGTTAAAACGGACTCAAAAATCGATCTTTTTCTTAACCACACCTATCATATGACTTCAGAAGATATGGATTTAACCACTGGAGTCATGTGGATTACTTTAATGCTGCCTTTTGGGGCTTCAAGGTTCTGGTCACCATTCACTTGCACTGTGAAGGCCAACAGAGCAGAAATATTCTTTTACAAATCATACACATCTGGGATGGCATAAGGGTGATTAAATGATAAGAGAATTTTCATTTTTGCGTGAACTATCCCTTTAAAAAGAATGTCACCTTTTTTGACATTTGACATTTACAAAATTAGTTGTATACTGCCATGAACTGCACAGGCCCAGCAATGTGAAAAAATAATAATATGGCAATAGAGTTTAGAAATTTTAGGGTCCTTTCAGAACATATTATTGTGCTAAAAAACGTATTTGGTGCTGTTTCGGGTCTCCAATTTAATGTAAATTTTGGTTCCTGAAGCAAAACCAGTTGAGAACCACTGCTTTAGACTCTTTTTGACACTGTTAAAACATTCAAAAGGACAAAGGACTTACATGGGTTTTGAAAACATTCCAGAGACTTTCTTGCAGTTCTTGTTATCTCCGCCACAAACACCACACTTGTCAAACTTCATGTTGGAGCTCAGCTTGCCATCACAGCCAGCCTTGATGCACCTTCCTTGAACACAAACTGCTGAGGTATCGGGGGAACAAGGTGTTCCGTCCACCACCTTTCACAAAGATAATAACATTTAATTTCACTACTTGCACTACACAAATAGACACTGGCTTTTTAAGTATGGTACCTTAAAATAGATAAAGGTGTGAGTTTATGCAAGAATGAGGGGCAGCATTAAATCAGTGTCTTATATCTGTGTCTTATTCACTAATACCCTGCAATCCAACTTAATCAGGCACTAAATGAGCAGAAACAGCATTGCACATTTAAATTAAGTCAAGAGCCATTCTATTCTGTGCAAACATGCCTCCTTTTTATGTAAATTAGGCTATTATTAAAGACGTATATAAAAATGTGCTCGCTGATTACCACTCCTGGAGTCGTGAGTTCGAATCCAGGGTGTGCTGAGTGACTTCAGCCAGATATCCTAAGCAACCAAATTGGCTTGGTTGCTAGGGAGGATAGAGTCAAATGGGGTAACCTCTTCATGGTCACTATAATGTGGAGTGGTGGTGACGTAGTGGGCTAAAGCACATAACTGGTAATCAGAAGGTTGTTGGTTCAATCCCCACAGCCACCACCATCGTGTCCTTGAGCAAGGCACTTCACTCCAGGTTGCTCCAAGGGGATTGTCCCTGTAATAAGTGTGCTGTAAGTTGCTTTGGATAAAAGTGTCTGCTAAATGTAAATGTAATGTGGTTTGCTTTTGGTGGGGCACATTGTGAGTTGTGTGTGGATGCTGCGGAGAATATCGTGAAGCCTCCACACACGCTATGTCTCCGCTGTAACGTGCTCAACAAGCCACGTGATAAGATGCGCGGATTGACGGTCTCAGACACGGAGGCAACTGAGATTTGTCCTCCGCCACCCAGATTGAGGCGAGTCACTACGCCACCATGAGGACTTAGAGCGCATTGGGAATTGGGCATTCCAAATTGGGGAGAAAACAGGAGAAATTTTTTTTTTTTTTGCTATTTGCCTGCCGAAAAATAAAAAAACACATTGCACTATTAAAGGGATAGTTCACCCCAAAATGAAAATTCTCTCATCATTTACATAATTTACCCTCATGACATCCCAGATGTGAATGACTTTCTTTCTTCTGCTGAACACAAACTTCTTCTGCTCTGTTGGTACATTCAAGTCAACAGGGTCCAAAACTTTGAAGCTCCAAAAATCACATAAAGTTAGCCTGAAAGTAATCCATAAGACTCAAGTTGTTAAATCCATGTATTCAGTAGCGATATGATGGGTGTTGGTGAGAAACAGATCAATATTTTTACTATAAATTATTCTCCCTGCCCAATAGGTGGCGATATGCACAAAGAATGTAAATTGGCAAAAACAAAAGAAACTCTTAGAAGAGAGGAGTGCTTAAGAGGGCAGTTTGAAAGATTTATAGTCAAAAAGGACTTAATATTGATCTGTTTCTCACCCACAACCATCATAGTCATATAGATTACTTTTATGCTGACTTTATATGCTTTTTGAGCTTCAAAGTTTTGTTGACTTGAATTGTATGGACCTAAAAAGCTGAGATATTCTTCTAAAAATCTTTGTTTGTGTTCTTCAGAAGAAAGAAAGTCATAAACATCTGGGATGGCATGAGGGTGAGTAAATGATGAGAGAATTGTCATTTTTGGGTGAACTATTCCTTAACTTCTGCGGAAAGCAGGTGGTAAACAAAATGTTATTAAAAAGATACATTTTCTATTGATCATGGCAGTTGTAGTTCATCAAATCATTATCAAATAATAGAAAAGAACAATATAACGGGATATATCGAGATGTGCACTGTAGTCCAGTGCACTGTCTAAATTTTAAAGAACTGATTCAGGTTTCGCAACCACCACAGCTTAGCACTTAGAACCATCCCACAAGATCGGGAATTGTGCTAGGCAAATTATGTTCAGCATAATTTCTTTAGTGAATCGGGTGCTAAACAACACAGACAGTGCTTGTAAATAAGCAGCTCTATTTACAGCTTCAAATCATTCTTTGTGAATTCCCCCCTTTACAACTGAGGCAGAGTAAAGGGAAAAACAGAAATGGAGAGGCTCGTCTGTTTCTAGTTTTAAAAGGTTTAATAAAATGAGATGTGTAACCATTGTAAACTGGTACACTACAGCTCTATTAGTTACTGATACTGTGAGTGTTGCTCTCTTCCCATCACAGTCAATGTGACCTGCACTCCGTCACTCCACAAGACCATATCTGATAGATAAGCGGCCACCATTTTTACAGTTCTCTTCTTTTCTCTGCAAAAGGGATGTTATTACTTCTCCTGAGCAAATGAACCACTAATGTTAAAAGAACTTAGACTTCTGAGAAAGCTGAGCAATGTTTATACAGAAATATCAATATACTTACCTTTTGTGCAAGGACATAGAAGTATCCAGTGCCGTTGGCTCGGCAGATAAGCTTGCATCTGTCCTTAACAGAGACTCCAGAATATTTAGGAACCCATACCACAGAGGGGCTAAGTCTGTTCGTGTTGAGATTGAAGCCATTGAATGCCTCACACTGCTCCTCTCGAAAGCTCTTTCCTGCCAATGAATCAATGAAACAATCAATATCAAACTGGAATATTGACTAAACCATGTTATTACACATGACATAAAAAAATAGAGACAGTTTACCTGACTCTTTACAGGGCTCCAAGTTGCAGGAGCGATGCTTCACTCGCAATCCTTGGCAGTATTTGCCTCCATTTGCAGGGACAGGGTTGTTACAGTCTCTCTTAGCCAGCTGTACCCCTCCACCACATGTACGGGAACATGGACCATACAGACCCCACCGACCCCAATGGCCATCTACCTGCAAAAACAGTCCACATTGCTCAGAAACAATGACATCCCTGCTGAAAAGACAAATTTAGCTGGTAATGTGGATGCTAATCTACAGCATGGGTTACTGGTGTATTGGTGTCCCAACCAAGCTGCTTAACTAACTTAACCAGGTAGTCAAACAGCCTCTCAAGACAGACCATGCTGGTTGACCAGCTTCACTAACTAAAAGTGCATTTCCACAATCTGTCCGGTTCTGAGCATGGTACCTTATGGTTACAGTAGCATTTCCACTTCGGTTTGCATGGTTTGATATGGTTTGATTACAAACCAATCCTGGCCGTTCGTTAATGAGAACTGTTTGTCCCAGTGGTGGAAAAGTGCCATAAATGGATAGTTCACCCAAAAATGAAAATTCTTTCATTATTTACAGTACTCACCCTCATGATATCCCAGGTGTGTATGACTTTCTTTCTTCACCAGAACACATTTGAAGAAAAATAGAAAAATATCTCAGCTCAGTAGGTCCTTAAAATGCAAGTGAATGGAGATTTCTCTTTTGAAGCTCCAAAATCACAGACAGTCAGCATAAACACCATCCATACGACACCAGCTGTTAAATTAATGTTTTCTAAAGCAACACGATCGCATTTGGTGCGAAAAAATAAATACTGAATTACTTTTTTAACCCTAAATCATGCTTCTGGTGAGCAGCGGTACGCTAGTGTGACATAATCGCATTGGAATTTGAAAGGTGAGAAGTGACACACGTGCGTCACAGCCAGAAGAGCAGCACTGTTTACAAGTAAGAAGTAGAAATGCTGTACAGTAACTTGGTTGGTCTTGGTTTAGATCTGTATTGATCTGTTTTTTTACTCACAATGATGCATTTGTGTGCTCATCCTGGATGTCTCAACTGAGTGAAGAACATGTGATTACATCTGAATCCATGACAATGTGAATATGTTACAAGAGAGACCACTTGGACACCATCCTCTCGTGAAGTGTAGGATTATAGTTAAAAAGTACTTAAATATTGATATTTTTTCACACCAAAAGCAATCGTGTTGCTTTAGAAGACATTAATTTAACCACTGGAGTCATATGGATGATGTTTGTGCTAACTGTCTGTGATATTTGAGCTTCAAAGAGAAATCTCCATTCACTTGCATTTTAAGGACCTACTGAGCTGAGATATTTTTCTATTTTTCTTCAAATGTGTTCTGGTGAATAAAGAAAGTCATACACACCTGGGATATCATGAGGGTGAGTAAATAGTGAGACACATTTTCATTTTTGGGTGAACTATCCCTTTAAGTTTTACTGGTGAACAGTATGGCTATGCAACTAAAATGTGTTATTTTTGTTGGCTAAAATGATATGCCATTTTAGTCAGAGTAAAATTTACTAGAATGAATGTGATGTTTTTGCCAAAAGATAAATATTATGACTAAAATTAAAATCTATGTAAAAATTAACAGTGGCCATACATTTGCAAGTCCAGATGTAACTGGCATGTTATTCAACAACACAATACAAGTGCATCTGTCTGCAGTCAGACATCGTTGCTATGGAAAGAGATAAATTCTATAGTACCGGGGATCACTCACCTTGACTTTGGTGGCATTTTGCTTATCAGTACAAATCCCTCGGTAGCACAGCTTGTTGGTGCCACAGTTAGTACCATCGGCCCAAGGAAAGTGGCGAGTCTGGCACACCAGCTGTCCTTTAGCTTTTCCCGTGCACCACAGTTTGGAGCAGGCCTGCATGTAAGGACAGGGCTTAGATCCTGCACCGAAGGCCAGCTCGCATTGACGACTGAGTGAGTAGCTGATGCCTGGAGGGTCTTCTGGTAAAGCCAGCAGTTTTTGGGGCTGATCCAGCAAACAGTCACCTAGAAAAATACAAAAAGGAAAATTAGATACAAATATCTTTCTATTAAATATGAAGCATTTGTAAACATTCGATAAAAATATAAAAATCAAATCATCACAAGGGATTACAAACTCCCAACCAGTCACTGATTTTAATATTTCATGTATGCCTTTAATGTCAAGACTACTTGACTTAGGACTTATGTTGAATGTGTTGTAGCATTTGAGAAGCAGTGCCAGTGTAACTGTGGATGTCTTAAATATAATCATGTGTGACAGTTGGTTGCAACAGAGAAGCCAAACTTACCATGCCCAGAATCCAGGAAGTCAGTGATGATGGCAGCACTGCAGATGGACCAGGGACTGTGGTGGTCAATTTGGATCAGTGTGGGGGACATCATATGGTTGTCCTTTAACTTTCCAAATACCTCTTCACAAGCCTTTACATTGTCATGTGGCATACTGAAGACATGTCCTGGACAGGAGAAATAGCCAACCAAAGCCTTGTCAGTCTTTATCTGTTTTCAATTTGGTCTGTCTGTCTGTCTGTCTGTCTGTATCTGTCCGTCTGTCTGTCTGTCTGTCTATCTATCTATATGTCTGTCTGTCCGTCCAACTGTCCGTCAGGTCTCTTTTGGCAATGTGTAAGATGGTTTCAGCTGAGTGACTAACATACAAGTATGTCTAAGAATTTAATAGGCCTATACACACTATATAAGGTTAGTACTGATGGGCTCACCCCAGCAATTGCCATTCTTTCAACTTCTGAAAATGTTTTCCCATCTGTCTTTTGTTAAAACCTTGTTTTCACTGGGTTCGAGAGATGAGGAGAACTCTTGATTGTAGTTGTCATTGTTTTAGTGATTACTGTAATAATAAAGCCTTGACGGGACTTTTCTCCTGGAACTGCCGGCACTTACTGCAGGCTGAACAATAGTCATGTTTGAAGATCAAAGAACCAAAGAAAGAATTTCAGGAGTGAGAAGCCTTTGTCAAAATTCCATCATGGTAAATGATTAAACCTAATTACTCCACAAAAAGAGTTTTAGAGTGGGCACTGGCCAGAGAACTCAGTATCATGAGGTGAACCATGTTCAGGGACCTTCAGTTCACCTTTTACTTGGTTCACAGAGTCAATTGCAAGCATTTATAACCCTCTTGTTCAAGGCAACCATTGTTCAAGGTTGTTTACTAGCCTCTAATGAAAATTATTTTAAGCCAAACAGAGTTCTCACCTAATTCGTGTGCAGTTGTGAAGGCTGATGGGAGGCCATCATCTTCAATTACTGAACAGCTCCTTTTAGGATCACACATGGTGCCTACATCAGCCATACCAAGAGTGTCACACGTAGTGGCTCCACACAGGTCCTGTAAGAGACAATGATTATGGTATGAAACCAGTGATGATCTGAAAACATCTGAAACAATGTGACATAACAAGCATCAAGTGATTCTGGAATAGTTAATCACTTCTTTTAAGAATACAATGATGCCAGAGTGACATCAGCTAACTTTATTCCAGCCTGTGTAATCACAACATTACAGTAATCTCCAGACTTACTCTTTGACTTTTCCCAGTGATTAGGTATGATTCAAAGTGTGTGTGTCTGGACAGTCTTTTACCAATCTGTCAGATTGGAGTATTAGCTTACTGGCTATCCACATAATGAGAACCACAGAGCTGCACGGACCAGCAAGGGTGGTCAAATATGCCTGTAAACAGCTGTAGTTACAACACAGTTAAGTGGACAGATGGAACTATAGAGCGAGAACATCACAGTGCAGCCAACTGGTGCCTTTAGGGATAACATTTGGGAAGAGTGAATACATTGCAAGATTTTTCTTTACATAGATGGTTCAACTTTCTCATGCAGTCATACATTTGAGGAGTAGTGCCATTTTAGAGAAATTGTGCATGAGAATTAAATATATATATATATATATATATTCCTGAAATTATTAATCAGCAAAAACGTTCTCAAAATATATTTTAAAAAATACACTGAACAAAGGTTAAAGGGATAGTTAACCCATAAATGAAAATTATCTCGTCATTTACTCACCCTCATGTCATGCCATTCCAGATGTGAATGACTTTCTTTCTTCTGCAGAACACAAAGATTTGTAGATTTAGGTCCATTCAATTTAAGTGAATTTAGACCAGAACTTTGAAGCTCCAAAAAGCTCATAAAGGCAACATAAATGTAATCCATATGACTCCAGTGGTTAAATCCATGTCTTCAAAGTGATATGATAGTTGTGAGTGAGAAACAGATCAGTATTTAAGTCCTTTTATTCCTATAAATCTCCACTTTCCCTTTCACATACTACTTCTTTTGTTTTTGGTGGTTCACATTCTTGTACATATCACCACCTACTGGGCAGGGAGGATAATTTATATTAAAAAAGGACTTAAATATTGATCTGTTTCTCACCCACATCTATATAATTTCAGAAGACATGGATTTAACCACTGGAGTCATATGGATTGCTTTCTGCTGCTTTTATGTGTTTTTTTGAAGCTTCAAATTTCTGGCCAACATTCACTTGCACTGAATGGACCAACTGAGCTGAAGTATTTTCCTAAACATCTTTGTGTTCTGCAGATAGAGAAAGTCATAGGCATCTGGTATGGCATGAGGATGAGTAAACGATGAGATCATTTTCATTTTTGGGTGAACTACCCCTTTAAATTAAAAGTTGTGCTCCATGTGGTAACATCAAAATTAATTGGGAATTATTCAAGTAAGAAATATTATTTAACATCACTGAATCAGCCTTATAATACATTAGGTTACACCAACAAAACTATTTTCAAGGGTTAGATCAATAGCTCTTTGCGGTAACAACTTGAGGTTTCCACCTTTTACAGTGTGGCTTATAATATTTATACAAGAATTAAAAGCACGAGGTTAATGCAGTAAAAATGACAGGTGCCGTTGCACTGCAGATACCACTCTAATGACGACTGACTTGGATCACTCCGTGTGCTCGAGTCAGTATTACTTTCAGTGTTTTGGCAGGAACACGTAGCGTGTACTCTCAACTTTCATGTGATGTAATGGTGCACTTATAAGTTTACATTGGCATCAAAGGGTAATGAAGCAAATTAAATGTTCTTTTAGAGGCACTCCCTTGCCATTTCATATGTCCTTTTTTTATTTCTTTTTTTAACTATTTTCTTTCTTGGTGTATCATGTTAGTAATAGCTAAATCTCTGAAAATGTTTTGCTGAGAAAATGCGCAATTGCGCACCAAACCCGCCTACGACACCAACACTGTAAAACGTAGTGACATGCAATTGTTATCTTAAGCAGCTATGTCTACCTGATCTAACCCTTAAAATTAGTTTTGTTTGTGTAACCTTATGTATTAAGGTTGATTCATTCATATTACAGTAAATTATTTTTGGACTTAAATAAACCAGTTAATTTAGATGTTGGCACATAAAACACAATTTTCCCCCCAATATAAGAAGAGAGTCATGTCGGATATGTGAGCATCTCTTCTTACCTGTTTTGTAAACAAAATAGCTGTGTCCCAGTACTCTGGATGTTTGTCGTTGTTCTTATTGAGCTTCTTCTGCCAGGTGCAGAAATTGCGCAGGGTTAGCGCCGCGTTACTGGATACTTTAGGTCCTTTCTCAGCCTCATTAATCACCATAAACTTCACAACCACTATACTGATGGAGTTCAAGATACTGGGGTGTTTGTACAGCTTTGCAGTGACAGACATAAGTGTCAAAAGATAATGCTTGAGGTCGTCACCGTGGAATTTTGCCATAGACTCATCGGCAACAACCAGGACCTCGACGTATCTTGGTATAGAGGCGAACCTTTTCGATCTGCTTATGCTTTTCAACAAAGTTTCTGTCAAGTTCCTTTTATGTCCCTTTAATTGTCTGTACTTTTCTAATGACCCCACAACGCCCTGGTTTGAAGCAGATGCAACTCCGCACCGAGATGTTGAGTTTGCAGTGAATGGACTGTGAATGTGTCTTGTCCTGCGGATGATGTGCGTTTTTCCAGCATCATCTGAAGTCAGTCCTGGAGTTGCATTGCTCGACCTGCGTTCGAGAAGGTATTCCATCCCATTGTAAGAAAACGCTCCTCGGACACCTCGACAGAGACTGAGGGCTGCGAATGAATTCGTGTCTGTATTAACATCACCGGAGTAAAAGCACCGTCTAAAATCAGATCCTACAGATGAAGTGTCATACTGAAATATGCCATCAGGAGCAAGAAAACTGGAGTCAGGCAGAAGATTAAGATAAAATTCCTGATTAAAAGCGCGTAATCTGTAAACAACACGTTCTTTGCTCAGTTTGCCACTCATTTTGATGAGGTGACTTGGGAAATGTTCACTGTCAAGTAGCACAGGTTCACAAAAGTCACTTTCCACACAGAGGTATGTTTTCGTTAAAAACAGCATTTGTAAGAGAGCAAAGCAAAAAACGTGGAAAACCGACATCGTTGTTGGTGGTGATTAAATATCCCTCAAAGTGTCACTCACACCGTGATGCTCTCGATCACGGTTCTGTAAATCCGTCATGAGGATTAAGGATTGCCACAATAGTCCATCACCATGCTATTTGATGCTTTGAAAACGCTCTCCGTTTTATTCTTCATGTATGCGTCATATGTAAACATTGCAGATTGTTATGAGAGTTCTGAGCAGGTTCAGATGAGAGCTCATGGTTCATGTCCATGAACACCGCAGACACTTCTGGCTCTCTAAATACGAGCATCACTAACCCACGCGCGCGCTCTTCAGAGGTTACCTCCCACTCTTTAGAAATGTGCAAGTATCATTTGAAGAGATGCGTGGAATATTCGGCAAATGATTTTGAGGGAAACAAGATGAACAGGCCTTTTTATTCGTAATTATTTGTTTCATCCTCAAATCTGAACAACCAGTGCGTTTTAGGCCAACTGTAAGTTTGGACCCAATTGCACGTACATAACAGGGCTAAAATAATAATAATAATAAAAAAAGGTTTTTAATAACTGTCCACTAAGTGAAAGGGTAGTATTTGGGGTAACAAGCCACCCCTGTTGCAGGGGCTAATTGCCCCCATTAAACACATTGTTTTTCTTAAGTGGGACGAATAGATTTGTTATGGAAAGTATTTAAAGTGGGCTCACAGTGACTCATCTAACCACAACGGAGATTCATTTGTTATAGAATACTTGAGATGTTATGTAATTATAAATGTGATTGAAATTAACAGCTAATGGTGCACACTTTTCTGAAGTGGATATTTCGAAAAAGCATTATCTTAATTTGTTACTCAAAAAAGCATCTTGCTGTCTCAAAAGTATTTGCCTATGTTGAAAATTACTTCATATTTGTAATTTTCACAAATACTCATGGTCATTCCTGCTTAAAAAAATATTTAGCTTCTAGTTTTTGCACTCTTAGAGAGGAAGGGTAATGAACCAGTTTGCTCAAATGGTTCATTTCCAAGAATCGTTAAAAAAAAAAAAAAAAAAAAAAAGACTCATTGACTCATGTGATGTGAGTCATCATATAGAAATAGAATAAGAAGTGTATTATATTCTGAAGAATTATAACAGGTGTCAGCATTACAATTTTAATGTCAGATATAAATAAATCAATGCTAAAGTGCATTGCACAACTAAAGTTGTGAAACAACAATACAATATTAATAAACAATTAACTACTTTTTTCATTAATTAAAATTATTAATTATTTATTAATTGTTAATTAATTACCATATTATTATTATTATTATTATTATTATTATTATTATTATTATTTCGAAGAGCTAAACCTTAAAGCACATTGTATGTATTCTTTATTTATATGACTGACACGTGTGGACCACACACCTAAGTGTTTCACTCATCATTATACTTGTGTACATGATGAAATGGCAATAAAGTGAATTGATGTGAAGTGGTGACCATTTTTTTATTGAAAGAAACCACAGGGGCTGTCCTAGGGTCAGTGCATATTTGGGGCCAATTAGCTCAGACCTCTGTGGATACGTAAGGGACCATCCTTTCATGAAAAATTGGGATATGACAAATTTTTTATAAAAAATGAAATGTTACATCGGTGAGGAGTCATTTAAATAAAGTACATATTTAAATCTTAAAAAGAGGCCTCACTATGTTGTCTCAGCCTCAGATATTCTCAAGCATCCAAAGTTGCATGCTTTTAACACTATGTACTTTAAAATGTGATTTTAAAATATGCTCAAGGGGGACCCTCGGAAACATTCAGGACATTACTAAAAACATTTGGGTCTTAAGCCCTGCAAGCCCACCTCTAGCACTGCCCATGCTGTGGAATACTAATGAGCTATACGGAGTTCTAAAATATTGCAATTTTCCTGACCCTGTCCAGCTGTTCCTCTTCTCCATGCTTCCACGGTCTTGGAAGTTGTGACCAAACTCATTTTTCACCACACTTTTTACAAGCATACTGTTCATATTCTGCTCATTTCTGCATTCCCTTTAATGGTGCTTTCTTGCCTGCTGCCTTACTCGGTTGCCTATATATAACTCTGAACACCTCTAACTTTGATGATGCAGCTAACCAGGATGGACCCAAAAAGATATTTTGGCCCAAAAGTTAAAAAACATATAAACTACATGTACATGTTCTAATTTGACTGCATCACTCCTGTTTTTGTTAAAATGTTGTCAAATCTAACAGAATCAATAGATATCAATAAGATTTATCTTTGATTTATCCATAATTTGCACACCTACAGAGTATTTTCTTTCTTTTTACAGTAAATTAGTTCATTTAATCGTGTTCATGATGACCAACAACCCAAAGGAGGAACATAAATATTGAAAAGATTCATCGATTGCAGGCAAAGAAACAAACTAATTGATGTCATTGTCTTCCTGAGTGACATCTTGAAGAACAATCTGGTCTGGACAGGGTTGAGTAAAGGAATGAATTCATTTAACCACCACCCATTGCTGTAAAGGCACACTCTTGGTTTGACACTGAGCTCAAAGTACATGGTAAGTCACACAATATGTGCAAGTGAATAGTGTGTGTTGGTGTATTGGTGAGAAAATAAAATCAGGATGTATGCATGACCAAGAAGCTTCAGGCCATGCTGGTTTGTGTACTTCTGCTACTGGATGCTGCAGCATCCTTCATATTGTCCTCAACCCCCCTCTTGTCAGCTGCTCCTGTCTCCTGAGTTCCACACATGCAGTGGTGACAGGGCCTTGCAAGCTGTTTAGAAGCAGCACATGCAGTGGATGACTGTAGATGATGACACCAGCTGACTGTGAACTGCTGAATGTTTGCCAGATGACCCACGTGTAGAGCATTGCAGCTACACTGCCCTTGCATACAGTGAAACATCAGTAACATTTGATAGTGATGCTACGGAGGAGCCTCTCTGGATCTGGTCCATCACTTTGCTGCCGCACATCTTTCTTGACGTTGCTCCTCTTGCAGACCTGCATGTCATATAAATTCTGTATATTCTTGCTCTTGTGGAGTTCACTTCATGCTGTACAGTATACCAATGGAACCTCTCTCTTTTTGTGTGTTGTTATGTGTTTTTCTTTCTTTTCTACATTAAGATCACTGTTCACTGTTTTAGCTCACCTTCTTGGTGGAGTGCAATGTCAGCAAATGCAGTTAAGTTACTGCAGTTACTTCTCTCTCACCTCTCTGCTATTGGTGTTTCTGGTACTGTCCTTACCTGGTTTACCTACTACCTCTCTGATCATCAGCACTATGTATCCATCAAACAGTCAAAGTACCCCGCTCTTCCAGTTTCCCAAGGTGTTCCTCAGGGTTCTGTCCTTGGCCCTTTACTGTTCATTATTTACACGCTCCCACTTGACCAAATTATTCGGAAGCATGATCTTAACTTCCACTGCTATGCTGACGATACACAACTTTATGTCAGCTCCAAACACACTGTCCCTCTACTCCCCACTTCCTTAACAGCAACACAACATTCTAGAAATCAGGGACTGGATGACTCATAACTACCTCAAACTTAATACTGATAAAACAGACATCCTACTTGTAGGTACCAATAAATTTACCAGTACATACTACAATCTATCTTTTGATATTGATGGAGTTATGGCCCATTATTATTATTATTATTATTATTATTATAAGTAATAGTAGTAGTAAAGGAATGCTAATGCATTTCTTATATATAAAAAAAACAATAATGGAATATTAAATGTAGTGCAAGACAAACTAATGATCAGTATAAATTTAGCAGAGTGGACTGTTTGCAAAATATTTATAGGATACTAATATGTACATTTTGTATTGTACTTTTGATGTGTCTACTCCCTGTGACTGAATTTGAACAAAAATACTAGGCGAGATTTTTTAGCTTGAATGAGCAATTGCCAGTAATCTTTATTTTTTTAAATACAACTTTTCCAGAATGTCTCTATTTATCATAACAGTGGTTCTATATATAGCAAGTATATCGCAAGCCCTTTTTACATTTAATCATATGCAGGATATGAATTATAGGTATGTACAATTACATTTTTTCTAGTAAAAAATACTATTTATATATATTAATATATATTTTTTCTGTAAAAATTCAACATGTTAGATTTGGTATTTCAGATATCTGGAAATGGCTTTAGATATCAATAAATTGAAGAGTAATTGATATCTAAAAAGTCTTTCTTACTAGTTACCATTATAATATATATATCTAAAATAAAATATGAATATGATATGATACATTTTTAGTAGTTGAAATACAGTTGTTGATATTAGTAATGGACATTTGCACTATAGTAACAATGTAAATATTGATGTCAGAAATGACCATTTTTACTAGTAAACACATAGCTGATATAAGAAATTAATTATAGATACACTGGAGGCCAAAAGTTTGGAATAATGTACAGATTTTGCTGTTTCGGAAGGAAATTGGTATTTTAATTCACCAAAGTGGCATTCAACTGATCACAAAGTATAGTCTGAACATTACTGATGTGAAAAACAGCACCATCACTATTTGAAAAACGTCATTTTTGATCAAATCTGGACATTCCCCATTTCCAGCAGCCATCACTCCAACACCTTATCCTTGAATAATCATGCTAAATTGCTAATTTGGTACAAGAAAATCACTTGCCAATATATCAAACAGCTGAAAGCTACTTGGTTAATTAAATCAAGCTTAACATTGTCTTTGTGTTTGTTTTTGTGTTGCCACAGTATGCAATAGACTGGCATGTCTTAAGGTCAATATTAGGTCAAAAATGGCAAAAAAAGAAACAGCTTTCTCTAGAAACTCGTCAGTCAGTCATGAAGGCTATACAATGCTTGAAATTACCAAAAAACTTCATACAAGGTGTACACTACAGTCTTCAAAGGACAACTGGCTCTAACAAGGACAGAAAGAGATGTGGAAGGCCAGATGTACAACTAAACAAGAGGATAAGTACATCAGAGTCTCTAGTTTGAGAAATAGACGCCTCACATGTCCTCAGCTGACAGCTTCATTGAATTCTACCCGCTCAACACCAGTTTCATGCACAACAGTAAAGAGAAGACTCAGGGGTGCAGGCCTTATGGGAAGAATTGCAAAGAAAAAGCCACATTTGAAACAGAAAAGCAAAAAGAAAAGGTTAGAGTTGGCAAAGAAACACAGACATTGGACAACAGATAATTGGAAAAGAGTGTTATGGATCTTTACCCCATTGAGCTTTTGTGGGATCAGCTAGACTGTAAGGTGCGTGAGAAGTGCCTGACAAGACAGCCACATCTATGGCAAGTGCTACAGGAAGCGTGGGGTGAAATGTCACCTGAGTATCTGGACAAACTGACAGCTAGAATGCCAAGGATCTGCAAAGCTGTCATTGTTGCACGTGGAGGATTTTTTTTTTTTTTTTTTTTTGATGAGAACACTTTGAAGTAGTTCTGAACATTTTTTATCAAATTGTAATAGTAATTGTTCACATTATTAATGTCCTGAGTATACATTGTGATTAGTTGAATGCCACTTTGGTGAATAAAAGTACTAAGTTCTTTCCATAAGAGCAAAATCTGTACATTATTCCAAACTTTTGGCTGCCAGTGTGTGTTTTGCGTTCTGAACAGGAGTGAATGACAGATCAGTGTGAAATTCTGCCAGTGAAAATGCAGTTACAGACATCAAAATTTATGTTTTTTACTAGTTAAAATTTAAGAATGGGTTTTTTCCATGTGTATTACCATCATTTTTTTATTATTATTATTATTTCAAGAATTAACTGCAAACGTAATTACTGATAGCCTATCAAGAATTGGCATTAACTTGTGAAAATGGCACATATCCTGTACAAAATTAAATATCAAAAGGGCTTGCGATACAAGAATCATGGCATTTCTGCTTATTTCAACCTCATCAAGATCAACGTCGCTCTCTGGTGTCTGACAGAGCAAATACACTCTGAATGAAAAAAGGAATGAGCGTGTTTACCTCCATATATATTATCTTACTGACACCTCGTGGGAATAAGAGAAAATGTCCCTTCTCTACATAGTCTGATCCTAAAGTCAACAACGATGACTATCATTGTTTTTATTTTTAATGCATTGCAAATGAGTTATCAATCAGTATAGCTGACGCTTCATCCAAAGCGACATACAGTGCATATATTACAGGGACTTCCCCACAAGGGCATCCAAAGATTTAGTGTCTTGCTCAAAGGAACAATAACTCATGAAGAATTCATAGAACAGCCAGTATTTCAGTAAGTTACTGGCACAGAAGTTAAACTACTAAACTTCACTTCTCTATAGCTATTAACCGATGTAGATGAGGTATCTTTTGGTGCCAGTTTATTTGCAGTGGTAACGTTTTCAATTAGAAGCCCCAAACAACTCAGGGCTCAACAATGAGGATATAGACCCGGGGCCAGTTTGAAAGAGTTTCGGGCCAGTTGACAGAGCTTGGCAGATCGGTCCAGTGCTGCGTTGTCACTAAATGCTACATACGTTGATCTTGTAAATAGGGTTTTAAGTCAATTTAAAATGCTGGATTTCTGTGGAATGTTGAACATTGTTGTTGCGAATTCTGCAGATTTTTTCATATGCCATTGTTTCCCAGCAAAAGCAGTTTATTGTTAAGGAAATGTAACATGTAATGCAAGATACAAATACTATTCCTGGCACATATAAATACAAAAATACATTGCAATTTATTTATTTATTTTTGGAGGAGCCAGTTAAAATACTGTCTTCGCAGTTTTCAATATTGAGCCCCGTTACTTTTAAGATCTTTGAGGAACATACTAGAAAAGCGACACCTTGAAACTAGCAATATACAAGACTAAAATGAACTCCTCAGTTGACAAACTGTTGCTGTTTAAGAAGGGGCGTGCTCTTAGTTTTCATCGGACAAACCCAATCCAGAGGTTTTTCACGAGCGCACAATGGGAGGAGAGAGAGCAACAGCGCTGGATATCAAAAATAAACCTCTCTCATTTCTCAGAAAGAATAAATACCAGCGCCACATTCCCGAGACAGTCTTAACTTAAGTCAGACTTAAGAGCGCACACACATTTGACTCTGATTTACCTTTAACTCTATTTGTATTAGACACAGGGATATCGATAAATAGGCTAATCACTTATTCATTTTCGGAATTGACGGAAGCTAATAGACATGTGCTGTATAATTGTAAAAGTCTGTCATCTTCAAACTTTTCAGACAAAGACGACCCGTGCTTCAGCCCAGTGTTCGAGACTTTGACTTAATTTATTGCCGCATTATAACTGTAGATAGGCAGATACACCATTAGGCCTACCTTAATTCATTATTTTATTTGAGAAATAGCAACAAATGAATAAAATGTGGCCATATTTAGTCATTTCTAGCTTAATTTTTTGCCTCTTCACGGACACTCTTTCTCACTCATTTAAGACGGAGGAAATAATACCTGTGCGGTTGACTGGACGGCCCGGTGGACGAGTGGCAAAGAGGAGCGAAGAACAGCCGAGCTTCAGACTCATGGCTTTCGGCAAGAATTTCACACTTAATTTGACACCGGACAGCACGTTCATATCTCCAAAACTCAAGGTTTATCGTATCAAAGCCAAACACTCCGCGACAGAGTCCTTGAATCAGACTGAAGAAGAGGATGGGACGGAATTACTGAAAGGCTGTTTTTACACCGGGGCTGTTGACTCCAAAGAGGACTCTATCGTCTCTGTCAGCTTATGTCGTGGGATTTTAGGATCATTTATTACAGATGGTAAAGAATATATGATCGAACCGAAACTTTTCAGCTTGAGGAAACACGGAACATTCACCGAAGAGGTGCATATCATTAAAAGAAGACATTTTACCAAGTCCCCGCCGTCTGATCTCAGAGAAGATGAAAATGATCAAGATTTGATGAGGCAGATGTCACCCAGGCGTAGACGGTTTGTCTCGACATCCAGGTTTATTGAGACTTTAGTGGTCGCTGACGCTTCCCTGACACATTTTTATGGAGATGAGATCAAGGTAAGGGATGTCTTGGGTAGATATAAAACAGTTTGGAGTCAGGATACACATTGCAGCACATTTTGACAGCTGAATAAGATCAAATATGCTTCCTATAGAGGAAAATTTAGGGACTTGTCTTAGAACAGTTTCATCACGGGCTTTACAAAAGGGAATGTGTAATATTTAGGGAATGTGTGGCTAGACATAGCAAATTTGTTCTTCAATCCTCAAATAATGGCCCATTAAAGAGATAGTTTACCCCAAACTGAAAATTTTGTCATCATTTACGGACCCTCATGTTGTTTCAAACCTGTATGACTTTCTTTTTTCTCTTCTTCTTCTACCTTTTTTTTTTTTTTTTTTTTTTTGGTGGAACACAAAAAGCAGTTTGCCTCAGTCACCATTCACTTTGAAGGAATATTCCGGGTTCAATACAAGTTGAATCAACAGCAATTTTGACATAATGTTGAGTACCACAAAAAAATTATTTAGACTTGTCTCTCCTTTACTTACATAAAAACACACAAAAACGATCATTTGAACAACTTTACAGCTCAAATAATACACAGGTTTTAACAGAAGAATCTCCAAAAATGGGCCCCATTCACTTCCATTGCAAGTGCCTCCCAGCTGTAACCTCAATTTTGCCTTTTTTTTAATTTATTTAATTTACAACATTTGGTTTAGTAAATTATGACAGAACTGTAATTTTTGGGTGAATAATCCCTTTAAATGTTTTAATTACTAATTAACATTATAGGCTTTAACACACCCATCTAAATGCTGTAACAGATATATAGTCATATATAAAATAAAACCATGAGAGGTATTTCATGTACTCCGAGGGACATGTCAAAATGTACATAACATAGGTTACAGTAAAAGAATGAGTCTCAATTCATTGGAACTTTATTGATCTTCACACCCACATATGGCCTACCACCCCCTCCAAATTCTTCTTCATCGAGTCATCAAAAAGAAATGATTGGAAAAGGCAGAAGTGTGAATAAATGGACCGTCTGGATAGGGATCATGAGGCAGATAGCAATCCAGATGTTGCTGCCGGGATCCAAACCTCCTAATTTGCTGTAATGGAAACACAATTCCTTATAAAGAAAATCACATCAGCGTGGACCACCAGTGGCTGGCGTTCCAACTGTGTTGTCAGCGCAGTGCAATAAACAGACTAGTCTCTGGCTGTATTGGCAGAAAATTATTCCCATTTACAGACCGTTGAACCAGGTTAAATATTTTATTGCATTCAGTTATTATAAGATTGCAGCTAAACAAGTAATCTAAAATCCATTGTTTTGAAGGTATTCACTTTTTAACATACACTGTGTACGGGAGTGCATTAAAGGAATAGTTCACCCAAAAAATGAAAATTCTCTCATAATTTACTCACCCTCATGCTATTGCATTCGAGCTTCAACGTTCTGGCCATCATTCACTTGCATTGTATGGACCTACAGAGCTGAGATATTTTTCTAAAAATCTTTGTGTTCTACAGAAGAAAGAAAGTCATACACAGCTGAGATGGCATGAAGGTTATTAAATTATGAGAATTTTCATTTTTGGGCAAACTATTACTTTAAATGTGGTAACAGTTTGTTACTGTAATATGCAATAGTATGTAGGATGAAAGCCATTTCTTTCCAGCACTTCTGAGGTGCCATGGTGTCATGCATTTACACTTAACATTCTGCTTCACATTTGCCAAACTGAGCTACTGGTGATTTTCTCTATTAAGCACTACATGCTGACCTTGATGTCAGTGGCTGCTCAGATTTACAAACACCCCAGCATTAAGAACTCCATCAACATAGTGCTTGTGAAGATGCTGATCGTAGAGGATGAGGAGGTTGGGCCATCCATCTCCAGCAATGGAGGCGTTGCTCTGCGCAACTTCTGTGCCTGGCAACAGCTCTTCAACCCGCTCAACCACAGGCATCCTGAGCACTATGATACTGCAATCCTTTTTACTAGAGAGGTAAGCAATAAGTATTTATTTCAGGGTCACATTGTTTGGGTGGGTCAAAATAGTGAGGCAATATCCATTTATGGGTCCTATTTTAATCTCCATGATGAAACAGAATACCTTGAGAATCCGGAAGTTAGCTGAATTTAGAATAGCTACAAGTAAAGTTTGCATTGGTTATAATTCTCTAAAAATGGAAAAGCAGTTTTGCATGTGCATCCATTTTCCACGGCTTAGCCTGAGTTTGACCTGTTTGTCTAAAGCAGACAGAGCATTCTGAAACTGTAGCCTAGGCTGAAAATAGAAGCACTTTGCATTGGCTTACTACAGACAGCAGCTCCTCTGAAAGGTGCGCACATGTGAGACTGACTCTGGCTGTGCCAAGGCCAGATGTGTCTTGAATCATGTGTGTTTTGTGGTCCTGTCTTCTGCTTTGGAAACATTTGTCTCAGTCTCGGATCACTGGGCGTAGGGATGGAAAAGACTCAAGGCATGTTTTTGAGATACATTTCAGACGCCACACAGTTACAGTTTCTCACTTCATAGGTCTGCTGTCAGCCAAAACTATTCATTTGCTTTTATGATGGAAACACTGGCAAATATGTTTTTCGGTCTTGCTATTAACCAGAGACCTTGAAATTTCTGGGGCAGCAATTAGAATTTATTTGAGAAATGTTTTTTTTTTTTTAATCCTAAACTGCCTTTCAGGACATCTGTGGACATCAGAGCTGTGACACGTTGGGTGTAGCTGATGTTGGGACCATGTGTGATACTAAAAGGAGCTGTTCTGTTATTGAAGACAATGGTCTTCAGGCTGCTTTCACAACCGCCCACGAACTAGGTGTGTATATGGTCTGATAAACATTGAACTGGCCCTTCTTGAACTATCAATAGTGAGAGTTTTCCTCTTTCAGGCCATGTTCTGAGTATGCCCCATGATGACACTAAGAACTGTGAGCAGCTTTTTGGACATCTAGGAGAGGACCATATCATGGCCCCTGTATTCAGTCAGTTCAATAAGACTTCTCCTTGGTCTCCATGCAGTGCTTTCTACGTCACACAGTTTTTCAACAATGGACATGGTATGTACACATTTCTTCTTTATAAAGAATTCATCCTTATTGGTTTAATCCTCTCTCACTTGTTATGGCTCATGGTATATTTTTCATGACAACTTTAATAAATTGGTTAAGGTATCAGTGTATTTATACTGGCTACCGCCATGTAATGTCAGTACAATTAAGGAACTGATTCCAGTAAATTCCATTAAAAAGTAGCTTAAAGGTAAATCTGAATTTCTGCACCACTAGCGCCACCAAACGGAACTGTAAAAATAATTCCAGGAAACCTCCTGTCTTCCATTGGTTGAATAAACAGACAGTCCTGCCCCAAACTCACGCCACTGGTCAAGCCAGTGTGGCTGTGTCGGGCTGAACAGGCCGATCAAACAAACAGAGGCATGTTTATTCCACCACAGTGTTACACTTTTAGGTGAAATCAACTGACAAATAGCTTACATTAGGCATAGTCCCACCAAGTCCGAATTTTCGGTGCAAATATTCGTTGCAAACAAGCTTTTGAAAAGCATAAATACATTCCTATAACGCTATTCACACCGGGTCGGACAGATCATCCGCTGACAATCCGATTGTTTTTTTATGGAGAGCAATCCAATTTCTTATCTTCAGACTGTGATGAAAATTTACCATCCAATGAGATAAGTGCTCTTAGTCATGTGTCTTGAACTGCTGCAGCTACAGATCCAGCGTGTTGGTGGCGCCAATGCACCAAAAGTTACTTAGCAAACCGACATTAACAACTCAATCTCATGAAAATTCGTACATATTTTACGAGTTGGCTATTTCGTATGATTTCGTACTATTTAGTTAATATAAATTAGTACGATTTCATCACGTGCAAATGCCCGGATGTGTAAGTGCGAGTTCCACGCGCGAGTTGTCAAGGATATGCTTATTAATATTATGCCCTTACCCAAACCTCTTATCTAAACCTAACCGATCAGTAGAGTGTGTAAACATAACAGGAAGCTGTTATGTGTGACAGAAGCAAGTAATTGTCGCGTATTAGATGAAAACGATGTCCACCGACGTCATTGGCTGTAGTGAAGGTCGTATGAATTCATACGAGTGCAGTCATACGATATCATACGAATTAGCCAAATTGAGAAAAGTCTTACGAATCCTTACGATTTCGCTGTGAGAGTGTGTTGGACATTAAACATCTAAATAACAACTAGGAATGGGGGTTGAACATGGATGTGGAGCTGCTCTTTTCTCTGGTATCTGAGCAAAAGGAATAATTTGATAAATGCCACGGTGGCAACAAAAATGCGGAAAGGAGTTATTATGGCAAGGAATTGCAGAAAAAAATCTGAATCATTGGTGAGTTTTTTTTAAATGTATTTAATTTGAAGTAGTCTTGTGATTATGAAATTGTTAGCATGCTTTTTACTAACGTTTTCATTAAGTGGAGGACATGAAATGAAAATAAAGAAACTTATATTGTACTGGAAATAAATTGCTTATAATTAAGAGACACCTATTTTTAGGGAGTGAATTTGATTTTCATATAGCCGAGGAAAAAATTGTTTCGGTCTTGGTGTGAATAGACCTTTTGTCAGCAGTTCATCTCACAAATTCTTCTCAGATTTGGTGTGAACAGACCTTTATAGTTGACTCTAAATATTAAGCTGAGATATGAGAAAGAAAACATTGAAAAAATCATATACATCCGCTTTAACTTATGTATTGATTGTATGGAGTTCCCCTTTCTTTTTTTTTTTTTTTTTTGAGTAATTTACTACTACATCTGCATCACCATTTGCTTCATAGTTTTTCAGTTCCTTTCCTTTGAGTCACAAAGAAAGCATTCCTGTCGCTTCATTGCAACTCATAAAAAATAAATATAACAAATGTTTTCTTTCCACCGGGCCATGTCTCTGTAGTATTGGTCTCGCACATTTCCATTTTTAACTGCTGCATCGTTTGAAGTGGGCAGTGGCCTATGTTCACCACGTGCATTTTTGCTCACTCGTGTTTCTCCTTGCAACTTCTCCAGATGTGCATTCCTGCAGGTCTCCCTAAATGTCAGCTCCAGGACCCGAATGTTCCTCCTGTTACACAATCCTTTGATTTCTTGATTTACTACTCTCTAACTCTTCCTCTGGATAATAACAGGAGACTGCTTACTGGACACCCCTGAGAAGATTGTGGCCTTGCCCACTGAGCTGCCAGGCATAACTTACAGCCTGGACCGCCAATGCCAACAGATATTTGGAGAGGAGTATTCACATTGTACCAACACTTCAGCCAGTGAGGTGTGCAGACAACTTTGGTGCCAGGAGGAAGGCCAGTCCATGTGTACAACTAGAAATGGAAGTCTACCTTGGGCAGACGGCACAAGCTGTGCCCCTAACATGACCTGTCTGGACGGTGTATGCATGTCCTCTGAAGAAGTCATTAAACCTAAGGTACTTGAAGTTTCATCTTTCAAACAACCCTAAGTGTAACATAACTTGGATTGTTGATCTGTTTTTCATTATATTAGTACAAGGGTTACAAAACATTATTAAAGGTTATGTGTGTAATTTTGTTAAAATATTTCTTAATATGCTTAATATGCAGAGACAACCATAAGCCATTTCTAGGATGATTTCCTCGAAAAGTGTAAGAGCTGAGGCTCTGTGGTGATATCAGAAAACTGCTCTGTTTGTTTGAGCATCCCATCCAGCAACATTGGCTCAAACAACGATTTGAGTTTGGACGGGACTATCTGTTTTTCCCGACCAATGATAGATGGGGCGAGTGTTCTAGAAACCTGTTTGAAAACAATCCCTTATTTAAAATTCACTTTGGTGACACTAGTGCTGCAGAAATTACACACTTCACCTTTAAAGTACTCTAAATTAAAAATAATCTACCGTATGAAGAATTTAAATTTTAACCATCTGAGCTTGATCATATCTGTCCAGCTTAGTCAACAGAAGTTATCAAGTTTCACCATAATGTTGATAGTTTGCAGAATAGATATCTAGAATTCTAGAATTAATCTAGAAAACTGTCCTTGTCCTGGTAGCACACAAAGGATATGATCTCATTGCTGACTTGCATCTTATACAGAGAAACTAGGATGTTAGTTTGGTTATGAAAGTTATGGTTTGGACTCTGCGCCAGTTGGCTGTGGATGGAGGCTGGGGAGAGTGGGGACAATGGCAACCGTGTTCCAGATCATGTGGAGGGGGAGTGATGTTCTCCTACAGAGAGTGCACACAGCCATCACCTCAGAATGGTGGAAAATACTGTCTGGGCCAGAGAGTGAAGTACCAGTCCTGCAACAAACAGGCCTGTGAGAACAACCAAGGTACAATTAATTGTTTTCTTCAGTTTCAGCTGCCACTGTTATGTGACTACCATTGAGTCATTATTCTAGTGAGGAATTCTTTGATTTTGCAGGAAAAACTTTTAGAGAGGAACAGTGTGAGAAGTACAACAATCCCAATCACTTTGATGTTCATGGAAATGTGAAGCAGTGGATACCAAAATATGCTGGAGTATCACTGCGGGACAGGTGTAAACTCTTTTGCAGAGCAAGAGGCAGCAGTGAATTCAGAGTTTTTGAAGCTAAAGTAAGTCTAGATTATTTTTTAAATGTGTAGAGTGCAACGGTCTGGATCCGGAAGTAAAAATCCCATTCATTTTCCCCATAGGCAAATTGATTTTTTAACGCTTACTTAGAAACCTTAAAAAGGTTAGTTCACCCAAAAATGACAGTCAGCTTAAATGTCATCCATCCGAGTCCAGCTGTTTAATTAATGTCTTCTAAAGCGACAAGATCAATTTTGGTGTGAAAAAGATCAATATGTAAGTACTTTTTAACTCTAAATCATCGCTTTGTATCAGTACGCGCGTGTGACGTAATCACGTTGGCATGTGAGATACTGAGAACTAAGGCATGTGCGACACACCAGGAATAGCAATGCTGTTTACAACAGAGTAGGAGGAACACTGTACAGAAGCTTCGTTAGTTTTGGTTTAGATCTGAATTTGTATCTGTTTCCTTACTAATAAAAGTTTGTTTGTGTGCTTATCCTGGATGTTTCATCTGAGAGGAGAACGCAAGTTTACATCCACCAAGTGATGGATTATACAACCCCAATTCTGAAAAAGTTGGGACAGTATGAAAAATGCTAATAACAACAAAAAAGGAGTGATTTGTAAATTATATTCACCCTTTGCTATATTGAAAGCACAACAACTACACATAATATGATGTTTTTTTTTTTTTAAATGTACAGTAATTTCAAATCAGAAGATTTCAACACACTCCAAAAAAGTTGAGACAGTTGAAGTTTAAGACTAATAACAATTTGACGAGTTGAAATAACAAGGCGATGTGAAACAGGAAATGTTAAACAGGTGAGGCAATTGTGTCATAGTACTGTATACTGTATAAGGAGCCTCCAAAAACAGCCTAGTCCTTCAAGAGCAAGGATCATTCAAGTCTTGTCAATTTGCCAACAGATGCTTCAGCAAATAATCCAGCACTTTGAGAACAATGTTCCCCAAAGACAAATTGGAAGGATTTTGGGCATTTCACCCTCTACAATGCACAATATAGTTAAAAGATTCGAGGAATCTGGTCAAATCTCAGTGCGTGAAGGGTCAAACGAAAACCACTTATGAATGCACGTGATCTCTGATCCCTCAGACATCACTGTCTTAAAAAACATCATTCATCTGTAATGGATATCATGAATATGAGCTTGGGATAACTTTAGTAAACCTTTGTTAGTCAACACCACTCGCCGCTGCATCCACATCAGGGTTGCCAACTCTCATGCATTTGGCATGAGACACACGCTTTCAGGCGCTGTATCATGCTCTCACTCTACCCAAGTAAATCTCATGCCAAATAACAAGAAAACTTTATTCCATATAAAATAAATAAAACATAGCAACAAATCTTCCATTTGGATTTTTCCATCAGCACGAGACTTGAATTTTCGGGCTGCCGAAGCAAATTTACCACTGCAACGCACATCAGCATGCCCCAGAGACTGCATAACCAGAGCTTTGAAGTAGGGCGGAGTGCACGACTCAACACGCATTTGATATCTCGGCATGCGGACACCACAAAAGTAATGCACTTAATAGGAATTCTACAGAGAATCATCTAATTTAAATAGCTGGGGAAGAAGTAAAACATCTCAAACTGTTAGATAGCCCCGACATTATGTACAGCACTGATAAGATAAAGAGGAGACAACACCATGCATCAACATCAATAAGGCTTTTTAAAATGCACATCATCACCCTTACTAAAATGTATCGTGTTTATTTTGTAGAAAGAGAGTGACAGAAAAGTTATTTGTTCATATTAAATCTATTAGGAGGAATCCGTTTAACTTTTATTTTAAGTATGTACATGTGTTTAGGCTATTCTTTTTTTTTTTTTTTTTTTTTATAACAAATACAGGTTTTTTTGGTTTAAAAAAATAAATAATAATTTGTGTGCTAAGACTAGCTACATTGACTTAACTAAAGTCATGATGAGGAGCCATCCATTGTGGTTTTGGCCCTATTATTAGGATACCAATGACAGTTTAACAGTGGAAGAACTATAAGAGGCTGAACATTCATAAGGGCAAATTGTAGAATGATGGGGTTTAAAATCTGGACCTCCATGAATTTTGGACAAATTATAGACAAAGTTTTCCTCCTGATTAACAAACTGGCCCTGTTTACCTTTAGATATTTCAAGATATAACTTGCTATAAATTATTAAGAGCCTGATTAAGTGTTATTAGAAGAAATGGTGATGTTTCACTGTGGTAAACACGCGACTGTCCCAACTTTTTTGGAGCGTGTTGCAATCATCTTATTTGAAATTACTGTACATAAAAAAAAAAAATAAAAATAAAAATAAAAAAAATAAATAAACATATATATATATATATATATATATATATATAAATGAAATTCATAGGGTAAAATCTATGATTTTTGGAGCTTCAAAAGTCTGATCACCATCCATTTGCATTTTAAGGACCTACTAAGCTAAGATATTTTTCTATTTTTCTTCAAATGTGTTCTTGTGAAGAAAGAAAATCATACACACCTGATAATGAGGGTGAGTAAATGATGAGAGAATTTTCATTTTTGGGTGAACTATCCCTTTAAGGACAGGCCAATTTAAATTTTTGTTGAATCCATCAGTCTGTGTTATTTGAACTTAAATTAAAAAAAAAAAAAATCATGTTGAACAGTGGAAAAAACACACTATCCATGAATCGAGGGGAAACGATCCACTAATAGGAGTCGCAGCAAAAAAAACAAAAAAACAATTGCACTAAGTGCTATGCAGCAACCACCCACCCTCATGATGAACTGCAAATGACACAATCGAGTCGGTCTCGATACACTCTCAATTTATATATATTTTTTTAATAACTGTATTTTTTTTTTGCATAACTTTTAACTTAATAGTTTTATATTTTTCCATTGTTTTTAATTCAGTTGTCATTCACAATTATTCATGGTATTGTAATTCATGCCCTAATGAAAGAGTTCAGCACACTCTTATTTTCTAGCCTGTTTTTTTTTTTTTTTTTTTTTTGACCCTTTCCGTAAATATGAGCATTGTTCAAACCTAGGTAATTGATGGGACCCCATGTGGACCAGATACCACATCATTCTGTGTGCAAGGCCAGTGTATCAAAGCTGGTTGTGACCTGGAGATCGATTCTAGTAAAAAGCTGGACAAATGTGGCTTGTGTGGAGGGAATGGCTTGAGCTGCAGGATGATATCTGGCTCATTCAACAAAGTTGTGTAAGGATATTTAAAATGTAAAAATTTTAAATTGCACTTTACGTTCAATGTCTTATAAAAGTTTATGGTGTTACTGTAACAAAATGAAATTAATTCCCTTTCTTTAGCCAAGGATATAGGGATATTGTGACGATTCCAAGTGGAGCCACCAACATTAACATCAAACAGCAGAGTCATGGAAGTATACCACATGATGGGCATTACTTGGCTGTCCGAAGAGAAAATGGCGACTATATCTTAAATGGCAACTTCTCAGTATCCACAGTGGAGCAGTATATTCCAGTGCATGGGGCTGTGCTTAAGTACAGTGGCTCGTCCACCACACTAGAGCGAATCCAGATCTTTCGCCATCTCCAAGAACCAATCACAATACAGCTGCTTTCCACAGCTGGAGAAACCCTCCCACCAAAGGTCAAATACACATTCTACATTCCCAAAACCATGTCATTCAGCAAACCCAAAGACAAAAAGATTTATGGTAAATTGATTCATCCATTTGGGGTGCCAGAGTGGGTCACTGGGGAGTGGTCTGAATGCTCCAAAACCTGTGGATCAGGATGGTCCAGAAGAAACGTTGAATGCAAAGATAATGCTGGCTTTTATTCAAACCACTGCAATAAAGATCTCAGACCTTCTGATATCAGGGCCTGTGCAGACCTGCCATGTCCCATATGGCAATCAGGACCTTGGTCTTCATGCTCACAAACTTGTGGCCATGGGGAACGTCACCGCAGGATTTTCTGCATTGATTACTCTGGGAAGTCTGTGAAACCAGAAAAATGCGATCCTGCAAAAAAACCAGAACCATTACCTGAAAAGTGTTTCTACCAAGAGTGTTGAAGAACATCATGTGTAGACTTTCAGGGAGAATTTGCAGATTATTCAGATCATTTTGACAATGCTTCATGTTGGAGAAGGATAATATTCACAGTAGCTTCAAAAGGAAAAAATGGTTGAGCTGTACTGAGTGAAATTGGTCATGAATTATTAATGAACTGATCACTTTGTTTCCTAAATGTGTGTATTTATAACCACTATTGAAGGTTTTCCAATGGAGATCTACCTCAGCAAGAAATATTTTATTGCCATTTCCCTAGTTTCCTGTCTCCTACTAATCATGTTTTTTTTTTTTTTTTCAGAGTGTGACTCTTTTACAAAAACTATCAGCTTCATTCCAAATAATTTATTTCTACTATGTTTAATAATTAATGATTCAGGTCAATACATAATACTCATGTTAGCTAAATCGTTAACATTCCTCTCTGTTGGATGAGGACAGAATTTGTTTAGTTTCAAATTCCTAGATTTGTAGAAGATTTGTACATTTAAATGTACAGAAAAATAATGTAATGTAATGACCATCTAAACAATACAAAAGGAATTAATTTCAACCTGGATTAGCAAAATTGCAGAACTTCTACATCTTATTGAGAGCTATCACTCACAAAATTAATTAATTAAATAAATAAATAAAAACAAGAGAAATCAGAGAAATGAATAATGAGAAACTAGGAAACTTTCGAGGTGCTACTTGTTTCTTTAATGTAGTTATTTGTGATTGGGCCAGTAATTTTGTAGCGCATGACACAGTAGTGTTGTATACTAAATAGCTTCTTGTTCTGTTTTTAAATTCACAACTCAACGGTTTTCAACCTGTGAGTAAGCTACTTGTCATTGAATTGCGCCCACCAATGACAGGTAGCTTATTCACAGGTTGAAAACCATTGAGTTGACTCGAGTCTTTTGAATCAATTCAAAAACGAGATTCGTTCTGTCACCATTACTGCAGATTACATTTTATGCCAGTGTATAGCGACAAATGATCGTTTTATGTGTTAAGAGCAGTGAGGCATTGAATCATTGAATTGTTAAATTTGATTTGTTAAAACACAGAGTCATCCATGACCGAAACAATGAAAGTGAACAATGATTTTTTCATACTTAGAAGATTCATTCAAAAACACAGACTCGTTCAAGAAACTAAACAATTGAAGTGTTTTAGGCATACACCTAAGTAAAGCAAGAAAAGAGAAAGACTGGAAAAAACAACAAACATATAATGAACAGTAGGTTAGGTAAAACACGTTTTCACGTGCATCATGCTAAAAACACACACAGTGTGCTATATGTCCCGAGGTGCCTGCAAATGACAGTGTAATACCTGACCTATAATACAGACCCAACATTCAAAGATAAGCCGGTTTAATTTATCCGACCGCTGTAAAGAGGTTGACAAACCAAAAACTAACAATCACCAGCCATAGCACAGTGCAAAGCCACATTTTCCATACCTGCATCAAAAGCAAGGACCGCTCACGTTTGTTTATTGACAGTGGAGGATGTTTTACGACTGTGTCGTACTGAGCCACGTATTGGGATGATGTGCTCTCAGAACAGGCAAAATTTTATCTATATCTGCGAACAGCGTAGATAAGCTTAATTATATTATTTAAATAGTGAGTCAAGTAGTATGTTGACGGTGTTGGTGAGCCCACTTCTTTCTCAGTGGATTTTGGGTTGAGATGGGGATGGTGGGGGGCTTGAGCTTATGTTCGAAAAGGTTGAAAATCCTTGCTCTAACTTGATCACCTTGGCTTGCATTTTTCAGGAGCTTATTTTTCTCACAAACATCAAGAATATTTAATTAAAGCATTGTCGTATAAATAGATTAAACCTTTCTTTTTTAATACACATTGAAATCTGTGTCAGAGGTAAACAGTGGTTGAGTCTGCTAATTTACAGAACATTGATAAGTTAAATTCCTGTAGGACCTTATACTTTTGGAATGTTTAAGTTCACAAATAAAAGGTTTGTGCCCATGCAGAGGGTTTTATGCAATTTACTAGTCACTATGGCTGTTCTTTATAAACACTGTTTACTTCAAAAGTACACAAACAAATAGTTGTGGAATGCTCTAAAAATTTCTCAAGGGAAAAAAACAAGGAATTTCTCTGTAAACAATCAATTGAGACCTTGCAGGGTTTTCCTGCTCTTTTCTCTGCTTCATAGATGTAGCTTGTCTAATAACGTTAGAGCTGATTTGTCTGCTGAGGTTTTGATAAAGCAGTGTAAATGTAATAATGTTATTGAGCAAAACCAGTACAGCATGAAACCAGGTTGGATCAATCATCACAGATAATGCTTTAAAAATGCTCCAGCAACTGTTACAATTATTGTACATGAATATTAATATGGTATTGATCATTCCAGTTGTGTACATTTCGTATATCAGTCATATTACAAATTCAGCTAAATGTATTATCCCTTCAGTGAAGGACAGTGCATAGTTACTCTATAACATCATTGTAAAGCTATTTATTTTTGTGAAGTTTTTGTTGTCTAAAATAGATACAAACTAAACAAAGTTTTGAGATGCTGCTTTCTTTTCATTTTACAAGTCAATGAAATGTCTGAAAATAAAAATTCATAAATATACCAAAAGTGTCTTTTTGGATGGATGAATTGTATTTAATGAATAGTATAACCAATAGTATAGTGCATTAATTAAAATTAATTTTAATATGAATAACAGTTAAATTTACATTACATTTTCATTTATTCATTTTGTTTTAATCCAAATGAGAATCATTGATCAACGGGAGACAACAATACTATACCAAATATCAACTGAGTACTATAAAAGTACAATGCTATAGGGCAGAATACTTAGTGCAGAACATCATGAATCACAGCTTTGAATTTGATATGGGCGACTACCAACAAGTATGTTTACCTTCCCTTGTGGTTCGACTGGAAGCACATTGTGTAAGCAGCATTGAGACATGGGATCAGATCCCTCGCTTGCATAATCTCTGACGAGCACAATTTCGAGGTTGTATATTCCCATTAACGTTACATTTTTACTCCACATGCCCATATGTCCAACAACACTTACCAAGGGCCTGTATCAGGAGCTGGGCAGGCAGCATACTGTAATCAAACATGTAGGTTCTGTTGTTTCTGTTATTATAAAGTACCATACTGCATGACAATGGACAGTTGTTGGAAGTTCAGCTGGTTTTCAAAAACTAACTTAAAGGCTTACCTGGCTGGCTTGTAGTGTTGTCAGTGTTAATTTAAGCTTAGATGCACGATGATGTGTTTGATTGATGGGCTGATTTGGATGAAGTAGAGTTTTGTCCTTGCAAGTTTGAGCTGGAGGTGGAGCTCCTTCATCCAGCCCAAGATAACAGGTAGATTGGCAGAGATCGATGTAAAGATTATATTTTTGCAAATCATAGCCACACCTTTGTTTGCTCTTCAGCATTGTACAGGTTATTTAGACCTTTACTGTATTATTTAAATGGATATTATGATTTATGACCACTACAAGTACCTCTGAAAAACCTCACTCCCAAACAAACCTCTTATTGGTCATGCATCTACAAACACTAGCACTGTGGCCCTACCTTGCTGCTGGAAGTTGCGAGAGAGATATTTTTGGCATAGCACTCAAACAGTAACAACAGTTCCAAGCTTACGTTTTAGCACTGCTTTAATCAGACAGGATTTTATTGGTGCAACATAGCCACAGAGTATTTTCCCTTATTTTTTTGAGAGGTAACTTACTCTTTCCATCAAGAGGGCCCCTTTGAAAGAATGTCTGCTTGATGGAAAATCATATTCCTCAGAGAAAGCACATGTCTGAGAGGCAGCTGTTCTCTATCTCTTAAAAGGCTTTGCATGACTTTGGCTCTGAAATGAGATGTATTTTCTACAATTGTTAAATAACTTTGCTATATATCTTCCATCTAGCTCTTCCTTCCTGCTGATAAAATGAACAGAACTGCACTTTTAAAACTAAATCCAAGCTCTAAGGGTTCAATATACATTCAATATTCTTGTGCTGTTTGATGTAGGCTACTCCACTGGATAATAGTGGAGTCTGCTGAACTCGCATTTTTCAACCAGCATGATAGTTTAAACAAATCCTAGTGTTTTTGTGAGCTGATAATTGCTTGCTTGCTTACTTCCCCAGACAACATATTCTCACAAACTGTAGTATGGGAACAGGCTGCAGATTGATATGTCGTGCAAATCTGACCTCAAGAGCTTTCAACCACAACTCCACCCAGGAATAGAAATACAGAAAAAGAAATAAAATGTTTCTGTTTAATTACAGAAGTCACAACACACAAGTTGTTCTAAAATGCTGTTGTGATTTACTGGTTACTTTTTATCCAAAATGAGTTGCACTGATTATGTGCCTTTGTTAAGGGCACAATGGTAAAAGTTTGGGATTGTGATTTCAGAATATCCTATTCCCACATCAACCCATATAGAACTGAGATTGCTACCTTTGAGTGTACCTTAACCACCAAAGCTACCCCCATCCCAACCCCAATACAAACACCTTTATTTAATGTACTTGTTTCTTAACTAGGTCTCACAGTACCTACTAGTAACGCAATAGCTGATGCATGAACTGGTCTGCAATGTCAAACATGCTCAAATTAATGAATCTGGCAATTTTCCTAAGAGCTAGGAAACATTTTTTATTGATATAATTATGGATTTTGAGTGCAGCTTTTAGAACCTCATTAATTGGGAAACTACATGGAATTTTTGTACTTTAAATAAATAATAATTTGTCACACAACAGAGCCATTTAAAATGAACTAGTGAAGGAACTAGTGTAAATAACATCAGGATTATATTTAAAAATAGTAACAAAAACTAAAATGAAAATGAACAAGTAATAAGAATAAAACAAAACAGAAAATAAAATAACTATTAATAAAATAACAACAACTATACAAAAGGCACTGACTTAGTATAGCACAGATGAAAGTATGCACCATTGGAACTTTTCAGAAACTAGGCTAACACAAATCTGTTGAGTTAGTGGAAATGAGCCAATAAATAAAAAGAGTTTCATTAGGTTTCATCTGCTGTTCTATATAATCAAACAGACATCATCATCTAGAGTGCACATCTACATAAAACCATTCAGAAGTGCACATCAGATAATACAGGACTGTTTTATTCTGTGTTTTAAATGTTTAGCCTGTGAAAATTTAAGTGTGATGTTGTTATTTGTGGAAATATTGAATCATAGCTTCAATACATTAAAGAGGCAGTATAAAAAGCATACCATAGGTTCAGCACAGCCAATGATGGCAGTCACACAGATGCTGATGAAAGGTAAACTAGAGCGTTGAATATCTCATTTAAAACCTAGGAAAAGGGTTATGGAAAAATCTGTTAAATCAAAGCAGCTATCCAATGAGTCAAAAATTGACATAACAAAATAATGCAGGAAGTAGAATTTTAATACTCAGCATTCACCATAGAAATTATATGATCAATTTTAATTAATGATAATTCTTATTTATTTTCAAGCAGATCCATGTAAATGACACCAGCTCACTTTTGCTTCTTGTGGGGTGATGTACTGCATTTATGTTCACATGTCCAAACCTTGAAATGCTATATTACTGCACCATAACATCTATTTCTGCATAATTACTGCAAGGAATAAGGTCATGCAGGCTAACTAACACTGGCCTTAGTAAAAAGTTAACCACTGTCTCCACAGTCAGATTAGTCTTTTAGCAGAAAACATTGTTTGGGTTTTATTTTTGCAAACCCTGTGGCAATAACTTTAACAGCTCAATTAATTTAATGCATTTTCAAGCTGTTGTTATTTTAAAGTGTGGCTTTCTCACTGACCAACAGCTTTAAGGCTTTGCAAGACTATTCATGTGTCTTAAAGGGACAGTGTGAGATTTAAAAAAAAAATAAAATAAATAAAAAAAAAATAAATAAAATAGACCTGCAGATCGTGGGTTACTCTCTAGACCAGTGGTTCATGGTTCATTCCAGAGTCCTGGACCCCCCATCTTATCTCAAAGGAGCCTCAAGGCCTCAAACCAGTGCCCTCAAAATGATGTTTCACTGTTGTAAAAAACATTCTGTGAACCGGATAATTAATGCATAACAAAGAGTGTTGCAAATATCAGAAATATCCACAGATAGACAGTTGCTAACGTTAACGAATGAATAATGAATGAATAGAATACAACAGGAATACTGTTTTACTCACAAGTTAAAGCTGTTTATTTGTATACAGCATAGTTGCACATACACATGTGGCTTTTTTGTCACATATTTTTCCAATGAAACATGAAAAAAAAAAAAAAATAATAAATGAAAAACTGTTACACACCATTACTTAAAGCAAATTATCCCAATTAAAACAAGCACCAATAGACCGTGATACGATGTATATATGCTGAGGTAATCATGGAGCACATATTGATATCTGAGCGGCTGAAGGGAAGTCGGGCAGCGGTTTCTGAGTCCTAATGCCTGCCGCAAACAACCTCTGTCAGTGTGACTTATCTGTGTTCTCTCTCTCTCTCTCTCTCTCTCTCTCTCAACAAAGAGATTTTCAAATATTTTTTAAATGATTCTATGGACCCCCTGCAATTACACCACAGACCACTTCGGGTTGAGAAACACTGATCTAGACATCACCCTTCTAAACAGGCCTTGTTTCACAATCACACATTAGGGGAAGTACATACATGGCTGAATTGATGACTTTATTAACATAGAAAGGACAGCTGATTTTCACTTCAAATGATTATTGGTAAGAGATTTTTAAGAGTTTTCAAATTTGTTGATTGCTTGCAAAATGTAAAATTTGTATTTAAGTTTAAACTGGATCAGTGGCACTCAGTATACAAACCAATCTCTAAATTCGGGCACTGTAGGTCAAAAGTTCTTCAGCTGAAATCAGTCTGTACTTACCAAAATTTGAAGTACTGCCCCCAGTGTTCGAAGCTAGAAGTGTCATTGAACATATGAGCAGCGTGAGCTTCACTTCCCGGTTGAAATGTCCAAAAGGTGGCGCCAAAAGCGAGTTGTGTTTAGTTGTAAATTATGTGATATAGTCAGCAGGAATACATATTTCATTAACCATACGCCCTAACCCAAACCCCAACCCTAAACCTAACTGTCAGTGGAGTTAAAATGTAAGCTTGGAGGAAAAAAAATTAAACCTCCAAATCACGCTTATCACTGATTGCATGAACACAATAACTTCCTGGTTTCCATGGGACTAGAACCTGTGTCTCAGAAGCTGCTTGTGCAACACACAATCAGTAGCACCACAAAAAAACTAAACATTTGAATTTAATGCAAAAATGTCTGATGGGAGATGGCGCTTGTCAGTTACTCAGTAGAATGTGGTAGATGTCTGGGTACCATAACATTCAGTTGCAACACGTTGACTTCCCGTATTATCATGTTGCTTTTGTTGGAGGCTTTCTTGTCTTAACTTCGTGAGTGTTGCTGAAATGTCAATAGTCTGTAAGTAACACTGTAAGTTGGCTGTGACATAAGGCAATTAATTGTATTATGTCTGTTGGCATAGTGTGTCCTACTCATTGTGAAATTGTTTTCTTTACGGCACATTGAAGACCTTGACTGAAAATGCATGGGTCGCCACTGGATTCAAAGAATTGTCAAAAAAAAAAAAAAAAATATTGCTAATGTCTTGAAGAAATCATATAGCACATTTACTGATGTTATTCTCAGATCTGTCGCATTTCAAGATGAGTTGTCGGTTTTAGCTGCTTTTATCGTTAATTTTTTTTTTTTACCTACACCCACAATAATATTTGCTTATCTAGTTGTTTACAGCTCCGAACAGTCTTTAAAACTTTTGTAGAAGTTAGGCTTTTTCAAAAAATCTTTCAGTAAGTAAGATTTACCTACAAACTTCTCAAGAATAAGACTTAGCTCTGCAGAAATCCTTTTAAATAGTCACATTTGTACAGACTTCTGGCAAGTCCTGATGATGATCTTGGCTTAACTCTCTCTTTTATGACTGCACAGTAAAAATGGTTTATAAGCAGAGCTCTAGCTTTCATGCCTGTGTTTAAAAAGTCGTTAATTTATTAAATTCCCTTTAATGAGAGATAATCTTTTAAAACTCCTTATTTGAAGTAAAACACATGTATCACCACATGTGCACATGTGACTGACTGTCTTTACAACCCAGACAGCATGCTTTTAAATGTCAGTTTATGGGGAAATGCTGCTGATTTTTATTAATGAAAAATGGTCATACAGTGTGTTTGAGCTAACATTATGTACAGAGAATTGCATAGGTACTACACATTGATTATTCATTTACTGGAAGCTAGAACCCCTGTCAAAATTGCCTTTGACCAGATTTTAATTCTTTGCTCTTGTCCTGACATTCATTCACCCTTGAGTTGTTACAGATTTTGTTTGTGTTGAAGCAAGTGGATGTTTTACTATTATTGCAAATAATATCACATGGAAATCTTAGGCTTGCTTCTACTCTTATTGTTTTCTCCTTAAGATTTTTATCCCCTTTTCTCCCAGTTTGGAATGCCCAATTCCCACTACTTAATAGGTCCTCGTGGTGGCGTGGTTACTCACCTCAACCCGGGTGGTGGAGGACAAGTCTCAGTTGCCTCCGTTTCAACCTGCGCATCTTATCACGTGGCTCGTTGTGTATGACACCGCTGAGACTCCGCATGTGGAGGTTAATGCTACTATCCGTGATCTACGCACAACTTACCACGTGCACCACTGAGAGTGAGAACCACTAATCGTGACCAAGAGGAGGTTACACCATGTGACTCTACCCTCCCTAGCAACTGGGCCAATTTGTTTGCTTAGGAGACCTGGCCGGAGTCACTCAGCATAACCTGGAATCGAACTTGTGACTCCAGGGGTGGTAATCAGCATTAATACTCACTGAGCTGCCTCTACTCTTAATTTGTTTTACAAGAAATGGGAACATTTCAAACATATTATAGGCCAGTGTATATCATTATGCAACACGGGAAGTACAGTGGAATCAAAAGGTACAGTATTTGGACACTTAAGGCACAGGCATGATTGTTATTATGTGAGATAACAAAATATCAAAGCAAGTGTTATTAATTTTAAAGAAAGTCAGCACAAGCACACTTTTCAAGCCAAAGTTAGGAGAACCTTTCTACCTAAGTTAGTTAGTTCTGAGAAAAGATCTGGCATGATCATTTGTTTGCTAAGCAACTTTCTTTGATATTTGTTATTTTTGTTTAATCAGGCGTGAGCAATAAATTCTAACTTGATGGATTGCAGGTGTAAGTTCTACTCATAATTTCATCAGTCTGTCAAATAAAACATGCTTGTTTGCTTTTTTTTTAGTGCCATGTGAACAATACGCTAATAAAATAAAGGCACGATAAAACAGCCCTCTTATTTAGCAGCGCTAATTGAAAACCATTGTATTTGGCAGCACATTATCAAGCATTTTGCCAATAACGACGATCTAGTACGTGTCCTCTTCAATTTGATATGCTTTAACATTAGCTCTGGTTCACTGCTTGTGACTTGCAAGAGAATGATTTTTATGGTTTATTTTCTCCAACAAAAGTTTCATTAGTAATTTCACAACTTTTGTGATATTTTGTAAACATGATGGAAGCGTTGCTGATTGTGCATTTTGATAACACTTTACAATAAGGTTCCATTTGTTTATTTTTTTTATTTATTTACTTTTATTTTCTCCCCTTTTCTCCCCAATTTGGAATACCCAATTCCCAATGCGCTCTAAGTCCTCATGGTGGCATAGTGACTTCACTTCAATCCGGGTGGCAGATAACAAATCTCAGTTGCCTCCGTCTGAGACAGTCAATCTGCGCATCTTATCACATGGCTTGTTGAGCGCGTTACCGCGGAGACATAGCGCGTGTGGAGGCTTCATGCTATTCTCCACGGCATCCATGCACAACTCACCACACGCCCCACCGAGAGCGAGAACCATGTGTCCGGGAGCTGGCGAGCAAGTTTTTCTCTCTCTCTGTCGCCCCTCCTCACTCTTTCCCTCTCCCATTTCCCTCCCCTCATCTCTCCCAGGGCTCCAGAAAGGCAGGGAAGACCTTCCGGCAGGCACGGCCTGAAGGGCAATGCCCCCCCTCCAGGAAGGGAGAGAAGTGCGTCATGCCGGGGGTTTCACCAGCCTGAGTCCAGATGGAGTGTGACGAGGAGGAGGGTGGGGACGGACCGTGAGGACACACGGCCCTGATTTGGATTAATCAGCCGGGAGGGGGATAAAGACTCGCCGGAGGCACCAGTTGGAGAGAGACGCATGCGGCCGCGTTGCATGTGTGTCTGTTTATGTTTGTTTTAAGTTTCTGATTAAACTTTACGTTGACTGTTCAGCCGGTTCCTGCCTCCTCCTTGCCCGTCCTTGAACTGTTACACTTGGTTAATGTTAATTTCAACATATACTAATGCATACCTCAATTCAAAAGTTGTGTTAGTTAACATTAGTTAATGCACTATGAACTAACATTAACAAATAACATTTGTATTTTTTATTAACTAACAATAACAAATATGAATAAATGCTGTAAAAAATATATTGTTAATTGTTTGTTCATGATACCTTATGCATTAAAGGTGCACTCAGTTTTTTTTCCCCATTAAAAAAGTTTTACTCCTAAAGAAATGAATTGTAATTTTGAAACATATGAATCATGACCACTCACATGAGATGAGGACTCTAGTCATATCAGTAACCTTATAAAAACTGTTTTATTCTACATGGGGAAGGGGCGCCTTCATGGGGGTTGCCATTTTAGAATCACATGACCAGCTGCATACTACTAGTTTAATCTCAGTAACCGTATTATTATTGGACATTTTACTCTTGATTAAATTTAATCATGGCTGATTGTGAATTGTGAATTTCTACAATGGCATCTGTAACTGAAATCTATTGATTTTGAATGATGCTGATCCACACCATTAGGTGTCACTGTAAGTTACTGAGTGCATCTTTATCTAATGTTAACAAATGGAACCTTAGTATGTAACCAATTTTGTAATTAAGGTTTCACAAATTCTGGAATTATTTTAGAATATGTACATGAGTTGCACAAAAAGGGGATGAGGATATATAAAAGTGCAGATTTTAAAAATCATGGAAAAAAAGGATGGTCTTAATCTGTAGTGCAAGTAAATATTACAAGACTCTAAACTGAATAATGTTGAAATGGATTACAGTAATTTACTTGGTTGGTTGTAAAATTTAGTTATTTGGGTCCTCCACATTTCCAACTGCATGCAAACCTCTGACAACAAGCTCTGCAAAATATAAAGTGTTTCTCAAATGTCACTAAACATCACATTGTACGGAGTTCAATCGAGAAACAGTCTGCTACACAGAAAATAACTTTAACATAAAACTGTTCTTCAGGTAATTCAGGTAACATTTGAATTAACTGGTCTGATTCAAGTTCAAATATTACATCTGAATCAACCTGACTGCTTTAGGTTTCATCAACAAGAACAATGTTTACTCCCAAAACTACCCTTGCACTTATTGTACAGTTATTAAATCTTTTGATTGAATCACCTTGGACAAAAATGAAAATAACAAATATGAATTGTGTTTAAAAATAAATGTGACAATTGTAGGGATTTTCAATAGCTACATAAATTTGCAACAATTTAAACATTATTAAATATTAGATCAAATGACATCAAAATCAAACGATCAAACCAAATGATCATGGATCAGGAATATTTTGCAGTATATAGTCGTGACAAACAGGTGTTTAGCAAAGTGCTGTGGTAGTTTTTGTTGCTATTTAGTGTTTCTTGTTGAAATTAAAATCATATGTACCTTTTACCCTGGGGCCCTTTAGCCCCGTTGTACCCTAATTTATAAAAATTAGAATCATTTGACACATGGTCGGCACACACAAAAAACTAACATTGACATCCGAATCAATATGCAGTTTTACATAAGGACAGGTTGTTTCTATTATGCAAGATTTACAGGAAATTCAGTCAAAGGAATTTGTGATCTTAGCATCAGATTTATTTATTTATTTTTATCAAAATTTCAATCAGTATTAATATCTCATATATTCCCCTAAAATTCAATTTGACCGGCTGCAAAAAGTGATAATAAATATACTGTTTTCACATTTACTAACAAAAATGCAATGATTAAATGATGCAGTGACAGCAACTGCAGTGCCAATGTATTATCCATACTTTCAAGCAGATTTATTCCACTGCAATAATGAAAAGCCATGGAAAATCTAACCTGACACAATACAAGTAAAACCCTTGTGACACCTGTGACATTTTCCAGGAGCCTTTATTTTTGGCCAACACGTGCAGCACATATGCAGCACATCACCTCCAGAAGACTGCTTATAATTGAATATAATTCACTGAAATAACAGGCCTGGATCACCACATGCCTCAACATCCATCATGTTTCCAAGTTTAGTGTATGCCTTAATAAAACAGACTTCTGGTGTTTAGATCATAAAAAAAAAAAAAAAAAAAAAAGGCAGTATGTGAACATTGTGAAGAAATGCAAATGGTGGGTGATTATTTATGAAGATGTATTTCACTGGTGATGGGTTTAGAATAAAGATTAAATGGTAACACTTTCCAATAAGGTTTCATTCATTAACGATAGTTAATGCATTAAGTATCATGAACAAACAATTAACAATATTTGTTTTTCACAGCATTTAATAATCTTTGTTAATGTTAGTTAATAAAAATACATTTGTTCATTGTTAGTTCATGTTAGTTCATAATGCATTAACTAATGTTAACAAATACAACTATTGATTTTAAAAATGGATCAGTATATGTTGAAATTCACATTAACTATAAGATTAACATATGCTGTAAAATTATTGTTCACTGTTAGATCATGTTAACTAATGTTAACAAATGGAACCGTATTGTAAAGTGTTACTGATTAATTAAAGGTGCACTCAGTAATTTTTTCCCCATTAAAAAAAGATTTACTCCTAAAGAAATGAATTGTAATTTTGAAACATATGTATAAAATCATAACCACTCACATGAGATGAGGACTAGTTATATTAGTAACCTTATAAAAGCTGTTTTATTCTACATGGGGAAGGGGCGCCCTCATGGGGGCTGACATTTTAGAATCACTTGACCAGCTGCATACTACTCGCTTAATCTCAGTAACTATCTTGTTATTGGACACTTTCACTCTTGGATTAAATTATTCATGGCTAATTGTGAATAGTGAATTTCTATAATGTATTTGTAACTGAAAACTATTGATTTTGAATGATTCTGCATCCACACCATTAGGTGTCACTGTAAGTCCAAGATGACACAAGAAAAAAGTTACTGAGTGCATCTTTAATTTAATAGATGAAAATGGCCAAGATGTTGAACTAAACCATTTTTTTTCTAAGCTTTTAAACTGAAAGAAATAGTAGAATAGTATTTTTGAAAAATGCTTAAAATGATGTACACACACACATGAATCCTCCGCACACACGAGATTCATATAAAGACTCATATCAGTCTTTGAGAAAAAGTTCCTTTATTCACATATGGTTCTGGACACACATTTATGAGAGCCACCATGTTGAAGTCATAAGACCCAGACTGATCTCAAAGTGAATTCTTGAGCTAAACTTGGTCTGTGCTTAATGAAAGTCTTAGCACTTCCCCCAGTGGCCGAAGCGGGAAGTGGTTTTGAATGTAAGAACATGTGGAAGAGGTGTTAGTGATGCCAGCAGGGGGTGCTCACCATGCGTTCTGTGGGGGTCCTAACACCGCAGTATAGTGACGGGGACACTATACTGTAAAAAAGGCACCGTCTTTCGGATGAGACGTTAAACTGAGGTCCTGACTCTCTGTGGTCTTTAAAAATCCCAAATCCGTAAAGGTGTCCTGGCCAAATTTCCCCCACTGGCATTATCAATCATGGCCTCCCAATAATACCCCTCCATTAATTGGCTGTTTCACTCTACTCTCTCCTCTCCGCCATTAGCTGGTGTGTAGTGAGTGTACTGATGCACTATGGATGCCGTTGCATCATCCAGGTGGATGCTGCACAATGGTGGTGGTTGAGAAGAGTCCCCTGTTCACTGTGTGAAGCACTTTGAGTGTAGTGTCAGAAAAGTGCTATATAAATGTAACATTTATTCATTCATTCACGTATGAGCTCCAGTTTCCGAGGAAAATGCCTGCAGAGTGGTGCCAAAAGCAAGCTGATGGATGTAATACATTGAAGAGGAATGCATATTTTATCGATTCTGCCCCCAAACTCCAACCCTAAACCTAACTGTCAGTGGAGTAAATATGTAAATTTAGAGGAAAAATTAAACTCGTCAATGATTACTTCCTGGTTTCAATGCGAGAAGATAACCTGTGTCTTCCACACTCTGATGTAGCACGCTTCCGGTCCTGCCATAGAAGGTAAACACACGTGAACCAATGCAAAGATGTCTGATGGGAGATGGCACTTGTCAGTCACTTGACATTATGAGGCTGATGTCGGGGTACTGAAACATTTGGAAGCAACATTCCGACTTCATGTGTGATCATGTTGTTAGGCCAGCCGTATATTACGCGCTAAATTGGACGCATTCACCAGCAGAATAAATTCATCATGTCTGAATGCGAACAGCACATTTTTACAATGACATTCATAACCTAGAACATTTGTTTTTATGTAATGCTGAATTTGCGCTACTGAGTGTCAGCACAACACACACTTTTTACTGAGCGCACCTTTAAGTGTTTAATTTCTGTGAAACACCATCACCAAACTGAATTGCAAAAATAATGATTGTTGATTTCAAACACGTTTTATGAACACTCCTCCTGTCTGTCATTAGTCAGACAATCAAATAGTCCCACCCCACACTTCAATGTCACTGAGTCATGCTGGTGAAATCAACCTTATAGTAGTCTCTGCATATAGGAGAAAGTAATTTAATGTAAAATTGACACATTTCGATCATATTTGGATGGCCAAAAATTTCCTTCTACTCAATTCCAACAAAACAGAGGTACTAATTATTGGACCAAAAACCTCTAAAAATAAGCTGCTAAAATATAAGTTTACTCTCGATGGATGTACTGTTATGTCGTCTTCTTCAGAAATGCACGTATGTGTTATATTTGATACCAACCTGCCCTTTGAAATTCAAATTTCCAATGTTTGTAGAACAGCATTCTTCCACTTGAGAAATATTGCTAAATTACGACAAATGCTCTCTGTTGCTGATGCCGAAAAATTTATTAATGCGTTCATAACCTCAAGAATAGATTATTGTAATGTATTACTGGGAGGATGTCCAGCAAGTTCAATAAATAAACTTCAATTTGTTCAAAATGCATCTGCCAGAGTGCTGACTAGAACCAAGGAATATGGTCAAATTAGCCCAATTTTATTGTCGTTACATTGGCTAACTGTTAAATTTACGCTCATATTATTCTATTTGTTTCCATGTCTGATTCATATCCCGAGGTTACCAGAGCCGGCCAGATCCAGTTCCGTTTCTGCTTGGTGTCGGACCCTTCTGCAACATGTCGCTGAGTGATGACGACAAACTACAGCCGGTGCTAGCCAGACATCACTTCAGTCTTTTGACTTCAGAGGATGAACTGATGCCAACTACAACTGTAAGACATTGGATACTACACATGCCACTGCCTGAACCATGGACTTTGGATGGACCCCACCAAACCTCACCGAAATGACCTGCAGGTTTAACTGCGATGCACCTCGTTAATCTCTGCCAGCATCACCTGCATCATACCGTCTATTGATGGTATTGATGTGATATTAACCTCACTCTTGAAATGGAATACATAGACTATCAATTAATTGCCAACAAAACCCTTCATCAACCAACTAACAAAGGACAATGCATCTATGTGAACTTCTGCAGTTAATCCAGGATGGACTTCAAAGACATTAGTCATTAATCTTACAGTTCATTAAAAATATATTTTATTTTTATAACACTGGACCTTAACGCTTACTTAATTTACAAATTTAAAAACATAACTTGCACTGCACACAAAGAACTAATACTGGCATTATATTCATGCTGGTTAACCAGAGGGGAACTGGCCCCCACAGTGAGCCTGGTTTCTCCCAAAGTTATTTTTCTTCATTAACCAACATCTTATGGAGTTTTGTGTTCCTTGCCACAGTTGCCTTCGGCTTGCTCACTGGGGTTCTAAATACAATTATTATTTACTTATTTATTTTTAAACACAATTTACAATCATATTTTAATCAAACTACACAATGATCACTTCAAGACTTTATAGATATTACAGTATAATTTTTTGTTTTGTTAATGCATGATTTCCTGTAAAGCTGCTTTGAAACGATATGTGTTGTGAAAAGCGTTATACAAATAAAAATGACTTGAATTAACTTGACTTCCGAACATTCTGTAAAGTTATTTGATGTTTTGTTTTGCTTTGGTACACATGCTGTAGAGAAGTAAAAACATATTAATGATCTGGTCACTACAGTGCATCTAATAAGTGAATAAGTTCAAATCTGTGCGCTGTTTCCATAACAAAGATAGTTTTACAAAGTCCTGGGATTTCACTTGAGGTGTTAGAAACACATTCTAATAAAGGACTGGAAAGAACTGTTTACAAGAAAAAGCTATAGTTTGTTACTGTACACAATTAAACATTTTGTTCCCTAGAAAAAAAAAAAAAAAAAAAGAATTCAGCATGCCACAGGAAACTAAATACATTCCTTTCATTAAAAAAAAAAAACAAAAAAAAATAATTATCAGAATACTGTGGTAGTATCACAAACTAAGCCTAAAAATAGTAATGGATTATATTCTAACACTGGTCAGGTCATGTACCATTCAAGAATCAAGGTTTAGTCCTGATCAAAAGGAAGGACATAAATACATGATCCTACTGTGTGTTACTTTAGGCTTTCTTAAGTCAAGGCTGGAAATAACTAACATCTGGAAAGGCAGTATTTCCAGATCAACACAGGGCCACTAGTTAAAGCAGATTTTTTCAAACTTTGACCAAAAACCATCTGATGATATAAAGGCTGTTTGTGGAGAGTAAAAGACACATTTAAACGGTTGTTTTTTTCCAAATGCAGTCCATGGCACAAGTTGGCGACACGTGCTCTGCACATATGTGCGTTTTTAATTTGAAACCTTGAATTATACTGATACCTCAATAAAGAATTTGTGCTATTAAGACACACTACAACACAAACTACTTTAATTTAGAGACCTTATATTTGTAGTATTAGTGTTAGACCAATATATCAGCTAGGTCATTTAATTGGCTGATATTTGGCTATTTTGAGATTATTATATTGGCCAATAATTGTGGCCTGATTGGCCCATTAAAACCAATATGATCACACGGCAAGTTGTCATGTTGCTACCGAATGTTCCAGTACCATCACATCGACACCATTCTGCTGAGTTACTGATAAGCGGCATCTCCCTTAGATATTTTTGCATCAGTCCAAATGTGTTTATCTTTTCCTGTGGCACTACTGATCACAGGAGACCCAGGTTCTCATCCCATGTTGAAACCTGGAACTAATTTTCAAATCAAATCAAATCAAATCAAATCAAATCAAATCACTTTTATTGTCACACAACCATATACACAAGTGCAATGGTGTGTGAAATTCTTGGTTGCAATTTTGTTCATATAATCATTTATGAATTCGATTCGGAGGTTCCATTTTCCCTCCAAAAATTACTTTTTTACTCTACTGACAGTTAGGTTTACGGTTGGGGTTTGGGTGTAGAGTTAATAAAATATGCATTCATTTTCAGTGTATGACATCATTTACAACTAAAAACAACCCACTTTACAACTTGTTTTAGTGTCCCTCTGTGGACAATTTACCCGGACACTGGAGCTCACATGTATCTGAGATGCTATTCTTCTCACCACAATTGTACAGAAAGGTTATCTGAGTTACCGAAGACTTTATCAGTTGGAACCAGTCTGGCCATTCTCTGTTGACCTCTCATCAACAAGGCATTTCCATCCACAGAACTGCCGCTCACTGGATCTTTTTTTTTTTTTTTGCCACCGTTCGGAGTAAATTCTAGAGACTGTTGTGTGTGACAATCCCAGGAGATCAGCAGTTACAGAAATACTCAAACCAGCCCATCTGGCACCAACAATCATCCATGCAATTATCTAATCAGCCAATCGTGTGGCAGCAGTGCAGTGCATAAAATTATGCAGATACAGGTAAGGAGCTTCAGTTAATATTCACATCAACCATCAGAATGGGGGAAAAATGTGATCTCAGTGATTTGGAGCATGGCATGATTGTTGGTGCAAGATGGGCTGGTTTGAGTATTTCTGTAACTGCTGATCTCCTGGGATTTTCACAACAGTCTCTAGAATTTACTCAGAATGGTGCCAAAAACAAAAAACATCAAGTGAGCTGCAGTTCTGCGGATGGAAACACCTTGTTGATGAGAGAGGTCAACAGAGAATGGCCAGACTGGTTCAAACTGGCAAAGTCTATGGTAACTCAGATAACCACTCTGTACAATTGTGGTGAGAAGAATATCATCTCAGAATGCTGTTCTGAGATGCTGGTTGGCGCTGTTTTACCAGCAGGAGGGGGACCTACACAATATTAGGCAGGTGGTTTTAATGTTGTGGCTGATCAGTGTATATTGTATGGCCAGTGTTGGGAGGGTTACTTTTGAAATGTATTCCACTACAGATTACAGAATACATGCTGTAAAATGTAATTTGTAACATATTCTGTTAGATTACTCAAGGTCAGTAACGTATTCTAAATACTTTGGATTACTTCTTCAGAACTGGTAGATTTTTTCACTTGTTTTGACTATAAAAACTCTGCCAGTACAGTAAGACAAAATACACATGTTAAAAATACATTCTCTAAACAACCTAAATATCTTATGCAGTGTTGTTTCTAAAACAAGATACATCAAATTGATCTTGTTTTAAGGATTTTTAGATATTTTTACAGGAAAACAATACAAAAATTACTATCAAGAATATGATTTTTGCCCTAATATCAAAGGTCTTACTAGAAAAAAAGAAATTATGATCTAACGTGAATTTTCTTGATATAAAAATATGATCGTGCCTGGTAACGTGCATGTAAAATGGCTAGAAATAGCATTTTAGCTTAGTGTAAAGCTGACAATTTACACAAGGTTTATTTCTATTTCTTCTGCTCCAAACTTGCTTCAAACTTACTTCTCTGTCTGCTCGTATGAATGTAACACATCATAAGAAAGTGTTTCACCGATGTTCAAATGCACTTTGGATCGCATCATTTATATGTATAAATGTTTTCCATCTGAAAGGACTAAATATTAAATGAAACAAATGACAATAAAACGCAAAGTAATCTCTTCAGTAATCAAAATACTTTTTGAATGTAACTGTATTCTAATTACCAATGATTTAAACTGTAACTGTAGTGGAATACAGTTACTTATATTTTAGATTTTAAATACGTATTCCCGTTACATGTATTCCGTTACTCCCCAACCCTGTGTATGGCCACCCTATATTCTAGATATCGGTGGCATCACCCATTACAAAAGGTCGACCACTAAATTAACACAGGCCACTTTGAAATAACGTTTTTTTACTCAAGTGCTTCTCTAAAGCATGAACGCAATAGCAAACATAGTGCTTATAAAATCTGAATTCATTTAAATTTGCAGCGTGAAGCATTTTTCCATTGATCATGGTATAAATAATGGAATCTACGGCCCTGCACCCTGAAGACCCTTAAGGCTGTGTTACCGTAAGGACACTTTACACAGAGTATCGGAAAATTCCTATGAGCGAGCCAAGGGAATGTTACTGTGATAAGACAAACCACTTCTTAGGGGGACCGAGCAAACAAATGTTCCAAGATCATTTCCCTGCAATCTATAGAGATCAAACAAACAGTATAAGTAATACAAACAGTATTTCCACATTTCCTGGATAATGTGACAGTTAAATAAGGCAGTTATGGGAGCGTGTCTGTTATTATAGATATGTCTGTTCAGCGTTTGTGCATGTGTTTCTGTAAAATGCCCTTTTATGGCCCTTTGTGCCTTAAAATGTGTTGATCAGTGATCGGTTTTCTGAACTCCTCACCACCAGTTTAAAATTTGGCTTTCAAGATGGAAAACTGGTCCAAGATTGTGTCAAATAGTAACTTATTCTCTGAGATACTGGTGTGATAAGAGACATTTGGGCTGTAAACTCAAGATGTTTACACACCTATTGCTTACATAACACTGTCATACATCTTAGGGGATAAAGTCAAGTACTTCGCCAGGAGACTTTGCTTCCCCTTGAACAGAAAGAGTACAGGAGGTTCCCTAGACCAAGAAAACAGCAATGCATGAGAGCGAATCATTATTCATAAGAATAACTAATAACGGCACTGTCATGCCTCAGAGGGAGAAGACTAATTTAATTTCTTATGTTGTCACATTCCGATCCATCTTTGTAAATCTGTTCAATTTACCATCAACCTCTCCTACTGTTTATGAAGCCCATGAAAACTGTTGTAATCTCATGCTGTTGGCCACTATGATTAATGGTTCAGAATGTGTGCACAATCAGACTGTCTCTGTGCTTTTGTTATAAGCATTGCTGCTGTTGGAGAAGGTTTTACATTAACATTCATGCATTTGACATGTGCTTTTACCCAAAGCAACTTACAGTACATATAAGGTACACATTGTGTCAGGTTCCCTGTTCCCTGACAATCGAACCCATGACCTTGGCGTTGCTAGCATCATGCTCTGAACACTATAGGAGTTACAGGTTTTCAAAAGAATAACTTAAAAATATTGATTAAAAAAATAAATAAATAAAAAAATAAAATAAAAAAAAAATCAGTGGTGAAATTACATAATTAATTGTTAGCTTATAGGTTCACCATAAAATCTAACCAAATAGAAATGAAAAGGGAGATAATTTTGATGAAAGTATAGGCTAATACAGACAGCACAATTGTCTATATTATGGACTTTGAAAATATTTTCATTAATAAAATTATGGTCCAACTATGAAAAGCACAAGATATCTTGTAATTTAAACAATTCTCTCTAGTTTCTCAATAACACTGTGCCATGCCTGTCGCCAAGAGGAGTGTTGTGGGGCACTGTCTAGATAACACAGCGTGCCTCTCATCCATATAGTCAAACAGCACTCTTATTACTGGGATCAAAAAACAGTATTTCTGTTGATTTGTTCATTCAAATATTGAGCTACTCATCAGCTACAATTCAGCACAATTTATCGCATAGGAACACTAATCTCGGCAATGGTAACTTTAAATAATACATTATCGTTTAACAGAAAATTCATATTTAACACATTAATGCATATATTACACAAAACGGAACTTGAAACATAATTATATTTATAAATGACTATTAAAAACATCCCCCTTGCGTGGACCTACCTCATTAATTATTCAAACACAACAGCCAATGGCAAGTCTCCATCAGCAGCCATTTCAATATATTTATATATATTTTTTTTGTGTTAGAAGTAGTGGTGTTTATTAAAATTACAATATGCAATTTGGGTGTAGCATAATGTATATAAATCATATAAATAAGACATACAGTAAGCATACAGTACCGTAGGTTTATGTCATACGTGATTCCTTTGCACAGCTGCGTGTGTGAATTGCATGCTGTCTCAAAATCTAATTTTGGCGATGTGCAACAACATTTATCAAGAAAAGCGCCATGGATATAAGAAAGTAGTTTAAAGATTCAGCTTTGAAAAATACGACTTCCACCAACAACATGAACAGGAGTGGAGAGTCTGGAGACATTTATGAGGTGGTAGGAGGGGGTATGAGCCTTACAAGACACAAGGACAAGGTGTCAGCAGAGCAGCAGGTGGGTGGCAGTGGTCTTTTTCTCTCCCTGTTGAATTATACTGTTAAGAAAGACCCTACATTGGACTGGCTCTAGACAGCTGTAACACATTGCCCTGTGTCCGTCTGAGTGCTGTAGTTGCTGAAAAGCATCGTTACCTGCTGAGTGTTTTGAGTTCACTGAAAAGTATCGTTACCTGCTGAGTGTTTTGAGTTCACTGAAAAGCATAGTTACCTGCTTAGTGTTTTGAGTTCACTGAAAAGCATCGTTACCTGCTTAGTGTTTTGAGTTCACTGAAAAGCATCGTTACCTGCTAAGTGTTTTGAGTTCACTGAAAAGCGTGAGTGAAGTGAAACCAAAAATAAATCACACCCGAGTTGGACTCGACATCTCCTGTATCCTTCTTCCCATTAGGATGGACCCGAGTCATTACATCATGTTTACGAAGTGTATAGGCATAATGCAAATGGGTTTTGATGTAGTTAATTAATTTAATCTCAATTGTTGTAGGCTGGACTATCTTTTGTTTTGGTGTTCTGTTTTAATATAGAACTTGGTCAATTTCAATTATAATAAATACAGGTTGTTATTGTTTTGGTCAGTGTCTGTTTCTCAGATCATAAAATGTGCCCCCCTATGAAAACGAAATGCCCCCCCATTCTATATGTTCTGGTGACGGCCCTGCATGGTGCTTGTCTTTAAAGGATTAAGGGTGAGCCACTGTCATTTTTATCATTCTCCACCAGAGGTCGTTATTGATCATGGTTTAAATCACATAAATTTTATCATACAAAATTTATATACTGTTGCAAACATAGATACAGGATTTAATATTTTTAAAGGTAATTTTTCTTAATTTAAAGCTGCAGTCTAAGACTTCACATGAGGAATAGTAACTGCATCTCTCTGAACCGAGGATTGATAGTTCTATTCAATTTGAAGTCTAATTTACATATTGCTTAATCTAGAATGATGTTGTAGATCTCTTACCTTCCTCAGCAGGAATCACTTTTTTTGTTCTTTAAACACAACTCAAACAGCATTTGGTTGGTTGATTTGTACAGTATGCAGCATAGATGATGTGAGAAAGTGCTGTACAGAAAAAGCTAAGAAACACTCTCAACTATTGCAAGCTCATTTCTGTCATGTTTATCAATAAATCAGTAGCAGGCCTTAAATTATCCACTTTTATTAAAAGTATAGTTTGCCAAAAATAAATAAATAAATCTATCATAATATAGGCTACTCACACTAATGTTGTTCAAAAACTGTATGACTTTTTCTTTGTTTGTTTTGTTTTTTTTCAAGTGATGTTGGGCAGCATTTTGGTTACTTTTCAATAAAATGATATTAGAAAGTGACTGAGGCTGTCATTCTGACTTACATCTGCTTTTGTGTTCCACAGAAGAAAGAAAGTCATCCTGGTTTACATGTCTCCAGACTGCGACTAAAATGGTCCAGACATAACTGATTGCGACAATAATTTAAAATCTAGTGGCCACTGGCAACAGTTGGGAACACTGTATTCATTCACATGCAAATTCATCAGATATAATTTTGAGAATTATTAAATATCTTTAGAGCATGCACCAGTGTGTCTTACGCTGCTTTTCTTCACCCTTTCTGTTGAGATGAGCTCGCTGCACGCAACAACAAACACATCGGAAGCTGTGATGTCTAATTCGCATGAAGACATATATTTATAACTGAGCTTTCTTGAAATTATTTAATAAATTGTGTCCTAAAACATTCCAATCTTTTGCAAAAAGTTTATTGATTAAAGGTGCAATATGTAACAATTTTCATGTAATATTTGCCTTTTTTTTTTTTTGCCAATGTGTGAACGGCTTGTAATGGAACTTAAAAAAAATGAGCCCTTCCCGGACTTCCTAGGTTGCCTATTAAAGCCTGTAGACTGATTTTCATCCGAAGGGAGCGGGTCGCTTTTGCCGGGAAAATCCAAAGGATGTGACGTTTATGTGCGCTCCCGAAAGCCTTGCCTCAGTGATTCTCTTCCGCTATTCAACAGCGACAACAAACTGCAACACTAGGTAACGTTACCTTAGAGATGGAATCCAGCAAATGTCCGGCTCCCAGCACAACACCGACTCCAACACAATCTCTGAGTAAGCCAAAAAAAAAAACAAAACATTTATATACTGAATCTCGTCTGGCTAAGCGGGAACGTGATCGTGGTCAAGCGAAAACTAGAGTGAACATCGGCAGGGCATTTGATTCCTGGAGGGACCTTCGTTCGGTTTTGGGGATCAAAACCGACCCTGAACTGGCGTTCTTCTTACTGGACAGGTAAGCTTACATAACTGCAAAGCATGTGAAATATAGTGCCATAAGGATTGATCCGTGTAATTTTAGCTAACTTGATCTTGCCTGCTAATGCTGACGAATTGTAAGCTACCTTGCTTTGTAACTTTCAAATAATTTCAAGGATCTTTTCTTTATATTAAAAGTCAGATATACAGGATATATTTAAGCAAATATGCTGGTTTCTTATTCATAGTACAACATATGATATACAAAACATACAATAGTGCAACATAACTGCAGTGCAACAGTAAACTGTCTGGTATAGTTCGGTAGTATGTAGCTGTATGTGTGTATCAGCATGCTATGTTAGCTGATAAGTAGTTTTAGTTTAGTCTCAAAGTTTGTAGTAAAACAATCATAACTGTAATTTTAATTATGCTACCTCATCTGTCAGCATGATGCCGGCGGATCACGTTCAGTCTCTTTGTACGTTACGTCATTGTTTTGGCTGATGCTGGCATCCCTATGGAGTGTGCACGAGCATGAGCAACAGGTAGCTGGCTGCAGTTCACTTAACGGCCACAGATGTCATTAATAACAAGGGTTTCTTAATCTTACATATTGCACCTTTAATGTAGAGCATAATGAAAATTACCACTTAAATAACAGGCTACCTAATATCGGACATTTATGACATGCAGTTGTTGATGATCTACTGTTGATAAATTATTGCTCCTTTTATATGAAAATGTTTACTTTGTAGTTGATTTTAAGAGTAGCCTACCAATTTTGTTTTCTTCACCTGTTTGTGAGAGCACCTGGGAGTGCAGACATTTCAGAATAAGAGTCCCATATATATTTCAGGCTTGTGGATAATTAAAAGTCCCGTGTCATGCACCAAACCTTTCTTCTTCTTCTTCTTCTTCTTCTTCTTCTGGTTTTTATTGGGATTGTGGTTGCAAAATAAACTACATCTGGACTTTTTTTGTGTCTGTGTCTGGACTGCCCTGTCAGAGTAAGGAAAGCCAAAAAACATTTAAAGGAATATTCTGGGTTTAATACAAGTTAAGCTCAATCGACAGCATTTGTGGTATAATATTTAGTATTACAAAAATATATTTTGACTCGTCCCTCCTTTTCTTTAAAAGAGCAAAAATCTGGGTGACAGTGAGGCAATTGAAGTGAATGGGGCCAATTTTTGAACGTTAATATACTAACCTTTTCAAAAGTATACCCACAAGACATAAACAATATGCATGTATTAACATGGTTTTAGTGTGATAAAATCACTTTCAAACCTTTTCTGTGTAGAATTATATCCAGTTTTACAACTTTGTTACCATGATGATGTAATGTCAACAAACTGTAAACCGTATTGTAAAAATGATAATTTAACAACTTTACAGTTTAAATACTAAACAAGTTTTAAAAGAAGAATGAATTTAAGTGCTTTTATACAATTATAAGCTTCACATTTCTGCCTTTAAACCCTCCAAAAAAAAAAAAAAAATTAAACAAAAAGAGGGATGAGTCAAAATACATTTGTGTGGTAATCAATATTATGCCAAAAATGCTGTCAACTGAGCTTCACTTGTATTAAACCTGGAATATTCCCTTAACACATTTGCTATATATTGATATAAAAAACAAATCAGCCAATTAATCAGTTATTAACTTTCTTTTCTTCGTTTTTTTATCTTGCTTCTGAATAACCATCTAAATTGTGCAATTCTGTAATTTCGGTAATAAAAAACAGGCATTTGGCTCCTAAATGTTTCATTTTAGGAGCAAGTGCCTCCGTAGTAATGTTTTTATTCTGGAGCCCTGGTTTTGAACAACATGAGGGTACATAATGACAACATTTTTATTTTGGGGTGAACTATCCCTTTAAGATTACAATTTCTGGTGGTGTCAGGGTTGTGTGTGTTTGTTTATGTTTTTCATGTCTTTTATTTTGAAAGTTTAGTTCCTGTTCTTGTTTCATGTCATGTGGTTCCCTGGTCATGTGATTTCATGTTTCCCTCCATGTTCTTGTGCCTTGTTTTCATTGGTTTATTGTCTAGATACCTTGTTATTAGTTCTGTCTTGTCATTGGTTAACTTGTTTGTCTTGTTACCCTTGGCCATGTATTTAAGCCTCATGTTTGCCATTGTCCATTGTCAGGTATTGTGAATGTAACATTGTAGGATTGTTCATGTCATGTCATGTCATGTCATGTCATGTCATGTCATGTCATGTCATGTCATGTCATGTCATGTCAAGTTCATGTTTTTGTATTTTGTTCATGTTTGGAGTTACGGATTTTGGATTTCACGATTGATAATAAACTGCACTTGGGTTCATCACACATCATCATCTTCATCATCTCTTCGCCATCATTACAGAATACCTGACCGACCAAAATGAACCCAGCAATCCAGCTTCTTCGTTTACGCCAGGGGAATCACTGCAGGATTATGTCACGGAGTTTTGTGGTCTTTGCTACCTTGTCTATTTTAATGATATTGCCCTCAAGGACTGTTTTCGCTTTGGACTTAATGAGCCAATCTCTTCCCTGATGCCAGGCGGTCAGATTACCCACAGCCTGGCTCAGTATATCGACCTTGCCCTACTAATATGTGGTTCATCGTTCATTTTGGGGGAGGTGGCCGCCAAGCCAGAGTCCCACGTCACGGCCACCAAGCCAGAGTCCCACGTCACGGCCCCCAAGCCAGAGTCCCACATCACGGCCCCCAAGCCAGAGTCCCACGTCACGGCCCCCAAGCCAGAGTCCCACTTCATGGCCGCCAAACCAGAGTACCACGTCATGGCCGCCAAGACAGAGTTCCTCGTCATGGTTGCTGAGCTAGTGCCATCTTTTGCCCCGAATCCTCAGTCTGCTCCATGCCATGTCACAGCCAAGCCTGAGCCTGCTCCATGCCATGTCTCAGCCATGCCTGAGCCTGCTCCATGCCATGTCACAGTCACGCCTGAGCCTGCTCCATGCCATGTCATAGCCACGCCTCAATCTGCTCCATGCCAAGTCACAGCCATGCCTGAGACTGCTCCATGCCATGTCTCAAGCTCACCTCTGGTCAACGAGCCAACGCCAAAGCCTGCCACGGTCAACGAGCCAACGCCTACGTCTGTCATGTCCAATGAACCAGCATTGCAAGGCTCATCCATCCCAGAGCCAGTGTTGCTAACCTCATCCTTTCCAGAACCATCTCTCACTGGGCTGTTTGAGTTGGAATTGGTTCCCGCCCATGTGCCCACCCTGAGTTCTTCTGATCAGCCAGTTCCCCCCAAGCCATCGGCTCAATCATCGACCTCTGAGATATCTCAGACAAGGAGAATGTAAAGAGGAGGTGAGAAGCTGCTTTTCCTGGTTCAGGTAAGCGTTTATTTTCCTTACTGCAGCCAACATAGTCTTTCAAGGCTTTTACGCTGTTCAATAATTCAGTCTAAAATCCACAAGCTATTTCACACATAAACTCTCAACTTTGCAACAACAGACTCTTGGCTTCACAATCATTGCCCAGGCTCTCTCTTGTCTACTTGTGGTGTGGCTCTATTTATGCCGCTCTCCCTATGCTCACTGAAATTAGAGACAGGTGTTAGACATAATTTAGCTCAGGTGTAAGCGCCCTTACCGCTTTCTCTCTCCGGAGAGATGCTTGACCACACCCCTGCTGCCACAGAGAACTTTCGAACCTTTGACTCCACCTAGACCCTCCGAACCCTGGACTCCGCCTTGGCCTGTCGATCCCTTGACATCTCCTCGGCTCTACGTTCCCTCGGCTCCACCGCGGTCCTTCAGCCTGTCGGCTTTACCGGGATCCCTCATCCCTCCAGCTCCTCCTTGGTCTGTCGTCACCTGGCTCTGCCTTGGTTCTCCAATCCTCTGGCTACACCTCAGTCTTCCAATCCCCCAGCTTCGCCTTGCTCCGAGCCTCCGGTGCCGCCTTGGTCCTCCCTGCCTCCGGCTGCACCCTGGCCCTTCGAGTCTTCGGCTACTCTCCGGGTATCCAGTTCTCCATGATTTCGCCCCTCGAGCCTCTCACGGCTCCGCCTTCCATGGCTCCATCCCTCGAGCCTCTCATGGCTCCACCCCCCACAGCCTCCGCCCTGGTCTCATGCTCCACACCACGTTTTCACCAGACCACACCCCACACCTAGTTTCACCATGTTTCCATGTCCTGCCACGTAACCACGTCAAGTCGGTTTATTGTCTAGTTACCTTGTATCAGTTCTGTCTTGTCATTGGTTAACTTGTTTGTCTTGTTACCCCTGTCCATGTATTTAAGCCTCATGTTTGCCATTGTCCATTGTCAGGTATTGTGAATGTAACATTGTAGGACTGTTCATGTCATGCCAAGTTACGTCAAGTTCATGTTTTTGTATTTTGTTCATGTTTGGAGTTACGGGTTTTGGATTTCACAATTGATAATAAACTGCACTTGGGTTCATCACACATCATCGTCTTCATTTCTCTTCACCTTCATTACAGGTGGTTGCTGATGTCAGAATCTATCCTTATTTCCCAAAATAACTTGTGGAATCATTGGAAGGTCTTTCACTGTTTAGAATGGTCTAATTAGATTTTTTCTGTATTACCAATTCAAAACTAGTTCTACATTGTGTCAAAAACAGCCTTACCTTTTATATTTCACCTATAAAACCAGACTATGCCTCTTTAATAATAAATACAAAGACCAATTTCCTGCAAGAAGAAATATGCAGAACTTAATGAACATGAACTTAATTCTATCAATCATTTTCAGACTTAATTTTTTACATGGAACACATAAGGATAGTTTAAATTAATATGCCGGTGGGTCTTTTCCAGTGTTGGGTAAGTTTTAAAAAAAGAAATCCACTACAAATGACTAATTACTCCTCTAATATTGTAATCAGATTACTTTACTGATTATTTAATTGAAAAGTAATCACATTACTATTTACTTAACTTTTAAATGACTTTCTAAAACACTTTTCACAGATTTTTCTTTTCTTTGCAATGGATACAAATTAATGTCTTTCAACTTTTTTACCAGCAGTAATAACTTTCATTAGGAGTTATAAGCATCCATTCAATTATGACGTCACAAATGTTTGAGGTTATTGATTGATGGATTTCTCACTGACCTGACACAAGCAAAATAATGCAGTCCATATACACAGTACACAGTACCTAAAAATATATAGGACACATATAGGACACATTTATTGTACACTTGCATCGCCATTTGAGATTTCTAGTAAGTGACACATACAAGATGAGAAGTGAGTACAAGAGAAATAGAAGAATATAACTGGAAGAGGCTGTGCCCATGTTGCAAATTGAAAGTCAGTAGCTAAAGGGGGGAAGGATGTCATCTTTGGGAGTAAAGAGTCACAGATAAGCCACTCATACGAGATAGAACAAAACACAAATATTTTTTTTTGTCAACAGGGTAGTTTCTGACCATTTTGGTACCATAGGTGAGATCCCTACTGGTACCCCCGTCGAGGGCCAGGGGCAGGGGGCGTTGTTTTTGTGGTGGTGGCCTCCTCATTGCTACCCTCCCAGCTGGTGGTGCCTTAGGCGACTGCCTACTTCACCTACACCTAGAAACGGCCCAGTTTGTCAGGCACACAGTTCAAACAACCCACGTTGAAAAGTCAGTAAAATCACTAACATCAAACAGTAAATAATCCATGCAGGGCATGTAAATTGCCTGTCTGTAGAAATGAGGCTTTGCCAGAAAGTTTGAAGGTCTACTGAGGTACCTGATCTTCATTTTTCGTCCCAAATTTTGACTGCAAACATTTATAGCTATCAAACATCCACCTTTGTCATTTGAACAACTTATATGATGTAAGCAATGAAATAAAGGAGAACAAAGTGCAAATAAATGTTAAATGCAGCACCACTGCATGGTTATATAATGCTAAGCAAAGTATACTGGTTACACCGTGTGAGAAACATGCCAGGCAGAATACTTGACTTCTGTTATAAAAACACCAAATGACCAGCCCATGTTAATCATGTATTTCCCAATGATGCTGACGTGTCATTCGTGCTCTCTCCTCACTAATCTATAAGGTTGATGCAAATGCTTGAAAAACGTCCTGCCAATTATTTGCATGCAAACAAATGTGTGAGGGTCATTTCAAAAGCTGACTTCTGATCAGCATCTATAGTATAGTTCACTAAAGCGGAGTTGGATTTCGTGTCTATGGTATAATGATCAAATTCAACTGGAGTTTGGGAGCAGATACGGTTGTTTCACGGATAGATTGTTGACTGTACCTTCCCTGTTGCTTACATCTGAGGTATCCGCATCATGGAATCTGGTAAGGTACACTTTTACATTAAGAATAATGCTACTCTAATGAATATTATTTGTGATGAAAACACAGTAGCTTGAGCTCAGTTTTTGTCATGCTGTTGGATTTGTTAGTTAAGAGTAATCTTGTTTGATTGGGGGAACTACATCATTGAATATTTAACTATAATGTTGATGGGTCTGGTTATTTCATTACAAGGCATCTTAATGTTAGACACAGTTCAGTGTACTTTAAGTTTGTTTTAAAGCACTGAAATGGATATATATGGAAAACAAGCACCATAAGATTGAATTTCAGATGCTATTTGGCCTTTATAAAAAGCAGTGGTCAGAACCTCAGAACTCCTGAAGTTCATTCATGAAGCTGGGGTCTTTTACATAATGGTTTTTGCATACAATTTCCTATCACAGACATCTTTAAATTGCAAAAACAGTGTTCTGTTGGCTGGGATCTGTGCTTCCAGGAATTGTATTTTCGAGAACAAACTTAAGACATCCTCTAACTTCAGTCCAATGTCAACATTAAATGTTGATTCGCATGTTCCCGCTCCACCATCCTCCATTGATTATGATGTCTTTATGAGTCACCAGAGCAGATACAACATAGATACAAGGCTATAAATTGATCATTGGCCCCCCATGAAGTTTCAGTTAAACAGAGTAAGTGTTTATAAACTGACCAATTTGCATTGACCAAAACCAAAGATAATTTCCATGCCAGTTATAGATGCATACCATAAAACTGATGAGAGATACTGACCCTGCTCATAAACATCTATGAAGTTGAAAAATGTAAGAATAATTACTGCAGAAAATAAACATACTGTAAATGTGTCTTCAACTACTGAACAAATCTGAGCCCCCAAACCCTCTTCTCTCTTAATATAATCAAGTTTTTGTATTCACATATCATATTTGTGATTTGTGTGATAGTGATGTTTCCCTGGTTGACTTATTTATTCTTCCTGTTGATAAGCTATCACATCTCAAGAATTAAAAATTAATGGATTGCATTAGAAACCATTAATAACAAGTAATCAGATCTGGTTCTAACTGATGTACACATGGCTAAATATCAGACATTCAAAGTTATTCATTTATACTCTTAAATTCTACATATGTAAGGTAAATTTTCTGTCCCTGTTACTTTTCTTTGTTTTTCAAAGGACATTGTGGAAAAATACCTAAAGGGCTAGTTTACCCAAAAATAATTATTCTGTGATCATTTACAAGCTGTTTCCAACCTGTATGACTTTCTTTCTTCTGTGGAACACAAAACAAGTTTAGGCAGAATGTTAGCCTCAGTCACTTTTCACTTTCATTGCATATTCTTCCCATACTATGAAAGTGAAAGGTGACTAAGGCTAACTGTTTGCCTAACATCTCTTTTATTTGTTGTTTGAAACAAAGCGAGGGTGAATAAATGATGACAGAATGTAATTTTTTTTTTGTCTGAAAGATCCCTTTAATATTCTTTCCCCAGAATGTTCGAAAAGAGTCTACCAGGGAGTCCGGGTAAAGCACACAGTGAAAGATCTGCTGGCAGAAAAGAGGTCACAGCAAACGAACGGGCCACGCTACACTGTAAGTCCGCCTCTTAATCTTACCTGGTCAATACCCTCAACTGAAGTATTCCTCGCCCATGCAATTCACAATGCTTCTTTTCTCTCCATTCACCCTGTCACTCTGCTCTTCTTTCATATCTGCAAACAGACAGTTTAATACAGTTGGTATATTCTCTGCCCAGCCACTCTATTTGCTCATTGGCTTATCTTTTTTATTCTAATGATTACTGACCTATGGCCGCTGATAGAAGCCCTCGCAAACTCGTCCTTTTCTCACACGGGTGGGATGAAGACAAGCCCATTAGTAAATACCTTCGCATAAGCGGCGAACAATAGCAACAGTGCCGATGGTCATGAACTCCTGAGGTTGTGGAGTAAACCAACCTTTTAGTGCTGTGGTATGGCTATGCAAAGGCAAAGACTCGCACACCTGCTCCACTATATTGTTCCTCCTGCAGACCACAGACAGGTCTCCTGTTTTCACTCTAGACAAGAACAAATCAGACTTTCAGACATCTGGCTGCACAAGAGAGAAATCTTTTCAGCCCCATCTCCATGTCAATGGTGCTCACTTGCTATAATCACTTCTGTTTGAATAAGCGGCTCAATGTGGGTTTTGTCACTTCACTGTAAAATAAAAGAGAAGAAGAATCATATCAATTTATTTAACCTTCACATAAAACTATTCAAAATCACCATGGGCACCAACGATTGTCAAAATGAACTGAAATTCATTGGTCACAATTTTTACGATGCTCTTATACTGTATAAGGCTTTTTAAGCTTTTGTTAGAAGCTTTTTTATTTATGTTTTGATTTATTTATTTTTTTTGTCTTTAAAGGGGCACCCAAAAAGAAAAATTCTGTCATCATTTACTGACCCTGTTGTTCCAAACACATATGACTTTATTTCTGCTGTGAAACACAAAAGGAACCGTTAAGCTGAATGACAGCCTCACCAGTCACTTCCATTGTTTGGAAAAAGAGATGTACTGTAATGAAAGTGAAAAATGTATGAGACTGTGTTTCATATAAGAAAGAAAGTCAAATGGGTTTGGAACAACATGAAGGGAAGTAAATGACAGAATTGTCATTTTTTGGGGTAACTATCCTTTTAAAGATTTTTTTTTTATTTTTGTATTATTACAATTTTAAATGTAACATATCAAAAGTCTCTTCTATCTTCTAAGGGAAGTGTAACCCTCATATTAGAGTGTCGTGACAGTTGTGACTTTCAATTTCAATGTGTGATCTATTCTCGGTTCTTTGAGCTGTGGCTGATAATAATTTGTATGTTATGTAAAAGCTGAAAAGTAACTATGTTTTCAAAACGTAATAAAAAGAAATGTATGTACTGTAGGTGTCAAACATTGTGATCCCACAGGGACATGACTGAGACCAAACACATACTACAATGGCTAAGCAGGGGGAGGGTTGCACAAGAGAATCAGAGCATGTTGAGGCCACGGCAAACAAAAATTGCTTTATAATGAGCTTACATTTAAATCTATGGCCTTTTATTCATGGTAGAAGAACCATCTGCAGACTTCAGTAAACTTCTTCCACAGAAGTCATGTCTAAACACAGGACCAAAACAATAGAAACACTTGCCACAGTTTACAGCCGAACTACAATAATATATAGCTCTAATGTAATCTTTGGTGAATTTCTTTAAAAAAAAGAATGCATACTGGCAAAGAAAGAATAACAAATCTTGTACATCGAGAGCTGAAATTATATAATATGATTAGTTTTTATTTTGCATATCATTTTCTTTTACATTTTACGTGCATGCATATCGTTTTGACTTTCATGCCAAAAAGTTTGAAACTATCGAAAATTTCGTCATTGATGAGCAGTTAAGTTTAATTGCAGAGTGCACAATGCAGAATCACATCACTGAACGACATGCAGTAATATGTATTACCTGATCAATGACCAATTTCACATGAAAACACACAAAAAAATAAAAAAAACAAGTAAACTAATTTTAACAAGAAGACAACCATTTCAAAACATGGAGTGACTGTGTTGAAAAATAACAAAAGCAAGTAAACTGGGATTAATGCAAATGTTGCCTCTAAACTAAAATGGCATTTTACTTGCAACATGGCGTAATAAAATGCTCTCTTTTTAACTGCAAAAAGTCACAAGCAGAAACACCATATCTTAGATGGAAACTTAGGTTTTGATACATTACGAAGAGCAAAAAATGCATGCCAAATTCATTATGAACAGTTTAGAACACCATTTTACTGTTTCCCATAGTTACAATATATTGTCTACAGTAGACCAGTTTCATTGCTTTATCTGGCTCAAGAGACCTTAATGAAGAGCTTTTCCACCCCCATCCCCCCAAAAACCACCCCCACACTTCCACCACCTCTACCTTGGTTTATCTTGAGGCTGAATCAGGTGCAGTGCTATAGCCTGTGAGCTCTTCAACAGCCTGATTTCCATACCATGCCTTCAAAGAGGCACTGAGGCATAGGTTGTTCACACAGGGAAGTCTTGGGACAAGCAAATGACATTCAAATACTAGCCTCAAAATTTGCTTGCCCTCCAGCCTGTGCTGCCATGATATCAGGTCTTTTATGCTTGTATGCAAACAGAAGAGAGCCTGATGCCTGTCTATGTTCCCTCACCAAGAGCTCAACTATTCAATGATAATATTATATCCTACGTATCTCAAGGTCCCATTGCCGTTTTGGTAATAGAATAATTGAACCATTGCTAGTCATATTTAGTCTTGCAATACTGGCTCATGAGAGAAAGTGAAAAAGGATAGAACAAAACATTTGCTAAACATACAAACCCATGCATGTTTAAGACTACCATGAATATTGTTGCCCCTATGCAATTCATCTGATCAGGTTGTGTATCTGACCTAAATGCTTGCATTATAGCAAGACATTCTTTGAAATAACTCTAAGATTTGGAGGGCAGTTCAATAGACGTATGCAATTATTTTACATTTATGCATTTGGCAGATGCAAGCGACTTACAGTGCACTTATTACAGGGACAATTCCCCCGGAGCAACCTGGAGTTAAGTGCCTTGCTCCAGGACACAATGGTGGTGGCTGTGGGGATTGAACCTTCTGATTACTAGTTATGTGCTTTAGCCCACTATGCCATCACCACTCCACTCTATTTTGCGTGCTAGCTTGTTATGTACCATTAAGGCTGGATTGTATTAGTCAAACTCATTCAAAGTGATCACAGAAAACTGCAGATTAATGGAAAATTAAAGAGCTCATAGGAGTATAAGAAACCACGACAAACATTTTGACTTGATGTTTTTTTCTAGGGTGTATCTACTCCTCAGAGTCCATTTGTACAAATGACAGGTGAGGCACAATCACTTTGCAAATATATTAAACAGAGACACATTCAGAAATGCACTCTGGCATTGTTTGTTTATCTATTATTTATCTACCATGACCTCATTTTTTGGAAATTAAATCAAATATTTGTACTTTTAAAAATTTGACACACCGAAGGGCCGTTAAAAATGAACTTGTGAAGGCAAAAGGTGTTTAAAAATGGTGAAAAAATCTTAAAATAAAAGGTGACAACTTTCTGCTATACACTCATGTAGATTTTAAGATAAAATCTTGATGTTGCTTAAAAAAATTGTCTATGGACAAGTTCTATCAACTACCCATCTTCTAAAAAATTATAATTTTATTTATTTCTACGTCTGTTCAGGTTCTCACATGCTTCCGAGTTACTATGGTATGAGAAGACCTTTCCTTTCGGACACTGAGTTTTGTCCCTCAAACAAACCATTTCCTGGTGATGTGTACCCCTCAGCACTGTCAGGGAAGTCTCTCTCAACTGACACTGGATGCATGTCTGGCTATTCCTCTCTCATAGACAGCTACTACCCTGAGTCTTTTGGAGACTACCGTAGCACACCTTTTTCCAGTGGAGGAAGCACAATATTCTCACCCTCTGCGTTGACGTCATTGCTTCCACCTTACTCCAGTGACCCTTCACATTATTTGCTGGTAAGATTTAGTACATGAATGTGGCTACAGTATAGGGCAGTGTTTGTCTGAAAAGCTTGTCCAAAAACGATGTTTTTGTCCATTTAACTGTCTCTTTATGTGAGAAAATCTAAACTGAAATCAGTTATATTCTGTTCTGTTTTGAATTAGTTCTAAACTAGTTTTTAGAAGTGTAAGCAGTGTAAACAACGTAGTGGAAAATTTTATAAAAGGAAGGATAGCACAGAAGTACTATGAAATACTCATAATGAAATAAAAAATATTTTCTTGTAAAACTTTTGCCTAGACACTTTTAGTCAAAACTGCTTGTCTGTGTTGCTCCAAAAAGCCACCAATTTCTTCTGGCCCCCACAGTTTTTAAGAACTCTCACGGTCCCACATCATACTTGCTTTTTTGTGTACTTCTATGTGTCATTCTTATGCACCTAGTTTCATTTTAACCACTAATACAGTGGTTCTCATCTGGGGGCCAGGGCCCACAAGGGGGCCTCAGTAAACCTGCAAGGGGGCTGTGAGATGACTTAAAATTATTTAAAATAAATTATATCAAAATAATCTAACTTAATTAAAATACTAAAAAACTGATGAAGGCCTAAATGTATAAACTTCTTTATAGGTTCTTGACACTTTAATAAGTAAATTCAAGTCATTTTTATTTGGATAGTGTTTTTCGATATATACACAGAGCAGCTATGCAGAGATTTATGCTGTAATGTCTGTAATTTCTTAATTGTTTAGAGTCCTTATTGAGCAATTTTATTGAAAAATGTCAGTGAATATTATACCTTAAAATTATAAGAAATAGAAAATTTGTAATTATTATTATTTTTATTTTAAAAAATTAAAATGATTAATTTATTAATTATTTTGTTAATTTTAATCATAATTTTAATCTTTTAATGCTCCTAGTTTCCTAGAGAGGGCCTTCAAATATTGTCTTGGACAATGGGGGCCTTTGAGTCAAATAAGGTTGAGGACCACTGTACTAATTCACTGGTTTGTTGTCTGTTACACTGCAAAAAATATTTTTCTAACTCAGTCTTTTAAAAACAACAACAATAATAATAATTCTTCTTATTATTACATTTTCTTAATTAGTATTTTTTGTCTTTCCAATAAAATATCTAAAGATCCTTAAAATATTTAAAATATACATTTACTTGAAAAGCAAAATTATTTAAGTCTTGTTTTCAGAGAAATAAGGTTTGAAGAATAAACTTAATTCAAAGAGGAAACAAGTTTATTTTTCTTACTGCACTGGCAAAAAAAGTTTTTTTTTTTTTTTTTTTTTTTTATAAGCTAAAACTGCATCATATTTTCTTAGATTTATCTGATCATATCTAATGTCATTTTGCTTCACAAGTTATGTAGCTTTTTTATGGATGTTTAGATATTTTTATTTTATATTATTTTACTGGAAAACAAGATACAAATACTAATTAAGAAAAAAATTTATTTATTTATGCAATTTATGCCTTTTCTCTCCCTGTAATCATCAAATTTGAAAATATCTTAGTTTTAGTTCATTTCAAGGAGATTGTCAACTTCTACCTTTCGTGTTTTATCACTGGAGAATGTTAAAATACACTGGCATGTTAGTCTCAAATGTAAAGCATTCTTGATTTTGTGTATTGCAGAGGGATTCTTGGGAGCACACGGGCACAGAGGTGGTGGAGAATTTGTGTGGAGATGGTTTGGCTCCCATGCCCCTGTCTGCACCCAGTTCTCTGGCCAACCCTGAGAATGCCAGCCCGACCCAGTACCGCTCATCTTCGCGAGGTTCTAGTATGACTTCTTCACAGTCATACTCTCTCCATTCACTGGATGAAGTCAATTATCAGACCCCATTCCAGTCCACTTCCGGCAGCTTTACATCCCCTTCATTTGTGACTGAGTCTGCTAGCAAAATGACAGTGCTGCCCTCAGAGGACACTGAGAGTGCCCCCCCAGCCTTGAGCGACAGCCTGGCATGGGGGAGGGAGGACACTGCTAGCACTTGGTCACAGTATGAGGTCAGGAGGGCATTCTGAGATTGAACTATGAGGGAACAGAGGCTTACCGGCCTAGCAGAGCAACACCTCTTCAGTTTGCAAATAAGACAATTAACACTAAAATCTATTGTCAGGTTTACTTAGCAATGGTAAGGCTGGGGAACAAATATCACTACACTGTATGCTCTATTTGATGTTTTCAGTTTGTATCATTTATTATAATTATGTCTTCTTTTTTTTTTTTCTTCCACAAGTTCTATTGTCTCAACAGGAAATGGGAGATAATCAGTATAAGGCGTTTGTATATTGGATTTTTTTGTTTTTTTTATTTGTATGACACATAAGTGACTGTGAGTCTATTTACAGTAAATGTATATTGTTTGACTATGATCAAAGAAAAGAAATCACTGCACTCTACCAGTTAAGGGTGAGTAGATCCACAGAAAATATTTAAAAGTCTTAAAAGCAAGATGATCCGCACTCCTTTTTCTCAATTTGTATATGTTATTCATATCTCACAGTACAGGAGAACACAGATGTTCCGGCCTTAGAAAATGTATATTGTTTGCAAAAATTAAGTGTTACAATATTTATAGTTGATGTGTAATGTCTGTGCTAGTCCTATTTGTCTTGTTTTATTTTTAATATTTCAATTTAAAAGACTTATGTTAAACCTGTCTGAAAGGTCAATAAAACTATAATTCCAAAAAATGACTTTTGTAACTTTACAACACAAAGGAATTCACAGGCCAGATGCATTTGTTTTATATGTGCAGGTGCAAATTCCCATATTTGTCTGCAACAAATTAAACTAATTTAGAAATGTACAACGGTGTAAATTTCTGGCAAATGTAAAGAGTGCTGCTGTTAAAACCAACACCATTATAGTTCTCTTAGAAAGAAAACTTTGCAAAAAGGTTCCATTTATTAAAGAAATGTTCTGGGTTTAATACAAGTGAAGCTCAATCAACAGCATTTGTAGCATAATAGCCTGTTGACTACCACAAAAATTATTTTCGACTCGTCCCTCCTTTTCTTTAAAAAAGCAAAAATCTGGATTATAGTTAGGCACTTACAACGTAAGTGAATGGGGGCCGATTTAAATAAATAAAATCGCTTACTAACCTTTTCAGTGTAAAATTATAGCCAATTTTACATCTTCGTTGGCAAGAGGAATATCACTCATTTTATTAATGTTAATGTAAGGGCTTTTATAAAATTATAAGCTTCACATTTCTGCTTTTAAACCCTCCAAAAATGGACCCCATTCACTTCCATTGTAAGTGCCTCCCTGTAACATTCATTTTTGCTTTTCTTTAAAAAAGCCTAAATAAATTTTTGTAGTAATCAACATTATGCCACAAATGCCATTGATTGAGCTTAACTTGTATTGAACTCGGAATATTCCTTTAACATTAGTTAATGCATTAGGTATCATGAACTGACAATGGATAACATTTATTTTTTACAGCATTTATTCATCTTGTTAACAGTTTATTCATCTTGTTAATATTAATTAATAAAAATACAGTTGCTCATTGTTAGTTTAGATTAGTTTGGAGTGCATTAACTAATGTTAACTAATACAACGTTTGGTTTTAAAAATGTATTAGTAGGGTACAACGGGGGTAAAGGCTCCCTGGGGCAAAAGGTTCCTTTGATTTTATTTTTTGTAAATTTATGTAGCTAATGAATAACCTGGAAATTATCACATTTATTTTGAGACAAAAATAGTGATTTATCATTTTTAATTTTGTTAAACGTGATTATATCAGTACATTTTCAATAACTGTCCAGGAAGTGAAAGGATAGCATTTGGGGGGAAAAGCCACCCTGTTGCAGGGGCTAAAGGCCCCTATTAAACAAGTATAAACAAGTGGGCTCACATTGACTGATCCAATCACAATGGAGATTAATTAGTTTCTGGAATACTTGAGATGTGGTGAAATGTCAAATGTGATTGAAATTAACAAGAAATTATGCACCCTTTTCTAAAGTGGTTATTTTGAATAAGCATTATCTAAATTTGTTACTCAAAAAAGCATCTTCCTGTCTCAAACGTATTTGCTTAAGCTGAAAAATTGTGCCCTATAACTATTGCCCCGGAATCTACACGAAATAACTATAAACTCACTAGGGGCCCAGGTGTGGGGTAAAAGGCCCCTTCACCACCTTTTTTATATTTTCTATTTTTTTATTTGATTTTAATTTTTATAGAATTTTATTCAAAACAATTCCTCTGTTGTTATTTCTTTCACACAAATTGTGTTGCTCCGTCAATATTCAATAAAAAATAAATGTATTTTTTGAATCTTAAAGCATTTTGTGAGCAGAAAAATGCTAATTTTCCTTAAGGTGTGCCTTTAGCCCCATTGTACCCAATATGTTAAAATTAGCATTTACTAAGATTAATAAATGCTGTAAAAGTATTGTTCATTATTAGTTAATGTTAACTAATGTTGTTAACAAACTAATAATGTTAACAAATGGAACCTGTTACCAAAAAAATTTGTATTGGGGTTCTATATAGGCTAGAAGCTTTCACTTGGCTCAAAGTTTCTATACCTACACAGTAACCCTTTACGGTTCTGTGTAGAGCCTTTTCTTCTCAGTGTGTGGGGTGGGTTGTAACACTAGAACATAGACATTTTAAAATTTGTCCATTGATTTATTTTGGTAACCAAATTCATTAAAATAACCATTTTTCACTAATGTTAATGTAAAAGGCTTAATGTAAGTGTTTTACATGTAGGTGAAAACTTATGTGGATATTATATATAGCCTATATAAAATTAAACAATAAAACCAGCTGATTCAGTTGATACCCATTCTGTCATTTAATATTAATTAAAATGATTTTTAAATTTCTTACATCAAAAGTATTATATTTTATAGGATGGGCATCATTTTCCCTGTAGCTAATTTCTAATTTGTGATACTGCTCCTACTCACCCCTATTACAACACTTCCTAGCTCCCCTATATTTAATTGACATCAAAACAAGTGAATAATAAAAAATAAAAATAAAAAAAATAAATTAAAAAAAAAAGACTTGCATTTTCAATACGCATCATAGTTAGATGAAATACAGTCACACACAAACTCTTTGTTGTGTAGACTGTGCGAGACGCAGTTGAAGCACTAGGCGGCGACATTCATCTCATATAAGCGACCTCCTCAAGCCCGGTTGTGATGTATTTCTTAGCGGTGCAGATTGTTAAAGAGCCATTAACATTTTAAGGTATATGCATTTAAGTGAAATTAGCCTGACATTGGTGAGAAAATTCTCTTAAATCACGAGGTCTGTTTTCAACAGATTCATTTCAACAGAACAACACCACAAAGGGGTTAAACGTCGGTCCACTATTCCGCCGAGATGCTGTTTGGATGAGTACCAATAATATGTTTAAAGACTGAATTCTTCAAGTAATGTTCTATAGACGCACGGATTTGTCCTGACTGTACTGCGCCTGCGCGCTGAATCTTTTAAGCTGTGTGTAAATGAGATACTTAACATATTAACGGGCTTTCCAACTTCCTTCCTAAGACAAGACAAAAAATAAATAAATAAAAACCCTCCATGCCAAAACTTCTGGAGGCTACATGCGGTTATGAATCTCATAGGCTCTAACTGCAATGTGCCAAACATTAATATATTTCAATAGCAGTTTAATGAGATTTGATAACGAGACAACCAATGAACAGACAGAAAAAAAAAAAACAAGATAAAACGACTAATGAACTAAACCCGTGACAAACTAGAACTGATAACGAGATGATTAAACCCTCGTGGAAAAACCTCCATGCATTTGTATATTTTCATTTTAATGACCATATTCAGAGACTTATTTGAACTGAATGCTGTTTAGATTGGTAACTCAGCATCACTGAGCATCAGCAGCATCCTATACATATTTATGATGATCTATTTTATAATATTAGATATGCAATGACCAGTGAAAGAATATTAATTAGCCAAATGCATTAAAAAATATATATAATAATAATAATAAAAAAAAATAACAGCCTAACATGTAAAACAAATGAACACTGATGTTTTTCGAGTCTCAGTGAGTTTGGCGTGAGACAAACGTTGATGATTTTCAATAACTGCCATAGCAACTAAACTATTAAATGATTTATAGCCTATATATTAATATATTACATAGTGTATTTCATATCCACCTTTCCTATGTCTGCCTCCACTATGCAAGCACCTTTACTTCAACAGAGGTCCCAATTGTCCTGATGACAAACATGGCTGCTGTCATATGCCACGCCCACCACTCCAGTAATTCGTAAAATACAGCATAAATCTAAACTACATGACGCAAAATGTAATTTTTTCACAAAACTGCCTATTACAGAAGATATTTAAATGTGTCATGGCATATTTAACTTCATTTGTGCCTTCAGTGTCATTGCAAAGATGAAACAGTGCTTCTATAAGGGAGACTCCAACCTCCAAACCCAAAAGGATGATAAAATGTTAAAAAAATATATATTTGGTTGGTCAAAATGTGAAATAACACAACATTCTATTAAAAGAGATGTTGTTTTATGCACTGTAATAGCGAATATCACTAAGAAATAAGTATTTTTATGAAGCCATTGAATATTCAAATTGAAAGTACAGCGCAATCAAAGCATTGTCAAATCATTGAGTTCTTGGGGTTTTAAATAGTTGGGATGATGGGAGAAAACCTCAAACAAAAATATCCCTAGCTATATTACAGTATAACTGTGTGTCCTGAGAGTGTTTTGAGGTTACTTAGTTGAGACCTTTTCAGACTTTTGTGAATAATTCGTTCTTGCCCATTTAATAGAGCAAAGAACTGACGTTGAGGTATTTCATTGTAGCTCTTCCAGAGTTTTCCTCCTTTTCAGGCCAATATGTCTGGTAAGTGAATATTCTTTTTTTCTTGCATATGAAGTGTTTACGTCTTGGGCAACCTGAAAAAAAAAACATTGAAAACATAAATTAGTTTAAAACAATAAACATATTGGACAAACTTCCTTGTATGTCAAAGGATACAACTTCACTTATTTTTTTTCAAGAAGCAACCCCACATGAAGGATTAAACTAAAAGAAATATATTTTTGATGAAATGTATGAAATTTATTGCAATTAAACTACAGTTATAGTGAGAAATATTCGGGTGATTATTTTATTTAGTTTTATTGAAAGCTTTATGTATTTTCTGGCTGTCTTGTATTTTTAATATTTTTTTATTTGTTTTTATTTATATATATACTTAACTTTTCTTCAAGTAAAATTGAACATGGGTTTAATTAAAGATGTATTTCTTCTGTTATTTTATAACTCACGGTATCGGCCACAGTGTTAATGTCAAATTGAACATATGCCAGCTGACAACGATAACTCAACTAATTTTAAAAAGAAAAACATTTGAACCTGGATTCAAACGTTCCTGAGAAGAATATGAATATTTATCAGAAAAGGTTTAGCAGCTAAACAGCCCATTTTTCTACTATTTTATCAACATCAGCGCAAGTTTTGCCCTTCTGTAAACTCAACTGCCTCCATGAACTCGCCATGGCGTGGCGTTGTTTTGAATCACTTCGGTTCTTTATACATATTAACGTGGATCAGTAAGACGTCCCACTATGTCTTTACAAGGCTGAACAACCAATTAAAAAATTAGGAAAGAAGGACAACTGTTTTTTGTTTTTTTTATATATATATACTTTTCATTTTGGGGGGACGTTATTAGGCGCGGCTTATGAAGAGATAAGAGACTGCCCCGTTAACTAGGCCTATATCTTTAAATAACTTAAGATTTTTGAGCCAATCGAGAAACCCAACTTTTCTGGAGACTTTGTATTCTGTAGATAATCGACAGAGCGTTCGTAAAAGAAAGTTTTTATTATTTTGTTTTTGTTTTTTTTGCGCCAAATCAAATCGCATTTCATGGAACGCGAACCGAGTTAGAGTTCGGCAATGTATTTTCACTGTTAACATATGCTTGTATACGGGTATTGCTTTATGAGATTATTTTACTTACTTTTTTAACTTGCAGCGGTGTCTGTCAAGGAAGTTTCTCTACCTCTTGTTCTCCCACGAAGCGTGCATAGAGTTTTCGCTGTTTTCCGCAAAACCAACTTAGTGCGCCTTTATACATTGCTCGAGTCAATACGAAGACAACGCTGCGGTTAAAGGTTTTAGGCGGATTCTGTTGTATTTTCAGCTAAATTAAACTATACCACACAAACCTCCTATTTAAAACTGTCGCCCCGTGGCAAAGATGGCTGGAGAGTTTTTCTGGCTGGAGAAATTCTCTGTCTATTGTAAAGTGAAAAACTAACCCATTCGCTGCCGAGTGCACCCAACCGAGATTTTCACTGGGAAGACGGGCAAAGTACAATGTCCGTTTTTTCGGCATTTACCCAGGACAAACATTTCATAACAGGCTAGAGTTGTAGAAACGCCACAATTAAGAAAGCACCTTATAAATATGTAAGAAATAAAAATTATTATGAATTTCCTTTTGGTCTATTAAACGTGATTTTATTCTGCAAAGCCTACTTTAACTCTAAAGTACACTTATGCAAAGAAAGGTTGAAAATCAATGTCCATAGCATAGGGGAAAAAATAAGAACACAATTAAAATGTTAATGTTAATTTTCGTTCCAGCAGATAAACCCAAGGTATACCAAGGTGTGCGTGTGAAGACTACTGTTAAGGAGTTACTGCAGAAACACAGAGCCATGCAGACACAGACAACCGAAACGGTAAACATTGGTGTTGCAAATACAATGGAAATCATAAGCAGACAGTGACAAATGAGGTGCAGTCACTAGCCTTAGCAAAATGAAGTGTGGGCAGTGTAAGACAACCTTAAATCAACAACCAGATAATTTCAAGCACCACGCCCCCTCAGACCTATCAGTGCTCCAAGTTTCAATCTGAGAGTGACATATAACGGAACATGTGTTTCAGTTTGAGAGTGATAATATAACGGAATATGTCTGCTATGAATTACCGGTTTCCCTGTGCGTCTCTCCCCCTCTCTCTTTCTCTGTTTCTCACACATACATCAAATGTCTCTAATGTCCAAATCCTTTCAATCCTATAGAAATCTCAAGCCATGACTGGACGCGATGTCTGCCCTGCAACCTGGAATAGTAGGTTTTACGAAACAGTATCTCATTTTCTTGTCTAGAGATGAATGAAAATGGTGTGTAATGATTTTGTCCTAGTCAATGATTTTATAAGTCGCTGTTTAAAAACGCACCAAATTGCAATAACCTAACAAGCACATTTGTTGAAATTATGTAGGTACTATATTAATTAACCTTCATGCTTTAACATATCACAGCCTGAATTTAGTCAAGACACCTGAGAGCAAGACCAAACAAAGTATACTGCATGCAACTTACAAACTCCAAAACGAAATTCATTTCATCCATCGTCAGACTCAGGCACCACATCTCAGCTAACTAAATCAATAAACACACAAACAAACAATGACACCACATAGGTGCTCCTTCGAGATCCGTGATTGATCTCCTTTTTATAAACAACTATTCAAATGTGATTTAGCTGTTGGTTGATGGTGTCCTGACATCATCTCAAGTCAAACTGGCCTAATTTAAATATTCTCCTGCGCTCAAGCCAGTATTTTCTCTGTCTTTCCTCACAGCCCATCATGATCTCTTCTTGGCAAGGCAAGCTACAGAGCCCTATTTTCAAACAAGTCCCTATACCGATAATGGCAACATCCAGATGGAGAATGCTTATGATCATCAACAGATGATGAACATGATGCCACATGAGACTTTCAGCGGCGGTAACATCGTGTGTTCGACATCTTCGCAGTGGTCTGATGGATATCCACCTTCAAATACGGACATCTATGGTGCAAGTCTGGTATGTGTTCGGTTCTTTTTGATCTCTAATAGGCTACAACTTGACCATCTATTGTATTTCATTGTTCAACTCGCCATTTACTCCTAAATATTTGTGCGGTCTTTTCACCTCAGGATTCGAGCTCAGCTTTAGACTCCTCCAATCTACCAAGTCCTAACGATTACAACAGTTACTCCCTCCCTCAGTCCCACTCTTCATCTTCATCGTGTTACAGCTCCCCAACGCGGATGGATTTGAGCTCCAGTTTCTCTCCAGAAAATTACCACTATCAGCACTGTAACCCACAGCATTGCTTTTGTCTGTCGCACTGGCCCAATCTGCAGGATGACATGCTGTCTTCAGAGAATGCGCCCTATGGCTCATCAGACTGTTTGTATTCATATGAAGACGACAATTATTTTAGAAGGAATACCTCAAACTCAGACATGTGTTACTTATAAAATTATCAGAAGCACTTTTCGGGACAACCCAGTGTCATGAGTGATTAAGTTGCATTTGTTGTATTTTAGTTTAGGTCAAGGAAACAAGCAATGACAGAATGCATAATTGCGATTAGTGTATAGCCGATAATAGTTTGTTAGGCAACAAGGTTGATTGCAGAGCTAAATGTGAGTATGATTACGAACAAATTATTCATGTATCTTTTCTACAATAAACATATTTTTTTCGTTATTCTGCTGCAATCCTTTATTAAAATGGCTTGGATTTATGAGGGTTTGGATAAAGGGAAAATTTTCCCATAGGGTGCTTCGACAACTTTTTAAAACGTGCAAGCAATTAGCCTATGTAGTTTTATAAAACAGTGCACAGCTGATGACAGTTTATCATTTTTTATAGGGGAAAACAAAATTCACAAGTACAAACAGATTGCTTCGCAGACAGATTGCCATAGAAAAAAAAATATAATAAAATAATTATGTATGCATATCAGCATTGGTCAGATGCAAAATAATAATAATAAATAAATAAATAAATAAATAAATAATAATAATAATAATAATAATAATAATAATAATAATAAACATTTAATGCATCCAAAAACTGCTTCATACAAAAATTTGTCCTGTTCTTACAATTACGCTATTCACATGCACTTTTAACCTACGTCAGGCGTCACCAAAATGTCGCATACTTTATCTCTAAACAGGTCGTTCATAAACAGATCATGGGACAAGAATTATCACACACTTTCACTAAAAAATAATATTGAAAGGAAAATGCACAAACACACTCACACACACACACACACACAGACACACACACACACACACACACACACACACACACACACACACACACACACACACATATATATATATATATATATATATATATATATATATATATATATATATATATATATATATATATATATATAATTCTTATAATATTTATTATAGATATTATATTAGGCCCATATTTTATTAGTATAATAATAACATTAATACATAAAATATTAATCCTTTTTAATATTTCTTAAATTATGTTTACTTTATGAAAGATTATTTAAGGTAAAACAAGCTTCTTTAACTTGAAAATTAATGTGGGCTTTTATAAAAATGCATGCAACGGAGAGAAATCTCAATAGGTTCAAATTTAAGCTGTCTTCTTAAAACTGTATAATATGTTATAAGGGGACAGGAATAAAATACTCAAGATATAATAATCATAACACATTTGAAATACACTGAATACATAATAAATGCAACATTGAAAATATTTGTGTATTTCAAGATAGTCTGCCTATACTTTTATAGAAATACAAAATGTTAAAGACATCACGCTTCATATGTGCAACTGTGGGCTGAATCTTCTATCAAAGGTTGATTTTTAAACTATTCAAGCAATCAGCCTTCTTCTTCTTCTTCTTCTTCTTCTTCTTCTTCTTCTTCTTCTTCTTTTTTTTTTTTTAAATAAAAAATGCCCCATGTCTCCTTTAACTTTGTGACATGGTATGGCACGACTTAATCAATGAAAGGCCACGCAATGAGTGGAGTATTTATTAACAAAACAAACAGGGCATGTTTTGCATCAAACAGAAGAAACAGAAACAGTTTCCTGAGTTGGCAGAGGCACATGTTTTGATCTTACTGCACATGGACTTGGAATTTCCCTCAGGGGAGAAGGAAGTCTTCCTCTATCCACATGTTAGCTTTTTGTTCATAAGATATTTTGAAGGATGCAGGCCTATGTTTATTTATTTTCTTTCAATACAATGTAAGTCAATGGGGTCCAAAACTTTCAAGCTCCAAAAATGACATGAAGACAGCATGTACATAATCCATGTCTTCTGAAGCGTTATAATCACTTTTGGTGAGAAACAGACCAAAATTGAAGTCCTTATTTGCTATAAATCTTCACATCAGCAGTTTCCCGAGGTGTTCATTAGAGAAGCTTGTTCACACTTCCTCACACTTGATGCATATGTAGAGTGCTGTACAATTTTGGTGTGTTTCTCACCCAAAATAATCAGGGGTGTAAAGTAATTGAGTAAAATACTTAAGTATTATACTTAAGTATTTTTGGGGGGGATTTGTACTTTACTCGAGTGCAATTTAAACGGAATACTTGTACTTTTACTTAATTACATTTCAAAAGAATAAATACTTGTAAGGAGGAGGAGGGTGGGGCCGTTCTGTGAGTCCGCATGGCAGGCCCCCAATCGGGCTAATCAGCCGAGGAGAGGGATAAGGCCGAGCCAGATGCTGCAGTTTGAGAGAGAGAGAGAGAGCCACATGCAGCTGCCGTGTGTGTTTATGTTTGTGTCTTTTTAAGTTTTCATTAAACATTATTTTGACTGTTCAGCTGGTTCCCATCTCCTCCTTGCCCATCCTTTAACTCTGTTACATTGGTGCCGAAACCCGGGAATGAGGAGGAATGCGCTGTCGTTGAGTCCTCGCACTGCCATCCACCCAATGGAGCAGCCTCGCTGCTCGCCACCTGGAGCGGTAGAGCTGCTGCCAGGGGCGGAGGGGCTCGCTACTGGCTACCAGAATGCGGAGGGGCATTCCATCCTCCAGGGGTCAGAGGTCTCGCTCCGGTCCACCTGGGGAGGAGCGGCTGTCATGCGCCAGAGGGTGGAGGAGTGGTCGAGGACCAGGTGACAGCGTGTTGGGGAACCAGCCAGCAATTATTTTCTCTCTCTCTCTTTCTCTCTCTCTCTGTCTCTCTCTCTCTCTCTCACTTTCTCTCCGCCTTACCCTTTCCCTCTCCTCTTTTCCCTCCCCTTGTCTCCCTCCCAGGTCTGGAAAGGCAGGGAAAGCCTGCAGGCAGGTGTGGGAAGGCAACGCCACATGCTATATATACAGGTGCATCTCAATAAATTAGAATGTCGTGGAAAAATTCATTTATTTCAGTAATTCAACTCAAATTGTGAAACTCGTGTATTAAATAAATTCAATGCACACAGACTGAAGTAGTTTAAGTCTTTGGTTCTTTTAATTGTGATGATTTTGGCTCACATTTAACAAAAACCCACCAATTCACTATCTCAAAAAATTAGAATACATCATAAGACCAATAAAAAAAAACATTTTTAGTGAATTGTTGGCCTTCTGGAAAGTATGTTCATTTACTGTATATGTACTCAATACTTGGTAGGGGCTCCTTTTGCTTTAATTACTGCCTCAATTCGGCGTGGCATGGAGGTGATCAGTTTGTGGCACTGCTGAGGTGGTATGGAAGCCCAGGTTTCTTTGACAGTGGCCTTCAGCTCATCTGCATTTTTTGGTCTCTTGTTTCTCATTTTCCTCTTGACAATACCCCATAGATTCTCTATGGGGTTCAGGTCTGGTGAGTCTGCTGGCCAGTCAAGCACACCAACACCATGGTCATTTAACCAACTTTTGGTGCTTTTGGCAGTGTGGGCAGGTGCCAAATCCTGCTGGAAAATGAAATCAGCATCTTTAAAAAGCTGGTCAGCAGAAGGAAGCATGAAGTGCTCCAAAATTTCTTGGTAAACGGGTGCAGTGACTTTGGTTTTCAAAAAACACAATGGACCAACACCAGCAGATGACATTGCACGCCAAATCATCACAGACTGTGGAAACTTAACACTGGACTTCAAGCAACTTGGGCTATGAGCTTCTCCACCCTTCCTCCAGACTCTAGGACCTTGGTTTCCAAATGAAATACAAAACTTGCTCTCATCTGAAAAGAGGACTTTGGACCACTGGGCAACAGTCCAGTTCTTCTTCTCCTTAGCCCAGGTAAGACGCCTCTGACGTTGTCTGTGGTTCAGGAGTGGCTTAACAAGAGGAATACGACAACTGTAGCCAAATTCCTTGACACGTCTGTGTTTGGTGGCTCTTGATGCCTTGACCCCAGCCTCAGTCCATTCCTTGTGAAGTTCACCCAAATTCTTGAATTGATTTTGCTTGACAATCCTCATAAGGCTGCGGTTCTCTCGGTTGGTTGTGCATCTTTTTCTTCCACACGTTTTCCTTCCACTCAACTTTCTGTTAACATGCTTGGATACAGCACTCTGTGAACAGCCAGCTTCTTTGGCAATGAATGTTTGTGGCTCACCCTCCTTGTGAAGGGTGTCAATGATTGTCTTCTGGACAACTGTCAGATCAGCAGTCTTCCCCATGATTGTATAGCCTAGTGAACCAAACTGAGAGACCATTTTGAAGGCTCAGGAAACCTTTGCAGGTGTTTTGAGTTGATTAGCTGATTGGCATGTCACCATATTCTAATTTTTTGAGATAGTGAATTGGTGGGTTTTTGTTAAATGTGAGCCAAAATCATCACAATTAAAAGAACCAAAGACTTAAACTACTTCAGTCTGTGTGCATTGAATTTATTTAATACACGAGTTTCACAATTTGAGTTGAATTACTGAAATAAATGAACTTTTCCACGACATTCTAATTTATTGAGATGCACCTGTATATATATACAGCACTATGTGCAAATAGATGCTATTTAAACTAAGTATAAATAGAGATAGATGCTATTTACACTAAGTGCAAATAGCGACAGATGCTATTTTCACTGTGTAAAAAGCAACAAAAAGCATCTTCTTTGCACTAAGTGCAAATAGCATTAGATGTTATTTGCACTTTAGTGCAAATAGTGGCAGATACTCTTACACCCCTGCTTAAATACTAACATACAGTATAATGGCATCACTACAGCATTTTATTGTGTTTATTTGGAGTCCCACAGACACCTTACACCAACCCCTAACCCTACCTTACAAAAATTAACCATGGTTTTACTTCAGTAACCATAGTATCACCATGGTATTTTGTTTTAGTAAAATCATAATAACCACAAAATTAAACATGGTTACTATTAACTACTATTAACAACATGTTACTGTAGTAACACCATGGTTAGTATATCACTATATAGTTTCCACCAAAACATATGGTTACTACAATATTACTACAGTAAAACCATGGCTAATTTTATCCAGATCAAATCCTTCTCTCAACTCCCCGACCTTCACTGTGACCAAATTACTGTGAGGAATCTCTTTTATTTATTACTATATGTGGTATTATAGGAAATATTAAGAGTAGAGACATGGGAAAAACTATGTCAAGGGGTGAGATTTGAATCCGGATCTCTAGCATGACAACACATACACATATCATCCTTACACCCAGAGCTACTACAGCTGCACATGGGGGCGCAGTTTGTCATAAAATCCTGTGTTTCCACCAGACTATTGGAATGCAAATAGTCACTTAGTTATCCAATCTCTTAATCCACTAAACCCGTTAACCAGTTTAATGTCTCTGCCCCATCGTGAAAAATTCAAATATGCCCGCCTTCATTTGATCAGCAGTTGACCCCAAATAAATCTGTCCTGGCTGACTTGAGTTTGGTCTGAGCAGTGGTGGGTGGAGTTAGTGTAAATAGATTCTGTCAAAAAGGTGGGCTATTTGCACTTAGTGTAAATAGACACTCAGTTTTTTATTTAATTATCTTTCTCTATGTCTCAAAGGGCTGGGTGCTCTGGCAATTCATGAGGGCCATCTCCCATGCAACGAACATTGCGTGACTGTTAACATATTTGCTAAATAACATTTTGTGTTTCATTACACGTCTCAGGGCAGTTCCGAAGTGAAATGTCCAATGTGTGCCACTAAAAAAAGAGTGAAATGTTCTCCCGAATGGATGAGGTTTTTGAGGTTTGTGTTCTATCAAGATTTAAATTAACAAAACTTACCTCTCTACCCTAAACCTAAATCTAACCGGTAGTGTCATAAAAAGCAAATGTGAGATGGAAAATAATTTCTGAAGCAACCACATCATTTTGACTTGTCGACTCGCATGCTCTTCAGGACTCGTACCCCAGTCCTTTTTATTGCATATGCAACGCTCTATCACTTAAGCTACCGCAGAATTTGATTACACTTAAACAAATTGTAAATGTAGTTGGTTATGTAATGCAAACATTAAAATGAGTCATGCGCTATAGTAAAAGTGTTTATATGTCATAAGATAACATTGTGTGAGGAACAGAGCAAAAAGTTAGTGTTTATGAACTGATAATATGTCATTTACTCATGATTTGAGTGAAAGGGGATAAAAGTAATTGTTGTTTTAGTGCCTGTAGTGTTCATTCCACCAGGGAAATGCTGTGTTACGTACAACAGGCCACATAAAAATCATTTGCAAAAATTTCATTATTTTAACATGATTTTATGACCAGGTTGCGAATGCCACTGGAGGAGAAATATGACAGTCGTCAGAGACAGTAAAAAGGCTACTTAACAAAACAAATAAAATTTTACAACATCCTATCTCACACAATCTCCTCTCTTGATTTAAAAAAAAAGTTACTTTTTTAATATTTAAGTACAATTTAATGTGAATACTTTTTTACTTTCACTCAAGTATGTTTTTGGCTAGATACTTGAACTTTTAATTGAGTACAATTAGTGCTCAGTATCCATACTTTCACTTAAGTGTAATTCGGAGTACTTTTTACACCCCTGAAAGTAATAATATATCTTTAGAAGACATGGGTTGAACCACTGTAGTTATATGGATTACTTTTATGCTGCCTTTTTGTCCTTTTTGGAGCTTGAAAGTTTTGGACCCCATTGACTTGCATCGTATGGATATAGACACATCATATTTCCTTCAAAATGTCTTTGTTGTGTTCCACATAAGAAAGTCATATTAGTTTGAGATGGAATGAGGGTGAGTATATGATGAGAGAATTATCATTTTTAGGTGAAGTACTCCTTGAACTATGAACCGTTTTTAGCAGACTAATCTCACAATGAAATCATTTGTCTTTTCTTTTGCTAAAATCATTCTGTGCTTACACCGAAATGCTGCCCCCAGTTGCCAAAGCGATACGTATTGTTGGGGGTATGGGTTAGTGAGAGCTCCATTTTATGAGTGTAATGTCCACAGAGGGGCACCAAAAGCGAGTTGTGAAGCAAGTTTTTTTTTTTTTTCAGCTGTTATACAGTGAAAAGGAATGCATATTTTATAAAAGCTGATGCTCAAACCCCTGCCCCTTCATTTCCAAATCTAAAGATGCTCTTCTTTTCATCCTGAAAAAGTGGTAAAAGTTTAATAATAAAAATAAAAAAATAAAATAAAACATAATTAAAATTTCTTAATAACCTCACAAGAACAGTAATAACGTCTCAATATGATGAAGCATCAAGAAAACCAAGCGGCGTGCCTTTAACAGTGCACTACAGCAGATCATCTGAGTTCCGAGGTGTGCCCTAAGAAGAGTAACTAGTCATTAAGAAAATTGAAAATCTATCCCAGTCTGCCCCAAAATTCAATAAGATCTCTTCAGCAAAATCCATTTGAGAGGAGATCTTTGGTGGAGAAACTACGGGTAAAAGAGCTTGGCCCAGATCAACCTGACATCAACATCAAACAACAGGCTAGCGAAAAGAGCAAAACATACACACGATGCTTCTCCCGTACTTGGTACAGCAGAAAGGCTTGGCTAGCTGGATGTAGTCATGCAAATGCCTTATTTTGCTTTCCAAGTCTACTTTTTAAATGATGGGGACAGATGGAACATGGACTATTTTAGGATTAAGGGACCTAAAACATTTATCAGAGAGGACGAAGAAACATGAGTCTACAAGAGCACATATGGACAATATTGCCAAGCTAGCAATCCTTGGCAGAGTCAACATTCATTGAGAAGTTTGCCACTTCGAAGGGCAACATTTCTGTACAAAGAAGAATGTCTGGCTCTCTCTCTCTCTCTCTCTCTCACACACACACACACACACACACACACACACACACACACACATACTCACACACACACACATTTGTAAAATTGTAATTTGTTTAATATTGGCATTAAATAATATAAAGAATTAAAGTGAATTTAGTGTAAAACGCAATTTACGTCTGGATTTTATTGATAAATCCATCTGCCTCCATAACAAAAAAAAACGTGCGCGTGCGCAAAATTCTTTCCCACGCACGCATTGGCTCAGAGCCCCAACTGAAAATTTGGGCACCAGCCACCACTGCTATCTGTCTGTCTGTCTGTCTTTCTGTCTGTCTTTCCATCCGTACATACATACAATGCATACTGTACATACATAACTATGTTTATTACAGTAATATATATCTGTCTGTCTGGCTTTCTACCAATTACAGTAAATCATTAATTTATTTGTCTGGCTTCCTTTTATGTCCGGACATTAAAAATGTAATGAGTACTTTTCAAGTTTGAATAAAATTATAAGGAGTAAAAAGTATTGTAACAAAACTATTAAGGATACCCGGCAACCATGTTTCTTATGGCACGGGTACAGCTGTACATCTGTCCCCCAGAAGCTGATTAACTTGCATGTTTGCCTGATTTTCTCAGTGACCTTGCATCCTAGCCTGTCCCAAAATTAGTTAATTTTAAGAAGACAAAATTACAACAAGGAAAGTTTCCTTTCATTGTCATTCAGGAATAATGATTTATTCACAGTAAAAGGGAGTAAGAAAATGAAAAATGTACTCCCCAAACAGATGTTCTCTAATAAATTCCCATCAATGTTGACCATGTTCTTCAAATTTCCTACACAGTGAGAGGAAAATAATGTAAACGTGCAAACTAACAATGACAATTCAAACTTGCATTAGAAGGTAAATATTCAAAGTGTTACAACTGTACTCCATTACAACTGTACTCGGTCTACCCTAGACTGAAATCAAAACATCTTTCAAAACTGTCAAAAACTGAAGGAGCTGTCTGATTCAGCCATAGCTAGATTACCTTTTGTTTATACTATAAGGCATTAGACTAATCACTTAAAAAAAAAAAAAAAAAAAAAAATGTACTATGGTATAGCCCAGGGCTGGTGAGTGTGAAATGGGATTGATAATATAGTATATGTGATATAATTATTGAATTTCAAATTGTTATCTATATTAATACTGCATAATCGGATTGGGAGGCAGATGTGAATTTACTGACATTAACAACATTAAAATCGGATTGGGAGGCAGATGTGAATTTACTGACATTAACAACATTAAAATCTGTAAACCTTAATCTATGTACGGCTATGACAATAGACTTCTTAAGTGATATTTCTCTTTCATCAGGATCTTAATTATTGAATTAACTTTTTCCATTATAGTTCAATAGAACTGAACAGATTTACAGAGGAAAAAACTCATAGCTTCATCCTTAATTCATGGTGGTCAAAGGTAAACCATGCTCCTTATTACCAGATGTCAGGGGCGGACTGGCCATAGGGAGAACCGGGACTTTTCCCACGAAATGGGGCCGAACGGGTTTTGATAAGCTGAAGCGGGCCACCGCGTCATGCCGAACGGGCCGCGACAGGCTGAAGAGGAGTTTTGTGACACCGGAGTTTTGCGACACCTGCTTTCCAGCACTCTCTCGTTTTAGAAACGTGAGAACATACATTGTGCAAGAGATCTCCCAGTTTTGTTCATCGGTTGATAATTCTTTGGGTAAATATAAAATTTTACACAAAATGCTTATAAATTACAATAAATATGTGTTCACAAGAGTCGTATGCTAAAAATGAGTGTTATGGAAAAATTTTGAAGGATGCATATGGATTGCATGTGTGGAGTTTGACCACGTTTTGGCACACATGCAAGAACTGGGTATGTAAATGTAATATTAATCATACCTTATTTAATGATTTATAGCCCAGAGTGTTTTCCAGTTTGTGTTATCCGTGTTATATGTGAAAACATAATGAGAATTCTATTTGTTTAAACTTTTATGTCCTTAAAGCCTGGTTAAAAATGCTTTGAGTGATTTAAGCGTATTAAATTCATAAAATGTTGTGAATTATATAAGCATGTTTTAAGGTGATGTATACTGAAGCATATGGGTAGGCTAATGCCGTGTTTGTATTTTCATTTGACATTAGCCTCTACTGTATTTCATTGTACCTTATTTCATTACCGTATTTAATTTGAGTTTTTCACTTTTTTATTTCGTTGTACTATATTTCAGTTTTTGTATTTTCTTTATTCTTTAAAAAAAAAAAAAAATACAATATGGCCCCATCGACCACTGTTATTTTTATTATTTAAACAACCATCAGAATAAAACCCCCCAAATATATTTTTGTATCCTGTGTTGTTTCTTTACAACCACCGGCTACATACAGAATATCGTGAAATAAAATAACATTACTGTAATATAAAAAGAAATGAAGTGAAAGAATGATTAGGCTACTATATTAATATTTAATGTAATATTTATATAACTCCAAGTACTTAAAAAATACATGGTTTTACTATGACACATCAAAAACATGGCATTACCACAATCATATCTAAAAATGCATTGTAATACCATGGCACTTTTTGTGAGAAAGATAACAGAATAGGCTAATATCTGAGATAATAATAATAATAATAATAATAATAATAATAATAATAATAATGGAAAAATTAGAATATTTATGTGACAAAATATAAATGTGAAAATGTTGGAAAAGCAAATGAATTAAGAATGAATATACCAAGGGCCACTCTTTAAAAAAAATAAAAATCCTTCCGCCCCTTCTGAGGCCCGTGCATGCTGCTGGTAAACACCAGCAGCATGTACAGGCCTCAGAAGCGGTAGGATTTTTTTTTGCTGGTGCAAAAATGTGTGACAGGAGATGGCGCTTTTCAGTGAATCAGCATAATGTGGCCAAAACGTCATGGTTACTGGTGTAACCTCCGTTCCCTGATGGAGGGAACGAGACGTTGGTGTCGATGTAGTGATACTAGGGGTCACTCTTGGGAGCCCGAGACACCTCTGGTCTTTGATAAAAGGCCAATGAAAATTGGTGAGTGGTATTTGCATGCCACTCCCCTGGACATATGGGTATAAAAGGAGCTGGTATGCAACCACTCATTCAGGTTTTACGCTGAGGAGCCGATATAAGGTCCGGCCATTTCAGTGGGTAGTTCAGCGTTGTGGCAGGAGGGACCAACGTCTCGTTCCCTCCATCAGGGAACACCAGTAACCATGACATTCCCTATCTGTCACTCACTCGATGTTGGTATCGATGTAGTGACACTAGGGGTCCCTATACAAAACGCCACAAGGCTGAACTGTGTTACGTGAACTGGCGGTGTGTGGTGGGCAGACTTGCTGTGTGTCTCATAGCCAGCACACCAGGTCGACACGTAACCTCCCCAACACAGTTATGAGTGTCGAACGGCCCTTTTTGGGGACAAGTCGACTACCCAAAGACAGAGACAGGCTGAACCCAGTCGTGGCCTCTTTTCCCCTTCTCTTTTTCCACTCCATAAAAAAGAAGGGGGATAACTAGCCGCCAGGTCTAGTTGGGGGGTGTCCCTCCCAAGGGGAAGACACCGCGGTGACCACACCTCGCCCAAAGAGAGGGGGGGATATTTAAGTGGAAAAATACATCACATGGTCTTTCCAACCATGTGGAGAGCCTTCAAGGTAGATCCTGCCCAATGGGGGAGGAGTTACTACAAACATGGAGACTGGGGCAGAGGGGCTCTGCCCAAGGAAGATGCAGTTTGCCAGCAGGAAAACGAAATAGCGGAAGAAATAGATCGCATGGGGTTAGCCTTACAGGGAACCGCCACATGCGGAGCACCTACCCAAGAACAGGGCTCTTAGTTAGCGCATGTATTGGGCCGGCAGCGAGTCTCTCCGAAAACTCGACTGCCACAAGGCTCGGAGGAAGTCAACCAGGGAACAAAGTTTGTGAACACTACTGGGAATTAATGGCTCACGTCTTCAACTCCAAGGGAGGTGGAAGGCGCTATGTGCAAGCGATACACCCGGCCAGCTATCCCGGGCTTATCCGCTTGTGTTGCGTGCCACTACCTGGGACGAAACCGGTTCCACCCGGAGGTTGTAGAACCTTGCACAGGTGTTGGGTGTTGCCCAGCCCGCTGCTCTGCAAATGTCTGTTAGAGAGGCACCCCTGGCCAGGGCTCAGGGAGCCGTTACACTCCTGGTAGAATGGGCTAGTAGCCCTACCGGGGGCGGCATGTCCTAGGCGACATATGCATTGTTATGGTGTCAATGAGCCAGTGGGCGATCCTCTGCTTGGAGACAGCGCTTCCTTTCCGCTGTGCACCAAAGCAGACAAAGAGCTGCTCAGAGATTCTAAAGCTCTGCGTGCGATCCAAATAGATGCGTAAAACGTGCACCGGACATAGTGACGACAGGGCTGGGTCTGCTTCCTCCTGGGGCAGCGCTTGCAGGTTCACCGCCTGGTCCCTAAAGGGGTGGTGGGAACCTTGGGCACATAGCCCGGTCAGGGTCTCAGGATCACATGAGAGTAACCTGGACCGGACTCCAGGCACGTTTCGCTGACAGAGAACGCTAGCAGGTCACCTACCCTCTTGATGGAAGTGAGCGCAGTCAGGAGGGCAGTCTTCAAGGAGAGTGCCTTAAGCTCGGCTGACTGCAAAGGCTCAAAGGGGGCTCTCTGTAGACCCTGAAGAAATACAGAGGTCCGATGAGGGAACTAGGCGTGGTCGGAGGGATTCAGCCTCCTGGAGCCTCTTAGGAACCTGATGATCAGGTCGTGCTTCCCTAAGGACTTACCGTCGACTGCGTCGTGGTGTGCTGCTATGGCAGCAACATACACCTGCAAGGTGGAAGGGGACAGCCTTCCTTCCAACCTCTCTTGCAGGAAGGAAAGCACTGATCCGACTGCGCATCTCTGAGGGTCTTCCCGACGGGAAGAACACCACTTAGCGAACAGACGCCACTTAAAGGCATACAAGCGCCTCGTAGAGGGGGCCCTAGCCTGAGTGATCGTGTCTACCACCACAGGTGGGAGACAGCTTAGGTCTTCTGCGTCCCGTCCAGGGGCCAGACATGGAGATTCCAGATGTCTGGTCGCGGGTGCCAGATGGTGCCCCTTCCCTGAGAAAGACGGTCCTTCCTCAGGGGAATTCACCAGGGGGGAGCTGTCGTGAGGAGCGTGAGGTCCGAGCACCACGTCTGGGCGGGCCAGTAGGGTGCTACCAGGACAACCTGCTCCTCGTCCTCCCTGACCTTGCACAGGGTCTGTGCAAGCAGGCTCACTGGGGGAAACGCATATTTGCACAGGCCAGGGGGCCAGCTGTGTGCCAGCGCGTCTATGCCGAGGGGGGCCTCGGTCAGGGCATACCAGAGCGGGCAGTGGGGAGGATTCATGGGAAGTGCCTGTTGAATTGACTCCAAATCAGCTGGACCACCTGAAGGTGGTGGAGTCTCCACTCTCCCCTGAGGGTAACCTGTTGTGACAGCGCGTCCGCTGTAGTGTTGAGGTTGCCCGGGATGTGAGTGGCTTGCTGCAACTTGAAGTGCTGCTGACTCCAGAGGAGGAGACGGCAGGCGAGTTGTGACATACAACGAGAGCGCAAACCACCTTGGCGGTTGACATATGCTACCGTTGTCGTGTTGTCTGTCTGAACTAACACGTGCTTGTCCTGGATCAATGGCCGAAACCTCCGCAGGGTGAGCAGAATTGCCAACAACTTGAGGCAGTTTATGTGCCAATGCAGTCGCAGACCCGTCCAGAGGCCGGCGACTGCGTGCCCATTGCAAACAGCACCCCAGCCCATTTTGGAGGCGTCTGTCGTGACCACGACGCGCCTGGGGACCAGTTCTAGAGGAACACCTGCCCGTAGGAATGAGAGGTCGTCCAAGGGCTGAAAAGACGGTGACAGACCGACATAATAGCCACGAGGTGTGTCCCGTGGCGCCATGGCCGTCTCGGGACTCGAGTCTGGAGCCAGTGCTGAAGCGGCCCCATATGCATCAACCCGAGCGGGGTGGCCACCGCCGAGAATGCCATATGCTCCAGGAGCCTCTGAAAAAGTTTCAGTGGAACCGCTTTTCCCTGTTTGAACGCCTTCAAACAGGCCAGCACCGACTGGGCACGCACATTCACCGTCAAGGAGACTGAGTCCAACTCCAAACCGAGAAAAGAGATGCTCTGAACCGGGGGGAGCTTGCTCTTTTCCCAGTTGACCTGAAGCCCTAGTTGGCTGAGGTGTGAGAGCACCAGGTCCCTGTGTGCGCACAACACGTCTCGAGAGTGAGCTAGAATTAGCCAGTCGTCGAGATAGTTGAGAGCGCGAATGCCCACCTCCCTTAACGGGGTAAGGGCAGCCTCTGCGACCTTCGTAAAGATGCCAGGAGACAGGGACAGGCCAAAAGGGAGGACTTTGTACTGATACGCCTGACCCTCGAACGCGAACAGCAGGAAGGGTCTGTGTCGAGGAAGAATCGAGGCGTGGAAGTACGCAACCTTCAGGTCTACCGCCGCGAACCAATCTTGATGCCGGACACTCGCCAGAATGCATCTTGAACGGGAGTCTGTAAAGCCTAGTTCAGAACTCACAGGTCCAAGATTGGCCTCAACCCACTGCCTTTTTTTGGTACGATGAAGTAGGGGCTGAAAAACCCCTTCTTCATATCGGCTGGAGGGAGAGGTTCTATCGCACCCTTCCGTAGGAGGGTAGCGATCTCCACACAGGGTAGCAGCATTTTCGTCTTTCACCAAGGTGAAGTGGACACCGCTGAACCTGGGCGGATGTGGACCGGACCAGCCCTCGCGATGGATTGGAAAGCGCAAGCCATGCGTCCAAGTTCCGTGCAAGGGGGACCAAAGGGACAACGTCATCGGACGTACCGGCAGGTGGGGCCTCGCGGCGGGGCGGAGCTCGAGGTGCCACACCATGTCATGGCCGTGCTGAGTCTAAGGACATCAAAGCACTTACCTGGCTCCTTGTGACCACCCCTGGAACAGCCTGGGACGGGGGAGGAAGAGGCCTGTCCTCGTGACCCATGGAGACTGTCACATCAGGGCGGATTTGTGCCACAGCTGGGCGCTCAGGGGCGGGAGACCGCTGCTGGAGCGCCAAACCTGCCAAATACATGACCCAGGGAACAAGGAAACCACTCTTGCTGAGCTCTTGAGTACTGCAGCCACTTGGGCATGCAGCGCAATTAAATGCAAGAAGGTAACAAAAAGATGGAGATCTGCTTACCAGCTCCAGAGCAGCGGGTTTTGTTGTCTCTGGGTCGCCCGTCTCAAGGGCGCTTTGAAGCCTTTCACGGGTTCTGGGCGGCCACGAGATGGGTGGTGTCTGCTTCCTGTGGTGGGCTCCACGCTGGGGCCAGGCCGAAGGGGCGGGCTGCGGCGGAGCCGGTGCAGTCACTGCAGGGGGACGCCCTAGGTGATGAGTAGATGGGGTGCGGGATCTTGAGCCGCGCCGGGGCAGGATATGCCGGCTAGCATCCATCTACTGCTCTACCATCGAAAACTGCTGGGCAAAGTCCTCGACGGTGTTACCGAATAGGCCTGCCTGGGAAATGGGGGCAGCAAGGAATCGTGTCTTGTCGGCCTCACCCATCTCAACCAGGTTGAGCCAAAGGTGGCACTCCTGGACCACTAGTGTGGCCATCGTCCGCCCGAGAGACATTCACTCGGAGAGCGAGGTTGGTCGCCGAGCGCAGTTCCTGCATCAATCCCGGGGCGGAACTACCCTCATGCAGTTCCTTTAGCGCCTTGGCGGACTTGCAGGAGAGCCATGGCGTGCAGGGCGGAGGCAGCTTGACCAGCGGCACCGTAGGCCTTAGCCGTCAGAGACGACGTAAACCTACAGGCCTTTGACGTGTGCTTTGGGCACCTGCGCCAGGTGGTGGTGCTCTGTGGGCATAGGTGCACCGCGAGCGCCTTTACCCACCGGGGGAATAGCCCTTGGCTGCCCCACCACCGAGGGTAGTGAGGGCGGGGAAGCTGAAAAGATCGGGACCGGGCAGTAAAAAGTGCCTCCCGTGACCTTGTCAGCTCTTCATGCACTTCCGGGAAGAAAGGAACAGGGGCGGGGCAGGGCGTGGCTTTGAGTGGTGCCACGAGCCCAGGAACCAATCACCGAGCCGTGAGGGTTCAGGGAAGAGCAGTGACTCTAACCGACGCTCGCGGCTGCCCAGAAAAGCATGTCGTCATCTCCGCGTCAGCCTGTGACTGGGTAATTGACCCCGAGGGGAGGAGCCCAGCTGAGGCTTCCGACTGGACGAGCCCGCTCTCCGATGCTGCGCTCGAGAGCTCATCACTTTCGCGGGCTCCGAATAAGAGGTCGAACTCGCTGTGAGACGAGGCGGCAGACTCACCTGGAAGCCCGATCAGGGCAGACGAGCGTGCTGGGGAATGGGAGGTCCGCGGGGGGATACCCGGTGGAGGCGGTCCCATTGGGGTCCCCAAATCGCCCCCAGTGCTGGCCTCATACCCGTGGGTAAAAGGACCGAGGCGAGAGCCTCTGGGGTGGCTCACTTTCTTACGAAGGCGAGCCACGACCGCATCGTTGCCATGGACATATTCTCGCAATGAGAACATGACCATCCACGAATGCTGTCTACGCGTGAGCAGTGCCCAGACACGAAAGACTGTGATCATGACCGTCAGAAGGCGAGAGATAACGAGTGCAACCAGGAATAACACACAATCGGAAAAGCATCTTTAAAAAGACGCGTCTTTAAAAAGACGTTCCGTGTGTGCGCTCTTTTAGAGAAATATATACTCTCTTAGAGGGGAAAAATGCTCTTTCAGAAAATATACTCTCTAGTTTTTCTGCCAAAGCGTCCAGGGGTGTTCTCTGCAGTCCACCAGTGCAGAGGAGGGAGAAGCCGCTGAAATGTGGCGTCAGATCCAGCAGAGGTGAATGAACAGTAGTATTAAGCTCAATGAGCATGGCCGTTTGGCTCAGAAGAGAAAACCTGATTGAGTGGTTGCATACCAGCTCCTTTTATACCCGTATGTCTGGGGGAGTGGCATGCAAATACCACTCGCCAATTTTCATTGGCCTTTTATCAAAGACCAGAGATGTCTCGGGCTCCCAAGAGTGACCCCTAGTGTCACTTCATCGACACCAACGTCGAGTGAGTGACAGATAGGGAACTAGGGTACTAGAACTCTCGAAAACAACATGCAGACTTCCCGTGTAATCATGTTGTTTAAAGACATATAGGCTGCTTGCCATACTTTCATCAGCTACTACTGTATGTCATCATGCCACAACATTGACTTACTACACTGAGGAAGGCTTTTCACCAAAAAGTTTACTTTTAAATCCCCTGTTGCTAAATAAGCTTTTGCTTGCTGCTACATGCTATGCTCCCTTGTTTTTGCTTTTTATCCTCTAATTTTCATATCAGCAGTTCAGCACTGTACATAAACAATCTAATTTGGCACGCTTACTAAAACTAGAGACTTTTGGTACTGAAATATTACTTCAAAAAGGGTATTTTCTGTCAATGTGGTCAACTAGCCTCCTACTGCCGTCAGTTTACATTCCTGAAACAGGACAACACAGCTGCCTTTACACAGATGAACGAGAAAGAAAATGCCTCCTTTCGGTTCAAATACTGCTTGCTGCATAAAACTGCCACAGAGTTCTGCAAAAAATATTGCAGTTCATGAAACAAAGTTACTTGCGGTTCTGCCACCACTGAAGAAACACAGTGCCACCGTGGACCACCTCAGTCTACAGATGGCAGTCTTGTGAAAGTAGGATTCCTAGACAGGCTATTCAGGGCCTAGATAAAGCAGCATTACAGATGCTAAAAATAACTTATGAAAGTGAGAGCACAAACAGGGAGCTAGACTCAAAGGTGCTCAAGACTCCAGACTGTGACGAGAATCACGTATTTCAGCATTAGCATCTTCTACACCAGATACTGCTATGACCTGACTAGCCAATACTGGTATTCTTCCACCTCTAATACATCTTGAAAATAGATTTGAAACATAAATGAATGTGGATGAAGAAACCCAAAGCGTGATCGGACATAGATCACGTCAGTCAGCAGCTAACATTGCAGCTCGCAGGAGCTCAAGGTTGAGCAGGCAGTGGCGTTATGCTGAGATCACAGTTGAGTCCAGCACTCTGATAGTAGCTGACTCTATTTTCAGAAACATTGGTAGCAGGGATACCACTACTTGCTGCCTTCTTCAAGCAACGGTTTCTGATGTAAATAAGGAATTTTGGAGCATTCTGATGAATCATAAGACTGTAAATCGGGTTATTATACATGTGGGGGGAAATTATATTTGGAACGAGCAGTCATAACTGCTTAAGAGGGATTTCAATTAACTATTTGAAATACTTAAAAGATTGAAAGTTCAGTTGTTTATCAGTGGACCACTCCCAGCCTGAGGAACAAATATGTTTTCTCAGTTGCTCAGTCTAAACACCTGGCTGCACAAAACCTGCAACATGAAAGGACTGAACTACATTGACTACTTCAATCTTTTCTGCAGTAAAAGAGAACTGTTTAAATCAGATGGCCTCCACCCAAATAAACTGGGTGCAAGAGTGCTAAAGGACAATATCTACTTCTCCCTCCTTCATCCATCTGCAATATGCATAAATCCACTCAACCACATTTGACCAAATTACATTTGAGGATTAGCTGTTCTTTTTATAGGTGTCTTTCAATGCAAGCAAGTGTCACTTGGTGATTACTTGTACATTGAATGTCTAAGTATTATACTAAAAGGCACTTCACACATTCTACTTATAATTATTTATAGACCTCCAAAATACACCAACCTTTGTTGATAATTTTTTAGAACTGTTATCAGCAATTTCCTGTGAATTTGACTGTTTTGCTATTGCTGGGGATTTCAATATTCATAGAGATAATCCTGAACACAACACTGCCAAAGAACTCATAACAGTTTTAAACACTTTTGATCTGACTCAGCATGTAAATGGAGCCACACACAATCTTGGACACATTCTGGATTTGCTCATTAGTAAGGGTCTAAACATTTCATCCAATGTTATTAAGGATGTATGACTAACTGACAATTTCTGCAGCATGAAAATGAGTGTAACTGTGGAGATGTGTGTCGTGGTCGTGGAGATGTGTGTGGCATGAGGGACACCCAGGTGGAGAGCAGTCACTTCAAAGGCAGGCGATGACACAGGAGATAATGAGCCAAATGATCCAAAACCTCAGGCAGAGACTGGCAACCAACAGAGAGAAACAACAGAAAGAAACAAACCGACTGAGGCAGAAAGTGTGAGGTGATTGACTTAACATACAAACAATCTAGGACTGAACCAAAGACATGAAGGTAATTAAATAAGGAGAAAATAACAAGGAACAGGTGCCGTTGGTCTGCTGATGAGCACCATGAACAGTTTTCCCAATGAAACACTGATCACGCCTGCTGGGCGGCACCTGTGACACACAAGGCATAACAACCAAAACAAACAGAAAAGAATGGCAAACTCACCGAGACCATGACACCGAAGCAGCTGGCTTCACCCCACGCAAGGGTTCGCTTGGGGTGAAAAGATAAGATGAAGAACCTTTATGTAGCCATAGGGGGCTGTATCAAAGGTATGCTACACCAAAGCAGCTGCTTGCTGACACAGCTTCATGCAAGGGTCCACTCTGGTTGGAATGTTTAGATAAAAGGACCTGTATTCAAACTTAGGGAGCTGTACCATAGGTATACTGCTCCAAAGCAGCCAGCTTGCAGAAGTAGCCTCACTTAAGGGACTACTCTGGGTAGAAAGTTTAGATGAAGGACCTTTATGCACTTTTAGGGAGCTGTACTGTAGGTATATGGTCAGATCAGCCGGCTTGCGGAGGCAGCCTCACGCAAGGGTCTGCCCAGAGACAGGGAAATATGGGTGATTGAAATGAACTGGAGGAGATGAGGACTGTAAACAAAAGCTGGGGGGACTGATGGGGATGATAAAGTAAAGTCCAAGGGCTTCTATGGAAGCATGGTAAAATACTGCTGCGGCAGAAGAGTAAAGTGGGCCTCCTGCGGAGCAGAGTTAAGGCACTGCTGCGTCAGTGGATTAGATGAGATAAAATCGTAAAAATGGAGCTCCTGTGGGAGCAGAGTTAAAGCACTGCTGAGGCAATGGAGTAAAAGGAGGCCTCCTGTGGGAGCCAGAGTTAAAGTACTGCTGTGGCAGTGTTGAGTATTTGACAGCATAGTGTAGGAGTTCCTGTGGGAGCTAGGAGTGGGAGTGGTGCTGTGTTTTTATTCTGTAGATGCACTTCTATAAAAAGTTTCGAATATAGAAACTGAGGGCGCCTGTGCAGGAAACAGAAATAACTCACATGTAAGGGAAGCTAATGGTTAGTTAGGAAAACATGACTATTACATTTGTACACACCTGTAAGGGAAGCAAAAGGTTAGTTAGGAATACATAACTTTATTATATTTGTACACACCTGGAAGGAAAGCATAGGGTTAGTTAGGAATACATAACTTTATGAGATTTGTAACATATAATGATACAGCAGTAAAATGTACATTCTGCAAAGAGGGAAAGCCTCTCAAGTATGTAAAACAACTCTTGCAATTAGGTTGGAATAAATTACAAATCGTTTAACCCTAAACTGGGCAAATCAAAACAGGGAAGCTTTAAAATGATCACCATATTGAGGAGCTAATTTCAATAAGTATAAAACCTCATGTATCAGAGGTGTTAGGACACTGGGCCTGGAGAAGCAGGCACAGGTAATTTTGTGGAGGTTATATCAAGCTCTATTATTTTTTGGGTTCATTTTAACAATGATCAAAAGAAACGCCAATGCCAAAGCTAATGGAAAACACTAAAATGGGAGCAAGGCTCTTAAGATTACTGCACCACCACTGCACTTGAATGGGAGCACTCATACAGCGATGTGAATGGTAGAGCCCACGGAATGAATTACATGAAATCTCACACTGCATTCGAACATGAGAGCCCACACTGCAATTCGAATGGGGGAGCCAGCTTGCATTCGACCAGGATGGCCCAAACTGTGATTCGAATGGGAGAACCTGTGGCCAGAATAATGTAGGCTCACACGTATCCGAATGGGAGAACCCACACTGCATTCAAGTGGCAGGTGGCACTGAGTAAAGAGCCTTGCCGAACTGGGATTTGCAAAGGATATATATTTATGAGCTACACCCCAAGTCTTTTAATCAGAGGAAAATCTGCCACGCAAATCTGGATAGAGACTGACCCCAGGAGCAACATTAAAATGGCAAGAAGCCAAAAAACAGACAGGGCAGATGTCACATGCAAAGGTGGTCTTACATAAGGTTTTCCCTGAGATATGAAATGGACAGGAGGAGATGCGGCCGCAGCTGTAGTGGTACTAGGGATGACATAATATAGATCAGTTAAGGCAGAAAGCACACCGCGGTTATGGTGTTGTTGTTGGAGGCTTAGTCGCACAGCCTGAAAGACGGCGCAATTGCATCACCTGGACAGCACGTTTGTGCTGCTAGGGGAAGTTTTGAGCCAATAGCAGGAGCACCACAGTTGTGCTTTCGCCATATTTTGGCTCCATGGGAGGTAACGGTAAAGTCTTGGAAAGACACCTATAGGAAACTTGCGTACAGTCCTGTGGAAGGACTTTAAATGGACTCTTGCAGACACCTGCTGGAAGTAATATTGGTGAAACCCCTGAGGATGGCGCAATTGCAGGCGATTCTGTAGAAAATACAAATTAGTCATATGAAGGTGAACCTTAAACCAGAAAAATGTTGGAGTTTTCACAACACGTGAAATAGGAAACAATCTGTAGAAATGTAGATCTATGGCAAACTGGACACTGGAGAGGGGGCAGCACTTGCACTAGTAGAGGGGAAACCTTGGACGGCTAATGTTTATTTAAGGGGAAAGCATGTGGACTGCTAATGCTTATTGAAGGGGAAAAGCCTCCGGTCGATGTTTCGGGGACATGAGTCTAGAGAAAACAAATATTAGTGACAAAAGGATGGCACAGCCGCCGTTGCAGCCACTGGGTCAACACAGAAGGAAAAAGCTTTGTTGAATTAGTGGAGAATGGTTCTTGTCTGCTTACCCCTTAAGGCAGGATGGAGAAATTGAGCTAGAGAAAAATTTTAATTATGATATTGGGTAGAATCTCTGGATCATATGGGTAATAATTACATGCATGCATATCAAATATATACACCCCTGTATACTTTTAAAAGTTGTGTACTCAAAGGCTGGAACAAAAGTATGTTTGGATCTTTGACAGTGAGATTGTTTTTTTTTTTAATAATTTAAGTTATGTGAAAACATATGAGCTATGCTGGGAATTATAGTTTTAGAAACAATAGTGTGGGCAACAGAATAAAATTATCTGAGAATTAAAAGAGCTGCAGCTCTGCACTGCATGCGGAAAAGCAGGAGAAATGGAATTTGCAATCATTATTGAATGGATTCACTTGCATGAGTTTTCTCCAGAGCTGTGAGAGAGTAAGATGGGTAGACAGCTGAAGCGCAGCAATTAATGCTGAGAGGAAACACCTGTGCGGTAGAACCAAATTATAACACTGGAGTGTGTGGGAATAAAATTCCTCCTTAAATTGAAGCTGCAAAAGAACAAAACAACAGTTAAAATTACAACACTGCTGCAAAATATAAAAATAGAGAGCTGATGGGCAGCATCTGTTGAATAACATGATTATTTGCGATGGAAGAGCTTATCTGAAGAGGGAAAATGCTTCGCCGCAGAGTAGCATCCAAGTCTCTCGCTGCATAGATCTGTCGTGGGTAAGTGGGTGTGACCAGAAGCCAGAAAGGCAGACACTAGAGTGAGGTAAGTAGCGGCTTATATACTCTACAGCCTACAGGTTGATTGGCAGATTAAATGAGCAAGCTCCTCCCAAACATTCATTCTAAGAACTCCATTAAATCAGCATGCAGAAACACAATCGTTGCATCTTAATCACAAGGCTGAAGCCTAGTTAGGCTGATATCTCGGCTGCCATGTCATCAAACACCGTCGAAGGCCGTCTCAATCGTAAGGACACTTGGAAGGCAGACTCTTTTCGCAGCCTTCATTCACCACATTTTTGGAGGATGCATCAGGAGCATCAGGAGCATCCATCCTTCAGTCACCCACAATCCTTTGCACAGTTCAGATATTTTAATAAGGAAATATTGTAAAACAAATCAAATGGATGTGCACCCTCCTGGTAGCTTCCTCCATTTCTACAAAGTAGTTGCAGTGGTTCACAAATTATTTATTTCCGAAATGTTCATGCCGTGACGGTGGAGGCAGAAACCTTTATGACTTATCCATGCGGGCTTAATAGACTGTCTCATTTATAGTGCTGAATGCTGAGGAGGATCCTAGCCAGCAGCCTCAGAAGGACTGGTCTTGGAAGGACACAGCCTAACTAGGCTGCAGCCTTTCGTTTGAGAAGCACCCAACAGTAGTGCAAAGCATGAAAAGAAAATGCAGGAAAGCAGAACAAATTTGGTGAAAAACCATACTTGAAGTCCATTATAACATCTATAAAGACAGCCTTCATGCTTTCATTGCGGAACCAGGTACAGCTAGGCAGACTTTCTTGTCAGACATTATAAACCACACCCGCACTCTTTTTGCTACTGTAGGAAGCCTAACTAACCCCCCAACACAGGTTCCCTGTGAAAAGCTCTCTGACAGCAAATGCAATGAGTTTGCATTATTTTCATAAAAAACATCAATGATATTAGAATGGCAATCAGCTCGTCCTCATGTTGCAAAGAGATTAGACAGCACCCATTACAACAACTTCAGAAATTAGTCACTATGTCTGATTTCGAGGCAATTGATGGCAAAAACCTAGAAGAAACAGTACAGCATCTTAAAACATCAACCTGCTGTCTTGACACACTCCCCACCAGCCGCATAGATAGCCCTGGGCTTCCAAGGCAATAACCCTGAATTATTTTTCTCTAGCCCCGAACACTTTCTCCCTTATTCCCATACCATGCATCTATATTTTACCTATGGTTGCAAATTGCTGTGGCATAGCCCATCCCCCGCTTTAACACAAGCAGGAAGTTGCGAGCATGCGGACACAGTGGCTGTGTTCACAATAGCAAACAACCATACTACTCTTCCTGTTTCTGCAATATACAGATACAGCCAAACTAGTAAGAGTATTATGTTAGCATGCTGTTCCAAACAGCAAAAGAGACACACTGCCACACGCATCCATCGCTCTTGCGTATGTAGCAGTACTTTCTACCTCTGACGTAAGCCACTAGTAAGAGAGGAGAGTGCATTTCAATTACGCTCTCGTTTGGTAGCATATAAAAGTGGCCGTAGTGATGCTATATGTGTGTGTGTCTTTCTTGCGTTAGTGAGCGAGTCACCATAATTCCAGCATGGCGTGTGAATGCCTGAGAGGGTGGACTAAGGAGCTTTGCGGGATGCTTTCAGCAACAGCTGTCTCCATGGAAATATGTTTAATACACCACTGAGTTTCTGTGCCATGTGAGTTGCCAAATAACAGGTGTGGGCCAGTGTGCAAGGGATGTTACAGTGGGCTTTGGTTCTCATCCAAACAGCTGTTTGGATGCCTGTTTTGCGTGTCTGCTTCACTTTATATCATTGGTGGAATATCAGACCGTGTTACTGTGCTTGTTATCCTGTTCACGAGAGCTGAGGGATACGGGAGTTTACGAGTTCACTGTTGGATTGGACCAGCAGATCAGTGCTATTAACTCGTCTTCCAGATGAGTCCGCTGGCTCATCTCACGCCGAGTTCGACCTCTTATTCGGAGCCCGCGAAGGTGATGAGCTCTTGAGTGCAGCATCGGAGAGCGGGCTCGTCCAGTCAGATGTGGAAGCCTCAGCTGGGCTCCTCTCTTTGGGTGTGGTCGCCCAGTCACAGGCTGACGTGGAGATGACAGACATGCTTTCCCGGGCAGCCGCGAGTGTTGGGCTAGAGTGGAACCCTCCACTCTACCCTGAACCCTCTCGGCTCGATGATTGGTTCCTGGGCTCACGGCGCCGCTCACAGCCACGCCCTGCACCCGTTCCTTTCTTCCCGGAAGTGCATGAGGAGCTGACAAGGTCGTGGGAGGCACCTTTTACTGCCCGGTCCCGATCTTTCAGCTCCCCCGCCCTCACTACCCTCGATGGTGGGGGCGGCCAAGGGCTATTCGGCAATCCCCCTGGTGGATAAGGCGCTCAAGGTGCACCTATGCCCACAGAGCACCACCACCTGGCGCGGGCACCCAAAGCTCCCATCAAAGGCCTGTAGGTTTACGTCGTCCCTTACAGCCAAAGCCTACAGTGCCGCTGGACAAGCCGCCTCTGTCATGCACGGCATGGCTCTCCTGCAAGTCCACCAAGCCAAGGCGCTAAAGGAACTGCACGAGGGTAGTTCCGCACCGGGATTGATGCAGGAGCTGCGCTCGACGACTGGCCTCGCTCTCCGGGCGACGAAGGTCACGGCACGGTCTCTCGGGAGGGCGATGTCCACCTTGGTGGTCCAGGAGCGCCACCTTTGGCTCAACCTGGTCGAGATGGGAGAGGCCGACAAGGCATGGTTCCTTGGCACTCCCATTTCCCAGGTTGGCCAGTCTGGCGACACTGTCGAGGACTTTGCCCAGCAGTTCTCAGCAGTGAAGCAGCAGACGGAGATTATCCGGCACGTCCTGCCCCGGCACGCCTCAACATCCCGCACCCCATCCCTGCGGCCCGGCCCCGGCATGGAGCCCACCACAGGAAGCAGACGCCACCCATCTCATGGCCGCCAAGAAAGGCTTCGAAGCGCCCCTGAGACGGATGACCCAGGGATGACGAAACCCGCTGCTCTGGAGCTGGTAAGCAGACCACTCCATCCCCTGGTGGAGGGCCGGGAGGAGAATCTTTTGTTACCTTTGCATTTAATTGCACCGCATGCCCAAGTGGCTGCGGTACCTACGAGTTCAGCAAGAGCTGTTTCCTTGTTCCCTGGGTCACATACCTGGTGTGCACAGCCGTCATCATGACCACCGTCCACCACTCCATTTTGGCAGGTTTGGCGCTCCAGTGGTGGTCTCCCCGCCCCTGAGCGCCCAGCAGTGGCACAAATCTGCCCTGATGTGACAGTCTCCACAGGCCTCTTCCTCCCCCATCCCAGGCTGTTCTGTGGGTGGTCACAAGGAGCCAGGTAAGTACTTCGATGTCCCTGAACTCAGCACGGCCACAACACGGTGTGGCACCTCAGGCTCCGCCCCGCCGGGAGGCCTCACCCTCCGGTACGTCTGACGAGATTTTCCTCTTGGTCCCCCTCGCCTGGAGCTTGGACGCATGGCTTGCACTTTCCAACCCGTCGCGATGGTTGGTCTGGACTGTCCGACTCAGCTACGCGATTCACTTCACCAGGCGTCTGCCCAGGTTCAGCGGCATCCACTTCACCTCGGTGTAGGGCAAGAATGTTACTACCTTGCGTGCGGAGATTGCTACCCTCCTTACGGAAGGATGCGGTAGAGCCTGTCCCTCCGGCCGAGATGAAGAAGGGGTTTTATAGCCCCTACTTCACTGTACCAAAAAAAGGCGGTGGGTTGTGGCCAATCTTGGACCCTGTGAGTACTGAACCGGGCATTACACAGACTCCCGTTCAAGATGCTGATGCAAAGACGCATTCTAGCGAACATCTGGCATCAAGATTGGTTCGCGGTGGTAGACCTGAAGGACACGTACTTCCACATCTCGATTCTACCACGACACAGACCCTTCCTGCGGTTTGCATTCGAGGGTCGGGCATATCAGTACAAGGTCCTCCCTTTCGGCCTGTCCTTGTCCCCTCACGAAGGTCGCAGAGGCAGCCCTTGCCCCACTAAGGAAAGTGGGCATTCGCATCCTCAACTATCTCGACAATTGGCTAATCCTAGCTCACTCCCGGGATGTTTTGTGTGCACACAGGGACCTGGTGCTTTCGCACCTCAGCCGACTAAGGCTTCGGGTCAACTGGGAAAAGAGCAAGCTCCTCCCAGTTCAGAGCGTCTCTTTTCTCAGCTTGGAGTTGGACTCAGTCTCACAAGCGAGCACGCACAGTCGGTGCTGACCTGTTTGAAGGCGTTCAGACAGAAGACAGCAGTTCCACTGAAACTGTTTCAGAGGCTCCTGGGGCATATGGCATCCTCAGCGGTGGCCACTCCACTCGGGTTGATGCATATGAGACCGCTTCAGCACTGGCTTCAGACTCGAGTCCCGAGATGGAAATGGCGCCGCGGTACACATCGCGTGGCCATCATGCCGATCTGTCACCACCTCTTCAGCCCTTGGACCGACCTCACATTTCTACGGGCAGGCATTCCCCTAAAGCAGGTCTCCAGGCACGTCGTGGTTACGACAGACACCTCCAAAACGGGCTGGGGCGCTGTATGCAATGGGCATGCAGCCGCCGGCTCATGGATGGGCCCGCGGCTGCGTTGGCACATCATCTGCCTCGAGTTGCTGGCAATTCTGCTCGCCCTGCAGAGGTTTCGGCCATTGATCCAGGGCAAGCATGTATTAGTTCGGACAGACAACACGGCAACGGTAGCATATATCAACCATCAAGGCGGTCTATGCTCTCGTTGTATGTCACAACTTGCCTGCTGTCTCCTCCTCTGGAGTCAGCAGCACCTCAAGTCGCTGCGAGCCACTCACATCCTGGTCGACCTCAACACTGCAGTGGACGCGTTGTCATGGTAGGTTACCCTCAGGGGAGAGAGGAGACTCCACCCTCAGGTGGTCCAGCTGATTTGGAGTCGATTTGGGCAGGCACAGGTAGACCTGTTCACCTCCCAAGAATCCTCCCACTGCCCGCTCTGGTATGCCCTCACCGATGCACCTCTCAGTATAGATGCGCTGGCACACAGCTGGCCCCCTGGACTTTGCAAATATGCATTTCCCCCAGTGAGCCTACACGGCAACACGGCAACGGCAACACGGCTGATTTGGAGTCAATTCAACAGGCACTTCCCAAGAATCCTCCCCACTGCCCGCTCTGGTATGCCCTGACCGAGGCCCCCCTCGGCATAGACGCGCTGGCACACAGCTGGCCCCCTGGCCTGTGCAAATATGCATTTCCCCCAGTGAGCCTGCTTGCACAGACCCTGTGCAAGGTCAGGGAGGACAAGGAGCAGGTCGTCCTGGTAGCACCCTACTGGCCCACCCAGACGTGGTTCTCGGACCTCACGCTCCTCGCGACCGCCCCCCCGGCAAATTCCACTCAGGCTAGGGCCCCCTCTACGAGGCGCCTGCATGCCTTTAAGTGGCGTTTGTTTGCTAAATGGTGTTCTTCCCAATGCAAAGACCTCCAGAGATGCACAGTCGGATCGGTACTTTCCTTCCTGCAGGAGAGATTGGAAGGGCGGCTGTCCACCTCCACCTTGAAGGTGTATGTAGCCGCTATAGCGGCACACCACGACACAGTGGACGGTAAGTCCTTAGGGAAGCACGACCTGAGAGGAGCCAGGAGGTTGAATCTGTTCAGACCGTGCCTCGTTCCCTCACGGGACATCTCTGTAGTCCATCAGGGTCTACAGAGAGCCCCCTTTGATCCCTTGCAGTCAGCTGAGCTTAAGGCACTATCCTTGAAGACTGCCCTCCTGACTGCGCTCACTTCCAACAAGAGGGTAGGAGACCTGCAAGCGTTCTCTGTCAGCGAAACGTGCCTGGAGTTCGGTCCAGGCTACTCTCACATGATCCTGAGACCCCGACTGGGCTATGTGCCCAAGGTTCCCATGACCCCTTTTAGGGACCGGGTGGTGAACCTGCAAGCACTGCCCAAGGAGGAGGCAGACCCAGCCTCTAACGTTGCTGTGTCCGGAGCGTGCTTTACGCATCTATTTGGATCGCACGCAGAGCTTTAGAGTCTCTGAGCAGCTCTTTGTCTGCTTTGGTGGACAGCAGAAAGGAAGAGCTGTCTCCAAGCAGAGGATCGCCCACTGACTCATTGACGCCATAACAATGGCATATCACGCCCAGGACGTGCCGCCCCTGGCAGGGCTACAAGCCCATTCTACCAGGGGTGTAGCGGCCTCCTGGGCCTTGACCAGTGGCGCCTCACTAACAGACATTTGCAGAGCAGCGGGCTGGGCAACACCCAACACCTTTGCGAGGTTTTACAATCTCCAGGTGTTACTGGTTTCACCAAGTGGCACTCACAAACAGGTAAGTACGGGACAGCCGGCCGGGTGTATCGCTTGCGCATAGCGCCTTTCACCTCCCTTGAGCTGAAGACATGTGCTGTTGACTCCCAGTAGTGTTCACAAACTGTGTTCCCTGGATGTGTTCCCCCCCCCCGAGTGGGGTGTGGTCTCCGCTGTGTCTTCCCCTTGGGAGGGACACCCTCCCGACGTAGACCTGGTGGCCCCAGTCGGTTAATTCCTTTTTTTTTGGGGAGAGGAAAAAAAAGAGGATAAGAGGCCACAACTGGGCTTGCCTGTCTCTATCTTTTGGGCAATCAACTTGTCCCCGAAGGGCCGTTCGACACTCATAACAGCGTTGGGGGAGGTTATGTGTCGGTCTGGTGCGCTGGCTATAAGGCACACAGTGGTCTGCCTGTCACACACCGCCAGTTCACGTAACACAGTTCAGCCAGTTGCAGCGTTTCATATAGGGACCCCTAGTGTCACTACATCGACACAACGTAGAGTGAGTGTGTGGAATATTTTTATCAAGTTAAATATAAATTAATCAAGTATAATCAATGTAAATATAGCCATTTTTGTCTACAATTATTTCTAAAGGTCAAGCATGGATTTTACTGTGTGTTTGGGTGTGTTTAGTGGCCTCTGAAAATGGAATGTGTAATCACATATGGTACTCATATATGGTAAACTTGAGTCTCATGTTTTGACACTAGAGAAAATATAGGATAAGGTCCCATAAAAAGGTTCTAGATGGAGAGGGTCCTCTCTCATAGTTTAATGTTTTCTAAGCAGACTAAAGACACAGAACAAAATGTATGGGGTGTATTGGTCACGCTCTAGGTGAATATGTGTATATAGGCCTGTTTGAATACAGAAAGTCAGTTGTGCTGGGAGCAACTCGGCTTTGCTATCTCTGATAATAAAGTCTATCTTCTGGCATCAAAACCCTAAGACTTTAAGAGTGATGTTTCACAGAGGTGGCAGAAGCCACAACAAATTGGCACCCCAGATGGGACCCTGGAAAGGAGCAGAGTGGAAGCCACAGTGAGCTATCTGGACAAGCAACTCAAACAGTGGCCACTTAAAAAAGGTAAGCATTTTTTGCTTATATAATTAGTTTGTGTTGCTTGCCAGAATCTGCCCGTGGTGGTAAGGACATTCAAAAAGCTCCTCCAAATTCAAAGAACAAAGGGTTCTGATTCCAGAAGAAATAATTGCATGCAACGGTCTGTTTTTACTGTTAACGGGGCTTTGACGGATAGCAGTAAATGAAGAGCAGATATAATTGCACGCAACGATCTGTTTTTACTGTTAAGGGGGCCTTGACGGATAACAGTAAATGAAGAGCAGATAAAAAACCTAGGTAGACAAATCATGCAATGATCTGTTTTTACTGTTAACAGGGCTTTGACGGATAGCAGTAAATGAAGAGCAGATATAATTGCATGCAACGATCTGTTTTTACTGTTAACTGGACTTTGACGGATAGCAGTAAATGAAGAGCAGATATAATTGCATGCAACGATCTGTTTTTACTGTTAGCGGGGCCTTGACGGATAACAGTAAATGAAGAGCAGATATAATTGCATGCAATGGTCTGTTTTTACTGTTAACGGGGCCTTGACGGATAACAGTAAATGAAGAGCATATATAATTGCATGCAACAATCTGTTTTTACTGTTAACGGAGCCTTGACGGATAACAGTAAATGAAGAGCAGATATAATTGCATGCAACGATCTGTTTTTACTGTTAATGGGGCCTTGACGGATAACAGTAAATGAAGAGCAGATAAAAAACCTAGGTAGGCAAATCCTGCAATGATCTGTTTTTACTGTTAAGGATGAATAACAGTAAATGAAGAGCAGATAAAATTTTAAAACTTTAAAATAAAAAAGCCAGGAAGGCAAGAGAGGCAAATCCTGCAGGACACCAAAGAGGGGTGTTTGAATAGTTGCGTTTAAGAATTTTATAGTATTTTTTTGAGAGCTCTGTGTTTATAAAGGCCTTGTGTTTGTAAAAAGTGTGAAAGTTTCTGTGTCTGTGAGAGTGTTTGTGTCTGTGTTTGAAAGTGTGTGAAGTGTGACTGAAGTGCAATTGCGTATGGAAGTGTATGACTGAGTACAAATATGAGCCCAGTAGAGGGACTGGAATGTATGATGTGACCTTAAAATAAAAGGAACACAAGGTGTATGTTATAGGAGTCCTATAAATAAGAAGACAAGTGTGAATTTGAATGAAATATGAGCCCTAAAAAAATAAAAAATAAAATATATATATATATATATATATATATATATATATATATATATATTTTTTTTTTTTTTTTTAAAGGGACATGATGAAAGGAGTAAATGTCTAATAAAGAAGGATAGTCTTTTATATGTTGAATGAATGTTGGGAATGATAGTCTATCTCTTGTGAAAATTTGGAAAGGAATTTCCTTCGTTAACACAGAGAAAACTAAAATGTTTCAAGATATTGGCATTGTAGATTATTTTAGAAGCAAATAAATTAAAGTAGTAAGATATAAGTTTATCCTCTAAATGTAATGATTCATCTAAATGAATGGTGATAAAATAATTTTTCATTCTTTATATGCCAAGAAAAAATAACAGTGAAAGAAATAAAGACAGCTGTTATTGTGATTTGGCACTATTTGGATACAGAGTGATCCTAAAAGTAAATTGACAACATGTAGAAAATTTGGACATGTATGTGGCATAATAATTATTAAAGTGCATGTTATAGAAGAAGAAAAGGGAAATTGGTTGATAAATAAATGAAAAAAAACAAAAAAACAAATTTCTTTGGGAAGATGATGTTATTCGAACAAATAAAAAATTGTTACAAAAACTGATACATTGGAAAATTTGTAAGGGTTTGTTGTATTATAGGAAAAATCATGGCAGCCACTCCTGTGGACAAATTAAAGATTAAAATATCCATTGTGTAGAGAACTCATAAATAAGCTCTCAAGCAAATGGCAAAAGAGAACAAAGATATGATGACAAAATGGCCAAAGGAAGGGACATCTGATGTAGCGTTGTGTGAGAAAATGGAAACTTTGATAAAAAATTATAAAACTAAAGATCAGAATAAAAAAGTAAAAAGAGAAATGTGCTAGCACTGAAAGGAGAAAATTCTAAGAAAAAGATATGGCAAGAAAAATACTGAAGGATGCAGAAAAAGAGATAAGTAAAAAAGGAGAGGTCCTTGTCAAATCACCTCCATATGTGCCCTCAGAAGGTCAGTTCCCAATACTCAAAGGAACTGTAGAAGTTTTAGGAAAAATGCAGATGGAGGGTCGTGTGGATTTTGAAAATAAAGAAAAACAAGGCTGGGACCAAAGAAGGGAAAGGATAGAAAAAATGAGAGAAACAGAAAAATTTATATGAGACACAGATAAATTGGTGAGAAATAAAAGTAGACTATTAGACAGTAGGGAGAGAAAAAGTGAAAAGTATTCATCATTTGATGGAGGAAGGTAAGCACAGGGAAGAGAAAAAGGCTACAAATCAGACTCCTGTTAATGTGTTAGGGAGAGATGCATTATGTAAATTGGGAATGTTTTTTGGAATTGCAATAATGATAGGAGGGCTATTGTTTTGTTGTGTACTTCCTTTATTGAGGTCAGTAGTTATCAAAGCCATGGTTAAGCAAATGGAAATGTAAGATGTCAAGAAAATGAGGAAGAGAAATTAAAAAGGGTGAAAATGACTAATAAGAAAATTGTATTTTGTAACTTGAGTATGAAAAGTAAACCATAAATGTGAAAACGTCACATTCATGTGTCTGTTTTATGTTCTGTCTGGTCCAGTTTATGAGAGAATACAATATTTTTAATAATAATTAAACACTATAAAGTCTTGATATCTAAATGTAAAAACCCATGATTATTTGTTTTGTTTTTGATTTTCTATGTGTTTAAATATGTCTGGAGAACAAATTTACATGTGAGTTGCAACTTTATCGGTGTAAACTTGATCAATCAACAAAACTAAGATAGGTAGAGTTTATTATTTTTGTTAGGGACTGTCTGGTGGAGAGATTGAATGAGACCTGTTAGACCCCTGAATAAACAGGGACCTATGACCCCATGCTCTGTAAGGAGAGGGAGTGGGAGGGGTTATACCCCTTACTCTCTAAGGATGGTGTCTGCAGACTTTGAATGGGAGAACTCATTTCTCTTGGTGTCTCCACTCAGACAGGGGCGCCCCGAATTTAGAAAAAATAGATAGCAGATTGTTTTAGTTAAGATTAGATATGTTTTATTTTATTTTTTGTTTTATATAACAGTGTAGACAATGGTTGATCATGTGTATACTGAGAAGATGCCTTTGAAACAAAAATTAAAGGAAAGAACATTAAGAATAATTTGGATCATTTCATGTTCTCTGTTTTTTCAATTTGCTGAAGTTGTGCTCTTAATATCTGTTCTCATGATCTTTGTGTGACAACCTTACCAACATTGTGATGCATTTTCTTAGGTTTGTTCTGTGACCAATCATGCCAGATAAAATGGAAAATAAAGTCCCAACCTCCAATAAGGAGGCAGAACTAAGCAAACGTTGTAAACAGTTTTGCTCAGATGCTCTGATATCTAACAAAATAGAAGTTTACTCGCGATAGAAGTTCTGATTTGAAGATGTAAGAAATATCTTGGACCTATTTGATTGTAAAAATTATTGATAATGCTAAGGAAAAATTAGTGATTGGTAGTAAGTGAAACCCATGAAGAAACATTAAGATTAAAATTGAACATCATAAATAACTTCATACTCATGCATCTAGTCTTTGATACTAACTATGTTGTATTTCTGTTATCATCATTATGTGTATGTTGTTTCATTAACTCAGTCTGGAACCAGTCTCTCACCATTGCAGATGGCTAGGCCAGATGATTTATTAAGCTGATAATACTGCAGGAAGAAGTCCGGAGAAAAAACACTGAGAATGATGTGGGCTTTTATACGATTGATCCTCCCGCTCACATGACTGCTGGTAATCATTACTGATTTAACATTTCAAATGTGGATTCAAATCTCTCTGGATAAGTTGATTTCAGTCTTATACCATCAATGAGATGTATAATTTACCAGACTGCCATCAATGGGTTGAATACCCAGGTCTAAATTGTTCTGAGGGTCTAAATTTAAATCCAGCATCTAACCGCTGATTTATTGATGTGAAAAGTAAATATTACAAACTTGATGGCAAAGTTAGAGTTACCTATTGGATTGGTTACTCCCCCAAATTTTCCAGAGAGTACCCTCACTTTAAAGAAAAAGGTTAGTGGGTGCTACAAAGAGTTGATTGAGTTTCTTTTTCTAGTAAACTATTTCTATTTGGAGATTAATCCATGAAAGTATCACTTTAGAGGCCTACAGTTTCTGCACTGTGAATCTTGGTTTTGCCATTTAACTGAATCATTTGTCAAAAAAAATACTGAGAAGTATAAAAGAATAATAACTGAAAAATCTTATTGTTAAATGATGCTGAAACAGTCAATAAAAAATAAATAAATAAATAAATAAATAAAACAAGAGAATGACGGGAAAAAGAAAGTTGTATTAAATGTAAAGTGAATGTTGGGGAAAGAAAGGCAAATGTTGTGTTTTACTAAATATTTGATAATTTTTGTTTTAGGGATCATTTGTGAAATCATGCAAGATAAGCAGTTGTGAAAAAAGACAGAGATTATTTTCACAATATTGCATTCGATCTCGTTCTGCTCAACTAACAGAATTAAAATCTCTTACTACTGCATGTCAGTTAGCTAAAAGACAAACAGTTAACATTTTCACTGACTTGGTTTATGCTCATGGTGTTTGACATCTATTTGAAGCAATATGTAAACAAAGAGGTTTTAGAAAAAGTAATGGAAGCTTAATTTAACATACAGAACAGATTGAACAGTTGATTTCTGCAGTGATGTTACCTAAAAGATTGGCTATCATTAAATGTCAAACCCACAAAAAGGGCAATGACTTTGTCATTAAGGGAAATAATGCTGTGGAGTTAGAAGCCAAGAAGGCTTCGGGCTGTCAATTGAAGTATTATTGAATCATAACCACAATAGGATGATATAATTCAAAATAAAGGTCCATATGAACATACTACATAGGAAAATAGGGGTGCAAACAAAATCCACAAGGTATATGGCATTCTCATGAAGGACAGATTGTTGCATAAACTACATTTCTCAATGTTTTTATTTATGATGCGCATGGTTTGACCATTGCGCGAGGGGGGAAGTGATAAGTGATAAGGAAAATTAAACAGCAGGGATGTTGGTCTCCATACTTATATGCAAGGATAGACAATTTTCTGTCCATATGTGAAGTCTGTACTCAAAACAATGTCAGAAAAGAAATAAAAACACCTATAGGTAACATACCAGTGCCAGAAGGACCATTCAAGCATTTGGTTATTCAAGCATTTGGTTATGTATTATGTGGACATGATAAAGAAAGTGCATGGAAAGCATTATATGCTTGTAGTAATATGCAGACTTAGCAGATGGCTGGGAGCAGTACCATCAGCTGCTCAGGGGTTAGGAACACTAATCAAATGTATAACAAGAGGGGTAATACCTAGATTCAGAATACCAAAAGGTTCTACAGTTTATGTATGTTGTTTGAATGGACAAAAGAATGTAAGGAATGAGTAGATTCACTGCAGGGCAGTGGTAGCTCAGCAGTTAAGGCTCTGGGTTACTGATCAGAAGGTCAGGGGTTCAAGCCCCAGCACTGCCAAGATGCCACTGTTGGGCCCTTGAGCAAGGCCCTTAACCCTATCTGCTCCAGGGGTGCCGTATCATGGCTGACCCTGCACTCTGACCCCAGCCTAGCTGGGATATGTGAAAAAGAAGAATTTCACCGTATATGTGCAAATGTATAATGTGTGATAAATAAAGAAAATTATTAATTATATTAGATTGAAAGTTCTGGAAGAAGTTTTCGTGAAGATGATTTAAGATGGGAAAGTTTGAAAGCAGTTAATATAATAAATTATTATAATAATCACTATTTTTACTGTTGAAGAATAACTTAAATATTTTATTGTGAGATGTAAAATGAAAAAGAAGGAGTGACTGGAATGACAGCGGAGACAGTGTGGGGGAGTGGAGTGTCCCCCTCCGAGTTCCTCCCTCACCAGGCACTCTTTCACACTCTCAGTCTAAGTTTGATAAGTGTCTGCTTGAGACAGAAATACATAAGCAGATGTTGAAGAGTGTGCTAAAAGCACATCTCTAAACTGTTTTATATTCTTTTGATTTTCTTTTCTTTTCTTTTTATATGTAAAATGATGTGATTTGGCAATGATGTTAGATACAGTGAAATGAAGGAGAGGTTCAAACAGCTTTCCTCATCATGATTAAAGATTTTATATATTCAGAGGACATTTTGAAGTTGTGTTTATACTAAAGATAAGAGATTCAGTTTAGCGTTCATCTGAAAGAATAAATGTACCTTCAAAAACTATCTAGATACTATTACTGAATTAAGGTGATGTTTTTTAATTAAGCTTCCTAGAAGTTTGACAGAGGCTACACTTTATTTTGTTTTGTTTTGATGTTAGTCCCCACCATGATACATGGTCTTTTGTGATGTTTGCTAAAGGAGCAGAAATACAACTTGAATGAAAATTAATGAACTGTAAATGAGTTCAATTGTAGCATTCTTACTTTTACTTTTAATTTGGGCAATTTTAATAGATTGTTGAATTTCGAATAATGCTTTGTGAATTTAACCATGTTTAGAACTGTCTCCATATTTAAGCAGTTGTAGATGGTTCTATTGGCTGTGACGGTTCTCAGGTGATACTCCCTGAAACAACAGAAAATATCTGTTTACTGATACAAATTATTAAGGATTGGCTAATAGGACTGAGCGGTATCAAGACCAGTGTCAAGAGGTGATGGCCCAATGACGGGTAAGACTCTCCAATGGCAAGAAAGGGGGGCAACCTAAGGCAGGGCATCACCATCCTGGAAGGGGTGATATGGGTTTAAGGAAGTGGATGGATGTTTTTAGGTCGGAAGCATCAAAAGGGAGGTATAGAAGAAAGCTGCCCGAAAATTTTGAGTTCCACTTAACCCGAATGCATTTCAAAAACCGCTTTATTAAAACATTTTATCACAGAGTTAAATACCAAGCATTCTGACACTGTGCCAACAGGGAATCATACCCTGTGTAGAAGATTAATTATAGATTTTGGGGGTAAAGTTTTGAGAACTGTTGCAGACAAACGAGTGCCTGACTTATTAAAGAAGTATTGAAGAAACCTGGGAATATTTGTATGATGAAGAATTAAGATTGAAAGATGATTTATTATTTTTACTTATGCTTTTATTGAACTCATATACATTTTAATATTAATGAAGAATGGAAAAGAAGACATGGTGGTGACTAAAGATTAACATTGCTTGTCTTGTTTGTTTATAACCATTTAAATAGAATTGTTTAAAAAATGGGGTACATGATTGGCTAAAAGTAATATAATGATTGGAATAACAATCCTTGTGGGAAGAATAATATTCTGTTGTGTGTTACCATTAGTAAAATTATTCTTGATCCAAGCAACAGTGAAGCAGATGACACTGACCAATGTGAATGATCCAATGCAATACAATTACAACTACCCTGAATGGACAGAAAGACCAAATTGGGAGGAAATTGATTCCTCCAATGAATATATATGATGAAATAAATGATGAGCCATGCCCCGGGATGAAAGTGCTAGCCTAACCTCTCCCCAGAGGTGACCCTCTACGATGCGCAAAGTATCTGGGTTGAAGATATCTACACTACAAAAGAGAACTCTTAATATGATAATGAATATTTGTTTCATGTATTCTACATAACTGTGACAACCACAGGCAAGGCTGAACCAATTGCACGCTCATGATTACAGTATAACATGCTTATAGGTTTAATTTATTGAATGAAGAGATAAGGAGACAGAATATTTTTAATCCATTCTTAATCAAACTTGGATGGAGGCGTTTGGTTCTGTAATCTCCACCGGAGTGCGGTTGCATAATCTGGTCATTGGTGATGAAGCTGTGTGACTTAACTTAGTCACTAAATAGCATAACTGAGGCAACAGAATTATGAAACTGCACTCTGGATAAAGACAGTGAAGGTGAGACTTATGTAAGTCTCAGAGGGGGGATATGTGGCATATTTTTATCAAGTTAAATATAAATTAATCAAGTATAATCAATGTAAATATAGCCATTTTTGTCTACAATTATTTCTAAAGGTCAAGCATGGATTTTACTGTGTGTTTGGGTGTGTTTAGTGGCCTGTGGGAATGAGGCCCCTGAAAATGGAATGTGTAATCACATATGGTACTCATATATGGTAAACTTGAGTCTCATGTTTTGACACTAGAGAAAATATAGGATAAGGCCCTGTAAAGAGGTTCCAGATGGAGAGGGTCCTCTCTCATAGTTTAATGTTTTCTAAGCAGACTAAAGACACAGAACAAAATGTATGGGGTGTATTGGTCACGCCCTAGGTGAATATGTGTATATAGGCCTGTTTGAATACAGAAAGTCAGTTGTGCTAGGAGCAACTCAGCTTTGCTATCTCTGATAATAAAGTCCATCTTCTGGCATCAAAACCCTAAGACTTCAAGAGTGATGTTTCACAGAGGTGGCAGAAGCCACAACAAGTGACAGATAGGGAACGTCCTGGTTACTTGCGTAAACTCCGTTCCCTGATGGAGGGAACGAGACGTTGTGTCCCTCCTGCCACAACGCTGAACTACCCGCTGAAATGGCCGGGACCTTATCTCGGCTCCTCAGCACAAAACCTGATTGAGTGGTTGCATACCAGCTCCTTTTATACCAGTATGTTCGGGGGAGTGGTATGCAAATACCACTCGCCAAATTTCATTGGCCTTTTATCAAAGACCAGAGGTGTCTTGGGCTCCCAAGAGTGACCCCTAGTGTCACTACATCGACACAACGTCTCATTCCCTCCATCAGGGAATGGAGGTTACGCAAGTAACCAGGACGTTTTGTGTTAAAAACGCACACCACACAATTCATCAGATGAGAAAAAGGATGAAGAAGCAGTAAAAACCACCTCATGGTTCAGGCAGTTGTAGCCCTAGCCCGAAGATTCATCTGACCCAGGTAGACTGTTTGTGCTTGGGCAGGTTAACATATTGTTCCCGAGCAGCTTTAGGCTAGAGACAGTAAAACAGAGGCATATACATTATATAAACTACAGCTAACTTCCTTGAAGATCATGAATGAATGAAGGTCATTCTGTGACTCTGGTCAGTTGGCTGTTATTAGCCATATTACTCTGGTCAGTTTCAAATATTTAGATATATATAACCCTTAAAACAAAGAGTACTACACATGTGCTTGGGGAATTTGAAAACTTTAAGTCATGAGCCAGGACATTTGCATTTTTTTGCTAAACTCTTTCATTAAGACATGATGGCAAAATCTAGCAATTTTTTTTTCTTATAAGCACATATTTTAGCATATTTACAGCCTGCTATCTTCTAAATTAAGTTAAAAACACCAGACGAATTAATAATAAGCTATAAAACTCTCAATTGTACACAATGTGCGGTGAACTACGCAAAGGCAAAAGAGACATAAAAGTGTTTTTTAAAACACGTTTTAAAATACATAGTATTAAAATCACGCCATTTCTGATCTTTGAGCAGCATATCTGAGACAAAAGTGAGTAGGACATTTTATTTCTTGTTTCAGTAATATTTAAATATTAATTACTGTATATAAATGACACCTCATAGATGTAACATTTTAAACTTTTATTATAAAGTGTTTTAATATTTCTATATTTCATCAAAGGTGGCCTTGCGTATCCACAGCGTATCCTAAAAAAAAGAGCAATCTGGGTAACTCCATATTAAACAACTAAAGACCAATCTCAAATCTTCCTTTCATAGGCAAGATCATTGAAAATGTTGTTTTCAATCAACTGAACAAATTCTTTAACTCAAATGGCTACTTGGAAAATGTCCAGTCTGGTTTCCTACCTCATCACAGCACAGAGATGGCACTCTTAAAGATACTTAATGATATTCGCTAAAATACTTATTCATTCAAAGTATCAGTGCTGGTATTACTGGATCACAGTGCTGCCTTTGACATTGTCGACCACAACGTCCTCCTTGACAGACTGGAAAACTGGGTAGGGCTCTCTGGGATGGTCCATAGTTGGTTCAGGTCATATCTATAAAGAAGCGGTTACTATGTGAACATAGGCAACCTTGAATCTGAGTGGACATCCATGATATGTGGAGTCCCACAAGGCTCAATTTTTGCTCTGCTGTTCAACATGCATATGCTTTCACTAGGCCACATTATGAAAAAGAACCACACTGGGTACCATAGTTATGCAGATGACACCCAGATCGACCTAGCCCTATCACCAAATGACTAAGCCCCATAGACCCTCTGTGCCTGTGCACTGGCGAAATTAACAGTTAACAGAAAAGAACAAACTTCCTTCAGTTAAATAATGACAAGACTGAGGTCATTGTATTTAGCAACAAAGTCGAAATTCCCAAAGTGAACACATCCCTTGATTCCAGGAGTCTAAAGAAAAAAAACAAAAAACAGCCAGGAACCTTGGTGTCAATTTGGAGTCAGAACTTAGTTTCAATAGTCAAATCAAAGCAATAACTAAATCAGTCTACCATCATCTAAAAAATAAATATATTACTGTAATGAACTCCGCATCTGCCATCCCAAAAAGACCATTAGACAGCTGCAGCTCATTCAGAATGCTGCTGCCAGTGTTCTGACCTGAACAAAAAAATCTGAGCATATTACTTGTCCTCATATCTTTACACTGGCTTACAGCCAGCTCAGAATTTAGTTTACAGTACTATTACTAGTTTATAAATCACTCAATGTGTCAAGTGTTTGTGTGTTTTTGTTCAATTTCATGTTTTCATGTTTTGATTTCATTTCTTTTATTCCTGTTTCATGTGACTTCCTTGTCTTGTCATGTGACCTTCATGTTTCAAGTGTTTATACTCATAGTTTATTAGTCTTGTAGTTTTGTTATCAGTTCTGTACTATTATTGTTCTTATGTTACTAGTTCTGGTCTATGATTGGTTGTCTTGTTTACTTGTTACTCATGTCTGTGTATTTATAGCCCTCATGTTCTCTAGTCGGTTGTCGAGTATTGTTGGTGTGACGTCTTTGTCATTGTTCATGATTATAGTATAGTCAAGGCTAGTTTAGTTTATGTTCTGGTTATATTCTGTTTTGTTTTCACTTTGGATTCACATTTTGGATTTATCATACTTTTTAATATAAACTGCACTTGGGTTCACAATCATCTCGTCATCGTCCTCATCCTGCTCTGCTCTGCTCTGCTCTGCCTGTCTATGTTACAGAATACACGACCGACAAAATGAACCCAGCGGTGAGACTTATGCTCATAGTACATCAAGGGGATAGTCCCATTGAGGAATTTTTTATGGAGTTCTGTGGACTCTGCGACCTTTTGGGTTTCGAAGATAGATCCCTGATATATCCCTATTTTTTCATGTGGGATTAAACGAGCCTGTCTAATCTCTGATGCCACCAGGGGGAATAGACTGTACTCTCCAAGAATATATTGACTTTGCCCTGTTATTGAGTGGTCCTGCCTTTACTGTTGGAGTGGCAGATGAGGAAATCAGCACTCCTCCAGTGGCCACCACGCCACAGTCCAACGCCATGTCACAGTCCACCGCCATGTCTGCCATGTTGGAGTCACCCACCACCACCGCCACGTCAGAGTCTGCCACGGACCAGCAGCCAGCACCCACGCCTACCATGGCCCACGAGCCAGCACCCAAGCCTGCCACAGCCCATGAGCCAGCATCCATGCCTGCCATGGATCATGAGCCATCAGCCAAGCCTGCCAAGGACAACGAACCAGCAACCATGCCCACCACAGACCACAAGCCAGTGCCCACACCTGCCACAGATCACGAGCCAATGCCCATGCCAGCCACGGACAAAGAGCTAGTGCCTGAAGCCACAGCCATCCTAGAGCCAGCGCATGAAGCCTCGGCCATCCCAGAGCGCCTAAGGCCTCGGCTGTCATGTCTGCCTAATCATGCCATGTTGCCATGTCTGCCTTGTCATGACATGTTGTCACGCCTGCCTCGTCAAGCCATGTTGTCATGCCTGCCTCGTCAAGCCATGTTGTCATGCCTCCACCCAAGTCTTCTGTCACCATCTCTGGTCCCCGGTGGTCTCCAGTGCCCTCTGGTCCCCCGTGGTCTCCAGCACCATCTAGATCCCCAAGCCCCACCCCCCACCCAGTTGCCTATTGAACTCATGGTTTTTGTTTATTTTTTGGCATCGGGAGCTGCCCAATGAGGGGGGATATGTTTACATGTTTTTGTGTTTTTATTCAATTTCATGTTTTCATGTTTTGAGTACGTCTTTTATTTTGAAATTTAGTTCCTATTTCATGTGACTTCCTTGTCTTGTCATGTGTCCCTCATGTTTCATGGGTTTTTATTCTCATTGGTTTATGCTTATTAGTCTTGTTATTTTGTTGTCAGTTCTGTTCTGTTATTGGTTCTTATGCTATTACTTCTGGTCTGTGATTGGCTGTCTTGTTTACTTGTTACCAATGTCTGTGCATTTCATGTTCTCTAGTCCTTTGTCGAGTATTGTTGGTGTAATATCTTTGTCGTAATTCATGACTATAGTATAGTCATTGTTCATAGTCAAGTTTAGTCAAGTCTAGTTTAGTTTATGTTCTGGTTATATCCTGTTTTGTTTTCACATTGGATTTACGTTTTGGATTTATCGCAGTTTTTAAAGTAAACTACATTTGGGTTCACAATCATCTTGACATCTTGTCCTGCTCTGCTCTCTACATTACACAATGGCCTAGAGACTTTATACATTGTAGGCATGTTTGTTGAATATAAACCTAACAGACCTCTCATTAGGACAAGTCAGTAAGAAATACCAAGCGTTCACTCAAAACAAGGTGAGACATAATTTAGCTATTATTCGACCCGCAGCTGGAACCAGCTTCCAGAAGAGGTTAGATGTGCTCCAATAGTAGCCACATCAAATCCAGACTGAAAACACATCTGTTTAGGTGTGCGTTTACTGACTGTCTACTGTGCTTTACTTACTGATTGCAGTGTATAATTTTACGGAGTGACTATTTGCACCCCAGTGTAAATAGAATCTGCCATACAGTGCAGGTGTTTTCACCCCAGTAGTCTGAAGGAACCACAGAAATATATGACAAACTAGACAATAGGTGTCGCTGCAGTGGTGTGTAAAGATGGTGTGAATGTGTAGTGTTGTCCAGGTGGCCCTGGTTCGATCCTGCCATTTGTCACAAATTCTTTTGCACCATCTGTTTTCCTGTTTCTACTGTAGAATAATAAATAAAAATGAACATAAAGGTTGATTTCATCGGGTTAGAGTGGAACCCTCTGCTCTCCCCTGAACCCTCGCAGCTTGATGATTGGTTCCTGGACTTGCGGCACCGCTCAAAGCAGCCACGCCCCGCTCCGGTGCCATTCTTCCCGGAAGTGCATGAGGAGCTGACAAAATCGTGGGAGGCCCCGATTCCGCAGTTCCCCCGCTCTCAATACCCTCGATGGCGGGGCAGCCAGGGGCTATACGGCGATTCCCCCGGTGGATAAGGCGCTCGCGGTGCACCTATGCCCGTAGAGTGCCGCCACCTGGCGCAGATGCCCTAAGCTCCCGTCCAAGCCCTGTAGGCTCATGTCATCCCTGACGGCTAAAGCCTACTGCGCTGCTGGACAAGCCACCTCTGCCCTGCACGCCATGGCTCTCCTGCAGGTTCACCAAGCCAAGGCGTTGAAAGAACTGCACGAGGGTAGTTACGCTCCAGATTTGATACAGGAACTGTGCTCAGCAACCGACCTAGCTCTCCAAGCGACGAAGGGCATGGCGAGGTCTCTCGGGCGGACGATGGCCACACTAATGGTCCAGAAGTGCAACCTTTGGCTCAACCTGGTCGAGATGGGTGAGGCCGACAAGACACGGTTCCTTGCTGCCCCCATTTCCCAGGCTGGCCTATTCAGCGACACCATCGAGGACTTTGTCCAGCAGTTCTCGGTGGTGAAGCAGCAGACGGAGGCAATCCAGCACATCCTGTCCTGGCGTGGCTCAAGATCCCGCGCCCCTTCTGCTCATCACCAAGGGCATCCCCCTGCGGTGACTGCACCGGCCCAGCCCCGGCGTGGAGCCCACAGCAGGAAGCAGATGCCACCCATCTCACAGTCGGTGCCTAAGAACCCATGGACATCGTCAAAGCGCCCCTGAGACGGGCGACCCAAGGACGAAGGAACCCACTCACCTGGAGCTGGTAAGAAGACCACTCCATCCCCCGGTGGAGGGCCGGGTGGAAAATCTTTTGTTGCCTTTTTGTTTGATTTCGCCGCATGCCCAAGTGGCTGCGGTTCCCAACAGTTCAGCAAAAGAGCAGTTTCCTTCCTCCCTGGGCCACATACCCAGTGTGCACGGTCATCATCACGACTACCATCCACTGGTATTTTCTTGCAGGATTGGCGCTCCAGCGGTGGTCTTTTCACCCCTGACACCCAGCTGTGGCACACAGCCTCCCCCGATGTGGCAGTCTCCACGGGTTACGAGGACAGGCCTCTTCCTCCCCCGTCCCAGGCTGTTCTGGGGGTGGTCACAAGGAGCCAGGTAAGTGCTTCGATATCCCTAGACTCAACATGGCCACGACGTGGTGTGGCACCTCGAGCTCCGCCCCACCGCGAGGCCCCACCTGCCAGTACGTCTGACGACGTTGTCCCCTTGGTCCCCCTTGCACGGAACTTGGACACGTGGCTTCCGCTTTCCAATCCGTCATGATGGCTGATCCAGACCGTCCGACTCGGCTACACGATTCAGTTCACCAGGCGACCGCCCAGGTTCAGCGGTATTCACTTCAACTTGGTCAAGAACAAAAATGCTGCTACCTTCCGCGCGGAGATCGCTACCCTCCTACGGAAGGGCGCGATAGAACCTGTCCCTCCAGCCAAGATGAAGAAGGGGTTTTATAGCACCTACTTCATCGTACCGAAAAAAGGCGGTGGGTTGTGGCCAATCTTGGACCTGCGAGTACTGAACCGGGCCTTACACAGACTCCCGTTCAAGATGCTGACGCAAAAAGGCATTCGGGCGAGCATCCGGCATCAAGATTGGTTCGCGGCGGTAGACCTGAAGGATGCGTACTTCCACGTCTCGATCTTTCCTCGAAGACTGCCCTCCTGACTATGCTCACTTCCATGAAGAGGGTAGGAGACCTGCAAGCGTTCTCTGTCAGCGAAACGTGCCTGGAGTTCGGTCCGGGTTACTCTCACTTGATCCTGAGACCCCGACCGGGCTATAATTAATAATAATTATAATTATTACACATATACAGTGAAATTCTTTTTTTTTCCACATATCCCAGCTAAGCTGTGGTCAGAGTGCAGGGTCAGCCATGATACAGCACCCCTGGAGCAGATAGGGTCAAGGGCCTTGCTCAAGGGCCCAACAGTGGCATCTTGGTGGTGCTGGGGCTTGAACCCCTGACCTTCTGATCAGTAACCCAGAGCCTTAACCACTGAGCCACCACTGCCCAGGACATGCCACCCCTGGTAGGGCTACGAGCCCATTCTACCAGGGGTGTAGCGGCTTCCTGGGCCCTGGCCAGGGGTGCCTCTCTAACAGACATTTGCAGAGCAGCAGGCTGGGCAACACCCAACACCTTTGCAAGGTTCTACAACCTCCGGGTGGAACCGGTTTCATCCCAGGTAGTGGCACACAATACAAGCGGATAAGCATGGGATAGCTGGCCAGGTGTATCGCTTGTACATAGCGCCTTCCACCTCCTTTTGAGCTGAAGACGTGCGCCATTAATTCCCAGTAGTGTTCACAAGCTTTGTTCCCTGGTTGACTTCCTCCGAGCCCTGTGGCAGTCGAGTTTTCAGAGAGACTCGCTGCCGGCCCAGTACACGTGCTAACTAAGAGTCCTGTTCTGGGGTAGGTGCTTCCCTGTTGGCAAACTGCGTCTTCCTTGGGCAGAACCCCTCTCCCCCAGTCTCCATGTTTGTATTAACTTCTCCCCCGTTGGGTAGGATCTACCTTGAAGTCTCTCCACATGGTTTGAAAGACCATGTGACGTATTTTTCCTCTTAAATATCCCCCCCTCTTTGGGCGAGGTGTGGTCTCCGCGGTGTCTTCCCCTTGGGAGGGACACCCCCGACTAGACCTGGTGGCCCAGTCAGATAATCCCCCTTCTTTTTTAGGGAGTGGAAAAAAGAGAAGGGGAAAAGAGGCCACGACTGGGTTAAACCTGTCTCTATCACTTGGGTAGTCGACTTGTCCCCAAAGGGCCATTCGACACTCATAACTATGTTGGGGGAGGTTACGTGTCGACCTGGTGAGTAGTCTGCCCAAAGTAGTCTGCCCACCACACACTGCCAGTTCACGTAACACAGTTCAGCCAATTGTGGTGTTTCGTATAGGGACCCCTAGTGTCACTACATCGACACAATGTCGAGTGAGTGACAGATAGGGAACGTCATGGTTACTTGTGTAACCTCTGTTCCCTGATGGAGGGAACGAGATGTTGTGTCCCTCCTGCCACAACACTGAACTACCCGCTGAAATGGCCGGACCTTGTCTCGGCTCCTCAGCATAAAACCAGAATGAGTGGTTGCATACCAGCTCCTTTTATACCCGTATGTCCAGGGGAGTGGCATGCAAATACCACTCACCAATTTTCATTGGCCTTTTATCAAAGACCAGAGGTGTCTCGGGCTCCCAAGAGTGACCCCTAGTGTCACTACATCGACACAACGTCTCGTTCCCTCCATCAGGGAATGGAGGTTACACAAGTAACCATGACATTTTCCTCTGGAAAACTTCCTTGTATCTTGGGAGCAAATACATTATTTAATGTTTTGCATGTAAATTTTTTTCAGCAAAACACATATAATATCTGTCAAAGCCAATTTATCTGCGAAAAGCATGGGAAAGCAAAGTTTTCTTTTTTTTTGAGCAGCATTGATGATTTAGCAATGATGCACCACCTGCCTGACAAACAGCAGCAGTCTTCTATGTCCCTGTGAATATTCAGTTAGTACAACATCTGTTAACGAGTTCGTCTGCCCATATAACCTCCAGATAATAGTTAAACATATGTAGCTTGCTGTCCGCAAATTTGTGAAAACGATGGCATCATGGGCACGCGTATTATGTGTTCAGTCTATAGGCATGCACACGAGTACTTCAAAACAATGCGCGAGACATTCAAAACTATAATGGCGGACTACAGGACTGTGTTTGTGCTGCTCAAGATTTTGAGTTTATTGATGCTTCTCCAGCAAAGTGTAGATTTACTGCATCACTACTACGACCAGCGATTGCCATCTTCATTGTTTGTATTCACCGCTCTGTGGAAGAATGCTTATGTGTGCAGGCGTGTAGTGTTTCTTTACAAAGTGACATCGCCAACTACTGGCCTGGCATGCATAATACAGTCGTTTTCACAGATCCGTGTGAACGGGGATCATTTTGAAAATGTTGTCGCCTGTACGTGAAACTTTTCAAAAAAGCAAAGGAAAAACGTTTCCGTTTTTAGTACATCGTTGTCGTGTAAACGTACCCTTAGTTTTTAGGTACAATTTTTCCTTTTGTTTTCGGTGGTCTGTCAGACATATTCCACTTTGACCCATCTAAAGGCAATCTGAATTTTCAAATCCCATGCTATTCTTTGGAATGTGAATATAAGGTGTTTGGTCATTCCTGAATGACATTGTCATAAATTACATCTCCTTATGTAAGGAGTGAGAGGCCAAGACTGAAAAGATAAGCAGACTTATGTCAACAGCAGGGAGACGATAAATTCACTTAAACAACAGTCATGACAAAAAAAGACAAAATTTTCTAATTACAATTTTAATTACTTTAATAACTTTTTAATTAATTAATTAATTAATTAAAGTAAACAATTATATTTTTACATATATCAAGCAAACAATATATCTAGTATATAGGTTGCCTGCCAATAGAAACTCACTAGATATGAATTAACTGTAATAGGGATCATACTCTGCAAATGCAAATGCAAATGAAAATGCAAAAAAAAAAAAAAATATATATATATATATATATATATATATATATATATATATATATATATATATATATATATATATATATATTTCTTTTTATAATAATAATAATAATAATAATAATAATAATAATATATTAAAAGGTTTACTTGTAATTAGTAATCAATTTGTGTGACCTCTCACACAGAAGAAGGGGGGTTTTGTAGAAGTCAACTCTGTTCTGAGAGAAACTGTGGGCAGGTCGTAGCATGCTAACTCGACTTTCTCATAATACATATCTCAAATTGGTGTAAAAAAAATTCTCATAGACACTTTGCCAAAGTGGATTGGTCCAGACCTGTTTGTTTTTATTTTTCCACTTCATTGCTCTCAAATCTAAGTTTGTGTTGTCTCATAACCTGCTCTGATTTTAATGTGGTCTTGTTGTAGTGCTTCACTGATTTGTCAGCCGTTCCATTTAATTTAGCATGCTAAATTATTCTAGATTAAGAATGAATTATATCATGCCACTTGTATGGCAAGGTCATTGTTGAAAGACTGCTGGTATCATCTAATCTGTGTAACAGGTGTGGGCAACCTGCTAAAATAATTCCAGGATAGTGAGACAAGTTAAAACTCATCCTTTAAATTTACCCTACACCTAACAGCTACACTTTGAAACCTACCCCCAAACCGAACCTGTGCTCAATACAGATCCTTAGCCCACCTCAAATGTAATTCTTTGCCTTTATCCAGTCTGCAACTCTACCTCAACCTTAACTATTCACTGCTATGTTTGTGAACTTGAAGCATCTAATTGATCACTGTTTTTGACCACAGAGAATCCAACAGAACAAAGTTGGAGTCCATCAGGTCAATCTAATGGCCTTTCTTGCAAACCTTTCAATTGAATGTGATAGTAAATCTACTTTACATCTACATAGTGTCAGATGTAAAGTTCACATTTGGGTCACACAATTAAGATTAACTGTGTTGAATAAATCAGCTGTCGTGGAATTTACTATAAAGGTTAAGGGAAACTGTAAGGGTTTGTTCCAAAACCTACAGTGCCACCAGAGGCAGCACTTTAAGACACTTTGAGTTTGTTCCTCTGTTGTACACTGCACACAAAAGTTTAAGTTTGGTGAGCTCTGACCTGCCAACCTGGATGATGAGAATATGTGACCAATAGAAAATCAAAATGTCACATGCTGATCTCTTGCACTGTCCGAAAAATTTCACATGCTCAAAACATAGTGTGACTGCCCCTATAAGTGGGACTTCTGTTCAAATGCATCCGGATGTGGGAGACCAGAAACACAAGCTGTGACCAGTGTTATTATCATTAAGGAAAACTAAAACAAAAGCCAAATGAAAACATTTTTGTTAACTGAAATAAAACTAAAAAACTAAAATGATTGGTAAAAAACTAAACTAAAACATTGAAACTAAACTAAAATACTTTTTTATAACTCCACAACTAACTAAAATAACATAAACATTACCTTGAATTAATTTTTGTTTTATTTTATGTTTTTAAACACACTGTGGTGAATATGGGCAAAGTGGGATACTTTGGGATATTTTACTTTTCGATTTTAATTATGATCCAAATGCCACAGAACCTGACATTATACCATTAAAGAAAGCTTAGGATGTCTCACACCTTAGTCAAAAGCAAAAATTAAGAAATATTCAATACTGGGGAAAAAAGAACCTTTGGAGACCCTCTTTCGACCAAATCCCAGATTTTTTTCAGGCAGTGCTTTTCCCACCGGTGGTCATGTAATAAGCTCTGCCACACATCCTGATGTAAAATCATCAATTTAAAACCTCAACAATTTTCAGATTAGTTTAGTAATGTTTTTTAACATTTAAGGAAATACATATGAGTCAAGCTTAACTGTCCCTCTTTACATATTTCAGAGCTTCAAGTTTTTATTGTTGCTGGAAAGTGAATAGACTGTTTTTTTTGTTTGTTTTTTTTATCCCCTTTTCTCTCCAATTTGGCATGCCCAATTGCCAATGTGCTCTAGTTCCTCATGGTGTTGCAGTGACTGCCTCAGTCCTGGTGGTGGAGGATGAATCTCAGTTGCCTCCGCTTCTGAGACAGTCAGCCCACGCATCTTATCACGTGGCTTGCTGAGCATATTACCGCGGAGACTTAGCACATGTGGGGGCTCATGTTATTGACCACGGCATCCATGCACAACTCACCATGAGCCCCACCGAGAGTGAGAACCATTGACACATGACTCTACCCACCCTAGCAAGGGCCAATTGGTTGCTTAGTAAGCCTGGCTGGAGTCACTCAGCACACCCTGGATTCCAACTCGCAACTCCAGGAGTGGTAGTCAGCATTTTTGCTTGCTGAGCTACCCAGGCCCCTGTAGACTGTATTTTCTGACATTTTTAACAAAATATTATTTATTAATTGGGATTTATTTTTTATCAAAACCTAAAGTGGAGACACTTCATCAAAAGACCCTGCTGCATTGAGCAAGTATCAATCTCCTCTCGACTTCCTCCTCTAGTGTTTTTGCTGCTAAAGTTGACTATTACCAGATCTTTAACATTTCAGATCCCGGAAACAGTTTTTAACTTTCTCATCTCTTCTCTATCCTCCCCCACATCCTCCCACTACTTCTCTGACTGCTAATGAGTTTGCCACTTTTTTTACTTACAAAGTGGCAACCATCAGCAGCCAGTTCTCACATCACACATCCACAGCCATTCTCCACACACATCCTATCATTTGTTTTGCTCTTTCTCTCCTCTCTCTGAGACTGAGGTCTCCAAAGTACTTACTTTCTAACCATCCAAACACCTGTCCTCTTGACCCTATCCCCTACCATCTTCTGCAAGCTGCCGCTCAATCAGTCTTGCCCACACTGATACACATTATCAACACTTCTCTTACAACTGGTAACTTTCCCAACACATTTAAGCAGGCTCGAGTAAACCCACTGGTCAAAAAAACAACACATAACCCCACAGTAGTTAATAACTACAGACCGGTCTCTCTCTCACCTTTCCTAGCTAAAACTTTTGAGAGGGTTGCATTCAACCAGCTGTATGCTTTTCTGTCACTGAACAACCTACCTGATAGAAATCAATCTGGTTTCAAAAAAAGGACACTCAATGGAGACCGAGTGACACTAGTCAGTACCTGAAACCTGGCAAAAGCTAACTCCAAATAATCTGTCCTCATTCTCCTTGCTCTGTTGTTGGGATTTCTGGGTGATCTGGTGGTGAGTCATTCTGTTTTGTCATGCTTCCCACTTTCCCCATGTGTCTTTGTTTATTTGTTATCCCGAGTGCTCGCAGTTTGGCGGGTTCATTTTTCTGATTATCTCCACCTGTTCCTTGTTTCCCTACCCTTTTATAACTCCCTCGTCTTGTGCCAGATTGTGTTGTGACTTGCCTCATGATAGTTTTGTCTCCTGGCTGTTTGTCCCTGTTGTTCGTTTTCTTTCTTTTGTCTCCTCATCTTTGCCAAACCTCCATTCAAGGAGACTCACACCGCTCATCATCCGGTCCTTCCCTCCCGCTTTTCACCTCTCTCCATCGGCTGTGTTCTCCGTTCCGGTCTGGCTGTCAACAGCTGAAGAGTCCGGGACCTCCATTCCCCTCAGCCCTGTTTTTCAGCTGCCATCTGCTCTGTGCACATGTGTGCTGTTTTGTTTTTTACTTTGTTTTTCGGTGTGTCAGTAAAGTTCAATAATCTTCCATTGCTCTCTGGGTCCTCTTTCACAGCATTCCTAACAATACAATCTGGCCAGCATGGACCCCGCCGAGTAACCAGATCTGATGTTGGCAGTGTCGCTGCAGGGGGTTCTGCTGGGTTGCCATGAGATGCAACTCACCACCACAAAGGTTTTAGAAACCATGCCACATCAACTCGCCGATCTCACAGAGCAGATGCGGCAGCTGCAGAGCCATATTCCTCAAAATCGAGCCCATGCAGGTCAGTCGAGTTCGTCTTTCTGTGGAGGTGATGTCGGATCATGCTGGGGCTCTGTCTGTACTGTGCCAAACCAGACCAACGTGTGTCTGGTAAAAGCTGCCACTCACCAGACGGTACCCACCAAGAGGGGATGTCCAGAAGGTCTGTTGTTTATTCCTGTGTTGGTCAGATCACCCATCCTCCAGTGGTGCTACACATCCAAAATCACCAGTAATCCAGGAGTCAGACGCACATTGGCACTGGTGCGTCAGAGGTTCTGGTGGCAAACGATGACAAGGCATGTCAGTCAGTTTGTGTCGGCCTGCCTGGTCTGTGCTCAGATCAAATCCTTCATTTGCCCATCTGCTGGCCTCCTCCAACCCCTCCCTATCCCTTCCTGTCCCTGGTCCCATATTGCTCTTGATTTTCTTACTAGCATTACCCCTTCCCTGGGCAATACCATGGTGTTAATGGTGGTGGACCGTTTCTCCAAGCTGCCCACTTTATCCCCCTCCCCAAACTCCCCTCTGCCCAGGAGACAGTGGTCACTGTCATGTAACACGTCTTCCACATCCATGGCCTCCCGGCCCATGTAGTTTCCGACAGAGGTCCGTAGTTTGTCTCGCACTTCTGGAGAGATTTTCGCTGGTAGCTAGAGGCCTCTGTTAGTCTGTCCTCTGGTTTCCATCTGCAGACTAACTGCCAGACAGAGCGGGCTAATCAGGACCTTGAAAGGATGCTCCATTGTCTAGCCTCCCAGAACCATGCCACCAGGAGTCACCATCTCTCCTGGGTTGAGTATGCTAAATACTCTCTGCCAGTGTCATCTATGGGCATGTTGCATTTTCAGTAGAGTCTTGGTTACCAACCTCCTTTTTTTTCTTCCCAGGAGCTAGACACTGCCGCCCCCTCAGCTTTGGCATTTGTTAGACTTTGTCGTCAGACCTGGGCTCAGGCTCGGAGGGCTCTACGGGAGACAAGGGACTGCACCAAGGCCCATGCCAGTTTGCGCCACTCTGCCCCATCGGTCTACATCTTGGGCCAGAAGGTCTGGCTGTCCACTAAGTACCTCCCGCTCAAGACCTCAACCCATAAAATTTCTCCTTGGTTTGAGGGTCCTTTTCCTATTGCTAAGATCTTGAGTCCAGTGGCGGTATGGCTCAAACTCCCTCCCTCCTTGGGTAGAGTCCATCCAGTCTTCTATGTTTCCTGCATTAACCCTTATGTCCATCCCTCCCTTAACCCTCTTAATTCCCCTGTCCCTCCTCCTCCCCTCGTGATTGACAGGGCTCCTGCCTACATGGCCCAGTGGCTGCTGGATGTCAGGCAGATGGAACGGGGCTTCCAGAACCTGGTCGACTGGAGAGGCTATGATCCTGAGGAGAGATGTTGGGTCCCAGCTCGGGACATCCTGGAACTATCCCTAATCGATGACTTCCACTGTTGTCGCAGGTCGGTTCCAACAGGGCTCCTGAGGGAGAAGGTAATGTCGGGATTTCTGGGTTAGCTGGTGGTGAGTCATTCTGTTTTGTCATGCTGCCCGCTTTCCCCATGTGTCTTGTTAGTTTGTTATACCGCATGCTCGCAGTTTGGTGGGTTCATTATCTCCACCTGTCCCTTGTTTCCCTTCCCCTTTATAACTCCCTCGTGTTTGCTATCTTGTGCCAGATTGTGTTGTGACTTACCTCATGATAGTTTGGTCTCCTATCAGTCTGTTTGTTCCTGTTGTTTGTTTTCTTTCTTTTGTATTCGGTGCCAGCTTCCAGTCATACTCCTCATCCTTGCCAAACCTCCATTCCAGCAGACTCACACTGCTAATCATCCGGTCCTTCCCTCCTGCTCTTCACCTCTCTCCATCAGCTGTGTTCTCTGTTCTAGTCCGGCCATCATCAGCTGAAGAGTCCTGGACCTCCATTCCCCTCAGCCCTGTGTTTCAGCTACCATCTGCTCTGTACACCTGTGTGGCATTTTGTTTTTGACTTGTTTTCTGGTGTGTCATTAAAGTTCAATAATCTTCCGTTGCTCTCTTGGTCCTCTTTCACAGTGTTCCTAACACCTGTGTGCTTCTTTTGACACATTAATCCACCAGATCCTTCTGTTCACCTTCTTTGACCTGGGCATCAAAGGAACTGCGCTTGGCTGGTTTGAGTCATACCTCAAAGGCAGATCCTTCAAGGTCTCCTTTGGACTAGAGGCGTCTAAATCACACCAGCTAACCACAGGTGTTCCTCTGGGATCATTGCTTGGACCAGTTGTCTTCTCGATATACACAACTTCACTCAGACCAATGGCACATGGCTTTTCCTACAACTGCTATGCAGATTAACTCTAATTATGCAGATGGACTCAAGATGGCGCTGAGTATAGCTTCTGCGTTGTGAGCTCCGACACAACATTGTAGTTTTTTGTTTGTTTTGTTTACATGTTTGTCTGCCTTATTGTCTACGACAGACAAACACTTTTGGACATTGGTTCTGCAATTACACACCGTAAACCGGGCTTCAAATTCCTTAATGCCGACCCTCTGTTTACAAACAGGCCAGCGGAGCCCTTTGTCTGGGCTGCCCAGCCGCGGAAACGCAAAAGGAAAAGGGGAAACAGAGCCGGCGTTCTCATCAGAGTAAGACGTCGTGCAAATCGACCCCCGCTACTCAGTATTCTACCGGCAAATGTTCAGTGTCCGGACAACAAGCTCTGCAAGCTGAGAGCATGGATCTCTTTCCAACAAGAGACGAGGGACTGCTGCATTATCTGCCTTACAGAAACTTGGATGTCTGCGGAGATTCCAGACTCAGCCATTGAACCCGCGGGGTTCTCCGTGCACAGAGCGGACAGAGCGAAAGACCTCTCAGGTAAAAGCAGAGGTGGTGGTGTATGTTTCATGATCAACAAATCCTGGTGTGATCAGAGGAATGTACATTCTATCAAGTCTTTCTGCTCTCCTGATATAGAAATTCAATTGGTGTCGACCATTCTGGCTACCGAGGGAATTCACAGCGGTCATTATCACTGCTGTGTACATCCCGCCACAAGCCGCCACAGACTGGGCACTCAAGGAACTGTATGGGAGTATAAGTGAGCAGGAAACCGCGCACCCTGAGGCCACGTTCATTGTGACCGGGGACTTTAACAAAGCCAATCTCAAATCAGTCGCACCAAAATACCACCAACACATTAGTTTTAACACACGAAGGGACTGGGTTTTGGACTATTGCTACTCTCCCTTCCGGGATGGCTACAAATCCCTCCCCCGCCCACCATTTGGCAAATTGGACCACTCTTCCATTCTGCTTCTGCCCGCTTACAGGCAGAAACTGAAACAGGAAGCACCCACCCTCAGAACGATCCAGTGCTGGTCGGACCAATCAGACTCTAGGCTACAAGATTGTTTTGATCACGCGGACTGGGAGATGTTCCGGTCCGCCTCTGATGACGACATCGAGCTTTATGCTGGTAGCGTAACGTGTTTCATCAGAAAGTGCGTAGAGGATGTTGTTCCGACCAAAACAATATGGATCTACCCGAACCAGAAACCTTGGATTAATAGCGATATTCGCGCGGCACTTGATGCGCAGACCTCCGCTTTTAATTCCGGGAACGCGGAGGAGCATAAACAAGCCCATTATGCCCTCCAAAAAGAACAGCAAAACGTCAGTACAGGAACAAGATTGAAGGACAGTTTATGCATCTGGTCTTCAATCAATCAAAGAGGGCTCACTTCACCCCCCTCTTGATTTCACTCCTTCAGGACAGCAGATAGAAAATAGCCTCTTCAACTTAATCCTTCAGGTCTATATCCCCATGCATTCTTTGCGCTCAATGAACGAGTGGTGCCTGGTGGTCCCATTGCAATGAGTCACAAACCTTTTCTTGTCTTTTTCATCTACGCTAGCTTCTGTACTACTCTAGCTACTCTAATTTGGCAGTGTGATACTGCATATATTGTTGACTTTCCTGTTATGTTCCTCATTTGTCCCTTTGGATAAAAGTGTCTGATAAATGTCTAAATGTCATGTAAATGTAGAAGCCCTTGCGCATAACATCATAGCCTGGTCCATTGCATGGTCTGAATTTGTTTTTATGTGTTTAAAGCCTAGTCTGACCGTCCCTTAAAGGTGTCATGAATTGGATTTTTATTTTATAATGTTCCTTGAGGTCCACTTATAATGTTCATGTGATTTTTTTCATTAAAAGTAGTCATAATTTAGGAATAATTGGTCATTTTCTATACAGTTTTTGTGCCTCTAATTCAAATGCTCCGTTTTTTGGGGCATGTTTTCTTGAAGACTTCAGTGTAAATGCCCACTATTGTGATTGGGTAACATCTTTACATGTGGATAAGTGTAAACGTCCCCACCATTACACACATGTGGGGTTGTTTTGAAAACTTCGGATGGTTAAAAAAATGACAACTGGAGGAATTCATCCATACATGTTTGAGCCAGATTCTGATTCCGAATTTGAAGAAAATTAACCCCCTCCACCAACACCACGGATACTGCAGTCTGTGACAGCATGGTAAGTAATCACTGTAATTTACTTGTCTATTTGTGTAATAGGTATTACTTTTATTGTTGTTTAAACCAAGACGCGACACAATAGTGTGTATCTTGTTACATAGTTGGGGCATTTTCCAACGGTGAAACATTTCCGTGTTTTACAAATGCTGAGTAACGCATGACAGTACCAAATAAAGTGTAAATACATGGTGCCGTTCGTCATATAACCATCTTTCATAATATATTCAGTGTAGTGACAAACATGTACGTTCATTACAATGAGTCAGGTTGTCATTAAAAAGAGATTGTCTAAATATATTGATATCAATACACTTTAAGTGCATCTGTGGCAATTGTGCCATCATGCCAAAAGAACAAGAAAATATATGCGGCTTAGAGATCCCTGTGCATTAAAACTAATACACGAGTGTCTAAAATCACTAGGCTGAAATCAAATACTCAGTACACATCTAACAGTCTGTAACATACGAAGCAAAACAATTAACATGGATACTCACACTTGTTTGTTGTGACATCACTGTCGGGTCCAGTATAGTTGGCACTGCATCAACTTTTTTAATTTAAATCTCTCTGCAAAGCCTGCTTCGAACTGTGTCTTGTTTGTGAAAGAATCATCGGTAAAATGCAGTGAGCAAACAAACACGTTCTTACTGACATGATTCGGGACTTCATTAAAAATAAACATCAGCCACTCTTTCTTAATGTTGGGATCCTTGCGAAGCAAATGTAAGAAATCTAGTTTCCCATAACCTGGCACTGCACAACATCTTGACATCTATGTGGCCATCGTGACACACCTCCTGTTGCTTCAAAAATAATCTTACCGCTCTAACAGCAAGAGCGGTGGGCGGGCCTAAGCAGTGTCGACGATAAAGTAGGCATTGATCTGTTTATGCATAGGCTGGCCTGTGCTGATGTAATACCTCACTATGACGTATTAGTGTGGAGGAAGTAGAGAACAAGTCATTTTGGCACCTTGGTTTCAATTAAGCTTTTTTTTGGACTAACGAAGAAGTTTTTGGTTCTGAAATTTACAGTATGTTTTTATAGTGCTATGAACTCTTATATGTCAAGATATCATGGTAAGTTTGATTTTCCAGTGCATGACCCCTTTAATGCTTTGTTTTTTCTTTTTTCTTTTATTAATTAATTATTTTGTTTTATTTTATTATTAACAATTTTTATTGATTCCATTCAACAAATTAAATAAACATGACAGAAAATGTGGAATAAAATTATATAAAATTAAACCCTTCCCCACGAACATTACCCCCCACCCGACACAATCACGCACACCAGTGGTCATAAATATTTAGAAACACACACAAAAAAAACAAACACAAAACACACAAAAAAAACCATAAAAAGTAAACTTTCAAAAAACAATAAAATTGCACACACACATTTAAAACTACAGATCCCTCTCCACTGCCCCTCCCTGAGAGCCTTCCAAAAAGGCCAAATATCTGCACCATTTTTTTATCAAATAAACCCAGACTGCCCAGCCTTCTATGCGACATCTCCTCAAATGCTGCTACCCTGCCCATCTCCGTGCACCACTCTCGAAATGAGGGCACTCCAGCCGACTTCCATCCCCTAAGAATAACCCATCTGCCGATCATAACAATGGCCAGGGCCCAATTCTTTATGTATTACTGACTGCCCCATCACCTAAAATACAAAGTCTGGGGCAAAATGAAATTTGAGTGCCCAATACGTCACACATAAAACTCTGAACTCTCAATGAAAATTCTTGGATCTTAACACACCACCAAAAAACATGGGTTGTGTCCCTATTTTCTGATTGGTATCGCCAGTAGGTGGGTGTGTCTTTAAGACCAAGGCGATACAAACCAGAGGTGGTCCAATTCAATTGATGTAAAATCTAAAATTGCATAAGGCGCACCCTTGCATCTCTAGGTGTAGACTTGACTTTTTTTAGAATCCTAGCACACACTCCCTCCTCCAATACCAAGTTTAAATCTTAATTTCATAATCTCTTGAGAAAAGCCGAAGCTCTGTCCCCCAGACTCTGAATTAGCAGGGAGTAATACACTGATGCCTCATGACCTTTTCCAAAAGCAGTAATCACCACACCCAGAGTATCTGCTGCTTTAAGGGGGTGTATGCTACTCCCAAAAACAGTACAGAGCAGGTGGCGCAGCTGTAAATCCCTAAAGAACTGAGACCTGGGAATCCCAAAATGTTGAACCATATTTTCAAAGCATCTCAACACTCCACTCTCATATAGGTCACCAAGCATATTAACCTCCCTCACAATCCACTCTGTCCAGCAGAAAGGGGACTTATTAATACATAATTTTGGGTTCAGCCATATGCTCGAGTCTACATTTAAATAAATGTCTGAATTAAAAACTCTGGACACTCTTGTCCATACCGAGTGCAAATGCAAGATAACGGGGTGTAACTTAACTTCTCCGGTTAGTTTGATAGAAAGGCTTTGCAATGGTGAAACAGGGGCAAGAACTTCCTGTTCAATACTAAACCAGGGAGGGGCTCTCTCAGGTGGAAGTGAATGCATAATAATAAAATATAAATCTTGGGTAGGCCTAGCACACCTTTGTCAGTCGGCCTATGTAATTTACAGAAATGTAATCTGGGATGTTTACCATTCCATATGAAGGACTTCGCTATGCTATCAACTTGCTTGAAATAAGATAGGGGAACATCTATAGGGAGAGATTGTAGCAGGTAGTTCAATTTTGGAATACAATTCATTTTAATAACATTAACCTTTCCAGTCATAGATAAATGTAATGAAGCCCATCTACCCACATCGCTCGAAAACCTTTTTATTAAAGGGTCAAAATTAACTCTAACTAAATCACACAAATTTATTGGGAATAAAATACCCAAATAATTAATTCCCTGTTTGGGCCACTGGAAGGTGCACAGCTGAAAAACTGTTACAGGGCAATATGCTGTCAGAGCCAAAACTTCTGATTGAGACCAATTAACTCTGTATCCTGAGAATTTAGAAAAGGAATTAATAATTCTGTGGAGACAAGGCATAGATCTAGTAGGGTCGGAGACAAATAATAAAATATCATCTGTGTAAAGCAAAAGCTTATGCACCACACCTCCCACCATCACCCCTGGAAAATCATCCTCCTTTCTTATCACGACTGCTAATTGTTCCAGGGCAAGACAGAACAATAAGGGGGAAAGAGGGAAACCCTGCTGGGTGCCTCTATCCAGAGTAAAATAATCTGAAATTAATGCATTCGTTTGAACTGCCGCTAATGGGTGTCTATAAAGTAACTTAATCCACCCAATAAAAATATTCCCGTACCCTTACATTTCCAAAATCTTAAAAAGATAATCTCATTCTACCATATCAAACACCTTTCCGACGTCAAGTGAGATGGCAGCGACTGGAGTCTGATTGTTCTCCACTGCCCACATGACATTAATGAAATGCCTAATGTTATCAGAAGAGTTATGGCCCTGAAAAACCCCCACCTGATCTATATGTATAAGAGATGTCATAACTTAATCGGTTAGCCAAAATTTTAGCCAATATTTTAACATCTAGCTGGATCAGGGAAATTGGACGATAACTCTTACACTCACTTGGATCTTTGTCCTTTTTAAGAATCAGACTGATCCATGTTTGCATCATGGTTGGAGGAAGTTTTCTATTCTTTAATAATTCTGTATAAACTTCTAGCAAAAGTAGAGCCAGTTCTGTAGCATAAGATCTAAAAAACTCAGCAGCAAAGCCATTTGGCCCTGTAGGCAAGGCCTTAATTACCTTGCCAAGCTCCTCCAAGGTATCTCAGAATCAAGAGAATTTTTTTGCTCAGTTGTCAGTTTAGGAAGTTCTAATGGTTCCACAAAATGTCTAATATCCTCATCAGTATACAAAGACATGGAACTATAAAGATCAAGATAGAATTATTTAAAAGCATTATTAATATCAATGGCCGAGGTAAATATTTCACCACCAGCAGATTTCACTGAGGGAATGGTAGAAAAAGATACTCTCTTATTTATCTAGCCAGAGGTTTCCCTGCTTTGTCCTCCAACTCGAAGTATGACTGTCTTGCCCTGAATAGCCAAAACTCCCAGATGGGTTCAAAAGTTTCCAAATATCTGCAAGACAAAGATTTTTACACATCCTTTGAAGTATCAGTGTAGCTCTAGGGGGCTTTCATACTTTTGCTTCACTATGATCAAAGACTGAGTCAATCAAAAGATTAAAGTCTCCTCCCAATATTATATCATGAAGGGTGCCAGTGGCTTGCAACATCCCTTCAAGATCTATAAAAAAGCCCTGATCATCAACGTTAGGTGCATAAATATTAGCCAAAATAAGAATTTTCCCCTGAATTTCAGCTAAAACAATAATGACTCTTCCTAATTTATCTTTAATCTGTTTGAGACATTTGAATTGTAGATGTTTACTTATCAGCGTTATGACTCCCCTGCTCTTACTCGAGCCAGCACTAAAGAAAACTTGCCCACCCCTTATCCTCCCAAATTTTTCAGCTTCCAGCAGAGAAAGATGCGTTTCTTGAAGAAACACTATATCATATTTTTTATGCTTAAGAAAGAAATAACCTTCCTTCTTTTTATGGGGTGCCCCAACCCATTCACATTCCACGTAGAGAGAGACAATCCACTCATATTAACATCTGACATTTTGACATATAATAAAATATAGATTGTTTGTCAAAAACAAGATTATAAAGACCACATTCCAACATTAGTGCAACAATCAAAGCCCAAACATCCCTCAGAACCAAACAAACAGAAAAAAAACATGCATATGACAGCGCCAACTGGCGTCCATCCCTCCAAACTCAAACAGTCCATGCACTCCTAAGAGAACCCCCGTGACAACTTTGCCGTCGGATTGCTCAAGTCCGGTGTTTCTATGCAAATTTTGTGAGACAGAATTACTCAACAAAAGATAATCTATAAACCAACTCCAGCCAATAGGCGGAATAAGCACAAAGAGCATGTAGATTCATCCATAGAACTGTCCTGAAGGTGTGTTACTCTACAAAATAAACTCCAGCTGCTAGGCGGAACCAGCACAAAAAAAGCGCACAGATTCCTCAAACAGTAAAGCGAATGTTCAGTGAGACGGCACACTTGGCTGCAATGTGAGTACAACAAGATGACTTACTCACTTCACTGACTTTACAAGAAATACTCCACAAAACAAACTCCAGCCAATAGGAGGCATAAGCACAAAGAGCATGTAGATTCATCCATAAAACTGTCCTGAAGGTGTGTTACTCTACAAAATAAACTCCAGCCACTATGCCGAACCAGCACAAAAAAAGCGTGCATGTTTCTCAAACAGTCAAGCGAATGTTCAGTGAGCCGGTCCACTCGGCTGCAACATGAGTACAACAAGATGACTTACTCACTCCATTGACTTTATGAAGGACATCGTTTGCTGTGGGCGTGTGAATGTTTTACGGCCATCCTTAGAATCAATTCTCAATTTGGCCGGGAATATCAGTGCAAAAGCGACCTTCTGTTGATGTAAAAGTTTCTTGCATTCCTTGAATCGATCACATTTCTCTCTTGTTGAATTCGCAAAGTCTGGGAACAAGAAAATGCTGTGGTTCTTCCAAGAAAGCCTTCCTTTACTCTTCGCCTCGCGTAACACTTATAGGATGATCTCAGAAATTTGGCCGGAATTGATCAGGGCCTGTCTCCCTCCACGGATCGCCGAACAAGAACCCTGTGAGCTCACTCGATTTCCAACTTATGGCCTGCTATAATCCAGGAACTTCAACATATCCTGTCCCTCACCTCCCTCAGGAATTCCGATGATATGGACGTTATTCTGCCGGCTACGGTTCTCCATGTCCTCCAACTTCTCCCAGACATACTCCAAATCCACCTTGGTCACTAGCAGATTAGCAGATAATTCCCTCTCCGATGACTCCAGGTAATCAATCCATTTCTCGACATTCCCCATTCTTGTAACCACATCAGTGAACTTCACCTCCATGGCAGTGATCAATCCTCCAAGTCAGCAACGACCTTTGTCGTTGCATCTCCCGCTGCATTTCCCGCACCCTTCCCGACCAAATCGACTCCCTGGCTTGCGGCCTGCTAGGGGGCATCAGCTTGAGCACGTAAGTGTCTTTTAATGTCTCCAGAACCCGAGGATTTTGAATTCTTTGACATATTGTCCTCCTAGAACAGTTATGGAACAGAGTGTATGTCATTAAAAGTATTAAAACTAGCAAAGTGTGTAGAGCTTGCTGTTTACATGCCCAATCCTCACATGGTGTCACGTGACTGCTTTGTTTTTTCTTACCTTGAAGGCTCCCCTTGGGGAAGGGGCTCTGCTTTCGTCCGCATGCAGTGCAATGTGAAATTTCTTCGCATAAGCTTCCCAGATAACACACGTACACCTCTGAAATGTCTGTTTAAAAGCGTTTCATCTGGAAAGCATGATAAACATCTTAAACAGAGCATATACAAGTTTGTCACAGATCCTTGTCTAAAGAATCTATCTGGAGTTTTCCCCATCTCCCTTTAAAACCAGAATGGTGGGCTTTCTGCCATTTTTCAAGGAAATAGAGAGAACGAGAGATTGTGTGAGTGTGATTTCTCTCATAGAGATGAGTAATGGCAATTTGAAAGGAGGAGCTTTTGTGTGTGTGTATCTGGGGGGTGGGGGGGGGGGGAGGTTTAAGTGGTTTACGATGCCTTTTTTTTTTAGGTTACAAACTGGTAATTACAAGGGTATTATGCTATAAATGTGGTTTATGAGGACATTTCTAGTGTCCCCATAATTTAAATAACTTAAAAAAAACATACTAAATGATGTTTTATTGAAAATGTAAAAATGCAGAAAGTTTTTGGTGAGGGTTAGGTTTAGGGGTAGGGTTAGGGTTAGGGGATAGAATCTATAGTTTGTACAGTATAAAAATCATTATGACTATGGAGAGTCCTCATAATGATAGCTGCACCAACATGTGTGTGTGTGTGTCACAGTATCACTGGGATCCCTGCTAATACCAAGAATGTGCCTGGAATTCATAAATGTACTGTCAAATCAAGAGAATAACATTTATTGTGTGCAGATATGCTTCCCAGTGATTATGAAGTCATAGGAATTCAAATTTATTTTTTGACCCCATGGACTATGAAGATGGACAATGTGTTTTGGTTCCCATGCTGATTTTAAAGTGCTTACAATAAACAGTGCATATAGCTTTCTAATGTTCCCAATGCACACTTCTGCTTGGATTGTAATCAGAGTCATTTAAGAAGGTATTTAATTTTGAAGTGTTTAATTCTCAGCCCTTTAGCTGTCTCATCCTGCACGGCTAAGTGCCAAATATTGTCCGCCTGCAGCACAGTCTTTCCCTGCTTTACCTTGTCAATCACACCTCGTACCTCCATCCATGTCTCAGCATTTGTGGAGACATGTCTCTGAATCCTGTAAGCCAGTGTCATAGACACCTTGAATGTAAGCAGAGGCATCTTGCCAGCACTCAGTGTTCTGAGGAATAATGTACAAAGGTAATGTTCACTCAGGAACACTGAACACAAATTCCATGTGACAGTGTCTTGGTCTGGTACGGTTTCTCTCACTCTTAGTTCTCTTTAGGGTATGAAAATGCTTTCAGATGGAGATGCTCACAGGGGTCAAGAAGATTGGGGAAAATGTTAACAATGATTGTCAAAATAATGCTGTATATAAATGGAATGAAATAATAATAAATGGTTTTGCGTAACATCAGATTAACCTCTGAAGGTCACAACCCCAAAACTATTCTTTCCCATATACTCAAAAAATATTCTTAACAGAATTAAGACTTGAACAAATAGTTGAAATAAGATATATTAAATATGCCTAACTTTGCAAAGTATAAAATCAGTTCAGTTAATGCCACAGCAAGTTGATTTGCCATTTTACAAATCATATTGTTGAAAAACTTGTGCTTTTGTTTACTTAATGGAAAAATTCGCCCAAAAATAAAAATATCTCATCATTTACTCACCCTTATGTCATTGCAATTGTGTATGACTTTCTTCTGCAGAACAAACCAAATATTAATCTGGAGAATATCTCAGCTCTTAAGCTCCACACAATGCAAATGAATGGTGAGCAACCATTAAGGGATCAAAATTAACTCTGACTAAATCAGACAAATTTGCTGGGAATAAAATCCCCAAATACTTAATGCCCTGTTTGGGCCACTGGAAGGCACCCGGCTGGAAGGCCGTTACTGGACAGTACGCTGTCAGAGCCAAAGCTTCGGATTTAGACCAATTGACTTTGTATCCTGAGAATTTGGAAAAGGAGTTAATAATTCTGTGGAGGCAAGGAATAAATCTAGTAGGGTCAGAGACAAATAATAAAATATCATCTGTGTAAAGCAGAAGCTTATGCACCACTCCTCCCGCCGTCACCCCTGGAAAATCATCCTCCTTCCTTAATGTGGCTGCTAATGGTTCCAGGGCAAGACAGAACAATAATGGGGAAAGAGGGCAACCCTGCCGGGTGCCCCTATCCAGAGTAAAATAATTTGAAATTAACCAATTTGTTTGTACCGCTGCTACAGGGTTTCTATAAAGTAACTTAATCCAACCAATAAATGTACTCCCGAACCCCTACCTTTCCAAAATCTTAAAAAGATAATCCCATTCTACCACATCATACGCCTTTTCGGCGTCAAGAGAGATGGCAGCGACCGGAGACTGATCATTCGCTACTGACCACATGATATTGATGAGACGCCTAATATTATCAGAAGAGCTACGGCCTCGAATAAACCCCACCCGATCTATATGTATAAGTGATGTCATAACTTGACTTTATCGATTAGCCAGAATTTTGGAAAACATTTTTACATCTAACTGGATCAGGGAAATTGGGCGGTAACTTTTACATTTGCTTGGATCTTTGTCCTTTTTTAGAATCAGACTAATCCGGGCTTGCGTCATGGTTGGAGGAAGCTTTCCATTCTTTAATGATTCTGTATAAACTTCTAACAAAAATGGAGCCAGTTCTATAGCATAGGATGCCTGTAGGCAAGGCCTTAATTAGCTCGTCAAGCTCCTCCAAGGTTATCTCAGAATCGAAAGAGTTTTTTTTTTTTTTGCACAGTCGTCAGTTTAGGGAGATCTAATGGTTCCACAAAGTTCCTAATATCTTCATCAGTGGATGAAGACCTGGAACTATAGAGATCAAAATAGAATTCTTTAAAAGCATTATTAATATCAATGGCCAAGTTAAATATTTCACCACCAGCATATTTCACTGAGGGAATGGTAGAGAAAGACTCTCTCTGCTTTATAAATCTAGCCAAAATTTTCCTGCTTTGTCACCCAACTCAAAGTATGACTGTCTTACCCTCAATAACCAAAACTCCACTTTCCGTGACAAAATAGTATTATATCTATATTTCAATCGGGTCAATTCTCTGAGGCCATCAGATGACATACGGCGCTTCAGCTCTGCCTCGGCACTTTTAATATTTCCTTCCAACTCCACAAGTTCTTGTGCTTTGGATTTTTTAATGAATGAGGCATACTGTATGATCCGACCCCTAAGAACCGCCTTAAGTGCCTCCCAAGCCACGCCCACAGAGGATACTGAGGACCAGTTGGTCTTCATATAAACACTGATTTCAGTCTTTAACATTTGTTGGAAATCAGGATTTTGCAAAAGGGACACATTAAGGCGCCAACTATATGATTTCTTTTTCTCTGTATATGACAACACCTCTAAACTCATCAGAGTGTGATCTGAGACTAAGATATTTCCAATTGAGCAATCAACAACAGATGAAATGAGGGACTCGGACACCAAAAAAAAAAAATTATTCTAGAATAAATCTTATGGATTGATGAAGAAAATGTACAGTCCCTACCGGATGGGTTCAAAAGTCTCCAAATATCTGTAAGACCAAGATTTTTACACATCCTGTGAAGCGTCAATGTTGCTCTAGGGGGTTTACACACTTTTGCTTCACTATGATCAAGGACTGAGTCCATCAAAAGATTAAAGTCTCCTCCCAATATTATATCATGAAGGGTGCCAGCGGCTTGCAACATCCCTTCAAGATCTATAAAAAAGCCCTGATCATCAGCGTTAGATGCGTAAATATTAGTCAAAATCAACCATTGCCCTTGAATTTCAGCTAAAACAATAATGACTCTCCCTAATTTATCTTTAATCTGTTTGAGAAATTTGAATTGTAGATGTTTATTTACCAATATAATGACTCCTTTGCTCTTCCTTGAGCCAGCACTAAAAAAAATATGTCCACCCCATATCTTCCCAAATTTTTCAGCTTCCTGCAGGGAGAGATGTGTTTCTTGAAGAAACACTATATCATATTTCTTACGTTTAAGAAAAGTAATAACCTTCCTTTTTATGGGGTGCCCCAACCCATTCACATTCCATGTGGAGAGAGACAATCCACTCATATTAACATCTGACATTTTGACAAATTAGAAAAATAGATTGTGTGTCAAAAACAAAGTTATACAGACCACATTCCCCATTAGTGAAACAATCAAACCCCGAACTTCCCCCTGAACAAAACAAACAGAAAAAAGAAAAACGTGCGCATTAACCCTGCGCACGAAAGCACCAATCAGTGACAATCCCTCAAAACTCAAAAGGTCCATGAACGCACACGAGCCCCCATGACAACTTTGCCATCGGATTGCTCAATTTTGCCTCACAAATTTGTGAGGCAAAATTACATAACAGAAAATATTTTGTAAAATAAACCCAGCAAATAGGAAGAATGAACACAAAGAACGTGTAGATTCATTCACAGAACTGTTTCAAGGATGTGATCTTCCACAAAACAAATGCCAGCTGATATAAAACCATTCAGATTCCTCGGACAGACAAACGAATGTTCTGTGAGCCAGCTGTTATGAGTTCAGCGGATGACGTAATCATTCCAATGTCCCATAAAAACACTCAATAAAACAAACTACAGCCAGCAGGAGGAATAAGCACGAAGAACGAACAGATTAATCCACAGCTGTTCCAAAGGAGTATTATTCAATAGAACAAGCTCCAGCTGCTAGGCGGAACCAAGACAAAAAGAAACAAAACCGGCATCCCGGTTCCCTGGATGATCGAGTCAATTCACTCGGAGGCCACATAAACGTATATTCCATGACTTACACAATCTGTCAACTTTATAAAAGACATCCTTTGTGTGATCATGTAGATATTTTGTGGTCATCCGTACTGTCTATTCTCAATCTGCCCAGGAACTTAATTGCAAAAGTAATCTTTCATCAATGCAAAAATTTATTTAAGGAAAAGTGTAATTCACAAAACAAGCTCCAGCCGCTCGGCGGAGCCAACGCAGTTTATAAAAGCCAGATTTGGACATGTAAATACTTTGCGACCGACCTTCGTTTCTATTCTCAGTTTGGCCGGGAACATCAGAGCAAACGAGAAAAAAGCTTCCAAAAAAGCTTCCCTTTGCTCCTCGCCTGGCGCAACACCAGATCTTTATCAGATGATCTCAGAAATTTGGCCAAAATCGATCGGGGCCTGTCTCCCTCAGCAGATCTGTGAGCAGGGACTCTGTGAGCTCACTCGATTTCCAGCTTGTGGCCTGTTATGTCGAGCAGACTCGGGAAAAGCTCGTCTAGAAATTTCACCATATCTCTGCCCTCCTCATGCTCAGGATTTCCAACAATTCGAACGTTATTCCTGCGGCTTTTATTCTCAAGATCTTCAAGCTTTTCAAGAAGATGTTCCAAATCAACTTTTGTCGCGGGCGGATTAGCAGTTAATTCCCTCTCCGAAGATTCCAGAAAATCAATTTGACTCTCAACATCAGACACTCTTGTAACTATCTCAGAGAATTTTATTTCCATCGCCGTAATCGATCGACATATTACAGCGAGATCCTCCAAGTCAGCAAGAAACTTCGTCAACATCACCGACATGTTGGACAACTGACGCTGGATCTCTTCTCCCACTGCGCCATCCAAATCGAGTTCCCGGTCTGTAGGCCTGTCGGGACTTTCATCCTGAACACGTAAGTGTCTTTTAATGTCTCCAGAGCCCGAGAATTTTTACTTCTTTGCCATGTTTTACCTCAAAGAGCAAATGTGTAACTGGGTGTATAAAATTTCGCCAAATTATAAAATGAAAATAATCAAAAATTTAGCAAAGTGCGCAGAGCTCGTCGCTCACACGTCTGCTTCTTGCATGGTGTCACATGACCTCCTCCAATAAACAGATATTTGATAACTTTGCAAATTTATTAAAAAGAAAAAACTGAAATATCACACTGACATAAGTATTCAGACCCTTCTCAGTACTTTGTTGAAGCACCTTTGGCAGTGATCATAGCCTCAAGTCTTTTTTAATATGATGCAACAAGCTTTGCACACATGGATTTGGGGATTTTCTGCCATTCTTCTCTGCAGATCCTCTCAAGCTCTGTCAGGTTGGATGGGGACTGTCAGTGGACAGCCATTTTCAGGTCTCTCCAGAGATGTTCGATTAGGTTCAAGTCCAATCTCTGGCTGGGCCACTCAAGGACATTCACAGATTTGTCCCTAAGCCACTCTTGCATTGTCTTTGCTGTGTGCTTAGGGTCATTGTCCTGTTGGAATGTGAACCTTCAGCCCAGTCTGAGGTCCTGAGTGCTCTGGACCATGTTTTCATTAAGGATATCTCTGTATTTTGCTGCGTTCAGCTTTCCTTCAACCCTGAACAGTCCCCCAGAAAAAAAAAATGCAACATGGTGCTACTACTACCATGCTTCACCATTGGGATGTTATTGTGCAGGTGATGATCAGTGTCTGGTTTCCTCCAGACATGACGCTTGGAATTGAGGTCAAACAGTTCAATCTTCGTTTCATCAGAACAGAGGATCTTGTTTCTCACAGTCTGAGAGTCCTTCAGGTGCTTTTTTGCAAATTCCAATCAGACTTTCATGTGTCTTGCACTGAGGAGAGGCTTCCATTTGGCCACTCTGCCATAAAGCCAAGATCGGTAGAGTGTTGCTGTGATGGTTGTCCTTCTGCAAGTTTCTCCCATCTCCACACATGATCTCTGGAGCTCAATCAGAGTGACCATTGGGTTCTTGGTCACCTCTCTTACCAAGGTCCTTATCCCCCGATTGCTCAGTTTGGCCAAGTGGCCAGCTCTAGGAAGAGTCCTGGTTGTTCCAAACTTCTTCCATTTAAGAATTATGGAGGCCAGGGCCTGGGTAGCTCAGCAAGTAAAGACACTGACTACCACACCTGGAGTCGCAAGTTTGAATCCAGGGCATGCTGAGTGACTCCATTTAGGCTTCAAAAGCAACCAATTGGCACGGTTGCTAGGGTGGGTAGAGCCACATTGGTTAACCTCCTCATGGTCACCATAATGTGATTCTTGCTCTTGGTGGGGCGCATGATGAGTTGTGCGTGGATGCCGCGGAGAATAGCGTGAAGCCTCCAAACTAGGTCTCTGCGGTAATGTGCTCAACAGGCCACATGATAAGATTCGCGGATTGATGGTCTCAGATGCAGAGGCAACTGAGATTCATCCTCTGCCACCCGGATTGAGGTGAGTCACTATGCCACCACAAGGACTTAGAGTGCATTGGGAATTGGGCATTCCAAATTGGGGAGAAAAGGGGAGAAGAAGAAAAAATGAAAAACAATTATGGAAGCCACTGTGCTCTTGGGAACCTTCAGTGCAGCCGAAATTTTTTTTGAGCCGTCCCCAGATCTGTGCCTCGACACAATACTGTCTCTGAGCTCTGCAGGCGGTTCCTTTGACCTCATAGCTTGGTTTTTTTCTCCGATATGCATTTTCAGCTGTGAGACTGTATACTGTATAGACAGGTGTGTGCCTTTCCAAATAATGTCCAGTCATTTGAATTTGCCACAGGTGGACTCCAATCAAGGTGCAGAAACATCTCAAAGATGATCCAGAGAAATGGGATGCACCTGAGCTGAATTTCAAGTGTCATAGCAAAGGGACTGAATACTTATGTCATTGTGATATTTTATTTTTTTATTTTTAATACATTTGTAAGTTATTAAAAATCTGTTTTTTGCTTTGTCATTATGGGGTATGGAGTGTAGATTGGTGTGGGAAAAAAAAAAATAATTTTAGCATAAGGCTGCAACATAACCAAATGTAAAAAATGAAGGGGTCTGAATACTTTATGAATGCACTGTATTAATCTTTGTTAATGTTGGTTGATAAAAATACAGTTGTTCATTTTCAGCTCATGTTAGTTCATAGTGCATTAACTAACATTATCAAATCCAATTTTTGATTTTAAAAATGTATTAGCATATGTTGAAATTAACATTAACCAAGATTAATAAATGCTGTAAAAGTATTGTTCGTTGTTAGTTTATGTTTACTAATGTTGTTAACTAATGTTATCATATGGAACCAATTTGGAAAATGTTGCCATTTTAATTAAAAACTTCAAATTTATTACAAATTCATAATATGTACACAATGTACAAATATGATTACTCAATTCAGGTTTAATGGAAATTTTTCATACAATTGAAATGCGTTAATTTTAAAAATAGACAAATGTTTTTGAATGTATTTTGTCTATCCTTGTTATTGGTGTCCCTTGGATTTCACAATGAACACAATGACAAATGACCATTTACCAAGCTTGTGTATACATGACTTAATATGACTTGTTAGCAGAAGACTAGATCTAAAATAAAGGGCTTGCCCCAAATATGTAAAGTTAATTAGCTTGTTTCTTTTAATAATGACCTTATCAGTAGATTCATAGAGTGAACCTCAAGCGTAAAGGTCTTCTATTGATACCCAAAAGCATGGCAGTAGTTGACAAGGCAATGTAAGCTAAACTTGACATCACACCATTGTTCGAGACCATTATGAAAACAGCATAAAACACCACCAAAACACATATACTAAAACACCACCAAAACACATATACTAAAACACCTGTACAATGTTGGCTTTATTGTCATACATGTTGTTTAAATATATACAGTAAGTGACATGCACAGAACTTCCAGAGAAGCAGATTTCACGGTAGATCAAGTAGCAAATTAGACCCTTGTTCAAACATCATTAGGGAACATGAGACGACAAGAAGGACAAGTAAGTAAGCCTCTATAGGTAAAGATAAAATGATAACATCCATGGGGAATTTCTCAAACTCTCAGAGAAGCCAGTTGCCCTTTAACTGACATACTCATGAACTGTACACAAAGAATAAAATAACGTGCTAACTTCCATGCTATTTTTGATGATGATTGTACTACTCTTCACATCTTGTTTAGTCCCTACAACAACTAAACTTTTCGTGACACTTTACATCAATGTTCTTAATCTTAAGGGATTATAACGGGGTTTATTATTGACTAAGAAGTCATCTAAAAACAAATTATAAATCATTTATATGCATTTATAACTACATGCATAAAAAGGTTGACTTTCATGCAAAATCTGCCAAATAGTGAGCCATGTACCTCACATGTTATAAATGCTTAATAACACTTGTTGAACATTAGTAACCCATGAAAATGTACCTTAATGTAAAGTAGATAGATGTGAAAAATGTATTAAGGAGTTGCGAACTTTGGAAATCTATGTACATAAATAATTTTTTTTATATAGCATACATACATTTTGTTATTAAACTATAGCAAAATGACATAATCAATTTGTTTAATCTAACTATAATAGTCTATTTCTGAAAGTTGCCCTTTTTATGCTATATCTGCAAATCAGTGGTTTATAATGCATTTGTAAATGACTTAGTTATTAGTCATTACTGACTATAAATAAATGACTTAGTTATTAGTCATTAATGAATCTTTTTATAAACCCTTTACAAAGGAAACTACTGTACAATGCAAAGTGTTACCTATATTTTTATAGGTTATATAATTTGGCACATTTATTTATTTGCAGCTAAACAAAGCCAGCTTAAAATGACTTTAATTTGTCACAAAAAAAAAAAAAAATTATTTCCCATTGCTGCCCAGCTGTGAACCTAATTCATCTGCACCTCTAGCTACACATCAGCAGACCAAATATTAACAGAAGCTGCACACAAATCTGTGTTAATGAATGAATATCTTAAATATCTTCTGAAAACAATGAAGGGTTGCAGATGTATGTGTCTTTGTGGCCTTCATCTTCTTCTTCCAGCAGCTTCTCAAGGGCCAGAGTGCCCTCTGTGGCCTGGGGAGGCTCCATGTGCTGAGGCTCCAGTTCTGGTGAGACAACTGGCAAGGTCAGGGGCACAGGGAAGAGCTGGGTGGCCGAGAGGGTTGGTTGTATTGACGGGGCCTGCATGACAGGGCTTGGGATTGTAGATAAAGGCTGGGCCCACGGAATGTAAGTCAAGGAGGAATCTGGGACCTCCTGAGGCAGAGTTGAGTTGAAGGTGCTCATGGTCTAATAGAGAATGAGATTAGGGATCAGATAGTGGTGAGCTCATATGATAATATGTGTTATTTTTGTTATTTTCTGGAAAAACTTCCATCTCATATTTATGACTTTTGGATAGCATTTACTAGAGTGTATTTGATCCAAGGCTGCAAGCCTGCTTCTATAACTGATAAACAGAGGTGGGTAGAGTAGCCAAAATCTGTACTCAAGTAAAAGTACAATTACTTAAAAAATAATAATTACTCAAGTAGAAGTAATAGTACTAACATGAATAATTACTTGAGTAAAAGTAAGAAAATATCCAATTAAAAGAGTACTCAAGTAGTGAGTACCTCGTTACTCTCACAAATGACATAAAGGACGTAATTTACCCTATTTTCCATTACATAATACACATTTAACATGTATTACAGCATTATTATTATTATTATTATTATTATTATTATTATTATTATTATTATTATTAATGGGAATTCTGTCATCATTCACCATCATGTTTTTCCAAACCCATATGACTTTCTTTCTTCCATGCAACACAATAAGTAGAGATTAGACAGAATGTTTGCCTGAGTTCCTATGTAATGTCAGTGAATGTGTTTATATATATATATATATATTGAAAGTGAATGGTGACCGAGACTGTCAGTCTCTAACATTCTGTCTAACATCTTTTGTGTTCCACAGAATACAGAAGGTCACACGGGTTTGGAACAACATGAGTGTAGGGAAATGATGATAGAATATTAAATTATGGTTATTAATTTAAAGGGATAGTTCACCCAAAAATGAAATATATCTCATCATTTACTCACCCTCATACCATCCCAGATATGTATTACTTAGTTACTAGTTAAATCCATATCTTCAGAAGTGATATGATAGGTGTGGGTGAGAAACAGATCAATATTTGTAATTTTTTGCTAAACATTCTTCTCCCTGCCCAGCAGGGGATGGTGTGGAGAGAAGAATGTGAATTAAAATGTTGGTACCCATTCACTTGCATTGTATGGACCAAAAGAGCAGAGCAATTCTTCTAAAAATCTTCATTTGAGTTCAGCAGATGAAAGAGATTCATACACATCTGGCACGAGGGTGAGTAAATGATGAGAGAATTAGCATTTTTGGGTGGACTATCCCTTTACATTTGATGTACACTCGACGACGGTTAATTGCCCATAATCCACTGCGGGGAAGATGAGCTGAGAGTTTACTGCTTCCTTCATTCCTGCAATGTTTTATTTCAATGCTGAATGTATTAAATTACTTTTTGACAAATAAAGTAACATAATAACATATAGAGAGGCAAAACATACAGATACATTTTAAAATGTTCAATTTATTTATATTTATACAGAATTTTGCCATTAAACTGAAGAATTCTTTATTTCCTAAATAATTCACTGAGGTGATATTATTTTAACTCAGGAGACAGCACACAGTGGAAATGATAATTCTGTGGATGATTTAAATATTCAGTTATAGGTTATGTAGGTTATGATAATTTGGTTGGATGAGGGTGCTATACACCCTGAAACGCTACCCAGCTTGTATTGGAGTTAAAAGATACTAAAGTAAAACAAATAAATACAATTATGTACATTTGATAAAATGTGTTTACTCTTTATATTAACATATATATTAAAAATGTCAAACAGAATGAAGATTTATTGTATTAACATATCATTTAATAAGAATAACAAGTAAAGCCCAATTATTATAAAAGTTCATATGTGACGTTGTTTCTGCAACAGCCCCAGAGCACCAATGCTCGGTGCATACGTCCACATCTGAATTCACTCACTCATTTCATTCACTCACTGCTGAGATATAGTGCACTCACTGCCATTCACTATATAGGACATAGTGAATGAGTGAACGATATTGGACATAGCCACTCTCTTTGCCATACGATCGCCTCTCGCCCGCACATCTCTCACACATGCGTCCCGCACCCATCGTTGTGCACGCGCAGAAATGCTGTCTGTTCACGCGCCAGTTGTCAGTCACGCGAACGGCAGAACAAAAGGCATTTACATTTAACGTGGATGTTTACATGGATTTATACAGTTAATCCGCCAGAAGTAGCTGCAATAGTTGCCAGTACACTCGTGTGTGGGGTAAATGCATAAATACTGCTAATAACATGCGGGACGTGGGACAAAGCGCACTGGTATATTGCTGCACTGATTTAAAAATGTACACTTAAAAACTGATGTCATAAGAGCCCAGTTACAGAATCACCCTGAAAATGACCATCACCATGACACAGAAAAGCCTGCGTTATCATTAGAGCCACAACTTAACTCAGAATGCTGCCTTAAAGTGGAGCTGCAATTTTAATCTTGAAATATGCACTTGACTTGGTGTTAAATGAAGGCACTGCATGACGAAACTATTCTTTTTTCACTGTGCGGAGTGAAGAAAGTGTTTCACTTGAAGAGCTTGATGCTGCAGCAGTGATGGACTCGGCTTGTGTGACAGTCTGTGACAGCGCGCACAGCTGAACTTCCGCTGTCGTAAAAGCCCCATTCAATAATCTCTCAATAAATTACGCATTAATTAAAATTAATCCCAGTAATGTAATGACAGGAATGCTGCCAATTGTTACGAAGTAAATGTATATTATTTTCATTAGAAATTTACTTGAGTGAAAGTAAAAAGTACCCACTTTTAAACCTACTCTAAAAGTATTTTTTTTTCCCAAAACAGTGACTCAAGTAAACGTAATGGAGTAAATGTAGCGTGACTACTAACCTTTGCGGAAAACTGATGCTTTGTTTTTCATTAATATGCGTTTTTAAGTTTTCACTAGACTTTAGCTATATGCACCAATAATTATGTGTGTGCTTTAAATTTAACAGTTTGAACACGAGGCTTTAATAAGCTTTGGAATATTATTTCTATGTGACTGAGAGAGATCAGAATTCATCCTTGTTTCTTAGAATCGGAATATGGTCATGTTTAATATATCTATGCTTATTATCTAAATGATGATTTACACATCTTATAAATTCTTAGGTATCTATTGATCATTGCTCTCTTTAATGCACTCTTCTCACCTTACCGCATACAAGATAGCTAACTCAACTCTTTTGATACTTCTGCGTTTACTTCACTGAATTAGAACATTGATACTTTGATACTGAATGTAAAGTTTGATTTCAAATTTAAGTTGTATACTTTGATCCCTAATTTTACTTTTATTCTAAAAGAATTTTTAATTACATTTGATAAAAAATTTGTTATTCCTTTTATGCAACTAACCCCCTTTTAGGCATTTATTTAGTTGTCTGCTGACTTCTTCACAGATTCTAACCTGACAAAAAATAGCAGTGGCTATTGATTTGTGGCTCACCCCCAGGTTGGTGAAGAGAGGTGTGTGGGTGAAAGTCAGCATGGAGGAAGGGCCCACCACAGTGTAACTTGGACAGATGGGCTGGACGTACATATCAGTGGTGCTGGAGGGGTCATGATGTTGGCAGTCTGGAGAAGACCAGTGGCCAATGGGCTGGAGAGCAGCTGTGCTGGTGGGCTGGGCGAGCCATCCTGTGTAGAGCCCGCTGACATCTACTACTGAATCATTAAGACCAGTCTGGTTGGCTTCTACAAAACTAGAAGCTCCTTTTAGAGATATTAGAGCATAAAAATGATGTTGGCCAAGCAGTCAAGGAAACTAAATGTTTAGATGTTACTCACCTGCGTGTGTGTATGATGACAAAGTGTTGCTAGAAATCACCATCTGAAAAATAGTCCATTATAAGTACAGTTTGTATATCTTCAGACACTTCGTGTGTATGTTATTAGGCATTAGAATTGATATTGTTGCTTTATGTAGACAATTACAGTACATTTCAAATATTAGAAGTATTCCACCTTGAGGGTCAATTGGCTGGAGCCAACATTAAGAGAATGTTTACAACCTCTTCCTACAATCAGGATTGGAATCTCAATTGTTCACAGAACATGATAGCAACAAACACTAAGCTTCCACTTAACAAAGTGCTCTAGTACTTTGTAGTTATAGCCTTGACAAAACTCTTGGTGCCTAACTGCCAGCTGTAAATCTCTCTTGGTATTTATGCATGAGATGAAAAATCAATATCATTAAACTTAATTGGGTCTCTAACACAATTCCAAAATTCCTATGAAAGGTCCTTGCATTTCCAATAGTACCACAGCAAACTGCTGTGTATCTAAATGAACAACCCAGTTTAAGTGAAAACAGGCAATGCATGCAGACAAGCAGTAAGAATAATGAACATAAAAAGATTGCTACGTTATTTAATCTAAAAAAGACATTCTGACAACATAAGAAGGAATAGAATGTTTCTAACGAAACCTGACAAAAAACTGTCCAAGTCCTTTTTTACTCCTAAATCAAAGAAACCAACAAGAAATCATATTTTTGCATATTTAAAATGAAGCTTATTTTTAGGGCCATTTAGATTTTTTCTATTTTTACAGTGACATTATCATTACTCTAACACTGTCATTTTTTTTACTCTATTACAGTGAATATCATATCGTGGCCCCGTTTCGTGGCTGGCCACAGGGAAAAGTCCCAGTTCTCCCGATGGCCAGTCTGCCTCTGTGTTGTACAATGATTTTGCTTTTTTTTTCAAATTAAATCTGCAAAAATAAAAAGGCAGAATCAAGGGAATACTATTATAATGCATAAATATAATTAAAATTATATATATTTGGAAACAATGAGATTACTAAAATGCCCAGACGTGTTACAGTAATGAGATAGACGCAATAGTCGCGTGATAGTCATGTGTGATCATGCCCCATTCGAAAATACTGGTAACTTTTGCACTGGCTATTTCCCTGAATGAGAAGTTGTAGCATCACCTGAAAGGTTCAGTTTTAATGCTATGTGAAAAAAGAGTTGTGAGATTAACATTCTGAGCACATACGAGGTCAGGACGTGCTGACGTACAGTAAGATAGAGATGATTCAGTTAATCTGGAGTCAAAAGAATTTCATCAAATTGGACATATTGTGAAATATTTCCATTTAGTCTGAGGAAATAAAAGTATTTTATATTTAAGTGTGGACTGTAGAGGAAATCTCATAGTGTATGATGCTTCACATCTCAAATATGAAGTCAGATGGTGAGCAGGCAATGGAAATAGTGCGCAGCCAGAACACTGGACCACAAAGAAATGGAGATGGCAAACAAGCACTCAAAGTGGAGAAAATATTTAATGCAACTTTCAATTCATGTCACAGCCCACATGCTCCACCCGAGACCGCACTCAAATGTGCTCTGCCCGTTTCTTTTGAGACTACATTTCAGAGTTTAACACCATTTTGGTGCTGATGTGAAAAGTTGCAAAATGTAAAAGGAGACAATCTTCATTGCATGTGAATAGCAGATGTGGTACATTTAAAAGTAAAGGCAATCCAATGGTTTTATTGCAATTTACTGGTAGCATGTGTGAAAGGGGTTAATGATAAGGTAATATATTACTATGGCATGATCAATGGTTTCTCCGATTTCAGGGGGCAGTTTTCATAATCAAAAGTGTTTGTGGCTTATTGAGTGAGTGTGCATTAAATATATACTGTACAGTATATATATATATATATATATATATATATATATATATATATATATATATATATATGTATATACAGTATATATACAGAATATATAAGCTTAGTGGTGGGATGAATGGTTTCGCCAATGTCCACAAAACAGTAGGAGAAACTCAAGGCCAGATGTTATACACAGTCCAAAGATTTTTAATGCAACAGGTCGAAAAACAATTAAGCCTGAGCAGAGCATTTTCTTCATAAAATGATTTACATGCCAAGGCAAGTGGTTCCACTTAAATTCCACTTAAATACATGATAGGGACCTGCTGTTGCCCCCAGCACAACAATGGCTTAAAAAATATGTCTCCCAAACAGAGATAAATGTTGAAAGTAATGGCATTGAGCACATGCAGGGGCTGGCTTACAGATGACCTAGCTACCCCTAAAGTAACAGACGCAGATAAGAGGATCTTGGGAAGCAAATAACTCAGGTGTCATCAGCTTGTTAAAGAGTTTTTGTATGGCATTAAAAGAGAGTCAAAGAAGCTTTGCAAGTTCTGATCTCTACTAAACCACATTTTGCTAAAGGCAACAAATAAGCAAAATTAACAATAGCATAGTTGCTATCAGTAATTATTTCACCCCATTTTTAGATTAATTTAATGTGTGAAAGAGGCTAGTGAGTGTATATTTTCATTTGTTGTCAAATATAATTAGAAGGTTGGTAGGCAAGCCTCTTGGCAGGGCCACAAACTGATTTGCATAGGCCCCATGCTAAGCCCTATGGCTGTGTGGGTGGATAGTTTAACTGTCACGATAAAACACCAAGATTATAAAAGCAAACTCCCCTTAGAGTTTGGATGTCTTTCTGCATTCTATTAAGTAACATCAACTGGATATTCATATTGCAATATTTCTCAATCTTGCAATCAATTACAGTGTTGCTCAATCATCCTGGGATCCCCAGCACGTCACGATTTGGATGTCGGGAATGAGAAACACTGTTCCAGAGCATGTTTAGATATATGGTAATCTAATTCATTCAAATTTGCTTTCATGACTGTAATCCTTTATAGCCTCACATTTGGAAATCTCCTCTGTGTATTGGATGGATTAGATTAGAAGAATGAAAACAAGTAAGAACATGCATGTAAAGTGAATAAGAACCTTTAAAAGGGCAGTCTTCATAATCAAAAGCATTTGTGTCTTACAGAGTAAGTGTGTATGTGCGCACATGAGGCGTTTGAAAAGTGTAATTCTTACAGCAGTGGGGGGTGCCGCTTTGGCAGCATTTCCTCTTTTTCTACGCAGCAACTCCTTCACAGGGTCTTTGACTCTCACTCCCTGGTATGGCTTGGATGTGGGTGCATCTGACACTGCTGTACAAAAAGACACACCTTAAATTCTCTTGACAGAAATGAGCACACAACATGACAAGTGTTAAAAAAAGCTTCGACTGCACTTTAAACATACTTTGAGACATGTATGGTTTCTGTTCCATGCCAAGTTAAACATAAGGTGTGGCAAAAAGGTGTTGAAGGTTTCAGTCACATGACAAATACCTCTTCACGTTGGGCCTTCTCATTGTTTTTTAAGAACTCAACTGAATTGTAAAGCCACTATAAGAAATAATTACTCAAGTGCTTTCTTTGTTTCAGGGGGCAACATAATTAGGGGCAACATAATAAAAGGTTTGGATGATTCTAAGGGAAAAGACAAGAGGCCCAGCAGAACCCCTGACTCTTTTCCTGCATGATTTTGTGATAAATGGCCACTTTGCACAGGTAAGCTGAAATAAAGACTGATCTTAATTAATAATAAAAGATGATCTAGTGTGTGGGATACCCCTTTAGATGTTCAGTGGTTTTCCCCAAAAGTACTTTTTTATTTAAATGCTATGAACTCGTGTGTGGACACATCATTAACCAGGCTTGGCTGGATCATGCGGCAACATGATCAAACAAGAGTCTGCATGTTGTTTCCGACAGTTCAGATACACTACAATCAGTTTAACTTCCCCAGTGGTGCGATCAGAAGCATGTTGCATTAGCAGCACGGGAGACATGGGTATGGACCTTGTGTTGAAACCAGGAAGTAATTGCGTTCACATATTCATTGACGAGCATGATTCGCAGGTTGCATTTTCGCATCTAACATTACATTTTTACTCCACTGATGGTTAGGTTTAGGTTTGGGGTTTCGGCTGGGTGATAAAATTAATAAAATATACATTCCTCTTCACCATATCACAGCCTGTACAGCTGAAAACAGCTTGCTTTTGGCACCTTCTGTGGACATTTTACTCGGACAATGGAGCACACATGTGCCCGTACACCAAACAGCAGTTACCGGTTTGGCCACTGGGGGCAGTGTTTGGCCTTTTGGTATGTATAGACCAAATCTAACTAAAGAAAAGTCAACCTACTGTTTCCCATTTCACTGTAAGATCAGTGTGCATGCAAAGAGGATTACACTAAACAGCTCGCTGCACACCACAAAACTTGTGCAACTCATTAGTATAAAACAGACAATTTTCTACTTTGATGCCCTAAAAAAACAAACATCTCATAAGGCAAAACAGCCCCAACATTGATGAGGAAAAGACTAGAAAACACCCTTGAACGATTTCACCTTACAGGGAGGGGGGTACCCCATTGAGCCTCCTTAGTGTGCCACTAGCATCCCCAAATCATCCCCAAATTCTCTGTACACTGTGTCCTCTGCGTCAGTTTCCCCAGAAAGCAAGCTGAGAGCAAAGCGCTTTGAGTGTCATGTGCTCGCAATTAACATTATTAATCTCAATTTAATTGCTGTGTGCCTGACAGGGATAAACATCAGCAATATACATGTACCACCCTCCTCATCATATTCATCATATTAAAAAGCAATCATATCATACACGCAAGCATGCAAATCGTCAGACAGGCAAATCCGTTTAGACGGAGAAGAGGAGGTGAGATGCAAGGTCCAAGCTGGCAACAAATCAAACTCAAACTCTCCGTGTGGTTCCGCAGAAGGAGTAGAAGGAGTGACAGGAGGAGAGAGGAGCAACTTCGGCTTTAAGAACGAAAGCGAGCCGAGAGTGAAATGTTTAGCGGAATCAATATCAGCGAGCTCAGTGTCAGCGTGGGCTCAGCCCAAGCAAAAACAGCGCTCGTACTGAACAGGAGGAAGGAGGCACACAAGGCTGGGCCAGTGACACTCATGCCCTCAGACAGAGGGATATATCGCTTGTTTATTCATGTACTTTTGAAAGCATTTGCAAAATGTCATCTTTATAAAGACATCATTGAGCAAAAGTCTCTTTCTGTTTTTTGTTTTTTTTTCACTAAAAGAAACACAGTATCCATACACAATGCATAATATAAAACACGGTAGTGTTAAAAGAATACATTGTTCATCAGAGCACAAGCAGGTAGGTGAAAGTTTCAACAAGTGCCGTTTCAACAACGAATTTGTGACCCTGCACAAAACAATTCTGATGAAATGGTGTTGTGCTCTGGTTTATATGCCCATGATGACACGTGCATCAAGGGCAGTGTGTCAAGCGCCATCTGCCAACAGATTTGTGTGATTTTAAAGGGCTTCAGAGATTATCACTCCTGGGAGGAGTTTCCCGTAGCATTAGCTACTGACGCAGCATCGAAGTGACTGACCTGAAAGGTGCTACCCTAAATGTTACAACTAAACCCAATCGATTGTTGCTATAAAAGCAGATGAAAAACGGAACAGCTGAAGCAGCCATGTCATTTTATGGCTTTATGCTTCTTTGGGCTCACATGGGCTTGAGTAAGCTATATATAGTTGGTTATGTAATGCAAGCATTAAAATATATTGTGTTTCAAATCATGCATTGTAGTAAAAGTGTTTCGATATAATAACATTGTATTGTGTGGGGAACAGAGCAAAACGTAAGTGTTTATGAACTGTAATCTGCCGTTTTACTCGTAATTTGTGTGAAAATGTATAAGAATCATTGTTGTTGTAGCCACTCTTAACTTCATCAGAAAACTGTAGCCATACATAGAACGAGACACGAAAAAGTAATTTTGCTAAAATGTAGTGTGGCAGCGGGGGCGTGGTCGAGCGCCCGTCCGGAGAGAGAGAAAGCGGTAAGAGCTCTTACACCTGAGCTAAATTATGTCTAACACCTGTCTCTAATTCCAGTGAGCTTGGGGAGAGCGGCATATAAACAGCCATGCCACCGCCAGAAGAGAGAGAGAGAGAGTCTGGCACAAGAGTCTCACATTGAAGCTACTGAGTTCGTGATGCTAAAGAGTTGTGATAAAAAAATTTCTGATGATTAAGAGGCTGTGACCAGGAGCCTGTGATGCTAAAGAGGTTGTGAAGCTGAAGAAGTTATTGTGTCAGTTGTGACTGTTACCCCTAAGTTTGTGATTAAAACTCACCTGAGACCTGAACCTTCTTGTCCCAGTGACCTCCTTCCCTCACATGTAGTTATAAAATTTTTACTTTAACACCAGTTTGGCTTTAAAGCCTGGACCTCCATGAATTATGGACCAAGCTATGTGTAAATTCTATTGTAATTCTCTCTTGTAGGACACTGATTCTTGAGATAAGGGACAAAACATGTCCAACATAAAAAATCACCTTTATGTTAAATATCAAGAAATTCATAATAATAAAAATATTTTAAAAGTTTAATCTAAAGGAAACGTGTATACTCAGGGCATTCATTACTTTTTTCGTGTTTTAAACAATTTCATTAGAATTTTTTTAAATGCATGCTTTTTACTTGTAACTTAACAAGTAACAAGTAAAATACATGTAAAATAAACCAGTCCTCACAATGTTAAACTGCCAAACAATGTGTTTAAAAATGAAACATAAATATAAATATCAAATGAAAGGTAGGGATCTTTAAGATATCAAACAATACGTAAAGTAAACTTTAATTTAAAGTTTAATTTATTTTGCATAAAAAACTGCCTATAAAATTTGTGTCTTCACTTTGTGTCAATTCCGTCAGATTTTTTTTTTATAATCTTGAATAAATCAGATGATGTCATGGTCAGCTATAACTCTGAGTAGTACCCTTTCCCACTTCCTGCTCATGGTGGATGCAACAGTAGGACATGTGGCCTGGTAATATACACTACCGGTCAAAAGTTTTGAAACACTTAACCAAAATGTTTCCCATGATCTTAAAAATCTTTTGATCTGAAGGTGTATGCTTAAATGTTTGAAATTAGTTTTGTAGACAAAAATATAATTGTGCCACCGTATTAATTTATTTCATTATAAATCTAAAATTGAATTAAAAAAAATAAATAAATTTTGAAATTGATGACTTGGACCAAATAATAAAGAAAAGCAGCCAATAAGTGCCCAACATAGATGGGAACTCCTTCAATACTGTTAAAAAAGCATCCCAGATGTCAAGAGTACATGTCTGCAAATTCTAGGCAAAGGGTGAGTACTTTGAAGATGCTCAAATATAACACAGTTTCGATTTATTTTGTATTTTATTTAGTCACAACATAATTCCCATAGTTCCATTTATGTTATTCCATAGTTTTGATGACTTTACTATTATTCTAAAATGTAAAAAAGTATAATAAAGAATGAGTAAGTGTTTCAAAACTTTTGACCGGTTATTTTGTGTTTTTAAAAAAAAAATTTAAACAAACAATGTTGAAGTCTCTTCAATCACAGCTTCAACATGTCATCCCATTGTGATAATTTCTGTAGAGAACTGTAAAATAAATTTGGCATTTGAGTTTAGGTTATAGAGTCAGCTTTATCTGAGGGGAAAAAAAAAACAAAAAAATGGCTCATGGTTAAGATGGAAAAATATTTAATTTTGTGAACCCTGTCAGAATTTTAAGAATAGTGTGAAAACAGAAAAAAAAAAAAATATATAGAATGTATTTTATTTCTTAACTCCTTTACTATACACTATTATTAGATAATTAAAGACTTTACACTCTTGTTGGATAGATCAAATTAAAATAGTATGCTTTTTAGTCAAGGGGCCTAGCCAGGAAATTACTTTTGCGTGGGCCTCAATAAAAATGGATGAGTCGGATTTTCACCCAAAAAAAAATTTCAACATTTTCCTTAGCAACAGAAAGGCAGCACATTCAACCAGTTCTTTCACACTTTCATAAGCAGAATTTATGCATTTATTATTATTATTATTATTATTATTATTATTTTATAAATATATATTTGAAATCAAAAAATAATCTCTAATATTCTGGGTGGACCTGGGTCTATTTTGGGTGGACCCAGGCCCACCCCAGCCCACCCTTGGCTATGCCACTGTTTTTAGAGTGTCTTTATGAAGTGAACAAATGTCAATTTTTAGCATTTTCCATTTCCATGTTCCCTTAAATGGTTTGTTAGCTGAGACCTTTTTCTACAAATGTATCCATTTCATATTAATTTAGTATTAATAAATAAAAAATAAGATTTAAAACCTGTTTTGTCCCTTTTATCAAGAATCAGTGAGGGGGGAAAATCAGCTTGCCTTCAGATAGCCTTTTTCAAGAGACGACTTTATTTTCAATATTCAGTATTTAAAACTTAAAAAGCAAACAATTCCATTAGAAACACTGTGTGATCAAACATTCTAATATGTATATGTTCATTTATTGTGTATTATATAATTAATTCAATTAAATGCTTTGTTGTTTTAATTGACTATTCAACCTTAAATGTGGTTTCAGTGTCTTGTATTGAACATGCAATCATGCTTATGTTTATGTTTATTTATAATGATAATATTTATGAAAAAAAAAAAAAAAAGTTGTTAGGAGATGTAATAGGATAGGGTGCTCAAAGTGTAAAGTTGTCAAGGGGCCCAAAAATCCTAACGGCACCCATGGCCATGACGAATGGTCTGAGCCATTGTGATATTCTGGATGAAATAATTATACAAATCCCATTTCCTAATCTATTCAAATAAAGCAGCTAACAAATGTAAACTATGGTGCAGTTTCTGATTAAAAATCAATTTCCTTATCTTCTCATATGACACTCTCTCCAATCATGCATGATGAGATCTCAGGAGCTGTGGCCAATATTTTGAGATCTGTTGCTCAACTACACTTAAAGCTCCAAAAACGACAAATTGAAACCCTGAAGCAAATTCTTTCAGTTCGGAAACATGAAAAAAATACTTGTTTTTTTTTTTTTTTTTTTCTGCATTGTGAACATCCCAAGACCAACTAGTTACTGGAAGGCAAAGAAAATGTTTCATTAAGAGAATGGGACTACCGTGCATCAACATTTACTGTAAAAAAAATTAAAAATAAAAAATAAAATATATATATATATATATATATATATATATATATATATATATATATATATATATATATATATATATATATATATATATATATTTGCGGTTGTTGTACCAGTACTTGCCGGAAAATTCACAGTATAAGATAAGAATCTTTAGGCATTACATCACAGCATTTTGGTGAATGTAATATGGTTTCCCACTTATGTTGAAAATTGTGCTGTCAAGATCATCTTAACTTTTTTTGTATGTTATTTTATATTTATATATAGGCCTAAGAGCAACATTAAGGGAACTGTCCAGTCCAAAAGGGCTGAACTAAGGTAGAAAGTTTTGCCAGTATGCCAAATATTAGGGAATGTAGTTCAGGGCTTCAGAAATGTTACGGTATGTATGTTATTCTCCCTCTATTGAAATAAGTTATGCTAATAACTTTTGGTTTATGCTAATGAAATTGGTGTACATAAACTTGTGCCCTATTGTCTGTCATGTAAATTTAGGCCTGTCAGTGACATGCAAAGAATGAGTACCGTTTTAAAGATTTTTTGCCAACAGTTTTGTACTCTCAAATATATTGTACAATGAGCTGCAGTGATATTATTTCTATTACCTTTGTCATTGATAAAGGGGCAAAAAACATTCAAACTCTAAAAAAGATATAAAGGCAGCATAAAAGTAATCCATACAACTCAAGTGGTTTAATCCATGTCTTCTGATGTGATATGATAGGTTTCGGTGAGAAACAGACCAAAATGTAAGTTCTTATCTGCTATAAATATTCACATCTGCAGTCTCAGCAATACTTTTAAAATACTGCTGTCACCAAAAAGTAAAAAAAATAAAAATAAAAATAAAATAAAAAAATTGAATCAATATGTCTTATTGATGTATGATGATCCCGATTTTTGCAGTTCTAACCTGGCAACCATTATGAACATTTATACAGTGCATAGTGTTACCCACACAAAGACAAAACACTGTTGGAGTTACACACATGACACTAAAATAATGCAATCCACATTAACATAATCTAATGTAACATAACAAATGCCAATGTAGGCTACATTACTAATAATAAAAATATGAAGAACACAATCATTTAAATTAAATACAGTCAAATCTGATGTCACACTTTAATGACTGATAATTAAATCATTCTGTGAGTCACACACGCTTGAATGCAATTCTCAAAGTAGAAAATCTGATAGCGCTTTCACTATTTGCAAAACATTGTTTGCTTAAAAGTCTCTCACACTCTCCACACCCCATTGTGAGTAAAAGTATTTCACTAGAACATCTGTTTCTTCTTAAGGGTAAAGTCTCAATGTTTAAATATCAATAAAAAATCAGTAATGTACTTGTTCTGAGCTATATATCACAGATTCATGACACGCACATTGGTCTTTGTTAGAACAGGCTGGAAAACCAGCTGTAAATCTCCATAACTTTATCAATGGATCTGTCAAATTTGTATTTTTCCTTTAATAAACACACTAGACTGTTCTTTCTTGTAAAAGTAAACCACTGAATCACCTTTCAGCTATACTCTTAACATGGACATTATGTCATGGTTTGAGATTTATACATTTGAAACACAAACAAGCAGTATTAACATTTAACTCCTAAACAGACAGTTTTCAACATTGATGGATGAACAGAAACTGTAAACATCAACAAGCATAAAGAGTCCACTACAGTTGTACAATACAAGCACAGCAAGATTTAAAAAGTACAAAAAGAGGAACCTATGCAGCTGCAAGTCTTTTTTTTTTTTTTTTTTTTTTTTTTTTTCCAGGAGGAGGGCAATTGAACAGTTTTGCATATCAAGATTAAGCCACTCCAAAGTACGGCTGGTTTAAAAAATGGTACACGTATTTCCAGAGAGTTCTGTTATAAGTAATAACCATTATAATGGAGGACATAACTTACAGGCAATAAATATCATATACTGAAACATGACCTTTAACTCCTGTTCACTTTCACCTCATACATTTAAGTGGAATTTGGGTGGACCCGTGCACCACATTTGAATTATTTCCGAAAAATACAAATAAATAAATTATATATACAGGGATCAGCTCTTTGTATTAATGTGTTGACCTTACTTTACTAGTCTTGATAGTAACTGCCACTTTACATACTGCATTGGAATGAGAAATTGAAGGCACCAGTAAAATAATGCTGTTAAAATCAGTCTGAACGAAAAACAAAAAAGTCTAACAAAATGGTATTATAATCATCTAATGGATCATCTTTAAAAAACATTTTTTTTAGTTCAGATAATCAAAAAATGGTCAAGCATCAGCCTGAATTTCAATGAATCTTTGTTTTTAGCCAGATTAATCATTTGTGTCACTTGACTTCTCAGAATGGATAACAGGCAAAAATAGCAATCAATTTGTTTCAATCTTTTAAACGTATTAAGAGAAATCCTGCTGAATAGTTTTTCATCTCTGAGTCATTTTAGAAATGTTTTATAATGTACTCTATTAAAAACAGATTATTTGGATGGATCTGTATTTTGCAATGTATTTCATATCTTACATTTGCGTACAGCAAGGAAATGCATGTGAAAAGTGCCAATCTAAATGTTTATAGCATGTATTCAGAAATTGTACTTACATTTCCCCATGTGCAACCTCTGATATGTATTATCAATCTTAATATCTATTCAAAAACTTTTCAATTTACTTCCTGAGATCATCTCATAATTGTCCAGTGGTTGGTTGAGTGGGCTGCCTTATAAAAGTGCCAGCATTGCAGTTTCAAGTGATGTCACCACAAAGAGAGGTTCACGTATTATCCACATTAATTTAGTACCACCGGTTTACCATCAAGTGAATTCAAAGCTTCAGCAAAACACATGCTTATGTAAATTATACAGGATATGTCAATAACTGCTCGATGAAATTAGCTGAGAAAGTTCCAATCAACCTGAGAATACCCATTTTCTCTTTATTTCATATTTGTTAACCCGTGTACCAGGGGTATCTTAGAGTGTGCCACAGATTTACCATGAGGCATTGCATTGTAATCTGTTCTCATCTGTTGATCAGCAGAATTTATATGAATCATACTGCCAAAAATGCACCAAAGACAAATGTATGCATCTTGGAGATCATCCATTTTAGGTCTATTCCAACAACCCAAATGTATTATTTAATTATGTTTTGATTAAAAAAATACTATTTTTTTAATGCATGGCTGTTGAACAAATAAGTATTTTTGTAATTTAGATTATTTCCCCAACCAACCCCCCCCCCCCCCCCCCCCACCCCTACCCCCACCCACTCCCATGGAGATTTCTAAAGATTGCTTGATATGCTCTATTTGCATGCCCCTTGATTAATATGCAGCTCACAAAGATAAATTTAACCTTTAATCCTTAATGATAATACTCTTACAATTTTATGCTTTTTCTTAAGTGGTTTGTTGCAACTGGGTACTGAGCTGTACTGATAAACCACATAATACAGCTGTAAATTAAACTTTTTTCCATTGAAATGTGCTATTGATTCACTTTAATTGTACACTTTACAATAAGATTCAATTTGTTAACATTAGTTAACTACATTAGTTATACAGCATATATTAATCTTGATTAATGTTAATTTTGACATTTACTAATTTTTGAAAATCAAAAGTTGTTGACATTAGTTAAAGAACTGATTGTATTTTCATAAACTAACATTAACAAATAAATTAGATTTATAAAAACTTTAATATATTTTATATTGTTCAATGTTAGTTCATGATGCATTAACTAATGTTAACGAATGAAACCTTATTGTAGTGTTACCACTTATTATTTTTTTTTCCTGTGGGTGCAGTTGTTCAAATCTGAGTCCAAAATTAGGCTGCTGAGAATTTGTCTACCCCATCTGAAACTGCCAAGCAAGTCAATTTATTAGTGTTAAAAGGAAACACCTGCACCCACTTTGAGGTTCATTGACCACTCAAGCCCTGAAGCTCATCATGTTCCTTTTTTCAGCTCTTCTATTATTACACAAACAATCACACATCTCAGCAACAAAAAACAGGGAACAGCATTTTCTACATATAACAAATACATCTTCTCATAATGTAATATAATTATGAAAACACATCTGGACTGCATTTGGTCCATAGAAAATAGAACCGATATACAAGAGTTTTCTTGAAGTTCTCAGCTCACAAATATTTAAACTGCCTCTGGGAAAAGCTCCAGTTTAATGAGAAAAAAAAGCCAGAAAGCTAAAAAACAAAACAAATAAAACTTACTTCATTCTTGTGTGAGAAGACAGACCTTCCTTCTAAGTATAAATGAGATACAACTCTGTGCCAGACAGTTAATGCATGAAAGCATTCTCTGATGCAAACTACAGTGTGGGCTCAATGCAAAGAAGCAATCAGTAGGCCTCATTGGACTCTAAAGAGTGAATAAAGAAACAAATTTCTTTCTACTAGGAATACTTTAGAACTTGAAACCAATTTGTCTGGGGTTTTGCATGAGATAAAGTTCAGGAACATTAGTTTTAACAGCACAACCTTAGAGCCAGTAAGGTCATTTGGATGAGGAAATAAGGTCTTGACCTTATTACGTGTTGTTCCTCATTTTACAACCTTCTCAACCATCTCTTCTTGGGCATCTCCACTTTTAATGTTTCTTTTTATTTATGTTTTCAACTTGTAATTTTCCATTACAATGTTAAAATCCACATATTAGCATATTATTATTTCTGATAAAACTGTACTTACAGAAAAGAGAAAGGGATAAAACAACTACAACTGCCTCAGGCAACTTGAACGTCCTAATTTACTAGTTCAGTTAATTTGACAATTTGAGGTTCAGCACAGAAGGGTTGAGTATCATCTTTCACCTGTTTTGCTATGAGGGTAAATACCACAATATCTGTGGTGTTGAAGGTGACAGCCTCTGCTTTAAGACAGAGTGGTATAGGTGATCTATATTCTGAAAAAATAAATTTGACATGAAGCAAGGCTTTTAGAAAAAAGTAATCTATCTTTAAATGCAGATTTCCAAAGAAAAGCATTTAATTTTATGAGCTCTTATGTCAGGTAATGTGGCCTTAGGAAGACCAAATGTAATTTGTTGGTTTATTAGAGGATACTTCACCCAGCAATTAAAATGTTGTTATAATTTGCATACCACTTTCTTTACTCTGTGGAACACAAAAGGCGTGGCAGGCAGAATGTAAGCCAGTCACCATTAGTGTTGGAGAATAGTTAACTAAAAGTAGTGACGATACTAACTTAACTGCATTTTTTTAGTAGTGTGATAGTACAGCTATTTTCACAATAGAGTTTTTCCTGTAGCAAGATACATTTTCCATTTGGACAGTTCATGGAAATGAATCAGAAATAAGAATTATTTTATATTGAGTGTTGGGAACTTTGATTCATTTTAGTAAATCAGTTGTTTTGGATGGTTCATGAAAATAACTAGTTCACATAAAGATTAATTGAATCACTTGAGCCCTGTGCAGCCTTAAAGGGAATTTTCCTGCTTTTTTGAAGATATATATTTAGTTAATTGCTGCTGTTTATAACTACATTTCGATTAAGTTATATAAAAAATGGTGGTGACCATAGTAAATGTGTTGTTTTGGTGGGAACCATGGTTTTACTCTGGTAATATTGAAGATGCAATGACCAGGGGTTAAATTGGGATTTGGGGGTGAGGAATTTAACATCGTGCTCAGGTTTAGGCTATAAATGAATACATGTGAATCATGTGTGAATCATTTGATACATTAACATCCACACAAGTGGAAAGTGTATATGATGTCGTATCTTAGTTAATGTTACACTTGACAAGCTCCAGACATGCACAATTAACAGAGACTGCAGCCATCCGATCTGAAATCACACCGTGAATATTTTCATTCATAAGGTTTACACGTTAGAAATATTGGCTGCACAGATTCACAAATTCTTTGTAATTTTAGATGCGTTTATTTAAAATGTAACTTTATCCTTGTGCTTTTTGGATAATCAGTCATACAAATATTTTTTATATTATTCGGATTAATCCGTAATTTGTTTTGAAGACATTATTTGTGCCTTTCCAAATAAGGTATTCAGCTTCGGGCACATCCCTACATAATTACGTGAAAAATTTGGTTTAGTAGATGACAAAAAAATTAAGAATTATATCACATGTATTTTATGCATTTTATAAAAATCAGATGACAGCTGGGACAAGTTACCTTCTTGCCTACTGGGGGGTCATCTTATAAAACCGGCTAAATTTATATCTAATGTTACAATTTAAAAGTAAATGCACATTGTTCTTAACGGGGGAAACAAACACCTTCTGCACGACTACCTTTTACTGAACTTGTTATTCTGTTAATATTATTGGTAATGAAAATATTTACATTAAATTATAAGAGTTTAAAATTCTTCACTGCCTCGTGAAAAAGCATTTTCACTATAGTGAATCCCACTGTATATTTGCTAGAAAAAAAAATCTAAAATAAAATAAAACACAAAATAAAAATAAAAATGAATTCTGAATAAAAAAAAAAATGGAGTACACATCAATATACAAATAACAGTGAACCTTTTACAGTGTGTTGGTCGAGTGGTCTTTTGTTCTCAAGTTGTAGGCCTATGATATTTTGATCTGATGTCGCTTTGGATGTGATTGGTTCCTGATTCAAAACCCCTTCAGGTATTCAGCTTTTCAACAAAACTAAGCAAATCAGTACTGCATATCACTGGATATAAGAAACGGGTGAGCAGTTGATTCCATATTACGCAATTTCTATGAATCAGAGATCGGACCAGAGTGCGTCTATGCGGGGGTACGTGGTCTGGTGCCACTCTTGAATATTTTGCCACTACCAGCGTCTGCAACTGACTAGAGCGAAGCATGATGAGCTTGAAATATTTTTGAACTAGTGCACACGCTAAATAGACGGAATGCGTCAAGAGGGCTTTAATTTTTAAATTCAACATCATACAGTCCTGACATTGTGTGAGTGACACTTTGAGGTGGTGTACTATCATCCTGAAGTGAAACTGTTCTTTGGAAACAAGGAGTTTCCTTTAAATAGCTATCTGAATGTAGACAGAACACATCTTATATATTACATTTTAGAGGGCTTTAAGTTGGAAATTCATCATCAGACTGCCCTGATATTGTGTGAGTGACACTCTGAGGTGGTGTACTATCATCCTGAAGTGAAACTGTTCTTTGGAAACAAGGAGTTTCCTTTAAATAGCTATCTGAATGTAGACGGAACACATATATTACATTTTAGAGGGCTTTAATTTGGAAATTCATCATCAGACTGCCCTGATATTGTGTGAGTGACACTCTGAGGTGGGGTACTATCATCCTGACATGAAATTGTTCTTTGGAAACAAGGAGATTCCTTTAAATATCTATTTGAATGTAGACGGAACACATTTTATATATTACATTTTAGAGGGCTTTAATTTTGAAATTCAACATAAGACAGTCCTGATATTGTGTGAGTGACACTCTGAGGTGGGGTACTATCATCCTGACATGAAATTGTTCTTTGGAAACAAGGAGATTCCTTTAAATATCTATCTGAATGTAGACGGAACACATTTTATATATTACATTTTAGAGGGCTTTAATTTTGAAATTCAACATAAGACAGTCCTGATATTGTGTGAGTGACACTCTGAGGTGGGGTACTATCATTCTGATGTGAAACTGTTCTTTGGAAACAAGGAATTTCCTTTAAAAATCTATCTGAATGTAGATGAAACACATTTCATTTTAGAGGGCTTTAATTTTGAAATTCAACATCATACAGTCCTGACATTGTGTGAGTGACACTCTGAGGTGGTGTACTATCATTCTGAAGTGAAACTGTTCTTTGGAAACAAGGAGTTTCCTTTAAATAGCTATCTGAATGTAGACGGAACACATATATTACATTTTAGAGGGCTTTAATTTGGAAATTCATCATCAGACTGCCCTGATATTGTGTGAGTGACACTCTGAGGTGGTGTACTATCATCCTGACATGAAATTGTTCTTTGGAAACAAGGAGATTCCTTTAAATATCTATTTGAATTTAGAAGGAACACAGCATACATATGACATGTTAGAGGGCTTTAATTTTGAAATTCAACATCAGACTGCCCTGACATTGCGTGAGTGACACTCTGAGGTGGTGTACTATCATTCTGAAGTGAAAATGGTCTGTGTAAACAGGACATTTCTCAATGACAGTCTGACAATTTTGTGCTTAAAAGTCAGATGGTCTTTGGAAATGTATTCCTTATTATTAAGTTTGCAGGTGTTATTTATTTATTTATTTGTTATTATTAAAATAGTTTATTTTTTGTTTAATATTTATTCATTTTGTTTTATGTAGTTATTTATGTATTTTTATTTATTCCTTTATTTATTTTTTCATTCATTATTGACAGACTGACTGACTGAATGTGAAATGATGTTCACCGGAAAGTCGCTTTTATTTTGAAATCAGTTCTTACACACTCTTACCATAATGCATAGTATATATGAGCAGTATTGTAGCAAAGTACTCTGGGCCCCATTGCTATTAAAAATTACAGTTTAGAATTTGTTGTGGGACACCCTGGAACTGTGGGTCCTGAGAATCATTACCACCTTTCACTCCACTAGCTATGGCCCTGTATACATGTACTGCAAAACAACATGGGGGCTAGCTTGACAATGTTTTTTCCAAATGGAGGCTGGCCTGACCGCAGTAAATTTAGCATGTGTGCCAGGCAAAGTTACAGCCTGTGTGTACATGCCACTTTTCAGAGTACCTGAGCAGGCAAAGACCTGCTGAACAAACAAATCTTCGCCAGCACACAAACTTTCAACACAGCAGATGCATGAAGGGACTGACACCAAACACAGCTTCTGCTTGATATGCTCCGTCCTCGCCCATGGTTGGTGGACACAGACAGGGGACCAAAAGCTAATCCCTAGACTAGAGGCTGACAATTGCATCTTATATTTACTGAGTCAACTGAACTCAAGTATGGGCATGACCTGTTGTGAAGACAAAAATAAAAAATAAAAAAAATAACTTGGAGCCATTGATTACCTGTCACATTTGGCTTATTGTAAGTATTGCAAAACAAAGGGGCTTGCAGTTGCACATGCTCAGGCTGCATTAAAAGCCATAACACATAAACAGAATAAACAACAAAAGCCTTCTAAAAAAAACTCAAGACTTGAATAATGCAAGAATGGGCAAGAGTTTTTCAAGACAAGACAAAGGTCAAAAGATTAATCTGAAGCCACACTATAGATTCACTGCTATCACTGGCAGATTAAGAGAATGAACGAAAGAGAGAATAAGATTGAGTGGGTGGTAGGAGAAAGTGAAACAAAACAGATGATGGTAGGTGTAGTGTAGGCTGCCCCAGCCCAAACTGACATGAGTGGCCAAAACCCAGTAGGAGATTTCAAGAGAAAAGCCATTATCAAGTTACTGTTGCACAACAGTGAATTTTTGTGAGCTGTGTGAACAAAACTATGATTACAACACCTTCAATCCAATGTTCTTATAAAAGCAAAGATATTTCAATGCAATAAATTAGGAATGCGGCAAAACAAAATTTGCATGCCGATACCACTATCCAATTATTTAGAACATCATCTGCTGATACAGATACCAATAGTTTGGTGGTTGTTATTTTTTATGCTGCCTTGTTTCAAATCACTAATACAGTAATTCATTACACAACTTTGAAATAAAAAAAAATAAAAAAATTCATTTTAAATTTAAGTTTATTCTCTGTGTTCTACATGTCTTCTATGTTACTGGTCTCAGTTATTAACAAAACACTGAAACAAAAAGTGCATCATTAACTCAATTCTGAATAGTCTCTTGCCAGCCTCAAAATAAACTGGTAATTTTCCCAGTTGGGCACCTCATAAAGTTGGTTGAGAGTACCCAGAGTGTGCAAAGCTGTGATCTAGACAAAGTGTGGCAAAGTGAGTTTTTAATTTTTAATTTAATTTCTAAATTTATTTTAATGTCCTTAACTCACATTATCTGAATGATGAAGCTTGTCCCTTTTTAGCCAAAGCAGCTTCCGCCTTAGCTTTAACAAACTCATCATATTCCTTGCCGTGTCGAGCTTTAAGGTGAGTAAATACATTTGTTGTGTTTAAAGTTTTAACAGTAGTTCCACCTTGTGAAATTCTAGCAGTGCAAAGCTTACAAATTGCAACTCTGCTGTCATTGTCACCCAATTGGAAGTAATTCCACACAAGAGACTTTTTCTGTCACACACACGATTTGTAGGCTAAATGTCTGGTGCATTTTCTGCCCCCTTTTGACAGGAAACAACCGGCGCTGATCATTGGCTGTTTTTAAACAATCGACCATTATCCGATAATGCAGATAATTGCTTTTAAAAGCTGATATCATTGTTTGGCAGATATATCAGTGTATCTCTACAATAAAAACCGAATATATTATTTGAATGCAAGAATAATTAAGTGGCAAATATTAAAAACAAGCTGACTTTGCAATGAACAAGATGTCACTCAACACCTTAACATCATGGTTGGGCAGGTTTTTGAGCTACATTGGGTTACAACTTGCCAAGGTACAACACCTCAAACTATCACCAAGCAAAACCTGTTCATTCTACACTGTAAAAATGCTTATAGGACAAAATCGTTACCAACTTGTTTCATTTTTATTTATTTTTAAATGATGTAATGTAAAAATATATCTGAATAATAATGAATAATTAAGTTGTAATTTATTACTGATAAGTAGGCACAAATTATTGTTTATTTCTTTTAAAGTCCCCAGAATGTTTCCTTGTTCTATTTTTCATGCCATTTTCTTTTTAAACATCTGGACAGATATCTCAAACTTCATAATGGAGAACTGACAGTCAGAACTTGACTTAACTGACCTTTGTGTCTTCACTGTACTTTTCATAAATTAATCATCTCTTTATAGCTAACAGAACATTATCAATCATTGGCAGACATTTATCTTCATTTACATGTATTTGAACTAATCATGGTAACTTATTGCTGTCCACCTGGGTGATTTGTGTGACACTACTGGAGTTCACACAAACACTCAAAAGTCTGGAAACACTTATTTATTATTAGCCTGAGACTGTCCACATTATAGATTAAAACCATAAAGTAGCTCAGTTAAGTAAGGGAGACCAAAAAATGTTTGGCAAATTAAAAACTCCTTCAAAAAAGCCACACTTTGTCTAGATCACAGCTTTGCACACTCTGGGTACTCTCAACCAACTTTATGAGGTGCCCAACTGGGATAATATCTCAGACACTGCTTTTTAACAGTATTTAAGGTGTTTCCATGCATACATGGAGACTTGTTGGCTCCTTGTCCTTCACTATTCGGTCCAACTCATTTGTTTACAAATTTACTCACCCTCATGCCATCCCAGATGTGTATAACTTTCTTTCTTCTGCAAAACACAAACAAAGATTTTTAGAAGAATATCTCAGCTCTGTAGGTCCTTACAATGCAAGTGAATGGTGACCAGACCTTTGTAGGTGGTTGTTATTTTTTATGATGCCTTGTTTCAAATCACTAATACAATAATTCATTACACAACTTTGAAATAAAAAAAAAAAATTAAAAAAAATCATTTTAAATTTTACGTTTATTCTCTGTGTTCTACATGTCTTCTATGTTACTGGTCTCAGTTATTAACAAAACACTGAAACAAAAAGTGCATCATTAACTCAATTCTGAATAGTCTCTTGCCCACCTCAAAATAAACTGGTAAGATATCTAAATTTATTTTAATGTTCTTAACTCACATTATCTGAATGATGAAGCTTGTCCCTTTTTAGCTAAAGCAGCTTCCGCCTTAGCTTTAACAAACTCATCATATTCCTTGCTTAGTGTTTAAAGTTTTAACAGTAGTTCCACCTTGTGAAATTCTAGCAGTGCAAAGCTTACAAATTGCAACTCTGCTGTCATTGTCACCCAATTGAAAGTAATTCCACACAAGAGACTTTCTCTGTCACACACACGATTTGTTGGCTAAATGTCTGGTGCATTTTCTGCCCCCTTTTGAAAGGAAACAACCGGCGCTGATCATTGGCTGTTTTTAAACAATCGACCATTATCCGATAATGCAGATAATTGCTTTTAAAAGCTGATATCATTGTTTGGCAGATATATCAGTGTATCTCTACAATAAAAACCGAATAGATTATTTGAATGCAAGAATAATTAAGTGGCAAATATTAAAAACAAGCTGACTTTGCAATGAACAAGATGTCACTCAACACCTTAACATCATGGTTGGGCAGGTTTTTGAGCTACGTTGGGTTACAACTTGCCAAGGTACAACACCTCAAACTATCACCAAGCAAAACCTGTTCATTCTACACTGTAAAAATGCTTATAGGACAAAATCATTACCAACTTGTTTCATTTTTATTTATTTTTTTAAATGATGTAATGTAAAAATATATCTGAATAATAATGAGTAATTAAGGTGTAATTTATTACTGATAAGTAGTCACAAATTATTGTTTATTTCTTTTAAAGTCCCCAGAATGTCTCCTTGTTCTATTTTTTATGCCATTTTCTTTTTAAACATCTGGACAGATATCTCAAACTTCATAATGGAGAACTGACAGTCAGAACTTGACTTAACTGACCTTTGTGTCTTCACATCTCTTTATAGCTAACAGAACATTATCAATCATTGGCAGACATTTATCTTCATTTACATGTATTTGAACTAATCATGGTAACTTATTGCTGTCCACCTGGGTGATTTGTGTGACACTACTGGAGTTCACACAAACACTTAAAAGTCTGGAAACACTTATTCTTTATTATTATCCTGAGATTGTTCACATTATAGATTAAAACCATAAACCATAAAAACCATCTGTAGGTCCTTACAATGCAAATGAATGGTGATCAGACCTTTGTAGCTCCAGAAATCACATTAAGCAAATATAAAAGTAATCCATAAGTCTCCAGTGGTTAAATCTGTATATTCAGAAGCAATATAATAGGTGTGGGTAAGAAACAGAACAATATTTAAGTATTTTTTTACTCTAAATCTCTTTCAATTTCAGATGTAAAACTGTAGATTTAGAGTAAAAGAAATGACAACAGTTTTAATCTGTTTCTCACCCACACCTATTATATCACTTCTGAAGATATGGATTTAACCATTGGAGTCATAAGGATTACTTTTATATTTCCTTTACGTAATTTTTGGAGCTACAAAGGCTGATCACCATTCACTTGCATCATATGGACCAACAGAGCTGAGTTTGTGTTCTGCAGAAGAAAGAAAGTCATACACATCTGGGATGGCATGAGAGTGAGTAAATGATGAGAGAATTTTCATTTTTGGGTGAACTACCCCTTTACTTTCATCCCAAACTAATATGGGATAACACTGATGTGGCCATTTAGATCATATTTAAAAAAAACAAAGCCAATGACAAATTATCAAAAAGTGTCCCTCTTTATCTGTACTGACCCTAGCTGTTGTCTCATATGCAATAGTGTATATCAGAAGGAAATGATGATACAAAAATTAGATAAACAAAATGACCATGAGGCCATTCACGCTACTCTTTGCAAGCCCAACTACAGTATATCTGCTGTATTCTCTATCCTGATTCAATAAAGAAACACATCTTAGTTTTATCAGTAACGTCTCCATCCAAACTCTCAATAGTACGAAGTGAAGGCTCTTTAGGAATGATCGCCCCTGCTGGGCACTTAAGAAACACTGTTACATCTATTAACAAAAACTGATTATATTAGAAATACATAATTAATTACAATTTCATTTAAAATCATCTCAGTTTTCTATTGGGTGAGAAACTAAGACCCTCATGTTCACAGTAAAATCAAATCATCATTTGTTGAGGATAGAAAAGGTTAAGAAAGCATTTGACAAGAAAGAGTAGTTGAGCAATTATCTTTGGCAAAGGAATCGACACAAAATCCTGGTGAATCAGCAAAACCTGTCCTTGCTGTTATATAAAAACAAAGGGGGACAAAGGGGGCCATGCTCTAATCCACTCTGCTCAACACACTAGCCTATTCGTTGGGCAAAAGAAAAGGGTGGGGCCCATAAAAATAGTCCCAGGCCCAGTGGTTTAGAATATTAGGCACAGTATCATCACGGCTGGGAGGGTTACTTTTGAAATGTATTCCACTACAGATTACAGAATACATGCTATAAAATGTAATTTGTAACATATTCTGTTAGATTACTCAAGGTCAGTAACGTATTCTAAATACTTTGGATTACTTCTTCAGCACTGGTAGATTTTTTCACTTGTTTTGACTATAAAAAAATCTGCCAGTACAGTAAGACAAAATACACATGTTAAAAATACATTCTCTGAAAAACCTAAATATCTTATGCAGTGTTGTTTCTAAAACAAGATCAATCAAAATGATCTTGTTTTAAGGATTGTTTGATATTTTTACAGGAAAACAATACAAAAATTATTATCAAGAATATGATTTTTGCCCTAATATCAAAGGTCTTTCTAGAAAAAAAGAAATTATGATCTAACGTGAATTTTCTTGATATTTTCCAAAAATATGATTGTGCCTGGTAACGTGCATGTAAAATGGCTAGAAATAGCATTTAGCTTAGTGTAAAGTCGACAATTTACACAAGGTTTATTTATTCTGCTCCAAACTTACTTCAAACGTACTTCTCTGTCTGCTCATATGAATGTAACACATCATAAGAAAGTGTTTCACCGCTGTTCAAATGCACTCTGGATCGCATCATTTATATGTATAAATGTTTTCCATCTGAAAGGACTAAATATTAAATGAAACAAATAACAATAAAATGCAAAGTAATCTCTTCAGTAATCAAAATACTTTTTGAATGTAACTGTATTCTAATTACCAATTATTTAAATTGTAACTGTAGTGGAATACAGTTACTTATATTTTGTATTTTAAATACGTAATTCTGTTACATGTATTCCGTTACTCCCCAACCCTGAGTATCATAACACAATATGCATTGAATTTTAAGAAGATATGCTTCATTACACAAAACTTTATTTGTTCCAATAATTGTTTTTTTCTTTTGTCAGGCAATATCTTTAATTTGCAGTTTAGATGATTAACAAAGCATAAAACATTTACTTGTATGCATAAATATCATGTGAATGCTCATAATGCATTAGTTCAAGTATTTCAAGTTCTATATAAAAAAATAAAAATACTGATAAACCATTTCATAATTTTGTTCAGAGTTCAGACATTATCACAGATTCATGGTAATGTAATTAACAGCTTGCTCCTCTGAGCTGATATCTTTGAACCCTTTCTGTTGAAAAATGGAGTTTCCAGCATAACAAAACTGCATGGAGATTTAAACCTGTTCACTTGTTCATGGGAAAGTACCTTTGATCTGATAATGTCTTTGCACCTGTGTGGTACTCAGTTTGCTTTATTACTTTTATCTATCAATTAGTCCACAGATACACCAGAGCTCAAAGAGGGGAAAATGTATTTATGTATATAGAGGGGAAATGTATATATATATATATATATATATATATATATATATATATATATATATATATATATATATATATATATATATAAACTGTAAAACACTTCCTCTCTGGTGAATAAACAAAAGCAAATGGTCTCTTGCCAGGGACTTTTTAAGCTTATCTTAGTTAAACAACAGCTTTCAATTAAAGGAAAGGCCCAACACTTCCAAGGAACTGTCCAGGAATTCCCACAACATTTAAAAGTTTGTTTAAATTCAATTTTGTCCCCTATATCTCATAAATCAAACCACTGAGCAGATTAACTCTTTGTTGAAAGGAGGGTAGGGTGCATTTACATTCACTAAATAAAGGTACACTCACAATATTCTTATGTCCAAGAAGATCTGCATCAAAGCAGTAGTCTACAACAGATCAGACACAGCATCTGCAAATGTGCACCCCATGAAATATTTCGATTATTGGTCGACCAGTGTGGATTTCTCAGTGGTTTATTCTGAATTTGATCCATTTGCATTATTTCGTTACTTTGTTGATTTTTGATAGATTTATATAAACGATGTAAGTATGCATTACAAATAACACTGGAGAGGCATGTTATATTTGTCCGGGTTGAATGAGTTCATCCCTAAATGACAGTTTGTTATAGTGCATGTTTTCTACACAAGGTAATATTAAGGTCAAATTGCATCACAGGAGTTTCTGACTACGACTGCAACCAGTGAACAGCAAGCGTGGGCTTGTGTTGCCCATATCAGTACATCAAAGTTAAAGGCAATGAGTATTCTAACAATGTGTGCCGTTTTCTCTCTAGATTAAAAGACTAATCATAGCTCTAACGTCACTCTTCATAAGTCCTTACGTAGTCAGGAAGGTGTGTCTAATGCAGCTCATCAATACTTATTAGTCCAGTTGAACTTTCTCAGACACCTCTAAACGTCTGGGAAATGTTGGACCACTGATGTAGCATGAAGAAGAGGAAAACAGAAAAAAGAGAACAAAAAGTGGAGAAAATAACTATCTGGCCCACATCATTGACTATCAGTGGCTCATCATGTGTGTTTTTTTTATTTACTGTAGAAGAAAAGTATGCCATAGAATAGATGAGATCAGGTTAGCTGGTATAATCAGTGGTAAGTAAAGCGCATAACACAACCCATTTTGTGCAATGCATTCATTTGTTGTCAAATAATGCTATGCTTGCTTGTTCCTGCATCATTCTACAAAATGGGTGTCTTTTGTGTCCCTTTTTGACATATGAGTCAATAATGACAATTATTAGCTGATGGCAATTTTTAGTAGGTGTTATAATTAGGCATTTCATTATGTGTTCAGCCAGCATTATAAAAAAGACCTGAAGTTGTGTCTTCAGGTTATGTTACCCTGTTACCATCATAACTCAGCTTATTAAAATAATGTATTCTGTTAAATGGCATCATCATCATTACAACTCTGCAAAGACAAATAAATGACTCCTCTTTTTTATCACTCTATCAAATGCTTTATTTTTTCAGTAGGAGATCAACTTCAAAAGTAAGCCCTGTTACCATGATTTTGAAATGTAGCCTAAACAACTGGTTGATGAAAAAATAAATAAATAAATAAATAAATAAAAATAAACATTTTAATGATCTTTCTAATTAGCTCATTTCATTGTCATGACCTTGAACACATGGCTAATGTCAGCCCTGTTACCTTTCTTATATTCCAACATGCATTCCCTATTCATATATACTGGATATTCCTTGATCAAAAGTTTAACATTTTAGCTTTATATTATTGAAATGGAAAAGGCACTTATTTTATAGATTTACTTTCTGTCCTACCTTAGTCTGGATCTTGTGTTTAACTTTGAGTGAATGTAAATTTTATGTTATAAATGTAAGTATGGTTTAAACTTAGGCACAAATGGGGCATTGACTGCGAGACGTTGATTATACTGTCTCCTTAGCAGTGCAGTAATGCCACCTTGTGTTGAAAAAGTGACACTTACAAAAAATACATAAAAAGCTGTATGACATGTTCAGAAGCTTCTTCAATTTTCTCAAAATGAGTGTTTTCCCTTGTTATCCTTTCTGTGTCAGTATGTGTCAGACACACACACACACACACACACACACACACACACACACACACACACACACACACACACACACACACACACACACAAATGTGTACTGTCATGTTAAATCGGCTGTGTTTATTCCAATACAATATTGTGTAATGAGTATTGATGTCATCTAGTCCAGTAGAGGGCAGTAAGAGTTTGTATAAAGCTAGGTGCATTCCCAATGGAAGAGACGATGTAATTTTCATGTGCTAAGTGTGTGGCAAGGAATAAATAACAGAGCACAATAATATGAATTACTTTGATTTATTTAACACAACCAAACGATACATGTTGTATTGAGCTATCAACTGAAATATGGCCAATTCGTGGAACTTGGCCAGTACGTGGATTAAGGGGAAAAGGTAACAAGACACATTATTGCTAGATGTCAGTAGATGGCAGTGTATGATCTCAGATATGGGTAATCGCCTGAGCGTGACAGTGATGGCGTGGGTGGAGATTCGAGGTCTTTCATGGAGTTTTATTGAAAAGAGAATTAAATCCCCAACATTTCAAAATAATTGCGTTTATGTTTGTCTGGCCTATATGTGAATAATGTTTGTCCTGATTTATCAAGACTTCGTTTTGTTGTTTTAACATTTAAACCTTTGAAAAAATCAGATTTCTTCACGAACATAATTTAAGCTACTGAAAATTGTTACTACTTAAAGCTCTTCATTCAAACTTACAGTGCCTAACACTAATTCGTTGATTTCTCTCATTTCAAATGTGGTTATTTAACCACCGCTGTCATCGAAAAAGAAATAAAAATGACAGGAAGACTTCTGCCTATTTTACTGTTAGAGTGAGATTTTAATAAAGACGTAACCTCGCCCATTTGCACCTACGTGACAGTAGCCTAAAAGAGTTCCGATTGAACTGCTGTACTCTACATGGGTTCACTGTTCTTCCACCCGTCCCGCCTTCTCAAGTCAGGTGATGCAAAACTTACAGCACACCTTAACATTAACACGCCTGTTGATTGAGGTCCTGCAGTCAGTCTCCCCATTCCTCGAACCAGTTTGTGATTGTGATCATAACTGTTTAAAACATCGTGGTGAGCAGTCAGGTAGGGGCCGCAAGACACGAAATGCGATCCAGGCCACGCAAAACAAAAGATGCCGAATTCTCCAACGGTTCACCGCTGCCGGGAGCGAATGCCTCGAGTGTAAGCGGACCAAATTTACCGATATCGGTGCAGAACCTGTCAGACACGAAAGCTGTCAGAGACGTGAAGAACATTGGCACTACCGAGTCACCTACCCGAACTGGTGAGTGGGCCTTCTACTACAGTATCTTCTGAGCAATACAGCTCGAATTAAAATAAAACTTGTATAAACAAACCCTGGAATAAGTCTGAACTCTGCTTAATTTTATTCTTATTGAAGCAACTCACCCTGATGGCATTTAGGAAAGTGTCCTTTTTTATTATTTTATTAAGCGGTAACTGTTTTATAAAAGTAAGAAGGCACTCAAGGCTGTGCCATAGATAGAAATGTAGAATAATATAGTATAATTTCAAGATAGAAATTATGACAAGCAAAATAGGCTAAAAGTATTTTAAATATTTTTAATATTCATTTGACCACCTCAAACCAGGCAATGGCCTAAATCTCTCATGCATGCACGCGCACATTGCACGGTCGCGTTTGGACTAAACGTCACCTTTTGCGGGCCAAAGTATTTTTATTTTTTTAATTATTGCTTTTTAAGGGGGCCTGGGTAGCTTAGCGAGTAAAGACGCTGACTACCACCCCTGGAGTCGCGAGTTCGAATCCAGGGCGTGCTGAGTGACTCCAGCCAGGTCTCCTAAGCAACCAGATTGGCCCGGTTGCAAGGCAGGGTAGAGTCACATGGGATAACCTCCTTGTGGTCACAATTAGTGGCTCTCTCAGTGGGGCGCGTGGTAAGTTGTGCGTGGATCATGGAGAGTAGCATGAGCCTCCACATGCTGGGATTCTCCGTGGTGTCATGCACAGCGAGCCACATGATAAGATGCGCTGATTGACTGTCTCAGAAGCGGAGGCATTGACTTGTCCTCCGCCACCTAGATTGAGGTGAGTAACTGCGCCACCACGAGGACCTACAAAGTAGTGGGAATTGGGCATTCCAAATTGGGAGAAAAAAGGATAAAAAATAATAATAATATTGCTTTTAAAAACTAGCATCCTTCACAATCAAAGCGCATGCTTATGGTCTTCTCAAAAGAGAGAAGCCTAATTTTTTTTGTGCAACAGGAAGCGATGTAATTCTGAAAATTACTGTTATAATCCCTTTGGTCTCATGAAAAAACATATCGGAACAAAATTAACTGGTTACAAGCATTTTATAATGACGTTTTCGCTGTGGAACAATTGAAAGGGATTTTGTTCCCATTTTTAGTTACATCCTAAAAAAAAAAAAATTGTTGTTCGTTTTCATTACTTGAACCATTTTTAGTCCCTGGTGTCATATTGCAAAGATTTGACACCAGTTTTGGATGTAATCCGACTACAAAGTATTTAGATACTGTAATGTAATAACTTTCTTAGTAAAAGTGGTGTAACACATTACATTTAAAAATCTTGTAAGCAGATTACTGTAATGAGGTTCTTACGATGGGCAAGGAGGAGGCGGGAACCAGCTGAACAGTCAACGTGCTGAGTAACTCCAGTCAGGCTTCCTAAGCAACCAATTGGCCCGGTTGCTAGGGTGGGTAGAGTCACATTGGGTTAACCTCCTCGTGGTCGCTATAATGTGGTTCTCGCTCTCGGTGGGGCGTGTGATGAGTTGTGCGTGGATGCCGTGGAGAATAGTGTGAGCCTCCACACGCACTAGGTCTCTGCAGTAACTCGCTCAACAACCATGTTATAGGATGCGTGGATTGACTGTCTCAGACGTGGAGGCAACTGAGATTCGTCCTCCGCCACCCGGATTGAGGCGAGTCACTAAGCCACGACGAGGACTTAGAGTGCATTGGGAATTTGGCATGCCGAAAAGGGGAGAAAATCATAAAAACAGCTTTGTGCATCTCTCTCACTCGAACTGGCGTCTCCGGCTTGTCCTTATCTCCTCCTGGCTGATTAGGACGATTCAGCACCGGGCGTGCGTCCTCACGGCCCGGCCACACCCTCCTCCTCATCACCCTCCAGCTTCATATACTCCCTCCCTTCCTGGAGTGGAAGTGTTGCCCTTCCGGCCATCCTTCTGCCAGCAGGACTTCACCGCCTCTTCAGACCCTGGGAGAGACGAGGGTAGGGAGAGGGGAGAGGGAAAGAGCGAGGGGGAGAGACAGAGAGAGAGAGAGGAGAGAGAGAAAAAGTGGGTCCATGGACACGCTGTCGCCTGGTCCTCAGCTACTCCTCCACCCCCTAGCAGACGACAGCCGCTCCTCCCCTGGCAGACGGCAATGGCTCCTCCGCTTCCTGGTGGACGGCAGCAGTTCCTCCGGCTCCTGGCGGATGGCAGCAACTCCACCGTCCGCTGGCAGATGGCAGCGGCTCCTCTGCTTCCCGGCGGACGGTTGCAGCAATGACTCTCGACAGTGCATCCCTCATCTTTCCTTTTTGGCACCAGTGTAACAAGGTTCTTACGATGAGCAAGGAGGAGGCGGGAACCAGCTGAACAGTCAATGTAAAACTTTAATAACAAACTGAACTCAAACATATCATAAACTGCAAAACAAACAAAGAAGCACACACACAGCTTCGTGCGTCTCTCTCTCGAAGTGACATCTCTGGCTCGTCCTTAGGTGTTGCTCTTCCGGCCATCCTTCTGCCGGCAGGTCTTCCCTGTCTCTTCGGACCCTGAGAGAGATGAGGGGAGGGAGAGGGAAAGAGCGAGGGGGAGGGAGAAAGAGAGAAAAAGTAGCGCGCCAGTCCCCAGACACGCTGTCGCCTGGACCTCAGCCACTCCTCCGCCCCCTGGCAGATGGCAGCGAGTCCTCCATTCCCTGGCAGACGGCAACGGCAACGGCTCCTCCACTTCCTGGCGGACAGCAGCGGTTCCTCTGGCTCCTGGCGGACAGCAGCGACTTCTCCGTCCCCTGGCGGCCAGCAGCGGCTCCTCTGCTTCCCGGCGGACGGCAGTGGCGAGGATTCCACAACATCGCATCCCTCCTCCTTCCCGGGTTTTGGCACCAGTGTAACAAGGTTCTTACAATAGGCAAGGAAGAGGCGGGAACCAGCTGAACAGTCAACATAAAACTTTATTAACAAACTGAACCCAAACATAACATAAACTGCAAAACAAAGACGCACACACACACAGCTTCGTGCACTCTCTCTCTCTCTCTCTCTCTCTCTCTGGCTCATCCGTATCCGCCTCCCGGCTGATTAGGATGATTCAGTACATCCTCATGGCCCGGCCACGTCCTCCTCCTCGTCACAATTAAAGTTAATGACTTTCAGTTAAATTAATTATTTTTAAGTACATAACTGATTTACATTTATTTCTTAAATATATTCTTTATTTACAATACATTTAAAAACTGAATTATGTTCAGATGTATGTCTGTTTGCATTTCTGTGACAGCTAAAGAGTCAGTAATAAGTTATTATAAAGGCCTAAACATACTCTACGTAAAAACATGAGCACAAATGCGATCGTTTGACCACCACATTGCCAATGCATGGTCCGGCTGAATGTGCTTAATGCACATTCTTCCGTAACCGTGGCAGGAGCAAACCTCAGTACTCAAAAGGGGCAATAGAGTTTCAAACATCTATATTATATATATCAAACATCAAACATCCATTACACTGGATGTGTTATACAAGTTGCTGTAAAAATACTGAATTTAACTTTCTTGCTCAGCAATATTATCTTCAAACTGTTTTTCCATTATGACAGTAGTTGACTTGAAAGAGAAAACTCACTGTAGAAGTGAACACTTCACACTAATGTCCGCTATAGCATTTGCGTCAATTCTGACAATGCAGCACGTTCTTGCATTTGGGTTATAAATTTCTCATTGACATTTCAGAATAGAGAGATGCATGAAATTGAGTTTGCGTAACAAGATGCGTCTAAGTTCACGTACTTGCGTAGAGTATGTTTTGGCCTTAAAGGAGAAACACTGTATGGTAGTGTGTATTACTTTAGAAAAATAGGACATTATTTTACATTTGCTGAGCGGAAAGTGCTTTAGAAAGTAAATAAAAGTAAAATAGTTAATAATTTGATTACTTTGTCCACAAAGTGATCAGTAAAGTAATCCGAGTACTATTATATATAAGTAATTAGTAAATTGTAGTGGATTACTTTGAGTAATTTATCCAACCATGGTCACGATGACATTGTATGTTAACAGTTTACCACAGCCTCTTGTACTTATTAATCAAATAATAATAGTAATACAAATAAATTATGTGTAATTTCAAGCATCTACACAGAATAATTGCATGTTATATTAATTGCTTGTTCATTATTATTACACAGTACTTATGTAATCACACTGTAACTGAAGCACTGTAATGTAATTGTGACCAAAATGTTGGCTGTCAATTGAACGGTTAACCTATTGTGAAGTGTTCTTGTAAACTACAGGTCAAGTTTGTCACCATACATTGTTTTATAAAATGGATATTTTGGGTCGTGGGTGCTGATCACTGTGGATTCTCAGCATTTCTAAAATACACAATAGAAGGTGGAACTTTCCATTTTCAGGTTCATGTTGTTTTTCCACCACATGAACTAGTGCACATGGAACTAAAACCTGAACTAAACCAGGACATTTTTACCTGAGGTAGAACTTTTCTTGCAAAGTTGAACTATTTGGGTGGAGTCAAAACAGTGAACATTTCTCGTTGGTCAAAATCTATAATCAGACGATGTTGGCCATTTTTTAAAGATCGGTTAGTAAGCTTCACTTAAACTTTTGTTGAGTTGTTGCTATTGTAGGCTTTTCAAACAAAATGGATTGATGGACAGATGCTGCTGTGCCAGCTCTGCTGAGTATTTATAGAGAAGAAAAATAAAAATTTGAGACGTGGACCAGAAATGTAAAGGTGTACAGATGATATTGTATCATCTTGTCAAGTTAGGCTTTGATGACCACGACATAATGTAGATTGAAAATAAAGATTATTAGCCATCCCAGATGTTTATGACCTTCTGCTGAACACAAACAGAGTTTTTTAGAAGAATATCACAGCTCTGTTGGTCCATTCAATGCAAGTGAATGGTGGCCAGAACTTTGAAGCTCCAAAATGGACATAAAGGCAGCATAAAAGTAATCCATATGATTCCAGTGGTTTAATGCCTGTCTTCTGAAGCAATTTGATAGATGTGTGTGAGAAACAGATCAATATTTAAGTCCTTTTTTTACTGTAAATTCTCCTCCCTGCCCATTAGGTGGCGATATGCAGATTGCCAAAAACAAAAGATTCATAGTTTTAAGGCTTTAAAGCTATACATTTTTTATGATTGTTGTGTAAATCTAACCTACGTATCAATGTTAATTGCTAATTGAAATCAGTGTTAGACAATCCAATACAGTTTTAAGCAGCATTACTTATTGAAAGCATAAGTATAATCCTGAAAATGTGTAAAAACAAAATGCAAGGTAGCGTAATAGTCTTCTCCTCTTCTCTGCTCTTGCTCTCCTGTTGTTTTACATCTTACAAATCCGAGCACATCTTGATCACAACGTGCAGACGTTGTGATTATAACAGTGTCACATACTTATGTCAAAGATTGTTTAAATAAAACTCTTGCTTTATGTATCGTTGGTGGGAAAAGGACATTAACATTTTCATTGGGATGGGTTTAGTTCCATAACAAACTGATTTTAGTTCAGGTACTAGTTCCACAATTGTGTGGAAAAACACCTATAGTAATACCAGATCACATAGCTACAGGTGTGTTTCACTGCGCAACACCTATAGAATTACACTGCGTTTTTGTTTGCATATGCGGGACAATATCTTTGCAGAAGGATGGAAATTAATGAATTTGCTTAATAAAATCATGTTTTATTAAAAGTTGTTTCGATCATATTTTTATGTAGTAACCATTTTGTAAAAGCAAAAATGGGCTCGAGGCTGTGAACATATGTGTATTGTGAACATATTCATACTAATGAAGCCCTTTGGCTGTGACTATATTCACAATAAAATGTACAGTAGTATGGGCTCTCTATCTTATTACTTAAAGCAGAACTGTGTATTTTTCAGTTTTAAAACATGTTTTCCTATCCCATCTATGAATATGCAGAAACAAGAATAAGTAACCCATTAGTAGGTTGATTTTCCTAAAAAAGATGAACACTGTGGTGCTATCAAAATATGTCCAGTGTTCAGGAAACCTGTGTTTATGAAACAGTCTTTTTTCTTTTTTTTTTTTTTGCATTCCGTTGGGTGCTGGAAGAGGCACAGACATTACACATTTCACCTTTAAATACTGTACTTAGATTCAATATGTAAGTTATAAGACCTACTTGTACTAGCCTATTTATACCTATGTGTTTCCTATGTAGCTTATTAATGTGTATGGAAAGGATGCACAGAGCACAAATACTGTGTGATATAAACTTTTATAAAATTTTATGATCTAAAACTATTTTAAATTAATTTCTTCCTGAAATTGATTCAGTGTTTGTGTGATATTTGATCACGGTTGTTTGCAGTTGCGGTGCAATATGAAAATACCTATAAATAAAAAACATTTATTCACATTCTGAAATATCAAAGGGTGCTGTTTCATAGATAGCTTTCAGGTGGTTCACTAATAGCCTATGTTCCCTTAGGTCGAAAGAAACAGAAGTCTATATCAGAAAAAAAATACCTTGGTGTCAGAGTGAGAATGCCAGTACGGGATATGCTCAGAAGTATACGGATAGCCAAGGGTATTGATCCCAAAGATCTGCAGGTATACATTTTTGTCTTGTACAATTTCACATTCATACTGAGGCATACTTTCATTGTCTGACATCATAGTTAATTTCTCTTTTTCTACAGGGAAAACAATCCAAGGCATCCAAAGGTAAAGTTGAGTGCTGTAAAAATGGTAGCATAATCTTTTGAAGTGTATTGTATTTCTAATAAGCAATTTCTTTGACTCACAGGGGATAAAAAACGTGTTAACACTTGTGCAAACCGGAGAAATTGCCTGGTGAGTTGTATATTCAGTCTGTTGCATAACTAGCTTGCTTGAAAAGATTTCAAATGCAAATAGACAGGTTGTGACACATTTTCATGTCTGTTATAGAAGAAACAGCAAGCAAAGAGTCTGGAGGAGCTTGCAATTATAGTTGAAGTGCTGGAAGAGGATCTTAAGACTTGTCAGTCTTACAAATCTCCAAACAAAAGCCTTTCAGCTTCATATTGTTCAGAGTTTAGAGAGAAGTTCTCGGGTGAAGATGCAACCCAACAGGGTTTAATGAACATGTACGGTCAGGAGAATGAGTTCCCTTTGTCTCCAAGCTACTCAGTACCATCAGAGAACTCCCCTGTCCATTCGGTCTGCAGCTCCTACCCCTCCCCATTTTACAGCCAGGGCACAGAGGTCTTCTTGGGGAATCAGGAAGAATATAGCAGTTATGATTCAGAGGACTACATGTATGGTGATCAGTATGGAATGACTTACTCTCCTGCCAATTCATCCGAATACCAGGTGCCCTCCCCACAAGAATCATTCCATTTCAGTACTAACTCAGAATGCTGGGAGGTTTCCCCACAAAAGATGAACTATCCACCATGGCCCTGTTCTCAGCTGGACGAGTGCAGCAGTATGGCCTTCTTCTGGACACAGATAGAAAGAGAAGAAAATCTGCTTAAGGAAATATCTGATCAAGAGCTTCTTGCCGCAGACATAAATGGAAAGATGTGAGTTGTCACACATTGTTTTAATTTTCCAGAACTCATTCAAGGGTTCAAGCCATTGCAGATGGTTTCTTCATGCAGATGATAACGGGTAATCCTTCAAAAGATGGCCCTAATTTATAAAAATGAACAAAATGCACACAGTTTCCAAAACACAGTCTTGAGAGTATAAAGAATTGCAAGGGTGCGCATTTACATTGCCACCTTTATCGTTTGAAACTTTTATGAAATAGAGAAGGAATTAAATAGGCTCTGTCATCACTGTTGTCACACTGAATAAGCAGCCGCATTTGTTTTACACTCCCAACTTTATGACAACCCACATTATTAAGTCCTCAACCACAGAACCAAAGAAAAGAGATTGATGGCTCATATGGCAACCCAGTATAAATTTGAGGCATTTCAGCCCCATCAAAGATTAATGACATAGCATGTCTACTATTGAGGCTATGGCAAGTTCCCTCACCAGTAGAAATGAACAGTAGTTATTGATATTCCCATACACACAAACCTAACAAACATTCTGAAAGTCTACACCATTTCAGATGACAGTGGTTTGACACACATAAAAAGACAAAGAGTTTACCTTTCTAGGGAATACACCAAAAGCACTCCACCCATTGAACACTGTTGTTTACAGTGAGTGATACCACAGTATTGAAAAGATCATGGTGTGGCCAATCAGTATGTTTACATGTAATTTAAAAGTTTGGTTTCAGTCCGACTAAACCAGTTATTCATCTTTTTAAAATGTCATGTAAACACTATAGTTCAACTGAAATTGTAGCAGTTTGATTTTTGCCAAGTCAGACTAAAAGACCAAGATGATGTGAAAAAGTAGCTTGCCTTCGTCCAGCATGTTTACACATTAATCGGACCGCAATTGGCTTCTGCATTATCTGAATGCTCTGAAAGAGAGAGGTGATGTGCAACGCTGATGTCCTACCTATTGTGTTTCGTGGGACTCACAATGCTGTCATTTACCCTAAGCTTTCTCTCTCCACAGCCTCTTACACAGAGTGGTTGAGGACGGAAAGAGAGCTCTTGTATATGTTATTGCCAAAAGGATGGCAGCTTTGAAGAAGCTGGATATCAAAGATTCAGAGGGAAAGGTGACGGAACACACCCACGCATACACACGTATATTCTCTCAGAATGAGTCTCTCAACAAACATGCATAAATGTTGCATGTGCCATTTTATTCCCTAGACTCCCCTTCATCTTGCTGCGCAGAGAAATCAACACTTCATGGTGACTGACTTGCTGTCACTTGGTGCAGATATCAATGAGAAAGACCGATACGGAAAAACATGCCTCCATCTCAGTGCAGAGAATGGGTATATTAGAGTCTTGGAGGTAAAATCATTATGTGGTGCTGTATTATTAGCACATAGGAACTTCCTAGCTTCCTTAAAGTAACATAAAGGGATAGTTCTCCTGAACAAGAAAATTCTGGCATCATTTACTCACTCTCATGTTGTTCCAAACCCATATGACTTTAATTATTCTCTGAAACACAAAAGAAGATGTAGGGGAATGTAGGGCAGAATGAACGGCATTCACTTTTATTTGATGTAAAAAAGATGCAATGAAATTGAATGGTGACTGAGGCTAACATTTTGCCAAACACCTTTTGTGTTTCATGGAAGAAAGAAAGTCATAAGGGTCTGGAACAATATGAGGGTGACTAAATGATGGCAGAGTTAAAATTTTTGGGGGGGTAATTCGGAACCTCATTTTACACTCAATAATTAAGTCAACAAATGACTCATAAGTCTCCTTTGACAGGTTCTGAAAGGTTTCATGAGAAATGGGATATATATTCATTTGGAGGAAAGAGATGCAAACGGTATGTTCATTTTCTTGTCTTTAAGCTAATAATATAAATGCACTTAGCATTATATAACCAACTATTGCTTTGTTCTTTTCCATATAAGTTTGATTATATTCATATTATGATCATACATGAAATTAGCAAGTGCAAAATGGCACATTATGAGTCATTTCCACTGTGGCTGCATACCTGCTGTAGACTTTCTAGAAGAATCTCACATTACCAGTCATTTACTTGTCTTGATTTGTAACCCTATTGTGAAAGAGACTTCTCATTTTACTATTTTAAATCTAAATGTACATTATAAAGGAGAGACCAAATCATGTTATGAAATTTAATTAGTGATGTGGTGTTGTGGTTAAAGATCTGAAAGATCAAACCTTACAAACGCTGATCGATGAGCTGTTGGCATTTTGCGCTTTAGCAAGGCACTTACCCCTGGTTGCTCAAGGGTAATAGTAATAAGCGTACTGGCTGCTTATTGTCTATATATATATATACGTATATACACTACACACACACACACACACACACACACACACACACACACTGGCAGCCAAAAGTTTGGAATAATGTACAGATTTTACTCTTATTGAAAGAAATGGGTACTTTTATTCACCAAAGTGGCATTCAACTGATCACAGTGTATAGTCAGGACATTTATAATGTGAAAAATTACTAAACTACTTCAAAGAGTTCTCATTAAAAAATCTTCCACATGCAGCAATGACAGCTTTGCAGATCCTTGGCATTCTAGCTGTCAGTTTGTCCAGATTCTCAGGTGACATTTCACCCCACGCTTCCTGTAGCACTTGCAATAGGTGTGGCTGTCTTGTCAGGCACTTCTCACGCACCTTACACTCTAGCTGATCCCACAAATGCTCAGCGGTGTTTAGATCCATAACACTCTTTTCCAATTATCTGTTGTCCAATGTCTGTGTTTCTTTGTTCACTCTAACCTTTTCTTTTTGTATTTCTGTTCCAAAAGTGGCTTTTTCTTTGCAGTTCCTCCCATAAGGCCTACACCCCTGAGTCTTCTCTTTACTGTTGTACATGAAACTGGTGTTGAGCGGGTAGAATTCAATGAAGCTGTCAGCTGAGGACATGTGAGGCATCTATTTCACAAACTAGAGACTCTGATGTACTTATCCTCTTGTTTAGTTGTACATCTTCCACATCTCTGTCCGTTGTCTTTGAAGACTATAGTGTACACCTTTGCATGAAATCTTCCATTTTTTTTGGCAATTTCAAGCATTGTATAGCCTTAATTCCTCAAAACAATGATTGTCGGACGAGTTTCTAGAGAAAGCTGTTTCTGACCTAATATTGACCTTAAGACATGCCAGTCTATTGCATACTGTGACAACTCAAAAACAAACACAAAGACAATGTTAAGCATCATTTAACGAACCAAATAGCTTTCAGCTGTGTTTGATATAATGGCAAATGATTTTCAAGTACCAAATTAGCAATTTAGCATGATTACTAAAGGATAAGGTGTTGGAGTGATGGCTGCTGGAAATGGGGCCTGTCTAGATTTGATCAAAAATGACTTTTTTTTCAAATAGTGATGGTGCTGTTTTTTACATCAGTAATGTCCTGACTATACTTTGTGATCAGTTGAATGCCACTTTGGTGAATTAAAGTATCAATTTCCTTCCGAAACAGCAAAATCTGTACGTTATTACAAACTTTTGGCCGCTAGTGTATATATATATATATATGAATAGTTTTCCAAATTATTTTTTAATTTTCACTATTTACATTCCCTCATGTAATTCCAAACCTATATGACTTTCTTTCTTCCGAGGAACACAAAAGGTATACATTTTTGAAGAATATCTTTGCAAATTAAAATGAGGACTGGGGCTGTCAAGCTTTAAAATGTCCAAATAAAAAAATAAAAAATATGAAAGTGGTCCATTTGACTTGTGCGCTATATTCCAAGTCTTTTGAAGCCAAATAGTAGCTTTGTGCGAGGAACAGATCGAAATTCAACTCATTCTTTACTGAAAATCTTGATATCTGCCCTAGTTTTCTATGGTGCGTTCATGAGAGAAGTAGAGATGTCTGATTCCTGAACAAATCACTTTTTAAGTCAAATCTTTTCAATGAATACAGTTCTCAAGTTCAACACACTGACTCGTTCACAGAGGTTAACAGCCCACTAGAGAGAAAAATTATCAGTGAATAAATCTGTTTCTCACACAATCACTAATGTATGGCTTCAGAAGATTTGGAATATAGTGCACGAGTTATATGGACCACTTTTATGATAATTTTATGATGCATTTTTGTCAATTTGAAGTTTGACTTGCCACTTTCATTACATGGAAAAGTGTGGCCGGGATAGTCTTTGAAAATTCACTGTTTGTGTTCCATGGAAGAGAGAAAGTCATACAGGTTTGGAAGGACATGAGGGTGAGTAAATAATGGCAGAATATTAACTTTTGGGTAAACTATTCTTTTAATGTAATATTTTTACCATATTTTTGGTATTTTCTATAAAGGGCTGAGCGCGCTGCAGTGTGCAGCAGTAGCACTTAACCACACAGTACGAGAACTGGAGCTGTGCGAGTCTGCAGGCCAGGTGCGGCTGCACACCCTGCGCAAGGAACAGATGATGGAAACACTGGAGTGCCTCCTTGAAATGGAGTGCTATTTACATGCTTTGGTGAGACTGAGTGATTAACATGCCACTGTGGTATGTCTGTCCAAAGATTCACTTGAGTAAGAGCTAATATTTTTTCCCATATAGGATCAGGGTCACCTCAATGTGAATAAAAGGGGTGTGGAGTACAAGCAATGTGAACAAGCAACATTCTTTCAGTCAAATGAAACTGAGGTATGAGGAGTATGATGACTGATGCTCTGTAAGTAAAAGAGTGTTTTAAATAGTCTTAAATTGTATGCTCTGTTACACAACATAGTTATGTATATACTGTGTCTGTCACATTTTGTTCTCTGACTCTTCAACTTGTGTTAATTGAATTGTTGTCCTGTTTTTCAGGCTATCAACAACATGACTTAAAAGTAGTTTGGCTACTTAGGCTGCTGCTGCTAACAAGTCATTTGTCTGCCATGCATTGCAGAGATTTTTTTAACTGACGGTAATTGTTTTTGAGTTAATGCAAGCTTTAACCTGCCATTGAAGACAATATATACAAATATATTTTAGTAATAAGTCTTTTTTCAGTAAGAAAGATAAGGGATATCTTTTATGGCATGGGAAAGCTATGTATTATGCAACCGTAGGTTTTGTTCATTGTTCAGGGGTAAAGCGTGGCGTTTCACTGCACAAAAACACGATGGTTGCCCATTAGCTGGTTTCTATGAAACTTCCACTGTTTGTTACGTTTGAGTAGCAGAATCTTTAAAAAAGGAATAAAGATTGTGGTATGACCTCCGAGTCTGTTAAACACCACAGTAAGTCATATTTGCTCCAAGAGCAAATAGTTTTGATATTGAGGACACTGGCTGGCATGGTTATGTATGCCTGGATGTTTCGTTTTAAAGGAGTAGTTCACCCATAAAAACAAAAAATCTGTCATAATTTACTTACCATCATGTTGTTCTAAACCTGTATTACTTTATTTTTAAATTATTATTAAAACACAAAAGAAGACATTTTAATGAATATCCCGGTCCTTTTCAATACAATGTCTGTTCATAGTAACCAAAAGTGTCATAAAAGTAGTCCATACAACTCATGCCTCAAATTCCAAGTCCTCTGAAGGCATGCGATAGGTTTTGGTAAGAAACAACCCAGTATTTAAAGATAATTTTTGTTTGTCATCTTGAACTTACAATGACTCCTAGGGGCCTTGATGCAGCATTATTCAAATGCAGTTTCAGGTGTCAATGCATTTAAAATATTCACTACTCACAGACAGCCATGATTAATTTAATCCATGAGTGAAAGTGTCTAATAACAGGGTGGTTACTGAGATTAAGCAAGTAGTATTCGGCTGGTCATGTGATCTAAACATGGCAGGCCCCATGATGGGATCCTCTCCATGTAGAATGAAACAGCTTTGTAAGTTTACTGATGTGACTGGAGTTTTCATCTCAAGTGAGTTGTTGTGATTTTATACGTTTTTCAAAATTACTATTCATTTCTTTTAGAGTAAAACATTTTTAATTAGTAAAAAAATACTGAATGAACCTTTAATTTTTCAGTGAAAATCTTGACGTCTGTTGCCATTCATGAGCACTGAGAGAAGTTTGTATGTTCACACACATGTGCACACGAGAACTTCTATTGTTTAGCGCTAAGACGTCAAGATTACTGAAAATTATTCAAAAGTTATGTTTCTCACCAAAACCTATCATATGCCTTCAGTAGACTTGTAATATGATGCATGAGTTGCATGGACTACTTTTATGACACTTTTGTGTCCTTTTTTAAGCTTTAAAGAGACACTATCAACTGCATTGTATTGAGAAGGAAGGCAGGCCAGGATATCCATTACATTTTCTCCTTTTGCTGTCCGCATAAAAAAAGAGATGTTTGGAACGACATGATGTTGAGTAAATTATGATAGAATTTTAATTTTTAAGTAAACTACCCCTTTAATACTAAAAGCATTCACAACAATATATATGTATACCTGTATTGCTGGTGTTATTCTTAAAATAATTCTTAAAGTTGCAAGTTGTGGTGAATTCCGAAATGTCACAATTTTGTTTACTTGTATGTTGTAACGAAAACCAAGAAGCATTTATTCATAACACTTTTATTATTTGAATTACAAAGTAAATGCTAGTATTTGGGGTGAAAAAAACAACAAAACATTCAAGTTAAATTTTTACAAATATTGTCAACACGTTGCATGCATTTTGTAATAAGGAGGAACCATATGTTACGGCTGTGACCATGTTTTAAGCTCCTCTTTATAGTGCCTTCCTTGCAGATACAACGAAAACTATTTGTTTTGTGCGTTGGGGATATAAGGTGCTTCACACAATATTTTGTAATAGTTAACAGTAATATTCTTTAGTTTATATCAAATTTTATTTTTTGAGATTGTTTTCATTTCTGTTCCACAGTTTTACATTATTAAGGCAATGGGCATGTAACAAAGTTATTGTTGCACGGGTAAATAGAGGGTGAATCATGCATGGTAGTGTTAATGGGAATATGGATATGTATATGACATGTTTAGACCTTCATTTACGTTTTATTGTAAGACAGCCTAAGCATTGATTATTTGATGGGAATTTTTCTGAAATGGTGTGTTAACATGTATAAGCATTAAAATATCTATACAGTATGTATGTATGTATGTATGTGTGTGTGTATATATTATATATATATATATATATATATATATATATATATATATATATATATATATAATATACAGTACTGTGCTAAAATTTTAGGCACTTGTGAAAAATGTTGCATAGTGAGGATGTCTTCAAAAATAATGAAATAAATAGTTTTCTTTTATCACTTAATGTCATACAAAGTCCAGTAAACATAAAAAAGCAAAATCAATATTCGGCTGAAACGTATCCGGGGCCCCAAACAAACCGAATGGAAGGGTCACAAATTGGTGTAATCCAAACTGTGTGGAGAAGGCTGTTTTCTCATGGGACATCAGCATTAAGGGGATCTGCCAATATCCCTTTGTCAAATCCAGTGTCGAATAAAAGCGAGCCGAGCCCAACCAGTCGAGCAGTTCGTCAATACGAGGCATTGGATAAGCATCAAATTTTGACATTGCGTTGACCTTTCTATAATCCACACAGAACCGGACCGAGCCATCGCCCTTAGGTACCAGAACCACCGGGCTGGCCCAGTCGGTGTGGGTTTTTTCTATTACACCCATATTGAGCATGGCCTTTAATTCTTCCCGTACTACTTGTTTCTTGTATTCGGGTAAGCGGTAGGGACGTCTATTTACCACTACCCCTGGGGTTGACTCGATGTGGTGTTTTATGAGATTAGTGTGGCTGGGGAGAGGCGAGAACATGTCAGAGAAATTATTTTGCAACCTGGCAACCTCCGTACGTTGTGACGGCGAGAGGTGGTCTCCGTAAGGGACCAGGGTGAACTGATTGGCTTTTAGACTCACCTCCGGGCCGAGCTCGTCCCTCTCCGGAACTACTGTCGCCAAGGATATGGAGACCGCCTCTCTCCGTGGTTTTAGTAGGTTGAGGTTGTAAATTTGACGAGCCCCGCCTCTATCCAAACGCACTACCTCATAATCGACTTCCCCAACTCACTGTGTGACCTCAAAGGGCCCTTGCCACTTTGCAAGTAATTTAGAGCTCGATGTGGGCAGTAATACAAGTACTTTATCTCCTGGTGCAAATTCCCATAGCCGAGCTCCTCTGTAACAGCCGGGACTGACGTTCTTAAGCCTGTAGCAAATTCTCATTTGGTAGTCGCCCCAGTGTGTGGAGTTTTGCTCTCAGGTCAAGAACGTATTGAATTTCATTTTTGCTTTGTGAAGGTCCCTCCTCCCAATTGTCCTTCATGACGTCTAAGACGCCATGGGGCTTACACCCATATAACAATTCAAATGGAGAAAACCCAGTGGAGGCTTGCGGGACCTCTCGCACTGCAAATAACAGGGGTTTGAGCCACATATCCCAATTCCGGGCATCTTCATGCACGAACTTACGAATCATATTTTTTAAGGTCTTATTAAATCGTTCGAACAAGCGTTTGTGGATGGTACACGCTTGTCCGAATAGATTTAATACCCAATAGTTCGTACAGCTCGCGTAGTGTACGTGACATGTATCCGGGTATCGCGTTGCGTAGTCCACCAGAACCAACACAAAGCGATGCCCGTGTGCTGACCGTTCTAATGGCCCGACAAGGTCCATGCCAACTCTGTCAAAGAGAACCTCGATCAACGGAAGAGGGCGCAATGACGCATTTGGAGTGGCCGGCGAATTCACCAGCTGACTTTCGCGGCATGTCGCACACCACCGGTTAACATCCCCGCGAATGCCCATCCAAAAGAAACGGGCCATGAGACGACTTAGTGTTTTCCCCTGTCCCAAGTAACCTGCCATCGGACCATGATGAGCTGTCTGGAGCAACATTTCCTGACAGCTCCTTGGTACTAACAAATGGGTTGTATCTTCTTTTGTCTGAGCATCCTATGTCACTCGATACAACCGATCGTTTGTAATTGAAAAACACGGGTATGTGAGTGCAATGCGCGGCTGAAGGGGTTGACCATCAGTTACTTTCACTTGGCAAACCGCGTGTTTAAGAGTCTAGTCTCCTGAATCTGCTCCAGAGGGAAATCCCCAGTGGGAGAAGCCCAGGTTTCCCCCTCCCTTACATCATCCTGACACAGATACTATATATATAATATATATATATATATATATATATACACAGTTGTGCTCAAAAGTTTGCATACCCTTGGAGAATTGGTAATATATGTACCATTTTTAAAGAAAACATGAGTGAGCAGGTAAAACACATTTCTTTTATTTCTTATGGGATTCCAGAATGGCACAATCATAAAACAAAACATGGCAACAAAGAAAAAAATGAAATGACCCCTGTTCAAATGTCTGCATACCCTTACTTCTTAATACTGTGTATTGCCCCCTTTAGCATCAATGACAGCATGCAGTCTTTTGTAATAGTTGTCTATGAGGCCCCCCAAATTCTTGCAGCTGCCCATTCGTCTTGGCAAAATGCCTCCAGGTCATGCAAAGTCTTTGGTCGTCTTGCATGAACCACATGTTTGAGATCTCCCCAGAGTGGCTCGATGATATTAAGGTCAGGAGACTGTGATGGCCACTCCAGAACCTTCACCTTTTTGTGCTGTAACCACTGGAGGGTCAACTTGGACTTGTGCTTAGGGTCATTGTCATGCTGGAAAATCCAAGAGCATCCCATGCGGAACTTTTGTGCAGAAGAATGCAAATTGTCTGCCAGTATTTTCTGATAACATGCTGCATTCATCTTGCCATCAATTTTCACAAGATTCCCCATGCCTTTAGAGCTCACACCCCCCCAAAACATCAGTGAGCACCCACCATGCTTCACAGTGGGGATGGTATTCTTTTCACTATAGGCCTTGTTGAGCCCTCTCCAAACATAGCGCTTATGGTTGTGACCATAAAGCTCTATTTTGGTCTCGTCACTCCAAATTACAGTGTGCCAGAAGCTGTGAGGCGTGTCAAGGTGTTGTCGGGCATATTGTAACAGGGCTTTTTTGTGGCATTGGTGCAGCAAAGGCTTCTTTCTGGCAACTCGACCATGCAGCTCATTTTTGTTCAAGTATTGTCATATTGTGCTCCTCAAAACAACCACACTGTCTTTTTCCAGAGCAGCCTGTATTTCTCCTGAGGTTACCTGTGGGTTTTTCTTTGTATCCCGAACAATTCTTCTGGCAGTTGTGGCTGAAATCTTTCTTGGTCTACCTGACCTTGGCTTGGTATCAAGAGATCCCCGAATTTTCCACTTCTTAATAAGTGATTGAACAGTACTGACTGGCATTTTCAAGGCTTTGGATATCTTTTTATATCCTTTTCCATCTTTACAAAGTTCCATTACCTTGTTACACAGGTCTTTTGACAGTTCTTTTCTGCTCCCCATGGCTCAGTATATAGCCTGCTCAGTGCATCCACGTGAGAGCTAACAAACTCATTGACTGTTTATACACAGACACTAATTGCAATTTAAAAATCCACAGGTGTGGGAAATTAACCTTTAATTGCCATTTAACATTCAAGGGTATGTAAACTTTTGATCAAGGCCATTTGGGTGATTTCTGTTATCATTATGATTTAAAAAGGAGCCAAACAACTATGTGATAATAAATGGCTTCATATGATCACTATCCTTAAAAGACTGTTTTTTTGCATGATCAGTCATATTTTCAAAATTAATGCCAAAATTTCTGCCAGGGTATGCAAACTTTTGAGCACAACTGTATATATATATATATATATATGTGTGTGTGTGTGTGTGTATATATATGTCAAAATCAAATCAAATCACTTTTATTGTCACACAACCATATACACAAGTGCAATAGTGTGTGAAATTCTTGGGTGCAGTTCCGAGCAACATAGCAGTCGTGAAAGTGATGAGACATATACCAATTTACAATAAACATCAGATTAACACAACACAATTAAAGTCTAATATGCACATAATTACACACAAAACAATATACAAATAATAACATACAATGTACAGTATACAATACACACAATACAATAAAAAAGTATATATTGTATATATAGAATGTACAGTAGGTTGTATTGTACTGTATTGACATTCAGGCTGTCGGTTGATAGTAAGTTGTTAAGAGAGAATATAATATAATAATAATATAATTTATGACAGTCCGGTGTGAGATATAAGAGTAATAAAGTGCAGTGCTGATGTATTTTGATCGTGGGAGATCAAGAGTTCAAAAGTCTGATTGCTTGGGGGAAGAAGCTATCATGAAGTCGGCTGGTGCGGGTCCTAATGCTGCGATACCGCCTGCCTGATGGTAGCAGTGAGAACAGCCCATGACTTGGGTGGCTGGAGTCTCTGATGATCCTCCGAGCTTTTTTCACACACCGCCTGGTATATATGTCCTGGAGGGAGGGAAGCTCACCTCCGATGATGTGTCTGGCAGTTCGCACCACCCTTTGCAGTACTTTGCGGTTGTGGGTGGTGCTATTGCCATACCAGGCGGAGATGCAGCCAGTCAGGATGCTCTCTACAGTGCAGGTGTAGAACTGTGTGAGGATGTGGCGGTTCATTCCAAACTTCCTCAGCCGTCTCAGGAAGAAGAGGTACTGATGAGCCTTCTTCACAACGGCTTCAGTGTGGATGGACCATGTGAGTTCCTGAGTGATGTGGACACCCAGGAACTTGAAGCTGCTGATTCTCTCCACTGGTGCTCCATTGATGGTGATGGGACTGTGTTCTCTGTCTTTTCTTCTGAAGTCCACTACAAGCTCCTTTGTCTTATTGACGTTGAGGGAGAGGTTGTGCTCCTGACACCAGTGTGTCAGAGTGTGCACCTCCTCTCTGTAGGCTGTTTCATCATTGTCAGTGATCAGACCTACCACCGTCGTGTCATCGGCAAACTTAATGATGGCACTGGAGCTGTGTTGCCACACAGTCATGTGTGTACATAGAATACAAGAGTGGGCTGAGAACACAGCCCTGTGGGGCTCCAGTGTTGAGGGTCAGTGATGAGGAGATGTTGCTGCCTATTCTAACCACCTGGCATCTGCTTGACAGGAAGTCCAGGATCCAGCTGCACAGCGAGCTGTTTAAGCCCAGAGCCCGGAGTTTCTCATCAAGCTTGGAGGGCACTATGGTGTTGAATGCTGAGCTGTAGTCTACAAACAGCATTCTCACATAAGTGTTCTTTTTTCCAGGTGGGAGAGAGCAGTGTGTATTGTAGATGCAATGGCATCATCAGTGGAGTGGTTGTTGCGGTAAGCAAACTGCAATGGGTCAAGTGAGAGAGGCAGCACAGAGCAGATGTAATCTCTGATTAGTCTCTCAAAGCATTTGCTGATGATGGGGGTCAGAGCAACTGGATGCCAGTCATTTAAGCAAGTGATTTTGGAATAGGCACAATGGTGGATGTTTTGAAGCTATTGGGGACTACAGACAAAGAGAGGGAAAGATTGAAAATGTCCGTAAAAACACCAGCCAGTTGGTTCACGCACGCTCTGTTGACACGGCCCGGAATGCCGTCTGGACCCGCGGCTTTGCGGATATTCACCCATCGGAAGGATCGTGTTACATCTGCTACAGAGATGGAGAGTGAACTAATCTCTCCTCAAGGGCGGTGTTATTTCCCTCAAAACAAGCGTAAAAAGTATTTAGCTCATCCAGGAGAGAGGCAGCGGTGTTCATGGCGGAGTTTTTATTCCCTTTAAAGTCTGTGATGATATTAATTCCCTGCCACATGCTTCTAGTGTTGGTGGTGTTAAACTGTCCTTCAAACTTGTTCCTGTACTGGCGTTTTGCTGTTCTGATTTTTTTGGAGGGCATAACTGGCTTGTTTATGCTCCTCTGCATTCCCGAAATTAAAAGCAGAGGTCCGCACATCAAGTGTCGCGTGAACATCGCTATTAATCCATGGCTTTTGGTTCGGATAGATCCGTATTGTTTTGGTCGGAACGACGTCCTCTACGCACTTTCTGATGAAACATGTTACGCTATCAGCGTAAAGCTCGATGTCATCATCAGAGGCGGACCGGAACATCTCCCAGTCCATGTGATCCATGTCTTGTAGCGTAGAGTCTGATTGGTCCGACCAGCACTGTATCGTTCTGAGGGTGGGTGCTTCCTGTTTCAGTTTCTGCCTGTAAGCAGGCAGAAGCAGAATGGAGAAGTGGTCCAATTTGCCAAATGGTGGGCAGGGTAGGGATTTGTAGCCATCCCGGAAGGGAGAGTAGCGATGGTCCAAAACCCGGTCCCCTCGTGTGTTAAAACTTATGTGTTGGTGGTATTTTGGTGCGACTGATTTGAAACTGGCTTTGTTAAATTCCCCAGTCACAATGAACGCAGTCTCAGGGTGCGCGGTTTCCTGTTTGCTTATAATCCCGTACAGTTCCTTGAGTGCCCGGTCTGTGTCGGCTTGTGGGGGGATCTACACAGCTGTGATAATGACCGCTGTGAATTCCCTCGGTAGCCAGAATGGTCGACACAGAAGCATGAGAAATTCCAGATCAGGAGAGCAGAAAGACTTGATAGAATGTACGTTCCTCTGATCACACCAGGATTTGTTGATCATAAAACATACACCACCACCTGAGAGGTCTTTCGCTCTGTCCGCTCGGTGCATGGAGAACCCCGCGGGTTCAATGGCTGAGTCTGGAATCTCCACAGACATCCAAGTTTCTGTAAGGTTGTTATCCAGAGACTGAACATTTGCCAGTAGAATACTTGGCAATGGGGGTCGATTTGCGCGGCGTCTTACTCCGATGAGAATGCCGGCTCTGTTTCCCCTTTTCCTCCTGCGTTTCTGCAGCCGGGCAGCCCAGACAAAGGGCTCCGCTTGCGTGTTTGTAAACAGTGGGTCGGCATTGAGGAATTTGAAGTCCGGTTTACGGTGTGTGATTGCTGAACCAATGTCCAAAAGTGTTTGTCTGTCGTAGACAATAAGGCAGACAACATCCAAGACAAAAAACATAAGAATTGTAAACAAAACAAACAAAGCACTACCATGTTGTGTCGGAGCTCGCAACACAGCAGCCATACTCGGCGCCATCTTGAGTCAATTCAATGTATATGTATATATGTATATGTATGTGTATGTATATATATTAGTAATGCATGTTAAGGGGATCGGACTTAATACAGTTATTACTTTGAGAAAGAGTACAGGTACATCTATAGTTTTAAATCATTTGTGGCCATTTTACTGAATTTCTTTAAAAATATAGATATGAACTCATATTGGTTTATACAGTATAAAAGCATAAGAGTGCTGGGTTTATATTAAACATATAATCTGAGTATCTACAGTTTAACCTTTTTTTTTCAGTTAAATTGATGTATTTCTAGAAAACCTACTTTATAGAAGATAAAAAGTTACTGGTATTGATAATGGAATTTACCTTTTCTGATTAGACAAATAACTATAATGGTAAGAAATTTGTGAACACCTTTTGATACCATTTTGAATTTTTTTTTTGAACATTTTGCTATTTCTGGACTATTGAATAAAAGATTAAAAGATTCTTTGGCTTATAATAGATAATACCATTTGACAATGCTGCAGAGAGATTATGTTGATTATTTTTATCTTGGAGGATCAAGATAAATCCAGTTTATTCTATCAATTATACTATATAGAGACTGTAACAGTTTTATTTGCGTGATAATTAGGGAATTAGATTGTCAAGTCATTTTATTTGTATAGTGCTTTTCACAACACACATTGTTTCAAAGCAGCTTTGAAAGCAGATGTGAAAGCTTTTCCTTGGGAAAAATTCTTGAAAGCTAAAGAAATATTTGATCGTGGCTATTGCTATTATATGAACATGCTGCTGCATCATAGTAAATGAGGTGTCAAATACATCAGATTATTATGTATCAAGTCACAAAATCTAAAAAAAAAATAGATGGACTGGCTGTGTTTTTCAAAACAAGGTGTTTGCAAACTATGGCTTGGTAATGGCTATAGTGGTTATCCATATTATATACACTATATTGCCAAAAGTATTCGCTCATCTGCCTTTAGACGCATATGAACTTAAATGACATCCCATTCTTAATCCATAGGGTTTAATATGACGTCGGCCCACCCTTTGCAGCTATAACAGCTTCAACTCTTCTGGGAAGGCTTTCCACAAGGTTTAGGAGTGTGTTTATGGGAATTTTTGACCATTCTTCCAGAAGCGCATTTGTGAGGTCAGACACTGATGTTGGACGAGAAGGCCTGGCTTGCAGTCTTCGCTCTAATTTGTCCCAAAGGTGCTCTGTCGGGTTGAGGTCAGATCTCTGTGCAGACCAGTCAAGTTCTTCCACACCAAACTCGCTCATCCATGTCTTTATGGACCTTGCTTTGTGCACTGGTGCACAGTCATGTTGGAACAGGAAGGGGCCATCCCCAAACTGTTCCCACAAAGTTGGGAGCATGGAATTGTCCAAAATCTCTTGGTATGCTGAAGCATTCAGAGTTCCTTTCACTAGAACTATGGGGCCAAGCCCAGCTCCTGAAAAACAACCCCACACCATAATCCCCCCTCCACCAAACTTCACAGTTGGCACAATGTAGTCAGACAAGTACCGTTCTCCTGGCAACCGCCAAACCCAGACTCGTCCATCAGATTGCCAGGTGGAGAAGTGTGATTCGTCACTCTAGAGAACGCGTCTCCACTGCTCTAGAGTCCAGTGGCGGAGTGCTTTACACCACTGCATCTGACGCTTTGCATTGCACTTGGTGATGTATGGCTTGAATGCAGCTGCTCGGCCATGGAAACCCATTCCATGAAGCTCTCTACGCACTGTTCTTGAGCTAATCTGAAGGCCACATGAACTTTGGAGGTCTGTAGCGATTGACTCTGCAGAAAGTTGGCGACCTCTGCGCACTATGCGCCTCAGCATCCGCTGACCCCGCTCTGTCATTTTAGGTGGCCTACCACTTCGTGGCTGAGTTGCTGTCATTCCCATCACTTCCACTTTGTTGTAATACCACTGACAGCTGACTGTGGAATATTTAGTAGCGAGGAAATTTCACGACTGGACTTGTTGCACAGGTGGCATCCTATCACAGTGCCACGCTGGAATTCACTGAGCTCCTGAGAGCGGCCCATTCTTTCACAAATGTTTGTAGAAGCAGTCTGCATGCCTAGGTGCTTCATTTTATACACCTGTGGCCATGGAAGTGATTGGAACACCTGAATTCAATTATTTGGATGGGTGAGCGAATACTTTTGGCAATATAGTGTATGTATATAAAACAGATTTTTGTTTCATTGGCATTGGGTGCTATTTTTCCATTACTCTGGGAAAGGGGAGTTTTCATAAAATTAAATTAGGGGGATTTGGACTGCCATCAGTCATATCTCACGCAGTTCTGTGCCAGAGGCATTGTAAGAGGCAAGTTTGTACAGATGAAATACCAGTGTAATTATCTTGGTGCTCTTTTGTGCTTATCCTTTGACCCTGCCCGAGAGGGGGAAAAAATATTTTTTGCTATGGTTAGAGACATGCATTCCCTGCTGCATGCATATATATATATATATATATATATATATATATACACACACACACACACACACACACACATGGCTATGGGAAAAAATAATAAAGCTTTTACATTCAACTCAAGCTGTCTGTTTTATTTTGCATGTTTATAATGGTGATTTCATGCATTTTAATGTCAGGTCACTACTGATGACACTGGAGTTACATAAGAATCAGTTTTAAAGCAGCCTGCTATTGAAAGATATATGATGTGTATAGAGTGTGTATATACCAACAATCATAATCCCCTTGCGTACACACATAAAGGCACTCTGATGTGATTCCAGTTGCTTATAATGCTCTAAGCAAGATCAGCTGGAAGGCAGTGACAGTGACTGGCAGTGCTGCTTAGTGAAATGTGTGTAGTGCACTTTGCCTCAAGGGCCTCAAGTTAACGTCTCTAAGCTTCTCACGCACATCCTTGTTTACTCTGCATTCCCCAGCAGTAAGTCTTTAAAAAGCCTTGCGGTCACATCACATTACCTTTTAAAAACTAAATGAGTGACACTCCATGAGTGGAAATAAAGAAAGCAGGGGTGATCCGACTGTTGCACATGCATCAAGACATTCCAGAAAAAAAAGAAGAAAAAAAAAGATTTTAATCACACAATTGCTTGTGTAATCAAATATTTAAAACTTACTGTGAGATTTGCATTTAATGAGTCTACCATGTTCTTCCACTGAAAATATTTAGCAAAAACACTCAACTTTTCTCTCAAAATATTTTACATTTGAAAAAGTTATACTTGCACAATGTTTGTGAGACAGGGGCTTTGTAAAACGCGGTAACCTGCAACTGTTACATTAAGGAGCAATTTTTTAACGTATTAAGGTTGATTCAGTGATATTAAAAATATATGATAAAATTTAAAAAAAAAAAAAAACATGATAAACATTGACATGAACACAACCAGATAATTTAGATGTTACCACATGAAGCACATTTGTTTAGATTACATTTTTTTTTTTTTTTTTTTTTTTTTTTTTGTGTGTAATTCTCAAATAGGGAAGTTGGACTAGAGAGTTTGAAACTCTCTTAAATTATTATTATTATTATTAGTGAATTCTACCCTGCAAAAAAAAATAAAAATAAAATAATAATAATAATAATAATCTGTTTTTTCCCTTTGCTATAGTTGTTAGGTATAACTACACTTTACATCCAGGCAAAGGTCAACTTTATAGTGAAGATAATTTTTCAACGGTTGAACTGCACTTTAAAAAAGTTTTAACCTATAATTGTTATCTTAATGAGCTATTTCTATCAAGTTTCCAAAAAGGGTTTTTTGCAGAATCGCATCTTTCATCAAAGTACCTTTCAGTGACCATTTTGTTGCCATTTTGACCATCAACAACCATGTTAAAGAACATTTTAATACTGTAGACTAAATAACCTTTTTTCCACTACAAATTTTGTGCAATGGAAATGTTCCATGAATGTTAAAGGTTTATTATGAAACCATACAAGAGTAACTCATTGTTGGTGTAATGATTACACTGTAAATAATGTACTCAAGTTGATTCAGTAATGTAAAACAATATTTTTGACATGAATTAAACCAGATGTTACCATATGAAGCACATTTTTAGGGTAGATTTTTCAGTGTTTGTTCTCAGAACAAGGGGATTTCTCATAATGAATATCATAAATGAAATCAGAATCAGAATGAGCTTTATTGCCAAGTGTGGTCACAAGGACTTTTTTGGGTGATAGGAGAAACAAGTGCACACAGAACATTACAGTGAGACACAGAATATAAAACAAGGTAAGAATAGCCTTTAAATAGACAAAAAAAAAAAAAAAAAAAATAGGACATATAACATAGAATGGTGTATGTGCAGGGTTGGGGAGTAACGGAATACATGTTACGGGAATACATATTTAAAATACAAAATATAAGTAACTGTATTCTACTACAGTTACAATTTAAATCATTGTTATTTAGAATACAGTTACATTAAAAAAGTATTTTGATTACTGAAGAGATTACTTTGCATTTTATTGTCATTTGTTTCATTTAATATTTAGTTCTTTCAGATGGAAAACATTTATACATATAAATGATGCGATCCAAAGTGCATTTGAACAGCGGTGAAACACTTTCTTATGATGTGTTACATTCATACGAGCAGACAGAGAAGTAAGTTTGAAGTAAGTTTGGAGCAGAAGAAACAGAAATAAACCTTGTGTAAATTGTCAGCTTTACACTAAGCTAAAATGCTATTTCTAGCCATTTTACATGCACATGTTACCAGGCACGATCATATTTTTTATCAAGAAAATTAACATTAGATCATAATTTCTTTTTTTCTAGTAAGACCTTTGATATTAGGGCAAAAATCATATTGATAATAATTTTTGTATTGTTGTCCTGTAAAAATATAAAAAAAAATCCTTAAAACAAGATCAATTTGATTTATCTTGTTTTAGAAACAACACTGCATAAGATATTTAGGTTTTTCAGAGAATGTATTTTTAATGTGTATTTTGTCTTACTGTACTGGCAGAGTTTTTATAGTCAAAACAAGTGAAAAAATCTACCAGTGCTGAAGAAGTAATCCAAAGTATTTAGAATACGTTACTGACCTTGAGTAATCTAACGGAATACGTTACAAATTACATTTTACAGCATGTATTCTGTAATCTGTAGTGGAATACATTTCAAAAGTAACCCTCCCAACCCTGCGCATGTACGTATATGTGCAAGTGGTAATACAGTACTGTGCAAAAGTTTTAGGCACTTGTGAAAAATGTTGCATAGTGAGGATGTCTTCAAAAATAATGCCATAAATAGTTTTCATTTATCAATTAACATCATAGAAAGCCCAGTAAACATAAAAAAGCTAAATCAATATTCGGTGTGACCACCTTTGCCTTTAAAACAGCACCAATTCTCCTAGGTACACCTGGACACCGTTTTTCTTGGTTGTTAGCAGATAGGATGTCCCAAGCTTCTTGGAGAACTTGCCACAGTTCTTCTATCTAGTTAGGCTGTCTCAATTGCTTCTGTCTCTTTATGTAATCTCAGACTGACACAATGTTCAGTGGGGGGCTTTGTGGGGGCAATGCCATCTCTTGCAGAGCATTCTGATCTTTTCTATTTGCAAAAGTAATGTTTGGGAGTCTAAAAAGTATTTTTCCTATTGACACACTAAAGCTGAAGATATAAATAACCATCTTAAGACAAATGTTTTTGTGAAACATCTTAAGTGCCTAACACTTTTGCACAGTACTGTATATGTGCAAGGTAGGGGTATGTACAGTTATTGAGTTAAAAATGAGTGAATATACATATGTGCATAACATATTTATACATTATTGCACCATGTTTTGTTATTGCATAATTGTTCATGTGGTAAATGGCCTGAGGGTAAAAACTAAGCATGATCAGCTGGAATGTAAACAGAATGGCAGTGCTGCTTAGTGAAATGTGTGTTGCGCTTTTGCCTCAAGGGCCACAACTGAATGTCTCTAAGCTTCTCACGCACATCCTTGTTTACTCTGCATTCCCCAGCAGTGAGTCTTTAAAAAGCCTTGTAGTTACATCACATTGCCTGTTAAAATACTGAATAAAACTACACTTTACAACCAGGCAAGGGTCAACTTTATAGTGAAGATAATTTTTCATCGAAAGGTTGAACTGCACTGTAAAAAAGTTTTAACCTATAATTGTTATCTTAATGAGCTATTTCTATCAAGTTTCCAAAAAGGGGCTTTTGCAGAATCGCAGCTTTGGTTCATCAAAGAACCTTTCAGTGACCATTTTGTTGCCATTTTGACCCTCAACAACCATTTTAAAGAAGTTTTTTATACTGTAGCCTAAACAACCTTTTTTCCACTACAAAAGAAAAAAAAGATAAAAGAAACGTTTTGTGCAATGGAAATGTTCCATGAATGTTAAAGGCTCATTATGGAACATAGAATGGCGTATGTATATGTGCAAGTGGTAATATATGTGTACGGTAGGGATATGTACAGTTATTGAATTAAATATGAGTGAATTTACATATGTACTGTACATGACATATTTATACATTATTGCACTATGGGTGTCGTGGAGGCAGTTTAATTGTTCATGTGGTAAACAGCCTGAGGGTAAAAACTGTTCTTGTGCCTGGTTGTCCTAGCACTGTGTGCCCTGTAGCGCTGGCCAGAGGGCAACAGTTCAAAAAGGGAGTGGGGCAGGGTGTGTGGGGTCCAGAGTGATTCTACCATCACGTTTTCTCACTCTGGATTTCTCCTTAAGTCCACTATCATCTCCACTGTTTTGAGCGTGTTCAGCTCAAGATTGTTTTGACCGCACCAGACAGCCAGCTGATCAACCTCCTGTCTGTCTGCAGACTCGTCCCCATCGCGGATGAGGCCGATGACAATGAAATATTAACTGGAGTAAAAAATGTGACATCTAGCCCTCCCCTGTGTTTAATCAACAATTGTAACTTAATTACATTAAAATAATTTGAAAATGTACACTGTAAGCTTTGTGATTTAGGGGCCGTTTACACGACAATGTTTTCAATTAAAAACGGAAAACGTTTTATGCATTTTGGCTGTTTGTGTACACGACAACAGCGTTTTGGGGCCTGAAAACCCAAACTTTTGAAAACGGGTTTCAAAGTGCAAGTTTTTGAAAATGATGCCGTTATCATCTCCGTGTAAACATACAAAAACGGGAATTTGTGAAAACGATGACGTCATGTGCACGCGTATTACATGTTCAGTCTATAGACATGGCCGCGAGTACTTCAAAACAACACGCGAGACATTCAAAACTACAATGGCGGAATACAGGACTGTGTTTGTGCTGCTCAAGATTTTGAGTTTATTGATGCTCCTCCAGCAAAGTGTAGATTTACTGCATCACTACTACAACCAGCAATCACCATCTTCATTGTTTGTATTCACCGCTCTGTGGAAGAATGCTTATGTGCGCAGGCGCGTAGTGTTTCTTTACAAAGTGACATCGCCAACTACTGGCCTGGCATGCATAATACAGTGTTTTTAGTCGTTTTCGCGGATCCGTGTGAATGGGGATCGTTTTGACAATGTTGTTGTCTGTATGCGAAACTTTTCAAAAACACAAAGGAAAAACATTTCCATTTTTAGTACATCATTGTACGTTTACACGACAACGATGTACTAAAAACGGAAAAGTTTTTCCTTTGCGTTTTTGAAAAGTTTCGCGTTCACACAGAACTAAACACTAAACACTGTATTATGCATGCCAGGCCAGTAGCTGGCGATGTCACTTTGTAAAGAAACACTACGCGCCTGCGCACATAAGCATTCTTCCACAGAGCGGTGAATACAAACACTGAAGATGGCGAAAGCATTGAGCAATTTTTTCTGGACGGACAATGAGGCTGCTTTATTACTACAAGTCTTGAGCAGCACAAACACAGTCCTGTGGTCCGCCATTGTAGTTTTGAATGTCTCGTGTGTTGTTTTGTACTCGCACGCATGCCTATAGACTGAACACATAATATGCGTGCACATGACGTCATCGTTTTCACAAATTCTTGTTTTTGTATGTTTACATGGAGACGATAACGGCGTCGATTTCAAAAATTTGCACTTTGAAACCCGTTTTTAAAAGTTTGCGTTTTCAGTCCCCAAAATGCCATTGTCGTGTAAACAAACAGCCAAAATGCATAAAACGTTTTCCGTTTTCAGTTGAAAACGTTGTCGTGTAAACGGCCCCTTAGACTGAAATAAACTGCCAAGATTACCTCAGGCTCTTCTCTTTTGTACAAAACTAGAACAGAATGATTGTTTCCTCCGTCACATAAATTCCTCTGATGCCACCGTGAGGTCACATCACTCATTACAGTTAGGACATGTCTAGTGGTGGTAGAAGTGTTTGATGGTGAAACCATAATAATAAAGTGCAATAAAGAATCAATTATTTAATTAAACAAGCATTTCTGATTACTGTCAATTTTCTGCTCTCAAATTCTTTAAAAAACAATAGACCAAAATGATTAGGTCACGGTACATTACAAGAGTACTTGGATTTAAAAGCAAGTATGTTTATCCTGAATATTGAAAATGTTAAATATAGCACAATCGGGAAGTTTCCCGGACAGGGTTTAAATTAAGCCAGGAGTAGGCCTTAATCTAGAATAGTTTATCATGTCTTAAAAAATGGATTTCAGAAACACAGATTAATTGCCGATTACTAACACCTGGACTATGGAGTCCTGAACTAAAGTAAACAAGATTCATTTAAAACCACCTGTGCTGGTCTGAATTAGCTGGACCGAAATTGCCTATAAAACATGGAATGGATCCAGAAAAGCCTAAAATTGTATGGACATGGAGTAGGAAATCCAAAGGGGAAAATGGCAGCAGAAAAGTGACTGTGATCAAAAAATAAATAAAAAAAATAAAAACTCTACTGAGCATTAGAAAACTATTTTAAAGCAAATAGTTTCAAGACACCATATCGTTGAAGATATACTGCACACATCAGCTGTGGAATCAAAGGCATGCCTGGAAATCTATTTGTAAGGAATTCAATGCAAATAAACACACATCTACAAGAACAATACAACAACTTCAGGTAAGAATCGTCAGCTTTATTACCTTACTGTTTTGTGAAATCACCGGGTTGACATTACAGTAGTTATTCAATGCAGGTGTTGTGGAAGAATATAAAAACAGACCTCAAGAAAACTGCTGCTGAAGCCAGAAGAGAGCAACCCGTTCCCACTCCCGAAGCGTCAAATTACTGCCGCTTGTGCAAGAGCACAGCGCGTCAACAGGTAGACGCCAAAAGCGAGAAGGTCTGGCTGAAGACATGCAGATGCACTCTCAGACAAGCAGACTGTGGCTGTCTCGTTTGGAAGGCTGCGTCCGGAGGTCACATTTTTCGGGTCATCGAGGCTGTCTCGTTTCAGAAAAGCGAGCAGGATACTTCGAATGCGACCTTCTTTCACGGGAATTCGGAGGACGCATGAGGTGTATCCTTCGTGGGCACTCACAGCCCACAATTATTTGCTTCAACGGAAGTGTATAAAATAATAACGCCAATTTGCCCGTAAATGATGTTCAAATGCAAGGAATGTTAATTCCCAAGTTGAAGTACCTCAGTACATGGGTGCAGAGTATATAATGTGTAATTTTATATTAATATATAATGTTTTAGACAAAACACCTGTAAAAAAAAGAAAAATACAAAATTAATTTTAAAATCTCTTTACATGATTCTAACTCCCCTAAAATTTACCTCATACATTCCCTTCCAGAAAGACTTTGTTCCCTTCTCACTCAAAGCGCTCGCGCTTGTTAAAGAGTGACGTGCTGTCATGGCAACCGTGTTACATTCCGTTTCCGTTTGTCCTGCGAAGGCCGTCTCGTTTAAACGAGGGCACTCGGTATACTGCAGCCTTAAAGACTCGTCCTATCTAGCATGCAGCCTTCCAAACGAGACACAGGCCCTGTCCCAAATGACGCACTTCATGTGGACTTGCGGTCTCGTGGCCTTCAGTTGCGCGTGCTTATGAAGTCTACGAGTCCGTAGTGTGTTCTATTTGTGATTTTAGCGCTTGCAAGGGTTCTCGCGAGCGCCCCCTTTGCACCCTCGATGCGGTCCTCGTCGAAGCACGCACTGCTCCCAGCAGTCCGCTACCCAACAGTCCATGCGACAGACCAATCAGAAGGACTCCAGTTTCTGAGCTGGAGGAAAAAACATGGCGGACAAGGCGATGTTCAATTGCGGATTAAAATTGTATCTTAATCACTTTTTCCTGATTGTCAACGGCGGATCACTTGCTTATCATGGGTATATAGAATCACTTAAGTTTAATGTGTAGAACTTGTTCAAAACTTTTTAATTTTCCAGAGATATGGAATTACTCCTGTTCAAGTTATTGTTTCAAAGAGGATTTTAGAATTGAGTCTCTAAAATATCAAGACAGGATATAAATTTAATGCACATAGCTTGTAAGATTGTTTTACATTTACTGATAGCAAAATTCGGTCTAACAGTGCTATTTATATCTGCAGAAGTGTGGCTGTGTGTATTTTATAACTATTTTTGTGAATGTTGTATGTTCTTTCTATGCATTTTAATGTGTTCTAAGCTGTAACCATCCATGTGTCTGAATAATGTTTATTTGTTCTCTAAAGATATAAAACGAGGGCTGTTTTATGTGCACTTTGTTTTTCAGAGATTCTTTATCTAATGCTTTTATCAGTGTCTTGCTTGAAATTATAAAACATATTCAGTAAAGTGTGTTCCTTTACCCTATCTATCAATGCCATTACTTTTAAATAATTTGTAAAACTTGCATGTAAATAAAAACATGTAAAAAATGCGTCATCGGATTGAAGTGTGTCCCAAATGCACACTTTTACCAATCATGCCCTCTCGTGGACATGCTGACTAGTGCCCCATCTGTCTGCACTCGAAGACCACAAGGGCGGAGGGTGCCATTTGGACCTTCGCAGTCTCCGACTCCCACATGCGCGCTGCAGACGTGCACGCGGTGATGGGAAGATCGGATCATTTTACTGACTTGAATCTTGAGTCTCGTCAGCAAAATGAATGAATCTTTATTCAAGTCATTCGTTCATTTGAGCAGAATTTAAAGTTACACTTTTTTTTTTTTTTTTTTTATTTATTTTTTTTTTAATAGCCAAATTACCCCCCCCCCCCCAACACGTCTACTTACGCAAACTTTGATTATAGTCCCAATAAGGAAAAAATTATAATGCAGCCAAGGACAAATGAGAAACAGAAATGATTAGTTCACCTCTGGAGTCTTCTTGTCGGAGTCGTTCGTTCTTTTGTCACTGCATAGCATATACGGCTGTCACGTGACAAAAGAACGAACGACTCCGACCACAAGAATAATTTCTGTTTCCTGTACAGCGCCTATGCGGTTTTCAGGGAACTAACGAACGGAGGTTGCTCAGTGCACATGCGCGGCCAACACAAAATGAACGAATCACTCTGAGACTACTCGTTCTTCTGAGTCACAAAGGATTCGTTCAAAATGAACGAATCGTTCATGAACGACTCATCACTAACGCTCTGGTGTAGGCAAGCGCACAACACATAATTTGATCTCTACGACCGTACAGGAATAATTGCCGTAAGTATGATGTTTTTATTTATACAAGGATACGTTAAAGTAAAAGGTATGCTTTAAGGATTAGGTTTTTTTTTTCCTGTGTTGGCTAAAACTGCTGTCTTGACCTTCGTTGCTAACTGGTTAACTTCACTTAATACAAGAAATCGGTGAAGACCGTATGTAAACTGTCTTCATCATATCGTTTAGGTGGTGAAACAACAGTTTTACTGGCTCGGTGTGTTTAGGTTATTGCTTTTAAAAATGAAAGGGAAGTTTGTAGGTAACTTGTGTCAACATTGCATTCAACGTTAAGAGAGCGCTCTCTTAATAATAAACGAAGTAGACTGCATGTAATTATTTTTTTTAGTGTAGCTGTGGTGTCTTGACAACCAAAGTATTTAATATAAACATCGAATCTTTCAAATAGTCGAGGTCATTTCAACATTCTTCAGTGGTTCTTAAAAACGAGAGAGACATGGAATATGACTCTGATAAGAATGATAACAAATGAAAAGAATATTATCAGACACATCAGCCAATGACTCTAAAGAAGATTCAAAATCATTGGGAAGGCCATGTAAAAAAAGGCAATCATTTTCAAATTTAAGTTTATTACCTTACTGCAATAGGGAGTACTCTCACTGGCACATGCACATTTATTCAAATTTGTCTTTGAAGAGCTTTTACTGTGACGTTTCAAAAAATTCAGTTGAAAGTTCAATTGTTTGCTTGTGCATGACAGTTTGTTCTGTTCTTGTTCATTTCTAGAGCAGGCTTCTCAGACCAGGGGTTCCCTGTTTAATTTAGGCTTTATCACTTTGTGTGTAGGTGATTGCCAAACAAGTCAAGGCAGAGAAATGAAATGACATTGCTCTAAAAAAAATTATGGATGTCCAGTCTATCTGTTACAAACCCCAGTTTGAGATACACCATTGTTGATATTGATGTGTGCAGGAAGGTTGCTATTTTACACCAAAACTTAGTGTAAACATATATAGAATAAAAACTCAATGGATTAAAATTTCATTATATATATATATATATATAAAATTGATTGTTATCTAGACTTTTTTTTTTTTTTTTTTTTTTTAGGCAGATGAAACCAATATTTTTTTTTTTTCTTGCAGCCTGCACTGGAGTAGGCAGTGGTTCAGTCTCCACAAAAAGTAGGTTGTTTGAGGGTTAGCAACATCAGGCCAAAGTAATAGTTGATTTGTTTTTGTGCTTTAACATTTGTTTTGTTTTTTTATTCATCCTCTTTTGTATTATGTTATTCTTAGGTCTGTGTCATGATTGACCTAAAGACTGCCAGTCATTGGTGTGTTGAGCACTCTAATGACTTCATTGGTTCAGTTCAGCTTCCTCTGATTCTTTTTATGGAGGATGAAGTTGCTGAGGCCCTGGACAGGTTCTTCAGTGCAGAGTTCATGGATCATGATGCTGTAGAGCCATTGATTGTTTTTTACATTTATGCAGGACATGCATGCATTTCTGGAGCAAGTTGTTGACCAAATGAAGCTAAGTATCTACTGCCAAACAGAGTTGAGTAATTGTAGTAATAGTTCCTTTTAATCATTTTATTTTTGTTTTGTGTTAATTTATCATGTATTATGTTAAATGGTACACACTGTTTCATGGTGGTGTTATAGAAATGTCATGTTTTGTTTTATTGTATTTACTAAAGTCATAACAATCAATAATTGTTATTCTCTCTGGTTTCTTTGAAATACTGGTATGGCAATCTTGTCAGCATATTAACGTATTGAACCTGACGGCAGCAGAGCTCATGCTTTAATGCTGTGTTAAGCAATCAATGATTTAACAAGTTCTTATAAAGTGATACATCTGGTTTATAGTGAAGAAATATACACAGGTGCTGTTTCAGTTTAATTGGTATTTAATCATGTGTCTGACATGAAACAACTTAAATACACATTACCCGCATAACACAATTTATCTAAAGCCTGAGTAATATAAAATAAGAACGTATATAAGAAAAGGTGAATTAATTTGAAGCAGACGTGACTTATGCATGTATTTTGTCAGCATTGCATGATTTTGTTTCGCACATCCTTCCACACAGAGACATTACACACCGCGTCCCGTCAAATCTTTGATCTGCATAGTAATCTGATCTTATTACAGTAGACGGTCAACATAATGTCCGTGAACTAGGATTTTTATAAAATCCTGGCCCACCAGTCCTGATGGTAATATAAAGTCGTAATCTTTAAAAATCCACCTCTTACAACTGTCATGTTCAGATCAGTCTTAATGCAGCGCTAATAGAAATGTCTTCGGCTGTGCCTTAAGTTTGTAAACAGTAACTTCATCTATTTCCGACCGCGTGCTTCCGGTTTCGACATCTCGAGAGTGTGACGTCACAGCAAAGCGTGCCTTTTGTGGCTGTGTCTCGTTTTTCGAAGGCTGCATGCTAGGTAGGACGCGTCCTTTGAAGGCTGCAGTATACCGAGTGCCCTCCTCTAAACAAGCCTCGTTTAAACGAGACGGCCTTCGTAGGACTAACGGAAATGGAACGTAACATGGTTGCTATGACAGCACGTCACTCTTTAACAAGCGCGAGCGCTTTGAGTGAGAAGGGAACAAATTCCCTCTGGAAGGGAATGTATGAGGTAAATTTTAGGAGAGTTATGATGTAAAGAGAAAAGAAAATAGATTTAACAGGTGTACTTTTAGTCTAATAATTTATTTTAATTATATATTAATATAATTATACATATATACTCTGCACCCATGTACTGAGGTACTTCAACTTGGGAATTAACATTACTTGCGTTTGAACATCATATTTACGGGCAAATTGGCATTTTTATTTTTTTTTTAGACATTTCCGTTGAAGCAAAGAATTGTGGGTTGTGAGTGCCCACGAAGGATACACCTCATGCATCTTCTGAATTCCTGTGAAAGAAGGTCGCATTCGAAGTGTCCTACACACTTTTATGAAACGAGACAGCCTCGATGACGTATGTGTCCGACAAATGCGACCTCCGTAGTACACGTTCTTCCAAACGAGACACCGCGTGAGTCTGAGAGTGCATCTCAGTGCGCATGCGTGAGTCTGAGACTGCATGTATGAGAATGCATCTGGATGTCTGCAGCCAGACCCTATTGCCAAAAGCACCCTTTGGCGTTTCCAGCGCATCCGGCAAGTGCATTGCTTTCAATGACAAACGTTCGGCGTCAAAGACTGACGTGAAGGGAATCTGATTTTTATCATTGTCAAATTATATGTTGGGGTAGAATTTTCATTATGTTTGAAATCAACCACTTTATTCACTCAGCAACATGTAGTATTTTACAGTGGTGAATGTTTGATCTGTTTTTTTTTTTTATATACACATTCTGCTCTGCTGAAGTGGCCTGGGCCTGGTTTTCCCAATAACGATCAATCTTCGCTGTTAAGTGTTTTCTACGAGCAATTTTACGACTTTTTTTTTTTTTTTACGTGCGTTTCCCAAAACTGCACTTAACATGAACGGGCGAGGATGCGTTTTAAGTGCTACTTAAGAGAGACGCTGTTAATGTGACCGTATAGTGCTGTAATTTCATTAGCCCATATTTGTGCATAACTTTTACAATTTGTAATTTACCTGTAAAATATATTTATTTTTTAAATATTCGACCTAATTAACTGCACATTTACATTGTTTTACAATAATTTTGTGCAGAACAGTCTTTTACACAATCTGCTTCCATAATCCAGTGTAAATTTGTAATATTTCGTTTTCCTATTCTTCTCGATATAAAAGCTTCCAGGATTAGTGAAGACAGTGGAGGCCCTGTGTATGATCCTGCTAATTACAGGCATTCATTGAGTATTATTCAGTGTTATCGCGGAGCGCAAAAAGAGATGTTCAGAAGATGCGCTTTAGGGACATTCACCAATGAAGCGGAGGTCTGCTCTTTACTCCCCAAAGTGATAATGGTGACAGTAATGCTGCATGTGCGATGCTTCACAACATGTAGTGTTGGCGAGAGAGCCTTTGGGAGTCTGAGGAAGAGGGGATGAGTATAAAAGCATCTGACAAATTAATAAATGTAAATGTAGGATGAGCAAATAAACTCAGCAAAAAAAAGAAACATCCCTTTTTCAGGATGCTGTATTTTGTAGAATTTGTAAAAAAAAATCAAAATAACTTTACAAATCTTTATTGTAAAGGGTTTAAACAATGTTTTCCATGCTTGTTCAATGAACCATAAACAATTAATGAACATGCACCTGTGGAACGGTCATTATGACACTAACAGCTTACAAACAGTAGGCAATTAAGGTCACAGTTATAAAAACTTAGGACACTAAAGAGACCTTTCTACTGACTCCCAGGGTCCCTGCTCATCTGCGTGAACGTGCCTTAGGCATGCTGCATGGAGGCATGAGGACTGCAGATGTCACCAGGGCAATAAATTGCAATGTCCGTACTGTGAGACGCCTATGACAGCGCTACAGGGAGACAGGAAGGACAGCTGATTGTCCTCGCGGTGGCAGACCATGTGTAAAACCTGCACGGGATCGGTAAATCTGAATATCACACCTGCGGGACAGGTAAAGGATGGCAACAACAACTGCCCGAGTTACACCAGGAACACACAATCCCTCCATCAGTGCTCAGACTGTCCGTCTGTTGTAAGGCAGGTCCTTACCAGACATCACTGGCAACAACGTCGCCTATGGGCACAAACCCACCTTCGCTGGACCAGACAGGACTGGTAAAAAGTGCTCTTCACTGACAAGTCGTGGTTTTGTCTCACCAGGAGTGATGGTCGGACTCGCATTTATCGTCGAAGGAATGAGCATTACACCGAGGCCTGTACTCTGAAGCAGGATCGATTTGGAGGTGGAGGGTCTGACATGGTCTGGGGCAGTGTGTCACAGCATCATCTGACTGAGCTTGTTGTCATTGCAGGCAATCTCAATGCTGTGTGTTACAGGGAAGACATCCTCCTCTCTCATGTGGTACCCTTCCTGCAGGCTCATCCTGACATGACCCTCCAGCATGACAATGCCATCAGCCATACTGCTCATTCTGTGAGTGATTTCCTGCAAGACAGGAATGTCAGTGTTCTGCCATGGCTAGCGAAGTGCCCGGATCTCAATCCCATAAGAAACTGGCTGTTACTGTTGATTCTGTTCCTCTCGCAATACTATCATATGGTTTGGAATTATTATAGTGCTTTTGTATCATTTTTATTTTAAATAAATGATTATTAGTGACCGTACTTTTATCTGCTTGTTGTCTTTAATATTGTTGAGAATTGGTTGGGTTTAGGCATAACGGTGGGGTCACGTGCTTAATATCTAAAAAATAGAAATTGTGTAATGTCAATTTAAAATATTGTTACTAAATTTACCCAACCCTATCCCTAAACCTAACCAATTATCAACGATGTTAAACATGGAACCTCATTCATGATTTATATAGTTGATAATTGGTTAGGTTCAGGAATGGAGTTGGGTCAGAGGATCTAAAATCGACATGATCACGCAATATAACCACACTAATATATTTATAAGTATAATAAAACATACTGCGGTTAATCACTATGGGATCAAAATCCCGTCAAAAGTATTGTGGTCGGATCCAAAAATGATAAGCGTGAATTAAAAAATAAGCGCAGATAAATAATAATATGCGCAAAAATAAGCGCAGATAAAAAAATAAGCATGAATCAAAAATATATAAACGCATATAAAATATGCTGCAAAAAAAAAAAAAACAGAAATTAAAGCAAAGTCATCAGACTTGCAAACAAAATCATGTTTTCCTTTGTTATATTACTGTTTTTTTTTTGTTTGTTTTTTTTTGTTGTTTTTTTTTTTGTTGTTGTTGCTCTGACAGTTGCTAATTAATTTTTTTTTATGCTTGCGCTGTATTTTTCTTTGCTTTTGTTTCCAAATTCTGTACTTGGTTTTCCAAAACTTGCGAGTAGAGTTTCATGCAAATCAGGTGGCATTTTGCATCCCCATTGGTCCACTAGTTCTTGATCAACAGCTCCTTCTCTAGCCAATCATTCAAAGAGGGGAGGTGACATCACTCCAATGCAACTCCGATGGCTGCTGCTCAATCGCACGATGGTAGATGAGCAGAGTTAGCAGAGTCTTTAGTTTAGGCGTTATTTTAGACTTCCTTGTTTGTAGGTTATTAGCTGCATGTCTAAAAAAAAAAAAGGCTGTGTTGGTGTGAATGTTTGCATGTTTTTACTAGCTGTACCAATGTAGTCGCAAGTTCAGGACCCAACTTGATCCATTTTTCCATGTTGCTGAATGTGCCGTTGTACTGATCCTATGTTGGCATCGTTGGCACAGCTACATGTAGTTTCTTTTTCCATGATACTGCAGCGAAATCGGAAACAAGTGACCAAGTGTCCTCGTTTCTGATTTCGCTGCAGTATCATGGAAAAAGAAGCCACATGTAGCCGTGCCAACGATGCCAACATAGGATCAGTACATAACGGCACATTCAGCAACATGGAAAAGCAGATCAAGTTTGGTTCTGAACTCGCGACTACATTGGTACAGCTAGTAAAAACATGCATCAAACTTCCACACCAACCCAGCCTTTTTTTTTTTTTAAGATATGCAGTCAATAACCTACAAACAAGGAAGTCGTAAATAATGGCTAAACTAAAGACTCTGCTAACTAAATCAGCTGACTCGATACAAGTGTTAACGGACTATGATAATGGCCTACTCGGACAACACATTGTTTCCTAGAGCTGGCAGAAAATACTCAAAACGGACACAAGCAGCATAATTATTATTTGTGGTTGACTGAATATATCTATTACCTTTTGATTTTCCAGGATTTACCAACTGATGGTTATCCATCTTCATTAACATCATGTGATTTGAGCAGCAGCCGTCAGAGTTGCATTGGACCAATGGGGTCTCAAAATGCCCCCTGATTTGCATGAAACTCTATTCCAGTTTTGGAAAACCAAGTGCAGAATTTGGAAACTAAAGCAAAGAAAAATACATGTAAGCGTGCAAAAAAATAAAAAATAAAATATGAAAATATGAGCAGTTGTCAGAGCACAAAAAACAGTAATATAACCAAGGAAAACATGCTTTTGTTTGCAATTCTGATGACTTTTTTTTTTTTTTTTCAGCATATTTTAAATGTTTTATTTATTTTTGGTCGTGCTTGTTATTTTTATTTTTTTATATGTGCTTTTTATTTTTTGATTCACGCTTAGTATTTTTGGATCCGTGACCGCAATGCTTTTGACGGGATTTTGATCCCATAAAGCACGCGATATCTACAGATTGGCAGTGACGCCTCTCTCTGCGTGCGTCGGATACAGACGCCAGACGCAGATTGATGCGCTGGGCTCTTGCACGTGCGGCAGTATTTGACGCATCAGGAGTGAGAACGGGTTGAAGAGAGATTTGAAGACTGGCGGAGGACCTGCAAATAAAGAGTCTGACCAGTTCGATGAGTTACTGACAGGAATAATGGAGAGCCAGCAACATTTGGGGGACATACCAGATGATGACCATCTAGACAGTTCAGATGATGGATCGCACACACCTGCATTTGAGTATATGAGTACATTTCACTTTGCCTTTTCTTTCTCTCTTTTCAAACTTTCATTTGCTTTTGTGTCATCTGATGTGAAACATCATCTCATTTAATCTGCATTTATTTGACCATATATATATAAACTGTTCTTGTTTCAAGGAGAAAGTCATATGGACAGGACTGAAGTGTTGCAAGGCAGTTTACCCTCCACATCCTCAGAAGCAAGGGTGGAGGTGTCTGCCAGTACTGGTCACCAGAACAAAAGACTCCCTATTCATGAAAGGCTGGCTATTGAATTTCACGAACATAAATTAAAGTATCTTGAGCGTGAAATGAAAATGAAGATGCTGCAAGTAGAACTGGAAATGAAGATTGAAAGAGAGATGTGACTGTCTCAAATGTCACCTCAAGACATGAATCTGTGAAATAAAATAGTTTTATTAACTCATGTTGGATGTTATGGCTGTTTCTTTAACATATCAGACAAAATGTACACTTAAAATATATTATTTGCTCATTACATGTGAAAACGTATTTGATATGAGCAGAAGGATGAAAAGGTAAATAACGTCAAATATCTAAAAGTGGCACAATGCAAAAGCATCTCTGTATGCAAGTCCTTGTCTGTGGTCTGTTGTAAATGGTAGTACATCTGGATTGTCATCCACTTCTATTGGAGGATCTGGGCATCCATGGTATTTCAGATGGTTGTGAAGAACAGCTGTTGCAATGATGACAGTGCAGCATCTTCTTGGTTTGAACAGACGTGTTTTCCGAAGGCACTGAAAATGACTCTTCCAAACACCTAACGTGCTCTCTACTAGACCCATAGTGCGCATATGAGCCTGGTTGTAGCGCCATTTGCTCCACTGTTGTTGGGTGCAGTTATGGTGTAAACAAATTATTCTGAGTGTACCCACTGTTACCAAGCAATATTCCATTATGATCTCTTTCCAACTGAGTATACAGAGATGAGTTAAGGAAAATCCAGGAAACATCACCTTTCCAACGTGCAGCAACGTTTGAAAACTGTAACTGGGGAGTGCATACACCTTGGACATTTATGGAAAACCAGTTATTGTGGTTCCTGTAATCCTCAGCATTTGGAGTAGAGGGACATTTTATGGGAATATGGGTTATGTCTATGCAGCCTATGACTCCTGGGAAGTTCCCATATTCATGGAATTGTACCTTGTAGTTAGCCTGGTTTGTAGCATCAGGGAAGTTTATGTAATGTCCTTTTAATTCACAAATGGCTCTGCATTCTCTGTGAATGACTTTACATACTTTTGGTTCACTGACACCACATAAATCCCCAGTTTCTCAGTGAAAGGTGCCACATGCCAAAAACCTTAAAGTAATGAGCACCTGGAGACAAACTGGAACAGGTTGTCCTTTCTGGGTCACAGATGAAAGCCTGGGTTATAAAAGTGAAATTTCCACAGCGTTTAATTTATGCATTTGAAAATGATCTCAAACTAATTTCTTCAAAATGTTGCAATGGGTCACTTCTGTCGGCAAGAACTTGTCTAGCTGGTGGTACTCTTTGATCTTCTTTGACTAACAACATTAATCTGAAGTTAAAGCTGCCTACTTGGGAGGTTTAATTTAAGCCTCATTTTAGTCCTGGAGTAACTCTAATCTTCCTTCAGGAAATCAGTTTAGTAAATTCAGGACTAGGCTAAGTCTAGGACTATTACAAACCATGACTGAGAAAGCAGATTTCTTTTAATCTGGTTTAAAAGGCTGTTTTAGTCTAGGACTAGTCTTAATCTCTGTCCGGGAAACAGCCCTAAAATTTCTTATTTAAGATTCATTTCACTAACCTAATATTGAAAAGGAAAGCTAAAACAACAGATGCATGTTGTGCACTTGTGAATTTACCAAGTCGCATTTAGGCAAATATAATTTCGTAAATTTACAAACAAGGTTTTAATTTCAAATGCTGCTGAAATTTTAAAAATGTCAGTTCAACAGTTGTGGTTAATGAAAAATATTATTATAGTATGTACACTCAAAAAGCTATTTTAAGATGTACGTATTTCAATTTCATAAACTTACAACAAATTATATTGAATAATCGTTAACAAAATAAATTTTAAAAACCTTAACATTTTAAGTTTTAGTAATTTCATTTTGTTAATAATTGCACAATTCAATTTGGAGTTTTGTTATGAAATTGAAATGCGTAAATCTTTAACATGGCTAAACTATTTTTTGTGTATTTTAAACTTACCTTGTATTTTTTAAATTTAAAGTCTACTGAAAATTCATCATGAACTGTCAAAAGAATTCCTTTGAAAAGACTTGGAAAAAGTATTTTTATGAAGTATCATCATGATTGTGTGTTTATACAAGCATAGGTAATTATCACAATATTCGTAAAATATTTAAGAATCATTTATTGACATATTAATCAACCAAAAATAAGAATTATTCCACAATATAATTTGTATTTATTAATCAACACATTAGAAATATTTGTATTTAAATTTGCTATGTTTTTTGTTTTCAGAAGTATACACTTCACAGTATACTACTGTAGTAATGTGCACCTGCTCAAATATGTTGAAATTATTCAAATTATTTTGAATTTTAAAGTCCTTCAGCAAATTACAGTGATTGTTTTCCGCAAACCTGCATAAAAAACAATCTACATTCCATACTGATTACATACATTAATTATGAAAAAAAAAAAAAAAAAACATTTTAAAAGCATGTCAATGAGAGTAAAACAAATGGCCAAAGGGCAAAATATATATTTTTTTTTACATATTGTCAATGCACAAAAGCATTCATTTCATATTTTGGGTCATGCAGTAAATTGTAACCCAACATGCTTTTCAATGTATTAGACATGCATTCCAAACTTGAGCCCAAAAAAAAAACATTTTTTATATGGTATAAACCATAGTTTATAATATATTTAAAGCAATTTAAATATCATTGCAAAGCATTATGTCTTCTGTATTCTAAATATAATTACATGAGCTATTTCACAAATAAAAGAGAAGTGTAAGGTAGTACATGAAAATCAAATTAAAAGGGAAGGCAAAAAAAATGCATTATGACATTTTACATAGCAGTGCTTTGTTTTATTATAATAAATAGTAGTATGAATTCTGAGCACATTGTTATATTGTTACAGTTTCTCATTAGGTTGTGCTATTGACACCATCCTTAAGCATAATCTTTTATGGTGAAGAATGGAGCAAACCTGTACAGAGTATCTCATATTCTGTTTACTAAAACAAGCTATTAGGGTTAAAGTAATATTCCACGTACAAATTCAGTCAAATCTTATGGACAGCTTTCCATTTAATGCTGCAGTTTTAAAAACCAAGCTATCATCACAGTGCTTTAAGAAAGATATTTTGTTCTCAGTTTCATTAAACTATGTGGCTTTCACTTTGGAAAAAACAAAACCATTTTAATACATGAGCTCTTTTTGTGAGGTTCACTAACTATTTGGAGCATGAAAAACATGCTGTCAGAGCCTGTGTATGTTGCAGTTACTGCTGCAATGCTGGTAAGAGACAGTTTAGGCACTGGAATCCTCTTTCAAGCGCTGACTGCGAGCCTTGTAGACTTCAATAAGGAGATCTTTCACATACTGAATCTCTCTCTCTACAGATTCTGCTTTGTCTCGAAGTTCTCTGTTACGCCCTTCCAAACCATGAAGCTCCTCCTCCAAACAGTCTTGCTCTGCCCTCTTACGCTGCCGATACCTGTTATGTTTTCAACCAGTGGAACAATTAACATTGTTCAGCCTTTTCTGCTGATATGAATCCAAACATAAACATGCTATCTTCATTATTTCTCATTCTTTGTAATAAAAAAGACAACTCGCTGAAAAACAGTGCCACAAAACTCTGCTCATTGGACAGCAATTAATCGTCATAAATTGGATGAGAAAAATGGCTACAATACCTGTGGGCAGCTGACTTGTTTTGGTCTCTTTTCTTCTGCTTGCGTTCTCCATGGTTTCTCTCAAAGGAACCTACTTTAATGTCAGGTTTAAACACACACTGACTTTCCCTTGACCTTTGTATCGGTTTCTGAACAGGCAACTCATAAGAGGACCCTACACTGTCTCCAGACAGACATTCAAAGCTTTGATCTCCAAGGCATTCATGGTGCAAGTAGTCATTATTCTGGAGTTCAACAGCCCCAGTTCTGATTGGCTGGTCTATTTCATTCATGAAGCCATGATATGGCTCTAGATTGGCAGTAATCTGATGAAAGTAACACTCGGCTACTTCGGATTGTTTATATGGCGGACAGCTTTCATTCTCAGTGCACTGCAAAACCGGCATTGCAATCCCTTCATGGCCAAGCATCTTCATTCCATGGGTCTGGCCCTCTCTCCTGTGGTACGTGTCCGGCGACCCTCCAATGTCATAAGTTCTCATCATTTCTGCTCTGTAAAATACATCTTCCGTGAAACAATTTCTTTCTTCCTCCTTCAACAATATGGCACATTCTCGAACCTTCTTTGCACTCGCATGGTTCTTTCCAAAGGGTTTATCAACAGAGCACTGGTCAAAAGCCAACTCTGCATAACCTGAATGAGTCCCTTTGAAAGTCCACGTTTCTTTCTCAAAGACCTCAACATCTTTACATCCATTCGCCGTTTTTCTTTGGCTATTGCAATGCGTCCGAATGTAGCTATAAGGACCAGGTCTGGACATTTTCGGTCTACCCACTGAGCCGCTACAGAAGCCTCGCAGGTCAAGATCTCCAGTTGCCAGGGTAACCAGCCTGGGATTTGTTTCAGATTGGTTTCCATTGTACGAAGGGCAGGGTAATTGATAATATGACTGTGTGGCCATACTTTGTAAGCTTTTGTCACATTTTTGCCATTTTTCCAATTTCATGGGTGTCGATTCGTATAGGTAATAATCCTCTAGCTGCGCCAGTTCTTCTTTAAGAAGAGTGGTCATTACCTCCAAGTCGGAGGGCATCTGTACGTCATGCTCCAGGGGTGAGGGTGGGATAGAGGATCCGGGAGAAGATTCTGTGGAAATTGAGTGTGGGTAAGCGTCAAAAGTTTTTGTCATCCAATCTGTTGGGGGAAAAAAACATATATTAAATAAAGGCTTTAAATCAACACAGAGATGCACTATTTACCATCGCAAGACTGTGCACAACATATGCGCAAATCATACATTTATCAATAAATAGGTTTATTTTTTTCTGTAAAACAATGCACACTAGTAACAATTATAATAAAAAAAAAGAATAAATAAATAAATAAAACAAACAATGATGAAATGATGTGGATTACCAAAATATTTGCTTTACTTACTGTACGCCATTAACACACACGCTGCAGTGCGGTTCCCACCAACAATCGGACAATATAAAAGTGTCGTACTGCTTACCAATTTAGTCCTACGTCTGTGCAGACTCCTCCCTTCGCCTACGATTGGCCTTCGTTAGCCAGTAGGAAAGAGCGAGCTCTTAAGCCGGCTGTGTAAATGAGGAGAGTCTTCCTGTGAATAATCTACGCCGCCACGATTTTCTCTATTTTGGTTGAAATGGTGAATTGCGCACAATGCATGAGAATCGCAGTAATGCCTCATACAGGAAAGAGATGCGAAAAACTGAAACCTGTATGAAAACATAAATTTTTTTTGAAATGCATGTGTTAATTCAATACACTCCCTTACAAAGTGCCAATAAAAATGTATATATCAATATAAAACCACAAAGTCCACAGGTTTTCCATAAGATTATTAAAGTGCATACAGATCTCAATGTACTCTCCCACAAAAAAAAAAAAAATTTATAGACAATAATGATGAAAAAATAAATCACATCTTCAAAATATCAACTTGAACTGATTAGTAAAGATGCTTAACATGCCTTTGTTTACTTAAATAAAAAAAAAGGCAACCTAATATCTAACCATCTAATGATTGTTGTGACATTTTTCTGTAGTTCATTTAATATTCATATGTAATATGATGCCTCTGGTCGAGTTCAGTTCCAAAGAGGCTAAATAAAAAAATAAATAAAAAAATAAAAAGCATATTAACAGTTTAAATTTAAAATGCAGGTGTATGCTGTAGACATTATAACTTATTATATAACTTACTGTTCTTCACACTGTTCACTCAGAGCCATTTTATAAGGGTCAAAGTGCCTAGATATAGTGCCAGACACTTTCCAATTTAAACAGTGCTTTAAAATGCACTAACTTTTACTTTTAAAGCACTTCAATCTAGCTACAGCCTGCAAATCCACATAAGATGATCTATAAGAAAAACTCAGTTCAAAATCCACTTTATAACAAAGCTATAGGAATTGACATGACAGTATGAATGAAAGTTGACACACTTACTCCATAGTGCTGAGATGATAGCTGGTCTGGGAGCTTTTGTGAGCGCTGTAAACCGCAGTGGAGGAGCTCACGTTTTCAAATTAGCAGAGCATTGTCTCACTCTTCTTCATTTGATGTCGACGCTGATCGGTCACGCGATAAATCGTTCAAAAGTTTTGGAGAACAGAGGAATATCGCGTCAAACCAAACATCAGCCGTATAACATCATCAGCGTGTATTCATCCGCCGCCTCGCCCCTCTGCGCAGTGTCCAAACAGCACAAGTTCAACCCGAACTTCACCCCGAAGCACGTCATTAAAAATGGAGCGCTGTGATTTTACGCGTTGTTTATTTAATTACTTTTGGCTGCATATGTATTTTATGCATTTATTTCTTTTTGCTATATTTAGAAATTAACTAAATGCTGTTGATTAAATCCTGCTGGGTGCAGATGTGATATACCATAACTGTGTAAAACAGAACACGAGACCCCTTTGAAGAACTACTTAACCGCATGTGACGAGGAAGGACACTATATTACACTATGGAGATGTAACTCTTGTTGCAGCCCTGTTGCATCAGACCTGCTGGAATCTTGCCCGAGTTGAAACTTTGTTGCCACATTTGTCCTGATCCGTTTATGCTTTGGACATGTATAATGAGGTTCCATCTTTATGGGTGGCTACGGCCATTGTTTAAAAAGTTTATATTAAAATCGGTCCCAGAAATAAAGCCCTTGCTCTATAAAAACTCAAATTAACTTGTTTTTGATGGGAAAATGTTCTATACCACTTGTCTCTTTTCTGTATTTTTTTTTCTTTCTTTCTTTTTTCTTTTCTTCTTCTTTTTCCCACTGACACAGTTTGCTAGAAGTATTAGAAACTGTAAGTGTAATAGTGGAGACTGGGGCTTGTCACACTTTTTACTCCAGTGAATATTGTATTTGAAAGTGAAATTTTTGTATCTATTTGATAGTCAATTTCTGTGTAAGCACAAATGTCCAGTACTATTGGACATTTCTACACTTATTGTCACACTATATAGGGTAAGTTGTCAAATTAGCCACTTGTCATTAAACAGCTTCTTAAAGGCATTTCAGAAAAATCTAAAAAATAAAATAAATCAAACACAAAACAATGCAGAAAACAGTGCAAATGTAAAAAAAAAAAAACAACAACATATCAAATATGTATAAAATATAAAAACATTGTTTTGGCCAACAACTGGTGTGTACAGTTATAGCATTTAAAACACATGTGACAACCTGCCCCATACAAATGCGTTGCCAGTGCCCGACCTGACATAAAACCTGAGAACATAATTTAGTTCAAATGTGTCAAAAGATATCTTCATAATATTGTTGAGCCTTGCCTGAATGTATGCTGGTGTGGTTTTGTTGAGTTCGCTTGTATACCCATTAGATATAGTGCATAAATCTAATGACACTGAAATTTTAGTTTGGAGGATATAACTAAAAAAAAAGTTATTCTAATTTAACACGTGTGACAACTTTCCTGAGTGACACTAACCCCTAGTCTATCTTATACAGTATGTATATTTATGATAAATAGATGTCAAAATAATTCAGAACTTTAAATGGTGAGGAATGCTGTAGGATTTAAATTGCAAATTTAGTTGTAAAGTAAGCATGACTTTTTGGATGTTAGGTCACATATCTTACATTTCAGACACCATTATACCTTAAAACTGTAACACAACCTCATGTCTGATTGAACCAATCATTTTTTCTGTTGCCACGGTCAAAGTGAATACAGTTTTCATGTTATTTCCAGGGTCTTCAGTTTCTTGATGCATAACAACATCTGTTTTTATTGCACTGGATGATCAATGCATATACTACATAAGACATTTAAAACATATAATTGTCCCTGCGTGCATTGTTTCAACTTATTTGGGCCGTTCTAGATAGGGTTTATTACTATATCTCAAATGCTCATGCTCAATATCGTAAAATACATACCATAAGAGAAACTTGCATTTGCAGAGCAAGAATGAGGTCATTCTCCAAATTCTGAGCGCCCTGCTATCTTTCAAAAGGCACACAACTACAGACTGGTGCCTTTCAGAGTTGTCAGAAAATGTTTTTTTTTATATATATATATTTTTTTTCTTTTTTTTTTTTACCAACTTTCCCCCTTTTTTCATTTCATTCTTTGTGATTTGTCATCATTTGCAGTAAGAATTGTTTTGTGATATCCATCCTTTGCTTTGCTGCCATGAAGAGTCTGGTACATTGATAAAGGTTACACCATAATTTCATCACCAGCTTGCAAAGAATCCTGCCCCCATTAATGTTTTATGTTCTATCTAGGGTAACATTAGAAATGCACACGTGGGTTGTAAGGAATTCTGTTGCTAAGGTGCCAGTCTAACAACTGTAATTAGTGGCAAATTATGATAATTTTCCTCATTTTAAAATAGTGTTTAAATGAGAGAATACATCAAGGCTGAGTAATCAGTTTGTGATATTTTGAGAGCTGAAAGCTAACTGTACAGCATAGAACCACTTTGGGAGGGTGGTCCATTTTTCAAAGGAATTCTTTAGAAGGGTTTGATTAAAAATCTGGTGTTTGAAAACCTAAACACTTAACCCATCGTGCAATTCCTAGAGACACACCCAAAACAATGATGTTCTTCTGCATATGACGATGATTTTATTTGATCAGATAATTTATTAAGTGTGGACATATAGTTAGGCTCTGTACAAACAGAATTTAATATAAATACAATGTCAAAAGAACAATAAAGCAGCCTGTTACCACTAGAGAGTTTACATGTTGTGCATGTTTACATGTGTTGACATTTAAATAATTGATGTACTTTTTCATTTACCACTGGAAGGAGCCATTTTACAAATATTATTTGAAGATTACGGTCCCTCCTACTGTATTTTACTTGTGCCTATTATGGCTATAGAAATTATCCAAAATAAGGACTCTGACTTTGGAGGCAAATGTCCTTACACACTAGACACAGTGAGTGGACACTTGAGTTTGTTAATGTGAGAATGCATTTGCTATTTCAGTTTGATTTACTTTATTAACATTTCTCGTAACCTGATATGATCTTGTATAAGTGTTTTCATACAAGGGTCAAAAATTAGCCAGGGTTCGGCAAATAAGTCACAGAAAGAGAAAAATTGCTCCAGATATTTAAGTTTAGTATGGGTTTTCCTATATATATATATATAGGAAAACCCATACTAAACTTAAATATCTATATATATATATATATATATATATATATATATATATATATATATATATATATATATATATATATGTAAATGGATGGTATGCTGTTTTTTTATATTTACGCTCAAAAAATAATAATTTTAAGATGTACGCATCGTATTTCAATTTCACAACAAAATTCCATCAAACTGAACTGAGTAATCTTTAACAACAGCAACAAGTTATAGTGAGTATTATTTGCCTGGTCATGTGATTTCAACATGGCAGCCTCCATGAGGCAACCAGTTCCATGTAAACTAAATGTTTTTGTAAGGTTACTGATATGACTGAAGTCTTCATCTCATGAGAGTGTACATATTTTTAAACATATTTTTCAAAAGCACTATTAATTTCATTAGCTGTAAAAGTTTGGTAATGATGAAAAAATTGCTGAATGCACCTTTGAGAACCTTTTCAAAATAATCTATTAGACATTTGAGCAGCTTGGTCTAACACAAGCATGTTGGGAAAAATCATGAATATTCATGCATGTGCCACCCACCCTGGTGGGGAAAAACAGCTGGTTGGCTGGTCTTAGCTGGTTTAAGATGGCCTTAGCTGGTTTAAGCTGTTCTCCCAGTAGCCTGACCAGCTAAAAAGTGCCCCAAACCCCCCTCAAAATCTAAAAACAGACAACTGACCAGCCTGGGTCACCAGCTTAAACCAGCAACCCACTTTAGGCTGGTTTTATCTGTATTATTATTATTTTTTTCCTGCAGGGCAGAGAAACCAAAACTAGAAGCCAAAAATCTCTTAACACCTGACAGCAGAAAAGCACTGTCAATCAACACTCACTGCAGTAGAACGAACGTTTTAAACTTTGTCGGTTACATGCTGCTTCAAAAGGAAATACCCGTGACATTTACATGCATGAGACTTCTCGGAACTTTTTCAGTATGCCTGATGTCAACATGCAGGGACACAGAAGAAAAGTGCTCAGGTAAGCTCAAGTACTGTACACCAGAAAATAACTGCAAAACTGCTCAAAATATCAAGCTTGTGCTCGGATTTTAATTCAAGCGTTGTTGGGCGAATCAGTGTGGTGCCTTTTTTCCTCCATCTTTTTGAGCTTTATCATCATGCAATAATACACTGATCATCATTGTACACAGGGGATCAGGTTTCTCTGTGAGAAAGGTAATCTGTGCCCTATGACTGTATTGCTCTGGTCCCCTTTCCTATTAAAACTTGTTTAAAACTAGAATTTGTTGTGGGGTCCCCTGGACCCTAGGGCCCCTAGAATCGTTACCAATTTTCACCCCACTAGCTACGGCCCTGACTGTGATAATGTAGTGAGTCACGTACAGTATTTATTCATGGGTGGAGACATGTTCTAGGCCATCCTCAATGTGTTATGCATTAAAATATATTGACTTAAAGCTATAGATTCAGATTTTAAATGAAGAACTTGACCTGTTGGAATTTCTTTAAAATATTTTAGGACATCTGAAATGGGTGAATGTGAGGACAGGTGTTGGCAAAGAATATATACGTCTGTTGTTTTAACATCACCCCATCAATTTGGGTGATGGAGTTGACACATCATGGTTGTGACAGAAAATATAAGCACAACTATCTAAAAATAATAATAATAATAAGAAGAAGAAGAAGAAAAAAAAAAGCTGCAAGAGCCTGTGTGGCCTTGTTGAACTCAAAGTAAGTGTACAATGGAAATAGGATGAAGACTGACTTTCATATTGCCTGGTTTTGATTAATATATTACAATACAAACAGTGATACAGCTGTGAAACAAATTATTTAAAAATTACTTCAGGACATTGTCGGCTTGTAATGTTTAGACATGCAACTTAAAGGAATAGTTTACCCAAAAATGAAAATTCTCTCATCTTTTACTCATCCTCATGCCATCCCAGATATGTATAACCTTCTTTCTTCAGCAGAACACAAACAGAGATTTTTAGAAGAATTTCTCAGCTTTGTAGGTGCATACAATGCAAGTGAATGGGTGCCAATATTTTGAAGTTCCAAAATCCACATAAAGGCAACATAAAAGTACCCCAGATGACTCTGGTGTCAGGATATGCAGAGAATGCGAGGCTCAGGACCCAAGCACGGAGAAAAATAAAGGAATTTATTTAATACAAAAACATACACAAACTCCCACAAGGGGGAAAAACAATAAATGTAAACTGGAGGATTACTTTTATGCTCCCTTTATGTGGATTTTGGAGCTTACACCTACAGAGCTAAAATCTTCTTCTAAAAATCTTCATTTGTGTTCTGTAGAAGAAAGAAATTCATACACATCTTGTATGGCATGAGGGTGAGCAAATCATGAGAGAATTTAAATTTTGGGGTGAACTATCCCTTTAAGTTATGGTATGCAGTACATTCATTTAGGGTTGCATTTTAGGGTTAGTGATTGATAGTGTAATGTTATAATTTCAATTAAACAAATATAAAATAAAATTAGATGGTACATTTTGATACAAGAACTTTCTAGTAATCATCTCTGATTCATTTCAAAGTGGAAATGTTGATATTCCACAGAGAGTCAACATGAAAACAGTCCTAAGAAATATATAAGAATAGATGTACAGATTTTAATAATGATTTATTATTGTTTATAATAAAATCATTGTATGATTTTTGAAATTTACTATTGAAAAGGGGGAACCTTCTCTCTATTTTGCCTTAACCTGTATGTGCCATGCAAAAAGGTCAAAGAAATAAAGGTCCATCAGACTTTGAGCATGTCTCTGACAGTTCTTAGACGTGTAAACTGTAAAACAAAGGTAAAGTAGGAGTGTGTTAAACAATTCCATTTTCAACAGTTTGATAGGCTGAGAGATTTATATGAAGTACTGTTCTTCAGCGCCTAACTGAACTTGTGTTTCAGCATGCATTATTGCCAACTCCTTAAGACTCTATTGAGAATGACTAAATACCGCACCCAGTCACTGTGTATGTGCTGTTAAGGTAGAATAAATGGGCTGTACTTCAAATTAAGAATAAAAAAATGTATGTACAACAAAAACTATTTATATTTTAAATACAATCATTTTTTCACAAACCACAGAGAACGCCCTAGTCAAACAGCAATACAATAACTTTAAGAGTTATCTCTTGTGCAAGCTTCAGACAAATACGATGATTCAGGGGAAAAAGGTCCTTGCTTCTGGTAAATAGTCATATTCCTGGATTCTTCCTCTAATGTCCCATTTGAGTTCAGCAGAATTACAAAAATACCCTGATTTAATCAGTACAAAGTATTTGTGGTTATGTCTGTTTAATAAAGGAAGAAATGTTATACTCATTGAATTATGATTCAAATTGGACATCAGAGGAAGACTCACCATTCAATAATATATCTGTTCACAAATTTGGTTACTCATTCCGTATTTATTAATGCTAAAAATATTTTAGGACATCTGAAATGGGTGAATGTGAGGAAAAGAATACATACGTCTGTCGTTTTAACATCACCCCATCAATTTGGGTGATGGAGTTGACGCATCATGGTTGAGAGAAAATATAAGCACTATAAGACACAAGACATACACATGACTGATGTATGTCAATAACCTGTAATACGTGTCCCTTATCCCATTCCAAACGCGATGTTTCTTTTCTTTTGTGGTACAAAAAAGTTATTTTCCTATTGAAATCATTGTTAAATTTAGGGTTTAGGTAAGGGGTAGACTATAGTAAGGTTCATTTTTAATTAGGGATTAAATTTAGGAAAAATTGTTATAGCATTGTTTGTTGTTTTGTTTAATTTTCTCTATGGGAGTAAAATCTTTACGTTTTTGCATGGGACAACTTGATTTCTTACGACTTTGCAATTTCATAATATCACTGGGTCTCAAATCCCTCCTGCACGTCTCTCTTCTTTTTTTGTCTTCTATTTTATATTACTTTGATGGAAATAAACAAACAAATAAACCAAGATTGTCACCAGTGAGAAAAAATAAAGGTTGATTAAATAACAGACGAATAACCTGAAATCTGCATGTTAAATCTTGAATGACTTCATTCAAAACTAAAAATCCTTAATAATGGAGGCATGGCAGGAGACGAAGAGGTCTCGCAGTGTGAAACCAAGAGCTGTGTGCCAGATCAGAAGGAATGAGGAGTCCAATGTTCATGGTCTTACATTGAACGTTGTTGGAGGCTTTGAGCAATGTTCTGAACCTTATAGGCTATTGCCATAACTTGTCTAGCCTGTTCTACACTGTCTATAAATGATAAAAATCAAGAAACACAATCAAAAAACAAAATATGGCATCCTCCATATAAAGTGCAATATGTAGTTTGACTTATACAACATGGATAAGCTTTACTTTTTTCACAATATGTATCCAGGTGGTTTTTGCTTGGTGTACCTTGTTGTGATATGACCTGTGTGTGCACCTTTCAGAAGTTATTATTTCCTGATGTTTACATTTTGGTTGTTAAATAATTATTATTATATGTGTGTGTGTATTATTACTATTATTATTATAAAACAGTTTGATACCAATATATATATATATATATATATATATATATGGCAAACTTTCAAATATATATTGATATCAAACTTTTGTTTCAAAGATTTAAAACACTGCACCTTGACATTTCTCAGCTTGGTGTAGTGATAGGTGTATCTCTTCAACAATACTCCAGTTGAGAAATGTCAAGGTGCAGTGTTTTAAATCTCTGAAACAAAAGTTTGCCAGACACCATCCCAGATTATTACTGTACAAAACCACCTATATGAGAATCAACACCCTTTTGTGCTCAGAGTTGGGTGTTCTTGGCACTATTTCAACTAGCCTATGACAATATTAAATGGCATATTTACTAACACTAACTTATACTTATATATGTCTTTAACTGTCCATACATCATGACATACATCATGTGTCCCATTACCTTTGCCTGGTTTTTAAACTCTTGGAATTGTCTGCAGAAAAAAACAAACAAACAAAAAAAAAACATTTAGCAGAAATTTAACGGCATGTTTCATACACTTTTTAACGGTTTCACTGTCCTGCCCCATGACGTGTTTGTTGTTGTTTAACGGCAGTGCATGTCATGTTAAGCCACACCTTAATTAATTGTGACTGAGAGCAGCTCTGTGACAGTTACTGTATAAAAGTAAATGAATGTAAATCGTACTGTAATCTTTGCCTGAACGACATATGAACAGTTGATATGAGTATATGGCAACACTTTACAAGAAGGTTCTATATGATATTACTAGTTAATGAATAAGGTATCAAGAACAATCTGGGTTATTTTTACATTTTAGAAATAATATTGTCATTGTTAGTTAATATTTATAATACTGTACATTAAATTACATGACATTATGTTAATGTGGTATTAAAGGGGGGGTGGGGGTGGGGGGTGGTATTCCAATCAAAAAATGTATCAACTTTTAATGTAAAAAAAAAAAAAGAAGTATTTGTTTATGTACAATTAACATTAAAGGGATAGTTTACCCAAAAAATAAATGTATCTCATCATTTACTCATCCTCATGCCATCCCAGATATGTATGACTTTCTTTCTTCTGCAGAACACAAATTATGATTTTTAGAAGAATATTTCAACTCTGTAGGTCAGTACAATGCAAGTGAATGGGTGCCAAAATTTTGATGCTCCAAAAAGCACATTAAGTCATCATAAAAGTAATCCATATGACTCCAGATTTTCAAAAGTGAAATGATAGGTGTGAGTGAGAAACAGATCAATATTTAAGTCCTTTTTTGCTTGAAATTTTTCTCTCTGCCCAGTAAGGGGCAATATGCATTAAGAATGTGAATCACTAAAAACACAAGAACAATGTAAAAGTGATCTGTTTCTCACCCACATCTGCATTATCACTTCTGAAGATATAGATTTTTACCACTGGAGTCTTATGGATTACTTTTATGCTGTATTTTTGGAGCTTAAAAATATAAACGTCTCCCATTTATTGCCAGCTTACATGAAAACTATGCTACCGGAAAGCTGTGCTTGCAGTGTTGACTTCTCAAGTTCTAAATTTAATAGTTATTTTTAATGGTTCCTATCCTTTTGCAGTGGAGAAAGTATCCAAGTGTCAGGCAGTCTAAATAAAGCATATGCGATTTATCATTTCAATGGCTTGAGTATGGTGAGTCAGTCCACTGCCTTTTTACATAACATTCAAGAAGTAATGTGTCAGTTTTACCAATTTATCCAGGTTCTCACACCAGTTGCTCAACTTTCCTTCCCTTGGCGGGGTAGGACAGGGTGGAGGCACTATGTACTATAAAACTTCCAACTTAGTGAATCAGTGGGCAAGTTTTCTCTGCGAGTGACTGCCAGACTAAACTGCTCAGGATGCGAGTGCTTGGGGAGCTGCTTACGCTGCTGCTGCTGCTGCAATGTGGTTTGATCAGAGGAGCGACTGATCCGTAAGAACTATTATCATTATATTTATATAAAATAATGGAAAACGGTAAAGAACTGACGAGAATGGTCAAGTATCTGCTTTCAACTTCTGCGCTGAGGAAAAGTTTAGGATTTTTGCAATTTGAGGTCATCACATACAACATGCTCGCACAAATATTTTCAATGGGGACATACCATAGACGTCTACTGCTTTTTTTTTTTTTTTTTTTTATAAAAAGTTCATTATAATTAGACTAACTGTACACCTTATAATAACTTTTGGGGACAAATTTGTACTGACACATACTGCTTCTGAAATGCTGAAATGTAAAATTATATTTAATACAAAATTATATATTTAATTAGTAATAAAATAATAAAATAATAATCACATAACATGACTTGAATATACAGTATATTTATGCTTGTTTATTGTGCAAAGGACCAATGGATGAAGCAAAAAAGTATTTATTTGTTTATTTATTTAGTTAGTTAGTTAGTTAGTTTGTTTGTTAGTTAGCTAGCTAGCTAGTTAATTAGCTAGTTATTTAGTTGGTTAGGTAGTGCCTCAATTATATGTTGCCTTTAACACATGAGTCACTCCCCCTTCCTCAGTAGAGCACACATTAGACATTCAGGTCACTGTGCACCCAAAACAATCCTGGGATCAAACAGCATTGTATGGGAATGTATCCTGATGTTTACTTTGTGTTTCTGTCTTTTTCAGAATATACCTGGTGGCAGTCACTTCTCAGGCAGTGGGTGGCAGTACAGAGACTCTGTGTGCACAGATCCATGAGCCCAAAGAGCCACTTAATTTAGTGGTAACTTTGATTGCCGACAATGGGGATGTGACCATTCTAAATCAGCAGTCCATAAAAAGTGATTTCTATAAGTGTGTCCCCTTCAAGGTCAGTATCCTAAATACAGGTATAGCTTAATAAATTGTAATTTAATTGTACTTAGAGATGCTTGGGTATCTGATAATGCAATGTAATATAAGGATCATGGTCATTCTCTGCCCTATACACCATGTCAACTGCACTCCTCCCGCCAAAGTCAAGGAGCCAATAAGTAAATAAATAAATACATACATGAATAAATAAATAAAATAGTTTAATAAATTGATAATAAATAAAATGATGCTTGATGTAGTATTACAAGTTTCCACATCTATAGTCCACTTATACACTAATGGATGAGTGTGAGTTGACTTGCTTTTGATCTTCCAGGTTCCTTCTGTGACTACAGATTCTGTGGCAAATGTCAAAGTTGCAATCCAAGGGAACACAACATCCATACTTAAAACAACTCAGATCCTCATCAAACCTCCAACAAAGCTAATTTTCATCCAAACAGACAAGCCTATCTACAAGCCGGGACAAACAGGTAATACTTTGTCTTTTCAAGTTACTGTTTGAGAGCTTCAACTGTCAATATGAATTTATATTTATCCATTCTAAGAATTAGTTTGAGCATACACTAATATAACCACGCTTACTCTAATTGATTCACTCCACAAACCATGTGCTAATATTCTCTCTCTAATAATCATTTTGTCTTCCACAGTTAAATTTCGCATTGTGTCTTTGGATTCCAGTTTCTTGCCTCACAATCAAGTGGTAAAATTATTTTAACTTTTTTCTAGAAAAATATACAGTATATATCCAACATGTACATTGTTAGTAGGCAAATTAAGTTTTTTTGTGTGCAATTTTTTTTTAAGAACACTTGTCTTTCTAGACATCCGCAGTGATACAAGTGCCAGAAGTTGAAGAAACAGCCATACATACATTTATATAAAGTATATATTCATATGCATGCATTACATACAGTAAATATGTACAGTATGTACAGTATATATACAACTTCGCCCAATTTCAGCACTGTAGATTTTTAGAAAGAAAAGTCTTGTTAAAAGATTTTTCACACTCTCTGAATTTGTTATAATTATTTGTGATTTTTTTTTTTTTTTCCCATTTGTCTACTTCCAACAGTGTATGTACATGCATTACAGATTTAAATCATTTTTGACTTTTTTCTGAAAGTCATGAAAATTCCCACCACATTGTCATTTCCACTACATCTTAAATTCTGTATTGAGTTTAATGGAATTCTGTGGTGGAAATGATGGTGATGGAAATTAAATTTGTTTAACGTTTTCGAAATAAAATGTTTAACTGGCTAATTTCAAAGCTTACGTTTTATAGATCCTAAATACACACAATTAAATACCATTTTCACACTTTTTGTGTAATCTGGCAAAATTACATCTTGATTGGAAATGATGGCCAATAAAAATCTGCTCACAAGTGATATTTACCTTGATTTCTTTTTCCTTTTTTTTTTCTTCGAATATTACTTGTCTCATATTTCATCTCAAACATTCTCTTCACTGACACTTTTGTCGACTTGGTTAACAAGTAAACTAACTTTTTATGATTATTAGGGACAAAATTGTTTGGTGTGGTGGAAATGATGCCACAACTGTGGAAATGAAATAATTTAATATTGAAATGGTATATTTCACTCTTTGTTTAGATTGCCATAGTTTTAAACATGTAATAATTTGTATTTTTATAATGGATTTTCAGAGATTAATATTAAAGTACCAAAAATAAATGATGATGGCTTGGTTAAATGTTTCAAATTCAGTTTCAGCGAGACCATCATGTAACAAAAAGGAAAAAAGTTCAAATTTGTTCGTTTGAATGAGAATCAACCCCTAAGACATGAAAGTGCCCATAGTTGATGAAACACCCATGTAATAAACATACTGATAGAATGTATAGCTTGAACGTACTTTTGTTCAAATGCAAATGCAAGTTATGGTGAAGTGTGTTCAGAATTTGTTTAAAAATCAGAGGCTTGTTTAACCAGAGCATTCGAACAAAACAGGCTCTACGGCCTGTACAGATGAAGATTTGTGTTACAAGCACTAAGAATTTTACTGTAATGAGAGTGCAAACAAAATACGTCATTGTTCTTTTGGCCTAACTGAAATAAATGTCTTATCTCTTTGTCTTGCAGTTCCAAACAGTAGAGCTTCAGGTATGGTATAAAATAATTTAAACAGCCATGAGATCTGTTGGTTTAGTTAAATTACTTGTAGCATTGTGATTGCAGTTTTATTCCACTGTAGCTTTATTTGCCACTGCTGTTTATAGGACCCTAACTTCAATCGCATTGGTCAGTGGTTGAACCAGTCCACAAACAGTGGCATTTTAGACCTCTCCCACCCCATGACCCCAGGAGCCACTCAGGGTTACTACACCATCACCGCTTGGGATGAGAAGAACCAACAAACATCACAGAACTTTGAAATTAAAGAATACGGTCAGAATGTGGGAAAAACTTTCTGTTTTTCATAATTTATCAGTCCAATACGTATCAGTTTACAAAGTGTAAGATTTTTCCAGATTTAAAGGCAATATTTTAAATCACATTATCTAGATTTTATTTTTCATGTGTCTTTTAGTTCTGCCAAAGTATGAAGTGAACATCCATCTTCCACCCGTTATAACCGTCTTGGACAAAGAGGTCACACTGAAAGTTTGTGCAAAGTAAGCATTTTTACAATTAGTGTACAGGTCTTTGCAGAAAAATGAGGCATGAAACTCTGTCTCAGTGAGATTATCAGCCTGATAAATTACCTCCTTTTTCACTGTCTGTAGATACACTTATGGAAAGCCAGTGTTGGGGTCTGTGAACGCTGAAGTATGTGCACAACACTTTTTTTACTGGTATCCTCGACCTATGAGTGAAAATCTTGAGGAATCTATGCCTGAAATGCTTGTTCGACCTATGCGTGAAAATCTTGAGGAACCGATGCCTGAAATGTTTGTTCGACCTATGCCTAAAATGACTAACATATGCAGGAAATATTCTATGACGGTTTGTTACTTCCCACACCCACTACTTATTATCATTTATTTTCATATTTGTCTGTAATGGTTTTAGTAATGGAAAAGTGTACACATTTGAGAGATGATTAAACTTAGAGTAAGTGCCCCACTTCACCTGTCTCCATCCCACCTATTTATTCAGTTCAATTCCATAGTAAACAACATTTCTGATACATTGGCCAAACTCGTTAGTGTTTTAGTATGCTAGTGTGTTAAAATATATGTGTTCTCTTGTTTAGACTGACAAGACTGGCTGTGGGTCTAAGGTGATCAATGTGACAGAATTTGGCTTGACTTCAAGCGGATCTTTTCAAGTGAATGGCAAAGTGGAAGAGTATGGAACAGGTAAGAGTATGAAACAAAACAGTTGATGTCCATGTCTATTGTTTTAAAATGAGTTACATAGTCTTTTGGTCCTTCAGGGGTAATTCTGGAGGGTACTGCCAGAGCTGAGTTCACCAATGAAGTTGTCAGAGTTTCCATTGTGGACACATTAGCGACATATAGGCCTGGCATTGACTTTGAGGGAAAGGTACAGTAACTGCTTCACACAGAGTCCATCTTTTTATTGAGTAAACTGAGCAAAAGCAGCATCACAGTCCACAGTGCATTTTCATCCACCTTTATAAACAGTTCAATATGTTACCATTACAGCTCTTTTTTTTGTTTTGGATATCATATTTTGCTTTACATCAATATTGATAAACAACTGTTTGATATACAAACAGTTAGTTTTATTAATTAAATTTTTATTAGCAGTTAAGTAGCAGTTAATTTACAGTAGCATAGTAAGTAAATTTATTACAAAATATATTTATATTGCACCTTTTAAAATAATGTTAACAAAGAGCTTCATAGAAAATATAGGTACATTCACATACATATACTTAAATGGAAGAAAATGAGGAAAATTAAATTGAGAAAGTACCCTCAAAAAATAACTCTTTGGCTGAACTTGATTAACCCTTGTGTTGTGTTCATTTTGTGTTCCCGGTCAAAAATGACCGGCCCACTAAGATTGTTTATAATTCTCTCATATTGTATATATTATCACAAAATATTGCATTAGATCTTTTTATCAATTTCTTTTTTAGTAATTATGAATGTACTCCTTTTTTGAAGATGTTTATATATATATATAATTTTATTGATAGATGGATTAATTTAACTGAGCTTATAACAGGCCAGTGAGGGGCACTCCCTGCAGATAAATAAATAAATAAAAATAATAATTACATAATAAATGAATAACCACTTGTTTGATCTGAACAAAATAGGTGTCATTTTAAAGCTTAGAATCTGGACTTTACAATGGCAATTCTTAAATAATGCTGTTTAATTAGCTGACAAATAAGAATTGTTTAGTTATCATTTGCAAATTTGTTATCACAACAATTATATTCAGAGTTGGTAAAACCATAAAAAAGATGAGATAGCCATGTGTTGTAAAGGTCTCAATTAGTAGAATGCAATGAGCGAATTTGTTTCACTGAGAGGCTAAACTGCAGTGAATATTAGTGTATGACATTCCCATTGACACACATAAATATGATAAACAGGAGTGGCTTTTTGTCACGTTTTTCCTTATTACTTCCTGAAACATACAAATAACATAGACAATGACATATCTTAATTTACAGCAGATTATTCTGATTCAAACAAGCCCAAACACAATATAATATGATAAGTAGATCCTGAAATATTCCTCAGAGTGTACATGGAAAGATGATGCACATGAGGGTGCTCAACACACATTGTGTGTGTGTTTGTGTGTGTGTGTGTGCGTGCATGCATGAGTGGGTGTGTGTGGGTGTGTGTGTGCACATATCCGTGGACTTTGTGTGTGCAAACACACATCTAAATATGTGCTCATCTAAAGGTTTGGGATGCTCCTGAACACTTAATATTTATGTATTTTTTAGTCTAATCCATTCATTTCCAATGGCCGGGCATTTTTGACCAGGAACACAACAAAAGTAACAAAGTGAAATAAAACCAAAAAAATTAAAGAAAATTGTCAAATTCCTTTGTGTGTTTTCAGATACCATATGTGAACAAAATCAATTAAATTTATTCCAGCTGGATTAAGAAAAAAAAAAAGTTGTTGAAAAAAAATGTTGTCCGGGTCAAAATGACCGTGAAACAACATTAGGGTTAAATCATGGACAGTGATTCCATATGTTTGAAATACATTTTCTTAAATTAAAATTACTATGTAAAAGCAGTATCTAGAATGCTAGGCTCAAGCTTCACTCTTCACCATAATGGTAACCCTCAAAACTACAACATAACAGACATTTTTCTAAATCTCAACATAACAAAACATAAAACACTAACAAGTCTCCCCCTTTATATTCATGTTGCACAAAGACATAAAATAATGCTTAATTTTAACATGTACTCTCCATATTGAGTCCAATGCAAAGCATGATGGGAACTACAAATCATCTGCCCAGTTTCAGTTAACCAAACTGAAGTATTCATGTTGTTCCAACACAAATATATTACGTAAAGCTGACAAGACACTTTTTTTTTCTTTTTTTTTTAATCAACTTAGTTAAGTTCACCCATGACAACTCTCAGAAGGATTTAGCATGTTAATGTGGGTATGGAATATTGACAAGATATTGGTCTTGATGAACTAGATCTGCTAATGCTGCTGATGCTGCTGCTGCAGAGTCAAGTCAAGTAATTTTTATTTGTATAGCGCTTGTCACAACACACATCGTTTCAAAGAAGCTTTACAGAAAATCATGCTTTAACAGAAAATGAAGCTGTAATATTTATAAAATCTAATAGTCATCATTGTGCAGTTTGATAAAAATATAACTGTAAATTGTGTCTAAAAATAAATACTTAAATAAGTAAATAATAATTGTATTTAGAACAGATAGCCGAAGGCGACTGGCAAGGAATACAAAACTCCATAAGATGTAGGTTAATGGAGAAAAATAACCTTGGGGGAAAACAGGCTTACTGTGGGGGCCAGTTCCCTTCTGGCTAAACAGCATGAATATAATGCAATATTAGATTTTAATTTGTAGTGCAAGTCATTTTTTAAAATTATTAAGCTAAGTAAGTGTTAAGAGCCAGTGTTTAAACTAGTGTCTTTGCAGTCCATCCTAGATTAACTGCAGAAGTTCACATAGATGCGTTGCCCTTTGTTAGTTGGCTGATGAAGGCTTTTGTTGGCAATTAATTGATAGTCTATGTATTCCATTTCAAGAGTGTAGTCCATCAATAAACAAAGGTGATGCAGGCAGAGATCAATGAGGTGCATTGCAGTTCAACAGGCAGGTCACTTCGGTGAGGTTCGGTGGGGTCCATCATAAGTCCAAGGTTCACGCAGTGGCACATGAATTATCCCATGTCTTACGGATGGAGTTGGTGTCAGTTCATCCTCTGTGAAGTCCTTTGTAGTAGACTGAAGTGATATCTAGCTGGCACAGGCTGCAGTTAGTTGTCATCACTCAGCAACACGTAGCAAGTATGAAGATTTTTAATGCTAGAAAAGACATACTGAGTTAAGCATGTGGACATGCTGCTGTACAATTAGAAAAAACACAAGACATGATACATTGAGCATGTGTGAACATGCTGTTACACAAATAGACTTTACAAACACTCCCCCATCAAATCAGGGAAGTTGCACACACGCATAACACAAGCACAGCCCCCCAACCAAGCAGATCTATTGCCAAGACTTATGTACTGCTGCTGCTGAGAAGAGCCATGTCCACCAAGTGTATTCTAGCTAGGTGTGACTATGGCCACTGACCAAATGGTGTAAACCTTATGAACTACATTTCTATGTGTGCCTCGTCCTGCTTGGTCGAAATACTTGAATGGCTAGTGACCTAATTCGTAATGTGTACCTGAGCCAGGAAAGCCCAGCGATTATTCAACTAGTGACTTAGACTAACTATGCATGGATTTATTTAATCTAATGACCCAGATAATGATTATATTGTTAAAGATGTGCTTCTATGTGTCATGGCCAAAAGCAGATCTTACCATACTATTTGATAGAAGAAAATCCCCAGCAAACCACCTGAGCAAATAGCATTTTCATAGAAAAATCTCTTGCAGAGCGCTGCAGTTAAACCAGTTTGCCAGCAAAACTGAGCCATTTAAATCTTACACAAGAGATAGACACAAGATGATTGGCTATCTGACTACATGTCAAAGGACCAATCAGCTTACACCATGCGAGTCGATTGGCTTAAAATGTCACAGCGGGCCGATTGGCAAACAGATAACATCCTCAAGGACCAGCAATCAGCTTGCGCCACATATACTTTCATGGCTGAACTTTTTTAAATGATATGAACATGGGAGCGAGTGAGTAAAACTGACGATAGCGAAAGTAAATTTTTTTATTAACAAAAATAATATAAGAGAGTACGTAGATATAAAACAATAAGTAAATAAATTGAAATAAAGGGAATAAATAGAAATAAAATAGAATAAAATGCAAAACCAAGTAAAGTAATGTTTGAAGATAATTACACTGCCTGAAGAAAAGGAAAAGCATTGGCATGTTCTGTACAGAAACTGTTTAATGTGAGCTGATCCTTGTTGTCTTTCTCCAAATGTACCTTTTTAAACAGATTCTGGTCACTGATCCAAAGTCCAACCCATTGGAAAATCAACAAGTGTATGTCTATGCAAATTATGGTGATAAACGTGTGAATGTGACAGTGACCACAGACAGCAATGGTATTGCTTACTTCTCCTTCAACACAACAGATTGGTCAGAATTACCTGTCTTTTTACAGGTTGGCAGTGTTTTTGTTTTATTCATCTTAAATGGTTTTTCTGTTGTATATACAGCTCTGGAAAAAATTAAGAAACCACTACAAAATTAGCAGTTTCTTTGGATTTACTATTTATAGGTATGTGTTTGAGTAAAATAAAATTTTTGGTTTTGTTCTATAAAGTACTGACAACATTTCCTCCAAATTCCAAATAAAAACATTGTCATTTAGAGCATTTATTTGCAGAAAATGACAATTGGTCAAAATAACAAAAAAGATGCAGTGTTTTCAGACCTAAAATAATGCAAAGAAAACAATTTCACATTTAATTTCATTTTTAAACAACAGAATACTAATGTTTTAACTTAAGAAGAGTTCAGAAATCAGTATTTGGTGGAATAACCCTGATTTTCAATCACAGCTTACATGTGCCTTAGCATGCTCTTTACCAGTTTTTCACATTGCTGTTGGGTGACTTTATGCCACTCCTGGCACAAAAATTCAAGCAGCTCGGCTTTGTTTGATGCCTTGTGGCCATCCATCTTCCTCTTGATCACATTCTTGAAGTTTTCAATGGTGTTCAGGTCTGGAGATTGGGCTGGCCATGACCGATCCTAAACCAAATTTCACAGTGGGTGTGAGACAGTGTGGCTTTAAGGCCTCTCCAGGTCTCCGTCTAACCATTAGACAACCAGGTGGAGGATCGGTGATGATCTGAGGGTGCATCAGCAAGGCTGGAATCGGGCAGATTCATCTTTGTGAAGGACGCATGAATCAAGCCACGTACAAGGTTATCCTGGAAGAAAAGTTGCTTCCTTCTGCTCTGACAATGTTCCCCAACTCTGGATTGGTTTTTCCTGCAGGACAATGCTCCATGCCACACAGCCAGGTCAATCAAGGTGTGGATGGAGGACCACTGGATCAAGACCCTGTCATGGCCAGCCCAATCTCCTCTGAGTCTGAAAACACTGCATCTTTTTTTGTTATTTTGACCAGTTGTCATTTTCTGAAAATAAATGCTCCAAATGACAATATTTTTATTTGGAATTTGGGAGAAATGTTGTCAGTACTTTATAGAATAATAAAAAAAAAAGATTATTTTACTCAAACACATAACTATAAATAGTAAATCCAGAGAAACTGATAATTTTGCAGTAGTCTCTTAATTATTTTCCAGAACTGTATTTCAGTATGCAATAAAATTTTTAAGAAAAGTGTTCAGCAATGTACACATAAAACAAAGGCATACATATATATGTTCAGTAGAAGGATTTACATACTTTTTCTTTTAATCAGGCCCAGCATAAAGAGGATAAAGACCAGTCTGTCAGATCTTATCAATCAGGCTATCTCTCGCTAAGTCCCTTTTACTCCAAAAGCAAAAGTTTCCTGATGTTGGTGAAGGCTCCAGGCAAGTTCAACTGTGAGACTGAAGCAGCTGTGCTGGCCAGTTACATCATTCAAGGCAATGCACTGAAACCGGGTCAGAAAACCTTGGATTTCTTCTACATGGTACAGCATGTTTAATATTCATATATTTTTATTTGTCCATCATGTGTCTCATTTCAGCAGTCATACTCTAGTGCAGTGGTTCTCGTCTAGTTTTGCTTCAGAATCCAGATTTTACATTGAAAATCAAGTGGCGACCCAGCACAGTACCAAAATTGATTTTCGTACTGAAATAAACAAAAATATCCTTAAAATAATGAAATTTACTAATATTACCATGAACTACTTAGACTCAACAATTTGCAAAATAATTAACATGACATAGGCTGAGTAGGGAAATTAGTAATTTTGTAAATGCATAAACAGTGTGATTTATTAACACTTAACAAAGGGAACATTAATGCAACATGATTTTAGTCTATTTTGATTGTCTTCCTAAATGCATGAATATATAGTTAGTGCTTTTCAATTATTTGCATTTAGCATTGTTAATTTGCTGCCATCAGCGACCTTATCAGAGCAGACCTGCAAGCCATTTTTGGGCTACAACCCACCAGTTGCTGCACTAATACTCAACAAGCTCTTTGACCTGTTTTTAGTTCACAATCAAATATTTATAACTAACATCTTGAAGCTTTATTCTGAATTACACTAGTAATAATGTATGAAAAATGACAAAAAATGACTAGAAATTACTAGAAAATAAGAGCTCTGTAGTGTTTTATAAATTGGTGTACAGTTATTTTCCACCCTGTGGGTTCCAGGTCTTGTCCAAAGGCAGCTTGGCTCAACATGGTCGTCTCTCTGTGAATATGTTGAACGGAACAGGTACCGAATGAATTTAAATCACAGCAATCACAATTTATTCTCTTCTGTTTATTTTCGTGGTTATCACAAATGCCCCCCCCCCCCCCCCACTTCTCTCTATCATATCAGAAAACAGAGGAAAACTGAGAATCTCATTAAAACAGACGGCAGCCCTGTCTCCGATCGCCCAGGTGGTAGTGTACACGATTCTTCCCAGTGGAGAAGCTGTAGCAGACAGTATGGACTTCCCCATTGAACAATGCCTGCCGAACAAGGTCAGAAAATCCCACATGAAATCACATTTCTCATTTCAAAATTCAATGTGCCCTTCTTCAATAAAAGGTGAAGCTTATGCAATTGCTTTTCATCATTAATGTGTGTTTGTTCTTTTACAGGTGTCCTTAAATTTCTCATCTCCCACTGCACTACCTGGAGAGAAGACATCTCTTAAACTGAAAGCCCAGCCTGGTTCCCTGTGCTCTGTGCGGGCTATTGATCAGAGCGTGCTGCTGTTGAAACCAGAGGCTGATCTTAACGCAGACTTTGTAGGTTACAGTACAATGAATGACATAAATGAACAGATTATCTAAATTAAAATTGTCCTGAAAACCTTTTATTTTGGAACGGGAGGATGTGTGTAAAAACTGTTCTGATTGTTGATTTGGTGAATATTGGATGCAGCTTAAAGGAAGAATTGACCCAAAAATTTAAGTTCTGTCAACATTTACTCATCCTCATGTTGTTCTAAACCAGTATGACTTTCTTTCATCTGTGGAACAAAAAAATCTGAAGTTTTTAAAGAATGTACAGGCCGCTCTTTTCCATACAATTAAAGTTGATGGGGAGAAAGGGCTGTCAAGCTCCAAAAAGGACAAAAAACTATATGAAAGCACCATAAAAGTAGTCTGTATGATTGCACAATAGACTGAAATTTACATTTTTATTCACTGAAAGTCTTGCTTGACAGTCATGGTCACCATTCACTTCAATTGCTTTTAATTGAAGAGAAAAAAGCAGTTTGGACATTCTGCAATTAATGACTCCTGTTGTGTTCCATGGGAAAAAAAAGAAAGTCATACAGGTTTTAAAAGACATGAGGGTGAGTAAATGAATTTAAATTTAAAATAAATGTTTTTTTTTTTTTTTTTTAATTATTTATTTATTTTGTGAACTATTCTTTTTATAATGTTTGGAGTGATCATTAGGATACTGCATTGTTAATCCTGGGTATAAATATATTCACATATATGTGTCATTAATCTCCAGGTCTTCAACATGTTACCAGTCCAAATGTTGTCAGGTTACCCATACAATGTTGAAGAGTGGGAGCCCTACATCTGCCATAACTACCTGGTTGAAAGACGCAAGCGCTCCCGTTTTTACCCTTACTACATCAGCAAAAATGATGTTTACAACATCTTTAAAGTAAGATATTTTATATCCTCTCCACATAATACTACCCATTTCTTAGTGCAGTTTTTCAGTGCAAGTTCATGTGAGCCTCATAATACACTATCCATCTAAGAGTCAGTTAAAAGAATAGTTCACCCAAAAATTTAACTTCTGTCATCATTTACTCACCCCCATGTTGTCCCAAACCTGTATGATTTTCTCTCGTCTGTGGAACACAAAGGAAGATCTTACGCAGAATGTTAGCCTCGTCACCATTCACTTTCATTGTAGAATGTAAACCTTAGTCAAACGTTCCCTTTAACATGATCTTTGCTTTTTCCTAGGGAGTTGGAATCAAAATCGCTACCAACTCTGATGTGAAACAACCTATTATTTGTAACTGGATGATGAATATGAAGAATGGTAAGTACTTAGATATTTTTTTCAGGATTTGGACGTTTCTCGTTTATCTTTATTTTATTTACACGTTTTCAACTCAAACATTTCAAGTGGATGGAGGTGCATCTATGGCTGCTGCTCAACCAGAAGCAAACATGTTTGATGGTGGACGTATGAAAAGTCCTGTTGAGACCATTCGCACATACTTTCCAGAAACTTGGATATGGGATCTTGTCCCTGTGGGGTGTGTATTAAATAAGCCATGGAATTTGTGTATATATAGTCGTTTGTAATTATACAGAATTGCAATATACTTTTTTCTCATTCACCAGGAGGTCAGGATCTGTGGATGTTGCAAAAACTGTCCCAGACACCATTACTAAATGGGCAGCAGGGGCTTTCTGTACATCTCCTATTGGTTTCGGAGTAGCCCCAAGCATTAATCTCACTGCCTTCCAGCCCTTCTTTGTGAGCCTGACCCTTCCTTATTCTGTTATTCGTGGGGAAGTGTTCACTCTCAAAGCCTCTGTATTCAACTACCTCTCCAAATGTATCATGGTAAGCACCCTTAACTTTCTGTATGCCCATGACATGTGCTTTGTCCCCAGCAATTTTTTAATTGTCCTGCCGTGGTTTTACAAACATTTGTTGTGAAATTCTGCTGTAGTTGATGTTTCCTTTAGGCTGCCACTGTAAACTTCCCTGTCTCTTTTAATAAAGGTGAAGGTAACACTGGCAAACTCAAAGAAGTTCTCTGCCAAACCTTGTAAAGGTTGCAAGTACACTCAGTGTGTCTGCGCTGGGGAGAGCAAAACATTTGAATGGATTATTACACCTTCTGCCCTGGGTAAGCCAAATACTTTGAATACATTGACTTCTATATAAGCAAAACAAATGGAAATTGCATTTAAACTCTCAATAGCAGTTTGGTTCTACTAAAAAGTTAAAAACTAAAGGTAAAACTTAACATATGATCATGTATTATAGACAAGAATAATATTTGAACTAGGAATAGTTCACCCAAAAATAAATTTTTTGTCATCATTTATTCATCCTCATGTCATTCCAAACCTGTATGATTTTCTTTCTTCTTTGGAGCACAAAAGGAGAAATGATGAAAAATGCACTGGCTGCTCTTTTCCATATAATCAGTTACTTTGGATTGGGGTTCTCGAACGCTGAAATAATGAAAAAGCACAATTAAAGTAGTCCATAAGACTTGTGTGCTGTATTACAAGTCTTCTGAAGACATACAATAGCTTTGTGTGAGGAACAGAACAAAATGTATGCAATGTGACCAATCATCACTGACAATTGCAGCCTGCCAATTCTAAATATGCAGAATTGTGTATTAGATATAAAAACAACAGTGGAGGAAAATCCTAAGTGAATATTAATGGATTTTGAAGAATTTTAGTTTTTTGATGAACTGTTCCTTTAAAACAGGAATGTTTTTAAGCGAGTCTTGACATGTCCTGCATTGACTTTCACAGATTTGGTAATTATCGCAGGTCCCATGGGTGCTTTGTTGTTTCTGTAAATTACATTCACCCAGGGGTACGGTATTGTGTACTCGCTTGTGAGTGAATGGTGTGTATATGTGTTACAGGAGAAGTGAACTTCACAGTTAGTGCTGAGACCGTGAAGACCAAGGAACTGTGTGGCAAGGAGGTAGTGACAGTGCCCGAAAGAGGACGTGTTGACACTGTTGTGCAGACACTTCTGGTGGAGGTGAGCACTCTTAAAGGGATAGTTCACCCAAAAAATGATTTTTACACCTCCTGTTGTTCCAAACCCACAAGACTTTCTTTATCCCATGGAACACAAGAGGAGATGTCAGGCAGTATGTTTATCTCAAATATTATTAACTTTTATTACATCTGTTTTCCATACAATGGAAGTGAATGGTGACTGAGATTCATTCTGCCAAACATCTCCTTTCTCCACAATACTTCAGCAGTGACATACCAGTAACACCAAATGAGCTAAATTAATTTTCTCTTCTTCTTTCAGAAATTGTTTTAATGTGTGTTTGTTTGCCTTAGTAATCCAGTTCGCAATTTTGAATTCAATCGACACAAACATTGATTGCTATTACCCTTTATTTTTTTTTTGCAGGCAGAGGGAACTAAACAGTCAGTCACTCACAATGAACTCATCTGCCTAACAGGTTAGTACCATAATGTTTTATCACTTTTCATCAATGGTTAAATAAATGTTATTGGTTCAAAACAAGTGAAGCTGTATTAACAGCATATGTGGTTACCACACAAAACAATTTCAACTTATCCATCAATTTGTAAAGTCAAGCAAAAATCATGTTTACATTGGTCCAGAGTAAATGTTAAATAGACTAATAAACATACAGTACTAGATAGAATCACTCATGTTATAACCATGTAAAGCCTGTAACTTTAACATAAGATGCAATGGGATACCATAAAGGGGCTGTTTTCATAGAGGAAAAACCCACCCAAAGGAATTATTTCAGTAACGCATAACCATTTAACTAGAACTGCAGTTTCATGGTTAAAAGGTTGGTTTAACCAATGCAATCACAGTGAAATGTACATTGACCAAAAATAATGCAGATGGACACAAGATCGTGTTGAACTCCGTTTTGAAGTGGATCGCCGTAGACTGTAGCCCAGTGTTAGGCTTAAATTCTATGGAAATAAAACAAACAGTATATTGACTTCTAAGCCACTTTGTGTATTCTCTAATCAATTCTTTAGTTGTCTGCCACAATCATGTAATGTCTTTAAATGCTCTGAATTATTCTATTTATGATACATTTGTAATTATATTATATTTACAAATGTTTTTATTACTGTATATTGAATTATCTATATTTGGGGGCACTTCTCTGCAAATACTGATATAACCGAATAATCTATATAATACCAATATATTCAATTAATCAATCAACATCTCATGTAATTAGTTAGATTAGATTTTAATCTATTGACAGCCCTACTATAACATGATTTTTGTTTGTTTCTACAAATTTGTCCAGATTATTGTCTGTGGTAATCAACAGTCTAAAACAGTTGCTGTCCATAGAGCTTGATTTGTTTCGCACCCAGAACATTCCTTAAAGCTGAGTTTGGAAGTCATCAGACCTTCATGTGCAGTAGATCAACACAGCCGTTACTTTGACGTTTTATTACTTTTCCATTAGACCGTCCAGTGGAGACAACGGTCCCGCTCACTCTACCTAAAGTTTTTGTGAAGGATTCTGCTAAAAGCTTTGTCACTGTACTGGGTGAGTTTAAATGCATTATATGTACACTTTGCTATATATATATATATATATATATATATATATATACATTATATTCAAAAAATATTATCCATGTATCAATAAATATACACCATCTCAGCTTGGTCACCTGTGTTTGGTCCATACTGTAGGTGATCTGATGGGTCGTGCTTTGAAGAACATTGCTAATCTGCTGGCTATGCCTTATGGCTGCGGAGAGCAGAACATGCTGCTTTTTGCCCCTAACATCTACATCCTTCAGTACCTGGAGAGCAGTGGGCAGCTCACTCCTGAGATTAAGGGACGAGCTAAAACCTTCCTGGAGAGTGGTGAGGACAGCTATACTGAGATATAATGAGAATGTTGTCATGAAACAGAAGATTGTTTCCAATGCTTAGAGTATATTAATGCATCTAACAGTTACAGCTACATTGTGGCAGGCAGAAATGGGGTTGAAACCATTTCAGTGACCTTTAGATTATAATTACATTTTCAGCCATACTGTGCTAGGAATGCTTTTCCCAGTAATAAACAAATTACCTTTCCTAATAAACTGAACATCCAAATTTGCAAAACTGCACTTCTTAGAGGACTACAGTTATCCATGTTTTATTATTAATTTATTTGAAATTATTATTTATTAATTCATATTATGCATGGGGAAATATCACTCACATTTGTAAAATGTAAATATAAAAATCTATTTTTTAAATAATTTGTACATATTGAATTAGATACAAGTATAATATACAAATGTATGTCAGTAGAATAAGACAATTAATTGTCATGCTTACAAAAGTATAGCCATTTCATCTGTTGTGTTTTATAATTGAGCTGCTTTGAGACACTACACAAATATTGACATATAATCAAACATCTCCATCTCTTTTACATTGTTAATTTGCAGGATACCAGAGAGAGCTGGAATACAAGCATGAGGATGGATCTTACAGCGCTTTTGGGGAGAGTGATGCTTCTGGAAACACATGGTGAGCCTGAAATAGTCATAATGAAACCATTCAGTTGTATAACTGGACTTAATGCACTTCTGGTCAGAAGGTGTTTTCAGAATTGGCTGCTAGAGAAAACCTAATCCACATGGAATTTAGACAAGGAAACAGCCTCAAGAGGATTAAAAACAGATAGAACTATACACAGATAGGGTACAATTTGGTGAAAGCATTAGAGGTACATATTTCATGGTTTTTGTTTTAAGAACTATTATATATTTTATATAAACTATTTTGTAACAAAAAATTTACCTAGCATCACAGAATTCTAAGCTGTGTTTAGACACATTCAAAATTTTGGTGACAGGGTTAAAAAAAAAATTGTAAATATGTCCCAAAATTATAAATATAAATATTGATTGCTTCATTTGCAAACCTGTTATCTGATGTTGTTTTGTTTTGTTTTGTTTTTTGATGTTTCTTTTATTCAAAGTTTATTGCTGGAAATTAATTTAATTGCACAGATTATTGTTCTAAACTTTATTTAGACATGTTCCCAATTTTGGTAACTGGGTTAAACAAAATGTGCTAAACAGTTCATATAATATTTAGTATGACCTCCTGATACTAACGATTAACATTTTCTGAAGGTCAAACATCTCGTTTCAAACAAAGTTACTAAAATGAGCATTTGACTGTATAGATTAAAGATTCTGACACAAATATCCATTGCTTGTGTCCTCAGGTTAACTGCATTCGTGATGAAGTCCTTCGGGGGGGCCAAGAAATACATATTTATAGATGAGAAGTACATCAGCCAGGCAAAGGAATGGCTCGGTCAGCAGCAGCAGAAGAACGGCTGCTTCACCTCAGTGGGGAAACTCTTCCACAATGAGATGAAGGTGAGAAAAGGGAAGAGAGGAGGACAGCGGGGCTCAGAGCTCCCGTCCTCACCAAGAGCAGAACATTACAGGAGAATATTGCATATTCTGGCCAGCCAATAAAACACACACCCTCCCTCAAAGTTTAATTGGATAAGTGTTGACAGCTCAGATAAACTGAACATTTGTATCTGCAGGGCTTTTCTTTTGTGTTATGCGGATCAGAGGGATCATGCACACTTTTTTAGGAGAGGGCACCAATTGCGGACTCATTTTCTTTCCCTTGACGAGATGTGACCGAAGCAAAAATAACAAACAAATAAAGAAAGAATCACTTAACAACTTAATAGCATGAGGGTGGGTAGATCATGACAGAATTTTTTAATTTATAGCAAATGATTTGCGGAAGGTGCGTCTCGATTGGACTGACCAAATTAATGGGTGATTTCTGCCACAGTGCTTAGGACAAACACCTTTTTACCTACAAATAAATTATCAAAGAGAAAAACATTTTTTAGGAGGCTGCATTTAAAATTCACTTGGCTCAAAAATCTGGGGGGCATCTTAATGTCTCTCTTCCCTGCTCTCTCTCTCTCACAGGGTGGTGTCAGTGATGATGTGACTCTCACTGCATACATCACTGCTGCACTGCTGGAATTAGGCATTAATAAATCTGTGAGTAAGATGCTCTATATGGGTCCTAATTAATGAACTCACAATATAACAATGTAACTGATAAATCAAAGTCTAACTCAATACATACACTGCGGCTAATGAAGGAAACTGACACATTTCACCCAATGTTTAATTATAAATCTTTTGTGTCCTCTGTAAGGATCCTATGGTGGAGAAGAGCCTTGTATGTCTGAAGGAGGCTTCCAGTAACCTGAACAACACATACTTCACTGCCCTGCTCTCCTACACATTCACTCTTGCTGGGGATGCACAGATGAGGCAGAGACTCCTCTCCAACTTGGACCAGCGAGCCAAGAAACAAGGTTCCATTCCATTCCATTCAGCTCTCAATTAAATAAGACAAAGATTCTGAATTCTAAAATAACAACTGCACTCTTGCTTGTGAGAAAAATTGCTTTTGTCCACCTTTTTCCTAAATGCGGAGGTGTTCCACGCAGTGGCGTAGCCAAGGGTGAGCCCAGATTATTAGACATTACTCTTTGACTACAAAAATATATTTATAAAATAGTATAAAAAATGCATAAATTCTGATTTCTGAAAGTGTGAAAGAACTGTTAGAATGCGCCACTGTTGTTAAAATTTTTTTGGTAAAAAAACAAATTTGAGGTCCATCCAAATTTAATTTGCTGGCTACGCCATTGGTTCCACGATTCATAAAATAAACATTTTGGAGACTGCTCCAGTGTTTTCACTTGCATTGGCGTATGTTTTTATATCAGCATATTTTTCAGTGGATAATGTAATGTTTAGCGTATCATATACGTAAAAAACTGCCAAATTAATAAATATGTGGCTCTATATTGCCGTTACTTAAGAGAGTCAAGATTACCGTCTTTTGACAGTGCCTCACTCGAGTGGGTAGAGGACATGAAGTGTTGACAGCCAACAACTGCACAAGTTGAGCATGAACTCATTTTTACTCCAACAAACACTTAAAATGGTTGTTGTTCTCCATATGGATCGCTCGTTTCAGTAGTTTTTACATTGCTTCTTATGGAGATCAGAACCAGAATACAGTCACGTGACAATCAGAATCATCATGGCGCCCAGTAGTAAGTCAAGAAAACTATGGATACAACAGTTCAACAAACAAGTGAAAGTAATAAATAATTTACATTTCAGACAAAAATTGGCTAGTTAGTTCATGCATTTCTGTGAAAATAGTGGTGAACAACTCAGTGTTGTTTAATGAATAAGTTCAGTCAATGATTAAATGACTCACTTATAACATAAAAGACTTTCATTTGTTAATATGCAAAATCTCCAGAAATGGTCACTGAACAACTCAGTGAATGAAATAAAAATGAATGATAAATCAGAATCCCAACCATTATTTGGAAAGCCACGAACACGGAGAAGCAGAGTGATGCAAACAGTAAAGCATCTTAGTGCTGTTGGACTCGCTGTTGTATTACAATAATTAAAACTAACTTAACTCAATATTGTTAACATGCTTTCTTAAAAAACTGAGAAAGAAATTCACTAGTTGATCTGTTGTTGAACAACTAGATAACCTTACTAGTTATCTCTATTATTTAGATAGGGATATCTATTTTCTTCCTGCTTCTAATAAGCACAATCACCGTTCCTCAGTCTAAAGGCTACTTGCCATGGTTATTTTCAGGGGTTGTGCAGTACTGGACTAATGCAAACAGTGCACAACAGCCAGGCTCTTTGGAGGTAGAGATGAGTGCCTACGTGTTGCTAGCGCTGCTCTCTGGACCTACGCTGCCTAAATTTGGGCTCGGCTACTCTGCTAGTATTGTGGGCTGGCTGGTCAAGCAGCAAAACGCCTATGGAGGTTTCTCCTCTACACAGGTACAGTTATGTTATTTATATTATATTTCTTTCTCTCATGTTCCTCAGTTAGTATAATTTAGTATTTTGCACTGTGCCAGGGGTTCTCAATCTTTTTTGTGAGCTGAGCCCCTTTGACCTAAATAGTTTACTTGAAGTACCCTGTGAGATTTAAAGGAATACTAACCTTTCAATAAATGTAATTAATTTAACAACATCTTCACATTTTTCTCCTTGAATACATGTGTACAAGTGTACATAACTTCATTAATTTTAAAAGGTTTTCAAACATATTTTTTAAGAATTTGTTTTTTACAAATATCATTAATTTTTATTTGATGAATTTGAGTCAAGAATGTAATAAAAAATTAACTTCACACACACAGACATGAGGGTCTAAAGCTGCCCTCTCTGTTTTATGCTTGTTTTCTTTTTTTTTTTTTGTCACACGACAACAAAATGGCTACCTGCATGTTGGTTACACCACCTGACTTTATTTTCAAGTTTTTCAAATATAATATATATATATATATATATATATATATATATATATATATATATATATATATATATATATATATATAAATAAATAAATAAAAAAAAAACATTTGTTTCACTGCTTGTTTTTAAAAAAATAATAGGCCTAATAGAAGAATATTCCAGACTATGTAAGCCAACATTTATTTTTCTCAAAAATGTAAGCTTTTCATGAGACTTTTATTTTATAATTTTGTTCAAATCCAGGCAGTAATACCAAATGTTTTACTTTAAGCTCTAGGAAAAAAATACCAAAATTACTTAAGACTCTGAATATATATATATATATATATATATAAATGTCAATTCTCGCTGAGCTACCCAGGCCCCAATAGATTTATGTTTTAAAAAAAGAAGCACCACCACAACACCTGATAAATCCTGTGAGCAGGTGTGTAAGAAAAATGTAATAGGAGAATAACCAAAGGAATGATTCCCACACAATTCCGTTGCTTGCAATCTGTGTATAAATGTACTAATGCAATGTTTCAGTCATGAGACCTTCATCGGGCAATGTTTACAAACTAGGGGTGAAACCCATCCAAATACAAAGCAGCCAATGAGAATCTGTTATGACAAGTCATGCCCAATGACATACAGAAAAAATTATTATATTTATTATATAATTTAATTATTATAATATTAGCCTCCTAGTGGATATTCAAAGCAAAATTCCTGCCAATAGAAAATGATCAGAAAAAAATAGCCTCCTAGTATTATCTCCAGTTCCCCCTCTGAAAGGAACGAATACAATAATAAAATATACAATATACATTTCATACATTTCAAAAAACAAACAACTAAGGATTCCAAATCTACAACACACAATCAAGTTATGTCTAGAATGAATAAAAAAACAATGTAAATTACCTTTGCATAACATAACAAATCTACATACAACCCCTTGTAAATGTATACATGCTCTTGTATATAAAACACAGTCAAAATATCAGAATTACAATGTAACATTAAACGGAAGCTCATCATTAAGACCCATAGGAGCTAGCGTTTGGAGAGTGTAAATCCAAAACACCTCAAATCGCTGTAGAATAAGGTCAATATTACCACCTCTATGTGGCACCTTCACCTTCTCAATACCAAAACACCACAGTGTTGACACATCATGATTAAAATAATTAAAATGTACCGCTGCTGGAACAATATAAATTGGCGTTGTTGTTAAAAACATAACATTTATAAAAAAGCACAAAAAAAAAAAAAAAAAAAAAAGAAGAAGAAGAAAAAAGAAAAAACATTGGCATAATTAGGAGCAAAAATCAACCCCATTGCTGTTCCACTCTTCTGAAGATAAAAATCACTCTCAAAACCAAAGTAATTATACTTAAGTACATGTGAGGCCATATCAACTATGAATTCAGATGGAGGATAAAACATAAAGTAAACATAAAAAAGCTAAATCAATATTCGGTGTGACCAACTTTGCCTTTAAAACAGCACCAGTTTTCCTATGCACACCTGGACACAGTTTTTCTTGGTTGTTGGCAGATAGGATGTTCCAAACTTCTTGGAGAATTCGCCACAGTTCTTCTGTCTGTTTCGGCTGTCTCAATTGCTTCTGTCTCTTTATGTAATCTCAGACTGACACGATGTTCAGTCGGGGTCTTTGTGGGGGCCATGACATCTGTTGCAGGGCTCCCTGTTCTTCTATTCTAATCTTTTCTATTTGCAAAAGTAATGTTTGGGAGTCTAACATTTATATTTCCTATTGACACACTAAAGCTGAAGATATAAATAACCATCTTGAGACAAATGCTTTTGTGAAACATCTTATGTGCCTAAGACTTTTGCACAGTACTGTATTTTTATTACATTTAATTTGGCTTTGACATTTCACATTTATCACAATCTAACAAAACCCTTGCAGTTCTATCACAAACCACTTTAGACCTTATTCATGCTAGCGCCATCTTTGATTTTTGACGGGAATGACAACGTGCTGTGAAGGATAGACGTACAGTCCCTTCAATGGGCTGTGCTGCAGTTTAAAGTGTTTTTGGATCATTCCACGGACAAAACGTTGATAAAATATCCATCTAAGAACATTCAGTATACAAAGAACTCCAGACAACATGAGCTGTGGAAAATCAGATGTGATCTAGGAGCTTTATACAGCTTTATACCATTCTTGCCACTGAAGAGACTGTAAGTCTATCCCTCACAGCCTCGTTTTCATTGACGATCAAAGATGGCGCTACCGTGAATAAGGTCCATGGGCTTGCGAACCCCTGCACTATGCTATGTGATGTTATAAGACGTGTATATCCATGTAAATAATTATTTTTATTGACTGTAATTGGTGTTGCTTCCTCTTTCGCTGTGAATAGGATACAGTGGTGGCCCTCCAGGCCCTCGCTAAGTATAGTGCTGCCGTCTACAGTCCAGAAGGAGCCATCACTGTCACTGTGACCTCCCCCTCAAACCAGAAATACCAGTTCACCGTGAACCAGCAAAACAGACTTCTTTACCAAGAGAAAGAGCTGCAGCAACCAACAGGCAAATACAATCTGAGGGCAGAAGGCAAGGGCTGTGTGTTTGTGCAGGTTAGAGTGTTCTCTATCTCTCTTATGAACAGCCTCTGAAGTGGATAAAAGTGATAAAATTCCATTAATTCTTGATATCATTCTGTGTTTTGCATCTCAGTTTGCCTTGCACTACAATATCCCACCTCCCCCTGATACTTCGGCCTTCGGCATCAAAACAAATGTGTTTGGAGTTTGCAACAATACAAAGAACGCAGCTCTCACGTTAAATATCACTGTCAGGTGAGATTCTCTGCTGTTAGCAAAAAAAAATGTACAATTAAAATAAAAAAAATTAACGGCTTCCTTAATGGAAATAGTCCCAGTGAGCATAATGATACTAGCCATATATATATATATATATATTTAAAATGTATTAAAATAATTGTCAACAAATGCCGTTCCTTTACTATAGTTTAAATACTGGCTTTAGCATAAAGTATGGAGCAGTCTATTAAGTATATTTATGCAAAAATATTTTTGAAATGTAATTGGTGATGTAACGGTTCCATATACAAACTTACTGTAAAGTGTTACCAAAACCAAAATAAAATAAGCATTTTCTGACAAAATAGACAATTTGCTTTTTGCCAGACTACACACTAAACTGTGTGGTTGTGAACATTATGTGTGATTGTGTTGCTGTTGTGTGACAGATATAACGGCAAACGAGATGAGACCAACATGGTGATCATTAATGTCAAGCTGCTGTCTGGATTTAAGCTGGATGAGACATCTCTGCTGACTGTGAGTGACACTTGAAGGGCTTCTGGTCTTTCCTTTGATCTCAAGCTGTTCACACAGTGTTTGATTGGTTCTCATTCATTCCTCTGTCTCCACAGCTGAAGCAAGACCCCACCATCAGACGTGTGGACCTGGACAAGGGACACGTCTTCATCTATTTGGATAGGGTAAACATGAATGTTTTATTTAAATATCTTGAGGGGTTTTTAGTTTTTTTTTTTTTTAGATAGATGGCTAAAGTAGGAAACTGTTTAGGAAAATTATTTCTTTATAAATTATTAGCATAACAACTTGTGTGAAAAATTAACAGAAATTTCAGAACTTCCATAGTTTAGCATGTCCCCCTTTTTCCTTTAATGGCAGCACACACTTGAACCGACATGTACTCCACAAAATTGTACAAAACCTTATGATCCATGTTATTCCAGCATGAGAATGCAGACTATTTTGAGAATGCACATCTTGTGTGCTTTAATGGAAGCAAGGACATTTGACCTTTTATACAAAGAAGTTAACATTTTACATCATAATGTTTCTTAGTTTTAAAATTATTATTTTTTTTTTCTACTTTTAAAATATATGTTGAACTCTAGATTTTTAGTTGGGGATCCTACTTTTGAACCTGCTGTATTTTGACTTGACAATAAAAGAGATTAGTAGGTTTTGGTGTCTAGATGGAATTACTGTGAATGGGATCTGTTTTAATTATATAATTAATTTTTCTTTAAGATGAAAAACAAGGAGACAAAGCTTTTCACCGTGAAGCTCCTGCAAGACGTACCAGTAAATAATCTGAAACCAGCTGTGGTGAAAGTCTATGACTACTACAAGACCAGTACGTGTTTATACAGTATATTATACTAATGTACTAATATTTCCAGCTGTAAATTCTGATTGGATGAGCCATGTACAAAGCCAATGTAAAATTACTATAAACAAACACCTGAGATTGCACATTTTATAATAATTAGCACCAAATTGCCATGTTGCTTGACAACTTCAAACTCAGATAGTAAGGATACTGAACTATTTTATTTGGTGTTTATTCTGATTGTTATTAATGTTAAATTAAACTGTTTATTGAACATTGGCATCTTTTATCATATTACTTTTCCCACCATTGGCACTCCACTTCTGTTGTGTGTAAGAACACCCCATTACTTGTGGTAAAACCACTGTAATGCACAGCCTCTTATGGCTTATTGCTTTATTCTATTAATTTAACTTAATATACAATATTTATCACTGTGTGCTCAGAAGACTTTGAAATGAAATATAATAGGTGTGAATTTATCAACCCAGCAAAATGATGTCAGCATCCTCTGATAAAAAATTAATGTAAAGCTATGAATGTAAAGCTGTATTATTATTTATTTATTTATTTATTTTTTCAGATAAAGATATTCACTTTTTGTAAAATGATGTGACAACATTATATAAACGTTACATAATTGTGCTTTGTTAACCTTTATTTAATCTTACCATAATGCATTTTTACTTTCAACAATGTAGTGCACAAGAAACTATTGTGTTTCTCTTCCTCTTAGGTGAAATGTCTGTGAGTGAATACACCTCCCCATGTGCATAGATAGTAAGTACAGTGATTGTTGACTGTTTTGAATTACATTTGTATATTTTTAATTTGAATGCCTTAAATACAGTATATCAGTTTATTAATGCATAATTTTAAGTTATATGGATTCATATTGAACCTCTTACAAGCTTTTTTAATCACTAATCCTTGTTTTTTAGGTGATGACCTGAAAATGCCATTGATGATAGCCAAGGAAACGTACTTCAGAACATGTATAGTGTGGTGTTATTTAGTGATGTTTCGAAAAGAACTGAAAGCTCATTACAGCATACATGCACAAATTTAATGATGTAATTAATACTGATTGTGACATTTAAATTTAACTTGAACCTTCTCTCACTTTCTCACTCTTAAATCAGAAGTAATGAATTACTGTACTGATGGAGCGCCTGCTGCTGTTCAGATGACACATGAATGTTTGTATGTTTTGTGATTGTGAATTAATTCCAGATTTGTTAACTGACTTGGGATGAGCTTTTTGCAAGGATAAATGCACTTTTACATATTAAACCATTTGAAAATTACTGCATCTGAAATATTTGTGTCCTGTAGTTTTTATTTATTTTCTCAACTATATCTCTATAAAGTTTAATTAAATTATTATATCCTCAACTATATATAATTACGCTTTAAAATGTCTTGAACTTAAAATAATGTGCTGTACCTTATTGGGGTGCACTGAACAAAAAATTTTTTCACTCCAAATAGCATTACATTTCAAAACATAAAGTGAAACTGATAAGTTCGTTAAGATCAATTCTACTTTTCTAGTTGGTTGAGTAATTGAAGCTTTAAACAAGATTTTATCGCCAACACATTAAAGTTATTTTCAAACTTTGCTTGCTGTTGTAACATTCCATATCGGTATACAGTTTCCCCCCTTGAGTTTTTAAATCAAAATCTCACAAAACCAAACTCCTTCAAACTGGTTAGACGTTTGATACTCCCTTATTAGCACGAAGAATACAACTTTTCAAATGGCTGTTGACTTCAGGGATATAATGCTAGAGTGCTAATTGAGAATATGCTCCTACTGCTGCCCACTGCAACAGTATCGGTTTCACTGCATTCTGCGAATGACCAAATAATTTTGGTAAACAATCCCCCAAAAAATTGCATCATCATGCAACACTCTTCAGAGAGACTAAAGTATACAGTACAGTATACTTCAAAGAGTTCAATATGTATTGCCTACATTTTGCTCAAAGACTGAACTGATGCAAACTTCTTTTACTTCTCAAAGTTTTAATTCTAAAGGGATCTGAATGTTTTTAGGGCCTTTGTGCTGCAAATGCCTGTCCAACTCCATATTATACGTTCAGTGTTTGGGTGAAAATAAATATTACAGGAAGGATGTTTTGATCCAAATTATTTAAAAAATAATATATATATATATAAGTATTCTATAAACAAATTAATCTCCATTGTGATTGTATCAGTCACTGTGAGCCCACTTTAAACATTCTTAGTGGCAAATCTATTCCCCTCACTTTATAAAAACAATTTAATAGGGGGCCTTTAGTCCCTGCAACAAAAGGCATTTTCAGCCTAAATACTATCCTTTGCCTTTCCTAGTTGCAGAAAAAACATTTGATTTAATCACCTTGAATGAACAGAAAATGACAAACAAGTATTTTGTCTCAATATAAATATGATAATTTAGCGATTCTCATTAGCTATATGTATAACCTATTCTTATAGTTTTAGATCAAATGACACCGAACTCAACCTATAGACATTGCACGCAATGGCATCATGGACTAGGAAAAATTTCAGTGCATAGTGACAAACAGGTGCTTAGAAAAGTGCTGTGGTAGTTATTGTTGCTATCAAATCTTTTGAGAGAAAATAAAATCAAAAGTGCCTTTTACCCCGGGGTCCTTCAGCCCGGTTGTACCCTACTGGGGCACTGCACCCCATTAGACCCGGCCATGAAGTAAATATGAACCTTATCTATAATATTTATTCTAACACCAGAACTAATGCTACTTTCACGTTGTGTCAGAATTACCATAATTATGAAATGACAGATAAAAAATTCTAGTCTGAGCGGGCCTGTGTCATTAATTTCTGTCAATGCTTATAATACCAGGTGAATCTAAATGTGTGGCTTTGTTGTTGATAACAGCAAAATACTTGCTACATTAAAGGAATAGTTTACCCAAAAATGAAAATTCTCTCATCATTTGCTCACCCTCATTAAATTTGCAAATTAACAAATATCAATTAAGTATATTGGCATTATATACAACAGTTAGTTCCGGTCCTCGAATCTGATTGGACGAGAGACGTTCCATGAGTACTGATGTCTCAGAACATCAGCTCTCAGACGCTTCACTGTGTGTATCACTCCGCTTGTGTTCATGCCATTCTAAACTAAAGTGTAAGAGCAGTGCAGTTACGTAAAAAGCTAGATGTTTCTCTTTACATTTATTTTTGTGACATGGCAGATTTTAGTCAGCAGGTGGCAGCAAAAGACCATTTTTGCATGTAAATGAGTCAGCTGAAGTGAGGTGCATGGCCAGACAGTCAGAATTTTCATTCATCAGCACTCCGTGATTTCTCGGACAACTACTACACTACTAAAGCTGGGAAAAACAGCTTTAAACTAACAACTTCAGCATTAAGGCTCATCACAGCTGAGAGACACAACAGACTGATTAATTACACAAACTCAAGGTGCTTACCTCTTACCATAGGCTTTCCTTGCCACCCATGCCATAATGACATCTCTGTGATTAATTTTCACAAAATTAGAACAAAAATCTGTTTGTTTATTATGAAAGGCTTCTAACATGCTGATTAATTAAGCCTAAAGTCTAAAGTTATTATAGTCTAAAGGCGGCACGTTAACTTGTCCTGACACAAACCTGGCTTAGCTGAACCTCTGAATCACATATCAGACAGATGAAGATAGTTTCACTTTGCTTCATTTTTGTTTTCTGCAGTTTAAGCGAAAGATGCCAGTATCTGTAACGGTGTCTCCGCTACTGTTGTTAAAATAACCACACCTGTAACTCGTACGTACAGTAAATCAGGCTTTATTATGCGGCGCCTAATGTCTATAGCGAGGAGAGAGGCAATGCGCTCTAGAGAAAAATATTTCTCTCTAGAACGTACGTTATTTATTCCCGCTTCACGTTCGTATACACGTATGCTTACACAATCACTTAGCCAGGTGTCGTATAACTAGCACAAAGATTTAGATCTCGGTCCGCATTTAACTGTCCTTCTGTCCGGAGTCCGCCTATTGAGTTCCCCTGCACTACTGCATCTCTGCTTGGGACTGGCAACAGACGCAGGTGATCGCACACACTCCATATCTCTCTCTCTCTCTCTCTCTCTCTCACACACACACACACACACACACACACACACGTTTCTCTAGTAACATGTTAGAAACAGCCCAAGCCGTGATACTAGTTGTAAAGTGATGTTTTTGAGAGGCTTGGATGCATCATTTGGTTTGAACCGGCAGATTTTGATCTTTTGATTCCTAATTTTTTTTTATTATTTTTTTTATTTACTTGTTCATTGAACTGTTGTATATAAGCAATATCACACTCTCTATCGTGCTATATGGCCCTGCATCAGCACTGCTGTGATTACCTATGGCACTCGGAATTACAGCAGTGCTGATGTAGGGCCATATCGCACTCTTGCTGGTGTGATATTGCTTAGTTATACCCCACAAAAAAACAAAACAAAAATAAAGTCTCTGACAATTAAATTTCATCATACACATTTCAACAGTGTTTCTGTTCACTTCCTCCTCATTAAGTATTGGCAATTTAAGAAACTTACAGCTACAAAGCCAGAGAATGCCAGAAGTGGCTTGTACATTTCTAGCTTTAACTGATTTTTTTTTTTTTTTTTTTTTTCAGTTAATTTATCAAACGTTTTAAGCAGGGTGTTGTCAAGCCAAAATAAACTTGGTCTACAAACTTTCTTTGGTTATACTTAATGGTCTGTTGCCATAGCTATTTAATTTAGCATTCTGCTCCATTGTCTGGTGTCATTACAACAACATAATAGTTATGATGCAAGATTTCTGTTGCTGTTGCAGTGTTAATTACAACAGTGAGGGTTACTTGCCCTTTTACATCTTCAGTCCGAGTTCGGTTATGACCTTTCTGCACTCACACAAGTGTGTGTTTGTGTGTGTAAACGGACTGTTTCATGTGATATTTAGGAATGTGGACACAAAAACACATTTGAAATTAAGAAAACTCGGTGAGTGTATTTATAGTCAATATTTTTCAACACTGTTTTCACCTAATTGTGTGAACATAGTCCATCGACAATTTACATGCAAAATGAAAACTTCTTGTTGATTTACGTTCTCGGTAGATTTTCTTTAAGCATATAGTTTGGTTTTGGGAAAAAGCAGATCATGTTGGTCTTTTTAACAGTGTCAAAGCTGCTCAGTAACATAGCTAAACATAAATAAATATTTTTATTTTCCCCAACCTAACATGCAACTATAGCCTGCCTCCCTGTAAAACATTAATAGTTGAAGAGCTATTAAAACATTTGAATAGCTTGTTAAATTATGCATTAAAGCAATTTAATCTCAATCCAAAATATCTAAATAATCCAGGTCACCATTTTTTTAATTTTTTATTACAGTACATGTCTGTTTAGAATTGTCATAATAATCTCTGAAAAAGTTAAAACCCACTATCACATGGAATAAGACTGTGATTCCAGCTATTTTTTCTTGTATAACTGTTCAAATTCTAAGAATGACAAATACGTGTGTCAAATCAAGGCACTGTATGACTTGTATGATTATGTCGTTTCCTTTCTGTTCTGTTTCTGGCAATATTTCAAGCTCTTGTAGGCTGGCAGTGACTTTAGATGGCTGCCTCCCTTGGGAGTCGAATTAAAAGATCAAGTTAACAGGACTTGGCAAGTAGACTCTACTGTATGTTATATGTTTGTGTTCGGTGTTGTGAATGTGTGCATGTGTGTGTAAGGTTTTGTTTCTCAGAATTTGCTGGGAACACATAGAAACACAGTGGGGTACAGTTAAACAGGAGTTGGTGATGTCAATTAACAATAAATAGATAAAGACTCCTGAGCTGGTAGGTGAGCTTTGGTAAATTAAGTCTTTGTTTCAGTGATACCAGAAGTTTGTCTAGAACTAGTGGTTCTCAACTAGTTGGTCGGGACCCAAAAATGGGTCACAGGTCAGTTCTTATAGGGTCAAAGGCAGAGAAAGTAGGGAGAGTATAATGATTAATGCAAATTATTAAGGGAGTAGAAAAAAAAATATATATATATATATATATACTGTATATAATTTAATGACTTCAAAAATATCATGAGGTGTAACCATCAAGTAAAGTGTATTTAAATATTTTCCTGCAATTAAAATACATGAGTGTACACAACTTAACCACTGTTGTCAAAAAAGTTTTCAAATATACTTTTTTTTTTTTTTTTTTACAAATATCATGAATTTTAGAATATCAAGAGGTTTTTTCAGGGTAACACCATATGACCTGAACAAATGTGCCTTTTTTTTAAATGTCAAAAAATTGATATTAATGATATGACTATATATATATATATATATATATATTTTTTTTTTTTTTTAAACAGCGCCCGCAAATGTTTCACTCAAACCTATTCCAGGATTCAACATAAATGTTTTTTAAATCATAAATGACACAACAGTGTTTGTCTACACTCAAGTCATTTATATTTGTACAGCACTTTTCACAATGCACATCGTTTCAAATCAGCTTTATAGAAAATCATGCTTTGCCTGAAAGCCCCAAGAGAGCAAGCTAAAGTGATTGTAGCAAGAAAACTTTCAGTTATTTAGTGGTGAAAAAAAAAAAAAAAAACTCGAGAGGAACCTGACCACTGGTTTTACGATATATATAAATAATCCAATATTACTTAGAGCTTGAGCAAAAACCGATCGGCACACGTAATTTTTTGGCCTCTTCTGCCGGTTTCACATTGCATGTAAACGTTACCGGTGTTATTACCGGCTTATAACATGTGCACAAGTGTTGTACTCATACCTGTTTACATTTTGAGGTCAAAACCAGAGAATATTACGTTTCATGTAATAGCGTGTTTCTTACGGTGTCAGATTTTTTAATACGCTTGTTTTTGTTACTTATGAGCATCTTGCTCAGTGTCTGGGAGAGGCGGCTGTTAAACATGCACCTGCTGTGATATAGGCGTAAATAAAATAACATGTTTGATGTACTGTAGTGCCGGGACATGACATCGTTGTTTGGCAAATTCGACAAGCTGTAACGCTACAATCTACTTGGCGTTTGCCATTGGTCTTCTCGCCTCTGTACTAGCACCGCCTCTCTGGAGAGGAGCCTGTTTCACACCTCTCTATATATAGATTTTCAGCTTTTAATAAGACTTTGCTTTTATTTTGACCTTCTCCAGACAGTTGCACCACATGACATTGTTTACTTTAAGCCCCAGAAAAAAACATCAAAATGACTTTGAACTTAGTAATTGAAAGCATTATCAAGGAAGAGGTGTATTCAAGTAACTGTATTTCGTAAATTGCATTTTTATGTACTTTTGAATAATTGAATAGATCTGGACACAATTGAGTCATTTCATCGACCATAAACCATTTTGGTACTGTGTTGGGTCTCCACTTGATGTCCAGTGTAAAATCTGGGTCCTGAAGCAATCCAGTTGAGAACCGCACTGGTCTAGAGCTTTTAAACTTGTTTCATATTAATGTAATACTTTTATAAATGTAATTTAAAAACTTCACATATTTTACTGTGGTTAATTCATATCCTTTCATATCATTTCATATCACTCAAAACCATCACTTTTTTTTTTAACAAAATACTATCCAGAATGGCTTGATGTCATTTGGCATTTTTCCCATTTCGTGTGGAAAAACAAATCATCAGGACAAACATTAAAAATAAAAGTCTAATATACATTTTTGTGTGTCCACAAAGTGTGGAGATAAACTGCAACTGAAAAGGATCTCTGATGGCAAAAAAGGCATTTTCATAGATGGCAAGTCAGCCACCACCTGCAGGTTTGGTTCACAAGGTCTTTTCATCTTCTAGAGCTCCCTTTGTCAATCCAGGCAGACCTAGAAAACCTCTGTGCAGCCGAGTGAATATACAACAACATCAAGAAACTGAAGAAGAAAAAGGAAGTAACAAAATAGAGTCTTTCCTCTCGTTGGGAATTACAGGTCTGGGTCATTTGAAGTCTCCCTGCCGAACAGTTTCCATTTTGACGTCTAGTTTAGCGAGCAGCTGTTTTTTTTTATTTTTATTTTTTTTATCTCATTTCATGAATTGCGTGTAGCCCTCTGCTCCAGTCACAATCACATCCATCCATATTCTCATGGCCTCTGCGGAGGGCGCAACCATGTAGTAAAGTCTGTCGTGGGTCTTCACACAGAATGTGAGGGAGGGGTTGGGACTCTAGATTCAAAAAGAAAGAATCAGATCAGCAGCATTTCCTGGCATATGGAGTCAGGCATTAGGGACTATTCTGTACTTCACCCAAAAATGAAAATTCTGTTATAATTTTTTATCACCCTCATTTCATTCTAAACCCATATGACTTTAATCTGTTGCAACAGTCGTCAAGATTTTCACTGAATTTTGGCTTAATATTTGGGTTGTTTTTCCACCAAAGCCTATTGTATGCCTTTCAAAGACTTGGAATATGATGTACGAGTCGCATGGACTAATTTTATGATACTTTTTTTAAGCTTAAAAGTCACTGTCAGCTGCCATTGGCTGTATCTCAATCTGCGTTCTTGTGGACCAGTTCTACGTCGTCATCCACTGCCAAGTTCGATTCCAATCCTAAAGAACGCAAGTACCGAGGATGCGGGAAATTACCCAGATGTGTCCTTGATTTCGAGGATGCATGGGATGGTGACATATGGGGAAGAACTCTGTACTACGATGGCAGATGAAGAACATTTATCGTTTTGGGTTTTTTTCCCTCAAGAGTAAGCTCGCGAAAGTCTGACTACTCGTGAGAGTCGTTATACTCTGTCAACATTTTTTGTTTTTTTGAGCATCATTTTAATACAGTAATAAACATGGAGAAAATTTGTGTTTACAGACTTTATTTTTTAATGTTTCACTAGTCCTGCAAAACCTGGTGTGATGATAATAATGCTGTCACTGGTGTGATGATGTCAGTAGATCTCTCTCTGGATTAAAATATGCTGTGACGGTTAACTGCGCAACAGTAAAATCGCAGCACATCTCAAAGCTTGCAACAGATGCGTTCTATGTCCTCCTGTCCTTCCGAGTTCGTTCTTCCAAGGTGGCATGGCAAGACTGTTCTTCATAAGAACACAAGTCCGTTCTCTGCATTCTTAGAATTGAGAAACACCCATTGTATTGAAAGAAAAACTGGGATATTCAGTAATATTTTTTTCCCTTTTGTGTTCCACAACAGAAAGAAAGTCATACAGATTAGGAATGACAATTGTGACAGAATTTTTATCTGTGGGTCAACTATTCCTTTATAAGAATGCTCCAGGTTCAATACAAGTTAAGCTCAATCAACAGCACTTATGGCATGATGTCGATTACTATTTTCGACCTTAATTTATTTAAAATAAAAATCGCAGTTACAGTAAGGCATTTACTATGAAAGTGAATGGGGCCAGTCGATAAATGTTAAAATACACACTGTTTCAAAAGTATAGCCACAAGATGTAAACAATGCACAAGATAACATGATTTCAGTGTAATAAAATCACGTTCTAAATGTATCTGTGTAAAGTTATATCCAATATTACAACTTTGTTGTCAAGATAACGTAACGCTGGTAAATCCCTGATTTTATCACACTAAAATCATGTTAACAGGTATGATGTTTACGCTGAGACTGTTCAGACTTTTGCAACAGTGTGTAATTAATGTTTATGTACTGGCTCTATGCACTTCCACTGTAAGTGCCTTACTGTAACCTCGATTTAAAAAAAAAATGTTTTATTTGTTGTTGTAATCAACATTTTGCCAAAAATGCTCTCGACTGAGCTTCAGTTGTATTGAACCTCAAACTTTCCTTCAAGGGCTTTGAATGCCTATTTACACACTGCTCTGATGATTACTGACCAAGTTTGTGCTAAAACAATTAATCGAAAATCAGTTAGCTAAATCAATTATTATTAACAATAATTGATCATTCATTTTAATGCAGTGCTGCATATACAAAGCAGCTGCCAATAGATGCTTGTTAAATGTGATAATTAGCGATCCTCATCAAAACACTCATTATTAAAGATAAACCAACATTCAGGCTAAAACATGCACTGGGGAAACAAATGTATTCAAAAGCAGAGGGGATTCTGACACTATCAAAGGTTTTAAAAGAAACTGACTTCTATGGGGCCATTAAGTTATATAGGCATTTAGTATTCTCAGCGTACACTCCCAAGCATACACACCCACAAACACAAAGGTGGGAGCAGTTAAGAAAAACTAGAGAAATTAATGTAGGTTGTAAATCACATTATACTTTCATCCCCGGTAACTGTGCAAAAGAAAACAAACAAAGAAACTAAACAATATCCACTTTTGTAATTGGCCACTGTAAAAGTGCAAATAGTACAGTTATTCAAGTAAGGGGTAAGGTACAGTCAGTCCATAATCACTGCAAAATAAACCTGGACAGGGTAATTAGGATCAGGGCGATCTTGTATAATCCTGAAGGGGTTCATTTTGCGATAATGACCTTCTGGCTGAACATTATCCTGCTTATTACATGGCTACTTACCAAATAAATAAATAAATGGACATGGAAACATTAATTGTGTTGCAACTATTTCATTATGAAATTAGCTGATTATTATTTGATTATGATAGCGGTCAAATATACAGTTAAGCGGTCATTATACAACAATATATGACCACAGAACGGCACAGTTGACCAATCAGAATCAAGTATTCCACAGAGCCGCGTAATAAAACAATACAAAACCAGGTTTTGCTAATTAGTCTCAAGGGAATACGAAAGTAAGTGTGTGATGAATTCACGTATTGAACAAACCAAAGAGGGCAAAGCACATGCGGGAAGACAAGTGATACATACGTTTGTCAAATTCAGATTGAAAAATCCTTTCTGTGAACACAGTCGGCAAAGCAAATGAAAGAAAAGCAGAGTGGGGGAGAATTGACAGCAGAGTTACAACGCAAGATAAGAGAGACAAAAGAATGAAGGAGCAAACAGAAAAAGATCAATGAAATGGTACAGCAGGAGAACAGAACAGAAGAACAGTGTGAAATGTGAGTTGTGCTTGGCTTTCGTATACGTGGACCTTTCAGTCAACAGGGGGTCATACCTTTGTTGCACTGCGTAGATGATCATAGTAAACCTCTTCGATGGCCTGGAAGTAGATGACACCTTTCAGTTTGCTCTCGTGTTTATCTGCGAATGGGAATAGAGATAGTCGAGCTGACACAGAGTTTACAAAACAAATGAGCACCGACTCCCCTTGAGAATAATGATATGATAAGCACCATTGTGACCTTGCTACTCTGGTGAAACCCCTTCGTTTGCAGTCTGTGTAGGAATAAAGAGCGATAGCTCATGCTTTGCCGAGTGCTACGGCTGGGTGATGAGCATGATTTCCTCAGCATTGCGGAAGATTTCATCACCATCAGATAGCATGCGGACGGGCTTCTGGTTATTTGTATGCCCCTGGCTAACCCGAGGCTATCGGAAATCATGGCAGCCACTGTGAGCTTAAGAATTACTAATTATCCGTATCCCCCCACTGCTGGATTCACCCACAATCCACTCTTTGTTCTGCCCGAGTTTCTCGCCCCGACCTCAGGGGGACGAAAGTGTAACCAGCAACGCATTTGCGAAGCTACATTTGCATATTGCAAAGTAAGGAGGATGTTAGAAGGGCGACATACCGGCGTAGTACGAAAATGTCCTTTTAAGGCGATCAAAGACGAACCAGCGTTTCCTCCATGATTTGATCTTTCCTCCCATCTTGACAAGATAGCCCTTGCACATCTTTTCAGTGAGAATGACATGGTGGCATGTGTCTACGTTGTGACCTGAGGACTCGATATGTGAACGGAGGTCAAATTCCTCTTTGCGAATGGGCAGGTAGCGTGTCATGGGTCGGGCCTGAAAAAAGTGACAAAAAACATGGTGTGATTAATTCAGTGATTATTAAAAAACCTATAAAGAAAATGTCTAAAAAATATTTAACACCAAATGAATACTATTTTCCATAAAGAAAATGAAGCAAACATTTTGGACCAAAATTATGTTTTGCATAGTGGCATTATTTTCAGGATTGATCCCCATTGCCGTTATAAAGTATTTTTTACTGTATTGCGGTAATGACAATATCATGATTTGTATAATTTGTATAATTTGTAAATTTAGTATAATTTGCATATAACTATATAATTTTTATGAAAATAATCTCACAATGTAAAACAATTTAATGGCCCTAAAAATTCACTGTAAAAAAACAGTGGTAACCTACAATTGTTACCTTAAGGAGCTAATTCTACTTGTTGTAATCCTTAAAATATGTATATATACACACCGATCAGCCACAACAACTACTGTAGACTTTGTCAGTTCGAACCAGTCTGGCCATTCTCTGTTGACCTCTCTCATCAAAAAGGCATTCCCATCTGTAGAACTGCTGCTCACTGGATGTTTTTAGTTTTTGGCACCATTTTGTGTAAATTCAAGAGACTGTTGTGTGTGAAAATCTCAGGAGATCAGCAGTTACAGAAATATTCAGACCAACCCGTCTGGCATCAACAATCATCCATGTGATTATCTAATCAGCCAATCGTGTGGCAGCAGTGCAGTGCATAAAATCATGCAGATATGGGTCAGGAGCTTCAGTTAATGTTCACATCAACCATCAGAATGGGGAAAAAATCTCTGTGATTTGGAGCGTGGCATAATTGTTGGTACCAGATGGGCTGGTTTGAGTATTTCTGTAACTGCTGATCTCCTGGGATTTTCATGCACAACAGTCTCTAGAATTTACTCAGAATGGTGCCAAAAAAAAAAAAAAAACAGCCAGTGAACGGCAGTTCTGCGGACGGAAATGCCTTGTTGATGAGAGAGGTCAACAGAGAATGGCCAGACTGGTTCGAACTGACAAGTCTACGGTAAGTCAGATAACCGCTCTGTACAATTGTGGTGAGAAGAATATCATCTCAGAATGCTATTCTGAGATGTGGGTTGATGCTGTTTTGGCGGCACAAGGGGGACCTTTTAATTTTGTGGCTGAATGATGAATATATATATATATATATATATATATATATATATATATATATATATATATATATATATATATATACATACATACACTACTGGTCAAAAGTTTTGAAACACTTACTCATTCTTTATTATAATTTTTTACATTTTAGAATAATAGTAAAATCATCAAAACTATGGAATAACATAAATGGAACTATGGGAATTATGTTGTGACTAAACAAAATCCAAAATAAATCGAAATTGTGTTATATTTTAGCATCTTCAAAGTAGTCACCCTTTGCCTAGAATTTGCAGACACGTACTCTTGACATTTTCTCAACCAACTTCTTGAGGAATCACCCTGGGATGCTTTTTAAACAGGATTGAAGGAGTTCCCATCTATGTTGGGCACTTATTGGCTGCTTTTCTTTATTATTTGGTCCAAGTCATCAATTTCAAAAACTTTTTTTTTTTAATTAAATTTTAGATTTATAATGAAATAAATGAATATGTTGGCACAATTATATTTTTGTCTACAAAACTAATTTCAAACATTTAAGCATACGCCTTCAGATCAAAAGATTTTTAAGATCATGAGAAACATTTCAGTCAAGTGTTTCAGAACTTTTGACCGGTAGTGTATATTCATTTATTTTTTCCTTGACAGGTTTTTTATGAGAATCACCCAGCTAAACTTACAGTTTACATCCGAAAAGTTGTATTTACATTCAGCGTTACTGTACACTGTTAATTTAATTTGCACCAGTTAATTTAGATGTTACCACATGAAGTATGTTTTTCAGATTACATTTTTACATTTTTTTGAATCAATCAATCTTCATTAGGTTACACCAATGAAAATAATTTTTATGGCTCACATCAAGATATTACTCCTAAAGGTAACAACTGAACATATCCACTATTTGCAGTGTACTTTAGTATGAACGCAATACTGACATTTTTTTTTTTTACAATATCAGTCTTTCTGTTCGATAGCAAACAGTACAGACTCAAGACACTGGATCATTGCATTAGACCTTACAGTGTAAATACAGTCTAGTAGATCTACTGCTGTCTATTACAGTATGCCATTTATATTAATCAAACAACAATATTGACGGGTGAAATCCACTCACTGCTCTTGGCTGGATAACTTCAGTAGCTTTAATAAGCCCTTTATAATAAAACATGAACATTAAATCATTTGGAAAAAAAAACTCTATACAGCTAATTTGAATTACAGGTCTACTTCTCAATGAAACTTTGACACCACTGAATCAGTATTAATGTATTATATTTTTAATACTGCATAATATATAAGTAATTAATTTCATTTTACATTTGGTTACTACCTGTATTTTTCAGATTCACTTGAATCACACTACTGTTAGATATTTAAAAAAACTTACAGTATAGTTTACTTCATTTGTTTCTTTGTATAATAATGTTTTTATTATTTACTTATCTTGAATATTACTTGAGAGCATAATGCAATTTACGAAAAACAAATGCCATTTTTTTATTTAATTTGTAAAAAAAAAAAAAAATTGTGTATAATGATCTTGCAAAGAAAAGAAAATAGAGAGCAAAGAATAAGAAAGTGAGTTGTGACCGCAGCCCCTTGAACTTTGATAGACAAAATATTGCTCTGTTGATTTGAGCATCCTGACCAGCCTGACACAGCAACATCGGCTCAAACAACACCGTGAATTTGAGGTGCTATTTTCTGTTTTGTTTTGGCAGACAGGAGAGTATTTGGAAAAGCTGTTTTAAAACAGTCATTATTTTTGCAATTCTGTTTGGTGACACTAGTGGTGCAAACATTATACAATTAAGCTTTATCAGAACAGGAAATCAATGTAAACATAGCACACTTGAGCTACAAGAGCAACAGAAACACAGTGGAGTTCCAGTATTGTAGAGAGCTCCGGCTCCTCACCTGAGAGAAGTTTTTGGACCTCATCTTCACCTCCTCCTCTATGAGCTGCTGCCTGTGTACCATCTCCTCTTGTAGTCTCATCTCTGCCTCTTCCCTTCTCCTTCTCTCTTCGTCCAGCATCAGCTTACGGGCCTCAGTCTCTCGCCCCTAACAAATAGAGGGGCATCAAGGAGAGTGGTGATTAGACACGGCTGGAATTCATGATAGATGAAGACACTTTACACTAACATTTTGCTTTGATTTTATACCGGCACTGGTGCATTGGTATTCAGATCATGTGAGGACGGTGACTTACTCTGGACTCTATGAGTCGAGCCTTCTCCAGCTGGGCCTCCTTCAGCATCTTCTCCATCTCCTCAATCTTCAGAGCATCCATACCACTGGCACTGTCAAACACATAAAAACTAAAATAAAACTTACTGTTAACTGTATAGGGCCCTATTTTTAGAGCGCTATGCCTTAAGAGCAGCGTTATGCAATACGTCATACACTGAAAATCAGTGGGCATGGCCATGAAGTTTTAATATTTTCGTGCAAACATTTGCTAACTCTAGGGGCAAGTGGTTTTTAATTCAGAGGTTTTTCTCTGGTTATTGCATCGTTAGCATCCTATTATATTCCATTCCCTGTCAAGCCATGCCAATATTAATGAAGACAGCCTATTCATAAGAATTTGGTGTTGAAAATGGACTTTATGTAATGCATTAGAATAATAGAAATATGGACCATTTGTGTCTTATCTTCTTTTGCACAATAACTACATCCTTGCTGTGAACTCTCTCCCGTTTTGTCTGCCATCTTTCCAGTGCTATGGTGTTTAGCAGTGAAATACTACAGAGGATTTTTGTGTTTCTTCCTGCCTCCGGACCACGATGTACATGTTCTTTATCGGCCTGTCTCATCTGCGGTCTTGATGGTGTTACGGGACGCTTGATGCTTTTCCCCTTTCCCATTGTTCATTGTTTTGTAATGTAATTTGTTATATGCTTTTCTGTTTAATTTTTTCAGTTTAATTTCTGTACAGCATTAAAAAAAATATTTTTATTATTCATATACTGATCAACTAAAACACAAATAATTGTTTTAAAAGTAATCGATAGCTCTTTAAGTGGAATCTCCAAACTGTAAATGCAGGAAATGAGTTTAGAATATGTGCCAAGATTAGACGTGCTTCTCAGACGCCTTTGCGCAATTACCTATTTCTCAGAAAAATAGCAAATTGTGCTTTTTGCGACTTCATTAAAATAAAATACAACCACAGTTTGCGTGCATACACCCACAGATAGCGCAAACACTTCCACCAATGCCCTCTTATGCTTTGCGGAGGAACAAAAATTGCACTTAAATTAGCGCTCTTATGAAAATTAGATAAGATGTAGCGCACAGTCATGGTACTTAGCGCTGCACCTAGTGCGGTCATGAAAATAGAGCCCATAGAGTCTATTTGGTCAATGACGTACTGGAGACCAATAGCACTGAGACTTGTGGATTACGAAATATCTCGTCATGTGAGAAAATACAGCTCGACAGCATATAGAAGCATGAAAATTTGCAATGAGACATGGAAAATGAAGCACATGCAGACTACAAATACTGTAAATGCAAATGCATTATACATTCCTTTTAGGCTGTTTAAACCTGGTATTAACATTCATTATAGGAATTCACATGCATGTCAAATGCTTCCGCTGTGACTGATTATGATTGGATTTCATCAAAGGAAGGGTCTCTAATTTTGTGACTACATACATTACATATTATATCAGTGTGCATGTTAATTAATCTAAAAAAGTAAAAAAAAAAATAAAAAATAAAAAATAAAAAATATATATATATATATATATATATATATATATATATATATATATATATATATATATATATATTTTTTTTTATAAAAGTTAGCAAACAGTTGCTTCCCAATTTGAATTTTAATCTCACCCCAAACATGACACTCAAAGGTGGGATGCTTATTGTTATTTTAGTTCTGATCAGTATTATTTTGGCTCTTATCAAACAGTGTGATTAGCGTTAACACTGTTTTTAGAGTGATTCGATCACAAAATGTCTTGGACCCCATTTACACATGTATTTAATATTCATATGTACTGGAGACCAGTAGCGCTAAGACTAGTTGGTTACAAAATATTTCACCGTATGTGACAATACAAGCATGAAACTGTACAGTGAGACAAGGAAATAAACCATACATGGACTATAAACATTGTAAAAGCAAAATGCATAATGCATCCCCTTAGAGAAGAACCATAGACTTTACTGAAGTTAAAGCTTTATAAAAAAGGAGCGTAAACAAACTGTTTGAGAACTGTTCAAGTAAACAAATTTTCTCCTGAGAGAGAAACAGCTGAAGGCTGTCTTACAAAGCTGTTGTGCTCTGTCCAGCTATACTAGCTTAACCAATTATTCTCATACTGTACTTCACAGGCTTTTGTTTACATTTTCACACACTACTGTCATGATAAACCAAAGCTTGTAACTTGAGAAAAAATGTCAGTGTCATGTTGAAATGTTTACACCTAATTAATTGCAGGATTTGCCATCTTTACACAGTTAAAATCATACTTATATTTCCCTTTTGACTCATCAGTATTTTGTAAAGGTCAGAGTCTGATGAAATTGTGGATGTGGAGTACAGTGATTCATTGCCATTTGTTCTTACAGTGGTGTCCAAAGACCACAAGAAAGTCCAGAGACCACAAGAAAGTCCAGAGACCACAAGAGAAATAGCTTCTATTTTGCATTTTTTAAATACACATTTATATATATATAACATTTTAAGTATATTAAATTAAACAAATGCAAAATAGAAGCCATTTTTCTTGTGGTTATATATAAATATATATATATATATATACTGTATATTTATATATAAATTATATATACAATTTTTATATATAATTTATATTTCAGTAACAATTTCAGTTTATAGAATTTTAATTGTAATTTCTTAGTAGAATGTCTTTTGCTTAAATGACAGCATACACTCAAGCTGGGATGGACTCCAAAAGTTTTATTCAAAACCTAATGATCCATGTTATTCACCATGATTTGAGTGTTTTAGTGGAAGAAAGAAAAACTGACCTTTTAAACAAAGGAGTTAACATTCTTAAATGTCATATATTTGCTTATTTGGTTAGTGACCTAGAAATCTAGATATCAATATATAGAATATCAAATATGTCTCATTCATTTTACGTCATAATGATTCGTTACTTTGTATTTTGAAATCCTTTGTTTATTTCCAGATTCTGAATCCCACATTTTAGATGGACTTTTAGACCCCACTGTAAGTACAATGGAATGCAATGCACAAACATAAAAAAAGTGGGAGTAAATTTCAGAGAGGAAAGGCAGATAAGCAAACAGTGAAGCCTCAAGCATGTGTTTATGGAAGACGCCTTTTCAAATGTTGACATTTTTGCAAGCCAAATTAGTCTTATTTGTGCTCTGACTGTCGCTGTTTAGTGAAAGCGTCAGAGACGACAACCTCTTTAATCCAGAAACAACCAAATCTATAGCCTCAAGCCTGCATGTCGTGCATGTGCTTCTTGTTTTCACAGGACGAGGGGTGTGATGAAGCAATAAACGGCACAGTTAGTGTGAATAAACAGATGGTTGATCATTTAGCTTGAAACGGGCATGTGGAGAAGAGTTGTTGAGCTGCCATTGATTTCTGTCACAGAGCCATCGGCTAAACGATCCAAGAAAAGTATTTCATACAAGCACACGGAAATGTCGTACCTGGACATGTTGTCAGGGGAGCAGGCAGAGTTGTTTCCCGTTGAGATGCTAGTGTCCATGCTGTCCGAGCTCTCCAGGCTGAGGGTGTCATATGCTTGTTCTCCAGCAGAGGGTACTGTGTGATGGAGAATGGAGTGATGCATGACTGGGGTGGTGTTGGAGGGAAAGGGATGGTTGAGCTGCGTCTGGGAGCTGTGAAGCGCCTCCCACTGGCATTGAGCCTCCACTGCAGCTTTCTGCTTTAGCTCGGCTAAACGCCTCCGCTGCTCCTCGATAACTTGCTGCCCTGAAACACATGAGAAACAAATACACAAATGAAACATTCAGTGGATAAAAGTGTCCCAAAACCAAACAAGATAAGCATTTTATAGCTCAAAGCTGCCTTTTAATTTAAACTGTTTCCCTCAATGAGACTGTATTCATATTCCCACAATAGTCACAGACTTTCAAGATTTAAGAACTACCCACTATCAAATACAAGACACAGGTGATTGCACATCCATTTAGGATGGCACAATATGCCCACGATTTTCTCTTTCATACCTCACACATAAACATAAAAATATGCATATGTGTGCTGAGTAATAAACCCAAGCAATAGCCGATTCAAGATGTCGATGTACACTACTAGTCAAACGTTTACACATACCTACTTATTCTTTTTTATCTTACAATAATAGATATCAGAATTTTGAAATTATACAAATGGAACAATGGAATTATGTAGTGACATAAAAGAAAACAAATCACAAATCATCTTATGTTTTAGGTTAATTAAAATAGCTACCCTTAGATTAGTCTAGAATGCAGCTTTTTAAACAGGAGTTTTTGGCTTTTTAAACCGTATTGAAGGAGTTTCCATGTATATTGAGCACATGTTGGCTGCTTGTCCTTCACTACTATTAACTGAAGCTGACCTTTTTCAAAACAGATTTTTTATTAAAATCTGAGATATTCTTACGTAGGCAGAATTTATGTCTGTCTACAAAACTAATTAAATAAATTTAAGCATAAGCCTTCAGATCAAAAGTTTTTTATGATCATGAGAAACAAATTAAAGGGATAGTTCACAAAAATAAAATTCTCTCATGATTCACTCACCCTCATGCTATCCCAAATGTGTATGACTTTCTTTCTTCTGCAGAACAGAAACGATGATTTTTAGAAGAATATTTCAGCTCTGTAGGTTCATTCAATGCAAGTGAATGGTGGCCAGAACTTTGAAGCTCCAAAAAGCACATAAATGCAGCATAAAAATAATCCCTACGACTCCAGCTGTTCAATCTATATCTTCAGAAGCGATATGACAGGTGTGGGTGAAAACCATATAAATATTTAAGTTCGTTTTTACTATAAATTCTACTCCCTGTCCAGTAGGTGGTGATATGACCAAAGAATGCAAATCGCCAAAAAAACAAAAGAAGAATGTGAAAGTGAAAGTGGAGATTTATTGTAAAAAAAGGACTTAAATACTGATCTGTTTCTTACCCACACCTATCATATCGCTTCAGAAGACATGGATTAAACCACTAGAGTAGTATGGATTACTTTTAGGCTGCCTTTATGTGCTTTTTGGAGCTTCAAAATTTGTTTGCATTGTATGGACCTACAGCTGAGATATTCTTCTCTTCTAAAAATCTTAATTTGTGTTCTGCAGAAGAAAGAAAGTCATACACACCTGAGATGGCATGACGGTGAGTAAATGATGAGAGTTTTTATTTTTGGGTGAATTATTACTTTCAGTCAAATGTGTCCAAACATTTTATGGTAGTGTAGCTAAAATGCATTAAACATTAAACTAAAAGATCACTGATATCATTATTTCAGGGTTTTCACCCTTTGTGACCAATTAATTTCATGAATTTTCCAGTCATTTGTGATTTCTTGAAACTGTTTTTTAAAAATCATTTACATTCAGATTGTTATACTAATGTATCATTCAGACTAATCTGTGAACCATTTGGGCCAATTAACTGAAAATAACTATTGCAAAGAACAATTGGACACCACTGTCTTTCAAGCAAATTCTACTTTACACAAGCTCTAAAAAAAGGGCAGTGTTTAGATAATACAAATTTTGGAGCACAGCATAACTAGAAAAATGTATATTCATATATCCATGACTTCTAATATTTTATAAATTTCCATGACCTGGAATTTTCAAGGCCCGGAAAACACAATTTTCAGAAGATGGGAAAACCTGTTATTTGATCCATGCATGCTTCTCCCATTCACAGACATTTCAAGAATGCCTCACAGTGAAAATAGAAAAGTTGAACATGGCATGCCAGCTCCAATGTTGTGTTAAAACTGAGAGGGGTGAGGAAGATGACTAAGAGCAGCACAAAGCTACTCTTCAGTATGTTCTACCTGTGGGACTGTCCATGCTGGAGGAGAACTTAAACATAGAGGGCAAGAATTCTGTTTGAGGACAAGGGCCAATGGAGGAAGATGTACAGAGTGACACAGTTAAAACACAACAAAAAAAGAGGATGAAAGGTCATCAGTGTCATTGAAGTTTGATGGTGTAGTCACAAGTTTTTGTCCACTAATAGCACTAAAAGACAACTTAATAGAGCTGGACAGAGCTCAGTTGCCATTACTGAACTGTCAGTCTGCTGTGTTCCACATTACCTTTCTGCTGAAGGGCCAGCTGCCTCTTGGTCTCGATGTCCTGCAGGGTGGCTGCCAGGTTGCGTGGGAGACTCCCTGTGCTGTTGGCTACCATCAGAGGACTCTGGGTAAACAAAACAACCAATTACTTCCACCAGCGTATTTAACAATAGGGAGGGGACTAAATTACTGCATTAAATGATGCAGGAGATCCTGATAACTGTGGAGTGAACTCACTATTTACCCTGGCAAGGGTGTAACAGAGAGTGAATGCAATGTTTACCCTGGCAGGAGTCTTGCGTCCGAGTGTGGCCGTAGTGTATGTCGGGGACAGACCAGCACTGACTTTAGGTCTCAGTGATGATTGGCTTGTATCACTGTCTAGACGGGAGCGGTACACCTGGAGGTCAGACATTCTGTATGAACATTAACACACCAAAATATAAACTAAAAGAAGCTGCTCTTTAACCTGGAATGAGTTTATATTTAGTGTTGCTGTTTCATGTTACAAACATGAACTTGAGTTTTATGGCTTTCATCAATAAAAAAGGCTAACTGTAAGATTTAAAGGAATATTTTTACCCAAAAATTGAAATTTTGACAACATTTTTGGCATATATAATGACTTTTGGTCTGAAAATGTTGGTATGTTCCTCACACAAAGTTATCGTATGACTTCTGAAGACATGGAATATCGAGAATAAGTCATATGAACTACTTTACTGTGAACAAGGTCACAAAATATTTTCATTTCAATTTCTTTTCCCATTTCAATGGAAAAGAGCAGCTCAGAAATTCTATAAAATATCTACAAAAGAAAGGAAATCATATGGGTTTGCAATGACATGAGGGTGAGGAAGAATTAAACTATTCAACTATTCCTTTAACATTTTAAAAGTGCTTGCATTATTTAAAGATTAAAGATTAAACAGCATTCATTGCTTTATTTGTAAAAATGCTCCAATGGATTTTTTTTTTTTTTTTGTCTTATTTTCAAGATAAGACTGAAAAAGCACCCTTTGTCTTCAACATTAACAGTTTAACACCCTGTCTGTTCATTAACAAGTAACATTTCTCCCTTAGTACACGAATGGCCAGTATTTCATTTAACAAAAGGACCTTTTCAGCTGTTTCTCCAGAGACAGACCGTTCCTTCTAAAGATGGTGGGAAACCTTGAGACCAGTCAAAACAAGCACAATAATATGGTAATTGAATCAAAACACCCACAAAAACAACCTTATATAGACGCATCGAGGTAAAAGAGGCCTATGAAGATGAACATGTGAAAGTGTGGAGGAGCAGAAGAAGGTGAGAGAGAAAGCCGAGTCTCTGGCTGTTACCTGCGCAGGCTTACGTGTTGAGAAAGGTTTAGCCGGGAGGGGAGGAGGGCAGAGCTGGTTTGCATCTCCAGTTGCCATGACCTCCTGGTACCAGCGCTCTAAATCTAGAGCAGCCGTCTGAGGCCTGCCCCACTCTGACTGATGCTTCGCACACGCAGCACAGAAAACATGAGCAGGAGAGAGAAGAAAGAGATGGAATGCCAGAGAGGAGGTGAGATGTAGGGGAGAGAAAGAGAAGAGAGTTAAGGAGCAATAGAGAGATTTGTTTAATGACAAAATGACAGCTTTTTGGATCAGCAAAAGTGTGAACTTTACATCTCTTTATTGGATGACAGATTCCTGACATCCAACCCCCTGAACCTACACAAGCTTGTCCTCTATAAATTTCCTTATATATATATATATATATATATATATATATATATATATATACATATATATATATATATATATATTTCTTTTTTTTTTTTTTTTTTTTAAATCTTCCCCTTCACCATTGCTCTTAAATCTCATTTGCGTATATTTTAATATGATATGCGAAGATGCACTGCATCATGTTTGACATCAACTGATGGCAAACTGGTTGCCATTGGTTGTCACTTGTCTCATGCCCGTTCACAATGTGCCAAGTTTGAATACGCGGAACTGGTTTCATGTTGAGGGAATACATTTTGACTATTTATGGTGCTTATTTCTGCATTTTTGGAATTCACAGTCCTTGTATTTGAAGAGCACCATTCTAATTGACTCTAAACAACATGAGAGTGAGTAAATTATGAGAATGATAAGAAAGTAAATGAGAATTTTCATTTTTGGGTGAACTATACATTTAAGTTTCTTGGTCACATTTAATTTCCACAACCCATATGTTCTGGAGTTTTATCATCCAGTTGAAGAGTGTGGAAAAAAGTATATTTAATGTTTGACAATGATCGTCAAAGCTGCACAGTATGAAATAGTGATTTTTCTGTACTTCTATCCCTCATATCGTCATTTCCACCAAATTAAATTTGCCATTTACTGTTTTTTGAATGACACAACATGTGCACACAATAAGTTCAAACTGAATGGAAAGCTAGAGCCCTCACACCCAAGTGCAAAAGGTTTACAGTTAGACTGAATCACATACATTGTGCCATCTTTATGAAGAACATGTGGAGAACAACTTAGAGAAGAAAAGACACACCTCAAAGGAGAGAGAGACGGAGGAGCCATGAGGGGAAGGGAGGCAGGAGAAGGCGGAGTCTGCGAGAGAAGATTGCAATAATTGGACAGGAGAGGTAGGGGAAGACTCCACCTTCGGCATCCCATAGATCTGGTTTAACTGAGCCACAGTCACATACTCCTTTACAGCCAGAGTGACATGCAGACACAAACAGGAAGGAAAGAACAGAAAATAGCAGAGCAGGAAAGAGAAGACAAACTGTTATGAAGAGTTGGGCATCTGTAAAAAAAATAATTAAAAAAAGAAGGTATCTTTACGTTTTCGTTAAAAAAAAGGTTTCAAATTTAGTACAGGGCTCAAGAATAAGGATGGCCAGTGTGAGAGAGATTTGGACCAATTGGCGGAACTGTCACTTGCCGTTCCAACAGTCTTAAATTCATTGGTCATCTACATGTTTTTGTTCCTTTTTCTGTGATGTTTTGAACATCACTGATTTGTGAATTCTGCTGATGTAAATATGTCACCAAGATAACGTTATCTAGCTCAGGGGTATTCAAACTGGGCTCGGGGCGCAGGGGGGTGATAGGGGGTCTGCAGAAAATCTGAGAGAAAATTAAAAGAAATGTAAAACAGTCAAAAATAATAATAAAAAAACAAACAATGTAAATTATTTTTAAGTGTTCATTTCTCCTTCCCTGCAATATATACATTATATTCATAAATAGGTATGAACATATACATACATATTGTATTATTATCATTCTTGGGATTTTTTCATCGCCACTGTTGTTCTTAGCTTGCTCAGAGGTTGAATTGCACTATTACCTGTATAGCTGCTCTGGAACAATAATTACTGGAAAAAACACTATACAAATATTAATATATAAATATAATATAAAAATATAAAAAATGCAATAATATTTTTCTAATATTTTTATATTGGGCAAGTTGAAGTCAGAAGTTTACATACACTTTGGTTGAAGTCATTCAAACTCATTTTTTAACCACACCACAGACTTCATTTTAGCAAACTATAGTTTTGGCAAGTCATTTAGGACATCTACTTTGAGCATGACACGAGTCATTTTTCCAACTATTGTTTACAGACAGATTGTTTCACTTTTAATTGACTATATCACAATTCCAGTGGGTCAGAAGTTTACATACACTAAGTTAACTGTGCCTTTAAGCAGCTTGGAAATTCTAGAAAATGATGTTAAGCCTTTAGGCAACTAGCCAATTAGCTTATAATAGGCTAATTGGCTAATTGGAGTCAATTGGAGGTGTACCTGTGGATGTATTTTAAGGCCAACCTTTAAACTCAGTGCCTCTTTGCTTGACATCACGGGAAAATCTATAGAAATCAGCCAAGACCTCAGAAAAAAACAATTGTCGACCTCCACGAGTCTGGTTCATCCTTGGGAGCAATTACCAAACCACTGAAGGTACCACGCTCATCTGTACAAACAATAGTATGCAAGCATAAACACCATGGGTCCACGCAGCAATCATACCGCTCAGGAAGGAGACGCATCCTGTCTCCTAGAGGTGAACGTAGTTTGGTGCAAAAAGTGCAAATCAATCCCAGAACAACAGCAAAGCACCTTATGAAGATGCTGGATGAAACAGGTAGACAAGTATCTATATCCACAGTAAAACGAGTCCTATATCGACATAAACTGAAAGGCTGCTCAGCAAGGAAGATGTCACTGCTCCAAAACTGCCATAAAAAAGCCAGACTACAGTTTGCAAGTGCAAATGGGGACAAAGATCTTACTTTTTGGAGAAATGTCCTCTGGTCTTATGAAACAAAAATTGAACTGTTTGTCCATAATTACCATCGTTATGTTTGGAGGAAATAGGGTGAGGATTGCAAGCCGAAGAACACCATCCCAACCGTGAAGCATGGGGGTGGCAGCATCATGTTGTGGGTGTGCTTTGCTGCAGGAGGGACTGGTGCAATTCACAAAATAGATGGCATCATGAGGAAGGAAAATGACATGTATATATTGAAGCAACATCTCAAGACATCAGCCAGTAAGTTAAAGATCGGTCACAAATGGACAATGACCCCAAGTATACCTCCAAAGTTGTGGCAAAATGGCTTAAGGACAACAAAGTCAAGGTATTGGAGTGGCTATCACAAAGTCCTGACCTCAATACGATAGAAAATTTGTGGGCAGAACTGAAAAAGCATGTGCGAGCAAGGAGGCCTACAAACCTGACTCAGTTACACCAGTTCTGTCTGGAGGAATGGGCCAAAATTCCAGCAACTTATTGTGAGAAGCTTGTGGAAGGCTACCCAAAACATTTGACCCAAGTTAAACAATTTAAAAGCAATGCTACCAAATACTAACAAAGTGTATGTAAACTTAAGACCCACTGGGAATGTGATGAAAGAAATAAAAGCTGAAATAAATAATTCTCTCTACTATTATTCTGACATTTCACATTCTTTAAATAAAGTCAATTAGTTTATTTTATAAATTTTTTATATTGTTATAGGAAATAAAACAAATGATATATTTTTCAGAATTTTTCTTATAAAAAATTTGTTGCAAAAAATACTATTTATCAGCTTTAAAGTAGGGCCAGTGAAAATGTTGGTGGGGCAAGTAGAAAGCTGGGCCAAAAAAATAAAATAATTGTTGAGCCCTTTTGTAACTACAACATATCATCCAACAAAGCTATTCGATTGCTGCTAATTAGTAATTTCTCTATAAAATTAACATCATCCCATAATGCATTTTAGATTGATTTGGAATGACTATAATTCATGGTGACTGTAATGCAGAAAGTTCTACAACTAGAGTATATATACAGCATAAAAGAAAGCAGCACTTAAGGAATGAGAAAAGGAAAATAGTTTGAAAGAGAGAAACAGAAGAAGAGAGAACAGAGATCAGCTATGATACCTCATGAGGGGCAGTTACAGCCAGGTCAAGGGCAAGTGAGAGGGCGTGTGAGAAAGCACTGGCGAACTGGATGTCATGGCAATCACTCCCATACATCTTATAAACATCCGACAGCTGCAAGTATTCCTGAGTCAACCCATTCACGCAGCACAAACGTTCAGCTGTCAGTTCACTCACGTGCAAATGATAGAAGCAGTTCTCTCATTCTCATCTGCACCGGCACACACCTATAGGGATGGTTTGCCCAACTCAGCTAACAACAACATGCCTCCATCTAACTCTTATTTGAAAGAATTAGAACTCGCAGTTAAACATACAGTTAAAACTCATTTCTAAGTGCACTGGTCACAATAGACAACTAACAAGTAAGAAATGATTTGGTAGACAGTTTTATCCAAAGCAAATGGAAAAAAGTGTGACAATTTCAGACTTCAAAAACTCAAGTTCTCAATAATGTGACCCAAATCTGATGCTTTCAGGCTTCAGAGCATGTTTGAGGCATGCATGCATCAACAGTTAGTTCAGTTATGTCCTGAGGCAAGATGAGATGTGAGTGGAATGAGGAAGCATGATAAGGGGAGGGCTGGGTGTGGTCATCATCTAATAAGTCAGTCTCACTGATGTGAAGCACATCCTGGGCAGAGGTTTATAAGTCAAACAATATCCTGAGACTTAAAGATTTCCTTTCCTGTTGTACTAACCCAATTATTATGGGATGGCACACGATAAGCATATGCAGCCAAGAACATCTGACTAGAAGATAGCCCTAAGGGTTAACTTTCATAGTCCAAGAAAACTCTACTCCACTTGGAGTTGGATTCAACAAATCAAGAGACAAAATGTCTTAGGGAACACAAACAAACATATTGCAGGTCCAGGTATATCGATCATTTATGGGTATTAGTTCATTTGAATGATTAAGTGGAAATACCTCTAGGGCAAATTGAAGCCAAATATTATGTTAGCAAACACAACATTAATTCTTATTCTAAGCAGAGGAGCAGGTATTCATTAATTCCTCAATAAATACAAATACATTTTTTTTTTTTTTTTAATATGTCCAATTTAGGATGTGATTATAATTTGGCTTACCTCCTTTATAGTGCTGGAGCTCTTTGGAAAAGTCTTTCCACCCGTTAAGCTCTGGTATCTCCTCTCCAGATTGGCCAACCTCTCCTTTTCCTGAAACAGAGATTAAAATTTAGTCAGGTAATGACATAGCTAGTGAGATGGGCCAGTTTATACTTCTGCATCGAGCGCATACCATAGGCTCTGCATAGCTGGTGGTTACGACATAGCCAATATCGTTGCCTGACATACACCAAAAATGTAACTACTGTACATGTGATTGTAACTAACAAATGTAACTCATAGCTGTTACTGTTCCGCCTTGTAACCAGAGACCCTCAACCAGAATGTTAAAAAAAGATTTCTGAGGTAGTGTCGCATTTTCTCTAATCTTATTTTCAGATCTATGCATCATATCACATTGTATTTGGGCTCGTTTTAATCAGAAGCATTATGTTATTTTTATGTTTCATGAATTTACAAGTGAAAATGTGAAAAAAAAACACTGTTTACAACTTATAAACTCTGTGCTTTCACGGCTTTTCTTCTCTATATATTTGGTCTGTGAGTGAAACAATATGCTTATTGTATTATACTCTAAACCTTACTGATCTGTATGATGTTTTGACCATATGTTTGACAGTATGGTTTTAAGTTTATAATCATATTTCGTAAGTTATGAAAACTAAACACTTGTAAATTTGTCAGTAGTTTGTCAGTAATTGCCTATATGCACTGTAAAGTTCAGCTTCTAAGCTTTAAAATGACACAGATTTTGTGTTGGTCAAGTGAGAAGTTATAAATTAATTTGATGCTTCAGTTTCAGCTCGGAGCTTCAAAGTTTGCAAAATATGTATTTATCATTTAAGCGAATATTGCAGGTTCAATACAAGTTAAGCTCAGTCGACAGCATTTGTGGCATAATGTTGCTTTTTCATGAAGAATTTGAATCACCAAAAAACAGAAGGAGGAACTTTTCTTTAAAAAAAAGCAATAATCGAGGAACAGTGAGCCGCTTACAATGAAAATGAATGTGGCCAATTTTTGGAGGGTTTTAAGGCAGACATGTGTAGCTTATAATTTTATAAAAGCATTTAAATAATTCTTCTGTTAAAACTCATGTATTATTTGAGCTGTAAAGTTGTTTACATTTTTACAGTCATTTTTGGGTTTTAGGGTTTGTAACATTACATTGTCATGGCAACTAAGTTGTAAAATGGGCTATAACTTTACACAAAAAAAGGTTAGTAAGTGATTTTATCAGACTGCATTGTTTACATTAATGATTGTGTATTGTGCCTCACTGTAACCTTGATTTTTCTTTTTTTTAAAGAAAAGGAGGGGCAAGTCAACATAAATTTTTGTGGTAATCAACATTATGCCACAAATGCTGTCGATTGAGCTTAACTTGTATTGAACCCGGAACATTCCTTTAAGAGCAAGCATACAGTACAGTATATTCCTGATTTCTTTTCTCTCTCCATGGCAGGCAACATACTATATATTATTAATTATATATATTAGGGATGTCCCAATATCATTTTTTTTAGAACGAATACGAGTACCGATACTTCATTTTTGGTACTCGCCGATTGCGAGTCCGATACCTGTTTTTAATTTTTTTCTAAACGCCATATCAAAAGTTTATTTCAATTTTGTCATCAAAATGGTATTTAAATAAGTGAATTTGTTAAAACTTTAATCAAATGAAAAATAACAATTAATTTTCAACATAATATTGTATTATGTTTTATCAAATGACATGCTTATATACAGAACATCATAACACAATCCAAAATACAACATTGGAGTTATATTTTGTCAAATAAAGTGTTGCATAAAAGAGCATCACAGATGCTAGATACTGCTTAAGTATAACACAATTACTACTAATTTATTACTACTAGTAATAGTAGTAGTATTACAGTGAATATTACATAACTTTACAGTAGTGATATATTGCTGTCATACTTTTTTCCTATAAATTTCCTTTAAATTTGACGGAGCTTTTATTTTGAAGTGTTTCTGTGTTGTTTTGACCAAGGAGCTCTGATGGATAATGGCAGCTTCCCACTCTGGAAAAGTCGGTCGCTACGTGACTCAAAATGATTTTTAAACCACAAAAAGGCTGCTATTTAATTAACCCCTATGTAGCCTTGCTGTCAAAAATGATCCCTTTTTAAATTTGCTCCCTAAAAAACATGGCTTCCTTCACCTCAGTGGCATGAGATTTGGTGACTTTTCCTACATTTGCTATCTATACACATACACACACAAAATTGGGCTGAATTTGGGTGGTGTGACAAAAAAACACACACTCGTGATGTTCGGGGTCAAATTTGACCCCACATAGGAAATGAATGGGTAAGACGATAAAACAAGTCAAATTTGTATTATTTGTCAATTAAAATCAATAAATCAGTCAAAATGCAGAACACACACACAAAGAAATGAAGGGGTGATACTACAAGATATCCACAATGAGTAACGCACATGCTCACACACACAGTCACACAGAGGAATGAAAAGGTGAGACTATAAAAGAGAGAATTTCTTATAGAATTTGTCAAATAAAATCATCCACAATGCAGAACACACACAAAAGTGAAGGGGTGAGACCATAACACATCCAGAACGGAGAACAAACACACACACACACACACACACACACACATACACACACACACATAAATGAAAGGGTGAGGCAATAATACTTAGCACACGGCAAGCATGCTTACACACATGCACGCAACCAACATGCACACACAGACACACACACATACACAAACATAAATGAAAGGGTGAGGCAATAATACTCAGCACACACCAAGCATGCTTACACACATGCATGCACACCAACACGCACACACAGACACACATGCACACACAGACACACATGCACACACATACATGCACACAGATCAAAGGCTGAGTTTTAGACAGTTTATTTTTTTTCCACTGTGAGAAAGTTTACGCTTAGGGGTGGGAGCAAAATGTTTATTCTAAGTCTTACATTTGTTCACAAATATAATTATCACTGTTTATTCCTGTTTATTTCTGTTTATTGCTGTTGGTTTTATTGACATTTTTTATTAATTTATTTTATTTATTTATGTATTTAATTGGGATGTTTGAAATAAATGATAGGTAACACAAATTTTACAAAAAAGTCTTCTCTTTGTAACACCATGGTTTGAAATCATAATGTGACATTGCAAAAACTGACACTTCAAAACACCTCAAACTAAAAAAATGCTACATTTTGACAAAAATAGTGATTTTTTTTAATATCTTTGATAATGTCTAAATATACTGTATATCCAAATGCAGAACTTGTTTTAAGATCTAAAAAAAAAATCAGTTTGCTACAACCAGGCAAATGAGTGGGCCTCTGCAGCAATCTACTGGTTATAATTGTATCATTTCAGGTCATTTAAAAAAGATTTTTCCAGCAGATGGAAGCAATCTGCCCCTAATGCATGACACCTTTTTCATATTTCTCCCTGAATTAAATTGAGAAATGTAGATCTTCATTGAAGTGAATGTGACATAAAATGTTCTTATTTTATATGAAATTCCATGACTACAGTACAAAATTACACAGTTATTGTTTGGGGTCAAATTTGACCCCAAAGACCTCAAGAATGCACCCATAATGAAGGGTGCACAAGGGTTAAATAAGTATCTACTCTGTATGTGCCTCGTGCTACAACGTGAATTTGCACTCTGTTTACTGTCATCTGCTACAAATAGAGTGTGCGATGCTCATGACAGTGTTTTCCCTGTATGAGCCAAGGAGGAGCTTCAACAGGTATGAGCAACCAGCGTCAGCACAACACTGTCTCCACACATTCACAAGCACTCATATTTGAATTACATGCAAACTATATATTTATCTCATTAAATCGCAGCTTTTGCTGTTAAATAATCTTACTAGGACATAACGTGATTTGAATTTGTGGGCTGAATATTTATGTAATGACATTCTTACATCAGATGGTATTGGTTTTTGGTATCGCAGCATTTTTACAAGTACAAGTACCACTACGTGAGCGTAGTATCGGAACAGATACCAATACCAGTATCAGCATCGGGACATCCTTAATATATCATTAATAATATAATGCACCTAATGATCTCCATACTTAGATTAACTAATTTTTAATGCCACAGTAAATAAATAAATACTTTTGAATCCACAAATTACACTGCATTGTTTATTTGAGAAATGAACGGTGTACTCGCAGAACAACGCAGACACACCAACACAGAACTATAACTGCAAACCACCACATAAGCCACCACATAGAGGCTACACCATAGGTTCGATGAAGAAGTATAAATTCGGCCTTTACACTGAGGAGTTTGTAAAAAGAAGTAATATGAGTTAATAGAGGAAGTTCTTGGGTTGTACCTTATGTAGCAGCTGGAAGGTGATGCTTCTGTCTTTGGCCAGTCTCTCACACTCCTGAGTGGCTTGCATGCCAAACTGACTGGCCTGGCTTTCCAGGGCTGCAACCTTTTCCTGGAAAAAGAACAGTTCAGACATTGGATCAGCACATTACAAATCTGTAACAAAACTATAAAACTATAACAAAGCTCTTGGTGGTTTCAAGCTTTGTTACATCACTTTCAGCAGTGCATTTTATTCATGTACCTTTCTTTTGGCCACACTGCTGCGGTACTGTACTCTATCCTGTAGCAGCTGCTGGCTGATGGTCTCTCGTTCCTCTTCTAGACTGCTCTCCTTTTCTAACTGCTGGAACTCCAAGTCCTCAAACTGCTTAGTCGCAGCCTCAAGAGTCTCTGCTTCCTATACACACACAAAGTCTGGGGTCAACAAGCAGCCAAAGCATCACTTAAACAGCAGCACTGAGCATGCTCTGCAGAAGCCAAGCTGAGAAAGCTTAAAGGGACAGTTCACCCAAAAATGAAAATTCTCTCATGATTTACTCACCCCACTGGCATCCTAGATGTGTATGACTTTCTTTCCTCTGCAGAACTCAAATTAAGATCTTTAGAAGAATATTTCAGCTCTGTAGGTCCTCGCAATGCAATTGAATGGTGCCAAAATTTTGAAGCTCCAAAATCCACATATAGGGAGCATAAAAGTAATCCATATGACTCCAGTGGTTAAATTAATGTATTCAGACATGATATGATAGTTGTGGGTGAGAAACAGATACATTTTTAAGTCATTTTTTGTCATAAATTCTCCTCCCTGCCCAGTAGGGGGCGATATGCAAGAAGAATTTGAATCACCAAAAAACAGGAGAAAGTGAAAGTGAAGGAATTAGGACTTAAATATTGATCTTTTTCTCACCCACACCTATCAAATCACTTCAGAAGATATGTATTTAACCACCAGTCATCCGACGAGCCCGATCCAAATCCGATTTTGTGTGTTAGTCATGTTCGTTACTGTCAAGCTCCAAAAATGATATAAAAGAACCATAAAAACACCATTAAAGCAGTTCAAATGACTCATGCATTTCAAAGCCACTTGAAGACATGTGATAGCTCTGTGAATCACAAAAGGCTGTGTTTAATAAGTAAATATATAGTATGTGCAGCGCCAGCGCGTTAGTGAATGGTGCTACTCTGTTGACACAAACTCACGCACAGGCTGGTGATGCACTCGCAGCTATTTTTAGCCTTCACAGCAGTGCGCAATATTTGAGTGCTACTCATGAACAGCATCTCAGATGTAGATGTTCAATAGTTCGTTTCACTTATAATATGCATTTAGAACCGAACATTTTACCAGAATTTGAATAAGCTAATTAAACTACTGTGAACTTGCCTACAAACAGACACATACAGGACTTCCTGGAGAGTTCAGAATATCAAAATAAAAGCCCGAAGGTTTTAAAGTTAAAGGTGCATGGCTGAATATATTACTGTTGTATTTAAAATTCTAATTCAATTTTAATAATAATAATAATAATAATAATTTATTGTTATAATCATTATTATTTGTTTACAAATGATAACAATATTTAAGTTGAATGGGTTCCAAAAAATAACTGTGTGAATGAAAAGTGGACTGATATCTTACAACAAAAAAAAAAAAAAAAAAAAAAAAAAAAAAGAGAGATCTGAATCCTTTAAAGTCCAGATACAAGTTGAAAAATGTTTGCAAAGAAAACTGGCTTCTTTTCTACCGAAGACTAATTTTGTTATTACCCAGTATACTAGTTAATAATAAAGTGTTTCTTAATAAGCTATACATTTATATTGAAATAATGTGTAGTTAGAGGTTTGTGTTTCTTTACATATTAAAGAGTACTCCCAATTAGTTCCACACAATAATGTAAAGATATTCTAAACTGATTATGCAAAAAAAACAACAACATATCAGAATCGGATCGGAAGAGAAAAAGTGGTATCGGTGCATCCCTAGTCTGGAGTACTTTTATGTTGCCCTTATGTGGATTTTGGAGCTTCAACATTTTGGCACCCAGTCACTTGCACTGTATGCACCTACAGAGCAGAGATATTCTTCTAAAAATCTTTGTTTGTGTTCTGCTTAAGAAAGAAAGTCATACACCTGGGATGGCCTGAGGGTGATTAAATGAGAGAATTTAAATTTTGGGGTGAACTGTCCCTTTAAATCTAGTCAATATTGACTCACATGTCTTTCTAAACCCATATGTTTTTCTGTTATTTATAGCAGAATGTCCAATCTGCGCTTTTCAATGCAATGAAAGTGAATGGTGACCATGGTTGTCAAGCAAGATTTCCAGTGAATAATGACTAAAATCTCAGTCTGTTCATCACACAAGGCTATCACATGGCTCCAGAGGACACTGAATATGTAGCTCACAAGTCATATAGACAATTTTTTACGATACATTTATGATGCATTTTTTTATGTTTTTAGAGCTTGACAGCCTCTACGTATATGGAAGAGAGGAGCTTGGACATACTGCTAAACTTCTCCTTTTCAAATTTACATAAAGATTTGGATAACATGAGGGTAAATAAATTATGACAGAATAATCATGTTTAAGAGGGCAAAGGGAAGCACAAGGAACCCAAAACTCTACACTCTGCATGGAAATTGATTTTCTCCCCAATTTGGAATGCCCAATTCCCAATGCGCTCTAAGTCCTTGTGGAGGCATAGTGACTCGCCTCAATCTGGGTGGCAGAGGACGAATCTCATTTGCCTCCGCGTCTGAGACCGTCAATCCGTGCATTTTATCATTTGGCTTGTTGAGTGCGTTACCACGGAGACATAGCGCATGTGGAGGCTTCACACTATTCTCCGCGGCATCCACGCACAACTCACCACACGCCCCACTGAGAGCGAACCACATTATAGCAACCACGAGGTGGTTACCCCATGTGACTCTAACCTCCCTAGCAACCGGGCCAATTTGGTCACTCAGCATGCCCTGGATTTGAACTTGCGACACCAGGGGTGGTAGTCAGTGTCTCGCTGTGCTACCCAGGCCCCCGGAAATTGTATACTCTTAAGAATTTTCTCTTATATCCAACTGCCAGCAGTGCGATGCATACAAATATGATTAAAACAGTCAGTTGGAATAGTAAAACTGGAAAGGACTGATAAAGACTGTGGAATGACTTTCTCCCCTTTCAGATCATACATACATCCTTTCTATAAAGATCTCAAGGACACTAGCTAACCCTAGCTGTCAGTTCATTAAAGCGTTTGTGACACAGAGGAGCTTGAAGGCTCAGAGCACACGTCATCACTCCCCTCTCTGTGTGGCCCTCTGGATATTTCTGTCTGGAAAGAGAGCTAGTCATCAAAGTACTGTTCACAGACCACTGCCTCGTGACATTCCCGTATCTATGCAGACCTTTCAGGACCACATACAGGGTTCATGATTGCTGGATACAAATTTTTAAAAATAATTTTATAGAGATTGCACTCAGAAAAAGTAGTTCCTAGTTGATTAAATACTTCAGAGTTGAGCATAACTAGAAGATAGTATATTCTAGAGCCCGACCGATACTGATTTTAGAGGGGGAAAATTCACCAATTACCAATATGGTGACAAATATAGTAAATTTTTGAGCTGGAATGAAAACAGACCTTTTCTATGTGGATTGTGCACAGATTTTGCACCGATATGACTATGCAAAGGTTCTCAGAAGGCTGTTTTCTTAAACAAACATTTTTTTCAAAGAACATTTGACATTATTATTATTATTATACATTGTCAACAAATTCTAGAAATGAACACTGAGAAAATAAAGAATAAATAAAAATACAATAAATAGCTTAATAAACATCAGTACTGTATGTATAAGTCAATTGCTGACCATTTAAATAAAGAATAAAGAATAAATAAAAATACAATAAATAGCTAAATAAAAATCAGTACTGTATGTTTAGTACAAGTCAATTGCCCACCATTAAAATAAAGAATAAATAAAAATAAAATAAATAGCTTAATTAACATCAGTACTGTATGTTTAGTATAAGTCAATTGCTGACCATTTAAATAAAGAATAAATAAAAATAAAATAAATAGCTAAATAAACATCAGTACTGTATGTTTAGTATCAGTCAAATGCTGACCATTAAAATAAATGATAAATTAAAATAAAATAAATAGCTAAATAAGCATCAGGGGCCGGTCGCACCAGCTATGCGTACGTTACAACTTAGCCTAGTTGTAGCGTAAATGGGTCAAAAAGTCAAAATTTATGCACTACTAAATATTTGAGCATTGCACCATTACATTTATGTAGGACGTAACCCTACGTATAAACTAAATATATACGGCAGCCTCCGACCAGGAGTAACTGATGGAATAAAAAAGCAGACTCATTTAATGACATCAATGAGCTCATGTTTTGGTTGACAGGCTTCAGTCCTTTTGACATATATGATGGTGTTGGCATTTACACTCGTTTACATTTACGAGAGAGAAAAAAAAACATACTTTTAAGCAGCTCTTCAGCATGAAATCGATCTAACGGTGCCGTTTTTAGGATGCGTCGCCCGGTGTCAAGTTTCAACACATTCAAAATATATATATAGGATATTAAAATGAATAAATGTCTATTTTTCCAGCCTGTTGTATTAGTATTTATCACCCCTCATTTATTTTAGATACAGTTCCTATATATTATTATTTACACAGGGCAAATATACTATTTATTAAATCTACTTTTATAACGTATCCTATTTTAATGTCTGGAAAACCAGACTTTTAAATATTACATTTTATAAATGCAACGACTGGAATTGTTCGGTTGAAGAGGGTACCAAATTGTGAATCCTGAACAAAACAGTTTGGTGAATACGTTTACACGCTGACAAGCAATGAAAGTAGCTACGTGGTTAGCTAGTTAGCTGTAAGCTCGTTGCCACGGAGAGCAAAAGATGGACTTTATTTACTTTCCAGCATTGTCTCACCAAATAAATAACAGCGAAGCGTGAAATCAACACTCAACAGACACAATCCACCACCGCACCGTTGTCTGATCAGCTGCAAAAAGATGCTCTGATGTTTACCCTTCAATCTGCTACATTACTTACTGCACTGACAAACTATAGCTGGCTAACATAACAAACAGATGTGATAAACATGAGTGACATGGTTGTCAGGGACAGGGTTAACGTTATATTAGTTATATAAAATGATGGGGTCATTTTTTATGAACTTTCCAGTATGTATTTCACAAACTAGTTAGCAATTTAATAAGAGACCACTCAAATCTGCACCGTTTAACTCTGCACTGTCTGCAGAACCACCATCAGCTCAGAGTCAGCTCTGTAAACAATGAAGTCAGAGCGCACTCTGCTGGACAAACTACGTAATGACACCAATTCTAAGGCATTGTTTTCTGCATTATATGTTTTGAAAATAAGTTTTCATATCGGCGCATATCGGTAAAATATTCGCCGATACCGATATATCGGCGAAAGGCTAATATCGGCCGACCGATATATCGGTTGGGCACTAGCATTTTCACTATAGACATTTAACGACATTAAAATTCACTATGTGTGTGGGAACCCTTCACATAATGCATGATCAAAGGTGATATGTTCCAAATAGAAATACATATTTTGGGAAAGAGACACCTGTGATAAACTGAGAGAAAAGTGATGAATTTAGCAGCAATGCAAGATAGACTAGTACTAAGTTAGTGTCTGCATTAATAGATTAGTAAAATGTTAAATGTAACTGTCATCTTGGCACCATATAGCAGCACACCAGAAATTTCAACAATGTATAAGCAAACATTTCAGCACAAAACAACACCTTAAGGGGCAGTCACACTACACTTCGCACATCATTCACTCCCATTCAAACGCATCTGAATGCAGCAGAGCGGAAACGGGAGGTCATGCGAAACAATTTCGTACAGTGCTGCATTTCAAAGTTCAAGCTTGGTGAACTCTGAACCGTGAATTCGTACAACAAGAGGAAGTGTGACCAATAGACCGAAACATCACACGCTGACCTCTTGGCTCAATTCAAAGGATACATATTTCAAAGCTGCAAGATTTATTGTTGCATGAAAGTGAGTAGACAATATATTTTAACATTTTTAATATATTATTATTTGTGATTCATTATTTACTTACAACAGAAGCTCTCCCGCATGACATCATATTTGTGTGCTCAAAGCCTAGTGTGACTGCCCCGTTACCCTCAAAACAGTCTTTGCAATATTCCGCTGTGCTCTAAACTAAGACAGACAAGTGTTGGAGAACAAGAAACATGGAGTTCCCAGCAGAAATAATTGCACACTTGTGAGGTGTATAGGTATCTGTTCTTTTTCTGATTGTCTGTAAATTTCTACTGGGATCACCATGGTGGGTTTAGTGCATAGGGAACCCAGAAGAGCTGAGTTGGGAGCGTGTCCCTAAATCAGGCACATATAAGGCCAGTGCTGTGTTTCTGATGATGACTGACCCTCTTGAGTTGTTCCTGTAACTGCTCCCTCAGAGACTCAGGGCAGTTATGGAGCTGGCTCGTCAACTCATTGTACCCATCCTGAAGCCTCCCCAGGGCTTCCCGCTCGGAGTCAACATTAGCCCTCTCCTAGAAAGAAAACAAACCATCCGGGGAGAAAAAAAAAACAGCTCAAAACCATGCCATGCAGAAGCATCCAAAGTTAGAGGTCATAAAAGAGTGGTTGGAGCCAGAAATGATGAAGACTAGTCCTTATAAACACTCTAAATTATATGGCACTGGACTTGTAGGCCTTTAACAGGGCCAAACAGACTTCTGTTCTCAGGCATTTCTTGGTCAAAGACTTTTTAGACAGTTGCAATAATTTACTGCTAGTATGTGCTGGCTTTAGATAAGATTCTGCCACATTGGTTGGGAGGAATTTGTATATTTTGGCATAGCAGCCAGGATTAAAGTTGGCCATTTTTCTTTCTTTTATCATGAAAAGAAAGATTTGCATTGGCATTATATTTAATGCATACAAAATTTTAAGTTAGTCTTCAGATGATTCTAAGACTATGTATGCATAACGCATAAAAGTACACTTCATTCATGCATTGTGTTCTCGTCCAGTCAACTATGAGCACTTTCATAGCACATCTACAAAAAATGTGCTTTTTAACAACAGCAACAGCAACAAAAAGCTACAATATATGAAAGCACAGTGGAGAGAACTAGATTCTGTTAAAAAAAAGAAAAAGAAAAAGGTAAAATAAAAAATGTATAGGAGAATTCGCTTGGGCTGACAATTTTTGCACAGAGTGTTTGTAGCCAAGATCGATCTAGTTTAAATTACTGGCAGTCGGTGACTGGTAACATGAGCATGTTGGTAACCAGCCCCGAGGGGCAACTGGGTTGGACACATACAAATTGATCAATAAAGATCAAATCCAGACAGACAATCCTGTTACATCCAAATACTACTTGCAACCTGGTATCTACAAAGAGTAATGATGGAGACACAAAAGGAGAAATTTAATAATAATGTACTGGTTGCTCTTTTCTATGCTGTTACAATGAATGGGGACTGGAGCTTTCAAGCTTCCAAAAGCATACCAATGCACCATAAGGTAACAAAAAAGTAGTCCATAAGACTTATGTGCAATATGATGACTTTGTGTGAGAAACAGACTGAAATAAGTCAAAATCTTGACATCCCCAGTCTGTAAGAAGTAGCGATTTCCAATTTGTGAATGAATAATTCTTTTCATTAGGATCTTTTTAATGAATTGGTTGATTAGGGTCACAAAATTGGAATGATTCGTTCACGAATCAAGCTGATTGGTTCAACTCACTGACTCAGTAATCCAGTTGAGGCAGTTCGCGAGTTAACAGCTCACAGAAGTCGATTACCAGTAAAGAATGACTTAAATTTGAGTCTGTTCCTCACACAAAGCTATCATATGAATTCTGAAAACTTGTGATATAGCACATGAGTCATATTCACCATTTCTATAAAAATGTTATGGAGTTTTAGCCTTTTTTGAGGCTTGAAAGTTTAATTCCCCATTCGTTGTAATAGCATAGAAAAGCGCGACCAGTATATTCTTCAAAATGTCCATTTTGTGCTCTATGAATATGGGTTTGGAACAGAATGAGGGTGAGTAAATAATGATAGAATTTTTCTTTTTGTGTGAACTATTCCTTGAAGTGTCTCTTCAATAGCTTAAGCAACATAGTAAGAAAAGACTCAAACACCCAGAGAAACCCAGAACCTAATGGATGTGTCAGGGCTGGAATTCAGTGTACAGGAAAAGGTTTTCTAAAAGAGTCTCGCACCACTGGAGCCATTGTCCCTCAAAACCAGTACACTAATCCCCAAGCCTGAGTTTGCGCTAAGCTAAACAGTTTTGAACCCGAAGGGAAGAGCAGGAGAAACAGAGAGATTGTGAGTGCAAAGTGAAGCAGTGAGGGGATTAGAGGTTAATGAAGGCTTGTTAGTGTTGCCAAGCTTTCTAGAGGACCTGATGAGAACCACCAAAAAAGCAGAGGAAAAAGAAAACACCTTGTGAATGAATGCTTGATTGCAGACAAAACCATTCGCTCTTGATTTCTTACCAAAACTAAACCAGTGAATTGCATTTAAATTGGACGATCATCTTCAGATCCTCTATTGTAGAATGTAGAATGACCAGATGTGATGGGAAGCAATTTGGCTAGTTTGGATGAGCATTTGTTGCTCTTTTTTATTTTATTTATTTTTGTATTTTTTTTACCTGGGGATGGCAATAGAGACCAGAATGGGTCTTGAGTGGCCATCGTGCAGAATGGAATGCCTTTAAGGAATGTCAGAGACCAGAAAAGGCTGTTCAGTCCAGAGAGGCTCAACAGTATTAAGCACACAACAGTCCAGATGAGGATTGAAAACTCTTCAGTGTAAGTATGGAAACATTTTAAACATTTGTACATCTTAATGCAAAATAAATGTATGGATGTGCTTTTTTGGGAATAAGTGTTTGAATATGGACCAATTACATTCTGTGCGATCAATGATCTGTGCTTACCATTCAGAAGTGTACATGTTTATAGGCCTTATTCACAGCAGCGACATATTTGATTTTTGACGTGAATGAAAATGATGCTGTGAGGGATATAAGTACAGTCTCTTCAATGGCGTGCACTATGTAAAACTCATAGATCACACCTACAGTAATTCTGAGGTTTTTTTGCCCACTGAAATTTCTTTCTAAATGTTTTTGTCAATGTCTGGTCAGCGGAACGATTCAAAATACTTAAAGCAACAGTACAACCCATTGAAGAGACTGCAAGTCTATCCCTCACAGCCTTATTGTCATCCCCGTCAAAAATTTAAGATGACGCTACAGTGAATAAGGTCCATTAGTGATAAATCAATATGTTGGCTTGACTGATTAATAGTGGTCGACTATAGGATTTTTCAAAGGCCATTGTCAATACCAATATTTAGACAGTGAGGGGCCCAATGGCTGATAAAACTATACAAAAAATATACTGTAAATATATATAACACCTTTAATTGTAATTTTTTTTTAATAATTTTGTATAAATGTTTTATATAAATATATTACTATACTGTATATCATTATATAATATATAATATAAATATAATTTTGCTATTGTTAATGGCAGAAATTAAATTGTAAATGGTAACTGAAAGGCACTGATATATTTAAGTTGGGCACTGTGGTTCCGCTATAAAAAAATCTTTATCCGTCACTCTGACGCACTGAGCTGTAAAATTTCTGTCATGGTCTATTTTTATCTGTTATACTTGTTTTCATTTTATAAGTACTACATTCAGGGTGTAGCATCCATTATAATGGCATATACATGACAGTGAATAGGCTTAAATTATATAAATTTTTGACTCTCCATGCGTAAGTCTGTTGAAACCAAGGAGTTCTGGATTCACCTGTCAATAAACCATTGCGCTAAAACAAGATGTTTAAACTTTGCCAGTTATGTGCAGCTTTTAAAGGCAATAAACGTCCGATCGTAATATTTGAAAATGTGCATGCATACATGCATAATTTCACTGAACTTTTTCAGTGTGCCTGATATCACAATAAAGTGACAGATGAGAAGCACAAACATCTCTGAAGTTTTAATGCAGGTACTCAGTTAAACTAACTGACAATTCTGCTCTTAACATAATGTTTGTGCTTATATTAAATGGAAGTAATTGGCAGAAATGATGCTCCGCATTTTCCGTGCTTTCATTTTGTTATTATACTTTTTTGTGCTTTATTATAATACAGTAACTTGTACAGTGACATCAGTCATGCAGTAACATACTAAAGCAATGACTGATGTATGCAGTCATTAATTCAGAGACTGTCTCCTCGAAAACCAAAAACAATTGGTCTAAAGAGACGCATATTACCAGGTGTTAATGGTGACTGTTAATACACATCTTAATACTACCAGGCAATTAACAGGGCACATTCACACACAGTGGGAGTGTGTGTGTGAGAGATAAGTCAAATCTGATGCACTAAGTTAAAATGTTTTACAGTTCCCTATCTGTCACTCACTCGACGTTGGTGTCGATGTAGTGACACTAGGGGTCACTCTTGGGAGCCCGAGACACCTCTGGTCTTTGATAAAAGGCCAATGAAAATTGGCGAGTGGTATTTGCATGCCACTCCCCCGAACATACGGGTATAAAAGGAGCTGGTATGCAACCACTCATTCAGATTTTCTCTTCGGAGCCGAACGGTCATGCTCATTGAGCTGAATACTACTGTTCATTCACCTGCTGGATCTGACGGCGCATTTCAGCGGCTTCTCCCTCCTCTGCACTGGTGCACTGCAGAGAACGCCCCTGGGCGCTTCGGCAGAAAAACTAGAGAGTATATTTTCTGAAAGAGCATTTTTCCCCTCTAAAAGAGTATATATTTCTCTAAAAGAGCGCACACACGGAACGTCTTTTTAAAGACGCGTCTTTTTAAAGATGCTTTTCCGATTGTGTGTTATTCCTGGTTGTGCTCGTTATCTCTCGCCTTCTAACGGTCACGATCACTGTCTTTCGTGTCTGGGCACTGCTCACGCGGAGACAGGGTTCGTGGATGGTCACATTCTCATTGCGAGAATGTGTCCATGGCAACGTTGCGGTCGCGGCTCGCCTTCGTAAGGAAGCGAGCCACCCCAGAGGCTCCCGCCTCGGTCCTTTTACCCACGGGTTTGAGGCCAGCGCGGCTAGCACTGGGGGCGATTTGGGGACCCCAATGGGACCGCCTCCGCCGGGTATCCCCCGCGGAACTCCCATTCCCCAGCACGCTCGTCTGCCCCGATCGGGCTTCCGGGTGAGTCCGCCGGCTCGTCTCACGGCGAGTTCGACCTCTTATTCGGAGCCCGCGTAAGTGATGAGCTCTCGAGCGCAGCATCGGAGAGCGGGCTCGTCCAGTCGGAAGCCTCGGCTGGGCTCCTCCCTTCGGGGTCGATCGCCCAGTCACAGGCTGACGCGGAGATGACGACATGCTTTCCCGGACAGCCGCGAGCGTCGGTTAGAGTGGATTTCACCGCTCTTCCCTGAACCCTCGCGGCTCTGTGATTGGTTCCTGGGCTCGCGGCGCCGCTCAAAGCCACGCCCCGCCCCGTTCCTTTCTTCCCGGAAGTGCATGAAGAGCTGACAAGATCGCGGGAGGCACCTTTTACTGCCCGGTCCCGATCTTTTCAGCTTCCCCGCTCTCACTACCCTCGATGGTGGGGCGGCCAAGGGTTATTCGGCAATCCCCCGGTGGATAAAGGCGCTCGCGGTGCACCTATACCCGCAGAGCGCCGCCACCTGCCGTGGGTGCCCAAAGCCCCCGTCCAAGACCTGTAGGTTTACGTCGTCTCTGACGGTCAAAGCCTACGGCGCTGCTGGACAAGCCACCTCCGCCCTGCACGCCATGGCTCTCCTGCAAGTCTGCCAAGGCGCTAAAGGAACTGCACGAGGGTAGTTCCGCCCCGGGATTGATGCAGGAACTGCGCTCGACGACCGACCTCGCTCTCCGAGCGACGGAGGTCACGGCGCGGTCTCCCGGGCGGACAATGGCCACACTAGTGGTCCAGGAGCGCCACCTTTGGCTCAACCTGGTCGAGATGGGTGAGGCCGACAGGACACGATTCCTTGCTGCCCCCATTTTCCAGGCGGGCCTATTCGGCGACACTGTCGAGGACTTTGTCCAGCAGTTCTCGATGGTAGAGCAGTAGATGGATGCTAGCCGGCTTGTCCTGCCCCGGCGTGGCTCAAGATCCCCCCATCTACTCATCGCCGAGGGCGTCCCCCTGCGGTGACTGCACCGGCTCCGCCGCAGCCCGCCCCTCCGGCCCGGCCCCGGCGTGGAGCCCACCGCAGGAAGCCGACGCCACCCGTCTCACAGCCGGCACCGAAGAACCCACGGAGGTCTTCGAAGCGCCCCTGAGACGGGCGACCCAGGGACAACGAAACCCGCTGCTCTGGAGCTGGTAAGCAGATCTTCTTTTTGTTACCTTTTGCATTTAATTGCGCTGCATGCCCAAGTGGCTGCAGTACTCAAGAGCTCCGCAAGAGTGGTTTCCTTGTTCCCTGGGTCACATATTCAGTGTGTACGGCTGGCATCACGACCACCGTCCACCACTCCATTTGGCAGGTTGGCGCTCCAGCGGCGGTCTCCCGCCCTGAGCGCCCAGCTGTGGCACAAATCCGCCCCCGATGTGACAGTCTCCACGGGTCATGAGGACAGGCCTCTTCCTCCCCCGTCCCAGGCTGTTCCGGGGGTGGTCACAAGGAGCCAGGTAAGTGCTTCGATGTCCTCGGACTCAGCACGGCCACGATGGGGTGTGGCACCTCAAGCTCCGCCCCGCCGCGAGGCCCCACCCGCCGGTACATCCGATGACGTTGTCCCTTTGGTCCCCCTTGCGCAGAACTCGGGTGCATGGCTTGCGCTTTCCAGTCCGTCGCGAGGGCTGGTCCGGACCGTCCGACTCGGCTGCACGATTCACTTCGCTGGGCATCCGCCCAGGTCCAGCGGTGTCCACTTCACCTTGGTGAAAGATGGAAACGCTGCTACCTTGCGCGGAGATTGCTACCCTCCTACGGAAGGACGCGATAGAACCTGTCCCTCCAGCCGAGATGAAGAGGGGGTTTTACAGCCCCTACTTCATTGTACCGAAAAAAGGCGGTGGGTTGCGGCCAATCTTGGACCTACGAGTACTGAACCGGGCCTTACACAGACTCCCATTCAAGATGCTGACGCAAAGACGCATTCTAGCGAGCGTCCGGCATCAAGATTGGTTCGCGGCGGTAGACCCGAAGGATGCGTACTTTCACGTCTCGATCCTTCCTCGACACAGACCCTTCCTGCGGTTTGCGTTCGAGGGTCAGGCGTATCGGTACAAGTCCTCCCTTTCAGCCTGTCCCTGTCTCCTCGCGTCTTTACGGAGATCGCAGAGGCTGCCCTTGCCCCGTTAAGGGAGGTGGGCATTCGCATTCTCAACTATCTCGATGACTGGCTAATCCTAGCTCACTCTCGAGACGGGTTATGCGCACACAGGGACCTGGTGCTCTCACACCTCAGCCGACTAGGGCTTCGGGTCAGCTGGGAAAAGAGCAAGCTCCTCCCGGTTCAGAGCATCTCTTTTCTCGGTTTGGAGTTGGACTCAGTCTCCTTGACGGCGCACCTTATGAATGAGCGCGCCCAGTCGGTGCTGGCCTGTTTGAAGGCGTTCAAACAGAAAACAGCGGTTCCACTGAAACATTTTCAGAGGCTCCTGGGGCATATGGCGTCCTCGGTGGTGGCCACCCCGCTCGGGTTGATGCATATGAGGCCGCTTCAGCACTGGCTCCAGACTCGAGTCCCGAGACGGGCATGGCGCCACGGGACACACCGCGTGGCCATTACGTCGGTCTGTCACCGTCTTTTCAGCCCTTGGACCGACCTCTCGTTTCCACGAGCAGGTGTTCCGCTAGAACTGGTCTCCAGGCGCGTCGTGGTCACGACAGATGCCTCCAAAATGGGCTGGGGTGCTGTTGGCAACGGGCACGCAGCTGCCGGCCTCTAGACGGGTCCGCAGCTGCGTTGGCACATCAACTGCCTCGAGTTACTGGCAATTCTGCTCGCCCTGCGGAGGTTCCGGCCGTTGATCCAGGGCAAGCACGTGCTAGTTCGGTCAGACAGCACGGCAGCGGTAGCATATGTCAACCACCAAGGCGGTCTGTGCTCCCGCTGTATGTCATAACTCGCCCGCCGTCTCCTCCAACGGAGTTAGCAGCACCAAGTCGCTGCAAGCCACTCACATCCCGGGCAACCTCAACACTTCGGCGGACGCGCCGTAACAACAGGTTAACCTCAAGGGAGAGTGGAGACTCCACCTTCAGGTGGTCCAGCTGATTTGGAGTCGATTCAGTCAGGCACAGGTGCACCTGTTCGCCTCCCAAGAATCCTCCCACTGCCCGCTCTGGTACGCCCTCACCGAGGCCTTCCTCGGCATAGACGCGCTGGCACAGCTGGTCCCCTGGCATTCGCAAATATGCGTTTTCCCCAGTGAGCCTGCTCGCACAGACCCTGTGCAAGGTCAGGGAGGATGAGGAGAAGGTCGTCCTGGTAAGCACCCTACTGGCCCGCCCAGACGTGGTGCTCGGACCTCACGCTCCTCGTGACAGCTCCCCCCGGGCAAATTCCCCTGAGAAAGGCCCTTCTGTCTCAGGGAAGGGGCACCATCCGGCACCCGCGCCCAGACCTCTGGAATCTCCATGTCTGGCCCCTGGACGGGACGCGGAAGACCTAAGCCGTCTCCCACCTGCGGTGGTAGACACATTCACTCAGGCTAGGGCTCCCTCTACGAGGCGCCTGTATGCCTTTAAGTGGTGTCTGTTCACTAAGTGGTGTTCTTCCCATCAGGAAGACCCCCAGAGGTGCGCAGTCAGATTAGTGCTTTCCTTCCTGCAAGAGAGGTTGGAAGGGAGGCTGTCCCCTTCCACCTTGAAGGTGTACATTGCTGCCATAGCAGCACACCATGACGCAGTCGACGGTGAGTCCTTAGGGAAGCATGATCTGATCATCAGGTTCCTAAGAGGCGCCAGGAGGCTGAATCCCTCCAGGCCACGCCTTGTTCCCTCATCGGACCTCTGTAGTTTTTCAGGGTCTACAGAGAGCCCCCTTTGAGTTTTGCAGTCAGCCGGGCTTAAGGCACTCTCCTTGAAGACTGCCCTCCTGACTGCGCTCACTTCCATCAAGAGGGTAGGTGACCTGCAAGTGTTCTCTGTCAGCGAAACGTGCCTGGAGTTCGGTCCGGGCTAATCTCACGTGATCCTGAGACCCCCGACCGGGCTATGTGCCCAAGGTTCCCACCACTCCTTTTAGAGACCAGGTGGTGAACCTGTAAGCGCTGCCCCAGGAGGAGGCAGACCCAGCCCTGGCGTTGCTGTGTCCGGTGCGTGCTTTGCGCATCTATTTGGATCGCACGCAGAGCTTTAGACTCTCTGAGCAGCTCTTTGTCTGCTTCGGTGCACAGCGGAAAGGAAGCGCTGTCTCCAAGCAGAGGATCACCCACTGGCTCATTGACGCCATAACTATGGCATGTCTCGCCCAAAACATGCCGCCCCCGGTAGGGCTACGAGCCCATTCTACTCGTGGTGTAGCGGCTTCTTGGGCCCTGGCCAGAGGTGCCTCTCTAACAGACATTGCAGAGCAGCGGGCTGGGCAACACCCAACACCTTTGCAAGGTTCTACAACCTCCGGGTGGAACCAGTTTCGTCCCAGGTAGTGGCACGCAACACAAGCGGATAAGCCCGGGATAGCCGGCCGGGTGTATCGCTTGCACATAGCGCCTTCCACCTCCTTTTGAGCTGAAGACGTGCGCTGTTAATTCCCAGTAGTGTTCACAAAGGTTGTTCCCTGGTTGACTTCCTCCGAGCCCTGTGGCAGTCGAGTTTTCGGAGAGACTCGCTGCCGGCCCAGTACACGCGCTAACTAAGAGCCCGGTTCTGGGGTAGGTGCTCCGCATGTGGCGGTTCCCTGTAAGGCTAACCCCATGCGATCTATATCTTCCGCTAGTTCGTTTCCCTACTGGCAAACTGCGTCTTCCTTGGGCAGAGCCCCTCAGTCTCCATGTTGTAGTAACTCCTCCCCCATTGGGAAGGATCTACCTTGAAGGCTCTCCACATGGTTGGAAAGACCATGTGATGTATTCTTCCACTTAAATATCCCCCCTCTCTTGGGGCGAGGTGTGGTCTCCGCGGTGTCCTCCCCTTGGGAGGGACACCCCCCGACTAGACCTGGCGGCCCAGTCGGATAATCCCCCTTCTTTTTTAGGGAGTGGAAAAAGAGAAGGGGAAAGAGGCCATGACTGGGTTAAGCCTGTCTCTATCTCTGGGTAGTCGACTTGTCCCCAAAAAGGGCCGTTCGACACTCATAACTGTGTTGGGGGAGGTTACGTGTCGACCTGGTGTGCTGGCTATGAGGCACACAGCAAGTCTGCCCACCACACACCGCCAGTTCACGTAACACAGTTCAGCCTTGTGGCGTTTTGTATAGGGACCCCTAGTGTCACTACATCGACACCAACGTCGAGTGAGTGACAGATAGGGAACGTCATGGTTACTGGTGTAACCTCCGTTCCCTGATGGAGGGAACGAGACGTTGGTCCCTCCTGCCACAACGCTGAACTACCCGCTGAAATGGCCGGACCTTATATCGGCTCCTCAGCGTAAAACCTGAATGAGTGGTTGCATACCAGCTCCTTTTATACCCGTATGTTCGGGGGAGTGGCATGCAAATACCACTCGCCAATTTTCATTGGCCTTTTATCAAAGACCAGAGGTGTCTCGGGCTCCCAAGAGTGACCCCTAGTGTCACTACATCGACACCAACGTCTCGTTCCCTCCATCAGGGAACGGAGGTTACACCAGTAACCATGACGATTTTTTTATCCGTCAACAACGGACAGCATTTGAAATGATCTGTCAATGTTTCAAAAAAATTGGTAAATGATGGAGAAATTTCGGTTAATACAACCCCTGGCTTGGCATAACTAGAAAAATGTAAATTCACTATAGAAATTTCCATAACATTTTCATGACTTTTAAGATTTTATTAATTTCCATGTCTTGGTAACACAATTTTAAAATTCCCTGATATTTCCAGGTTTTCCATTGGTGTGGAAACCCTATCTATAACTACTCTGCCATTTTGAGATTATCGACATTGGCAAAATTAATTTAATACATTGCTAGTATTACATTTTATTACGTTATGCACCCCTACAGTATTTTTGCGAATTTACGGTAAATCTGGCAACCTTCTTTCAAGATAATGCCATAAGTACCGGTTACAGAAGAATAATATAAGCATAAAATTGCATAATATAAAATATGACATAACTTTGCAAATAAGATCAGTTTTCATGTATAATGGACCATTTGAATAAATCTTAGAGTCAGTATACACTTGAATGAATATATAAATGTGTGTGAGTCCTACCTTGTCTTTCTCTCTCTGGAAGGTGCTCTCCAGTTCACTGATTTTGCATTGCAGCTGGTTGATAATCTCCATCTCTGCCTCAATTTGCTCCAGCTCAGCCTCTCTCTCTCCCTGAAGCAGAGCTCTCTCCATCTCCGCCTGCCCAGATCAACATGTCAGATAGAACAGTTCTCACACAGACCATGCAAACACGCCCAAGAGCTCCATTTGACATTATCTACTCCTCTACGCATCACTTCCTGCTCCTTCCAACTCTTAGCCACTGTAATTATGAGACAACTTCCTGTATATCCTTCAGAGAAATGACTTTACTACTCCAGAATATTGTACGCACTTATGTTATGCATTTACGACAGCACCTTACCTCCTGTTTGGACTCCTGAAGTTGCTGCTCCAGTTCTGTGATTCGAGCTTTGAGCTCATCTACCTTTGCTAGCACTCGAACCCGCTCCTCTTCCAGGTAGCCCAGTTCCAGACGGTTGATGCTGCCCGATCCTGGAGAGTCCTCAGCCTGAACACACATCAAACACAGATTATATGAGGCCTTCGGTTTAAAGTGTACAATTTATGAAAAAAGCATTGATTTTGATAGTGCTTAAAGATGACATAGCAATAAACAGTGTTCCCACAAGTTTTCACCAATTAAGTTCCATGACTTTTCCAATTGTTTGTGAATACTGGTTAAGGATGTTTAAAAACCAGTTTATAGAGAATGCCCTCACAAAGAGCAATTTCCTACAGATGAAATATTTTTTGTGTTGAAAATAACCAGAAAAATGTATAATCACTATAGAAATTTCCACAACTTTTCCCTGACTTTTATAAATAATTATATGGATTTTATTGATTTTCATTACTTTTCCAGGTCTGAAACTCACAATGTTAAAATGTTACATTGCAGGAAGTCAAACTAGATTTTGATATTTTCTGAAGAAAATATGAGTGGTTCTTCCCTGTGCAATACTAATGGCCTCAATGCTAGGGTTGCCAGGGTGTTACCATGAAGTTGCTAATGTGTTCTGAGTGCTTTGCAAACTGAATTGTCAGTCGCACAGTTTGGTTGTTTTGGGGGGTTGCTTACTGGCCTAGGTCAAAGGGTCAGTCTTCATCCTCACCCCCAAATCTTTATGATATTCTGATCCCTACATATGGCTCAGGTCAATCCTTCAGTATAAATTTAAGGGATTTTTTTCACCCATTTTATTGTCTGTCAGGTGAAAGTTGTAAGTCTGATTGCTTAGAAAAATAATAGCACACCAAGCTGTGTGAACTGAGATAACTGAGGTAAAAAATTGCGAGTTCCGGGATGAGTTATGCGGCGGTTCAGGGTTTGTTCAAATCCCAAACCCTTGAGCCCAAAGTATACTTCGGTTGAGCTTCCGTGTACAGGACGTGTGACACAATTCTTGTCATCAGCAGAGTGCTCGAGCACTGAACTCGAGCAGCCCAATTTTTCTAACCGTGTCTTTTAATGTGCAGAATGCGTATGCACCTGGAATGTTTTGCACTAATCAGTGGGTCCAAAAGGTGGTGGCAACACTCACATTTGAGCCCTTGTTGTCACAAAGATGCGCTAGAAGAAGATGTAATTGCCGCTAAACGTCAACAGTGGATGTGCACGTCAAGAGCGCTTGAGTGAAGAGGTCTGGAGATACCTGTTTGTTTAACTCGAGTCTGAAGGACTATAAAGACATCTTTATAGGTCTAAACTCCTTAAGAGAAAAGGTCTGTATCTCATAGCAGTCGTAGCGTGCATGTGCCAACCGCCTGTTTATGCATGCACAGTCAGATGGAGAAATCGTTCGTTCACAACAAAATCGAAGTATACTTTGGGCTTAAAGGGATAGTTCACCCAAAAATGAAAATGCTCTCATTATTTACTCACCCTCATGATATTCCAGGTGTGTATGACTTTCTTTCTTCACCAGAAGAATTTGAAGAAAAATAGAAAAATATTTCCGCTCAGTAGGTGCTTAAAATGCAAGTGAATGGAGATTTCCCTTTTGAATCTCCAAAAATCACAGACAGTCAGCATAAATGTCATCCATACAATGGCAGCTGTTAAATTAATGTCTTCTAAAGCAACACGATCACTTTTGGTGCGAAAAAGATTAATATTAAAGTACTTTAAAAGTATTAAAGTAATTTAGTAACTCTAAATCATGCTTCTGGTGAGCAGTGGTACGCGCGTGTGACGTAGGCTGGCCAGATGTCCTGTTTTTCCCGGGGCAGTCCCGTATTTAAGCACTTTTTCTAGTGTCCAGACTTATTCTGAAAAAATCATGTTTTGTCCCGTATTTCCCCTCTATGCGGCTTTCTTAGTCACGTGAGTATTCTAATCAAAGGTAGCAAAGGATACAGCTTGTAAAACCAATAAAATCACACCGTGTTATTTGAAGAACATGATTGGATTAAACTATCCAATCACAATCCCTTATCAATAGACATCCAGTTAGAGAACTGATTGAAGAGTCAGTTTGAAAGATCACACAGATGAAATTTCGGCTGGAAAAATGTCAAGGAAGCGTGCATGTATATTTAATGAGGATCTTCAAAAAGAGTTTAAATTTCTAAAAAAGGAGTCACAGACAGAGCCTAGTAAAGTGAGGTGTGAGAATTGTGGAGCTCGCTTTCCATCGCCCATGGAGGCCGCACCGACATCGCGCAGCATGTTCATACAAAAAAGCATGTGGATGCTGCTAAAAGTGCCACACCAAGTGTTGGCGATTTTTTTGTGAAGAAAAGTTCAGAATCTGACAAGTTGGACACAAATGAAGGACTTTTTGCTTATCATTCTGTTGTGGACGGCCATAGCTTTGCACATTCATGACCTGAGAAAAGTCTTGCAGGCCAGGCTGGAGAAATCATTTATACCCTCTGACATTAAAATGCATTTGGATGCCCTGGTTGCAGCTGGTGACATGCAAACAGATGATTTCTTTTGTGCAGTGAGAAACTTTTATTCAGCATCGGTGGATTACCTCCAAAATTAGAGCCACTGATTGCTGGAGAACACAGAAATACTTGAGTGGGCCCTAAAGAGAGACATCCCAGAGTGGAAAGACATTAAGAGCAGCCTGGAACACTTCTATTCCAGAATTCCCACTCTCAGTTTGATTGATGAAACCACGCTCTTTGATGAGTGTGCTTGCACGAAAAATATTGTCACTCATCGCATCACTGAGTTGAACATGAACAAGACGCCCGTGTCTGAGACAGACGTTTTTCATGAGCTGGAGAGCAAGACCATCAACTTCGGAGTCTTAGCCAAGGTCGTGGAGTTTGTTTTATGCCTGCCTGGGACATCTGCGGAGCATGTGTTCTCATTAATGAATGCAGTGTGGACACCGGATAAATCTCGACTCGGTGTAATAGTCATGAAGGCAATGCTTTTCGTACGACTACATTTTGGACTGGACTGCTCTGCATTTTACGATAAACTCTTGAAAGTCAAGCGCACACTGAGAAAAATTGCTGCCAGAGAAAAGTACAAGGTAACAACAGTTACAGATGCGGATGCACCCTCTACTTCGCACTGATCTGCGCCTAGGTAAGGATATGTCAATTTCATTTTTTCTGGGAGGCTGCTGTCCCGTTTTCCACAAGCAAGAATCTGGTCACCCTAGTGTGACGTAATCGCACTGGCATTTGAAACACATGAGAACTGACACACGTGCGTCACATCTGGAAGAGCAGTGCTGTTTACAAGTGAGAAGGAGAAACGATGTATAGAAGGTTCGATGGTTTTGGTTTAGATCTGTATTTGTATCTGTTTCTTTACTCACAATTGTCCGTTTGTGTGCTTCTCCTGGATGTCTCAACTGAGTGGAGAACGTGAGATTACTTCTGTATCATGGCAACGGAATACGTCACATGAGAGACTGCTTGGAATCCACCCTCTCGTGAAGCTTACCCTCACACTGGATTACAGTTAAAATGTACTTAAATTTTAATCTTTTTTCACACCAAAAGTAATCGTATAGCTTTAGAAGACATTAATGTAACACTAGAGTCGTATGGATGATGTTTGTGCTGACTGTCTGTGATTTTTGAAGCTTCAAAGAGAAATCTCCATTCACTTGCATTTTAAGGACCTACTGAGCTGAGATATTCTTCTTTTCTTAAAATGTGTTCTGGTGAAAAAAGAAAGTCATACATATCTGGTATATGATGAGGGTGAGTAAATAATGAGTGAATTTTCATTTTTGGGTGAACTATCCCTTTAAGTGTAAGCAACTGCCTCACCACTAATAATGCAAATAATGATGAAAAACACAGAAATGTTGTTGAATAAGTTAAGAACGGTAGGAAAACACAGATAATGACACTGTAAAACTACACTTGTATTGAACGCTACGTCACTCAAGAGAGAAGGTGAAATAGTCGCACCTGTCCATTCTGTCCGTTCAGCAGAACTGTTAGGGTCCGTCCATCCTGCTGTGCACTCTCAGTGCTGCTGCAGTCCTCGTTCAGGTTGTCCTCTTGGCTCTCACGATGTCTCTGCGCCACCCTAGAGGAAACACTGCTCACACTGTCCATGGAGGGTCGTCTGACATTAAGCCCCTCCCCTGAGCCAAGCCCAGAGATGCCCATCCTGGCCAGATCACCCGCCGGCCCGTCGCCCTTGTTATATTCCGCACAGAGGTTCAAGATTGTCTCAAGCCGCTGTCGTTCCTAAAACGCAACCGAGATTAACCATTAGATGAGTCAGCGGTGGTTAAAACTGCCCTCGTGTTATCTAATTTCCTCTTGTGCCAGCCTCTGGCGCAAACCACACTGTTAATGCCAATCTGATGAGAGAGGAGAGGAAATAAACAGAAGCACTGCTGTCTGGAGCAACTCTTATCAGGTTGCTATCCTCCAGTGAGAGATCATGGTCCCTGCTTTCAGCACACACAAGCAAAATGACCCCCAGCACAGAGCGCTTGTCATAACAGAACATGTCTGTAAAAGCAGATGTGCAGGAAAAACATAAACCACTGAAATGACTTGGTGAATCTTGTGAAAACAAGTCTAGGTCACATTTCAACCCAAATAATAAAATAAAAAATAAAAAAAATAGATTTTGCATAAAGTAAATGAAGCCTATATTCAGGATCATTCTGACATTACTTTCATCATAATTAAGCAAATTTGCACACCAAATTTTCATTACTGTAATGCGTCCAGACGTTTTACTCATTTTACTTGATTTGTTTTTTGTAATTCACATTACTATCTGAGGTTAAATTGGGGCGGAACATTCCGGAACGGCATTCAGGCACCTCCGATTTAAAGAAGAAAAAAATATATTTAATGGCAGTTTGTTCATCACTTAATTTTATTTCCTGCAGCCAGGCTGCAGTTCAGTCGTGTTAGGGTTCCCCTCCTCAAAAATCTCAATTTAACCTTGAGAATTTTATCAGTGGTGGTTCTCATTAGATTCTCATTACTATTATATATATATATATATATATATATATATATATATATATATACACACACACACACACAGTGCATTCATAAAGTATTCAGACCCCTTTTTTTCACATTTTGTCATTTTGCAGCCTTATGCTAAAATGCTTTAAATTATTGTATATTTTTTTTTTCACATCAATCTACACTCCATACTCCATAATGACAAAGCAAAAACCAGATTTTTGATAACTTGCAAATTTAAAAAAAGAAAAAAATGAAATATCCCATTGACTTAAGTATTCAGACCCTTTGCTACGACAGGGCTGCAGAAATTTAGCTCAGGAGCATCCCATTTCTCTGGATCATCTTTGAGATGTTTCTACATTTTGACTGAAGTCCACTTATGGCAAATTCAATTGATTGGACATGATTTGGAAAGGCACACATTAGAGCTGCACGATTCTGGATGATAAATTGATAATCACGATTTTTTTGCTTAGAATAAAAATCACAATTCTCTCACGATTCTGAAGAAAAAAATTCTTATGTGATTTACAAAACCTAGACATAAGGGTACTAAACAAAGTAACATGTAATGTACTAGAGGTTCTGACAAAATGTCCCCTGCTTCAATCTATGCAAAAATGCAGAAGTTGTAAATCAAATATATACATTTAAAATGTCCTAAGTCCACAAGAGGGCGCAACAAATACATTACAAACTAAACAGCACCTTGTTATTATTGCAAAATAAATAAATGTAAAAAAAATTAATTCTGTTAAAAAAGTGCATAAAAAAATAAATGTAATGATTTAGCCTGTTTCTCACATGTTAAGTAAAAAGCAAAACGAGGGGAAAAGAGCTTCATTAACAGTTCTATGTCAACTTAGTTTTGCACTGGTTGGCAAATATGCAATAAAACACTGTTATTTTACTAATTGTTAAAATATATATATATATATTAATAATTTAAATTAAAACAATGAGGCCTTCAGTGTTTCTCTTGTAAAAATTGCTTCAAGCTTGTAAAGGAATTATTCAAGAGCCAGTAATTAAATAGAGAACAGAGTAAACAGTGCTTTAAGTTTTTCAGCAACAGTAATTAAACATTAAAAAAATTATAATATAAAAACATTAAAAAATAATTTAACGCAAAATGAAACTACTTAAATATTTGACACTCTTTACTCTGTGTTTATTAGATATACATTAATACCGATTGGATGCAGTAAGAGTGCCCGAATGCCTATAACAGACAGCATGCAGCTTATATACATTTAGACATCGCACAGATCTGACACTTTGAAGAATTTGTCCCGTCTGTTTATACTTTAAAGGCTGTGTTTTTGCTTTAATATATCATCAAGACATTGCAGATTTAATCCTGTCTGTTTACACTCTCGTAATTCATTAACAGCTGTGTTTACATTAATATCACCTAAAGATTGGTATTTTGATTAAAAACAGTGGAGTCTCATGCAGGAGTACTGCATTCATCACGATAAACAAGCGTACGGGTAGACACACTCATGTGAGCATTGGAATGCAACCGGCTGTAATCAAACAGCTCACAGGTAGCGAATTTAGTCAGATCTTGGTAATGCCGGTATTTTTTTAAGCATCGGTCGGTGGTTATTAAATAATGAATTGAGCAGAGATTCTGTCACACTCCTAGCTAATCGTGACCGCACCCTACAGTTTGTAAACCACTATGCTGGACAAACGTCTTTGGCTGTTGAGTTTTAGTTTATTCAGTGTCTCATGCAGGAGAGCTGCGTTCTGTAGATGCCATATTAAGTTTAAAAGATCAACATTTAAAAACACGTCTTGAAGTGAATTTCTCATTTAAATTTGACCGCCTTACAAATGCATGCCATGGGAACGTTTACATACAGAATCGCTGTTATTTAGAAATGAGATGGCATGGGTGTCTGAATCGAGATCGTGATCTTTTAACGATTAATTGTGCAGCTCTAGCACACACCTGTCTATATAGATTCTTACAGCTGAAAATGCACATCAGAGCAAAAACCAAGCCATGAGGTCAAAGGAACTGCCTGCAGAGCTCAGAGACATGATTGTGTCGAGGCACAGATCTGGGGAAAGCTACAAACATTTTTTGGCTCCATTGAAAGTTCTCAAGAGCACAGTGGCCTCCATAATTCTTAAATGGAAGAAGTTTGGAACAACCTGGACTCTTCCTAGAGCTGGTCACCTGTCCAAACTAAGCAAACGGGGGAGAAGGGCCTTGGTAAGAGAGGTGACCAAGAACCAGATGGTCACTCTGATTGAGCACAAGAGATCATGTGTGGAGAAGGGAGAAACTTGCAGAAGGACAACCATCACTGTAACACTCCACCGATCTGGGCTTTATGGCAGAGTTGCCAGATGGAAGCCACTCCTCAGTGCAAAACACATGAAAGCCCACTTGGAATTTGCAAAAAAGCACCTAAAGGACTCTCAGGCTGTGAGAAACAAGATTCTGTGGTCTGATGAAACGAAGATTGAACTGTTGGGTCTCAATTCCAAGTGTCAATTCTGGAGGAAACCAGGCACCGCTCATCACCTGTGCAATACCATCCCAACGGTGAAGCATGGTGGTGGTAGCATCATGCTGTGGGGGTGTTTTTCAGCGGCAGGTACTGGGGGACTGGTCAGGGTTGAAGGAAAGCTGAACACAGCAAAACACAGAGATATCCTTAATGAAAACCTGGTCCACAGCGTTCAGGACCTCAGACTGGGCCGAAAGTTCACTTTCCAACAGGATAATGACCCTAAGCACACAGCCAAGACAATGCAAGTGTGGCTTAGGGACAACTCTGTGAATGTCCTTTAGTGGCCCAGCCAGAGCCTGGACTTGAACCCAACTGAACAACTCTGGACTCTGGAGAGACCTGAAAATGGCAGTCCACGACGGTCCCCATCTAACCTGACAGAGCTTGAGAGGATCTTCATAGAAGAATGGCAGAAAATCCCCAAATCCATGTGTACAAAGCTTGTCGCATCATACACAAAAACACTTGAGGCTGTAATCGCTGCCAAAGGTGCTTCAACTAAGTACTGAGTTAAGGGTCTGAATACTTAAGTCAATGTGATTTTTCAATTTTTTCTTTTTAATACATTTGCAAAGTTTTTAAAAATCTGGGTTTTTCTTTGTCATTATGGGGTATGGAGTGTAGATTTATGTGAAAAAATAAATAATTCAAAGCATTTTTGCATAAGGCTGCAACATATAATGTGAAAAAAATGAAGGGGTCAGAATACTTTCTGAATACACTATATATATATTGTTCCAACATGGGAAATAAAATCCACATCAGAAAAGGAAGATCAACAAAAAGTGTCACACTGGTACCCAAGTGTGTTTAATGTGCTCTCTTTGATATGCTCTTTGAGCTTGAGTGCTATGTGATATGTAGAGTGCTGTGATGAGTATTCTCCAAACCCTCAACTGAACCTGTAATCAGCAGCCTCCTCAATCCAGCATCACAGCGTTCACACTAACAGAAGAAACACGACTGAGGAGATTCAGCTCAAATTGTTCCCATGGCCCTTTCAAACCCAAAATGAATTCAGCCAGAGAGACACATTTGTATCAAAAGTTATAATAAAGTACAAAAATAAAATAAAAAAATTTAAATATTGGACAGAGTACTATGGTAAATCCATGTTTGTTATGGACATGGTATCATGGTAATACTACATTTTTTTGGACATATACTGTACCATAGCATTACTGTGTTTTGTGGATATACATGGTAATACCATGGTATTCACTGAAGTACCTAGGAGTACCATGTAAATACCATGGTATATCAATATACAGTAGTAATCATTCACCATTTATATATATATATATATATATATATATATATATATATATATATATATATATATATACAAAGTACCACAGTATTTTCATCTGATACTATCACTTTACCATGGTACCACCACAGTACCAAAGTTTTGTATGTTTAAAAAAAAAAAAATGTATGTTTTTTTTAGCTAAAATATACATACATGAATGAAAATATATAAAGGTGCACTGTTTAAACAAGCATTTGAATTACCATTTTGTCATTTGAGTGAACACTTTGGCTTAAATTTAAAGTGGTGGCTCACAGTGACCATTCAAATTGATTCATTGTAGCAAAAATCCCATCTAAACATTCAGCTCCTCTCAAAGGACAACTTTCAATCACAGCAACATGTCTTCACCTGACAGGGATGTGTCATCGAGAAAATTACATGTCTGAATTGCGAAAAGCCTCCATGCTTTCATTCCTCAGGCTTCCAGGCTCTGTGAACTACCATAACATTACAGAGTCCCTTCTAATACTGAGGGGTGATTTCACAGAAAGTTTCTCGTCTACTACAATTTGCCCAAGTAATTGCTGTATACTGTAACAACTACTTATCTTCACTTAAGAGCCAAGGGCAGCATCACCCACTTTTGATTTGTTTTGTCATCAAAAGCTGTCAAGCAGCAAGATTGTACCAAGTTTTAGACTTAAGCACTATTTAAAGAATTTCCGCAAAATTTTCTGTACAATAAAAGTGATTGGTGACTGAGGCTGTCATTCTACCTAACATCTCCTTCCTATGGGTTTGGAACAAAATGAGGGTGAAAAAATTATGACAGAATGTTTGGTTTTGGGTATACTATCCCTTTAAGAACTTTACAAACTGGGGGATGTTTAATCTCTGTTTGGACCTGGACAAGAGCAGACCCAATGTGCAAAACGCTCATTTATAAGTTTAAAGGGTCTTCTGTAGTTGTCATTAGCCAGTCCCCCCAAGGGAAGGAAACAGTTGAAAGAACATGGTGGCACACCCTGAGTTTTAAAAGTGCTCTGAACACATGGAGGCTGCTGGGAACCACAGGAGAGAGCAGTAACCATTTGATCTGGCTCCATCTAGGCCCTACTGAGCCTCTGATCCTGGAGTTTATAGCTGAGAGCTGGGGAGTGTTTCCAATCAAAATTGGGGCTACCTGAACACTTCTGAACCAATATGCTGTTTAATTGTGTAGTAAAGTAGGGATTTAAGATCACTTAAGCTCAATTACCATAACAAAGAACATCAACATATACTGTACATGCAAGCCCACATTAGACTTAAAGAGACAGTTCACCCAAAAATGAAAACTCTGTCATAATTTACTCATCCCCATGTTGGCCCAAACTAGGGCTGGGCGATGTATCGAATATTAACGATATAATCACGATAATTTTGCTGACGATGTAAAATTGACCAATATCGTGGATATTATAAACATTAAACAGTCTCAAAAACAAAATGATCTGCACTCCTTTTTCTCAAATTCTTTGAATTTTATTTTATATCTCACAGAACTCACAGCCTTCCTCACTGTCTGTGTCTATGATGCAAATCTAATAATCAGAATAATGATGATAATTCAGCATTATATTATAATAATCAACCTGACGTGCCCCACAACAATACTTTATAATATGCAATGTTCAACTGGGTTTAAAAATTAAGTCAGTGAAGTAGCTTTTGCACACCTTGTTCATTCCCAAAAATGTATTAGTAAAAACATCTGAAGGTAACTAATGCTTTTTATTAAGCTACTATGAATCATTTAATATGAAATATAAATATAAAAGTGCATATCAGTGAAAATGATTTTGTTTATTTAGTGAAAAACTAATTATTTTTTAATAGATTTTGATTTAATGTCTAATGATGGTTCCTCTGAAAAAATGAACAAACACTTTTGAGCCATTTCAGAGCAAATTCATAATTATTGAGATATACTGTATATCGAAAATCATCAATAGACTGAAAAATATCAAGATATAATTTTTTAAGACATATCGCCCAGCCCTAATCCCAACCTGTATGGCTTTCTTTCTTCTGTAGAACACAAAAGCAGATGTTTTGAAGATTGTTCACATTGCTCTCTTCACAACAATGAAAGTGGATGGGGATCAGGGGCTGTCAAGCTCCATATAGGACAAAAAAGCATTATAAGAGTAGTATATTTTGCTCATGCTCTTTATTTCAAGCCTTCTGAAGCCATATGATAACTTTGTTTAAAGAACAGACTAAAATGTAAGCCTTTATTCCCTGGAAATGTTGAATATCTTGCTTGATAGCCTCGATCACCATTTACTTTAATTGCATGGAAAAGAACAACTACATTTTGTTCAGAAATAAATAACTTGGAAAGAAATGTATGCAGGTTGCAAAAGACATTAATTTTCAGAAATACAGTATTTCACTTTGGGTGAACAATTGCTTTAATAAAAGTCAGATTATATACCAGTTACATATAAAAACACAAGGCAGATCATGTGGAAAAGTCTAACATAAGCACAGCTTGTGACCAAACACTAGTTCTATGGTAATGATGTGCTTTTATATGAACTAAAAATGAATTTAGATAAGGAATGCAATGAAAACCCACCAATATCACTCACCCTCATTGTTACATGTTAAAAGCAGCTCTATTTTTCACACTTGTGTCTTGTGATTTTCTCAGGATGTCTCCTCATTGAGCAGCTCTACAGAACTCACACACACATACACATGCTGAGACAGATGAACAAATAGAGCCCCCAGTCCCTCCGCCTCCACACACACACACACACACACACACACACACACACACACACAAACACACACACTCTCCCTCAGTGTGTGTGTGTGTGTGTGTGTGTGTGTGTGTGTGTGTGTGTGTCTGTAAACAGATGTAGGTACATAAAAAGATCACACTACATCTTTGTCACTGTTAAATTCTCTCCTGGTGGCTGCTAAATGAGGAATTTTGGAATTGTGGGGGGAATCCAAAAATGAAATATGTCTTAGGTTAGCAGCAGCACTGGAAGTTCTCTAGAGTCTGAAATGGACCAACAGCTGAGAGATAGCACTCAGATACCCCTTTTTCACCTGCATGTTTTTTCAACCCATTCAACATTCTTTGGCTATTATTGTTTCTGGAATGTGCATTTCTATAGTCTCTATAACTATGAACGTTACTATAACTAAATTTTTGCAACGTTACTTTTATGTGGCGAATTCTGCGTTTGGTTGCAGTTTCCTTGTGAAACGAACACTAGAGGTGCTACAACAGCTGTGTTTTATTCACTTTCACACAAATCACGACTACATTTATGACTTTATAAACACTTATTTTTCACTTTATTACTCACACACTGTTATGATATTGAAACACTTTTACTATAACGCATCATTTGAAAAACAAATAAATTTTAACGCTTGCATTACAGACTTACCAACATTTACACACTTATTTCAATGTGATTAGCTTGCACGGCAGCTCACCTCATTGAGTGTTGGACTTTGAACTCCGAAGGCTGCGGTTTGAGACCAGTCAAGCACGCAAGCTGACACGTGAGACGAAAGTGTCATAGAAGCGTCAGGAGATGACATGGTTGCTTCAAAAAATTTGCTTTTTGTTTCTCTTTTTTTTTTTTTTTTTACTCTATCGGTTAGGGATAGGCGATGGTTAACTTCTGTTTTGTTTCTACCTCTCATTTGCTTTTAGGTCACTATTGGTTAGGTTAATGTTTAAGGTTAGGGGGGTACGTTTAACTCATTAAAATGCAGCCAAACATGTAATAAGGCACGTAATTTTGTTTTGCAAAAATGTTGCCACAGTCACGTAATATTCATGAGTGTGTGGTCTCCCAAAACACATGTACATTTTTGTCACATCCATAATGCAAGTTCATTTCTGAGCTAAACTGAAAAAGAAAAAACTTCTCTATACTGGACTCTATCTGAAGGGGTTTATGATTATACATACAGTTTGATAGTTTGATATACTGATATTAATTACCTTATATGAGAATTTAAATGGGTAACACTTAACAAAAAGGTTCCATTCGTTAACATTAGTTAATGCATTTAGTATCATAAACAAACAATTAACTAGGCATATATATTTTTACAGCATTAATTAATCTTTGTTAATGTTAGTTAATAAAAAATACAATTGTTCATTGTTAGTTCAGGTTAGTTCATAGTGCATAAATAAATGTTATCTGCTACAACTTTTGATTTTAAAAATGTATTAGTAGATATTGAAATTAACCACGATTAATAAATGCTGTAAAAGTACTTCACTGTAAGGTCAGGGTAGCTAATATTGTTAACTAATGTTAACAAATGGAACCTTATTGCAAAGTGTTACCTTTAAATTTCACATTTTCACTGTTGATGTCGCATTCTTAACGCTAGACTTGCCTATCAAGGTTCGGTTTTCAAACAGGTGGAAATGTGGGCTGGTTTCAACATTCCCTGGCCATGTACCAGCTCACGCAGCACAAGGGTTGTATGAAGGGGATGCAGATTCGCGTGGTGAAATGTTGCACCAACACCATTGCAGTGCAAAAGGGGTAAGAGACACAAACCAATTGTGCTCACTCATTTCCATTCATTCCCAATCAATCATAGTTCAAGAGACATGAGATATGCCTTTTGATCCCAGCTCCAGCATTCCACTGTCTTCCCTCAGTCTGGAATGACACACACAAACACACCACTCCTCTCATCCTGTCTCAGAGCTTCTTGAACCTCCTGCTGTGTCGGAGGCTCTTCCCTGCTCTTCTTGACCTTTTTCTGTCTCTAAATGCGTGATGGGGTCACAGTGCTACTCTTACTGCTGTGGCGTGCCCAGATTGTTTAAATGCCTTAAAACAGACTGTCTTCAATCAGTTCTGCCCTGTATCTTAACAATTTTACACAGAAACCCAACTTAAGTGGCATATAAACCAAGAAAACAAAAAACTTTAAGATACAGACATTTTAATGTGGCATGTTTTAACACGATAATCACTATCGTGGGAAACATCTTTGACAAAAGCCACGTCCACACTAATCAGTTTTCATTTGAAAACTTGCCTTTTCAAAGTTCATTTTTCTTTTTCTTTGGATGAGAGGCAAAATCGATGCGGTTTCTAATTAAAATGTATTAGTGTGGACATGGCCTACCTTCTATAAAAGTCATTAAAATTCTATGTGCAAGAACTGTATTAAATATATCTGTGATTTGTTATATTTGCTCTGTTTAAATCTGAAATTATCTCATTATTTGGAAACAGAATGCTGAGGGCAGTAAATGCAATGAAAATTGCATTTACTGTATTTCCAAATATTTCTTCCTCAAAAGTAAGAATCATAAATGGAAATGTTAAGGAATCAAAACCAGAGCCAGAATCGTAAAATTCCATCCCTATTCCCAACCCTATATTGTGTAAAATACAAATTCAACATGCAAGAAAAAAAAAAGTCAGCATTTAACGAAATATTACAATTATTTTTCTCCACATTCTGAAAAACAACAAAAAACAAAGGACTTCCACTTTCCCTGTCTCAAAACTTGGATGCAGAAATCCCACTGGGTAAAAAGTAGCAACACCCCAACATTTTCAAACATGGACTACAGACTAAACCAAGCACAGTGCTTCAAGCTCTCCAGTAAACATCATGGGCAGACACTTCTGTTGTTAAATTATATGACATTAAAACTGTGTAAACAGCTGCTTGCATATTGGAAATGTATGAAATCCAACAAACCACCACAAACCAAGTCAACAGAACCAAATGTATCTGCTCATGCTGAGCTACAGCATGATGGGAATCTAGAATTTCAAATGAAGTTTGAGGAGAAACAGCTTACTTTTTTGGAACAAAAATAAATATGTCTAGACGGACTTGCAGCTGTGAAACATGGGAACCTCGCTAAATTCTGGAAATAACGCATGCAGAGTGCAAAAATGCATTCAAATTAAACCTTGGTTCATCAATAACTCCCTGAAACAAACATACAGTATTTGCAAATCCAAATAAGGTTGTGGGGAAATGTCAAATAGCCCCAAAAGAACGCAAACACAACTGTGAACTTGGTTCTCAGGTCTGACATAAGAAGCTGTGAACCATAAGCAATGCTCTGTTCCTAGACTAAACACATGGATGTGTACCACTCTGTGTCCTCTCTTCCTCCCTCGGGCCCCAGATGAACCAAAAAACCTCAACTACTGGGCTATGTGTCAAACTCAATATAAGGATGGATGAGTTCTGACTGCTCCATATCAGACCTTTAAAACAGAATTACCCCTGAGTATTTTAAATGGTATGTTAAAATTATTTTATTTTTTTAAAGTTTTTATTATTTTATTACTTCATAGGTTGACTTTCTCATTGGTGTGACTTCAATACTAGGTGGTTGCTTACTGACCCAAGTCAAAAGAGCCCACACCAAGTTTCTATGATATGCAGGTCCCTAAATATGGCTCAGGTCCCTTCTTCAATGTAAATCTAAGGGATTTTTTCATTTGTTGTATTTTCCAAGTCTGATCACTTCAAAAAATGCAGGACGAGTTACTGACTGATGTTTAGTACTTAGGGCTAGTGTTTGTTCAATAACCCAATGTATGGGCAGTAGTAATAGTGATGCTTGCCACTTTATTACTCAGATACCTGAAAGGTCTCTCTCGTTGTGGCTGGCAGGTTACTCAGCATTTCAGCCTCTATATGATTAGGATTAGGGGTGGGGGTGGGGTTAGGACCTCACATCCATGCCAGAAACAATCTGCAGCACCTTTCTGCAATGGGCCTTTATTACTTTGAATAATGGGAATGCAAGCAGTCAAGGTGATGGACAGCAAAGGTTAAGGTCTCATTTAAAACATCTAACCATAACTAAACATGTTCAAAACTACCAGCAAATGGACATTCCATCTAACTGAAAACTACCTTTGCAGATGTTCAGGATCCCTTAAAATCTACATATCAAACTCTATCATGTCAGTGTATTTTAAGTACAGAGTCACCTGCGCTGATGTCAGACATAGAGAATGTTGAGAATTTGTACTGTATATCATATGTGGATGTGTTGTTGCTAAGAGCCTACAGGAAACTCAACACTCAGTGTTGTTCTTCACTGCCTTGATTACAAGAGTCATGTCAGAATGAGTAAAGTCGGCATTGACCCAGATAATCACAGATACAGAAAGTCAGTTAACCGTCTCCTTTGCCCAAAAAATCTCTCTTTCTCTGCATTAATGGAATATTCTTTGTTCAATAAAAGTTAAGCTCAATTGACATAATTTGTGGTATAATGTTGACAACCGAAAAATAAAATTTAAACTCATCCCTCCTTTTCTTTAAAAAGAGCAAAAATCTGAGTTACGGTGAGGCACTTACAATGGAAGTGAATGGGGCCAATTTTAGGACGATTTAATTTTATAAAAGCACTTACATTTATTGTTCTGTTAAAAATGGTGTGTTATCAGAGCAGTAAAATTGCTTACATTTTTTTAATCAATAATTTTTATGGTCATTTTAGGGTTTATGGTATTACGTTGTAATGACAACTAAGTTGTAAAATTGAATATAACGTCACACAGAAAAGGTTAGTAAGCTATTTTATCACACTAAAATTATGTTAAAATACATATTGTTAAGATCACATTCACTTTTATTGTAAGTACCTCACTGAAACCCATATCTGTACTTTTTTTTTAAAGAAAAGGAGGGAAGGGAGGCCTGGGTAGCTCAGCGAGTACTGATGCTGATTACCACCCCTGGAGTCGCAAGTCAAATCCAGGGTGTGCTGGGTGACTCCAGCCAGGTCTCCTAAGCAACCAAATTGGCCCGGTTGCTAGGGAGAGTAGAGACACATGGGGTAACCTCCTTGTGGTCACGATTAGGGGTTCTCGCTCTCAATGGGGTGCGTGGTAAGTTGTGCGTGGATCGCGGAAAGTAGCATGAGCCTCCCGTGCTGTGAGCCTCCGCGGTGTCACGCACAACGAGTCACCTGATAAGATGCGCAGATTGACTGTCTCAGAAGCGGAGGCAACTGAGGCTTGTCCTCTGCCACCCGGATTGAGGTGAGTAACCACGCCACCACGAGGACCTACTAAGTAGTGGGAATTGGGCATTCCAAATTGGGAGAAAAGGGGATAAAAGAAAAAAAAAGAAAAAAAGAAAAAAGAAAAAGAAAAGGACAGAAGGATCAAAATAAATTTTTGCGGTAATCAACATTATGCAACAAATGCTGTCGATTGAGATGACCTTGTATTGAACCCAGATAGTCCTTTAATTTGTCTGCAAGCAGCTAACTCACTTTGCACTGAACTGCAAATACACAGGAAGCAAACACATTAAACTCTCAGCAGAATGCTACAGAGGGAGCTCATATCCACCATCATCGTCAAGCTTTTATCTTCTTCAAAAAGATTTTAAATGCACTTCACTGGGTCAAACAGTCCTGGCATGATGGGTAAACTGGGTTACAAAGGAGACAGCTTGTCTTCTCCTCCCTCTCCATCTCTCTCATACATGCACAGACACACAGTAATGTTTGTGCATATTTTGTCAAAAGAGTCAAAACGACGATATGCAATATTTGGTGTGATAATCCATGTGAACAGCACATACTTGTCATGCAGGCTTATTGTCTCCCTTGTGCAGAAAAATACAGCTTTAATTTGAAATATTTTTAAAATCTATGTAATCAGTGACCGTGTGTAATCAGTATATGTGTGTAACATTATTCCATATTTTCAGCAAAGCTAATTATTAGCTAATATTTCCATTTGGTGTCACCTTTGCACTGTTCTAGGCTGATTTTTAATCCCAGGGCATCTTTGATGGATCATATAGCAAATTTATATTTTTTACTCCTGTTTTCTCCCCAATTTTGCAATTCCCAATGAGCTCTCTAACTCCTCGTGGTGGCGTAGTGACTCGCCTCAATCCGGGTGGCGGAGGACGAACCTCAGTTGCCTCTGCGTCTGAGACCGCCAATCCATGCATTTTATCACGTGGCTTGTTGAGCACATTACCGCGGAGACGTAGCGCATGTGGAGGCTTCATGCTATTCTCTGCAGCATCCATAAATATAAATATATAAATATTTATAATATACATCAATATAATAAAAGTAATAATAATAAAATAATAATAAAACTTTCTATCTTAACGTTTCTTGATTCAGGCTTAGTTTAATTAATTGTAAACTGATCCGAACTGTGAGCTCAGTATTGTGAACCGAACCGAATCGTGAGATGAGTGAACCATTACACCCCTTCTTTTTTATTAGTTAAGCCAACTGGCATCTTCATTTCAATTTGTTTCAATTTGTTTCTCAGTAAATAAACTTCTCACTAAAACAGAACATTCACCCACATTTCTGCTTTTACCGTGCAGCAAATGTCCATTTTATAGAGTAATGGAAATGTGATGTCATCACGGGAGCACTCACTACAAAAAAAAAAAAAAAACAGGTCATCTTTAGCCAAGCTGGCATCAGTATGGCACTCGAGCTGACTGACAGAACGGTTTGCTAGTGAATGATGCCATATGCCAAGTGTGTGTGCCAAGGCTGTATCTAAGGAAACCATGTGTGCCTCTGGTGCCTTGTGGCAGTTTAGAGATGATAAATTATGCACCGCAGGCCCAGGGCCAGACTGTCTCTTCCTTACTCAGCTAAACATGCATAAAATGAACAAAAATATCCGCTTACATTAACAAATAGTGAAGATTTAGTTTTATTTTGACACATAAACTGACATTAATTTAATTTGAAATAGCTTTCAACAAATTTCTACAACATAAAAAAAATAAAAAATGATGAGTTCCTATAGCTGTTTCTCCCGACTGATCTCATAAAAATTATTTGACTGTGGCGATATTTTTGCTGAATTTGTATCGCGGCAGTTCTGAGGTGAAATGTCCACTGTGTGACGCTAAAAGCAAGTTAAATGTTCTCCCAAACAGATGAGGTTAAGGTTAATGCTCTGTTGAGTTATAAATCAACAAATCTGACCTCCCTACCCAAAACCTTAAACCTAAACCTAATAAACAGTGTCATAAAAAGCAAATGTGAGATGAAATAAAATGTATCGCCTTAAACGTCATAAGATAGCATTGTGTGAGGAACAGGGAACAAGTAAGTGTTTGTGAACTGACAATCTGCCCTTTTACTCATGATTTGTGTGAAAGGGAAGAAAAGTCATAGTTGTAGCACCTCTAGTGTACATATCACCAGGAAACTGCTGTGATACCTACGAGCCATGTAAAAATAATTTTGCAAAATGTATAGGCCTAGTAGGTATATTATAGGTACAGTAATGTGATTCTAAGGCTTAACGGCATATACTAAACCCCTGGCAGAGGTGCACTGCTGTCTCACCCAGTAGTAATGTTTTAGAGGGACATTTAGCCCCAAGACTGCAGTCAGCCCCATCATCTACTCCCCAATTACCACAGCCACCATGCATTCAATGCCTTGACTTGTTACGTGATGTTGTGCCACAGTCCTGACTCTCTGTCCTGTCCTCTCCTCCTTGTGACAGTCAGCTGCCATTGAAAAATGAAAACATGCTGCTCAGATTCTGGAGCAAATTTATGCTAGTCATGCTAGACAGCTTCCAGCTCCCACTCCACAGGAGCCACAGGGCAGTCAAATGAGCCAAACGTGGCTGAGCCACACGTCAGATACATCAGAATCTGATGTGTGTGTTGAAATGCATACTGGCTTGACAAATGCTGCATATGTGGCGCAGATCTGCATGAAGGCGAGGGCTGTTTGTTGTTGGACCACAGAACCAACCAAAATAACTACATAAAAGCAAATTCACAAGCTATATCATTCTGATAAGAAGTGATGTAATGACTGACAGTCATACAATTACAAAACAAAATTCAGCAGACCATTTGAACTTTCTCCTCTGAGCTATCTTATCACTTGCAACGACGTAAAAGGGATAGTTCACCCAAAAAAGAAAATCCTGTCATCATTTATACCGATGTTTTAACAAACCTGTATGACTTTCTTTCTTCAGTGAAACACAAAAGTAAATTTTAGGGGAAAAGTTAGCCTTAGTCACTATTCACTTTCATTGCATCTTTTTTTCATACAATGAAAGTGAATGGTGACTAAGACTGTCATTCTGCATAACATTTCACTTTGTGTTCCATGGAAGAAAGAAAGTCATTCAGGTTTGTAAAAACATGAGGGTGAGTAAATGATGACAACGTTTTTGGGTGAACTATCCCTTTAATATGGCAGTATAATTTTTGTGCACTCAACATTTTGCAAATATGTCTGTCTTTCAGGACAAGGTATGAATCAAAGGTCATTTCTTGTTTGTCTCATTTTGTACAAAACAAGCCATTTTGGAGAAAGCAAATTTGCCAAGATGAGGTCGTTGGCATGTTGAGCGCATTTACTTGGCCTTTACTTTAGCTAGTTCTTTTGGCTTTTATTTCAGATCACGTCTTTGACAAAAAGCCAGTTCAAACAAAAATATCAGACATGATGTGCATACTATTGAGTCACAGAGTTGAATTATAAACCTCTTGAACTGCACATGGCTGGGAGAATGACCAACTATGCGCATACTCTCTTTTGGGAGAACTGAAGCATAACTGTGTATGTTCAATTAGATCACCTCCTTTTCTGAGACCAATAAACAGCCACAATGGGTAATTACAAGGGAAGAAGACAAACACATATAAAACTTCACAGGGGCCTTTGTCTAAATGGCTTCATTCTGGGCAGCAAACGGGACTAAGATGTCTAATGTTCCCTCCCACCTCTCAGTAAAAGAGACAACAAACAATGGCGTTGCCATGGTAAAATCAGAGCCCTTTGCCTCAGCATGACAGCAGATTAGTCAGTGTATCAGCTATGCCCAAGACTGCTCCCTTATTTCCTCCAAATGTTCTGCATTCTTACCAAAACCATAATTGCTAATGCTTAAGGTGTGTTAATGACAGATTTAGCCAGTGGTTTGTGGTTTTCACCCATCCACTAAGCAGTGAAAAACTAGGGATAGTTCACCCAAAGAGAAGATTCTGTCATCATTTACTCACCCTCGTGTTGTTCCAAACCAGTATAACTTTGTGTTCCATGCAATCCAAAAGGAGATGTTAGGCAGAATGTTTAGTCTTAGTCACCATTCACTTTTATAGAAGAGAAAAAAGATGCAATAAAGGTGAACAATGATTGTAACCTAACATCCTGCCTAACATCACCTTTTGTGTTCCACGTAAAGGCTAGAGTATACTCAGTTTTATCTGTGCCAGTCTTGCACATGGTCGAGCACTCAGCCTTTGTGTTCGACGCATGCAGACTATGACTACTTTGTAATACACTTTAAGCACAGTCAACAACAGCCGCAGGCGTATGCGCTGACGATGCGCAAACCCACGGACAGTCAGTGTGTCTAGAAAAACTAGAGTGCATGCGTACTGTGATGATGATGAAATTTGCATCATGTGCATTGTGCCGGCGTATCAGCATGCGGAAAACCAAACTGAATGTCTTAGTGAATGGTGACTAAGACTGAACATATTCTTTGGCCTTAAGAAAGAGAGTCATATGGTTTTGGAGTAAATGGTGAGCAAATGATAACAGAATATTAATTTTTGGGTGTACTACACATTTTGATTAGATTCAGTTTTCACCCATCCACTGAAGTGTGCAAAATGATTAAGAGCAGAAGCTTGCAATTTACATATCGTCAGAAGGCATGCAGAGACGGGACCCTACATGACATGTACAAACAGAGACAGGGAATTTCCAATGGAAGGATTCTTTGTACTATGATGTGGCAATCGCAACATGGAAAAGAGATGTCTCACTCACCAGTCTCTCCATTTCCTGTTCTCTGAGTCGCTCTTCTCTCTGGCGCCGATGGTACTCCAGCAGGTCATCCTCATTGTCGCTAATCTCAGTGATGCTGTTTTTGCGCTCCCTCATGCCCTGGTGAGGAAGCCGAAGGTCCCTGTGGCCCGCTGACATCTTCCTGTGGCTCCTGGGACTGGATCGGGGCGATGATCCAGGCAGAGAGCCTAGACTGAATGCCGAAGATAGTGAATTCCCAAAACTGCCCTTCCGCCCATCCATGGTGGGCGATGGGCTGCAGGCACGCATGACGCGAGGACTGAACTGTTCTTCTGTAGAAGAGTCCACTTTCTGCCTGAGTCTGGGGTTCTCTGGAACCAGTCTTGGTGATGGGGTCTCTGGGGTCCGTAGGGTTCCTGGTAGAGCTCCTGGCAGCACAGGTAACCCCCTACGAGCTATGGAGGGGCTGAGAGGAGGAAGTTCCCTCATGCTGCTCCCATCAAGGTTCCTGCGGGCCAGCCGTGGGCTTTCTGGAGGCTGTAGAGTGCGCGGGTGCGAGTGTGAAGGTCCGCCCTGAATGATGTGGACGATGGGGTCCAAGGGGGGCTGAAAAGATCGCGAGGGCGGGGAGAGCGGGCTGGGCGTCAAGGAGCGATCTGGTTGAGGCTGTTCCCGGAAAGGACTTGAGGGCCTTTCCTGAAGGACAATGGCAGCTTTAGTTCTGGGACTAGAGGGTGAGGAAGATGGGGATGTGGTGGAGAATTTGGGGGTCAATCTGGGGCTACCTGGAACTTGCACCCGACTGACAGATGGAGCATCAGTTGGAGCAGTAGAGATGGAGACAGAGGGCAGAATGTGAGTCTGTATGGGGCTGTCTGGAGTTTTAGCCACTGAGCTGTCTTGGTTCAACCCCCTACGGGTTGGCTTTGGGCTTGGAGGTGCTTCTAAAAGAGCCTTTCTCTGGAGTCTGGGACTCTCAGGCACCCTAGGGCCACTGCTGACACTAGAATAGTTGGGCAGTATGGTCCGTGGCTGAGGTATGGGCGGCTGGCTGGTGTAATTGTAGCTGGAGGACCTCACTGGCACAGGAGGAAGCGTATGAATCTGGTTCTGACAACCACTCGGCGAGGGACTTGTGTAGCTGTCGCTGCTGGCAGCCGATGGGGATGAAAGAGGCGAGAAAGGAGGGGAGATGTTTTCGTAACTGGAGCCCACAGACATAGCACCAGGGCTCGTTGGAGGAGAGAGTAGAAAACGGCCACCTCCATTTAACATGGGGGATAGAGGGGACTGGGAGATAGGCTGACCAAGGGGCTTCTTTGACTCTGAAGATGGATGAGGATCATCCATGTATAGTGAGTCCATAATGTCCTGAAGGTCCTTCTCAATGGAACTGACAATGGCACGGTGCTCTGGACGCACTCTCTCATTGGGGACCGGGTGGGATTCTGGCGCCCCTGATGAGTGGTTCCCATTGACAAGGTTCTCAGAATCTGAAGGACCAGATAACAACTATAAGCCTGTGCCATACGAGAAGTTGACATGTAATACTTTTGGGAAGTTCATTTGTCCTACGATGTGACATGCTATACTTCATCTAAAATAATTTATAAACGACATTTTGTGAATTCTTATATAATTATTATTCATGCAGCTTTTATGGCAATATTACCTGAAAGCCTACATTCAATATTGTAATACATGTAAAAAAAAAAAAAAAAAAAAAAAAACAGTGAGACGCTGGGCAACAGCCAAAGACGTTGGATTAGCTATTACAACATTAATAGATATAACAAGAAAGGCACTTAAGTTGATGCTTTTAGATTCCTCACCTCACCTAACCCCAATGATTATCTTCAGTATTACACCAAGTACCTGCAGCTCTTTTGGCACTGTAGAGATGCATTTAATCCATTAGTCCCATTCAACTGCCTCCAACTTTAGCACTGCTGCCAAACCCATATAAAAGGAATGCTCAAGCAGAAATAGTGGTTTAACAAATGGAAACTCAGAGTGCAAATCGGCCAGTTTTACAGGATAAATGTCAAATGAACTAAATGAGCTAAATCACAGAGCCCCACTGGAAATTCAATCTGTCTCTCAAGCAACTAACCATCTCCAATGTCACTGGTTCATCAGCTGAAAATGAGTAAGCAAGGATGGTCATTATCTAAACCATCAACATCATATTTAACATAATGCCCACCTTAGGACTTTTCCTTGTCAATTGGGCAGAAAAGTATCTAATATTATGAAACTCCAGATGTGAAAAAGTGGTACTGTTACTCTACTGAATACAAAGTAGACTGAATATTTTTATGAGTAGATTGTATTGAAATTAGTATATATTTTATACTGTGATGTGTACATGCACATTACAATACTCAGAGTTCACTATACATATTACAATACAATATTGTATTATAATTTTTATAGTGAATTGTGAGTATTGTAATGCGTACAGTCAGATTGTATTTAAAGTAACTACATCTATTGTGGCATGCTGAGCAGACTTCCAATGTGACCAAAGTAAATTTCAGTATCTCACACATACTGGTGATATCATATCATATGATGCTGCTGAATCATACAGTAGTGTTAGCAACACCAATGTAATTGATTCTCAGGAAACACAAACTGATAAAATGTGCATCCTGAATGTACTGTACACTGAAAAAAGTTAACCATAAAAAATGTGCTCCATGTGGTAACATCTAAATGAACTGATTTGATTTTAGTCAAAAAATATTATTGAACATGTCTGAATCAGAATGAGATTTCACCACATTAGGTTACATAAACAACTAATTTTAGGCTTAGGTCAGCTAGAAATATAGTCACAGAAATATAGTCAGTCACAGAACTGATTTCCCAAAATTCAAAACTTGATCATTCTTGCTGTTACCAACCCAGATCTGTCCTGATTACGACATGCTCTCTGCTCAAACTCCTCACAAATAATGCATAACATTCCCTCGCGTTTTTATTATTTCATAGGCATTGTGGTTTAGAAATATGTCACAGCAGCTGGCAATGCATCTGGATATATTACCCGTTTAAATCCTGTTGATGTCAACAGTAATCGTTAAGGGAAAAAGAAAGGTTTCAAGAAATCACATACACATGGAGATAAATTGATGATAAAGTCAATAAATCAAAGCGTCCATGTGATAAGATAAAACATGTCAACATAACAAACCGCCTACAAAAGGACTGTACAAACGACGTACTGTATAATAACAATCGTCCGTAAACAGATCTGACATATATAATGAGTACTTACATATGGGGACACGTTTGTGGAACCGCTTAGCAGTTTTGTTTTGCTTTTAGCCCATAACAAAGCTCAGATTAAAATGTAAGGCTCCTGCATTCCGGTTCTTGATCTAGGCCAGCTGTACCGGCCACACGGTACCCAGGCAGGAGTGAAAAACGCCGCTGAGAGATATTCCAGCCTGTCTCGGTGAGCCTGACGCCGCTACAGCACCGCTGAGTCCTCCGCCCTCCTCTGTCCACGGTGCTGATGTGAGTGACTGCCGGCTGCAAGGGGCGGGGTCTGCTTTCTTAAAGCGATAGTGCACATTTTCCTCATTTATTTTGAGGTAGGTGTGGATTTAAACTTAGAAAGATATGCTACTTTTGTTCTAAAATGTTTTAGATAATAATAATAATACATGGTGAATAATAATTATATATTATTATTAATATAATAATGATATATTAATAATAACTACAAATTAGTATGTGCCAGATAATAGAGTAGAATAGAATAGAATAGAAATAAAAATCTTGATCAAAATTAACTTAAATATAGCTATGGAAAATTCCTTATTTGTGAATGCATTACATCAATCACAATGACATCACAATAAAAGACTATCTGTTAATATAATCAAACTCTGCTATGAGCAATACTGTAATATCGTCAAGAATATCCAGAAGACCTGCTGTGTGAATAACGCAGCTGGATATTTTGAGAATATGAGGGAAAGAGTGAGGAGGGGATAGGAGACTAGGGTCGGTGGTGAGATAAATATAGATTAAGTAAAAGATACCCCTCAACTTTAAATAAGCATAGCATTGCCAACAAAGCTGTCTGGACTGGAAATGAGATGGACAAGGAAATATATTTGGCACAGAGAAAGTGTGTGTGTGTGTGTGTGTGTGTGTGTGTGTGTGTGTGTGTGTGTGTGTGTGTGTTCATTGCATTCCACCAGCTGTGTTTATGTACTATGCTTGTCCTGTTCTGCCACATTACAGGAAAAGTCAGGAAAACAACCCAATACATCTTGTAAATGCTCTGTTTAAACATTGACTGCTCTGTAGCACTGACAGAGGGAGTGGAAATGTAGAGCACTCTGTCAAGAGACAAACAGAAATGAGCTGCTCATAAAAGTTGCATGGTGAAACTGGACCCACTTTATATTAGGTGGCCTCAACTACTATGTACTTAACTATTTGATACAATGTACTTATTACGTACATACATGTTTTTGCATTGTAATTACATTTAAAGTACTTGCATTAAATTACATTTGTAGTTACACTGTTAACTTTACCCCTAACACAACCCTTACCCCAAAACCTAATTCTAACCCCTAATCCTAACCCTAACCCTACCCTTACTCCTAAACCTACCCGTACTTCAAACTCAGTAGCAGCAAATGTGGGAATTTTGCAGAACAACATGTAGTCACACAGTAAATACATAGTCTTGTATGTATTTAATGTTAGTACATAGTAGTTAAGGCCACCTAATATAAAGTGTGATTGTGAAACTCAGGATCCAGGCAAACTTGTGTTGCTCACAGTTAGACATGGAAAGGCAGTTAGGCCCAGCTGAAGGCCGGCACCTGTGCCACTGAAACAGACTGCACCATTCAGCCATGTGGCAACACCCTCTAGGGCCAGCTCTGCCACAATAACTTATTTAAAAGAGGCACAGAGCTCACTTCATGAAGTTATTGCAGAACATACATTGTTTAAAATGTGATAAATAGGTAATGTTTTAAATTAACATTTCATCCCCAAATTCTGTCATTATTTACCCTCATGTTGTTCCAAACTCATGTTTCTTCTTCACTGGAACACACACACACACACACACAAATAATTTTTTTTTTTTTTAAAGAATCTTTACACAGATCTTCCATAGACAGTTCTTTGTGACCACGAGCTGTGAAGCTCCAAAATCAAGTTCCAAAAAAAGCACAATGAATCACCATAAGATAGTCAATATGACATATTCTAAATGTTCTGCAACCATACAATATATTTGTGAGATGAACAGTCAGAAATTTAAGTCATTATTCATTGATAATCTCCACCTCGTCTGCAGCTCTAAAGTAATTTATGGCACAAGTCTGACGTCATGACGTTTGGTTATCCAACCTGGTCTCGTAGAATCACGTTACTATAACTTTATTTTTGCAAAATTACTTTTACCTGGCTCATTGTAAATATCGCAGCAGTTTTATGGTGAAATAAACACTAGAAGCACCACCACAACAATTACTTCTATTTCCTTTCACACAAATCACAAGTAAAAGAGTAGATTATCAGTTCATAAACACCTTTTGCCCTGTTCCTCATACAATGCTATCTTATGACACTGAAACAGTTACAAAATTGAATGACTTGTGAGGCAATACATTTCAACATTTGCATCACATAACCAACTACATTAACACAATTATTCAAGCACAATCGAATTGCGCAGTAGCTCAACTGATCAACTGAACGTTGCACTTGCCACACGAAGGACTGGGGTACGAGTCCAGAGTCAACATGTAAGCTGAAAGTGTCATAGAAGCATTACAAAATGACTTGGTTGCTCCAGCAATTGTGCTTTTCATCTCACATTTGCTTTTTATGACACTATCGGTTAGGTTAGTTTTCAGTTTAAGGTTTAGGGTAGGGAGGTCGGTTTCATTGATTTAAAACTCAACAGAGAATTAACCAAAAAAAAAAAAAAAAAAACGTATCTGTTTGGAAGAACATTTAAAGGGTTAGATTTAACCCAAAAATGAAAATTCTCTCATGATTTACTCACCCTCCTGCCATCCCAGATGGTTATGGCTTTCTTTCATCTGCTGAACTCAAATGACGATTTTAGAAGATTATTTCAGCTCTGTATGTCCATACAATGCAAATTTTGAAGCTCCAAAATCCACATAAAGGGAGCATTAAATTAATCCATACAACTCCAGTGGTTAAACACGACATGATAGTTATTGGTGAGAAACAGATCTATATTTAAGTAATTTTTTTCCCCATAAATTCTCCTCCCTGCCCAGCAGGGGGAAATATGTGTGAAGAATGTGAATCACCAAAATCAGAAGAATGAGAAAGTGAAATGGAAGGTAAAATGACTTAAATATTGATCTGTTTCTCACTCACACCTATCGTATCACTCCAGAAGTTTTGGATTTAACCACCAGAGTCATCTGGAGTACTTTTATGTTGCCTGAAATATTCTTCTAAAAATCTTAATTTGTGTTCTGCTGAAGAAAGAAAGTCATATACATCTGAGATGGCATGAGGGTGAGTAAATGATGAGAGAATTTTCATTTTTGGCTGAACTATGCCTTTAACTCAATGTTAGCGCCACAGAGTGGACATTTCACCTTGGAACTGCCACGATACGTGTAATGAACCACGTCATTTTGCAAAAACGTCACCACAATTTTCATGAGATCAGGCTGGGTTCCGAGACACTTGAGAACCAAAGGTGTTTGATTTTATTTACATCCAGCCCACGGTCACTTCACTGTATGGAAAAAATCTATGTGAAGATTCTTTAAAAAAACATTGTTTGTGTAAATAAGAGTAAATAATGTCAGAATTTTATTTTTGAACAAAATGTTCCTTTAATAACAATAAAATATCCAATAAAAAATGTTCCATTCAAATGAGTGAGCATCATGTCAGAGGTGTCAAGTACTCCATTTGTGTGCTGGCTCTCAAATCACAAATAGGTACTGTGGCTTTACAGGAATGTATTTTCCACATGAGTGATGTTTTACACACAACAGAGTCTTTGAGGATGCTGCCACTTTGGTGCACTGAGGTAAGCGTTAGATAAGTCATGCCACAGTCGCTGTGTGTTCTCCTGTGGGATATTGCATTACCTGTACGGGTCCAGTTTTTCACACAGGCTGTCTGTCCTCCCTCAGGCATCATGCTTTTCATTCGGAAAGCCTCCTCAGGGTGGTTGAAGCGGAAGAAAGCAGATTGGCCAAAACACAGCATACAGCCTGCACACAAACCAATACAAAAGCACCGTTAATGAGGCTGAGAATGCTTGATTAAATATACTTGACATAAGCATAGAGGTCCCCTCCATGCTTAAAGAAAGCATTCTCATGACCAGGATTCTGGCAGTTTCAGAATGGTTTTGTGCTGCAGTGTGAGAGGTACAGAGAGGGGGAAGGAGTGTTTGCCCCCATTTTACATGAACAAGCAGGAACATCTCACACTGTGGTGTCAGTTCAGGGTCCTGGCTTGCTGAGTGAGGTGAAAGGTGAAAGGTGAAACCCACTGTCGTTTATCGATTATTATGTCATTATGTCATTTATTCGGTCAAAATGTAATAACTTGGTTCACCTCTGAAATGACTTTACTTTTCGATTGATGTCACCAAAGGTGCTTTCCAGACAACTCGGAACTCAGAACTTTGCCACCTCCAACTTGAAAATAAAGACTGGAATGCCATTTGAAGTCAGACATCTGACTTGTGAAGTCGGGGTAGATCATTAGGGGGCCAAGCACCGAAGGTGCCGGAACCCTATTGTATTTGTTACGATTTTCTTATTATTCTTCTTATTATTCTTTTTCTGCCCTAAAAGTATCTGGCCGTTATAGGTGGCACTATAATGAAGCATGTTTGCGTTTTCGCTAATATCTCTGCAACTGAAAGGGCTAGAATCAAAATTCAGGGCTCTGTGTGACCGTTTCAGTCGCATTTGAGACTGAACATTTCTGTGTGCGACTGTGAAAAAATATTTAGGCGCACCTGTGCGAGTGACACAATTGAAGTAGGGGTGGGAGAAAAAATCTATTCTCAGATGAATCGATTCTGAGAACACGGCAGCGCAGTGGCGCTTATGCGCACACCAGAAACGAGCATATGCTAAAGCCAAGCACATCCTACAAAACTGATCACAGACTGGATGTATCAACCACAAACCATTCGTCTCCTAATGAAACTATGATCCCGAAATTAATTCACAAACTCGCTCACATGGCAATGGGAGAGTTGATTTTGTGAATACATGTCAACAAAGAACATGAAATATGAGCTCACACCCATTATTGCACTAATATGCAAAAAAAAAAAAAAAAAAAAAAAAACACCTGAAAATAATTATGAGACAGCGGTTCGGGAGACGTGGGTGATGTTTTTATTTTCAAATTATTTTTTGTCAGCTGCTTCCCAATGTCTTTAACCAGGGGCAGACTGGCCATAGGGAGAACCAGGACTTTTCCTGGTGTGCCGGCCGCTAAACGAGGCCGAATGGGCGGCAATAAGCTGAAACGGGTTATGACGAACGGGCCGCAACTGGACGAAGAGGGCCACCGCGATATGCAGAAACTCTCACAGAAGCAGACATCTCATGTAATCAACCTGGAGCACCAACCTGTAGTTATAGTTAAAATATAAAATCAAAAGACTTTAAAGAGTATTTTTAAAGATTTAAAGATTTTTAAATAAAAATTATTAACAATATTTTAAACAGGGGGGCCTCGGTAGCTCAGTGGTAAAGACGCTGGCTACCACCCCTGGAGTTCACTAGTTCACTAGTTTGCAGGGTGACTCAAGCCAGGTCTCCTAAGCAACCAAATTTGCCCGGTTGCAATGGAGGGTAGAGTCACACGGGGTAACCTCCTCGTGATCGCTATAATGTGGTTTGTTCTCAGTGGGGTGCGTGGTGAGTTGAGCGTGGCTGCCGCGGTGGATGGCGTGAAGCCTCCACACTCGCTATGTCTCCGTGGCAACGCGCTCAACAAGCCACGTGATAAGATGCGCGGGTTGACGATCTCAGACGCAGGGGCAACTGGGATTCGTCCTCCGCCACCCGGACTGAGGCGAATCACTACGCGACCACAAGGATTTAAAAGCACATTGGGAATTGGGCATTCCAAATTGGGAGAAAAAGGAGAAAAATCCACAAAAAAAAAAGAAAATAAATAAATATATATATATATATATATATATATATATATATATATATATATATATATATATATATATATTTATTTATTTTTTTTTTTAAACATTTAAAAGATATTTAACATTATAAGTTGAATTATTTAATTTAATAGTGTTGTGTTTTGAAAACCAATTTCTTTAATTCATTTTCTTGTGTAAAGAGGTCAGTGTTTATCTCTTTTTATGATAAAAATACTGCCATACAAAGGCACAGTATACCAACAAAACTGTTACTTGATTTGAGTGTGGCTTTTGTAGTTACTGCAATTTTCTCAAAACCTGGTTATAGTTGAGCGAGACCTGTCTGTCACAGGGCATGTGAATGTGAAGTTACTGTGTTTTGACTTTGCACAGCAGAATAATCAATAAGATAAAAATTTACATGTATCAGGAATTGTTTTGAAATCAGATCGTGACTCCCAGAATCAGAATCGGATTGAATCATGAGGTGCAGATTCCCGACTCAAGATTGAAGCTCATGAAGCAAGGGCGTAGCCAGGAAATTACTTTTGGGTAGGCCTCAATAAAAATGGATGTGCAAAGTTTTTGCAAATTTTTCTTAACAACAGAGAAGCGGCGCATTCAAACAGTTCTCTCACACTTTCAGAAATCAGAATTTATGCAATTTATTTAAACTATTTTACAAATTTATATTCGAAGCCAGAAAATTATCTCTAACATTCTGGGTGGGCTTCGGTCTAATTTGTCTATGTCACCATCATGAAGTGTTGTATAGTACAATCGGAATAAAAATTACAACTCCCAAATGCATCTACACTGCGCAATAGTTGTTTCACACTGCGATTGGCTGCTTTTCATCCATTCAGTCAATCGAGCAAGTGCGAAAAAGATGTGTGAGATGTTTTAGTCAGCTTGAATGAAATTAAAAGCATCTAATTTTACGTTAAAATGTAAAAGTTTACAAAGCCTGGCAAACTGAAATATGCAGCATCTGATTGTTATACATTGTGTGACAGGAACATTAATTGTGTTCAGCAGTACAGATGTCAATTTAGAGTTCTTAAATACATTTAAGAGGACCACACTTCAAAGACTTTACATTATGTTTTTGTATATTTGTGTTCACAAGGTGAAACAGGTTAACATAAGCTGCTGTTTTTTTTTTTTTTTTTTTTTTTTTTTTGCTGACAGCCTGTCAAATTAACTGAAAATATTACATTTGGTTTCTAACAATTTAAACTCCTTTGTCATGACCCTGAATTTAGTCATAATTGATGAGCTAAGTTTTCTCATGCCTTTTTGTGCATGTTATATCGTGGCACATTACATTTGGATTTTTTTGAAAAACCTACTTTTTCAAACTCCTAAGCCGTTGGCTCGAGTCACACGAAATTTAGCATACATCCTCTACAGAACCTTCTGACAAAATGTCATCAAAAGAAATATGATTCATTAAGTCGTTCGGAAAATATAAGCAAAAACATTTTGGGTGTGGCCTGTAATTACCAATTGGCCTGTACTCTATCTTGTGAGTGAAACATTCAAATGTAAAAAAACGTAAAACACATGCCCTGCATCCGAAATCACGTACTGTCACAGTATGTACTGTATTTAATGAAGGACGTACTTATCTGTTGGCAAAACAGTACATTCTTTTAGGTATGCATGCGAGTAGTATGAATAGATTTCTGACATACTTCATCCGGGGACGTGGGCATTGTCTCGTGACCCGCATATATGACGTAAGAACAACAACCGTGAACACTATTTGCTCTGGTTTTGTTAAACAAGCACCATTTAAGCACAAGGAACAATTATCTTGGTATATACAGCACTTACAGTTGAGAAGAGCCATTTGACTCGCGGTTCACCGCTGTTCTTTTAAATCCTGAGTTTTGAACGCAACGTCGCCTCAGCTCGCTTATTGCTTCATGAATACTGTTGATTTGGACATACTACTCCATTGGCATACTGTTTTTGGCACACTATATAGTAGAGAAGTATGTATATTCGGATGCAGCGATGGACAAGAGAACATTCTGAGGTCACATGCAAAATTTCATCAATTTTTGAAGCTAGGGGGTGCTATAACTTTTTTTTAAAAAACCTATAAGTGCTACTGTGATAAAGGCAGTTAGGGTGAGGGTTAGGGCTCCAAAGGATCTTTTCTGTCAGATCTGATTATTTTTGTAATTTTTCCATATGTGCTTGGCCCCCAATCATTGCCGCTTGCGACTATATTTATATTTGGCATGAGTACATGTGACCGTGATGTGCGATTGACTGGAACACATTTCAACTAGGGTATTCCCACCTCTGACTTGGTATGTAACACGCCATAAGTATTTTGTTTTTTTAGCCCCTCCCCTCCAATCACCTGTCATAAAGAGACCTCTTTTCATGATCCAATAATTTGTCAGTGGTCAAAATCAAGTCCCATCTAACATTTTTTTCTCATTGCTTATCTTGTTTTTTTCTGAAATACTGTATGTCATGGTATGAAGGTAAAATGGATTGCAAATGCGGATTCATGTTGACACTAAATGCTTAAAGGGACAATTCACCCAAAAATTAAAATTCTCTCATCATAATCTAATATATATACACTACCGGTCAAAAGTGTTGAAACACTTACTCATTCTTTATTATATATATATATATTTTCACATTTAGAATAATAGTAAAGTCATCAAAACTATGGATAACATAAATGGAACTATGGGAATTATGTTGTGACTGAGCAAAATCCAAAATAAATCAAAACTGTGTTATATTTTAGCATCTTCAAAGTAGTCACCCTTTGCCAAGAATTTGCAGACATGTACAGTACATGTACATTTTCTCAACTTCTTGAGGTATCACCCTAGGATGCTTTTTAAACAGTATTGAAGGAGTTCCCATTTATGTTGGGCACTTATTGGCTGCTTTTCTATATTATTTTGTCCAAGTCATCAATTTCAAAAACGTTTTTTTTTATTACATTTTATTATTGTAATGAAATAAATTAATATGTTGACACAATTATATTTTTGTCTACAAAACTAATTTCAAACATTTAAGCATACGCCTTCAGATCAAAAGATTTTTAAGATCATGAGAAACATTTCAGTCAAGTGTTTCAAAACTTTTGACCAGTAGTGTATATACTTTCACATTCTTCTTCTTATGTTTTTGGCGATTGTATGGACCTAAAGAGCTGAGATGTTCCTCTAAATATATATATATATATATATATATATATATATATATATATATATATATATATATATATATATATATATAAGGTTTTTTTTATTTATTTATTTATTTATTTTTTAGAAGAAGAAGAAGAACATCTCAGCTCTGTAGGTACATACAATCAAATGTGAAAGTGTATATTTATATATATATATATAAAAAAAAGACAAATATTGATCTGTTTCACACCCTCACATATTATATTGCTTCTGAAGATATAGATATAACCGCTGGAGTCTTATGGAATACTTTTATGCTGCCTTTATGTGCTTTTTGGAGCTTCAAAGTTCTGGCCACTGTAAGCCGGGATGCCAAGGTGTTTGCATTCAAAGGACAGAACTCCCCAGGGAGGCAAAGAGCAAATATATAACCTCTGAGAAAATCAGCATAGAAACTTTCTTACAAAGACACCATCTCACACCCAGATGAGCAAGAATCGCCTCATTGTTTAGTTCTCACATCTGTTCTCTCCCCTCCTAACCCCTTCTGTCCCTCTCAGCTCAAAATCACCTTAAAACACACTTAAATCTTGTAGGTAACAAATATCTAATAATATGTCTGGCTATTCATGTTTCATATCATTGAAAAGGTCTCAGTGTGACTGGTATGGTCTCAATTTTGGTGGGTGTGCCTACCTCCTGTATGCAGATTAGGTGTGACCCTAGGACTTCCAAACCTATTCATCCTTAAATTCTTATTGTCATTCAGTCTGGTTGTGGTCTGGTTAATTAAGATACATATTCTGCTGAAGTCAGTCTTATTCTGCGTATTCTGCATGTATTCTGCATCTGCTATCTTAAGATTCATCTTTGAGCATTAGATGTTTTGTATTGATTATTTTTGAATTTATTATGTAATTGGCTTGATACATATTTACCTGACTAATAAATCCTTGTTGACACAAATCTGCGATCAGTGTTAGTACAAACTAAGGGTTCAGCGTTGATAGAGCATCGGGCATGTCTTCTAAGACCTTCTGAAAACTATTCGGCATTAACTAAGTGTACCTAGAATAAATATAATCATTTTTTAGAACAACAAAATGATGTTCGACTCGCCTAAATAATGTTAGTCATTACCTCTGATTACTGTTAACATTATTCCTGCCAAGGGTACATAGGAAACTATGGATACTAATTAAAAGTACTGTCTAGATACGGTAGCATTGGTCAGCCTATCCAGATAGTATTAGTCACTCATTCTGTTTGAGAGTAGTGTTATTTTAATTAAGTGTTTGCAGATCTAGGAGGACTACACAAAACTATTATTCAGATAAAATTATGCAGGGAGCAACTTGTCTGAATAGTATTAGTCGATTACCTCTGGATAATGACCCAAAACTGGACCGTTTGTGGAATGATCACGTATTACCCTGCCGGTACGTAGACTCTACTAACAGGAACCCAAATGAAAGAGTGCAGTGTAAAAGCATAGAATCAACTAGAATAATCAAGAATCCAAATCTAGTTAAGATCTCAACTGATTATCAATAATAATTGGAATCTCAATCTAAATTCGAGGTCTAAAATAATTGTAGTCAGATTGAATTATTAATGAAGTCAGATTCGGTCTTAACTAACTCAAATTGTTATGATGCTACAGCTACACATGCATGAAAAAGATGAACACGCAGATACCTACACCACTTCGCTGGATTCCGCCATTGGGCCAGCGAGGTGGCATTTTTTTCACCACCATTCACTTGCATTGTATGGACCTACAGAGCTGAGATATTCTTCTAAAAATATTTGTTTGTGATCTGCAGAAAAAAGAAAGTCATTCACATCTGGGATAACATGAGGGTGAGTAAATGAAATAATTTTCATTTTTGGGTGAACTATCCATTTAAGAGCCAACTATGGCAAAATTTATTTTATCTGTACATTTACTTAACACTTGCAGGTGTGTAATGTAATTGCTGGTAAACCCTATCAATTTAACACTAAATCTATACTGAATAAATGTACTCTAACTATATTCAGAGAGGCCTGAGCTAATCTAGCCTATCACGTATTTATTCAAGGTAGGCAAAGGTCTCACGGAAAACCTTTCCAGCCTTTGCAGATGTGTGATGAATACAGAGTGCCAGATGCCCTTTTGTTTGGGGCAGAAGGAGGCAGAACATTTGATCACCCCTCAAGTCCTGACAGGACAAGGTCTGATTAGAGCACACAAAGCCAGCACAGAGAACTCTCTGAACCACTGTGTAAACTAAATTGTGTATTTACCTGCTTTTAACACATCAAGCATGTTTTCTTTCATTTTGTCACTAAATAAAGGATCAGGGTTGTAAAGTAGTGGTTGTTATACTAAGAAGACTCTTCTAAAAATTTGCTCTTGTCATGACGTGCTGCTTGCACAATTAGCTAGACAAAAACACAAAGAAATCAAAACAACGAATAAATACACAAAGAAACATACGTAATATTGTTCTGATAAAAGGCCATTCTAAAATGTCATTTATTGAGGTATGTGGTGCACACCACATCAGCTACACTTTGTTCCCTACATATTGTGTTTTGTGACTTGTTGAAATCATATTTCAGTTCCAGATTTTACAGAGAATAATTGCGGCATTATCTGCATCAGCACGAGCTGCTGACCAGCTCGATCATTATTGACAACAGGCAGCACCTTCAAAAAACAAACCCAAATGTAATGGCTTTGAAATGACACCAACTTTATTGCCTTCCTGCTTATCAGAGCCTCTGGTGCTTGTTATGTTGACTTGATTAAGACAATACATCACAACTTGGGGTTGGGGTTTTTCAAAATTCCTTACCCATTTCTGATTATAAAGCTTTCATCTTGTTCTACTCTATGTAACTGATCAGATAGTTTTTCCATTGAAGATAATCAATCCCATAGACTTCCATTTAAATATGTGACTATAACAACTCCTATAGGTTTAAAGCTATGTCCACCATACTCAGCACATATTTTGCATAATATATAATAAAAAATTATCAAGAGAAAAAAAGAGGCCTATAGACATCTAATGACAAAATATTGGAAGTCTGGCATGGAATGTTTGTGATTTCCAATTCCATGTGTTCAATCCATCCATCCATCCATCCATCCATCACAAATCAAATCATATATATATATATATATATATATATATATATATATATATATATATATATATATATATATATATATATATATCAATCACAGTATATACTGTATATTTACACTGGTGGCCAAAAGTTTGGAATAATGTACAGATTTTGCTGTTTCGGAAGGAAATTGGAACTTTAATTCACCAATGTGGCATTCAGCTGATCACAAAGTATAGTCAGGACATTACTGATGAAAAAAACAGCACCATCACTATTTGAAAAAAGTCATTTTTGATCAAATCTAGACAGGCCCCATTTCCTGCAGCCATCACTCCAACACCTTATCCTTGAGTAATCATGCTAAATTGCTAATTTGGTACTAGAAAATCACTTGCTATTTGGTTCGTTAAATGAAGATTAACATTGTGTTTGTTTTTGAGTTGCCACAGTATGCAATAGGCTGGCATGTCTTAAGGTTAATATTAGGTCAAAAATGGCAAAAAAGAAACAGCTTTCACTAGAAACTCGTCAGTCAATCATTGTTTTGAGGAATGAAGGCTATACAATGCTTGAAATTGCCAAAAAAACTGAAGATTTCATTCAAAGGTGTACATTACAGTCTTCAAAGACAATGGACAACTGGCTCTAACAAGGACAGAAAGAGATGTGGAAAGCCAGATGTACAACTAAACAAGAGGAGAAGTACATCAGAGTCTCTAGTTTGAGAAACAGATGCCTCACATGTCCTCAGCTGACAGCTTCATTGAATTCTACCTGTTCAACACCAGTTTCATGTACAACAGTAAAGAGAAGACTCAGGGGTGCAGGCCTTATGGGAAGAATTGCAAAGAAAAAGCCACTTTTGAAACAGAAAATGAAAATGTTAGAGTGGGCAAAGAAACTCCGACATTGGACAACAGATAATTGGAAAAGAGTGTTATGGATCTTAAACCCATTGAGCTTTTGTGGGATCAGCTAGACTGTAAGGTGCATGAGAAGTGCCCGACAAGACAGCCACATCTATGGCAAGTGCTACAGGAAGTGTTAGCGTGAAATGTCACCTGAGTATCTGGACAAACTGACAGCTAGAATGCCAAGGATCTGCAAAGCTGTCATTGCTGCACGTGGAGGATTATTTGATGAGAACATTTTGAAGTAGTTTAAGAAGTTCTGATTTTTTTTTCCAAGTTGTAATAGTAATTTATCACGTTATTAATGTCCTGACTATCCACTGTGATCAGTTGAATGCCACTTTGGTGAATAAAAGTACCAATTTCTTTCCATAAGAGCAAAATCTGTACATTATTCCAAACCTTTGGCTGCCAGTGAATATACTGTATACATATAAAACACCTCCTCAAAAAATCCAACCCAAATGTACTGGCTTTGAAATGACATGGTATACATACATCATGTTGGGTTATACTGTGAGCATTCTTTCAGTGGATCATTTAACAGAAAGCCTTACTTCCTATTTTGCAGGTAACATTTTGAGATCAAAGTTAATATCATTGTTTATGCATGGCATAAAGTGGAAAGGCCTAAACCAATGTTTAACAGTCCTGGCCTGCAGGAAATGATTGATAGACTAATACCAACTGTGCAACAAGAAGTTAGACATTCCCATGGAGTGATGATGTGATGCTAAGAACATTAATATTACCCAAGTTAATGTGAGACTTGCATGCACACTAAAATATATCTTGCGGGAAATTACATATCTGCGCTGTGCCACATAAAATTCCTCTAAACACATTTTTATTCTTTACTTTGGCCACTATAGTCCCTCAAAGGTTGATAGATTTACCCGCAATGCTCAGTAAAGAGTCTGGAAGTAGATTTATGAGGTGAAGCAATGGAAGGTAATGTAGTGCCATGGACAACACTACGGGACATAAGATAAAATATATAAGCCATTATCCACACCTGCTGAGATGGGTATCTATCTACGCTCTTGCCATCATGCAGTTTAGATGTGCTGTCTGCTTTTTATGTATGCCGCCTCTTAACAATATTCCAAGAAACCTATACTTTACTTTAAAAGTGTTTATGCTAAAAGAAGGTTTGACACTATTTCAGCCCCATGTAACAATCCCCATCTAAGCAGGTATGGATTTGTGATCATGGTGCTTTCACTGAGGTCCTCTTATCCATAAAAGCACACTCAATAGGCTATTCTGTCTAAAACTACCTCTTGAAGATTTATATTTCACAAACCACTAGCCACTTTATTGGTTAATTTTAATGGAGTCTCCCCAAAGCCAAATTTTTCAAGGGAGCAGAACCCTAAGAATTTCATTGATTTGCATTCATTTCATTCAGAATTTTATCATGACATTTTTTAGTATAATGAATTTTTAAAGGCATAGTTCACCCTAAAAATAAAAATTCCTGAAAAATCTTTTACTCATTCTGCCTAACATCTCCATTTGTGTTCCACGGGAGAAAGAACATCATACAGATTTGAAACAACAAGAGGGTGATTAAATGATGACAGAATTTTCATTTTTGGGTGAACTATCCCTTTAAGGAATCATGAACAGACAATATTTTTATTTCTATGTAAATAATTGTTTAGCAATAACAGTCAATATCGCTAGTTCAACACCACTGCTGCACATCTGGAGCAACGTTTGAATTTACAAATATTACACAAAAGGTGTATTATGATAACTGTAATAATGATGACTATTTATTTATTTTCCATTTCTGTTGAAATTAGTCAAACACATTTACACAACTGTGTTGCACCCTAGCTCTGACAAGCAACAACACTAAATAACCTCTCCATGTCATAGACAACATCCCCAGCAAACCAAGACTAAGAGCCATATTGTAATCAAATTCATGAGGCCATTTGCGAGAAGATAGGCCTCACTTGTGAATGAAAAAGTGTGGAGAGAGAGGCGCGTGTATCTGGAGAGGAAAGTGGCTGTTCCACATGCACAGCACGTCTCCACAACATTAATCAGAGAGATTGATTCCCCCACCGCTCTCAGATGAACCATTTCTTTAACAGCCATAACTGCACTTTGAGAAGGCAAACTCATTAAAGAAAGTGCATGTGTACTTGTGCAAATATACTTCAGGTCAAAATCACCTGGCAACTAGCAAATTAAAGGGATAGTTCACCCAAAAATGGAAATTCTCTCATCATTTACACACCCTCATGCCATCCCAAATGTGTATGACTTTCTTTCGCTGCACACAAACGAAGATTTTTAGAAGAATATCTCAACTCTGTAGGTCCATACAATGCCTAAGCGAATGGTGGAATGAAACACTTTCTTATGAAGTGTTACATTCATACGAGCAGACAGAGAAGTAAGTTTGAAGTAAGTTTGGAGCACCAGAAGTAGAAATAAACCTTGTGTAAATTATCAGCTTTATGCTAAGCTAAAATGCTATTTCTAGCCATTTTACATGCACGCTACCAGGCACGATCATATTTTTTTATCAAGAAAATTCACGTTGAATCATAATTTCTTTTTTTCTAGTAAGACCTTTGATATTAGGGCAAAAATCTTATTCTTGATAGTAATTTTTTTATTGTTTTCCTGTAAAAATATCTAAAAATCCTTAAAACAAGATCAATTTGATTTATCTTGTTTTAGAAACATCACTGCATAAGATATTTAGGTTTTTCAGAGAAAGTATTTTTAACATGTGTATTTTGTCTTACTGTACTGGCAGAGTTTTTATAGTCAAAACAAGTGAAAAAATCTACCAGTGCTGAAGAAGTAATCCAAAGTATTTAGAATACGTCACTGACCTTGAGTAATCTAACGGAATATGTTACAAATTATATTTTACAGCATGTATTCTGTAATCTGTAGTGGAATACATTTCAAAAGTAACCCTCCCAACCCTGTATGTATGTATATATATATATATATATATATATATATATATATATATATATATATATATATATATATATATTTACAGTGGCGAATTCTCAGGGCCAGCAAAGCCTTCTCTGCTGGCCTATCATGCCAAATAAAGAAATATTTTTCATCCTTTCATTCTCAATCACCTTTTTGCCTATGTATTTTTAACTGCTTTCCACTCTTAATTAATCTACAAACAAATAGAGAAAATTAAAAAGTTTATCCAGTCAGAATTTATTCCTTGATGCTTACAAGCAAAGTGTGACAATTGTATCACAAATCGCATTCCCAAAGCCGAAGCAGCGTGTGAGTCTGAGCTCCACCCCATCAGGCCTTCAGAATTTCTACAGAATCCCTCAAAAGTGCAAATGAATGGGCAACTAAAGTCAGATTGTCAGATTCTTCAGCCAATCAGATTGATTTATTTGTTCTTGGTGGGTGTGATCTTTAGGATATGTCCCGGTGGAGGCATTCTAGCTGGCCTTGAGTGACACAATCATGCTTTAAGTGATGTACTTAATTCAAGAGCGAAGAGCACGAGATCTTGCTGACAAGTCGGCTGTCACTGCCACATCACCATTGAGAAAGAGATCCTTATGGATTTAAAAACACGAGATGTTCTGCATGACCGTGTGATTGCTTAATTTATTAAACAGGAAAGGAGGACTGATTTTCACTTCAAGTAAATTGGTAAGTGCTTTTTGCATTGTTATAGTAACATCAGGAGTTTTCTAAGTGTAAATTAGGTTGCTGGAGCATTCAGTGTCAGATCAAGTTTTGAAAAGTAGTGCTGCGTTCCAATCAACTCGGAAAGTCGGATTTTACAACTTACTACCAGGAAAAGTGCAATGGAATGCATCTTGAAGTCAGAATTACAACTTGTAGGATCGTGCAGAAATTCTCAACTCGACTTCGCTGAGATGCAGGGGCATGATGTCACACAAACATGTTGACACTCAGGGAGATATACAAAGTAAGTGATTAACATTCACTTTATTAAGTAATATCGATAAAGGAGTTTGTTTCCACATTACATGATATTAAAGCTTGTTTAACCAACGCCTGCAGAAACAGGTGTATAAAACATTATAATCTCTTTTGATAACCGTACACCTGTATCACAATGCTAGCGCTGCAGCATTGTTTATCAGTTGGGTTGCTAGGAGACATCTCTAATGAGAGTCAAACCCCTGCTAAGCTAACGGAAGCGCTGCAGTTCTGAATATCGGGGAATGGAATGCATTTATGGTCGGAGATATCAAGTAGGAATATCCCACATCCAACTTGAATGTAACGCAGCATAACCGTTAACCATGACGAAATGAAATTTATTGCAAGCAACATTTAAATCGCAAATATTATTAGATCAATTTATCCAGGTATTATAGACCTCCTTGGTAGATTCATATGAAAAATTATGATTTTTGAATGTCTGTTCGGGAGACGTTCATTTCACAAACAGTCCTGCTGCAGTTAAAATTAGGCTTGCTTGAGCATTAAGTGTCGTTTCAAGTTCTGGCTTTCTTGCGTGGACGTGTTTTCAAAATATAAATTGGTATTATTATTTAGCTGCGACATAATGTATGAAGCCCAAAGGCATAGGGTGTCTTATTCATTGTGAAACTGTGTTTTCTTAATGGCATGAATCACACTGAAGGCCTAGACTTTAAATGCACGGCCTGCCACTGTATATATATATATATATATATATATATATATATATATATATATACACAAACACACATGCACACACACACATATATACTGTATAATGCATACATATACATACATATACATACACACACACACACACACACACACAAATAGTTCAAAATATGTTCAATATTAGCTGTTTAAAGGCTAGTGTTAAAATTTCTACTAAAATAGACATCAATGACACAAGGATACAGCAAAGTGTAGAGCAAATTGGATGAAATGGGCTGGAAATAAGAGTTATAATGTTTGGCCATTTTCAACAGAATTATTCATGCCAGTTATTATCCAAATCGCAGATAACAAAGCAGAACAGATCTGCCTCATATAATCTTAGTAAAAAGAACAGCACTGGACCTGTGTCAAACCCCTTGCAATAAATCATTACATTACTATTTAGATCTCAATATAGTTGGCAAACATGGAGTATGGTGAGTCATAGGTCCCAAACCATTCCAACAGAAAACAAGAGGGATGTGAAGAGGAGACAGAATATGTCAAGACAACGGGATGCCAAAAAGAGTGCACAGCGGTTGCCATGGTATCAAGTTGTACAGCTTCTGGAAAGATCAAAGGATAAAGCAAACTACTAATTAATTCTAACCTTCACCCAATTCCACACATACCAGAAAGCATGTGGTCTTTTAGCCATAAGTGATGCAGCGTATTTTGCCAACATTTCAGCTAAAGTGATGTTTAGATTTCTAAAAAAAAAAAAATGTAATAAATGAAATCTGAAAGGCAAAATAGTTTGTCACTTTTTATGATCACAATGTGTTTAATATATTTTGAGTGTATGTGAAAATGTGTTACAAGTGCATGCAAATAATGATTCTGCATGCAGAACATGCATGATATCAACCGAGTTAGAATGCAACAAAGTTCTCAAAGTTCTAACTCATATATCCATTTTAGAAATGCACAAACCTCTTAAATGGTGGCCGTCACTTGAGAAGATGGTTCTAAATTCAGTTTGGATGTGACCTTAACCTACGCATACTGTATACTACACCAGGTTAAGTATGCACATGGTTACAGGGGTACTTAAAGTAGAATAAGGAAAAATACCCTTATCTCTCTTTCGTCTATTCCAGCAATGGTTGTCAGTACACGTCCTGACAAATAAAAGCACTGTGTGGTTAGTCAGACTGAGCAAACAGTGTGTGGGGAATGAAGAAGGGCTGCATAGAAACAGGATTAGCAGCACTCTTGGGTCACACTGACCAGGAATAGAAGTGTAACATTATACGCACACCCATGCCCCTGACAACATGGAAGCTAAAATAAAGGTTTATTACAAATTATTCTTCCTCTGCCTACACATGTACTGATAACATCATATTGAATCTAATGTAGCCTATATCTTGTCTCTACTATAGAGTTTTGCATTTTTGTACCTTAACATTCTTTATATATGTAATGCAGATTTTGATTAATGTTTTGATCGTTAGAACTGCAGTCTAATACACCTACATAAAGTAAAATTATGTTATTTTGTAACCCTGATATAAAAGTTAGCTTTCATAATAAATGGTATGAGCCTACTTGATAATTGTTGTCTGCAGTAGTGTTGCAATAGTGATTAGCATTTTGGTCGTTAGAATTGCAATCTAATACATCAACGTTATATAATATTATAAGTTATTTTTATAACCCTGATACAAATGTTAGCTTTCATAGTAAATGGTATGAGCTTATTTGAGAAATATTGTCTGCAATAGTGTTTGCTTTAAACGCCTGTTTAGAATATCCGCACCAGTACTCTAGCATTTCAAATAAATTTATAATTTTAACTTTTAAAATTTGAATTTGAAAACCGCATGACGTTTTATTATTACGCACTATGCTGAAAGTTTGTGTTAATTTGAAGGACTTAAGTGACCGTTCACACCGAACGCATACAGTCAGTTCGCGCTGTTTTTAAAGTGTTTTCCTATATACATATGCACTAGAAGGACTTATTTGACCGTTGTGCCGCGTTTTTAGACAAAGTATCAATTTAAAATCGCCTATTTGAAGCATGTGTTTGTCACGTGTTCGGTGTGAACGGCCCCTTGCGTGATGATGAGACTGACAAAAATAAACTGCTTAGCCCGAGCTATAATAAAACTACGTAATTTCTTTAAATATCAACAAAAGTTTGCAAAAACGATTAACGATTCCATCCTCGCACACTTACTTTTAAATTCAAACGGTCAACTTTCCCGTCCCTTTCAGGTAATATTGTAACTGTCCCTTTAAATATCAAAGCACGTATTTTTACATTGGAGAATTACAGCTGAGGCGAGCGGAGACCTACAGAACTTTCTTTGTCCCGGTAAATCCTTTGTCCATTAAGTGTCCGTCAATTATTCCACATGCGTTATCGAATTTCTTTATCGGAAACTTTAAAAAAGTACAATGGGTGTCCACTGTGCGTAGTGAAGAAGATTCCACTATTAGCGACTACCAGTCATAGAAGTGTAATCCATTAAAGGGCAACCCAGAGGTGCTGTATTGTATCCGGGCATTTCGTAAGTATTAAGATTGAACCCCAGCACGCTTTAGCGATGGGTGGTAAAGTTGAACAGCTGTCTCCCAATCAGCGGTGCATAGATAAGGGATGGGGAGGAGGAGGTGTAATTGCTCACCCCTGAGTCAGAGCTTCCCATCTCTGCATGTCAGGGGGGCGTCTATTCTATTACATTTAAGATCCCTTCCACAGGTTATTGCTGTGTAAGGATTGTTACTATAAAAATAAGACATTATTCTGGTCATTATACTGAATCTGTTTGAGAAAGTGCATTCAACAACAGTGAAACACAAGAAGTTCATACAATGAAGTTACACCAAACACACCCCTTCCCCCAACTTGTTTTGTCAAATTGTTCCCTCAGACAAAAGACAGAGGAGGAGCAGACTCCTATTTGGCATGGGTGAATTGATTCCTTTTCATAGAAATGGCAAAGAGATTTTACACTTAAGAATCATGCTTGAATTCTGGTTGATGTTGATGCTGATTGAATGCACTATTATTTGATTAAAATCGTTCAGTCCACTGTGAACCATAAAAAGCCGAGTGAAGAAGAGAGGATGAGAAGGCCTAAATGATTTAAGAATTGTGAATGAATAAAAACTGCAATAGGAACAACTCTTAGAACGTTGCTCAGTTAATACATTTGGTATGAGGTTCTGTACCTTGAGACAAGCGAACAGGCTTGGCGATTGGTAGTCCATCCATGCTACACTTGTTTCCACAGGGGTGCAGAGTGATGACTCCAGCCTTGTTTTCGATAAAGCAATGTTGAGCTGCAATCCCCGGGCCCTGGATGTTGATGTCCATGGCTCCATGACCCAGAGTGGTCTTGCCTAGACAAACAACCCCCACAGGATGTTGATTTCAAAGATTATTTGCTAACACAACACATCCCATGTGAAGTTTCTGGTTGAACATTTCTTTTTTGTTTTTGTTTTTGTTTTGTTTTTAAAAAAGAAGAAAAAAAAGCTGTATAGCTTTAGATAACTTTACAAGAACATTAGCAGGTATCATCTTTCATTTTCCATTGTATCCCACACCTTTTAATGTTAAAAATAGAGATACTACACTGAAACGTAATCATTGGTAAACCTAATTGGTGTGCTTTTTGTCTCAGTGAGTAAAATCACATTCCTGAGCCTCGTCTGTTATCAGGAACAAGATGAAAGCTTGAGCCTTGAAAGTTCCTGAGTCTCATCATGAGCAAGTATAAGTGCAAGTAACACCAATACGGCAACACAGTCACTAATGTAAATTGATAAATATGTACTCAAAAATTATTTTCCAGTGCCCTATTTATCATAAAGTAATTTCTTAAAGCATGCAAGAGCATTCCATATGTCTATGAAGAATTCCAGGCAGATAGTAAATGGCTGGTCAGTATCAGGGAAAGTAGGTACTGGTGGGAGGTTGGTGGAGGAGGGGGATTTCTAATTAAGACAGGGTGTCTTTAAAGACCCCATGCTGCCTCAGGGTTGGATGATTAGCTTTTCACACACAAGGCAGGGGATCTGAGCATATGTGTATTCTTGAATTATAAAGGTTTGTGTTTCTTCTCACACAATAGATTGCAACAGTGTCCGTCCACTTTTTTAGCCGTCTTGGTTCCGGCAGTATTTAAACCATTTATTTCTTCCATAGGGATTTCATTAAGTCTTACATAAAATAGTTCTAAGCCATGAACCAAATCAGCCAGCAACGAGGTGAATCACACCATTACAAACTTTGATTTGAAACAAATGAGTATTTGAAAATTGGACAAAAAAAGACAAAGGTACAAGACTGTGTACTTAACGTCTTCAATGAGGGAATTAACTTAAATCCCACCAAGCATTGCAAATGAAGTAATCGATGGAAAAAATATAAAACTATTGATTTAAGGTTGTTGATTATAAGTATAGACACAATATATTTTGATTTAATTGCAAAATATTTAAATATATACAAATATACACTGGTGGCCGAAAGTTTGGAATAATGTACAGATTTTGCTCTCATTGAAAGAAATTGGTACGTTTATTCACCAAAGTGGCATTCAGCTGATCACAATGTATAGTCAGGACATTAATAATGTGAAAAATTACTATTGCAATTTGAATTTTTTTTTTCAGAACTTCTTAAACTATTTCAAAGAGTTCTCATCAAAAAATCCTACACGTGCATCATTGACAGCTTTGCAGATCCTTGGCAGCTGTCAGTTTGTCCATATACTCTGACATTTCACCCCACGCTTCCTGTAGCACTTGCCATAGATGTGGCTGTCTTGTTGGGCACTTCTCACGCACCTTACAGTCTAGCTGATCCCACAAAAGCTCAATGGGGTTAAGCTCAATGTCAGCTGAGGACATGTGAGGTGTCTATTTCTCAAACTAGAGACTCTGATGTACTTATCCTCTTGTTTAGTTGTACATCTGGCCTTCCACATCTCTTTCTGTCCTTGTTAGAGCCAGTTGTCCTTTGTCTTTGAAGGCTGTAGTGTACACCTTTGTATGAAATCTTCTATTTTTTGGCAATTTCAAGCATTGGATAGCCTTCATTCCTTAAAACAATGATTGACTGATGAGTTTCTAGAGAAAGCTGTTTCTTTTTTGCCATTTATGACCTAATATTGACTTTAAGATATGCCAGTCTATTGCATACTGTGGCAACTCAAAAACAAAGACAATGTTAAGCTTCATTTAACAAACCAAATGGCTTTCAACTGTGTTTGATATAATGGCAAATGATTTTCTAGTACCAAATTAGCAATTTAGCATGATTACTCAAGGATAAGGTGTTATAGTGATGGCTGCTGGATATGGGGCCTGTCTAGATTTAATCAATAATGACTTTTTTCAAATAGTGATGGTGCTGTTTTTTTACATCAGTAATGTTCTGACTATACTTTGTGATCAGTTGAATGCCACATTGGTGAAATAAAGTACCAGTTTCCTTCCGAAACAGCAAAATCTGTACATTATTCCAAACTTCTGGCCGCCAGTGTATAAGTAGTTTGAGAGTGTAGGGAGACCGAGTCGATTGTGTCATTCTTAGTGCTGGGCTCTTTTGGCACGCTTTGTTCACTGCGATTCTCTGATTGGTAGATCTTTGCCCTTCAGGATCATGGGTAATATTGTTCTTTACCAGAAATGCCACTATTAAACATGTTTTTTGTTGTTGTTGTTTTTTAAAGTGAAGATGAAATAATGCAAACTGATGACTTCAATAGAAGCATATATGATCAATTAACCTAAAAGCTCATGATATGTCTGTCTTTAAAGGTTTATAAGTTATTGTTAAAAATCTATCCCCCATGGAGAAAATTGATGAGATTTATACCTCAGAATACAGACTGTTGTGCTTTATTAGCTCATATTTTGATTGCGGTCTACTGTATTTCCACCATTTGTAAAGATAGTAATGGAGATTTACAGAGATTGTAAAATACATTGATGGTAAATCTTCAAAGGCCATTGACTTCAAAGTTCTTCATGGGATAGTCCACTGTATCAGTATCTTACCTTCAGGCAGGGGCAAGAGGGTGATGGCCGTGCTAAGGCGGCCACTTCCTAGACTGACCAAATGTGGGCGCTCTGCTTGGACCTTCAGCCCTTTCCCAGTCTCAATCAAGTCCAATGGAGTGCTCTAAGAAAGCAAAGTGTACCTCTTAAATGTCATTGTCTGATCTGAGAACCATTGCTTTTTTACACTTAACAATTGCTGTTTAGATGCATTATGGATATAATGAGTTGGCACATACATCAGATAAAATTGGTTACAATTATTTAGCATTACATTGCTAATGAGATGTTCCAAATTATTGACCTATCTGAACTCCAGGCAAGTGGTTGTGTGTTTATCTTACTCTACCCTAGTGAGGATAGTGCCTTCCCTCAGTTACATCTTGAGAGTAGACCTCAGTGGAAACTTGAGAGCTCAGTAAGGGGCGGTTGTCATGGTAACAGTGTGAACTGGTAATGACTGGGAGGGGAAGACTGTACACTCTAATTCTGCTATTATGCAATGACATCATCTTCTCAAATCGAAATTAGCAGAATCCATCAACTTATTTTGATGGCAAATTCTGCTTAAGGCACAATCATGATGATATTGTAAATTTGCACTGGATATCATTTTGAATAGGCATTATTTTATTTAAAAAATATATTATTTTTCATTTGCAGCTGCTTTCCAGATAATTGTTGAGCACCCCACCTTTCCAAATATCATATTATCTCCTCAGGGCTGTGGTATATGATTGGGTTTAGGATACTCCTGACAGCTTAAACAAGATTAGCAGGATGTAATTAGTCTAATCGGTTGAGGCAGAACTTATAGGATCTGAGTGAGAGATGATCATTGTGTTGTAAAAAGAACATCAGCTTGTCTGTCATAGATTAGGCCATTACAACAGGGAGAAATCCACTAGATGTTGCAGCCATTTTGGAGCAGGAGGTGATGATAGATATTATGCCCCTAAGGGTTTGTTTCACACTTTGCCTATCACCTTGCATCAAAAACCTCTGTCTGCCAGACAAAAGCTCTCTCACTGAATGTAAGGTGTCCCTATTATATTAGACTGTACCATCTTACTGTCATAAAAACTGTAAAGCACTCTCCCTATCTCCTTCAAAATACAAACATCATTTTTGGGGCATTAAAGTCTCTGACTACTTGGTAGGATTTAAAAAAAAACCAATATAAACACCTACTCAGTAAACAGTTAATAGAAAAAAAGAGTTATTGTAACAAATCAGTATCATGAAACAATTGCAAGAGACTTTTTGTTTAACATGGATGACACCAGTGAATGGTACATCACTTTTAGAGATACCAAGTCACTAAAACCACAATGTATTAGATTTCACATAGTGGTATATAAAGTTTGTTTGATCTCACCTGCAGAAACTGATGAGACTGATGGCCACCGGGAAGATTTCGGTTCAAACTATCCATAACCAACGCGTTGTCACTTACTCGATCTGACACATGAGGGTCCTTAGAAGACAAAATTTTTTTTTGAGAAAATCTTGTTAATCTTATAAACTGACAAAGCTTTGAAAATATACAGTCATCCCAAAAATGTATGGAAATCATCTGATATTTCACAAAATATCTAAAATAAGTCATCTGCAAACAGAAAATGATGGACCTTTTTTTTTTCAGAACTTATTAATTTTTTATTTTTTATTTTTTTTACCATTTTTGCAATTGCTTTTATCTAACTCTTTCAATTAGAAGAGAAATTCAACATGTACCAAATGTTCCGGTAACTTGATGTCGACTCTGCCGAGTTACTGACAAGTGGCATCTCCCATCAGACAGATTTGCATAAATTCTAATCTGTTCATCTTTTCCTGTGGAGCTACTCTAAGCGTGTTGCATGAGCAACCTCCAAGATTTGGGTTCTGGTCCCATGGAAACCAGGAAGTAATTGCATTCATATAAACAGTGGTGAATGCAATTCTGGGGTTGCATTTTTAATCTAACATTACATTTTTACTCCACTGTGAGGTGGGTTAGGGTCTTGATTTGGGAGTAGGATGTATGGTTAATAAAATATGCATTCCTGTTGACTGTATTATATAATTTACAACTAAAAACAACTCGCTTTACAGCTCACTTTTGGCGCCACTCTGTGGACATTACACCCAGTAACTGGAGCTCACACATGTCCATACGTTCAGCAACACTACAAGCTTCTGCCACTGGGCAGTAATTCAAATTTTGTTAAGCACAGACTGATTTATGCTGAAGAACTTTCAACCTACTGTAACCGAATTCAGAGAATCCACAGGTGTATTACATCACATTATCTATGGACATGTTCCACTAATTTTAACAACCAGAAAGTGTCAAAATTGCTACTTTTTTAACAGTATATCTATTGTTTATTTGTCGATAGTTTAAAACTTAAGCTTATTTTTGTAAAATGTTTTGCTTGAAAAGTGTGTTTGTGCTATCTTTCTTTAAAATAAATGCCACGATACTGTTATTAAATGCCATGACATACATTTTTAAGTGTAACTTAAAAGTGTAGATTTTCTATGACTAGTGTCCTGTTAAGTGCAGAAAGCAACTAAGCCACTCAAATATCTATACACAATAGCGCAAGTTGGAGACTGTGATGAGGAGGAGGGCATGGCCAGGCCGTGCATGGCCGGCGCTGAATCAGCTGATCAGCAGGAGAGCGAGATAAAGGGGAGCTGGAGGCGCCAGTTCGAGAGAGAGAGAGACACACGCGGCCACGTTGCATGTGTGTCTGTGTTTGTTTTAAGTTAAGTTTGACATTAAAACTTTATTTAGTGTTCATCCAGTTCCCGCCTCCTCCTTGCCCATCTTTGAACTGTTACAGAGACCTTCAGCCTCTGGCATTCCCCGTCTGCATCCTCAGCTGACTGCCCTGATTAATAGAGTCTGTACTCACAGAAATGGCATTTGCAAACAGATAACAGAGATTTACCCTACTGGCAAAACGCCCTAAATCAAGCTGACTCTTATACCAGGCATAAGCTGCTCTCACCTCTGAGACCTGACACATACACACACACAGACCTTCCTGCCCAGACATTCCTCTGTTCTTGCTCACTGTCCTGTCTTTGTCTTTAACATGTATACAATCTGGCTATATCTGTGTACGTTTACCAGTAGGCTGTATACTGTATAATCACATGCAGAATTTTGTGATGTTGAACTTTTACACATAATCAGATATAATTACTGTAATAACTCTTGTTAAATTTGATGATAGTACATTTGTTGTGTTGTGAGATACAAAAACACTTTGATTTTATTTTTAGAGGTTTGAGAATTTAAATACCTCTGCAGTAATCAGGTATTGAATCAACTTTTAAACAAATTCCACCAGTCATTTGCTTGTTTTACTATCTCTTAACCTGAACAAAAAGGTCCTTGCATTAAAAAAAGAAGCAATAGATGATAGATAGATAGAGATAGATAGATAGATAGATAGATAGATATGAACAATCAGCAGAAAGAGCATGTATCAACCAAGAAAGTTGAAAATAGAAATAAATGGTATGCAATGTTTAAGATATAAAACATAGATAAATTAAAAAAATTACCTTTTGCCAGTTGCCCAACAAACACAATGCCTCCATTTCTAAGCACGGAATAGAGGTGATATCTAAGTTTTACTGTATCAAAGTCCCTGATGTTAAAGGAAATGAGTTATTTTCTGTCTCTCCTCAATAGCCCCTCTACGTCTTTATTTTGAGCAGAAAGTATACCTGCTCCTATTCAAAAAAGCACAGACCTGTCTGTACATGCTGCTTTGAGCTAAGTCCTGCATTCCTGCCTGTTAGCTAAAGCCCTGATAACAGATGTTGGAGCGCTGATCAATAAAGGATAGAGCTCCATAAAATATAAAAGAAAGACTGGGAATTACCATACAGTGAAAGAGTTTAACAAGTTGACGCTAAGACAACTCAAACACTATTGAGTAATTATGGAACTGTATTTGGGTCATCTGGGATGCATACAAAGAAATGACTATGATATGCAGACAGACAGAAGATCTGACAGATTGGGTTTTGGTTTGATCAGACTCCAAAACTCTGTTATTTCCACATGCCCCTAAACTCATCAAAGCCCAGTTTGCAGGATATAATAGGCAATGAGTCACATCTCCCTACTAGTGTCTTTACACTGAGCTTGATTCAGCAGTTTGATTCAGCTCCAAATTACATGCACACAAACAAAAACTTGCATTTTGTCAGATGCAAAAACTTGAAGAACAGCATATTTTTCCATTAAAAGCATAATGGCTAGTATTGTTTGCTCTACAACATGAGCTAACGTCCCCTCACACATGTGGGAGCCTTTTCATTGTGGATGTGGAGCCCTGCACCATCCTTCAAGAGCGCAATGGAAAAAGATGGAGAGATGTGGTTGGTCGAAGGTATGTAGGTCTGGGCATGAGAGCTGCTCAATCCTTCCAAACTGCAGCCCACATCAAACTGAGTAAACAATTAAATCATATGTTTAGATCCATGGAGATCTAAAGTGTTTATGGCAAAGTGAGAACTTTTTTAATGCCAGACATTGCAAGGTCGGCTTGCCTTCTTAATGCTTAAAGAGATAGTTCACACAAAAATGAAAATTCTGTCATCATTTACTTACACTTATGTCATTCCAAATATGTATAACTTTCTTCCATCCATGAAACATAAATGGAGTTATCTAGCAGAATGTACAAGCAACTCTTTTCCACACAATGAAAGTGTAGACTGATCACACTGTGAATTTGGCAACAGTAGGTCAGAAATTCTGTTCCTGAAATCAGTCTGTGCTTACCAAAATTTGAAAAGTTGAAAACATTTTAACTGATGCAAAATGTCTGACGGTAGATGGAAAGTGACTGGAAAGTGAATGGTGACAATGGCATTCAAGCAAGATTTTCAAAGCAATATCTTAATAAATAACAATTCAGTCTGTTCCTCAACCAAAGTTATCTTATGACTTGAGAAGATGGGAATATTGCATATGACCCTGATCTACTTTTATGGTGATTTTTTGTCTTGTCCCCATCCACTTTTACTGAATTGAAAAAAGCAGCTGTGACATTCCGCAAAAATTCTTCTATTGTGTTCCACGGAAAAAAGAATGTCATAAAGGTTTGGAATGACATAAAGGTGAGTTAATAATTACAGAATTTTCTTTCTTTTTTTTTTCTTTTTTTTTTCTTTTTGCAGGGGTGGGGGGTGATCTGTCCCTTTAAGTGTAGAGTTTAGAGAGGAGATTTTGATCAGCTTGAAAGGTGGATGACACAAGAGTCAGCTCTTCAACACTGCTGTACTGTGGGCTGGAAGGAGGACACGGCAGATACATCTCTGGATGGAAAGATAAGATGGTTATGTTTGGAATGTGTGTTTCACCACACAAAACTCCTTATGTGATCTAGTCATGCATATTTTGCTGGAACACATTAAAGGATTTTCTCATGAGATCCTTTTCTGTATACTCAAGAAATGCTGAAAGAGAAGAAAATTCGAATTAGTTCATAACCGAGTACGGAAATGTGGTAAAGACATTCTGAGTGAGATCTGGCTGTTGTAGGCTAATAGCAGCTTTCTAGTTGAGGTGCTGTGGATTATTCATTAGTGGAATTTCAGTTCAGTTTGGATGTACAGGGAGAGAAGGAGACAGGGGAGAGGACGAGTTTTCCTCTATAACTGGTTATCTTCTTTTGCCAGCTGCCTGCTCAGAGACCTCCACCTGGTGGTGAGCACCCAACTGTAATCCTCTTTCCATAACACACACATATACAAACCTGCTCAATGAGGGTCCAATAATATGGACCTTTGTATGACAGCTCAAGCAGGCTTCACCGATTTACACAAAGTTATTATATTACAAATAAATATTTGGCCCTACATTTATATTTATTTTTGTTTTCATTTACTTCAACATTTCTTTATATTTACTTTCTACAATAAATAGTTCACCTCAAAATGTTTATAAATGTGCCTTTTGAAAATAATAACTGAAAAACAGTTTCATATACAGTAGCGTGGAGGGATAATAGGCTTCACTCTATTCTTATCAGCTGTTAGTCTTCGCTGAACTCAAACAGATTGCACAACATCTGGGATCACAATCCCTAAGGTCTTTGTTTCATTTCCAGAGATGCCCAACTTCAGAGAACAATACTGAAGAAAACAACACACATGTGCTAGATGATTCCCTGCAGCAGGCACCATGTGCACTGCAGCATACGGACACATATCTAGACAGGAAACTGAGGGGCAGATTGGAAATCCTGCCATTTCTGTGAGTGTATGATTATGGGCACTGTCAAACAGTGATGGATGTGGCAGACTAAATAGTTTCTTCCATTTTTAGAATTCGCCACAAAAATGTTACAACAGAGGAATTTAAAAAGTGACCAGGTTCGGGAATATGACTAAGAATAGAATCATGTGGGCAGCAATTATCCAAACTCATTGTAATTAAGACTTTAAAATTATGTAACATTTCTTTTCCAGAAGCCTAAACACACTAATTCAATTTGAAAAGTAAGCAAACTTTTTTATATGCAGAAATATTTAAAGGGGATCAAATAACACCTCTTAATGATCCTTCTTCCCTATTTCTATAGGCTATTGACTGCTTATGACAGGGGTCGGCAACCTATGGCACGTGTGCCAGCAGTGGCATGCGGAGGGGTATTCACTGGCATGCCAGCAACGGCGAGAGAGGAATAGACTATTTTATTCATATGAAATTCAGCACCTGCATTCTAATCTACATCTTGATGTAATCCTTCCTCATGATCACGCAGCATGAGCTGAATGGATAGGCTAAACAAAAAGTTAAAATGTGAAGAAACTGCAGTATACCCAACAGACTCGTGCAGCGCATGCAAACCATTCACTTATCATGAGCCGGCAGCGCTTCACTTTCTGTTAATCGCACGAGTAAACACGCCCGCTTTGCTTCGGTCAGACTGCGTGGGTGACAGCCTACATTCTGTGTTTCATTTGTTTCTTTTTGCTTTCAGAACAATAATGATGTAATAAGGAAAACACCACTATTAATCCTTGAGATTTCCAACCCAGCATACAGGTACACCCTCTTAAACCATAGTCACAATCAAAATTACATTAAACAATTAAAAGAGAAACATAAACCCACATCATGGGGAGTCTATTCAAAATATAAATTAAATCTGGAAGTAATTTTTAGGATTTTGCAAGTGCGATTCACTGAAAAAGGCTAAATAATTGATCGGCTTGTGATGTGCAAATGGCTTGCACACGCAGCGCGAGCAATGGCACTCCATGTCAAAAAGGTTGCCGACCCCTGGCCTATGATATTTTCATCAGAAATCAGAGCAAATAGACCTGTTCTTATTTTCAAGCACCAGTGTTTTATCAGATACTGATTGAACCTAGAATCTAATGCTGTGTGTCTTTGCAATGGATATTTGTCATTGTGTGATGTTTTATAATGCTGTATAGAATCTCTGGTATGCTGCTCTCTCCACTGTGTTTAGAAAGACAGGGGCTCGGTTACAAGCTAATAACTGGTAGACCACCTGCACAGTGAAGACCGGCAAAGGTCACCAGAACATCATCAAAGGCTTCTATGTGCATGCTCTTGTCAATATCAGTGAAATATATAACCCTCTACTACAATAATCAGAGAACAAAAAAGGCCTACATTTTTAAAGAGGTCTAAAGGCCTAAATATTTCAGAACCCAAGTCAAAATGTAGAAAGTCGATAGAGCCATACAGTACCAAGACTTGATCACTACATTAAAGCAGCATGATCACACTGGAAATCGACATGTTGCTTCTGAATGTACCCTGAAATCACCCCATTCTGCCAGTTCAATGACCAGGGTTGGGAGGGTTATTTTTGAAATGTATTCCACTACAGATTACAGAATACATGCTGTAAAATGTAGTTTTTAACGTATTCCATTAGATTACTCAAGGTCAGTAACGTATTCTAAATACTTTGGATTACTTCTTCAGCACTGGTAGATTTTTTCACTTGTTTTGACTATAAAAACCTAAATATCTTATGCAGTGTTGTTTCTAAAACAAGATAAATCAAACTGATCTTGTTTTAAGGATTTTTAGATATTTTTACAGGAAAACAATACATACATTATTATCAAGAATAACATTTTTGCCCTAATATCAAAGGTCGTACTAGAAAAAAGAAATTATGATCCAATGTGAATTTTCCCTCTAAAATAATTTTTACTGTACTGAAGGTTAGGTTTAGGGTTTGGGATAAGGGTATGTTTTTGTTAAAATATGCATTGCTGTTGACTGTATTTCATAATTTACAACTAAAATACAACTTGCTTCTGGCGCCACCCTGTGGACATTTGACCTCAACAACACTTCCATTTTTGGCCACTGGGGGCAGTGGTTCAGATTTCTATAAGCAGAGACTGTTTTCAGCAGCAGAAGGTTTGACCACCTGTCACCGAATTCACAGTGTGATTGGTATTTATGTATTTATTTTTCAGTCCAAAAGAGCACAGATGCCAAGCAATTTGTTTCAGAAGTGTCAAATGAATGTGGCAACTGCTATCACCTGATTCTAATCTAACAAGGCTTTTAATTTTTAACACAAGTCTTTACATATTTATCAACATTAATGATAATTCACATAAACATCAACAAGTGGGCATTGGGGAGATCATCAAACTAAACAGTAGAGAGAAAACATAACAAACAAACAGGATGCCAGGAGAGGCGGACCACTGATGAATGTTGAGTCTATATAAAGACTTCCTATCGGATAAACTGTTTCCTGTGGGATGAGGCCCAGAGTGTGGCAAACAGAGAATGCCATGTCACTCACTATTTTTACTCACAAACAGAAGCAGATATTTCAATGTTTTTCAGGGGAACTGAGTTAATAAGCTGTTAAAGCTGAAGTGTGTAATTTCTGCGCCATTAGCACCACCAAGCAGAACTGCAAAAATAAGCTTTCCTGAATGCACCCTTCACCTGCCATTGGTTGAATAAACAAATATTTCCACCTTAAACTCACGCCATTGGTTGAGCCAGAGTTACTGGTTCAGGCTAGCACGGTCACTCAAATAAACAGAGCAAATTTTTCAGAGCAACAGTGTTTACTATTTCGGAAAGGCTATTTGCAACCAGGAGTAGAGAGTAAAGATGGTGCAAATATGCTTTTATGTGCAAGCTACCCAAGTGCGAATCCGCCATTTGTCCCACACGTATGCCCATCCTTTTTCCTGTCTCCACTATTAATATTTATTTTAATACTACTTAGAATAATAAATAAAAATGAACATAAAGGTTGATTTCCTCCTTCCTGGTCTGAGATGTGAGGGCTGATGTCTTTATCCCACAGCTCAGCATCGGTTGTAACTACATCTTCAAGTAGGATTTCACTTAGGGCCCCCATATGCTCAGAAACAGACCTGACCATAGTATCCATATAGTAACCATCGTTATACTATAGTAATGTTGTAGTAACCATGAGTGTAGTAACCATGAGTGTAGTAACCATGGTTCATTTTGTGGTTACTATGGTTTTACTACAAATACCATGATTAAACTATGGTTACTCTAGTAAAACCTTGGTTAATTTTCGTAGGTTAGATTTAGATTTAGGGTAGGGGTTGGTGTAGGGATTATGTGGGACTCCAAATACATGAATTACACACGCACACAAAAACAAACAAACAAACAAACAAACAAAAAACACAATAAATATGCTGCAGTGATGACCTTATACTGTATGTTAGTATTTAAATTAGGGTGCAAATAGTATATACCCTTATTTGCAGCAGGGTTGGGGTACAAATAATATCTGCCACTATTCACACCGGGGTGTAAATAGGATCTACCACTATTTGCACCAGGGTGCAATCTGTCTTGCTATTTTCAGGGAAATCAACCAATGAATGGTACTTATAATTGAGTCATTTGTGAAGTCATTTGGTATGACCAAAATTAGTTCAAAGAGTTCACATGATGAATTTGCTTCATAACCTTACACACAAAAGGCACACAATTTTCAAAGTCATTTACTACTAGTTTGGAGTGCATTTTTTGGAAGCACGTTGACTTTTCAGGCATAAATAACGCAGCACCGGTGCAGAGCAAGCCTGACTAATAATTTCCTGGCTTGAAGGATTCTATTGAGAGTGAGTCACTCTTTCTCCGGCCCTCCATGTTGAGGGGGCTACACAGGGCAGGGGCTCACAATGAACACAATATTCCAACAGGCGCTTGCTCAAATGTTCCGTTGACTTTGGCTGTTTGTTTCTTAACAGGCATTCCAACGCAGCAGGCACAAAGAGCTCATTTCAGTGTGTTTAATCCCTGCAGAGGAGTGGCTAAAGGGTCTGGCTCTCTTCCACTGAGGGCCACAGGACCCAAACTCCAAATTCATAGACACACAAGGGCCCATGCAGACCATGCCTACAGTTACCAGAAAAAGCCTGCGAGATCTGTTCAGAAAGTGTGAATGTATAGTTTTAGCGTTTGAGCCTAACTGCTCAAATAGTCCAACATATTGCTATCTATCTATCTATCTATCTATCTATCTATCTATCTATCTATCTATCTATCTATCATTGCCTGTCTGTCTGTCTGTCTGTCTGCCTGTCCTCTAGGATTTGTCAAGCCCACATACAAATTTATTTTGACACACTTTACCTATCTAGTTGTTATTAAAATTCCATTTGGTGATGCTAGTGGTGTAGAAATTACACACTTTAGCTTTAACAAAACTTCTGATTATAAAAGACTGAAATAAATATGTTAGTATTAAAATAATTATTTAATTACCTCTGCAATGATGTGAGTTTTGGTCTTGAGCAGTGAAGTCAGCATCAAATGGACACTATTACTGGATGAGCAATGGGACAAATCCATCGAACATGCTGGCATCTCTGAACAGAAGCACGAAAGCCACGCCAGCTCTTCAAAGTCTCTAAAGCTTGATTTCATGAAAGCCTAATGCTATAAAGTTCAGTACAGAGCTTCATTTTCACATCTTATTTTTATATAAAGTATATGCAAAACCATTGATACCACTTGAGACAGAGATTAAAAAATATATGATGACAGATTCAAGTCAGCGTCATGCCACCTCGCTCAAGTGTGCCAGGCCTTGCCAATGTCATCACTGTGTGACCCTCAACACTCTGGCAAAACTCCTTGATTTTCCTCTTTAATTTCCATCCAAACATGTCAGACAAAAGAGAATCTTAAATCCAGGAATTTCACCTCAGCTGGAAAGTAGCAGAAATTGGCTTGCACACATGACCACAAAGTGCCAAATGCAGAAAACAGAAAGACATCAGCACACCCTCTTTCACTGTGCTATTTAAAGCTGTTGTGATACAATGAGGTGCTGCTACAGAAACATGTGTCCCAGACTCACCCCTCTCTTCCACCTCACTCTGGTTCCTGTCCTGTCACACTTCATCAACACGCAACAGATGAGCTGCACCATTTAAGAAAAAACTGTGTCTGGATAGAAGTCTTGATGTCAAGCAAAGCCGGTATAAGGTGCTAATGGGAAGATGAGAGAGAGGTAGATTTTTTCCCAGAAAGTAAATTATGAAGGAGGGCTGTGACGGGGGAGGTGGACACTGGGTAAAGGAAACAGCTTTGGAAATATCTGTGGCTAGTGGAAATATCATCAGCTACCTCTTTCCTCCACCCTTTTTTTTTTGTCTCAGACTGTTTCTTAGTCTCAGTAAGGGGGGTTAGAATTATGTGGGCAATTGAAAAGTACCAAAAATAAATATGAAGGCTTAGTAAAAAGTTTCTAAGTCAGTTTTAATGTGATTTTAAAAAATAAAGAGAAAAGTTTTAAACCAGCCTAAGCTTGTTCTTAACTGCCATAAGCTGGTCTTAGCTGGTTTTAGCTGAACTCCCAAACTGGCAGGCTAAAAAGTGCCCAAACCCCCTCTAAAACCAGCCAACTGACCAGGCTGGGCAACCAGCTAAGACCATCCAACCATCCAACCAACCAAATCATAAAATAATATGCACACTTTTCTCAGTATGTCTCTTTAAATTTTCTTAAACATGGTTTTGTTTGTGTAAAAACATGAGATAGATATTGTGTAGGAGATACCAAAATGGATGACATCATTGCTTACACATATTACACAACTCCTCCAGCCTCCATATATTGACTGTAGCTGGAGTCAACCTGACTCTATGTCTGACCTGACACTAATAGCAAATGCATTTGTCCAGCAACAATTTGCAAGATGACCCCTGTTTGATTACCATGAAAGCTCTTTCAAATCCCAAAGCACTGGACACAAATTACATTTCACACAGAGATGCTGAGTTCTGGAGAGTTAACAGTGAGTAATGATGCTCAGGATAATGTGTTAAAGTGTCTGGAGGATATCTCAGACAGAGAAAAGGAAGAGAAAGCAGGATGTGGAGAGATCAGCTTGGAAAACAGAGCCAGTGGACACTAGCAGTGTGAGGTGCATGTTTATGCTGATGTGAGGCCACACACACACACACACACATGTTGGTGCAGCTATCCTTATGAGGATTCTCCATAGACATAATGATTTTTATACTGTACAAACTATAGATTCTATCCCCTAACCCTAACTCTACCCCTAAACCTAACCCTCACAAAAAAAAAATCTGCATTTGTACATAAAAAAATAAATAAAAATAATACAAAAAAGCATAGTTTAGTATGTTTTTTTAAGCGATTTGAATTATGGGGACATGAGAAATGTCCTCATAATCCACATTTATAGCATAATACCCTTGTAATTACCAGTTTGTAACAAAAAAAAAAAATGTCCTCGTAAACCACCCTAACCCGCACACACACACACACACACATGTTGGTGCGGCTATCCTTATGAGGACTCTCTATAGACATAATGATTTTTATACTGTACAAACTATAGAGTCTATCCCCTAACCCTAACTCTACCCCTAAACCTAACCCTCACAAAAAACTTTCTGCATTTTTACATTTTCAATAAAACATCGTTTAGTATGTTTTTTAAGCGATTTAAATTATGGGGACACTAGAAATGTCTTCATAAACCACATTTATAGCATAATACTCTTGTAATTACCAGTTTGTAAACTAAAAAAAGTCCTCATAAACCACTTAAACCTGTCCTTACACACACACACACACACACACACACACACACACACACACACACAGGTGTTGTTTGGAAGTTGTTAGGGTGTTGCTAGGTGGTTGATTGGCCCAAATCAAAAGAGTTCAACCTGAAGTCACAATATTCTGATTCCTAGATATGGCTCGGTTCCTTTCTTCAGTGTAAATGTATTACATTTATTTCACCCATTTCATAATCCACAAGGCAAAAATCATAAATCTGATTACTTAGAAAAGTAATAATCACACTCTCTTCAATAATCTGCACTTGCTGTATCATTCATGTCATAAATGTTACTGGGTAAGTTACACACCAAAGTTTAATAATTGGGGTTAGAGATTTTTAAAACAAACCCCAAACCTTAAGTACGTTTGAGCAGTAGTAATAGTGATGCTTGCCTTATCATAAATATTACAAAGATGAATGTGTCTGGAGTTCATTTGTAAGCAATGAATTCAAACAATATTACTGTGTTTTGAAAGGTTCCAATAGAAAACTTGGCAGAGCTTGTGTGATTTTAGTCCATCCTCATTTTTTTGGGAACACAAACGATCTGGAAGAGGCTCGATTACCATAACCAAAACCAGTGGAGCATTTTTCACTCACCACTGACCTAACAAAGTTCCCAAAAATGATCATGAAAAAGCCCCCATTCTCTTTCTTTCCCCTCCCTCCATTTCTCTTTACTTGTTCAAAGGGCTGCTCTGTTTGGGTTGTGGGGACAGGGGATGGAAAGGGCTACTAACGTGGCAGCTATATTGTGGTGCCTCTGAGAGGCTGAAAAACCAGCATTGCTCACCAACGTAAGTTGTGTATTGGATGCTGGTGTGCAGTATGGGATGCTGGTGTCCCCAGCAGACTTCTAAATTGGCTAAAACAAGAAGAGTCAAACAGCTTTACCAGCTAAGTTTTACTGGTTTAGTAACAGCTTTAACTGCTTAAAGATTGCTCTTTTAAAGCTCATGAGACTTAACTGAGATCTCAGTTATATGGAAGTATCAACTTAGCATCAGATGTTTCTCCTAAAATTCTTTAAGACAAATGTATACATACAGTAAGATAACAGTGCTATTGTGAATATAGCCCAGATAATTTGGTCTTAGAAGAATTTGATAAGAAATGTGTGTGTTTGTTTTGAAATCTCTTGACTTTTGCTTGCAGACCTCCATCTGTCTTCCATCATTAGAACACATATATAAAATATAAATAAATAATTATACATCATGGTAAAATTTCTATTTATTCTGGTTTAAATAATAATAATAATTAAAAAAAAACATTGTAATGATGATTTATATTTTACTGCATTACAGCATTACAGTAAAAAATACATTATTACAGTACTGAGGATATTCACCTTTGAGAATAAGGGTAATTTGAGAATAAATTTAGGTGGGAAATTTGTTTTGGCATGAAATAATATCTTGATGCAAAAATAATCTTAATGGTTCTAAAAACTGGCTTCATTCATGTAGTGCAAAATAATATATTTTGTTCTTCTTTTGATTTTGGGATGAAATGTGACCTGGACATGTTGTTTAAAAGTACTGACAAAAATTCTGACAAAAGTTCATAAAAGCCATATTACATGCAATACATAAAATGTTTTGCACATTCTGCAAAATGAATAACAATTAAAAGATTACAGTTACAGTTACAGTTGCTGCTATTAATTGCAATGTGTCAGTTACAGAATGTGCTTTAGGTATACTCTATAATTTTTTTATTTACAATTAGATATTTTGTTTTGTTTTTTGCAACAGTGAGCATTGCAACCAGTCAGAGACATGTTCGTTGTGTGCATGAATGCAATGATGAATCAGAGTGTTAGTCTTAGATTAGTCTTGTCAATCTTCTCCAAAACAGTCTGAAAAGATTTTTTACAAGCCATACAGGAGACCTACCTGTTAGAGCTTTCTGACAGCCTCTGTAGGCAAACACATGGTTCCTTAGAGAGAAGACATTAAAAAGTTGGAAGGTGTCCAATTTGAGGATGGTATGAGATGAGTGTGTTGCAGTCAGTCCTGTAATTGTAATGTTTCTCTTAACATACATTCAACCCAACCAACACAGACACAAAGCAGATTCTCCTTCACAGCAGAGAGACCAAAATCGCCTCACTGTCTCTTCCCCTCTTTCACTCTTTCTGCCTTCCTGTGCTGTCAACCACTCCTAGCCTGACACAAGGCACTCATTCTTTCGGTCAAAGAGCTCCTCACTTGTTCAGTAACATTGTAGAGACCCCTGCTGCAGAAGTAAGTCCATTTCAAGGCTGTTTAGAATATGAGGAAAAGCACAAAAAAAAAAAAAAAAAAAAAAAAAACTCACTTTTCAGCTGATGGGTAGAAGACACTTGCCACCTCAATGTGGTTTCTTTTGTTGAGTGTTTCTTGGGAAGCTGCCAGAGCATTGGAGACCTCAGGCCAGCCCAGCTACTGTCACTATTTGTGTAGTCCTGTGTCAGTCCTGACTCTTGTTGGCACTACACCAGAGGAAAGCTGCCTGGTGGGATCAGGTGCTTCTTTTCAGTAGAACTGAAATATCCATGCATTCTCTTGCCACATTCTCGTCCATCTGATGTCTTTATCTGTCTCTATTCTCAGCAGTCTGTTAAAGTCTCAACTCTATTTGTCTGATATTTTCTCCTTCACTCTGGTGTTCTGAGTCTCAGCATAATTCATGCCCTCTCTGATAGGAGGGGCATGTTGAGTGTTTTAGAGTGGCCTGCTGGCTAATTACCCAGTTTAAAAGAGCGTGATGTTTTTTTTTGTGTGTGTGTGTTTTTTTTTTTTTTTTACTTGTCTTATTTGTTTGTGATTTTGAGTGTCAATTAAGAACTAATTAATTGTGTTTTGTGTGTGTGTGTGTGGGCATGTTTATGTGGTTTACGAGGACAATTTTTTAGGTTACAAACTGGTAATTACTAGGGTATTATGCTAAAAATGTGGTTTATGAGGACATTTCTAGTGTCCCCATAATTTAAATAGCTTAAAAAACATACTAAATGATGTTTTCTTGAAAATGTAAAAATGCAAAAAGGTTTCTGTGAGGGTTAGGTTTGGGGGTAGGGTTAGGGTTAAGGGACAGAATCTATAGTTCGTACAGTATAAAAATAATTATGTCTATGGAAAGTCCTCATAATGATAAGCAGACCAACATGTGTGTGTGTGTGTGTGTGTGTGTGTGTGTGTGTGTGTGTGTGTATGTGTGGTCTATTTAAACTAAAAGATTTATACTACCCAAAATCTTTCTTAAACAGAAAAATTGTGTAAAATAATAAGACTTGTTTTCAAAGAATATATCTTGAATAAAGTATAATTTTCCTACCCTATTGACTTTTTCTTCTTTTTTTAAGCATATACCCCACTCAATTTTGTTAGATATATGATTTAAAAATAAATAAAAAAATAATAAAAAAAGATATACTCTTAAAACAAAATGTATTATCTGCAATTTTACTTATATATATATATATATATATATATATATATATATATATATATATATATATATATATATATAGGAAAACAAATAGCTGATTTATTATTATTATTATTATTATTACTAATATTATTATTAATATTATTATTATTATTATTATTAATGGAAGCATTTTTCAAAATGGGTGATTTCCTTTGTACTTTTCCTTTATGACCTAATAATGACATAGCATCATATTCAAAGGTCAAAAATGGGAAAGTAAGGCAAAAAGCAGATCTCCCAGTCAGCCCTGAGTCAGTGTATCTTGGGGAAACACTGCTGTTGTTAGGACATGTAGCCTGTTCCCCAGAGCTTAATTAACACCCTTGTTAAACACAAGAAAGACTGAAGCACATTAAATGACCCACTAAAGCCTGTTTGCACATTCCAGTTATTTAAATTGACAGCCTATCATCCTATATTCTACCATGTGTGTTAAAGTGAACCTGACAATCAGGTAACCAAGAGACAGCCTTAATGTAGACAATAGACATGCAAAGGAAAATCTTACAACATAAGATCAAATTTGCGATAAAAAAAAAAAAAAAAAAAAAACCAAGCAAGTTTATGTTAGCTACGAACAGCTGGAAAACTTTGAAAACAAAACTACAGTGAGCTCCCATGTAGGGCCTAATGAATGTGCCCGAAGCGCACTAAGCTCTTTATGGAACTAAATGGGCCTAATATTAAGTTACTCAGTTCGGGCAATTTTCTTTTGAGACTGTAGTTTGTTTTTATTAGACAAGACTAACTGAAATCATATGATACAAGTTGCCTTGGGTTACTCATTTCGACAATAAAAAGCGATGCAAAGGGTGTCAACAAACACAATTGATATGATTGATATGACAACAGTGGCCTCTAGTGGCTGATACAAACTCCATTAAAAATATCTAAAGTCTCTTGAAATAGATCAGCTAAGTACCACTTATTTCTTATGACACCCATTGGGTATTAATTATGCAGATAATCTTGAAATACATGTAATAATATTGAGTTTGGGGCAAATGACCTGCAACCTTGCCAGCCATTTACTCTTTTCCCTTTCCTAATATTACATATGAGTGTCAAACAGAGCTGTGACAAAGACCCTCCTCTCCAACAACACTTGTCTGCTCTTTGTTCTTTTTGATGGGTCCTCTTAAGGAAATTCCTCATGCTCTCTCAGAATGCAACTTATTTCCTCTTGCGTGTCTCGCAGGCGATGTTAAAGGCCTGTCAGGGGTGGGGGCAAAGCAGGGCAGCTGGGGTGATCTATAACAGGTGTGGAAGAATTTAACTCTCGCTCTCACTTTTACTGTGGGAAAACATAGATGAACATAGAAACTTAGATGTCCTCTCATGATATGTGGTTTAGTCAGCACCTTAAAGTTTGAATGATATTCAGCATGCAGAAAACTGATTTCAATAGAAGTGAACATAAAGCAAAATATAAAATATATTTAACATCTATCTATCTATCTATCTATCTATCTATCTGTCTATCTATCTATCTGTCTATCTGTCTATCTGTCTGTCTGTCTGTCTGTCTATCTATATTGCTGCCTAAGATTAGGTGTTTACATTTATTGCTCCATCAAAAGCAAGTCTGTGTTAACATTACCATGTTTTAGCTAGGTTATAATGTGTCTGGAATATGTTGAAACCATTGGTGGGGTGACAATCAACCACAGTAAACTGTGTAAGTCAAAAGTGCAAAAAATGCCTCTGATACCAAGTTGATCTCCTCTACCTCCTCAGAATCACTTCAAAAACTGATTGCAATCACATTGTGAAATCACTTCTCAGAGATACAGTACATCCACCTTATATATATAGATAGTGAAGTGGTGGGTTTTTGTTAAATGTGAGCCAAATCATCACAATTAAAAGAACCAAAGACTTAAACTACTTCAGTCTGTGTGCACTGAATTTATTTAATACACGAGTTTCACAATTTGAGTTGAATTACTGAAATAAATGAACTTTTCCACGACATTCTAATTTATTGAGATGCACCTGTATATATAGCTGTCACTAACTGGTGCAAGATGCAATACATTGATTCACTTATTCGTAAGACCTACAGTACTGAAACATGGCAACTGAGACAACCAAATAATTTATAAGTCTACTAGATCTAGAATCAATCATGAATTCAGTATTTAGAAGCAAGTGTGTTAAAAAATCTTAAAGACACACATACGTCACATCAGGGCCGTAACCACAATATACATTGAGGGGGACAAGTCCCCTCCCAATAATCAGATATGGCCAGATTGTCCCCCCCAATAATTTGTATCCTTGTTGCTGTTCTGCTGCAGTCCATTGTGCACCGCTGTCATTAAGTTGTTGCAGGAATAACATAATGGTTTAAAATAGTTACATTTTTAGCATGCACAGTAGTCTTACACTGCTCGTCAATGTCATATGAGCCAATCAAATCGATGAAGGCAGGACTCAAATTTAAGAAGCTGAGCGGAAACCTTGTGGATTATTCCAGCACCATCAGCAAGCAGTTCAGGTTAAGAGTGTTTGTGTCATGTGAGATGCAAGAATATAACTAAACATGCAAAATTTGAATGATTGAAATGTTGTACAGACCAACAGTAATTTCCAAGGGTGCAAACTATTCACCATTTGGCGAAATTTGCTATGTTGAATTGAAAATATGTCATGTACAGTATGTGATTCGGATTTCATTAATAATTGTGAATGTGAAAACCTTAACAGAGTAGTTTTCAGCATATCAGGCTTAAGACAAAGAGCGAATGTGTGTATATTGTAAAGGAATTGAATGAATGTGGTTATCTGGTAAGTTTCTGAAGTAGCTTTTTAGAAAATTCACTTTCACATTGAAAATGATCTATAACACAAGTAGAGCATTTTCACCCTTAGATTAGAACTAGAACATGGTAAGACCTGTGACTTGTGAATACAATTGAGTTTTTAGGTTTTGGCAAGGAGAGTGTCATATATTTTTAATGCAAATATTATTAGGTAATAATTTAAAATCAATTTAAGATTTTCTAATTAATTTCTTTGTCTATAATTGTGAATTTTGTACAGCATCTCATAAGAGTCTACTTTTAAAAGAGACCATTTTTATTTTGAGCATGTCCTTGTCAGGTTTGTGCTCAAATAATGAGCCACCAGTTAAAGGAGTAGTTCATCTAAAAATGGAAAATGTACTTTTACTCACTCATTTATTCACCTTTATGTTGTTCAACACCCATATGCTGTTACTTTTACTTGGAACATAAAAATAGATATTTTAAGCAGTTCTATTTCATAGAATAACAGTTAATATTGAGCAGGAGCTCTCAAGCTTCATAAAGGACAAATACTATAAAGCACTATTAAAGGTTCAGTATAAAGACATCATAACAGTAGTCCATATGACACGTGCACTATATTCCAATCTTTCTGTGGCCATACAACAGCTATATGTTGTATGGACTACTTTTATGGTATATTAATTTATTTTTTTCTTTGGACCTTGATAGTAATGCTCAATATGAACTGTTTTTGTATGGAAAAGAGCAGTGTTCGGGTTCTCGAAGAAAAGATTGTGTTAAGATTCTACTAGGGCAAAAAAACACAATGAGGGACAACTTGATGGCAGTAAATAATTTTGTGTATTTATTTATTATTATTTTTTTTTTGCTAGCCAGCTGATATCATGTCATTTTACAGATACATCAATGATGAAAAGAAGTTCAAATTATATTCATCTTTTCTTTGATACAGCACAAAATAGAAAGAAAAGATGACTGAAACAGGCAAATTGCTAGCAATGTAAACACAGTGGAAGACTTGTACTGTGTGAAAAAAAAATTATCTTGTAAAAAAATAATTACACAATTTTGGGCCTTTATCGCATTTAAAGCCTTTATTCAGAAAATTATTACATTCAGAGCCTTTACTATTTTAAAGGACCAAAGAGGACAATTCTATTTGTGAATTTAACACCCGCGACCACCCACCCCCAAAATGGATTGGTCCCCCCCAACGTTCAAGACATGGTTACAGCCTTGTGTCGCATAAATCACTTAACATCATACATAAATCATAAAGCATGTGATCAGATTCTGACACCCCTGTTGTGGTCTGTGGTTAGATCTCAGAATTGGGAAGGAACATACCTGAAATCTGACCTTCTTAAGCATAATATCAGAGTCCAGGCTGGTGGACAAATGCTTTCTGTCTTCTGGGATCCAGAAAGTTTAGCACATATTGTATTCCTTATTAGCCAACCTGGATGAATGGCCTTCTTCATACACTGAGACACCAGGCCTTACACTTCACTGACTACCAGCAAACTCACAAATCAATAACTTCAAAACCTCTTAATCCTTCGTAAATAATTAAAATGATGTTTTAGAAGAACCTCATACAAACACCAAAATCCTTTGTGACCATGTAAGTTTGTAGCCCATACTACACTCCCTGCCCTCTCTCACTCTTTCATGTGACCCTTTAACAAAGCCTGGCTCAGTACTTATCTGTTTGTTCATTCATCCGTAAGAAAGACCTGCCCACTTTTATGACTGGGAGAGTGGTCATTAACACCCCTTCCTCTTTTCCCTCAACCACAAATAAGGATATACCTCTTTTCTCAAGAGAGCCATATGGTTACCTACTGCAGTGACAGTGTGAGAACTGCTGTCCATTCAAATCAGATGATCTCATGGTGCTGTGTACAAGAAACCTTACTTCTCCCTCCATCACAATCACTGGCCACGCATCACTCCTCCGCAAACTCCCCCCAGACTTCACCTCATAATTTCTCCAGTTCAAGCAATCATTGAAGAAAATGGGTCAGCAGAGATACAGTCCCCATTTGTACAGCCTACACCCTTCAGTCCTTTCATCAAGTTCACAAATCAGCTGTAAAATCTGTTTTCTCAGCCCTGCCTTAAAACTTTCCTCGTGGATTAGAAACAGCATTCAAATGAGCTTTCAGATTCAACCAGACAGATTGTGTTTCACATACAGATCATCCCTCATACTGTAGATGTAGGTCACATATTATATTGCCCTTAGCTGTGGTCAGTGGCATGGATTTTGATGTAACATTTACCTTAGTAAAACAGTGTTTCCTAATCTTTTTTTAATTTTTAATTTTTTATGTATATGTACCCCCACAGCATCATCAAACATCAAACTAAAAATGTGTTTGTCAGAGGCAAAAAATATATGTTGCATTTGTAAGATTCCTCATTAAAAAGTCTTACCCTCTAAAGAAAATAATAGTATTTTTGAGACATACTGTATGTATAAACCATGTGCACTCACATGAGATGAAAACTCCAGTCATATCAGTAACCTTATAAAAGCTGTTTTATTTTACATGGAGAGGGTCCCCTCATGGGGGCTGCCATGTTAGGATCACATGACCAGCCAAATACTGTTTGCCTAATCTCAGTAATCACCCTGTTATTGGACACTTTCACTCATGGATTAAATTAATCAAGGCTGACTGTGAATAGTGAATTTCTACAATGGCACCGGTCACTGAAAACTATTGTGTTTGAATTATGCTGCATCCAGGCCTCTAGATGTCAGTGTAATTCCAAGATGACATAAACAACAAAAAAAAAAAAAAAAAAAAAAAAAAAAAAAAGACTGAGAACACTTTAACCCTCCTGTAGTCTTAAGGTAATTTGTGACCCGGGACAGTTAAAAAATATGTTACAAATAATGCATAGGTTTTTTTTTGGTACTGGAACCAATTGTTGTCACTTGTTAAGACCATATAATAATAATAATAATAATAATAATAATAATAATAAATAAAGACTTGAAAAACAAATTGTTCATTCCATTGTCTTTAATTGGTCAATTTTGAGCAGTTTGGGGAGAACCAGTTGTGAAGAACCTTTAAATATCTGACTTTCTGGATGTTATACAGCTTTTAAATAGTTTTTCTCAAATTTAGCCCCTAGCTCATAATATTCATTAGCATGAACTAAATTGGCATGTACTAAAACTCTAAAATGTACACTGTTGATTTTCTACAAGTACAATAAATCAGAAATTGTTGTAATATAGTTGAGATATTATAAAATGCCAAAAGGAATTGAAATAAGCGTAAACTGAGACATAAGTTTTTAACCCTTTTGTAATATATATATATATATATATATATATATATATATATATATATATATATATATATATATATATATATATAATCTTTAAAAATTATGTTACTCCATTAATATTCAATATTTTTATTTTCTTCCCCTATCATTATACACTTTGGGACCACAATAAAACAGATTTTCATTAAGGGGTGTCATTGTACACTATTCAAGAATTTATGCATTTTTAATGGTTTTCATTCAAAGAGGGTGCAGTTTCTTAAGACAATAGGAGGGTTCAGTCGAGTGTGGGGAAAGATCTATTTCAATACTGCAGATTTGCATTGAGTTCAGTGAGTGAATTTACAAAGAGTTTTGATGCAATTTGATATTAAATCTCTATAACTTCATTTACTTTCATATTGGTTTTGCACCTTGAGATGTGATGGGAGGAAAATAGGACAGAGTGTTGTATTGTTGTGAGGAAGAGGTAATTGTGAGTGAATCACTCCAGTAAAATAGGCAACTGTAGTCTATTTTTCAAGAAAGAAAGAAAGACAGACAGACAGACAGACAAGATGGACAGAAAAGAAGGTCCCCTAACAAGGTGCCCATCATTTCCTGTGGGAGTTCTTTGACAGGAATGTCCTCTATTCAACCATTCCTAATGCATTATCAACTCTAAATGCCATTGCCTTGTCTCTGGGATTACCAACATGCTTGTATCAACTCAAAACAAACTACCAGTCCACTGATCAAGGGCGGGGCCTTCAATTTATCATTAAAAATAATTCTTATCATTCTTGCAACAATACTATGTCAACTGAAGAAAAAGATGAAAAAGTGAGTGACGTTCACCTATGCCAAGTCTGCTGCCACAGTTCCAAAAGGTGGTTGTTCTGGATGTTTTTTTAGCATGTTGCTACAGGTGGTTGGTTACTGGCTCAAATGAAAAGAGCCCATGCACTGCAGATTCTCTGTTATATTCTGGTCCCTGAAAATGGCTCGGATCCTTATTGAAGTGTCCGAATGCTCAAGCGTCCTGTATTTGCATGCACTTTTGGGTAAGTTACTCAGAAAAGTAATCCACTACAAACTGCTTCTCTAAAATTGTAATCAAATTGCTTTACTTATTACTTAACCCTCCTATGGTATTCAGTCATTTTTGACCAAAATACATTTTCCTCGTTTAATAATTTTTTTTCTAAGCAGTACAAGACTTGGTGACTTTTCCTCCATTTGCCATCTAAACATAAAAAAAATGTGGCTTGATTCGATAGGTCTAAGTGGTCATAAAATAAAAAGCAACACCTTTGGAAAGACCAAAAAACAGAGCAATTTTTTTTTTATCTGTCAAATACAATAAATAAATCAGACACAATGCAGAAAAAAAGACAGAAATTACAGGGTGAGACCCTAAAACATCCTCAGTGCAAAACATACACACCCACTCACACACAAACACACTTACACAAACAAATTAACCGGTGAGACTCTAACACAGAGTTCTTTTGCTAAATACTCACACTCAGAAATGAAGGGGTAAGACGATAACACACGCAGAGAGCGAGAGAGAATCAGGGCATCAATAAGTGGAGCTCTATAGCCATATTTTGGTCATTGTTGGCATTCCAAATCATCTGTTGATGACAGCTATCTGACACACACACACACACACACACTCAAAAAAAAAAAAAAAAATAAATAAATTAACAACTTCTGTTTGATACTCTAAATGAATTTTCAGAATTTTGCAGTTCAATTCTGTTTCTTGATGTTCATTTTCTTGACATTATTATGCATTTACTTTGAGTTATTACATTTTATGTTTGAAATAAATTATTGATAGAAAAATGCTTATTCTCTTTGTAACACCATGGTCAGGTTTGACTGCAAACATAATGACATTAACTGCAAAAACTGGCACTTCAAATCAAATTTGAAATGCTAAAATCTGACAAATAATAGTTTGAAAATGTCTAAATATATATCCAAATGCATATCTTGTGATAAAATATAAAATTAGGTTACAAAAAACTACAGCAGTGACTGCACATCAGTCATGTTATTTATACTTTGTTCACCAGATGGCAGCAATCTGCCTCCAATTTATGTCACATTCTCATATTTTCATGTTTCAACTAATAGAAGAGTAGGTTCTGAATTTTAATTAAAAAATGTAATTCACTTTAAAAGTTGCTTATTTGTTTATGCAAATTAATGATACAATTTTGAAATTTACATGTAAATAAGATCATAATAGCATAAAATCCCAAAAGAAATGCATAATTTTATTGTTCTTATTTCAGGGAGAAAAAAGGTATAATTATTATGATAAAAAAAAAAAAAAAAAAAAAAGGTTTCACATCTAACCCTTCTGGCCTGAAATGACCACAAATACTAAAGGGAGATGCCATTTTTTTAATACCATAGGAGGGTTAAAAAAGTAATCAAATTACTTATTACTTTATTTTTAAGCTACTTAAACACTTTTTTTTTTTTTTTTTTTGCTCAACGTATTAAAAATAATGTAGATGTTTCATTGTCACATGCATATCATACACGCAACACCATGTTTCATCCTTACATGAAACGTTATTGGGCGCACACTCTTTGGCTGTCACAAAAATGAAAACAGACGTACATGTAAAAGGTATAATAGTTCACCCAAAAATTAAAATCCCTTATCATTTACTCACCCTCATGCAATCCCAGATGTGTACAAATCTTTTTCTTCAGCACAATGCAAACCAAGATTTGTAGAAAAATATCTCAGCTCTGTATATACATACCATACAAGTGAATGGTGATCAGACCTTTGTAGCTCCAAAAATCACAAAGGAAACATAAAAGTAATCCATGTGACTCCATGTTAAATCCATATCTTCAGAAGCAATATAATATGTGTGGGTGAAAAACAGAACAATACTGAAGTCCTTTTTTACTCTAAATCTCCACTTACTCTTTCACTTTCAAATGTGAAAGTGAAACTAAACATGCACCACATGTGACTTTCAGATGTAAAAGTGAAGATTTAGAGTAAAAAGGACTTACATTTCTGCACAAACCCTTCATATTAAAAAGACAGGAAGAGTGCACAAAATGCATTTTTATTCAAATTCTACAATTTTATTGATTAAAGGTATTCATAAGTATCTTACAGCATGAGATGAAATGAGTGGAATGTTGTAACTCTCCTCTTGGCATTCCATCTTTATTAATTTAATTATCTTTTAGTTTGCGTTGATAAATGTATTTTACTTTATGGAAATACAAAAAATAAATCAGTTCTTCACATCCCTGAAACCAGAGAGAATATATTTTCCAATTTATCCAAACAATGCGGGTGAGGAAAGGAACAGATTGCAATGAAACATTTAAACATTATTTTGTAACATTACTTACAAAACTGAAAAATGATCCGTTTATATATCTTCAAACAAATGATTACATAAATATAACTGAAGAGAAAACAAAAGGGAAAAAAAATACCATGTGCTCAGTGTTAAAGTTGACAATGACTCTTATGAAGAAATAATAGCTGAAGTGCAGAACATTTTAATAATGGGAATTACTGTCTCTGAATTTGGACTGCACATTAAAGCAGTGTCAGTTCTTATGTAGCACAGCACAAGGGTATTGCACAAACACAACTGATTTAGTTATCTCACACGCACGCACGCACGCACTCATTTGGTACTACAATGTTGGGTCTGTTTAAGTTTCCATTACAGAGAACCAGCATCTATTCTGTGATGATCAGATGTGTTCAGATCTCAATTAGTTCACAAATTTAAAACGGTTTATCCATGCAACAAACTGTGCAAGTATCCATTTCTTGCTTTTTATTTATTTCTAGAGTTAAAAGAGTTCTTATGGGTTCAGTCTCCTTTTATATCTGCAATAAGATATGATACTGATCTTCCCTTGATGTCTTCATGTGCAGGGCTGTATTTCACACTCCTGTGTCTTTACTGGTAGGTGCAGCGTAGTATTGAGCAGCAGAGTCCAGTTTATATAAAGGCAGATTATTTTCCTTTCTCAGATAAACAGAAATACTGCAGCCTACTTCAGAGGATGTTTTTGAAAGTGCTGTTAATGTCCAGCACGGTTTCTGAACCATTAAGCTGGCTGGCAGTTAAACACAAACATCTTCCTCCTGGAAACATTTACAGGATCTCATACTTGTCCACAACAAATGACGTCTCAGTGGAGAATTTTACTGGACTGCCTCCTTCCACATGCGTCACCTTGCCAACCTGCAGAAACAGAACAACAGATATAAAGCCACGTTCTGTCTCACTTTTAGTATTTTCTATTCATGGTTGAATTTCCATGACCTTTCCATGCCTTTGTGATCGCTGAATACAGATTTGTAAAAATCCTTTTGATTCAGACCAATTTACATTTAAGACTTTTTAAGACCTTTTTTCAAGAACTGAACAAATAAAGTTACTACCGTATCCCCATACCAAAACAAAACCACACAATCTCAAAATAAATTATGTATCACAGACTCTTACTTAAACAGACAGGGGCACACATTCAACATGGCCTTAACATTGCTTATCAGTAAAACAGGGCAGGATATATGCAAGTTTAAGAAAAAGAAAAAGATTTGATTCATAGTGTGGAAATTTTAACTTTAAAGCTGAACCCTGAGACAGACAGACAGATAGACAGACAGTTAGACAGACAGACAGACAGACAGACAGACAGGAGGAGCAGAGGAAAAGTGTTAGAGAGAAGTGCCCTCCGATGGGGCGATGAGCAGTGGGCAGCGGGGCAAGGTCAGAGTCACTGCCGTGTGAGGTGCAGCTGGACGTGTCTCTTATTTTGAAATGTTTGAGCTTCATTGCTTCCAGCTGCTCATTCAAACAGATAAGGGAAATAAAATGTGCACTCCTACAATAATCTACAACATTTTACAGTGTAAACAATTAAAAGTAAACATTGTCATATTTCATCAACACAATATCATCATCATCAGTTGATCATTAGTAATTGTTTGTTTCTTTCATTTTTTTAAGCCATGCCAGCTTCTATGGCTATATTCATGGCGGGAGCCAGGTTTAGTTATTTAAAAATAAGAGTTAAATAAGGTGTTTAAGATTCATTTTTCCTAAAAAACTTAAAACTAAACTTGGATTCACTTGATTAAAAACCTTTTCAAATGTATCAACTGAATAATACAGGTTCCTCAGATGTGTAGAGGTATGACAGTCCAGTAAAATATGTTTAATGGATAGTGGGTTCTGACAAGATGAGCACTTTGGTGAATTTTCTCCTGATAGTAAAAATTGGTGTGTGAGTCTTGTATGTCCTATCCGGCATCGTGTATAAATGACTTGATCCCAGCGATTATTAAAAGGGAACATATATCTTGTTCCAACAACAAGATTTATTTCCCGTAATTTGTTGTTTAAACATTGATCCCACTCCGACTGCCATTTGGTTTTGATATATACATTCAGAGTTGGTTTCAGATCTGTGGAAGGTACAGGACATTTTACTAGTTCAGTAGACAGTGCTTCTCCGGCAGTTCTGTCTGCTTGTTCATTACCAGAGATTCCTGAGTGTCCAGGTACCCAGCAGAAAATAATATTAAAACTCTTTGCTTCAAGAGATGGCAGTTTGATTAAAATCTTCACAATTGTTGGGTGATCAGTTTTAGTAGCTTCCAATGCTTCAAGACATGATTTTGAATCAGTTTTTATTAAAAAAGGTTTTTGTGGAGCAGTCTCAAACTTCAGTGCCAGTAGTAGAGCGTTTGCCTCTGCAGTGAAAACTGAACTTTGGTCAGGGATGCGGATACCCTGACACAGTTGGTTTGTTGCAAAAGCTGCTGCCACTTTATTTCCAGATTTAGATCCATCTGTGTATATTGGGATATGTTGTGGGTATACTGCTCTTATGTCCAGAAATTGTTGATGGAAATCATTCGGATGCGTCTTGGATTTTTGGTTCCTTGTTAAATCCAGATGGATTTTAGGCTTTTTGAGATCCCATGGAGGAATTTTGCAGAAATGTGTCTGTTCCAAACTGTTTAGATCCACTTTCAGATTCTCCAGATGGGTTTTTATACATAGGCCAAATGGACGAATGAAACTTTTTTTTTTTTTTTCATATATTGTTGAATGCTGAAGTGGGAAAACTGCTGAATAGGCTGGGTTTTCTTTATTTGTTTTAAGTTTGGTTGCATATTGTAAGGCCAACTTTAGGCATCTGATTTCCAAGGAAGGTTCAATGGCTTCTGCATAGAGACTTTGGATTGGTGATGTCCTGTAGGCTCCCAAAGCTAGTCGTATACCTTGATGGTGTAGTGTCCAAAAGTCATATGTATGACTTCCTAGCTGATCCATAAATGATACTTCCATAGTCCAGCTTTGAGCATACCATGGTTCTGTACAAGTTCATGAGAGTTGAGCTGTCTGCTCCCCATTTGGTTTTGGATAAAACCTTTAAAACATTCATAGCTTTAAAACATTTATTTTTTAGTGATTTAATGCGAGGAATAAAAGACAGTTTGTTGTCAAAAGTGTTTCCAAGAAACCTGTTCTCTTTAACAACTTTAATGGGGACTCCATCCATAAACAGCTTTGGTTCATTGTGTAGCGAACGAAGCCGACAGAAATGCATACAGATGGTTTTTGTTTATGAGAACTTGAAACTGTTCTGTGTTGACCAGGAGTGCATTTTGTTTATCTTCAATTGGATTTTTCGCTTGATAGTATTCATGTACTTGCTCTTCTAGCAAATGCAGATATCATCTACATATAAACTACAGAGGACATCAGAACCAATGACTTTTGCAATGCTATTTATTTTAATACTGAAGAGGGTTACTGATAGGATACTTCCTTGAGGTACTCTAAGTCCTTGTTTACGTAGGTTAGACAAGGTGTTTGCTATTTTAACTCTAAAAAGTCTGTTCGATAAAAAACTTTCAATGAAGATTGGCAGTCGACCTCTAAAATATATTTGGTACAGATCCTTTAAAATTCCATGTTTCTATGTTGTGTCATAGGCTTTCTCCAAATCAAAGAAGACAGCTACAACGTGTTCTTTTCTGGTAAAGGCGTCACGAATATAGCTTTCAAGACAAATATGGTGATCTGTAGTGCTTCGACCTTTCCTGAAACCACATTGGCCGTTACTTATGTGGTGTTTAGATTCCAGTATCCAGACCAGGTGATCATTGACCATCCTCTCCATTGTTTTGCATAAACAACTGGTTAAAGCTATAGGGCGGTAGTTTATGGGGTCGTTATGATCTTTTCCTGGCTTTGGAATAGGTATTATTTCTGCTTCATGCCAGGCAGATGGGATTTTTCCCGATATCCAGATGGAGTTCTAAGAAAAGAAAATTCTAAGGAGCATTTTCAGGGAAAGGTGGGGTAGATTCTTTAAAAATTGATAGTGAATTTTATCCAGTCCAACAGCTGTGTCGTGGGATTTTTTAATGGCTTGCTGTAGTTCTTCCATAGAAAAAGGTTGGTTGTATGGCTCTGTGTTACTGGAGCCGAAGTTAATCTTTTCTTGTTGAGCAAGTTTTTCCTCTCTTTTATAGCTTCCTTACATGTATCATCAAACCATGGAAGGTGTCTGTTTTATATTTAAAGATGTTCTTGGGACTGTATCATTAGCTATAGATATGATCATTTCAGTGAAATTCTGCATAGCATCTGGGCTGTCTTCTGGAAACCATGTCAGTTTCTCATGACAGAGGGTTTGAAATTGATGCCAATTTGCTTTTTTAATTTGCCATCTTTGTACATTTGTTTCTTCCTCTCTGCCTTTGATGGTTACAATGATTGGGAAATGGTCACTTCCACAGAGGTCATGCCAAACTTTCCATGATAGGTCTAAAAATAATTCAGAATTGTTATTCGAAATTGTTAGGTCGATTGCAGAGTACGTTCCATGTCCTGGATGTAAATAGGTATTCAATCCATTATTTAAAAGACATAAGGTGTGGTTATCTATAAAATCTTCAATATTCTTTCCTTTTGTGTTACAGTGATTACTGCCCCACAAAGTGTTATGACTTTTAAAATCTCCCATGAGAATAAAAGGAGATGGGAGCTGAGCGATAAGGTGATCTAGGTCCATGTGTGTCAAGTTAAAATTTGAAGGAATGTAGATAGAGACGACTGTAATGGTTTTCTGCAAAGTCAGGCGTACTGCTGTTGCCTGTAGGTTGCTATTAATATTTATATGACTATGGATAACATCTTTTCTTATTAAAATGGTTGTACCACCAGAAGCCCGCTTGTCACTGGGACCGAAAGTGTTAAAACTTGTAAAATTTTTAAAAGAGAGAGTACCGTCTGGTAGTAATTGTGTTTCTTGAAGACATATGGCTAGAGGGTTAATAATTGCAGTTAGACGCTGCAGCTCCGTAAAATTTGCCCTGATACCACGACAGTTCCGTTGGACGATAGAATTTTCCATTACCTATTAGGGAAAATAGGGACAGTTTTCTTGGTTCTGCCTTTAGGGGATGGACTTCTACTATGGTATTCATTCTCTTTCATTTCCACAAGTTTGTTTGTTTTGTCTTTGATGCTTCATCTTGGGATACATTTGATTGTGAAGAACTTGCCTTACCGTGGTTTTTATTTGCCTTTTGGTTTCCTGTTACTGAGCTCTGACTGGAGTGAATGTCATTTAGAAGAGTTTCCCTCTGGGTTCCTGTGTTCTTCATCTTTGGGGGAATATTACTATGGTTAACGGTTTGGGGTTTGTCTTTATGCATCCAGGTGATATCTGTCTGGCAGTCTATTGTTCTCACAGCTTTTTTTGCAACAGAGGCAAAGGTTTTATTCAGCGTAAAAACAGGGACGACATCCACCATTTTATTTGCTTCGAGGTAACCGATTCTCTTAGTACACCTGATCTTCTGTATTTCCTTTTCTTTGATCCACATAGGACACTTTTTTTATGCAGCTGAATGGTAACCTGAGCAATTACAACATTTTGATGGTTTTTCACAGCTCCCTTTGTCATGGCCTACCTCCCCACAGTTACAAAAGGTATATTTGTTGTTGCAGCCATTAGATCCATGGTCGTACTTTTGACAGTTGAAACACCGCAGAGGGTTGGGAACAAATAAGACCACTGGAACACTTAAGTATCCAATTCAAGTTTATCTGGGATTAGCGGTTTATTAAAGGTGAGGATATACGTACCAGTTTTAATCGTTTGCTCTTCTCTCTTGATTATTATTCTTTTGACTTTCCTTACTCCTTGGGTCTTGAGCTCATGCGTTATTTCTTCTTCATCCACATCATCCAACTCTCTAGTTCGGATTACTCCTTTACTGTAGTTCAAAGTTGGATGAGGTGATGTCTTTATTTGAACTCCAGCTAACATGCTGGCATGTAGTAGATTTTCAGCATTTACTGCATTCCACAAGAATCTGTCCAGATCATAGTTTTTTTTCACTTCCTTTACTGTTCACGCTATTCCTGCAATACCTTTTTTATAGCGAAAGGGGAAAGCTTGATAATTGGAGAATCTGGAGCAGCAGCTTCATTGATGATGAATTTTGGCCAGTCATCATTACTCGGCACAAGAGCACGTCTTCTATTTTCTGAGGTATTGTCGGTATCAAGGTCCAAGAAATGTTTTTTGAGGTGTGTTTTGTAGCCATGTTTTGGGTTTTTAGTTTCGTCATCTCTGCTCCCCACCCACATTGGAGCCCAAAATTAAGGGATGCACAGCACCGCGGATCTCCAGCAGATTATGCATCAGGGATACAGGGATGATATACTCAAGCAAAATGAGCAACAAGTTGCTCAATTTACTTGATTGACCCTGAGCCAACGCCTACTGGGAATCTGAGAGAAATTTGATGTTCAGCTATCACAGAGTATTCCCAGGGCATGTCTTTACCAGCCGATTGATTGGATCCAGCCATTCCAACCTCCCGCCTAGGTGAAGTAGGAGCCAAAGTACTGTGTTGAAATAGTGGAAGCCGCAGCAAACCACATTTCTCAGGGACCAGGATCTCTTCCTCCACAGACACGGGTCGCAACTCACGGCAAACGAGTCGTCCTTTTCCTTATTTCTTATAACGGAAATGGGATAATAAGGATCTATTTTACTCCAGGTCTTTACAGAGTGATTGAGGCTTGAGGGTTGTTCTCACTTGCCCAAGGAGACGACCCTAGCACTATGGTGGGAAGGAGCGTGCCACTTGGTTGTCATAAATGCCTGATATGGCCTAATGATTGCAAACTTTTCTGCAACAGCAGGAAACACTCAGAAGCCGCTGCGTGTTTGGAGAAAATACAACAGTGCCACGTTTTCACTCTGAAGGATGTAGAGCATGCATTTATTTAAGCAGATCATAATCTTTTATCACATTTGGTCATATCAAGATTCCTGTCTTTCCGCACCCAAATTTAAGACCTCTTTAAATAATAATTAAGACTTTTGTTGTATCATTTAAGACTTTTTATGACCTTACATTTTGGAAAACTGAATTTAAGATATTTTATGACTTTTTAGGATCTGCAGGAACCCTGATTTAGACAGACTTGTGCGTTTCGACGAATTCATTGAAAAGAACTGACTTAAAAGAATGATTCACTAATTAATCGGACATCACTATGGCTTGCGAGCATGTTTTATTTTAGACAAGAGCAATACTCCATTGGCCTGGAAAACACAATCTTAAAATTCCCTGACATTTCCAGAATTTCCATGACCGTGATAATCCTGTATAATATATTATCTGTATAATATTGTATGATATTTGTTTTATTGCTGGTTTATCTTATGAAACAGTGACACTATTGCGCAGCTTACCTGAATGTCACAAAAGTTGCGTTTGGAGACAAAAGAAACATTGATTGGGAAGAAATCATTGGGTTTGCCAGGTATACTGAACTCCATACTGCCACTCCTGTTCTTCTCATCTATGACAGGCAGCGACCATACAAGGATGTTTTTCCTGCTATCATGGTTATACTGCCCATCCAGATCACCAATCACAGGAGCACCTACACCTGACCTGCAGAATCAAAAGTATGTTTTTATAACAATATTAAAAAAATAAATAGTAAAAATCAACTTGTGTTTACAATGATTGCACGGAATATGAATATGCACTTACGGCACAGGAATAGTAATGACAACATCACTGAGCTCAAGTCCCTCATCCTGAAGCTCATACTCAATATTGACATCACAGCCACTTCCACTTTCTGATGGCCAGCAGTTAACTGTGGAAACATTCTACACTTAAAGACATCTTCTAATAATGGAATTAAAATCCAAAGTGGAACTTAAGAAAATTTAAAGAGTAATCTTTTTGTGAAAGTCTTTTCTACACAATCCTTGTGTTTAATAACTTATTTATTTTTATGTAAAGAGAAGGCTCACTGGTTAAAGGAATAAGGGACTCGTCTGTGCTCTGTAACCTCCACTTGAGAACTCCCAGATCATTGTTAAGAGGAAAGGACTTCTCCTGGTTTTTCAGACCGATCAGGGACTCTGTAGTGAACAGCTTCTTGTCGACATGAGGGTGAGTCTGAAGAATAATAAAATAAAATAAAAACATGCTGTTCTTCTAAAATAAGAAGCCACACAGTCAAGACAAATAAATTAATATTATTGTTCTACTGAACATTTATTGGTTTCTTTTTTGTCTGCAAGCCATCCTTTTAAGCATGGATAGAATTATGGTCATTTCAATATGATGTACTGTTGTGAACCTGTAAATCAATCGTTCATCTGACAAAACACTGAAAATACATCTTTCCACAAATTTCTAGTTAAAAACCCCCCAGAAAACATTGGTTGTGAGAATTACAAGTCACCTGAGCATGTCACGTTGTAATCTTTCAGCCTTGTTCTAATCCATGTCAAATTAAACATGGCCATTTTATCTAATCTACCAAAATAAAAACTGTACCCTCTGAAAATGTTTTACAACATCTTTACATGCTCACTCATGCAATATTTCAGTTATAATTTTCGTACATTAAAACCTTTTTAAAATTATTTTTATTTCATTATTTGTTATTGTATTACTTTTTTTTTTCCTATGCATTATTAAATTATATTATTTATTTTAATTATTTTACAAACCCCATGCATACCCCTTGTGAACCCGTTTGGGAAAGCCAGCTCCAGACCATGACATTCATCCAGAGTGCTTTACACACCTGTAATTGGGCTCCTTTCTTGTCATTGTTGTTGACGAGTATGGAAATGCGGCCATATTTTTCATCTGTAACTGTCAGAGTGATCATGCCCAGAACCTCCATGTTCTGCAGCCCACCATCCCGACCACAGGTGAGAGAGATCTTCTCCTCTACCCTCAGATGTACACTGATGAACACAGGGAATAAAGGTCACAAATTGCCATTAATAATAGTGATTAGCTGAAAATAAACTGCCAACTGTTTGTTTACATGACAAGTGACAAATTAGATGATAATAATATTGATTTGCGTTGAAATGATGTAATCTGAGAAGAAAAAAAAAATGCAGAACAGCTCAAATCCACCTCTGGTGTGTGTCGGAGTTCTGTTGGTGTTTATTTTGCAAAAATGTCCGACTCCTTATTATTTTGCCAATTACTACTTGCCAAATAAACAAATAAATGAACATGAAACATTGACTTGCATTGAAATTGTGTAATTATGTGAAAAGAAATAAATCGCTGAACAGCTGAAATCCTTGCGTCTGAGTTTTGTTGGTGTTTATTATGTTATTAATGAACGTCTAACTGCTCACTATGCATCTTATTACAAGAATACTGGCCAAATAAATAAATAAATGCACATAAAACACTGTTTTGAATTGAAATTACTTCATTAGCTTACTTGTAGAAATTGCAGAATGCTACATGACGCAGGCGAGACGGCTCGCAGAACCTGGATGAGCGATATACATGGAGCTGCGGTTGTTACAGAGCAATCAGACCGTTAGATGGTGCCATTGAACAATCATAATTGAGTATTCCAGGCCACCGTGTAGTAAAAAAAGTTCCTTATATGTCTATGTACAGTATATATATATATATATATATATACTGTACATAGACATATAAGGAACTTTTTTTCTTTAAGAAAGGGATTTTTATATTTATGCCCATTTTCGTATAAAATAAAGTGATCACAGCCCAACAAAGTAAAATTTGATATTTTTAAAAACCTCTACAATAGACTAGCCCATACTGTCTGTAATACGTAGTCAATAATATGATTGCAATAGGATAACAAATTAAGTTTTGCATATGGAATTTGGAAATATTAATCAAAGACTGTGCAACCCAACGTGATGTATGTAATAAAGGGGTAAGATGTGAAAGGTACTTAAAAAATACAAACAGCATGTGATACCTCTCTGTATTCACTGGAGGCTGAAGGACTTTAGATGCCTCTGTTGCTTTCCTTCCTGCACCAGATGTGACAATGTTTTCTCCCTCTGACTTCAGTTTGTCCACAAAGTTATCCACCTCTTTCCCTTTAACACCCAGCTTAAGTGCTTTACTTGGTCCACTAGGCCTACAAGAAACATAAAAGTTATTAACTTATGTTCATACTGTATGTGTTCAGATGGTTTGATATGGTCTACAGTTAAAGCTCATACCTGACTGGAGTGGGAGCCACTTTAGACTTCTCTGGTTCTATTGTATCTGTGATGATGGAAGCAGATGTCACACTGCTCATTCCGGAGTTTCCAAAACCTCCAAAGCCTGGTGCTTTCTTTCCTGATCGTTCAGCATCTTGTCTTGCTCTCTGTAACTCTTTGGCCTTCCGTTTCATCTCAGCCTTTGCCTCTCTTTCTTGGGTCTGAAAAAGTGAAATATTGAGAGAAAATTGGCACTTGCCTGATTCAAACTTTAAAAATGAAAATATTTACTCACTCTTCACTTATTTACTACTTACAGAATTTTAAAGAACTGTCACACAGCTAAGTTAAATACAATGACAGTTCATAGTGACCACATCTGTCAAGCTCAAAAAGACACAAGCTACAAAAAAGCAGTATAAATGCACTATAGCATCAGTGAATAATGACTTAAATTCAGTCAGGCCTTCACACAAAGCTATCGTATGGCTTCAGAAGACTTGGAATATTGTACACGAGTAATATGGACTACTTTTGTAGTTTATTGTATTTTCCGTAATATAAGCCACATTTTTTTTCATCATCTGAAATGTCCCGCGTCTTATAGTCCAAAGCAACTACTCACATGCCCACAAAATTATGTTTCATCACACTCGTAGTAAAAACAATCAGTCAGTGAACCAGGTAATTAGTGCAGCGCAAAGAGGATTGCAAATATCAGAAACACCCCACAGGTTACTTACTTATTTAAAGCAGATGCTGTTGATGAAACCAAGCCCAAAAACACCATAATATGATGTGAAGAACCTGAGGCAATCTTAACAGAGTGATTGTTGACATGCTACTGAGCAGCTGAAGGGAAGTCGGGTGCCTGCTCCTGGGTCATAGTGCCTGCCGCATACAACTGCTGTCAGTGTGACTTGCACAGAGATACGATTTGTGTGTGTTTTTTTTTCCTCTCTACAGTTTTGACCAGCTGCGATTTACATTCTGATGTGACTTTATTTCCGGAAAATACGGTAGTCCTTTTTGGGGCTTGACAAACATGGTTACTTTGAAACGAAATGAGCGTGAGTAAATAATGAAATAATTTCCATTTTTTGGGTGAACAGTTCCTTTAAAGCATAAAGCAACATTGCATCATATGTTTCATCAAACTAAAGGGAATAGCTCACCTCTCTGACTGCCCTGAAGACTTTTTCTTCATGCGAGTCCATCTCAGTAAAAGTGCGAATCTGCGCAAGGTTAACATTCTCCCTGTAGCCCAGCGCTACAATCTCATCAAATGCAAATATGAGATCAAAACAGTGCTCTGAGATCTCCCCCTCCTCCAGCACGCGGCAATACTCGGGGATCTGAATATTCAGGGACAGATGGAGACCATCATTTATTCAGAATACATCTGCATAACGTATGGGAATGAAAGTATTATATAACATTTCTATGAAGAAAAATGAAGCTTTACCACTCTGGAGAAAAGCCTTAGTGTCTCCAAGTCCTCCAGAATGTTGCTGTTTTTTGTAGTGATGAGAACCATATAGAGTTTCTCCAGGGGCTGGTAGACATAGCGTACACTTTCTGTTTCCACAAAAGTATGTTGCTTCCCTGTGTTCATCAGTTTGGGAAAAGCAGCCAGCAGGCCCTCAACGCGTGTTCGCGTCATCTCTACGAACTGTCGTGACACTATGGCTTTTCCTGCCTTAGTGCACACCGCTGCTGCCAAGAGCACCTGCAAAAATAAGATCAATATAAAAAAATTATTAATACTAAAAACTACACAAACAACATACAATTACAATTTGTAATCTTTATGAGTTTGCTTCAGAATTACTGTATAGTTGTCAACAACCCAAAAACGACACGGCAACAAAATACACACATATAGATTGTACGTTTCATTTCATATTTCGCTTCTCGTCATTTCAATCACATTAATTTCACATTCTATTAATTTATATGATGTCATGAAAGGGTTACAGAGAACCGGCAGCTCCACAATCAAATGTTTACGGTTGAATGAGTGCAGTGCACATTAACGAGAGAGAAGTTGCATGGTGGTTTTATATATCTATTATATCGCTTCTAAAAATATGGATTAAACACTGGAGTCATATGGATTACTTTTATGTTTCCTTTATGTGATTTTTGGAGCTACAAAGGGCTGATCACCATCCACTTGCATTGTAAGGACCAACAGAGCCGAGATATTTTTCTAAAAATCTTCATTTGTGTTCTGCTGAAGAAAGAAAGTCAGACACATCTGGGATGGCATGGGGGCGAGTAAATGATGAGAGAATTTTCATTTTTTGGTGAACTATACCTTTACAAAATGTAATGCAATTAATGCAATATCCGTTTATTTACTTCCTGAAACTTCATGCGATAGGAAAAAGGTTTCCTGAGTTGTTCATGGCAGGCTACTCAGCCTTACAGGCTCCGATTAGGGCATCTGATGCCTGCCAGGAACAAACACATATGACAATACGACTGTTGGACACGAATGTCGGAGACAGTGAAAAGGCAGCTTGGAAGGACATGGCTGTTCAGCAAGTTGCAGCCAGGTATACTTGAAGAGACTGAACTGCGGCCACAGAAAATAACAGTTTTGAGATTTTAAACATCAGCATTCAATATATTTTATATCTGTATGAGTAATGTCTAATGTAAACTTAAGTTTCTCTTGCCAATAAAGTTTTATATGAATTGAATCTGCAATTTGATCCCATTATTAAAAAAAGTCCACTGGAAAATGGCTGAAGATTTCGCGCAAATTGTAATGACATGTCCACTGATTTTATGGCATGTATACATATACTTGTATCAAAGATTAATACCTGTAAAATGTGTAAAAATGTGTCTAATTAACTCTGCTCAAAAAAAAAAAACAAAAAAAAAACATTAACGTAAATATTTAAAATATTTTCTTGCTTTTATACTTTGAGAAAAAGTATAAAGTAAAAATATTTATGATGATTTCATGTTTCTTGTAATCGAGATTAATAACAAAAAACTGTGAGATTAATTAGTTAAAAATGTATAATCGATTGATTCACAGCCCTATTTTAACTAATTAATCTTATTTAGAGTACTTACAAATACCGTGTTTAAAATATTGGCATTAATCTATGGTAAAACCATGGTTACTATTCATAGTAAACCAATATTACACTAGTAAAACAATGGTAAATTTATTCTGAGGGAATGCAAAACTATAAACATGTAACTATGTAGTAACCATGTTTTTAATACTACATATATAGTATGTAGTAGTATAGTATGTAGTATATAGTATAGTATAGTATGTAATACTATACTATAGTAACCGTGATTGTAGTAACCATGTTTTTACTATACTGTACCATAGTTTCAATAAACAGTTATTATACGAAACTTGGTTTCCACAATCATCAAACACTTTAAACTTTTGGTAATTTTAAAACGGTGATTTGCAGGCCTGGAAAAGTAAAAGTATATATATCTACGTCTTACTTTTTGCAGAAATGTCCTCTGGTCTAATGAAATAAAAACTGAATTGAACACCATCCCAACCGTGAAGCATGGGGGTGGCAGCATCATGTTGTGGGGGTGCTTTGTTAGAGGAGGGACTGGTGCACTTCACAAAATAGATGGCATCATGAGGAAGGAAAATTATGAGGATATATTGAAGCAACATCTCAAGACATCAGCCAGGAAGTTAAAGCTTGGTTGCAAGTTGTGGCAAAATGGCTTAAGGACAACAAAGTCAAGGTATTGGAGTGGCCATCACAAAGCCCTGACCTCAATCCAATAGAAAATTTGTGGGCAGAACTGAAAAATCATGTGTGAGCAAGGAGGCTTACAAACCTGACTCAGTTACACCAGTTCTGTCTGGAGGAATGGGCCAAAATTCCAGCAACTTAATGTGAGAAGCTTAAATGACCATTCACGTAATATTTTTATTTGATGCCATTAATAAAAGCTGCCAACTTCATTCTAAGTCATAATTTGTGCATATGTATCTTATATAGGCTACCACACAGGCTACATACAGCCTGATGAGTTATAATTATATAATGAGTATATAAATTTATAATGTCAAACCCTTCTAGCTGTAGTCTTTATGCAATCAATACCTAGACTATCTATATTAAAAAGAGAATAATATATTAATTAGATTAATTTTTCAATGTGTAAACACTGACAGTACATTCATTAATTTAACTGTAATGACTCCTGATGGTACTTTAATTAGCTGGCTAGTTGAATCAGATATCACAACTCTCTAGCTATTATGTTATAATACTTCAATGACTCCTGAAAAGCAAAGACAGATGAAAGAGACACTTTCCTGAAAGTGACACTAGGAAGAGCGAGAGTTTGGAAAGTTTAAGGCTAAATGACTGGTGAGCAATAATGCTAGCAGATAGCTCAGTCCTGCTAAAAACAATATACAGTCATACCATTTCTGTTCCCTTTTACAAGATGATCCGTCCGTGGACTCAAAAACGGACCCTGTCTGTTCAGCTGTTTCAAAAATAAAATCGTCTGAATGGTGACTTGTGCTCAGTTCAAACGGTAGCATGTAGCTTGACTCGTAATATTGGAAGAAACAGAGCCACGTCTCCACCAGAGTCCAACCGGAAAAAGTTGCGATGTGTCAGTGGCAGAAGAGAGCTGATGCGGCGGATAGATGGCGACATCTAGCGGTGGAAAACAGCTATTACTCATGTAGACATTTTTACAGGAATAATTCACCTAAAAATGAAAATTCTCTCATCATTTACTCACCCTCATGCCATCCCAGATGTGTATGATTTTCTTTCTTCTGCAGAACACAAACGAAGATTTTGAGAAGAATATTTCAGCTCTGTTGATGGCACTGTTATTCATTTTCCGTGTTTTAGACGATCGGTGATCAGCTCAGTTCACACAGCTCAAGCGGGCAAATCCCCAACACTATGCCTGAATTATTGAATACATTCTTTCTTAATTACTCTTTTTGAAAACATTGTTAGTGCACTGTTAATGTCTTCCTGTATAAAATTTCTCTCCTCACATTTTTGTAAAAATGTATGTTTCAATTAAAATCATTTAATTATTGTCATAACCTTTTTATGGGCATCTTTGTTATCGTTAATGAAATAAAAATATCCCTAAAAAATGTATCATTATTTTTCGTTAAAAAGATTTACAAAGAACATGATGGTTTTCAAATAACATTAATGAATTGTCATTCATTTTTCATGCATATACTATTTTGACAGCACTTCGCAGGGTGGGCTGGAACGCCGACAGGGGGTGCTGCAGCACCCTCAGCACCCCTATTTCCCGCGGCGATGCACTTGCTTTGGACCTACAGAGCTGAGATATTCTTCTAAAAATCTTCCTTTGTGTTCTGCAGAAGAAAGTAAGTCATACAGTTACACCTGGGATGGCATGAGGGTGAGTAAATGATGAGAGAATTTTCATTTTTGGGTGAACTATCCCTTTAAGCCACACTTAAAAAGGAATGAATGTTATTGCATTAGATACTGTATCAAACCAAGTGGTCCCATACAGAAACATAATATATGGCAATGTTCATACATGAGTTTAACTGATATAAAAGTCACATGGGGTACTCATTTGAAAGAAAGACAGCATCATCTTTTCAAACAAAATACTTTACAAAAATCATTAAAATAATAAATGAATATACAATCCAAAAACTCAGACGAACACATTTGCATTATGAAATCCTTTTCTGTTTTTTAAATGTTAGTGGAACATGTCCATTTGATAAACAACTATATCTGTTGGACCTTGAGGGAAATGGATTTCAAATGTCCATACCTTAAAAGAAAGAGCAAAAACTGCTTTGAAAAATGGAGTTAGTTGATAGAAAAGGTCTAACATAATTTGTTTGCAGATGCCATTTGATATGATAATTTTGTTATCTAATAAATTGTACGTGTGTCTCCAGTGTCTAAATACTTTTTGAGGTCACTGTAAAGAGGCAAACATGTGTACAACTTGGTATGATTATTACAATTGGTTAATGCCAGTTAGAAGCAGTTTGATGTCCATAGAAGACAACTTTTGGTAAACAAGCAGAAACAACCAATTATTTTTAGTTTTTAATGAGCATCACCTAGCAACTGCAACGGTCACAAATTACGGTTACTTGTTAGTTATAACACATCACTTTAAGAGGTATGGTAAAAATAAAACGCATTGGGAATGACAGTAATTAACAAAATGTATTATGTGGTGGTAATAACAATAGCCACACCCCTTCCCTCATCAGTCCAAACTCAAATTTCACCACATTTTACAAGGTGTCTGGTCATAATGTTTGTGATCCATGACATGTTCTTGTTGTACCACTGACCAATTTGTTTAACTGTTTTGCAGAATAGATATACAGCCTGATACAGATTAGACACATGCATTTATTCATCACTTTATTGCTGTCCAGTAAGTGCAACAATAATCAGCAAAACACATGCAACTCAGTTAGTCCATTGGTTTAGACCCCAGTATCAAATAAAGATGTTTTGTTTACTTATATTGTGAACTTTACATTCAAATACACAACATAGCCTAAGACAGATGACTTTCCCATTATTGACCTATATACCCAACATTTTGACCTGTGTATTTCCAAAAACAGGGCCAGTGCTGCACAACATCCCATTTCAATTGCTTCCTCCCAAAGCCAATGTTACAATTACCATCCAAGTCAGCCACATGATTACATACAACTCTGCACTGTAGGCCATAAATATAACAAACCAAACCAAACTTGTATAACAACCTGCGCTTACTGACTATTCTTCTGTGTGTTTTTTGTCTGATATTGTATTGTTCACTCTAATTTGGACAGATATTTCTGTTTACACAAAATTTTGAGATTCTGTGATTCTACAATAAAGCATGTGATCTTATGTCTGTATGTTGGAGCTGCTGGATCTTGTTTGGAGACGATAAGCAGGGGTGCAGCTATGGAAAGGTTTATTTCTGCGCTGCTGGCTTTTCTCCACAGGTGATGGAGATGTTGCGCTCAGGGATCTCTAACAGTTGGCGAGGTACGCAAATGGTCAGTACCCCATCAGCAGACAGAGAGGAGGTGAAGGCACTTGGGTCCACACCAGCTGGGATCTTATACTTCCTGTAAAACTCTTTCACCACAATGCCATGCTCATCCTGTTGCAGAGTGACAGACAGCTAGGGTCAGAAATGAACCATGTACAAAACAGCCAAAAGTTGACTTAAATGTCCCAGATATTTCAAATGTGGGGGCAAAACATGTCTCTAATTAATATTTGATATTTGGTATAAAATATATAATAGGTTAATTATAAAGCATATCTATTTATGGACTATTTGCACACTCTCTGAAGACCTGCCTAGGTACCCTTGTTTTGGTTACATATTTGTGGCCTTAAGGAGACAAATAATTATTTATTTTTGTTCTCAGATGAACAAAACATATATATGTACCTTTAGAGGTCCACATTAGGTCCTAAGGTACAATTATTTACCTAAAAGGAGATTTTTAACTTGAGGTCCAAAAAAGGTCTCCTTGAGGGTCACACCCCAGTGACAGCCTTTGTACTGTAGGCCTACCTTAAACATTTTTTTTCCTGAGAATGCAGCTCAATTTCTGTTTGTATTTTATCATTAACAACCATTATCATTCTGACTGAGAATTTATTTCAATTTTTTCAACAGAAGTATTTGACATACTTGGCTGTCACACAGTGTTTTTATTTGTTAGGAAAAAGTATGCCACCAAAAAGGTAAAAAAGTCACTGAAAATTAATTCCAGTGGGCAAATATTGCCCCTTAATAAAAATAAAATAAAAAAAAAGTTAATGTTTAAAACTTGTGACAGACACCATCTATGTCATTATAGATAAATAACAACCATGGCACATATTATTGTAATAAAACAATAACACCATTTGGCCTACCAAGATTAATTCATAACATAACAGCAACATACAAAAGGATGAATAAAGAAAAGTTTATACATTTATTTTGTTACCTGTCGTTCATCATGTTTTCCATGGATCTCAATATAATCGTCATTGACCTTCACTGTCAGTTCTTCTGGAGTGAAGTGCTTTACATCCAGGTTGATCACAAAGCGATCTCTTTCCGATCGCACCTGTGGATCAGAATAATGTCTGGCAACCAAAATATTGCAAAAACACTGAACACATACACAGTTCTCACTGGAATCCATTGTAGCCATAATATAAAATGATTTATTTTATAGACTATGGAACATGTTGATAAAGAAAATTCTATAGATCAAAATGAACAGCGGAGACAGGTTGCAAGGAGGTTTCCTTACCTCTGACATGGCAGTATCCCACGAATTTGGAAAGCGCCAGAAATAAGGACGATAGTAAAACATGGTGTAGAAGGGTGAAAAAAATTCACTGTCAGGTAGGTGTTCTCCAAAATACTGGTCATAAAACCGATGTGGGAAGAAGCCTGGGGACCAGTGACGGCGATGCCAGGAGAGTTGGATAGGAATGTCCATTGTATCACAGCAGAGTGGTTGTAGATGACAGTGGATCTGCAACAAGTTCTGCTGATAGCCCCTGTATTTATGGCCCAACATTAAACCTTGTGTCAGCAACCTACCCAGCCACCCACTGATCCTTCTCCAGTTATGAGGTAAAGTGTTTTTTGCTGCTCTCCCCTCTGGCTCATTCAAATAAAACCCTATTAAATCACCCTTCACTCTCTCTGAGATCATAGAGTCTCAAACACAGGAATCTGAATAATGCCACTCTGCTCACAAGCCTGGAAAAATATTTGACTGGCTAAGTTTTGAATGGTTTTGAATGAAGCCTCCATGTCAGCTGGCCACAGCCCCAGCAAGGGCTTGTGCCAGGATGGATTCTGCTCCCCCTGCCCTGGACGGGACTCAACCAGATACAATCTGCTCCCTCCTGGCTCGCATTAGAGGAGAACTCAGGCAGAAAGATAATGTTATGGCCTAAAATGGATGGGACTGCTGTAATCAGCAGGATTGGTGATCTGCTTTCAGTCAGCCTTGATAAATGAGTCCTCTAGTCCAGGAACATCACTGCCACTGCCAGAGATGGGCCTGGATGCATAATTTCAGATGACCCCCTACATATTATCATGAAGTCAGGCCTGTGATTTCATTCAAACTTGTTGGCCAATATGGCAAAAACATATTTCGTGATGTTATTTATTTATTTTTTTATATATACATTACTGAAAATGTATTTTAAAATACAAAAATGGCATAAAATATATTTGTCATTTATTTTTAAATTTGAAGGTTGAAACAGAATATTTTTGTTTATAACATGTTTTGGCCAGACAAAAAATATTTTTCTGCATGGGGAACAACAGTAGTGGAAGTCTTACTCTGTATCAGGGTGTCTCAGATGAACATTCAATTGCAATTAGAATCTGTCCTTAAAGACTCTGAAGTGTACTTCTAAAAGTTGACAAAAGATATACACAATCTTTCTATTCCAAGAAAGCAGACCAAAAATATTGCACTACACAGAATTTTATCCAATCAAATGCTCTCTAGAATGAGAATGTTCCTCCCCTAATACCACCTGTGACTGGTGAAAAATATTAAATCATGGATCATGAATCTGATGTAATTAAATTCAGTTGGCACTTAAAAAAGGAATGGCCCAAACTGTGTGTATCAACAGGAAAGACACACAAGAAAGAAAACTGCTTTTGTCAAGCAATTTCATGAGGTCTTTAGAATAGAATAGAATAGAATAGAATAGAATGTTTATTTCAACATGACCAGGCCGATGGAAATTTTGCTGGTAAGTGACCTAAGGTTTCTACCCGAGGGGAGCAGCTGAAACCAGTCATGAACTGGGTGAGATGGATACCTGATAATCTGTTTGGCATGTGATGGTTCATTGAATGTAAAGAGATTCCACTGAGGGTAGAGCTGTCCTTGTGATTACTAAGGTTTTAGTGACAATTCGTTGCAGTTTTTTTCCCTTTGTAATAGTGTCAGTGTTGCCATATCACACACTGATGGATAATGTGTAGATGCTCTCCACGATGGCAATGTAAAAACATACTAAAAGGTGCTGACTGACTCTAAAGTCTCTGAGGAAGTAAAGTCCTTGACATGCCTTTCTGATAAGGAGGTTTGAATCATTTGGCATTATAAAGTGCTGCTTATATGTGTGCCCAGGAATTTGAATGAGTCTGTTATAGTAATTTGTTGCCTGTTGATAGAGATTGGATGTCCACACTTATTTCAACAGTGTTTTAAGGCTTTTGGTGCATATTGCACGCACATTTTTGTCATGTAGTCTGCTGCAAGCAGTAGTTGTTACATTTCAGAAACTTTAAATTAGATGAGTCAAAATCTGTTTTGAGTAGTACAGAAGTAAGTTTGAACACCCCTGACCTGACCAGTGTTAGGTGTAGCTAAACACAAGCAATGCTAACTGCGTTTTTGCTACTAGGGTACATTTTTCAGTAGTGTGACAGCTCCATTGTTTTCCCAATTTACAGTAAATAAATGTTTGGTTATCACAATGCTTTTGGTTACATGCTATTATGGTGTTATTATGGAGTCTGATTTGGTGTTAACTGTTGTATTCAGTACAGCATGCACCAAGAGCATAGGTTTGGTTTGAAAGTTGGTAGGGACATATTACAAGGAGGACATTATTCAAAATCTTGGTATTAACAATGAGAGAAAGTTTAGTGTCTACAGCAGGGGTCGGCAACCTAACCTAACCTAACCAGCATTGGCACGCAGAGGGGTAATCACTGGCACGCCAGCAATGGCGAGAGAGGAGTAGACTTGTAAGGGTTTCCAAACGATTTTCCCTACTCAGTGATGCACCCACTGAAAATCATGTTGGAAGAGCCCTGGTTTTAGGAGATTCTATTTTAAGGAACATGGAAATAGAGACTCCGGCCACTATTGTTAAATGCATTTCTGGTGCCAGAACGTCTGACATCAGATCAAATTTACAAGTGCTGGCTAATGCTAAATGTAGATTTTCTAAAATTGATATTCATGTCAGCACTAACGATGTCCGGCTTCACCAGTCGGAGATCACTAAAGATAACACTATGTAACACAATTTTTGTTCCTGGGTAGTAAGTGTTATTTCATAATTGCTTATCCCTCAAAATTATAGAAAATGGCTATTATTCTCCACAAACCTTGCTTTTGTGACCAGGACAGAGATATGTTGAAATTTACCTATTTCCAATGAGAAAACGGGTGAATTTGTGTCTTTTCGTTCACATAAAGTCAGAAAAACAACAACATATGAATCCAAATTAACATGTATTTATAATAAAGTAATACAAAAATGACTTCAAAAGATTTAGAAGTGAGTAGTTTTTCGAGATTTACGATTATACTGTAAATCACTTTCACGAATCAGCCCCCAAATGTAGTCTCCCATCATGCTCTCGTTATACTGTCCTTGGTAGTGGCGTTCAAAATCCAGTAAATCCTGTTGGAAGCACTCGCCTTGCTCCTCTGAGTACGCTCCCATGTTCTCCTTGAATTTATCAAGATGAGCATCAAGGATATGGACTCTGAGGGACATCCTACAGCCCATTGTGCTGTAGTTCTTCACCAGAGTCTCAACCAGCTCCACATAGTTTTCGGCCTTGTGATTGCCCAGGAAGCCCGAACCACTGCGACAAAGCTGTTCCAAGCCATTTTCTCTTTACTAGTGAGCTTCTTGGGGAATTCATTGCACTCCAGGATCTTCTTTATCTGTGGTTCGATGAAGACACCGGCTTTGACCTTTGCCTCAGGCAGCTTAGGGAAGAAGTCTTGAAGGTACTTGAAGGCTGCCGACTCCTTATCTAGAGCTCTGACAAATTGTTTCATAAGGCCCAATTTGATGTGCAGTGGTTGCACCTTCCAGGGTCCAACAGTGGCTCCCACTTGACGTTGTTCCTCCCCACAGAGAACTCTGTCTGCTGTGGCCAGTCCCGCCTGTAGTAGTGCACCTTGGTGTCCCTGCTGTCCCAAAGGCAAAGATAGCAAGGAAATTTGGTAAAACTGCCTTGGAGATCCACCAGGAATGCCACCATTTTCACAGTCTCCTATGACCTCCCAGCCGTACTCATCATACTTCAAGGCGTCCAGCAAGGTCTTGATATGTATCCACTCAGGCAGCTGGAACTAAACTGAACTGGTGGGCTTAAGGCCCCTGCATTTTTACAACTATTTATATTACTGGAAAGTTCTAGAAAGTTCTAGAAGTTACTCCAAGTTTACTCAGCACTGAATCTATCTGGAATGTTCTGGAAAATAGGTAAATATCACTGTCCTGGTCACAAAAACAAAGTTTGTGGGGAATAAAAGCCATTTTCTATACTTTTGAGGCATAAGCAATTAGGAAATAACTCTTACTACCTGGGAACCAAAAAAAAAAAAAAAAAAGGTTACAGGGACACGGTGCAGTGTTAAAGAGGTGTGTGAACTTGCAAAAATTATGTCAGACACTATAACATGCTCTGGCCCCCTCCCTGCTCATCATCGTGATGAGGTTTATAGTAGATTAGTGTCACTGAATGGCTGGATGTCTGAGCAGTGTCCGGAGAATAGCAAAGGATTTATAGACAATTGGAAGAGTTTCTGGGGTAGACCTGACCTACTAAAGACAGACGGACTCCATCCCTCCAGGGAAGGTGCCACTCTCCTCTCTAGTAATTTGACTTAGTCTTAATAGTGATAGTATTTGACTAACTGGGTCCCAGGTCAGGAAGCAGACAAACTGGCTAATCTGAACGTCTGCTAGCTGCCTTGAGACATCACACAGGTCACATAAACAACAACACATAGAGACTGTATCACCTAGATATCACATAGAGACTGTGTCTGTTCCCCTAACTACCAAACACAAACCCCTTCCTAAATCATTTAGAAAAAATTTGATTAAGATCAAACTTGAAAATAACAAACAAAATTAAGATAAACATCATATCAAGGTAGGGCTACTAAACATTAGATCTCTTTCAACCAAAGCACTAATTGTAAATTGAATTATTACAGATCATTGTTTGGGTGCGCTCTTTTTGACTGAAACCTGGCTTAAACCGGATGAATATATTAGTTTAAATGAATCTACTTTCCCAGGGTATTGTTATAATCATGGGCCTCCCCTGAACGGCTGAGGAGGAGGTGTTGCTGCAATTTACAGTTAAGTTTTTGGTGTTACTCAGAGGACAGGATATAAGTTTAAGTCTTCTGAACTAATAATGCTTAATATGACACCGTCAGATACAATTAAATAATCTCTGTCATCTTTTGTGCTTGCTACAGTATATAGATCACCTGGGCCATATTTCGATTTCCTTGGTGAATTTGCAAATTTTCAATTGGATCTAGAAGTTACTGTAGATAGCTTTAATTGTTGGTGACTTCAACATTCACATAGATAATGAAGATGACACATTGGTATTAGCATTTATCGATATTCTAAACTCACTTGGAGTCAGACAAAATGTGACATGACCAACTCATCCCCATAATCATACGCTAGATTTAATTTATATGGAGTTGATATTGATACTATAGAAATTCTGCCGCAGAGCGATGACATCCCAGATCATTACATCATCTCTTGTATCCTGCGATCAGCTAATGTTACTCAATCTACTTCATGCTATTCTTTCTTTCGACCACTAAAGATAGCTTCACTAATAATCTTCCAGATTTATCTCATATACTCAGTAAGCCAAAAAGTCTCTAGAAGAACTTGAAGTAATATCAAAAAATATAAATACAGCCTTCTCTAGCACTCTTGATAGTGTCGGCCCCCTTCGATGAAAGAAAATTTAAGAAAAAAGCCCCGCACCATGGTACAATGATCACACTCATGTGCTCAAGACAGCAGCTCGGAAAATGGAGTGCAAGTGGAAGAATGCAAAATTAGAGTTATTTCACGGTGCATGGAAGGATAGTGTCTGTAGCTACAGACAGACACTAAAAGCTGCCAGGTCAGCATATTTTAGCAAATTTATAAAAAATAACCATAACTATCCTAGGTGTTTATTCAGTACTGTGGCTAAATTGGTTAGCAATAAAGCCTCGACTGAACCAGATATTCCATCATAGCACAATAGTAATAACTTCATGAATTTCTTTACTGATAAAATTAAAATAATCAGAAATAAAACTGAACTTAATTACACAGAGATCAGTTTTAAGGCCTCTACTTTTCTTCTTATATATGCTTCCCCTGGGAGATATTATCAGGAATCGTGGAATAAGTTTCCACTGTTATTCCGATGATACCCAACTTTATATTTCTTCAAAACCCGACAAAATTTCACAATTCTCCAAATTAGCAGAGTGTATCAATGAAATCAAAGATTGGATGGCCAGAAATTTCCTTCTACTCAATTCCGACAAAACAGAGGTACAAATTATTGGACTAAAAACCTCTACAAATAAGATATAATTTGACTCTCGATGGATGTACTGTTACATCGTCTTCTACAGTGAAGAACTTGGGTGTTATATTTGATACCAATCTGTCCTTTGAAAATCAAATTTCCAATGTTTGTAGAACAGCATTCTTCCACCTCAGAAATATTGCTAAGTTACGACACATGCTCTCTGTTGCTGATGCAGAAAAACTAATTAATGCGTTCATGACCTCAAGACTAGATTATTGTAATGCATTAATGGGAGGATGTCCTGCAAGTTCAATAAATAAACTTCAATTGGTTCAAAATGCAGCAGCCAGAGTGCTGACTAGAACCAAAAAATATGATCATATTAGCCCCATTTTATCATCGTTACATTGGCTACCTGTTAAATTTCGTATTAATTTAAAAATTTTGATAACTATGTACAAAGCTTTGAATGGTCTAGCTCCACAGTACTTAAGTGACCTTCAACCACACTATACTCCATCATGTTCATTATAATCGCAAAATTCTGTCGTGTTAATAGTTCCTAGAATATCAAAATCCACAAAAAGAGGAAAGCAGATCATTTTCCTATTTGCCTCCTAAACTATGGAATAGTCTCCCTAACACTGTTCGGGATGCAGACACACTCACTCAGTTTAAGTCTAGACTAAAGACTCATCTATTCACCCAGGCATACACCTAATTTATCCATCAACTCACAATTAGGCTGCTTTAGTTAGGTCTGCCGGAACCAGAAATATTTATCATGCTCTATAACTCTGCAAAAAATTGAATGGCTAATATTATTCTCTTTGATTCCCTGTCTCAACCTCGGGATTCATATCCCGAGGTTACCAGAGCCGGCCAGATCCACCTCTGTTCCTGCTTGGTGTCAGACTCCACTGCTATGTGTCTCTGATTGATGACGACTAAATGCAGCTGGTGCCAGCCAGACATCACTTCAGTCTACTACAATGGACTTCAGGGGATGAAATTAGCTGATGCCAACTCCATCCATAAGACATGGGATGCATCATATGCCATTGCCTGAACCTTGGACTTAGGATAGACCTCACCGAAATAACCTGCTGGTTGAACTGCGATGCACCTCACTGATCTCTGCCTGCATCACCTTGGTCTTATGATGGACTACACTCTTATAATGGAATACATAGACTTTCAATTATTTGCCAGCAAAAGCCTTCATCAGCCTACTAACAAAGGACAATGCACCAATGAGAACTTCTGGAGTTTATCCAGACTGAACTTCAAAGACATTAGTCATTAATCTTACAGTTCATACAAAATCTTTGTATAAACACTGGCCCTTAACACTTACTTAGTTTACTAATTTTAAACCATGACCTTCTCTGCACATAAATAACTAATATTGGCATTATATTCATGCTGGTTAGCCAAAGGAGAACTGGCACCCACAATGAGCCTGGTTTCTCCCAAGGTTATTTTTCTCCATTAACCAACATCTTATGGAGTTTTGTGTTCCTTACACAATGATGACTCAAAGACTTTATAGATTTAACAGTTTTCATTTTCTGTTAATGCATGATTTTCTGTAAAGCTGCTTTGAAATTGTGTGTTGTGAAAAGCGCTATACAAATAAAAATGAATTGATTTGACTTGGCTTTTCCTATCTACACCGACGTTCTTCTCCAATGTGCAAAATAAAAATGTATTGGCTATATGTATGTTATACATTGTGCGCAGAAAATATCAAATATTATTGAAAAAGGCCAACATCCTTGCGCTGACATAGACCAACTCATTTTGACGAGGTGCTTGCTCGACTTTCTTGCACACGCCTATGTCGTCATAGAAACACACACTTACTAGACACATGCCTAATATATTCTGCTCCCTGTATCTTTATAAACTTTACGGATGGATGCATTAAAATCACACCGCAAGTTAATTTGATACCGAAAAAATTATATATCATGCAGCCCCACGGGCCATCACTAAATTCTTAAATTATAGTTGGCAATCAGTTGCCTGCAGGGGTGACTAGCAAGGGCCCCGGGCCAATTTTCTTTTGGGTTCCCCCAGTCCAGTTATCTTTTAAAGTTGAGATCTACATGCAACAGGGTTAGGATGGGCAAGGAGGAGGCAGGAACCAGCTGAACAATCAAAATAATGTTTAATGAAAACTTAAAAAGACACAAACATAAACACACACGGCAGCTGCGTGTGGCTCTCTCTCTCTTGAACTGCCACATCCTGCTCGACTTTATCCCTCTCCTCAGCTGATTAACCCGATTGGGGGCTGGCCGTGCGCACTCACGGCCCGGCCCCGCCCCGCCCTCCTCCTCGTCACACAACGCAATCGATTTTCATTGATTTAAGTCTCTTTTAATACCTGTTCTGTTATTTACAGTCAGATTCATTCAAACACACAGCACAGATGTGGTAAAGAAACCGCTCAAACGAAACACGTTCGCTGAACAGCCACTGTCATTAAAGAGACAGTACCATTTTAACGTTTGTTATATATAATGTAAACTCAATGTAAATACTACAAATTATGCATACAAAATGCATACATTTAAAGGTGTCATAATAAATTATAAAATATTTTAACTTCATCAAACACTTTAGATATTGATGAATTTAACAAATCCAGTAGGCCCATACAATATCTATGCAAGGATTTGGTGAAATTCGGCAAAGAATTCAGGCAGTTCTGGCTCACACTGCTATATCTTTTCTAACTCATCTGAATGATGGGGTGCGTTCCTATTTTCTTCAAAGACTTTACCCTCCATTGTGAGAGCTTTGAAGGGCTGAAAGTTGTGGGGCTCAAAAATGGTGGTCATTTTTTGGGAAATTCTGTGTGGAACAACCCTACAGCTTGCTACCATTATTATTCTTCCATTAAAAAACCTGCTACAGCATAATTTAAGCCTTTTCAAAGTGTCCAAAAATCCCCTAGACTACATTACATTGACAGAATATTTAAATGAGCTATGAGTCTGTTTTGGAATGTTCGTAATTTCAGATTTTCAAAACTTTCACATAAGCCCTTCAAAAATGCTGTAAGCAGTTTTAGCGTTCTGAAGATTTCACGTGACTGAGCCATTGTATTAGCCACGCCCTCTCATTCCAAAACCCTGTCCTCCAAATATAATTTTGAGACCAAAACTGAGCAAAAGAGCAGCATTGTTTGTTCCTGTGGCTGTCAAATTCAACAGTGGTACAATAGCGCCCTCAACTGTCAAACATTATGAATCATAGCCTCAGTGATCCGCTTCAAATACAACACTATGAGAACGAGCAAAATGACTGACAGGTGAAAAGCATCAATGTCCGTGGACACATTTTTGTTTGCTGTTTACAGAGTCTAGAGCTGTCACAGATATCTGTGAGATATCTCAGGACACATATTTCATTAATATCTTTGAAGGATTAGGAAACGTTAGCTTACAGCACCTTTAATATACTTTAAGAAGCTTTCTTTCTTTCTTTCTTACTGTTAAACCTTTAAAAAAATTATAACTTAAAGCATTTCAAACTATTTTAAACTTTCAGACAAGGTTTTGTCAAACCAACATTATAGTTTGTCTCAACAAACTTTACGTATCTAGTTTAATCAGTACTTTTGAACCACACAAAGTAAAATATCAAAAGTTTCTTTTAGGGCAAAAATGCAGTTGTAGCAATGAATAGTAAAATAAACGTTTGTGTTCGACAGCCCTTTTATACAGAGAATAAAGCTTATCCCTATAAAGCTAAACATATGAAATAATAATATTTTTTAAACCTTTTTAAACCTATTTTTCTGTAAAATAATGAATTTAAAGCACATGTTGCTTGAATTCAATAAATACTCATTTTGAAATATCAGTAACAATATAAACGTTATTGTTAATTTTACTTTATCAAAATCAGCAAAGATTTCACTTAAAGATGAGTGCATCAAAATATGAAGGTCGCTATTTTGGAAATTATTTTACAAGGTCTTCTACTTCCAGAAGAGCATGCAAACTTTCAGCAGGCGGTGTTATAAGATTAAAGAGTGGCTCAAAAAATTTAATTAGAAACAGGAAGGCAAAAGGGTCCTATAAGAGGGCTGGGGGCCCTTATAGTCACAGGGGCCTGTTGAAGGGGCCTTGTATAAGCTGTGGGGCCCACATATTTAAGCATATACAAACATTTGTTTTCAAAGTTGATGGGCCGCGAGAACTTGCAGCCCAGAGCCACAGCCCCTGGTAGTCAACGGCCCCTGGGGACTGGCCTCATTGGCCCGGTCTGAAATTCCATCTATGCAGTTATACTAGCATTTTAAAATCCTACACCTCTAATCCACCCCCTCACCTGGCACAGTCATTCAAATTCGAAGGTGTATTCCTCAAGAGGGGTTTACCACCAGTAAAAGCTGAATCTTCCAATGGGCAACTCAGGACATTTTTTTGACTTATTCTTAAGTATTTTTACACAAAAGTATGCTTGTTTAAATCTATTAGTTTAAAGAATTGGTCCTAAGATAAAAATGCAAATCCGCCCGTGTAACCTTCAGAAAATGATTTTAAAAAGCCCTTATACTGTAACCACAAATGATTGTGATTGGTGCATCCTGAACAGTGCTGAGAAAAGTAACAGGTGCCACGTGACCACTTTTATGCACCCTTTAAGTAGACGTTGGACAATAATTTACTCATGAATAATGATGCTGATCATTTTTTATAATCATTCAAATGAAATCAAAAACAAATTTAAAAGTTAAAAGTTATAATGTATTTTCTAAGTGGTAAAATTGATTTTCTGAAAGTTGTTATGGTGGATAGGAACATGTCTTTATCTAAATTTACGCCTATAGCATGCACAAGTAAAAATATTTACCAATTTGCTGGAACAATTCCTCTGACTAATCTATTTCAGTAAGAGTTATTTTTTTTTTTTTTTTAATTAATTTCCAACATTTCCACTGCCATACTCTGCACAGCAAGTGGAAATGCACCCAGGGATCAATATGGTTGATTATTGTAATTGTGTTAACGCACTTTCCACTGATCACCTGACAAAAATGTTACTTTTCCAGTATAGTTTATTTCATAAAGGTAATAAATGTGCAAGGTTTACATTTTCATAATAATGATAGTTATCCAAAGTTTCACACATAATTCCACCAATAAAACAACAAAAACCTCAACACCCTCAAGAGTTCTCTCTCTCTCTCTCTCTCTCTCTCTCTCTCTATAAATAATACAATTAGAATAATCTTTATGTATAAATTAGTTTGAGCAAAGTTCTTGGCTTGACTGCAGTCTAAGGATGCCTTTTAAAATGTCAGATAAATGTGTTTATTAAGTAGCCTGGCATCGTGATTTCAATAATTATTTAAACATAAGGCCCCTTTTAAAAATAAACAGAATGGATGTTCATTCCACTAAATGAAACAATGTTTTTCCCCCTGATACATCTCTTGATGTTTATACATTTTTCATTTGACTGAAAGCTGACGTGGTAATAGTCAACCATATCTCTCGTGTCCTCTCTCACTTTCTCTCGACATAATATGACAGTTTAAAAAGTGATTCACACAGTAAATCCAATGCACAAATCAGAACCTGCATCATGACAGTGGAATTGTGCTATTTTCACACAGACACAGCCCACCAGCATGGATTAGCGGAAACGCCCACTTTTTCAGTCTGCCCACACACATCCCCCCCATCCAGGAACCCGCTGACCGCTCTGTGTGTGAGGGAGGGGTGAAGATCGAGGAGGGGAGGGTAGACACAGGCAGGGCTGTGACTCCTGAAAAAGAAACAAGGGAGGAGCAAGACGAGGAGCGACAGAGAAAACCCAGAAAGGCAGGGGGGGGAAAAACAGCCCTGACTGAGCAAAAACTAAAATAAAAAAGAGAGAATGAAAAACAGGAGTTATACAAGTTGCAGAAGGCATGCTGCAAGAGACTGTCCAGATCCAAGAAAGGGGACAGCAGACCATTCAAAAGCTCGTTTCTGTCTTGTTATGACTCAGAACTGAAAACAGGATTACCCCATACTTCTTATCATAGAAACACATGCTGCCACTGATCAGGATTTTCAACGTTGGATCTGTGGGAATACCCAAAAGGGCATTTAATTAGGGTTTACAACACGGAGGGTGAATCTGTCCAAGTAAAGACCTGCCAAACGAGTAGGCTGGACTCATACAAATTGAGGGAGACGTTCGAATGGTTTGGGAGCTGCTCTCCATCATCAACAGACTAGACTGGGAGCTACGTGGATGCTGGGTTTTGTTTGCTGGTCACTAATGTGCACACTCTTTGGACTGGGGCTGTACCATGTTGATGACACACTGCTTCCTTAAACCCCACGGTTTGGGCTGGATCAGCATGGGAGGTTAGAAGGGCAGATAGCACCATGGGAGCCAAACAAATGAAATGGTATGAATGAAATTCCACACTTCCAATTGTTTTCCTGTGTCCTTGTCATCTCCCATTCCATTACACATGTCCCAGGAACTGGACACAGCCATAATCAGAAGAAGAATCAGAATGAGCTTTATTGCCAAGTATGCTTACACATACAAGGAATTTGTCTTGGTGACAGAAGCTTCCAGTGCACAAACAATACAGCAACAAGACAGAGATAACAATAATAATAATAATAATAATAATAATAATAATAATAAATGGAATAAAAATAAAAAGTGAATAGAAAATATTAGTACATATAGAAATACACAATAAGACAATATATATATATATATATATATATATATATATATATATATATATATATATATATATATATATATATACACACACACACACACACACACACACACAGGGTTGGGAGGGTTATTTTTGAAATGTATTCCACTACAGATTACAGAATACATGCTGTAAAATGTAATTTGTAATGTATTTCGTTATAGTACTCAAGGTTAGTAATGTATTCTAATACTTTGGATTACTTCTTCAGCACTGGTAGATTTTTTTCACTTGTTTTGACTATAAAAAATCTGCCAGTACAGTAAGACAAAATACACATGTTAAAAATACATTCTCTGAAAAACCTAAATATCTTATGCAGTGTTGTTTCAAAAAAAGAAGATAAATCAAATTGATCTTGTTTTAAGGATTTTTTTTTTATATTTTTACAGGAAAACAATACAAAAATTATTATCAAGAATATGAGTTTTGCCCTAATATCAAAGGTATTACTATAAAAAAGAAATTATGGTCCAATGTGAATTTTCTTGATAAAAAAATATGATCGTGCCTGGTAACGTGCATGTAAAATGGCTAGAAATAGCATTTTAGCTTAGTCGTAAAGCTGACAATTTACACAAGGTTTATTTCTATTTCTTCTGCTCCAAACTTATTTCAAACGTACTTCTCTGTCTGCTCGTACGAATGTAACACATCATAAGAAAGTGTTTCACCGCTGTTCAAATGCACTTTGGATCGCATCATTTATATGTATAAATGTTTTCCATCTGAAAGGACTAAATATTAAATGAAACAAATGACAATAAAATGCAAAGTAATCTCTTCAGTAATCAAAATACTTTTTGAATGTAACTGTTTTCTAAATACCAGTGATTTCAATTGTAGCTGTAGTGGAAAACAGTTACTTATATTTTGTATTTTAAATATGTATTCCCGTTACATGTATTTCATTACTTCCCAACACTGTGTATATATATATATATATATATATATATATATATATATATATATATATATATATATATATATGTACAATATACAAATACAAACCTGTTATATTCAGATGCAAGGGAATGTATGGCAGAAGATCTAATAATGCACATTGTCTTTCTCATATTCACCATATGACTGTAATATTGTGGTATTTAGAGGCTGCATGTCAATATAATTACAGTGTTATCTAACAGGTATGCTAAGGTTTAATAAAGAATGAGACAGGCTGAAGACTTCACTATTCTCTCACCCAGAATTCAATCTGTGTCCATAGAGATTGATGTGTGGGTGTTGCTTGCCATTGTGCAATCGCCTGGCAACCAGGTTTACCATCTGCATGCTCTGTTCAGTTGACTTCACAGGTGTATGAATCAAATTCCGATCTAGATTTGAGTATGGACCATTGTGTCGACAGTTATAGGGTTTTTTATTTATTTTATTTTTTTATTTATTCTTTTTTTTTGCGGAGTAACTTGTAAAGAGATTATATTACAAGTAGAGTAAATGATTGGGAAGTATGTTTGCTCACATGAGAATGTTTAATTACATGAAACTCAGTTATTTAACATAAAATAGGCCACTGGGCTGTTTGGTCTAACCATGAATTATAGAATTTGTGATGTTGAAAAGCAGCAGAGATTCTTTAATAACATCATATACAAAGTTATTATCTATCTATGTTTAGTCAATCCTCAATTAAATTAAAGCACCTGCCTTTTCATAACTGAGTGTGTGCACTCAGAAAATAAAAATAATCTGCTTATTATATGACAAGAAAACCATGTATTTCAAGCCCTTTTGACATTTAATCATGTGCAGAATATGAAATTATTACTTGTTAAAATGCTAATGTTTGACATCAGTAACTAGGTGTGCGCCAATAAAATACTTGATAATTGTTGATGTAAAAATAAAATTTGTTGGTAATTTGGTTTTCAATAGTGGCAATGTTAATTTCCAGTATCCATAATATTATTGTAAATTGTCAGAAAGTCTTTTAAGATATCTTTAATTACTCTTCAATTTATTGATATCTGAAATCCATTTATAGATATCTGAATTTCAGAATCAAACACACTGAAATGCATTTAGAGATTTTTGAAAATTAGTATTTTTACTAGTTGAATGTAATTGTTGATATCAGGAATGGATATTTGTACTAATAACAAAGTAATTATATCAAAAGTTATTATTATTACTAGTAAGGAGTAGTGATATGTAAAATGGAATTTCAACTAGTAAGAAATTAATTATAGATATCTGTACTTGCGTTTAGAGTTAATGGTAGATCATTGTGAAATTCTACAAGTGAAAATGGAGTTACAGGTATCAGAATTACATTTACGTTACATTAATAACAAGCAATTACCTCACTTTTGATATCAAGAATTAACGTTTTTACTGGTGCAAACCTAATTAGGCCTACTGATATTGGAAAAATTGCATTTCCACTAGTAGTAATTACATTGCTGATATCAAGAACTAGCAATTTTACTAGTGAAAATGTACTTGTAGATATTTATAATTCATATTCTGTACACGATTAAATGTCAAAAGGGCTTATCGACCTGCTTTTGATGTCACAACATAAACAGGCATGCATACAACACTTGTGCACATTTGATAAGCCGATAAAAACGCTGATGTAGTGCCGAATATTGACTCCCTTGTATCCTTATGTTTAGGGGTAGGTTTAGGGATGGGCTTTAGGAGTATGGAGCAATGATGTTAGGGTTAGGGGTGGGCTTTAGTGATAAGGGCCTATCAGGTAGCGGGGAGTTAGAATCTGATGGGCAGTAAGATTTCGGCACAACACCGGAAATTATACGTAATAGCTTTTTACCTGGAGTTTAATGAAACAAATATAGTGACTGGTCTTTTATTTTTCATTTGCAGCTGTGTATATCAACAAACCCACTGGCTACATTGAATTAGAATGACTGTATAGTGCTGTTAGAATTATCTTACAAGAGCCGTTCAAATGAAAAGAAAGAGATGTTTTATATCTGAAGTGATTTGCTATTGACATGCTCCTCTGTGCATAAATATTCAACACATACAGTAATATGACACCTCTCAGAGGAGCGTTCTGCTGTAATTTTAGGCTTGTGTACACATCCCTTTATGAAGTAATTCTCAGAAGATTAATCAAGTAGATGTAATCCTGTTTAATAGTCCGAATCAAAATGCCATTATCAATTTATGCAAACAAGAGTGGATTGATGATGCTAATCAACTGGGAGAGCCACTATCTCTCTATTATTCTGTGTGACAGACTTCATGCTGACTTTATTTCTTTGGGAGGGATCTCAGTTTCTCAAAATATCATATTCCTCTGTCAGAAGAACAGCTTGGGGTGTTGGAGATAGAGTTCAAAGGAGCCTCTCATTTTACCTCTGCTAAAAACAGATGAATTACATGTGACTTAAGAATGTTTTTGCACCTTTTATAAGTATAGTTTGAAACTGAATACCTGCACAGGAATGGTGCCAGTGTTTTGTAACAGGAATTCCCCTACCTTTTAGTTACATGCAATTAAAGCAAACATATTTTGTATTCACAAAAGGCAGGTGGTTACAGGTGTGACAGTGATAAACACAATATAATTGCTTTGAAGGCATCTAATTTGACATTTGTTATGATTCACAGTTATCTTACTCACTAATTCTTTGATCTTTGTAGCCTCAGTTCATCCAGTCCAACACACTCACCCAAGGAGGAGTATATTATTGACAAATCTGAAGAGCAGGGGAAGTTAGTGGGGAACCATACGGAGCAGCCACAAAGCCTGACAGGTGAGACTTATAGTATGCCTGGCTTCGCCCTACACAATACGCATGTGTCTTTCCGTGATATAACTCCTTGTATGTGTTTCTTTTGCAGAGGATGCAATGAAATCCTCAGCCACCGAGCCATTTCCTGGTCCAGATCATGCTGTGAAAGAGGAGAGCAGCACATGGGAGGAGCAACTATGTGCTCAGCAGGAGCAGCTGGAGAAGGAGATGCAGGAAACAAGGAAAATGGTGTCAAGGCTTCAGGTGAGCCGTTACTGCAAATTTATATATTATCCTATGTAGGCCTCCTGTTCAAGTTGTTTACCTGCCTTCAGCCCGAGGTAGCTGGGATAGGCTCCAGCAGCCCCCATCACCCTACATTAGATATGCGGGCATAGAAAATGGATGGATGAATGTTTTGGCCAACAAACATTGTAATTAATAAATTATATAAATGTAACCTATACATTAAATATGAGACAGATACTGTAGATAGTATAAATAGTAATGGAATGGAACTGAAAAAGAAAAATGCAGCTTTAGGAGAAGAATTCTAATCATCTAAAAGCATCCAAGTACAATCACATGATAACTGTTGTTTGGACAACTCTGTTGGTTCAGCAGCATATGCTCACAGCAAGGAGCCTCACTCTGAGTACCATAGCGCTTTAGAGACTTCCTGCTCACTGTACACACTGTATCGCTTCATTCAGGCCTTGTTGCTGTACGGGTTGCTACCTGAGGACGAGCAGACATCTACTCTGAGTTTTGGAGATGGCATCATCAACTCAGAGCAGCAGCTGGTAATCCAAAATTCAACTTAATAATTGTATGCGTTCATAAGATAAATGTATGAAATTTTATGTCATTTACATACAATAGCTGTGTATCCATAGTATTTACTGCTATAGTAATAACATGTCCTCTTTATTATCCTTTTGAAGATAATGATCCGCAGTCGCCTGGACCAGAGTATGGAGGAGTCTTTAGATCTGAAGGTAACTTCACCATAAGTTGTTGAAAAATAAAGAATTACTAACAGTAGAGTAAGATCTAAGTATTCTCTATGTGATCTACGGTAAGTGATGAATATTCTACATATGATTTGTGTACTGAATGAAGGTTGTAATGTGTTTTTCAGAGAGAACTGTTAAGGTACAAACAGGAAGCATGCAATCTTCAGGCTGTTAAGGTGAGAACAGTTCAAATCTATTGTAGGAACTGTTTGCAACTAGTGTTGTGGTTGAATTGTGTTGTGTAAAGATGTTTTCAACCAGGCTTACTAAACATACAGAATGTAATAAAAATTCTAGAGTGGTTATCAATATCTCTATTCTATTCTATTCTATTCTATTCTATTCTATTCTATTCTATTATATTATATTTTATATACATTATTATACATGCATTATTATGCAGACATTATAGAGATAGTGCCATTCTAAATTAAAAATGTCTATGAATAATTATTCAGTTCTTTGGTTTGATTCCTACATTAGTTGTTGCAGTGTGCACCAGATTTGCTGCCATTTGGGTTTAATTATTTCTCTATGTCCATCTGTCTACCCAGGATGCATTACAGCAGAGAATGTCTGTGCAGGAGGACTCAATGCTGCAGCTCAAGCAGGAGCTGCTCAGATCCAGCATGGCCAGAGAGGAGTTAGAGAGACAGAATGTGGGTCACAGAATGAGACCCCCCCCCCCCAAAATCTGTCTCATTAATAGAAAAACATTGCAATTGAACTGAATTGAACATGTCAAAAGGGTAAAGGTTTAATCACCAAATTTGTTTTATATTTTGTTCTTTAGGTGGAACTAGAAAGGAAGCTGAATGATCGAAACAGAATGTTGAGTGAATATAAAGTAAGCCAAATCATCCTAATCAGGTTTTAATCCTGTTTAGAGTTCTTTAATCTCTTTAGGATTAAAGATGTGCTATGTCTACAGCACATTAATAAAAAGTACTTTGTATCACATCATGTACTTAACCTTGCAGAGAGACCGACTTCTGCAGCAACAGCAGCATGTAAAGCTAAATGATACACTGCGCAGGATGAATGAAAGCAACTATCATAGGGTAATTATTTACGTACTCCAGAATGGGTGATTAGTCTGCCATGTGTCTGTATTGTATTACCTTTCTGATGCAAGCTAAAATTTCAATATTTTGGTAAAAAGTTTGTGTAGTTCTTCAATGTATTTCACTAGAGGAAGCCATAGCACAATAAATGTGTTTTATTTTTATTAACTGTAATTTGTTATGGGTTTTAAGAATATCAGTTTTGCATTCATGAGTAAAATAACGTTTGTGGTTCAAATTACTTTCACGTTTCGTTATTAGCTTTTATATAAAGGTATGTTGCTAACAAGTTTCTAAATAAGGACTACAACAGTTGTGTGTTTCGTCAGGCATGAACACTCATATGCTTGTGGTAGTTGTAGTACAGATATCCAAAACGGAGTGTGTGTAAATAGAATCTGCCACACAGTGCAGCTATTTGCATCCCAATAGTCTTGTGGAACCACAGAAATATAAGACAAACTAACCAATAGATGTCACTACAGTGGAGTGGGGTGTAAAGACGGTGTGTGAATGTGTACTGTTGTCCTAGTGACCAAAATCTGCAGTTTGCCTCACTTTTTTCCCATCCGATTTCCTGTTTCCACTCTTAATATTTCCTTTAATATTACTTTAAAAAAAAAATAGATAAAAATGAATATAAATGTTGATTTCATCGCAGTAATTTGGTCACGGTGAATGTCGGAGAGTGCAGAGAAGAGTTATTTTTTCTTAGGTAAGGTTAAGGTTAGGTTTAGGGGTAGAGGTTAATGTAGTGTGTTTGTGGGACTCTAATTCAATACAATAAACACACTACAGTGATGCCCATACTGTATGTTAATTTTTAAATATGGGTGCAATCAGTATCTACCATTATTTGCACCAGGGTTGGGGTGCAAATAATATCTGCTATTATTTGCCCTTAGGTGTAAATAGCATATACCATTATTTGTACCAGGGTGCAAATAGCATCTGCCAATTCATAAAGTCTCTCAAACAATTTAAGGTAATACAAATTGCATGCATTCTAAAATAATTAGAAAAATGCTGTTTAAAATAGTTGTGGATGGAGTAGCATGTCACACCACAGGACATGCTAACTTCCCAAAAGTAATTAATGTTATTAGTACCTAAATAAAAGTAGCCTTAATGTAACCACAAGCAACTGACATGCATTTTTGTAATGTTATGATTTTATAAATCTGTTTACTCTAGATATCAGGCTGTGAGAACAATGGCTACAGCCACATGATGTACGCATCTTCCACACTTCTCCAACACAGAATTGTAAGTCGTGTCCTTCTCCATTTGAACGAGTATACAGTTCATTATATTGGCTTGATGAAGCCAACATACTGTTATCCTACAAATTTTATTTATTTTTATTTTTATTTTTTGAAAAGCCCTAAACCGAGACCAAAATTTCTAACACTAACACTCCTCCTAAAATGTAGGGCTACATCCACCAAACTTGTTACAGACTTTTAGACTGTTCTGGAATAGTGTGCTATTTCTTTTCTAATTGATCAGACTTATGGTTTTCGCACAGCATAAAAATCCCATTGATACTGATGGAATGTTCAAATAGGCCAATGGAATGCTAGTTAATTAAACTCTAACAGTGAAAAAATTTCAAAGATAAACAAACACAAACAAGGCCTTTAATCTGCTTAAAGTTGCTCTCTCTCTCTCTCTCTCTCTCTCTCTCTCTCTCTCTCTCTCTCTCTCTATCTGTTTGTCTTACTGTAATGTCTATAATGCATGTGAGTGTAATATTGCTTTTATTCAAACGTTATATGAACAAAAAGTAAGGAATAATGTACAGTCAGTCAGTCATTATCGCAAAATAATAAAAAACAATTCTTTAGTTTTGGCTGATGTTGCTTGAATGTGTTAACCAGGGGGATGAGCTACAGCTGGTACAAGATGCTCTACGCAGTCTGAGGGACAGTTTCAGTGGTCATGATCCACAACACCACACGCTAGACACACTGGAGCAGGGCGTGGCCAGTCTAGTGGACTGTCTGCACACCACAGAATCCAAGAAAAAGCAGGAGAGAAAGGCAAGACTGCATTGCTTTTTAGACAAATCAGATCTGGCCGTATCTGATTCTGTAGTCACAATCCTAGATTGTAGGGAATATGCATTAAAACAGTTTGTTGTCTCACCACAGGGTTCAACCAAGTCTCCTGGACGAAAAGCCAATCACACAGACCGAGAATCATGGCCAAGCTCAAGTGGGTCCCTTCTTGATTACTGAAAGCTATTTTGCTTGCAATTCACGATAAAGGTTGCTGGCATGTAATTGAGTAATGATTAATGTGGTTGAACTATTCCGTTTGTCATGTCTATTCTTCCAGAGATGGCCCATTCTCACAGTAGCCCAGTTCTCAGTGCCGCAGCCTCAACCAAAGTACTCTACTACACAGATCGATCGCTCACACCTTTTCTAGTCAACATCCCTAAGAGGTGACAGCTTGAATTATGTAATATACTCATCTCATGAAGTTATACAAGTTCAATGAAGGATTTAAAAGCATGACGTAATGATTTTTTTATTTGAAATTCTCTTTATTGGTAGGCTGGGGGAGGTCACGCTACAGGACTTCAAGGTAGCCGTGGACAGACATGGCAGTTTCAGATATCACTTCAAATCTCTGGATCCAGAGTTTGGAACAGTGAAGGAAGAGGTAAGAATGGTCATAAGCCAGTCATTGACAATTCTGTATTTAAGGCATAATGTACAGGCTGCTGATCATTATCATAAATTAAGCACAGGCAGGGTGATCAGGACTACAACTGGAACAGTGTGATTAAGGTAATGTAATGTTTGACATTAACATTCAGGATATTACCCATTAAACTCTCCAGCTGAGATATACATAAGCATATATATTTTGCTAAATTAATTTACTGTAACTCCATTCAGCTGTTTGCACTGAAGATGTCAAACCAACTGCATAACACTAAAAACATTTCTGTACATAGCACTTTTGGAAGTATACTTTTGGTACTATTTATTTAAATGTCAGAAGTTTACATACACTTAGGTTGAAGTCATTAAAACTCAGTTTTTTTAACAACTCCACAGATTTAATATTAGCAAACTATAGTTTTGGCAAGTTGTTTAGGACATCTACTTTGTGCATGATATGAGTAATTTTTACAACAATTGTTTACAGACAGATTGTTTCACTTTTTTTGTCTATATCACAATTCCAGAGGGTCAGATGTTTACATACACTAAGTTAACTGTGCCTTTAAGCAGCTTGGAAAATTCCAGAAAATGATGTCAAGCCTTTAGACAATTAGCCAATTAGCTTCTGATAGGAGGTGTACTGAATTGGAGGTGTACCTGTGGATGTATTTTAAGGCCTACCTTCAAACTTAGTGCCTCTTTGCCTGACATCATGGGAAAATCAAAAGAAATCAGCCAAGACCTCAGTGTCCATAAGTCTGGTTCATCCTTGGGAGCAATTTCCAAATGCCTGAAAGTACCACGTTCATCTGTACAAACAACAGTATGCAAGTATAAACACCATGGGACCATGCAGCCATCATACTGCTCAGGAAGGAGATGCATTCTGTCTTCTAGAGATGAATATAGTTTGGTGCGCAAAGTGCAAATCAATCCCAGAACAACAGCAAAGGACCATGTGAAGATGCTGGAGGAAACAGGTAGACAAGTATCTATATCCACAGTAAAATGAGTCCTATATCGACATAACCTGAAAGGCTGCTCAGCAAGGAAGAAGCCACTGCTCCAAAACTGCCATAAAAAAGCCAGACTACAGTTTGCAAGTGCACATGGGGGCAAAGATCTTACTTTCTGGAGAAATGTCCTCTGGTCAAATGAAACAAAAATTGAACTGTTTGGCCATAATGACCATCGTTATGTTTGAAGGAAAAAGGGTGAGGCTTGCAAGCCGAAGAACACCATCCCAACCGTGAAGCACTGGGGTGGCAGCATCATGTTGTGGGGGTGCTTTGCTGCTGGAGGGACTGGTGCACTTCACAAAATAGATGGCATCATGAGGAAGGAAATTTATGTGGATATCTTGAAGCAACATCTCAAGACATCAGCCATGAAGTTGAAGCTCGGTCGCAAATGGGTCTTCCAAATGGACAATGACCCCAAGCATACCTCCAAAGTTGTGGCAAAATGGCTTAAGGACAACAAAGTCAAGGCATTGGAGTGGCCATCACAAAGGCCTGACCTCAATCCGATTTTTGTGGGCAGAACTGAAAAAGCATGTGCAAGCAAGGAGGCCTACAAATCTGACACAGATACACCAGTTCTGTCTGGAGGAATGGGCCAAAATTCCAGCAACTTATTGTGAGAAGCTTGTGGAAGGCTACCCAAAACGTTTGACCCAAGTTAAACACTTTAAAGGCAATGCTACCAAATACTAACAAAGTGTATGTTATGGAATGTGATGAAAGAAATAAAAGCTGAAATAAATCATTCTCTCTACTATTATTCTGACATTTCACATTCTTAAAATAAAGTAGTGATCCTAACTAACCTAAGACAGGGAAAGGTTTCTACGATTATATGTCAGGAATTGTGAAAAACTGAGTTTAAATGTATTTGGCTAAGGTGTATGTAAACTTCTGACTTCAACTGAACATGTCCAAATATCTCCAAAAATGCCCAAATAAATCAAAATTCTAAAGAATGTAACTCTAACAAACGCAAAACTCTTGTGGTGTTGAATATCAGCACAGCTGTGATTCTGGCATATTGGCACATTGTGAGTGTGATATTGCTTTTAATAAGTCGTTATCATTATCTGTCATTATCACAAAATAATCACTGATATTGATGTGAATTATTTATTTGAGTTGAAATAATTGTATTATGTGAGAAGAAAGAGACTGCAGAGTGAAATGAGAGACATGAAACAGCTATAGCGACAACGTTCAGTTTAACTCAGCAGTCATTATGCAAATCTTTGGCTCTCAGGAATACTCGATTCTGATTGGTCATGGCGCCATCTAGCGGTCTGATAGTGATTTCTTTCAAGTTCAAGTTTCAAGCAGGGTCTAAAAACGAAATGTTTTTCATTTCGTTTCGTTCTGAGCAAAAACTGTATGTTAAACATTCAGTAAAACTGAATGTTTCCATTCCAGTTCAGATGTTCCACAGCCTCCTTTCCAAATGGTTACCAGTTAGAACCAAAAAAAAAAAAAAAAAAAAAAAAAAGGGGTTAATAACGTTCTTTTTAAAATGACAGTCCTCTGTGCTAAGGGGAGGGTGAAATACCAGTTGTAGTGTTGCCAGATCTCACAAGAAAAACAAGCCCAAAATAAACAACTTGCCTCACCAAAATAAGTGAAAATAAGCAATTAAATTTTTTCCTGCAGTGGATTTATCAGTATAAAAATCATAACAAGCATACAGTTAATTAACAGTTAAGTATAATTTTAATTACAGATCTGCTTCTCAGTCAAAATCCAGCAGCATCAAATCTGTGTTAATGCATCATATCTAACAATAATTCAGTGAAGAAATTTACTTTTTACCTCTAATAATGTTTCCCTTGTACCTGGATTAACCGTGCACGTATTATTGTATTATATGTATTATTTACACATAGTTGTTCAAAAAGTTCTTCATTCGGAGAATGTGACATCCGCAAAGGGTAGTCAAGCAAAGAAATGTGTGATGTAGCAGTTTCCTTCAGGATCAAAGCACATTTCATTTTTTCGGCAACATTAAGTGGTGTGGTTTCAAAAATGTACTATGATGGCCTTCAGTTTCATGAAAAAAATATCTGAACAAAAATAACCTGTTATAACTGGTTACCAGCATTTAAAAATAATGTTTTCACTCCAGAATGATTGAAAATCACTTAGTTCCCGTTTTTGGTTACGTTCTGCAAAAAATTCTGTTCGAATTCAGTTTTCGTTCCTTGAACTGTTTTTAGTCCCTGGTTTCAAGTCCATTTATTTATTTATTTATTTGGCAAGTAGTCTTGTAATAGGCTGGATAATGAGCAGTCAGACAGTCATTTGCACAGAATAAACCACAAAAGGACTCCAGCACCAACACAAATTGTTTAGCGATTTATTTATTTCCATATTACATAATTTCAACACAAATCAGTATTTATGTCCATGTATTTATTTTTTAGATTAGTAGCCATGTAATAAGCGGGATAATGTACAGTCAGCCGGTTGTTATTGCAAAATAAACCCCTTCAGGCTGATACATTCCTCCTGATCACCCTGTGGGGGTTTATTTTGAGATAACCAGATGACTGCACATTATCCTTTACATATTTGTCTGTATAATGCTGCGCAATCTTTGCTTTTTAATGGAAATTACAACAAGGCTGTGAGGCATACAGTCTCTTCTCTCCAAGCACTCCTCGCTGCAGAGACTGTAGCATGATGAAGTTGTGGATCTAATCCCATGCATATTGGATTTTAGTGACGTAGTGGTTGTTTTAATGCGCATGCATTTTCACATTTTAATGTTTTGTTTTGTTACTGTAGCATACTTAACAGTCATTAATACAGTATATATTCATATAACATACACACATGTTGGTGCAGCTATTATTATGAGGACTCTCCAAAGACATGATTTTTATTCTGTATGAACTATAGATTCTATCCCCTAACCCTAACCCTACCCCTAAACCTGGCCTCACAAAAAATTTTCATTTAGTATGTTTTTTTTTTAAGCGATTTTAATTATGGGGACACTAGAAATGTCCTCATAAACCACATTTATAGCATAATACCCTTGTAATTACCAGTTCGTAACCTAAAAAAATGTCCTCGTAAACCACTTAAACCTGCCCACACACACACACACACACACACATTCATATATTAGGGCTGCACAATTAATTAAAATTGTGGTATGACATTGTTTGACTATTTAACTGCAAAGGGCTACAACGATTTAATTAAATTAATAAATAAATCAAGCTGTTTGCTTCAAAGTCTATGCACGCTGCTCTGTCCTGTCTGTATTGTGTATAAGCATTATTACAGTGTATTCAGAGTGGTTCTGTGCTCCACAACTCCATCTTGTGCTCAGAGTAACAGATGGGCTCCATTCGGTTCTGTCTTCCATGTGCTGAGTGCAACATTTTAAAGCGCTCCAGATTCACTTTAATTTCACTTTTGCATAATTCCAAGTATGTTTGACCACTACATGTTAATATACAAAAACAAATAATTCACCCCATATCATTTATGTACAGCGGAGGAGCACATTATAGTGGGGAGTATATTGCTTAATTTATATATTTGTTTTCTGGTGAAGACGAAAAACAAGGAAAAGTAATTTACGAAATCCATGGTTATGACCATTTTTAAAAACTAAGCTATATTAAACAAATGTCTCAGTGTAATACTTTAATACTAAGCAATAATGTACTCAATGTAACACATTAAAACCAAAACATCCACTATGACACCAAAATCCACTACGCAGAGGATTAGATCCACTACGTCATTGCGCTACAGTCTGCAGCGAGGACCCTCTCCTTCAATGGGCCGTACTGCAGTTTAAAGTGTTTTTGGACCGTTCCGCAGACAAAACATTGATGAAATATATGTCCAACAACATTCAGTATACAAAGAACTCCAGACAACATGAAACTCAGATGTGGTCTAGGAGCTTTATACAGCTTTATACCGTTTGTGTCATTGAAAAGAGTCCATCCATCACAGCCTCATTGTCATTCCCATTAAAAATCAAAGATGGCGCTAGCGTGAATAAGGTCCAGTGATTTCTCAGTGTCTTCCTCTGAATGTGTGGTGTCTTTCAGGTGTTTCAGGATGATGCTCTTATACCGGGATGGGAGGGAAAGATCGTTGCATGGGTGGAAGAGGATCATGGAGAGGGCATGTAGAACTAAATAGTCACAGCCAGATTGCAGTAACAATTTTGATTCATTTAGAAAGTATGTTTTGCCCCACATATACCTCATCCCTGCAATATTCTGAAGCCTTTGTTCTTTCTTAACTGTGAATCTCACCATACCAATTCCCTCAGACTTTACAGCAGGCAAGTGTTTGTCAAAGAGGGTACGAGTATGCATTCTGAAGAATGAAAGAACATTTTAATATTATTTTTAAAAAAAAACTGTTTACAAAAAAATTCTGATACAAATGTTTTTGAGTGTATTCAGGTTGTTATATTAACTGCTTTTTCTAAAAAACATTGAATGTTTTGAAAATGCCATTGTGATACAGTACAAGACAAAGAAAAAAAATAATTAAACAGAGTATTTGTACAGTGTCAAATAATAAATAGATTAGTTACATTAGTAGCTAAACTGTGACAAACATATCACCAATTGTGTGCATCCTGATAAACATGCCATTTTAAGATAACACATGCATGCACAGTAATTTTTCACTAAAACTTTTGTCAACCTCTCCTGACTACCCTTCGAAAATAAGATGTGGTAAAAGCGGAGACCACTTTATTTGTAAAACTTTGTAAATTTTGAGCATGAAAGTATTCTTTTTGTAAATGATTGTACTTCCTTATTCAAGTCTGCATGTGTGTTCGAAGTGTTTGGTATCTGTGTTGTAAATATAAATGCAGCTCACACTTGTCCACCTTTCAGTAAACATGTATTGGTGTACAGAGGACTCTTGTTTTTAATATACCTTAGTCTAAATCTCTTTAAGGTTCCTTTGAATTTATAAACTGGTGTGCCTGTGTTTGTTAATGCAAATACTGTATGCATGTTAGGATGGGCCTAAAATGCCAGGGATGATGGAGCCTGGCATAATAAGATGGAGCATTTATGATGGAGCTGAAGACATCTGATTATAAAAAGATGTTCTGGCAGATGGTATATACCCCTGCCACTTGTTTCTGGATGAATTAGAGTGACATGTCTTACAACACAGTTACTGTAACAGTTAGAATCTGTTTCTTCTTATGGAACATTGCAGTGCATGTCTCTTCCTTGACTGCCGCAGGAAACCAAAGGTGAAGATAATAAATGGCCTCCACTTCCAGGAGAATGTCATCCTAAATATTAACAACCCCCATTAAGTCCACAACAAGAATAAAACCTTGAAATCTATGTATAATATAAGGATTGTGCAAAGTTTAAACCTGAGCCATGGAAAATTGGAAAAGTTTGGAAACATAGTTCTAAAAACACAATAGCATAAAATCAAAATGTCACTTTTCAAATAATAAAATGTTTAATTGTCTGGATATGTTGCAAAACGTCAGACTTTGATGGACTTTCACGATTAAGGTTCTATCTCATGTTTACTAAGGGGCCGTTAAGACCGGACACATTCTTGCACTCAAAAAGCTAGACTCTCGAGACACATTTTTAAAAGTTGATGTTCTTTTTCACTTGACACAGCGTCCAAAAAAAACATGCCACTCCTGCACGAGATGCGGCATAAACGGAGACGTGGCGCAACGGTCAATGATGTCCGTCTGGAAAAACAATTAAAAACAGCACAGACGAATACAAAAATGCAATTGTTATGAACGGACCCTAACTGTTCTAACATTCTCTGTTCCACATTTGGCTACAGGCTGTAATTAAAACTTTCTCGGATACACAGTTGACAAGTTTGCTGCTACTGACCTGAGAGATGCTAAGTTGGCACTGTGAGACAGACTGCACACCAGGAAGCTCCACATTCAGCTCCAAATACTTTGCGGAGCCGGTGCTGTCAGGGCAGATTGTGAGCTGATGCTGGGGCTGTTGTGGCTGAGTTTGGTCTGACTCTGTGCTGGAGATCACCTCAATCAGACCAGATCTTGCTGGTTTCTTCTCTTGCTCCAAGCTCAGTTGGATTGAAGAGTCCTCTATGCTCTCAGCCAGTCGTAGTGAGGAGATCTGCTGAAGGAGTGATGGGGCTATGAAAAGAGAAGCAGAATCACTCAGAATTAGACTGTGATAATCAATATCACTCTATGTCCAAAACAGCAGTTTGAATAGTTGATTAATGAGGTTCAAAATAATAAGCTAAGCTCTTTAGCTCTTACTGTAACATTTCTCAAATGAAGTTCAAACCTTCTTTAAACTTCTCAAAAATTTATATTACGGCATATTATCTTACCTGGTTCAGATTGTGGCTTATTGGCAACAGATTTGGACTGCCGTGGTGACATCAAACGGTTCTTCATATCCTGGATGCTGCCCTTGATTTTGTCTTGATTCAGTTTATAATGCTGGGACAGATTCAGGCTGTGCTGTTGTTGTATGAATTTCAGTGCAAGTTGATGGATCTTCTCTCTCTCCTGTTTGTCTTTTTCTGTTGTCTGCAGAATCTCTGGGCTGAAAGCCACGTCCACTACAGTGTACTGCTCTGTAAAAGGAACAGGAGAGCAGATAGTATACTGAAAGAAACCGTAACATCGCTCAAGAAGAAAGTGCTAAGAGGGTTAAAGAGGTTAAGAGGTTGTTGAATTATTTGGTTGTGAATCAGAATATCAGAGAAACTAATGCAGAATGGAACATAATACAGGCTTTTGATCATGTCTCTTCTTTTGAGTTTTGATTTTTTTGAGAGCAAATGTTTTAGTCCTTAAGGAAGTGAATGAGACAGTTTGTACCTTTATCATCAGTCACTGACTCCAATCTTCCTACACATACAGGGACGGGATCACTGTGAGAAGTCATGGCAGGCACTCTTTTCCAACTGCACATGTTTATATACAATATTCCTTCCTTTGGTCCCTGAAATAGTTACCAAAAAGAGAAAATGCTTCTCATTATTAGACAAAAGAATACAATTATTAGGGTTAATGATGTGACTATATATATATATATATATATATATATATATATATATATATATATATATATATATATATATATATATATCTCACAGAAGTGAGTACACTCCTCACATTTTAGTAAATATTTTATTATATCTTTTCATGTGACAACACTGAAGAAATGACACTTTGCTACAATGTAAAGTAGTGAGTGTACAGCTTGTATAACAGTGTAAATTTGCTGTCCCCTAAAAATAACTCAACACACAGCCATTAATGTCTAAACCGCTGGCAACAAAAGTGAGTACACCCCTAAGTGAAAATGTCCAAATTGGGCACAATTAGCCATTTTCCCTCCCCGGTGTCATGTGATTCATTAGTGTTACAAGGTCTCAGGTATGAATGGGGAGCAGGTGTGTTAAATTTGGTGTTATCGCTCTCACTCTCTCATACTGGTCACTGGAAGTTCAACATGGCACCTCATGGCAAAGTTATACAAGCTGTACACTCACTAGTTTACATTGTAGCAAAGTGTCATTTCTTCAGTGTTGTCACATGAAAAGATATAATAAAATATTTACTAAAATGTGAGGGGTGTACTCACTTCTGTGAGATACTGTATATATATATATATATATATATATATATATATATATATATATATATATATATATATTTCAAAAAAATGTTTTTGAAAACTTTTTTTTAAATCAATAATTGAAATTGATCATTAATAACTGAATAGTTGATCCAAAAATGAAAAAATTCTCTCAACATTTTCGCACCCTCATGCCATCCTAGATGTGTATGACTTTCTTTCTTCTGCAGAACACAAACTCGATTTTTAGAAGAATATTGCAGCTCTGTAGGTCCTCAGAATTCAAGTGAATGGTGACCAAAATAGTAAAGCTCCAAAAAGCACATAAAGGCAGCATAAAAGTAATCCATAACACTCCAGTGGTTTAATCCATATCTTCAGAAACTATAATAGGTGTGGGTGAGAAACAGATAAATATTTAAGTAATCTTTTATAAATGTCCACTTTCACTTTTGTGAACAATACTTTTAACTTTAGCCTAATTACTATAATGCGTGGATGTTCATGGAAAACTTGTCCAAAAGAGGAATATCCTTCTTTTTACTGTAATATCTCTTAGGTTCATAATGGCCAACACTCAAAGAATAAAAAATAAAAGATTTAAGATTAAGGCATTTTAATTTCATAACAAATGTCAAATTACATTGTGATTTTTAACTAAATTAAACTGGTAAAACTTAAAATATCTAAGATGTAATTTTGTTAAAGATGACTTAATTCAATTTCATGGAAATGTATTATGAAATTGAAACACGTAAATCTTGAAATGCGTACTGTTAATCTTGAAAATATTTTTTGAGTGAATGTCAATACTGTATACATAAATATTTATACATTTTAAAACATTTAAATGTTCGGTGTAAACTATAAACTCAAGAAAACTACTCAGGGACAGAATAAGTAAATATAATGTTAAACCTGTGCTATACACACACACACACACACACACACATGTTGGTGCAGCTATCTTTATGAGGACTCTCCACAGACATAATGATTTTTATACTGTATGAACTATAGATTCTATCCCCTAACCCTAACCCTAACTCTACCCCTAAACCTAACCCTCACAAAAAACTTTCTGCATTTTTACATTTTCAATAAAACATCGTTTAGTATGTTTTTTAAGCGATTTAAATTATGGGGACACTAGAAATGTCTTCATAAACCACATTTATAGCATAATACCCTTGTAATTACCAGTTTGTAACCTAAAAGAAAGTCCTAGTAAACCACTTAAACCTGCCCACACACACACACACACACACACATTTCCACGAACTTGGCATGATTTTTTAAGCTATTTTAGATTTTTAGAAGATTTGTTTTACATGCTATTGCCATTGATGCGTACCAAAAATTACCAAGACGGTACCATGGCACAGTGATAGTATCAGATGGTATCATGGTAATACCATGGTACTGAATGATTACCATATTCATGACATTTCCACTGTTTTTCAATGTCCTTCAGAATACCAAGGAATTACCATGTCAAAAAGCAGTGTCAGTTACTTTTTAGTTAGTGAATAACATGTTTATGCAGTCAAATCAAACAATAACGCCTCTAAACTGCACATATGCAGCTGTAGTAAAGTCCTATTTTTGTTTGTGGCTTTACAATGTAGCAGGATTGAGTCTCATGTTAGGTGTACTGTACCAGTGTATTTGTGCGGATGCAGGCGTGCGGCTGCGGCGGTGAATACAGCTCCGCTCCCTCTCGCAACTGGCGCTCAATGAAGGTCCTGTATTCCTCCGGACTATTCTGAGACATATCGTCTAACATCGACCAAAACTGATTCACCTGCTGCAGTGCTGCATTATCACAGACGTCCATTCTTAAAATGAGTTCGAAACTACTGCAACACCCAAAGGTTGGTTTGTTGAATATCTAAAACTAATTCGAAAACGGTTTTGAACAAGACGCTTACCGAGGCAGTCTCCTCAACTCAAGTAGACTGGTACTAAATGTATAACATTCTTACAATATTACACGATAGGTCTTCATTAAAGAGCTAGATAAACAAGCTTTGCACCTTGCTAAACGCAAACGTTACCATAGAAACTAGTCCAGCATACAGTATGTAAACAGAGACTATTTAGATGACTTTGATGTAACACACCAGTCTTCCGATAGATGGAGATTAGTCAAAGACATTTCCAATCAGACCTAATATGGTGTTCCACCAGGGGGCGGAAGGGAGTCACATTAAAATCTCAGTACAATTTTGTCTTATTTGAGACGTTTGTACACAAATGTATTTGTTTATTATTATTTATTTATTTATGTACATCTGTTAAAGGAATGTTCAGGGTTCAATACAAGTTATGCTCGGCTTTTGTGGTATTATGTTGATTACCACAAAAATTAATTTTGACTCGCTCCTCCTTTTCTTTAAAAAAGGGAAAATCTGGGTTCCAGTGAAGTATTTACAATGGAAGTTAATGGGTGCCAATTTTTGAACGCTAAAATACTCACTATTTCAAAAGTATAGCCACCACAAGACAAGAAGGATATGCGTGTAAACACGATTTTAGTGTGACTAAATCACTTACAAACCTTTTCTGTGTTACTGTAAATTATAGCCAATTTTGCAACTTCGTTACCATGATGATGTAATGTCAACAAACCCTAAAACCCTAAAATGACTGTGAAAATGAAATAGACTTTACAGATCAAATAATACACAAGTTTTAACAGAAGAAATAAATTAAGAAGAAAATAATAAATGCTTTTGTAAAATGATAAGCTTTACATTTCTGTGTTTAACCCTCCAAACTTTGGCCACATTCATTTCCATTGTAAGTGCCTCACTGTAACCTTGATTTTTCCTTTTTTTAAACAAAAGGAGGAGTGAGTCAAAATACTTTTTTTGTGGTAATCAACATTATGCCACAAATGCTGTCGATTGAGCTTAACTTGTATTGAACCCAGAACATCCCTTTAATTCCAAAGAATGGTACTCTCACGGGGGCCTTGGTAGCTCAGCGAGTACTGATGCTGACTACCACCCCTGGAGTTCGAATCCAGGGTGTGCTGAGTGACTCCAGCCAGGTCTCCTAAGCAACCAAATTGGCCTGGTTGCTAGGGAGGGTAGAGTCACATGGGGTAACCTCCTCGTGGTCGTGATTAGTGGTTCTCGCTCTCAATGGGGTGCGTGTTAAGTTGTGCGTGCGAGAGTAGCGTGAGCCTCCACATGCGGAATCTCTGTGGTGTCATACACAACGAGCCACGTGATTAGATGCACGGATTGACTGTCTCAGAAGCGGAGGCAACTGAGACTTGTCCTCCACCACCCGGATTGAGGTGAATAACCGCACCACTATGAGGACCTACTAAGTAGTGGGAATTGGGCATTCCAAATTGGGAGAAAAGGGGATAAAATTAGAATGGTACTGTCAAACAAATAGAAATCTGAACAAGCAATATATATTAAATTTTTATGTAGATTCATATCCAGTAGACTAATCTTATACTGTATGTAATTCTGTCACAAATAATGTCCAGTTTGACCAGAACTGAAAAACTGCTACAGCTACAACTATGACAGTCCTTTAACAATCCAGTGGACTTAAACGAGAAAGAGAGAGAATAAAACTTTAAAAAGCTTTCTCCCCACCTGCCTTATACAATGCAGTATCTGCATGGTATCTTTTCATTCAGTTTATTAGATAAAAAAACAATAAACAGATTATCACATGCTATAAATGTAAAATAATAATAATAATAATAATAAATGAACAAGGTAAAATCAAAAGATTCTTTTTTTTTTTTTTTTTTTTTTTTTAGTAACACAACACAAACATTTAATATACAAACATCTAAATGTAATATTTACCTGTAATGTTGAGGCTATACAAAATAGTAAAATAAAAATAAAATACCACATCTTAAAAATAGTCCAGCAATATGAGATGTCCTCTCTCTCTTTGTTGTGCTATCAAACACCAGTCTTTAGTACCTCTAGAACAGGAACCACAAAATAAAGTTAATTGTACATAATTATCAGCTGTGTTTTTTTCTTTCAAGCATAATTAATGAAGTCCATTAAGACAACTTCATTCACCTACCTCTAAAATCTCATAAATCCACTCTAAAAACTCAGCCACTTTGGTGTAAACACCTGGATGGTTCAGCTCAGCACAGCCTGTTCCCCAGCTAACAACACCCACCAGCCTCCAGACATTATCATCCTGGCAAACCAGAGGACCTCCACTGTCCCCCTAAGAAAATGGAAATTGAGCACTACTTCCTCTAACACATTTATTTGAAAAAAAAAATATATATATTTTAGTAAGGACATTCTCCACATAATATGCTATTTGAGTAGTTTTGGGGCTCACCTGACACGCATCTACTTTTCCTTCTGTATAGCCTGCACAAAGCATTCGAGGGGTGATTTCTCCATTATACATGCAAGAGCTATTACATTTCTTTGTACTTATCAATGGTACAGGTGCCTCTTTAAGAACCTCTGGTACATGAACTGCAAAAAGAAAAGAAAAAAGAAAAAAAAATTAAAGAATTTACATTTACTTACAATACAGTTGTTTATCTCATGACAACTAAATCATAATTAAGTTTCTGAATGAGACATTACATTTATAAAATAACAGTACCATCATCAGGCTGTGTATATCCCCAACCAGAGATCCAGCACTGCATCCCTCCTGGAAGATCATGGTCATACTGTGGGAAACACACTGGTCTGATGGTATCTGGATATAAATGAAGAAATGTGAAAGTAAACTTTATATAAAACCAAACATTCTATATTTGAGGTATTTTGAAACCTAGGAGAATCAGTAATTAGGGGTAATAATCAAATAAATTGTTTTGACATGATAGGCAGATTAATCAAATTATTCTTATATATCAATATTTGCTGAGAATGGCCCCCAAATAGAGATAATTCAATATATATTATAATCAAAATAATTCTAAATATAATTGAATAAATATAAGTTTTCATATAATTCAAAGAAGACATTACATTATTAAGTCAAATGAGTAAAGCATTGATTAGACAAAAGATGGCTATAGAAGGCATTAGAATATTGTTTTTTTATTTCCATATCATTGAACATTAGCCTATCACTGGCCTACAGTCCACAGAAATCTATTTTGCACTTGAGTTTTTCTGAGCCATGTAGACTTATAGGATGTGATCTTGCATCAGTCTTCGTGGATACATTTAGAGTGGCGCACTGTGGTTGCATCATGTTTCACTGGTTTTAAGCATCTCACACAATAAAAATGTTTTAAAAATGTTTTTAATCAAGTTAAATGCAGTTTGAAACTTTGAAAAATGCATCTCAAGACCCCTTAATTCTGTTGTGCTACGTCCAGCTGTCTTTAAAGAATAGTTCACACAAAAATGAAAATTCCCTCATCATTTACTCCCCCTCATGCCACCCCAGGTGTGTATGACTTTCTTTCTTCAGCATAACACATTTGAAAAAAAAAGGGGAAAAAAAGAAAAATATCTCAGCTCAGTAGGTCCTTAAAATGTAAGTGGATGGTGATCAGACCTTTGAAGCTCCAAAAAACACAGACAGTCAGCATAAATATCATCCATACGATTCCAGTGGTTAAATTAATGTCTTCTAAAGCTACATGATCACTTTTGGTTGAAAAAATATCAGTATTTAAGTACTTTTTAGTTATAAATCATCGCTTCCGGTCAGCAGCGGTATGCGTGTGTGACGTAAACACATGAGAACTGACGCATGTGCAGCACACCCGGAAGAGCAGCGCTGTTTACAACTGAGTAGGAGGAACACTGTACAGAAGCTTAATTGGTTTTGGTTTAGATCTGTATTTGGATCTGTTTCTTTACTCACAATGGTGCATTTGTGTGCTTCTCCTGGATGTCTCAACCGAGAGAAAAATGTGAGATTATGTCCGTAGCATGCCAACGCGAATACGTCACACGAGAGGCCGCGTGAACTCAGCCCTTTCGTGCTGTGAACGTACATACTGCTGCTTAGAGGACTGCAACCCGACAGGACCTGAGAGCCCGACGGGTTTCGGGATGGACGTTTGTAATTAATGAAAAAATAAACAGGCTTACCGAACTTGTTTCACGCACGCGCTTTCTCACAGACACGTGCGAACGGACGAGTTAGGGGCCGTTCACACCGCATGTGTTTTTGTGCGCGTCTGTTTTCCCATTGTTTAAACACATGCTGGACAAAAGTCTTTGACATTTGCACCGCGTCTCGCTTTTTCTTCAGTGTCTCGCGCAGGACCGGCATATTTTAAACACCATGTCAAGTTAAAAAAACTTCAAATTGTCAAAAACCCATGTTGAGACACCTGCGCTCTGTTTCATTCTTTGCGCTGTGTCTAGATTGTTTTCAGCGCAGTTTTCACAATGATTCAACATTCTAAACCAGTTCAGGCTGCATAGAGGGGACTGTTGCATTGTTTCATTTTATTCCAGATTGTTCTGCACCAAGTGAAGTTTCAGCAAATAAATGGTAAAGCAATGCTTTTTTCCCCTTCTGCTCTAGTGTACTAAGGGGCTGCTGTGCATTGTTAAAACTGTGTATGTTTACTGTTTCAGTACTATTACGAATGTTGCCTATATGCTTACATAAAATATAGCCAATTGCAACAGTACTTGCTAGGAGAAGAAATTAGATAGTAAGCAATTTCGGGTTCGGGCTTAAAATCTGACAGTATCATTCGGGCCAGGTAGGGTTCGGCCACATGGTCTTGGGTACAGGTCAGGTTCGGGTTTCATTTTAAGGCCTGTGCCTGTGACCTCTACTGCTGCTGACCATAAGCGATGATTTATAGTTAATGTGATTTATAGTTCAAAGTGATTGTGTCACTTTAGAAGACATTAATTTAACCACTGGACTCTTATGGATGACCTTTATGCAGACTGTCTGTGATTTTTGGAGCTTTGAAGGTCTGATCACCATCCACTTGCTAAGATATTTTTCTGTTTTTCTTCAAATGTATTCTGCCGAAGAAAGAAAATCATACACACCTAGAATGACACGAGGGTGAGTAAATGATGAGAGAATTTTAATTTTTGAGTGAACTAATCCATTAAACAGCTGGCGGTTTGTTGTCTGTACAGCTGAAACTGCATTGACTGCCCCCTGCTGACTGTGACTTGCAAAAACATGAAAGTGGCAAGAAGCTTGAGTGCAAACTTCATTGCCTTGTTGGTAGGAAAATTGCTTATTTTAGGATTTGCATAGGATCAGGGGTCATTATTAGTAGTGTTAATTTTTTTCACCATGTTATTTTTTTTATACAATTAACTGCATTCAATTTACATGACTTTCAAATCATAACTGAAAGCACACAAAGTAGCACATACAGTATACTGAACATTCAATTAATAAAGTACATTGATCACCTGAGAAATTCAAAGGAGTTCTTAACTTCACCAAAGCGATATCATTGTCATGAGTCCTGTGATTGTAATTCTTGTTGTAGATGATTCTCTCCACAGCAAAGCCTTGATATTGGGCCAGTTTAGCTGAATTGCGAGTTACAATACCAGCATAAACCACCCAACTGGACACCTGAGGTAGCCTATAGCTTCAATAAGAAAGCAAATCATTTACATTTACATTTAGTCATTTAGCAGACACTTTTATCCAAAGTGACTTACAAATGAGACACATAGCAAGCAATTTGTCATACAAAGTCAACAACATTTGCGGTACAGGACTGCCACGTTCTCACAGTGGCTGGAGTAGTAAAGATGCTAGCACAGAAGAAAGGATTTTTTTTTTTTTTTTTTTGTACATTAAGTGCACGTTGAGTGCAGTGGTAAGTACAATTAATATGGGTTGGTTAAGTGCTCGTGGAACAGATGTGTTTTCAGCTGGTCCTTGAATGTTGAGAAGGTAACAGCAGATTGTGTTGAGGTTGGAAGTTTATTCCAACACAGAAGATCAAAGAAAGTGAATGATCGTGTAATAGACTTTGAGCCTCTTTGTGATGGGACCACCAGGCGTCGCTCGTTCATAGATCGCAGTGAGCGAGTTGGAGCATAGACCTGAAGAAATTAATTGAAGTAAGAGCAGTGCTTCCCATTAATTACCTAGACTCTGGCAGCCTGCCACAGTCTAATTTGTCCTGCCACAGTTTCATAATGAACTGAAAATATTTTTACACTTCTCATAATAGCATAAAAGATCTCTAACATTGTGTTTTGCCCCCGTGCTTCGGCAAAGCACCTCTCACTCCGAGTCAGTCAGCCTCAGCCCCACCCCCCGCTGTACGCGCACATACTCACACACACAAACACACACACACGCACTGGAACCATTAATGTTATTACCAGTGGCTCTGACATCATAACTATTTTCAGCATCTGAGGAGCAAGTTCAACAAAAGTAACCCCTTTTGCTTCATTTCTTTGATTGCTCACAGGGCTCACCAGTAACGCTTGTCCAGGACAAGTGGATTTTTGAAGGGGCAAGTGAAAGAGAATTTTACTTGCCTGACCGGACAAGCAGACTGATTAAAACATCAATAACAAAAAAATAACCATATATATTTGTGATAGCCTAGGCCTGTGTCACTTATTAGAAATTTCATATTTTTATTCTGCTGTTGAAAGTAATCAAGAGCAGGTAATTTATAATTCGCAAGCGATCTAGTAACAGCTGCACCCTGTTTGATTGACAGGTGGCGTATGTGTGTGTGCTGAACATGCACGTGTTATGAAAATGCTGAACTGTCAAATACACTTCAAAATTTTGAGGTGAGGTATTCATGTAAACACAGAGTGATGTCTAAAGTGAACGTAAACAGTGGAGAAAAAAAGCGGATTTGTATTAAAATGTCGAACTTGTAAGTACAAATGTAAGCTAATAGACCTGCTGCTGTCTAGTGTGTCATTATAATAACCAAACAACCATAACAAGAAAACACTCACTGCTCTTGACTAACTTTAGTAGTTTTAAAAAGTACTAATGTATTATAATCATACAGTAAAGACCTGTAGTAGTTTTATGTTGCATTTCATTCTGAATGTTTACTTGAAAACTTGATAGCCTACTGCTGTTAAAATCTTTTAAAGCTGTTAAAAAAACCACTGAATTTTCTTAATTTGTTTTCTATTATTTTTCATCTGTTTCTATTAATTGCTGTTTTTTATTGTTATTTTATTTCTGACCGTTTACTATTCTTGAATAATTACTTAAGAACTTGAAACCATTCTTCCATAATTAACATATTAGTTAGTATTATTATTTGTTGTGGTTTTGAAGCTGGTATTGAGAATTGTAAAATTTGACTACAGACTACTGAAATTTTGGTATTGTGATAATGTGTAGCCTTTATTGTACATGGTAGACCCCTACCCAGTGCAGTTTACATTTCTGTAACAGAGAATTGAGTTGATTGCATCGGTACACTATTAGGTTGGGCATACTTTTAGAAAAATATACAGCACAAACTTTGACATGTTCCTTGATCATGTAACTTAAATGTCCTTTTTTCTCTCCGGACAAGTAATTTTTTTACTCGGACAAGTGATTGACCAATTTACTTGTCTGGAGGATAAGCACATGACAATGCTTAATGTCGAGCCCTGGCTCAAATGTATGCTCTAGTCAATTTTGTGTTTTGACCAATTGTGAACTGCATTAAACTCCATCTCATTTATGCTTTGTGGGTGTGACTTTTTTGTCATGTCATCACCATTCATATCTACAGTGCATCTGGAAAATATTCACAGCACTTCCCTTTTTCCACATTTTGTTATGTTACAGCCTTATTCCAAAATGGATTAAATTCATTATTTTCCTCAAAATTACCCCATATACCCCATAATGACATCATGAAAGAAGTTTGTTTGAAATCTTTGCAAATTTTTTAAAAATAAAAAACGAAAAAAAATCACATGTACATAAGTATTCACAACCTTTGCCATGACACTCAAAATTGAGCTCAGGTGCATCCTGTTTCCACTGATCATCCTTGAGATGTTTCTACAACTTGATAGGAGTCCACCTGTGGTAAATTCAGTTGATTGGACATGATTTGGAAAGGCACACACCTGTCTATATAAGGTCCCACAGTTGAAGTCCAAGGAATTGTCTGTAGACCTCCGAGACAGGATTGTATAGAGGCACAGATCTGGGGAAGTGTACAGAAAAATTTCTGCAGCATTGAAGGTCCCAATGAGCACAGTGGCCTCCATCATCCATAAATGGAAGAAGTTTGGAACCACCAGGACTCTTCCTAGAGCCAAACTGAGCGATCGGGGGAGAAGGGCCTTAGTCAGGGAGGTGACCAAGAACCCGATGGTCACTCTGACAGAGCTCCAGCATTTCTCTGTGGAGAGAGGAGAACCTTCCAGAAGAACAACAATCTCTGCAGCACTCCACCAATCAGGCCTGTATGGTACAGTGGCCAGATGGAAGCCACTCCTCAGTAAAAGGCACATGACAGCCCGCCTAGAGTTTGCCAAAAGGCACCTGAAGGACTCTCAGACCATGAGAAACAAAGATTGAACTCTTTGGCCTGAATGGCAAGCGTCATGTCTGGAGGAAACCAGGCACCGCTCATCACCTGGCCAATACCAGCCCTACAGTGAAGCATGGTAGTGGCAACATCATGCTGTGGGGATGTTTTTCAGCGGCAGGAACTTGGAGGCTAGTCAGGATTGAGGGAAAGATGAATGCAGCAATGTACAGAGACATCCTTGATGAAAACCTGCTCCAGAGCGCTCTGGACCTCAGACTGGGGCGAAGGTTCATCTTCCAACAGGACAACAACCCTAAGCACACAACCAAGATAACAAAGGTGTGGCTACGGGACAACTCTGTGAATGTCCTTGAGTGGCCCAGCCAGAGCCCAGACTTGAACCCGATTGAACATATCTGGAGAGATCTGAAAATGGCTGTGCACCGACGCTCCCCATCCAACCTGATGGAGCTTGAGAGGTCCTGCAAAGAAGAATGGGAGAAACTGCCCAAAAATAGGTGTGCCAAGCTTGTAGCATCATACTCAAAAATTCTTGAGGCTGTAATTGGTGCCAAAGGTGCTTCAACAAGTATTGAGCAAAGGCTGTGAATACTTATGTACATGTGATTTTTTTTTTTTTTATTCTTTTATTTTTATTTTTAATAAATGTGCAAAGATTTCAAACAAACTTATTTCACGTTGTCATTATGGGGTATTGTTTGTAGAATTTTGAGGAAAATAATGAATTTAATCCATTTTGGAATAAGGCTGTAACATAACAAAATGTGGAAAAAGTGAAGCGCTGTGAATACTTTCCGGATGCACTGTATACAACCAATGTGTTTATGATTAAATTACTTGCAATTTTATGCGGGCAACTACAGGTAGCCAGTTGAGTGAAATCAAGGAGGCTTTTTGGCTGATTGAAGACCAGACGTGCTGCTGCATTCTGGACCATCTGCAATGGCTTAATTGTGTTAGCTGGAAAGCCAGCCAACAGAGAATTGCAGTAGTCCAGTCTTGAAATGACCAGAGCTTGGACCAGGAGCTGTGTAGCACATTCAGACAAGAAAGGTCTGATTTTGTCTGATGTTGTAAAGCACAAATCTGCAAGACTGGGTGGATGATGAGATGTGTGCAGTGAAATAAAGCTGGTGATCTACCACCACTCCCAGGTTCCAGGCTGTTCTGGTTGGTGTTAGTTTAGTTGAACCAAGATGAATAGTGAGTGTTGTGTACATTGAGAAGAGGAGGGGTCCAAGCACTGACACTTGAGGAACCCCAGTGGTCAGCTGGTGTGTCTTGGACACCTCTCCTCTCCTGGAGACCTTGAACGATCTGCCAGTGAGATATCGAGACTCAAACCATCCAAGCGCAGTTCCTGCGATGCCAAGGTCAGAGAGTGTGGATAGGAGGATCTTGCGGTTCACTGTGTCGAAGGCAGCAGACAAGTCAAGGAGAATGAGGACGGATGATTTGGAGTAAGCTCTCACCAGTCACAGGGTTTCAGCTACTGACAAGAGGGCAGTCTCTGTTGAGTGTCCTTTTTTGAAGCTAAAATTGTGCCTAATGTGATTAAATTGTACCTAATGTATTTATTATTAATTTCACAGCAGAGCCCAATGCATAACTGTGGGAAACTCTGGTTCTAGGGCTAGTAGTATTGTGTATTACTGTATGTTGCCTGTAATCTATTTAGGCCTTTACTTTTTGTATCCATTGCACTGTATATTGCACCACATTCCAACACTATTGTCAGTCTTTCCCCTAATTTCACTCATGTGATTTGACTGAGAAATCGGTATTATTATACACTGTACTCTACACTGTCCTGTAATTGTCACAAATGGTAAATATGAATAGTAATTCTTGGTTATTCTAAGTAAAGAATCTTACTTGTGGACACAGTGAGCAGCTGTAACTATCCATTGGTTTGTGATGATGGATCCTCCACAGGTGTGGCGGTTGATGTAGTAGAGACTCACTTGCCAGGGCCATCTTCCTAATGTGGCTTCCACTCCTCCAATAATCCTCGGCAACTTTGCTCTGGTCCCGCACTCTAAATGAAGCAAACCCCCAATGCCCAGCCTCAGACAGAGGGTATATGTGAATAGTATGTATTTTTTCAGACATTATTACTCACCAAAACATTTTAAAGCTATAACTTTTCCTGTGCTACAGCTTCCCCTGTAGTAGAAATAAACAACAGACTAAAGTTGTGTCAGTTGCCGTTCTGGCATCAATTAAAATTATTTGTATTTCAGCCTTTAGACCAAAAAGTACCTGAAACGCCATAAACTCTCCAAGTTGCTTTGGTATTCTGAGGTAATTTGGACAAATCCATCTGTGTAGTTTGGCCCAATATCAGTTAGATTAACCCCTTTGTGCTTTGATAATCTAAAAAAGAAGAGGAGATCATGGCCCTCAATGATCACACAGGAATTCGACATGCTGCTTCCAAATGTTCATGTACCCTGAACATTTGCATTCCTGTGATTGTATTACATAATTTACACCTAAAAATTAAACTCGCTTTTGGCGCCACCCTGTGGACATTTAACCTAAACAACACTTCCAGCTTTGGCCACTGGGGGGGCAGTGATTCAAATTTCGGTAAGCACATAACAATTTCAGCAGCAGAACTTTCGACCTCCACACGTAGTCCACATGACTTGTATGCTATATTCGAAGTCTTCTACAACAAACAACAGCTTTCAATTAAATGGAAGTACGAATGAGATTTCAAAGCTGCGGTGGAGTGCATGTTTCCACCAAAAAGCGACTCAGAATTCTGTCTACTCCTTACACAATGCTATCATATGTCTTCAAAAGACTTGGAAATTAGTGCACAAGTTGTATTTAGTATGTTTATGGAACGTTCAATGTGCTTTTTGTCCGTTTTGGAGCGTTGACAGCTCTGCCCATTTTCGTTGTATAGACAAGAGCAGCTCTCTTCTGTTGTGTTCCATGGAAACAAGAAAATCACACAGGTTTGTGGTGATATGAGTGTGAGTAAATGATGACAGAACATTATTTTTTTTCCTTTAATTCCTCCAAATGTCTGTACACTGCACACATCATGTTTTGAATTAGAAATAAATGTGACTTCAAAGTACATTTCAACACAGCTGTCACTCTATGAATGGGTGACTTACAGAAAACAGCCACAGCTGGTACTCAAGTAAAAGGTGCTGAGAGCTGCAAGTGTGTATGTGTGATTTGGCTGTCAGCATGCTCACCTCAGGTAGCCCAGCTGTCGACATACAAGTGTTCCCAGAGAAGAGTTCCACCTCTCATAACACACGGGCAGCCATGTCTGTAGCTTCTCCAGCTGGATCTCCAGAATAGAGTTCTCAGCACTGATCCTGTAAAACACTGAGCCCCATTCAATCAAAATCCCTCCTCATCAGCATAGCACAGTGGACAGGATTTTTAGATATGGTTTATGGTATTTGGATTTGTAATTGAATTTATGTACAGGATATGTTGCAGTCTTTGTTGATGTGTTGTTGCTGTCCCCAAAGTAAAATACAGTGGGGCCCTTTTTATTTGCAGATTTTGAATCCCAGATTGTCAACGTGGTATCAGACGTGGGTGTACAACATTATAACATTGTTTATTAGGGCCCTAGAAATAGTGCAGTTTAAAATATTTATTTTTCATTTTACACCATAATGTTGCCTTGTTTTAAAAATGTAAACGTTATTTTCAGATTTAAATACAGTTTTTAATCACAGATTTTCAATGTGGTGTCAGACTTTAAGACTGTAAACTGTATGATAGAGAACATAATTTTTTGTTTGCATAGCCATGGTACAACTCTCTGGTAGGCATGTTAGATTGGCCGTTGTTTATGTCTCTTTGTTTGTGGTGCCGACACTGTGTTAGGATGAATGTCTGCTGTGCTGTGTTTAAACTGCTAGGTCTCTATTGAGTATGAATTAAAGGACACCACTCACAAAACAAGGCACTAGGGCAAATACCTTTCCTGGGGTCTGTCACAGAGATGTCCTCAGTTACATTGCAAAAGGATGTGTCTTTGGTGTCTCCTAGGCTTGCAGGATTCTGAGCCTGGTTAGATCTTAAGAGAAGTTTTACTGGAAAATATCAAACAAAGTTCATTTCATGAATCCACATTTTTACATTATAAGTGCGCAAATTTGACCAAAGCTTTAAAATATTAAACACATTACCTATGAACCAAACTCCAACGACAACACCTCCCAGCACACAAAGTACACACAGAGCTGCTAACACTCTCCTCAGTTTGTGGGTCGACACTTTGCCAGACACTAAATGAAAACTAACATGTATTAATGCACACAAGTTAAGCATGTGGGCATCTGTTTTACAATTATGAACAATATACAGTGGCCCCAAAAGTATTTGGACACTTAAGCCACACTAAAAAATGTTATCAATTTCATTAATAAGATACAAATAGCAAATTGCTACCAACAAACAAATGATGCTAGAAATTTTATCAGAACTTACATCACTTTTCTTAACCATTTTTACCATTACTTATAACCATCTAGTCTCAAAGTCATTTTTAAGTAGATGTATGAAGTCAGTTTCCCTCAAGTTCACGCAGGTGTCCTTGCAATTACATGTGTAGTTCCACTAGAATGTATGTTAATGTTGGACAGAATATGGTTTTATTAATTTAAAACCAAACAAACTTATTTTTATGCTTAAAAAGTGTGTTTGCACTATCTGTCTTTAAAATAATTGACACTTGGTTAGATATTTTTTTGATCATACATATTTATAGTGTGGCATAAAGGAATAGATTCACAAAAATGAAGATTCTCTCATAATTTACTCACCCTCATGCCATCCCATATAGATGACTTTCTTTCTTCTGCAGAACACAAATAAAGATTTTTAGAAGAGTATGTCAGCTCTGTAGGTCCATACAATGCAAATGAATGGTGGCCAGAACTCTGAAGCTCCAAAAAGGACATAAAGGCAGCATAAAAGAAATCCATGCGACTCCAGTGGTTTAATCCATGTCTTCAGAAGCGATATGACAGGTGTGGGTGAGAAACAGATCAATATATATGTCTTTTTCTTTTTTTTTTACTATAACCTCCACTTTCACTTTCACATTCAGCCACCTACTGGTTGGGGCTGGTCAAAGGTGGAGATTTATAGTAAAAAAGGACTTAAATATTTATCTGTTTCTAAACCACACCTATCATATTACTTCTGAAGACATGGATTTAACCATTGGAGTCATATGGATTACCTTTATGCTGCCTTTATGTCCTTTTTGGACCTCCCGAGTTCTGGTCGCCATTCACTTGCATTGTGAGGACCAACAGAGCTGAGATATTCTTCTAAAAATCTCTGCTTGTGTCCTGCTGAAGAAAGAAAGTCATACACATCTGGGATGGCATGAGGGTGAGTAAAATTGAAAGGGGTGAACAAACCCTTTAAGGGTCCAAATAATCTTTGGAGCCACTGTATTATTTTCAATAATGAAAATTGTGAGTACATTACTTAAATTTGTTATTTTTGAATATTGAATCCCTCACATTTCTGGTGCTTTTAAGAAACACATTTCTGCTCAAATGAATGTTTGTATAGACTTGCTTGGGTGGAGAAACTGTAGCTCTCTGATCCAGGTGGGATTATTTTGGCCTGCTTCAACCCTGTCAACCCGCAGCTGCTCTGCATGGAAAGAGTGTCTGATTGCCACAGCATTCTCAATCACCGCCACAGCATCTCTACTGAGACTCTGTAACATAATTACTGCCATGATCAACCCCAGTATCACATTCAGCCATTATAAAATAAATCTGGTTTACACCTCTGGTGTAATGTAGAATTAATGAACCAAGACCTTACTTGTACTCATACTACATATTACATACTACTTCTGTGTGTATGTGAGACATACTATGTAACATTATGAAAATACAGAAAAACTCAAGATTAGAGGTCTAATTCAGAATATTCTCACATGCAAATGAACATGAAAACAAACCAATACCATATCAGAGCAATGGTAGTACTATGAAAAGTATTATGATGATTTAATTTTATATTAATTAATTTCACCTTACTCACTTTAAAATAGTGTAATTGATGGCCCAAAATAATCCTTTAAATAATGCTACATAATCTTGAAAGGCATACCCACTTCTTGGTAAAAGGTGCAGTCATCAAAAAGCACAAACAGGTTCTCATCAGTTTGTTGACTAACACAAATGACTGTAGTGTGTTGTCTGCATAACTTCTTAATCTGGTGATACTGATGAGCTTCATTGTCTTTTAGGAAGCCTCTGAGGTTTCATAGTGTTCACAACCTACTGTAACAATATGCACTACACTAAATAAAGAACATCTTGCCAAAAATAAGAGTATATTTTATGCCTTTAAATTTGAGCACACTGTGACTCACCATGCTTTCCTTGCTCAGATCGGGTTTAAGATTTCTTGGCTGTAGCTGCTAGGTCACTCTCATCCACTCACCTCCATCACAGCAGAGATGCTCCACACCACCATCTGTCTAACACGAGACCATTGAGCAGAATGCAACTCTGGATTTTCATTTCACAAAGAGACAATGAGGTCAGCAGCGGAGCAAAGAATGAACCCGTTGTTGTACCAGGGGGTCATGGGGCCTATCCTGACTGCGTGAACCAGCCCTCTGTAGGGCCAAACATCTCCAAAGATATTCCTCTGTCACTGATAGGATACAGGCTGCTTAGCACCTCCCTTACTGTGCCAGCACAGTGTCCACTGCTGGAAAGTTTATTACCTGACAGTTCACAGCTTCTGAGAAAATTACAATATGTTGAAAAGTCTCATATCAGGATTCAGGATTTCAAAACAGCAGATAAAGAGAGCATGTGTGTTCACTGTATGTCAGTGTTCACCAGGTACATAGTACAGATTGCTGTCTCTGAATATGAGGTCTATAAATTGCTATTTAGTAAACTATGATGAACCTACAGCTATACTGAATTCATACCAAAAAATAAATAATCACATTACAGACAACTGAACTGTCACTGATTCTTGAGATAAGGGACAAAACATATCTTTATGTTAAAAATCATGAAATTCATAAAAATTAAAATACTGGAAAAGTTAAATCTAAAGGAAATGTGTATACTCAGAGCATTTACTAATTATATTTTTAAAGAATTTCATTAGAATGTATTTTAAATGCATGCTCTATACTTGGAAGCACATGTAACTTAACCTGTCCTCAGAAAGAGGTCACAATGTTAAAATGCCAAACTCATAAAAATAAATATCAAATGAAAGGTAGGGATCTGTAAGATATCAAACAATACATGAAGTAAAATTTAAATTATATTTTCCAAAAAAAAAAAAAAATCTGTTTATCAAAGTTTTGTCCTCACTTTGCGTCAACTCCGTTAGATTTTTTTTACAATCCTGAATAAATCAGACAATGTCATGGTCAGTTATAACTCTGAGTACAGGCCCGTTCACACAAAGAATGATAACTATAACGATATCTATAACCATAAAGTTTTAAAAATCATTCTAACTGTAAGAGAATAGTGGAGACCACACCACAACTATAACGATAACGACACAGAGCATATGGTTGGGATCCCTTTCAGAGCAATTTTTATTCCAGCTGATGAACAATAAAAACATTGCCAGCCAATCAAAATCCATCCAACTTTAAAGGGCTTGAGCAGCAATGTGCACTCATCTTCAAAATAACACATTCCAGCACTGAATCGCCAATTTTTATTACACACACGAACAAAATGGAAACTCCTGCTCAAGAACTGGCAATGTTTCTTCTGCATTTTCTTCAGTATTAATGGAGATCAATAAAAGGCATTAAGGCATTAAATTACCTCAGATATCAAGCGCTAATGTCAACAACATTGTCTTGTCTCTTTTGAAGTTGTTTGTATCTGTTTTTCTTTTGGTTTCTTTGCGAAACGTGGAGCAGTAGCAATAAATCTACATCCATTTTCTTGACTGTGTACATAACTGCAGCGCGCGCTTAGAATAAGCACAACATTATCGTCTGTTCGTGTGGACACTAATATAGTTATCATTACAGACATCCTTATAGTTATCTTTCTTAGTGTGAATGGACCTTACTTCTTTCCCACTTCCTTCTCACGGTTGATGCAACAGTAGGACATGTGGTCTGGTTAGTTTTCTATTTTTTCATATTTTAACAAACAATGTTTAAGTCTCTGCAGCCACAGCTTCAACATGTCAACTCCATCATTCCCATAAAGATATTTTCTGTTAGAATAAAAAAAAAAAAAAAAAAAAAAAAAAACAAAAGGCATTTTATTAAAGGCAGCTTTAACTGAGAAAAAAAAAAATAATAAAATAAAAAAAAAAACTAAATGTCTCCAGTGTACAACACATGGTTAAGATGGAAACATATTCAGTTTTGTCAAACCTGTCAGATTTTTCAGAATAGTGTTATCACTTAACTCCTTTACTGAACACCATAATTAGATATTTAAAGACTTTACACTCTTGTTGGATGGATCCAATTAATATAGCATGCTTTTTAGTGTGTCTGATGGAGTTGACACAAATTACTTTAAGATGTAAGTTATGAAGTGAATAAATGTGTTTTATGAAATAAAAAAGGTGTTTTTATAAAAACTTGTTCCCTTACATGGTTTGTTAGCTGAGAACTTTTGTGGCGATGGGGGCGTGGCCGAGTGACATCTGTGGAGAGCGGAAGAACGGTAAAGTTTGACACCTGTGGGAAATTATCTCTAACAGCTCTTTGTGTTTGTGAAAGCTAAGAGATATATAAAAGAGCAGTCCAGTCTGCCGGAGGAGAGAGAGAGCACGACACGTGTACCTGACTGTGTGCATTTGTTGCTGAAAAGCAAACCCCTTTGTGTGTTACACTGAAAAGTGTGTTGAATAAAAAGACTTTTGTTGGATCTCACCGTCTCCCGCTTCCTCCTTGCTGAGAGTTAAAGAACTTGTCACAACTTTGTCTACAAATATATCCATTTCAAATTAATTTAGTATTAAAAAATAAAAGCTCCGATTTTAAACATGTTTTGTCCCTTATTTCAAGAATCACTGCTGTATATTAAGAGCAGTGCCGGGGGATTCAGAAACCATTAAGCCAAAACCCAAGGCAGCATTCAGCGATTTTGTTAAGACATTAATGTTCAGATAAGCTGTAAAAAATGTTAAGTAAAATCTATGAATCTATTACTGCAACAAAATTTAATATCAATAAATAATCAGGTTACAGACAATGAATTGTATCCTAAGAGTCAAAAGTGGTATTTATTAGTATTGTTTCCAGTTTCCCCAAAAGAAAGGCTGGATTCACTATTTGTTAGTTTACTTAAGGTTAATAAATTGGTTCAGGTGTTTGTGATACATAACAATATTGTGTTGTACAAATTGTTACAAATATTTAAAATGTATTTAACATTTTTATGATTAAATATTACTGCCATTATAATGTATAATGCTTCATTTGTAAAAAAGAAAAAGAAAAGAAGAAGCCCCATATGGCTTTCCCCAAACATTAAATAAACTCCTATTTTTAAGAAAATATTTTGTCATGGTCATGACATTTTTCCCTTCTAGTTATAGAAATTAATCAGGTTGTTGTTCAGATGCTGTAATTTAACTGAATATAAACTAGTAAACTACAAAATGTTTCAACCCAAATTCCGAAAAAGTTGGGACAATATGAAAAATGAGTGATTTGTAAATTATATTCACCCTATTCTATATTGAAAGCACCACAACTACACAAAATATGATGTTTGGCATAATATGATGGGGTTGGTGGGGCACTTTGGGGGCTTGCTGAGCCTTTGATTGGATAAGAAGGACAGTGATGCCACAGATGATAGAACAAGCGGTTGCCACTTGTGGAGGCAGCTTGGGGATAGGAAATCAAAGAACCGAAGAGCTAGGGGATAGGATGAGGAGTGAGGAGGTGGTAGAGAAGGAATTAAGTGAAGAATAGGCAGAAACACTGAAGAAACAGTGGCGATTACTGCCTCTCAAGGGAGCTGCTATTGCGCTGGAGAAATCTGCAATGCCCAAGACTGGGAGGCCTGAGAAAAGTTAACCATAATTGTAAGTCTGCTCGGCATGATTGGTCTAGAGTTAAGGAGTCGTTTACTGAGTTGACAGATGAGGCTAGGAAGAGGAGATGTGAAATAAAAGGGCGACCTTGTGGGATTATTCACATGGTGAAATTTAAATGGCAGAGGAGGGAGAGGACATTGTGCTTGGTGCGACTTGGACTAGATAGGGTGTTGGAGGTGATTGAGATAATCCTATCAATCTTTTCTTTAGGCAAGGAAGCTTGAAATTTAGTGGATACAGATACTTAGGAATTCGAGGGACGTGGATGGGTCTGTGTTTTTTTTCTTGGGAGATAGGAATTCCTAAATCAGAGAAGACTTTCTAAACAATGCTTAAGTGGAGTGCTGGAGGAGAATTACATGGCGAGGCAGATGGAGTGCAGACGGGGTGTTTGTTGCCCTCCCACCGAGCGAAAGCATAAGTCTCACCTGTCGGACATGCTCTGAGACTTTGAACAGGCTCAGCTCGGCGGCCATTTGCTGACAAATCTGCATGTGAGAACCACATGCTTCGTGAGCAGCCGCCATTAAGAAATGCTTTATAAGAGGATTCGTCGTTGGATGGTAAGAAATCAAAATGTGGCTCTTTTCAGACAACAGCTGTTGGATTCACACACGATGGTTTTGCAGTCCAACCAAGTGTATCGCATTAAGGAGTATCTGTTTGAGTTCAAAAGAATCGAAAGCTCAGCTTGGACTTTTCCTCGATCTCCCCCACGGCTCGTGCAGGGGAACGAGTCAGTCAAGACGATGATTTTGCTTGCGAAAGAGATGATGAACAGAGGGTTTGCGCCTCCTACGAATTGAGTTTAGCAAATGTTTCCCGCTGCACATTCGCATCTTTAGATATGCAAGCGCTTGGAGTTTGGATTGGTGCCTTTCAGAGGACTGCAGTCTTCTGGCCAGCCGAAGCCATCTAATGTGGTTATTGATGAACCAGAGGATGAGTCCCCATTCAGTGGACGAAACGGGCTGTTCATACGCTCCTGTCACTCCATGGTCTGCTCTTCGGACATTATCGAGTCATGTTCACCATTTATCACGCCTTGAACGCTCGAAATTGTGTCTTAGTTGTGCTCTAAATCCATGTTGTGGATTTAGTTTTGGGCATTCTCAACTAAAATTTTGCCTCTGCAACTCTTGACCAAGTGTCTTAGGACATGCATTACTATCCCCTGTGTTCAAAATTACTTTGTCTCAAGCACTACACGTTGTCTTCTGTTCAAGCTGAAAAGCAAAAAATCATATGGTATGTAAATTTCACATGTTTATGGCACAATCTAGTGGTTATTTGTGAAAAAAGTGATTTCAATGTTTATATCGATCTATTTAAAATGGTGGCAGACTTCCGTAATTAATTACTCTCATGTTGGGATAAATTAAAGCTTATTTTAATAAAAGTGACTGTAATTATTATATTGTTACTGATATTTTAAAATTAATATTTGCTGAATATAAGCAACTTGGTTACATTTTATATATTATTTTATTGAAAAGGCATGTTGAAATTACATGTATCAAATATGATACAATAGGCTTTTGAGGTATATCTCTCAATCACCATTACATTTATTCATGCCCACTATATATATATATATATATATATATATATATATATATATATATATATATATATATATATATATGTATATATAAAATTTAAACTTTGTAAATTCTGTAAATTCTGACATGTACTTTTTATAAGATATATTTAAAGTTTTACAATGTTCCTTTTTTAAATGTCAATATAGTGTTTGGTGCATAAAATACATGATGCAAATTTTTATTTAAAAAACTATATTCATATTGTATTTGATGTGCTGAACTGAACTGTGATACATTTCAATCCATATTTATAAAAGTTGTCATGGCCAAACTCTCAAACATTTGGTATCTCTGAAAAGCCCAGGGAGTCCTCTGATAATACACCAAGAATTACCACTGTAGCATGTATGGGCTAAGAAAAACTTAAATAAAAAATGTGAACAAAAATTAATTGCTAGGCCTCAGAAGGATGATGGCCTTTAAAGCCTAATATATCAAATATGAAAAAAAAAAAAAAAAAAAAGTGGCAATTTTTAAAAATATTTTGTCTAATGGTACTAAAACAGTTTAATGTCAAAACATTACAATTTTCTGACAATTATTTCATATGTCAGGCTTTACAGGGTTAAAAACTCCCATTCAGTCAGCTACAGTAGCAGAGGCACAAGAGTCTTCCCTCTGCTGTTGCGCTAAGTACTAGGCAGCCGCCAATAGTAAGCCAAGCATGCCATCTAGTTGTTACACATTGTGCCACAGACATTCATGCATTAATTCTAATGTCTGCCCCTTTAGCAGCTTATCGAATTTTGTAATTTGAACGATAAGGCACTGTTATGTCATTCAATTCAGGCAGGCTCTGTCAATGTTCAATGGAGTAATTCCTACAGTGTTTTCTGTTTAGGAAGCCCTGTTCATGATTCAGGAAATTCACCCTCTCTTGTAGAAAAGGGGCAATAGAAGAGATCCCCCTTCTCAAGGACAGTGGCTTACTTCCCAGTCTGGATTTGAGGCATCTAAATTTCACTCTAGTGAAATGCCGATTCAAAATGCTCACGCAAAAGCAAATAATGTCGGCCGGGGGACTGGTTTGTGACAACAGATTTAAAGGACGCTTAGTTTCATATTCAGATTTTGCCGAAGCACAGGCGTTTTCTCAGATTCGCTTTCGGTGGCAAAGCATACCAGTTTTGTGTCGTTCCGTTCAGACTTGCTTTGGCACAACACACGTTCATGAAATGTATGGATGCAGCTTTGATGCCTTTGAGGCCAAGACATCCGCATTTTGAATTATCTCGACGATTGGCTGCCGTTAGCTCACTCAGAGAGTTTGGCTGCCCAGCATCGAGATATCATGCTCAGCCATTTAAACAATATGGGGCTATGAGTCAACCTGGAAAAGAGCATCCTGTTGCCAATGAGTGGAGCTGGACTCATTGGCGATGAGAGCATGAGACTTTTTCCAGCTCCCGTTCAGACATTGCACCAATATCTAGCGATGTTCAGAATGGGATGTGCTCTCCCTGCGATAACATTTCAAAAGCTGATGGGGCTTATGGTTGCGGTGTCCGCTGTCATTCCCCTGGGCATGTTGCAAACAAGACCTTTTCAATTCTGGATGAATTCCATAAAGGGACTTCAACCACTGAAGTATGCTCTTCGCCCCTTCAGAGTGATTGTTGCCAAGCTCTACAGACCCGCTTTCTGATGTCGGGCATTCCTTTGGGACAGGTGTATCACTGCAAAATGATAATGACAGACAGCTCCTCTGTGCTGTTAGCACTGAGATTTTTCCTTCCTGAGATTCGGGACAGTCATGTCCTCATCTTGTCACAGGACGGGTACTACATCAACCGTCAGAGAGGGGTGTGCTCTAGTGCCATACATGTTGAGGCTGGCACATCGCATTCTTCTGTGGGAGCAGGACACTGTCTCTACGAGCCGTAAATGTTCCGGGCCGTTGGAATTTGGGGGCGGATCGCCTGTCCAGACAGGGTTTGATACCCGGAGAATGGACATTACATCCTCTGACTATGGAACAGATCTGGAGGAGGTTCGGCAGAGCGGACGTGGACCTGTTCGCATTGAGCGAGATGTCATATTGTCCCCTCTGGTTCTCTCTCGCTGCTTGGCATCGATGTGCTGGCACATCAGTGGCTGATAGTGTGTCTTTACGCGTTTCCACTTATCAGCCTATTGCATGCAGTTCTGCAAAGGGTTCGGGAGGATCAAGTTTGGCTCCTGTTGGTTTTTGTCCCCTCAAAGGGGTACTCTTTTGTATGATGGTTTATAACCTGCTGTGGTTGATACCATTCTAAATGCTAGAGCTCCATCAACGAGAAGGGCCATATACATTTAAGTGGCATATTTTCACCTCCTGGTGTTCAGTGCAAAATGAAGATTCAGTTTACTGGTTTAGCCCCGGCAACACTTTAAGTCTTTGTCACTGCTATAGTGGCTGAGCACGTGCTTGTGAATGGGGTTTCTATTTGTAGACATTCTCTTGTCTCTCATTTTTTGTGTGGAGTACACGCTTAGACCTTTTCGTCCTGTCCGCGTCCATAAATGGGATTTATCTGTGGTGTTAGAGGCGCTCTTGGCTGCCCCGTTCGAGCCCTTAACATCAGTTGCTGATACGTTTTTGACTCTTAAAACTGCCCTGGTATTGGCATTGGCATTGTTTATGAGGTTTGATGATTTGCATGCCCTGTTGATCAATAATTTGTGGATGGATTTTGCACCAGTGTTATCAAAGGTCATGTTGAGACCTTGTTTGGGTTATTTTCTAAGGTTATCTCTACATCTTTTTGCTCACAGACTGTTAATTTTCAGTCCTTCTCTCCTCCCCCATTTGAGTTGGAGCATGAAAAGTTGCATATGATTTGCCCAGTTAGGGCTCTGCGGGTTAATGTTGACTGTACTAGCCAGTGATGTAAGTCAGAACAGTTGTTTGTGTGCTTTGGTGGCCGCAACAGAGGTGTTTTGGTTTCCAAACAGAGACTGTCTCATTGGCTTGTTGATGCAACTTCGAGTGCTTATAAATGTGCGGTTTGCCTTCGCTACTGGGTATTCAGGGTCATTCTTTGAGGAGAGTGGCATCCTCATGGGCTTTGACTAGAGGTGCGTCCTTGAAGGACATTAATATGGCGGCAGGGTCGTCCTCTGCATATTTTTGTTAGATTTTATAATCTGGACCAGGGTTCTGGAATGCTTCCCAGGTTCTCTCTATTGGAACAGGAGTAAATTAATAATTTTGATATGCTTTATCCAGCTTTTGCACCGCTGTTTGCTTACCACACAGGCTTAGATAGTTGGCAGCTACTGTTCGCATGGCTTGAGGGTATATCTTTTCCAATTGCATCAATATGCAGCATAGAAATTCATATGAAAGGGAACGTCTCGGTTACGTACGTAACCTTGGTTCTCTGAGTGGGAATGAGACGCTGTGTAGCTGGCTATACTCACTAATTGCTGCATAGACTCATGCCTTTTTGCAAAAAATCTGGAGATGATGGTGGGGGTGAGCGCTTTTAAGGAGCCCATGATGTAGCTCTTTTGGGGCGTCACTTGAGCGCCATCAGCGAATAAATTGGCGTGGTTGTATAAGGGCTTCAGACCACGTGACCAATGACATGTCCAAATTGTGTCTCATTCCCACTCAGGGAACCAAGGTTATGTATGTAACCAAGACGTTTTGCTTAGTTACGTATATACGCCATACAGCTATACTACTAACTAACATACTAACATAAGACTACTATCATAAGAAACCTGTTCAGTAAAATTTATTTTATATTTCCATCACTTACCTGTTATGTGAGGAGCAACTGTGCTCACATTGGTCTTTGATTGCTTGAATATATATTCTGTTGTTTAGAGAGAGAAATAGTTCAATGGTTTTCCAGATCAGTGTTTTATCAGCTTAGTTTCACTTTCACTGAAAACACTCAACGGCAGTGATGTCATTGCCAAATGTACCTCTGTATTGAATGTAGTGTACCATATGTAAATTAAAGTTAAATTATAAAACATGTTTTTTCTTGACTCTTGACAATTTGTTTAATTTCACTAGTATCCCATCTGTGTGATGAAAAAAACATACTTCAGTAAAATATGCGTTCTGGGCTTCCACCCCATTCCCCACTCTCTAACAACACAAATCATCTTGTGAAAATAATGTATATGTAGAAAATATGTGGAAACAGAAATGGAATGTGTAAACTACTGCTGCCTCTTTTTTATTAGCCATTTCATGCAAACGTGTTGCCTTCACCTCCACTACCAGTTGGTCATAGATTGTGGTTACAAAATATGGTTCCCTTTCAAGAAGGTAACTTTGACACTGCATCAATAACTGACACTATGGGAGCTCCTCCTGGGGATGGTGACCTTGAAACCCTACATCATCACACCAATTTGATTGGCTGGTGACACTCTGCCTATGCTGACATCATCATGGGCATATAAGCCAGAGCCCAGTGCCACAACATCAGAATTTTCCTCTTTCAGGGCAAAGTAGACATGTCATGTGCTCTGGAACCCTAAGCCGATGCAAAAAGAAGCACTGCTTCGAAAGCACTTCTTTGTTTGCAGTGTGTTTACATTACACTCATTAATGAGCAAATTAAAGAAAACTAAAAGAGTCACTTGTCGAAAAATGTCTCTTTAAAGATGGCCAAAGTTTTGCAGGTGTTTTTCACCTTGTGAGTGAAACATTCCCATGTCCAATGGTCACGAACACTGTCTTTATGCTTGGGCCGAACTCATGCCGAAGCAGTGCTCATGAGGTCTGATTGTGTTCATGAATGCATGAAACTCCAGACACTGCGCTCACAGTTTGCTATCATTGAGAAAGTGGAAGCCAATCCCTCTCCCTCCCACTTTGTTCCTTCTGTGCCTCCCAAGGGACCACACGAAGGAGAGGCAGGACTGCAGTATACAGAGTATAAAGGTTTTGAGGAGGATTTGTTGCCGGCACAAGCCTTATGCACTTCCATTGCTCTGAATAGAGTGTCTTCTCCCAAAATGGGAGAATACATGTAAAGGCCCGGGCTGCCTGAGACTGTTCTTTCCCAAGCTGCGCGACCAACTGTTAATGACTTGGTGCTCGCCGCACTCACAGAGAACCTATATCTCAGGTGCAGCGGCCTTCACATCCCCCAGTCAAAGAGGAAGTAGCAGCCCATTTATGCCCCTGCTCTTCCACACTGGCTTGGAAATCAAAGCTGGTGCATCCATCCAAGCCATGTAGGCTCACATCCACGGTTTTGGGTAAGGCCTACACTTCAGTGGGTCAGACAGGTGCTGCTCTGCACACAATGGCATTGTTGCAGGCCTACCAGTTGGATTTGCTGATGGACTTGAGAATGGTCCAGACATCGAATCCCTTCAAGAGCTGGGTCAAGCCACAGATCTGGTGCTCCGTGCTGCCAAGATCACAGCCCAGGCCATCGGCAGATCTATGGGTAGCGTGGTGTCAGCTGAGCACCACATCTGGCTAATTTCTCAGATTTTAGCCATGCCTAACACTGTGCCTTCGCAGAGAGCGGAGACAGAGCTGCCAGTGAGGAAGCAAACCCAGAGGCCTGTACCCAAGAGGGAGGTGGCGCTTTCTAGACCTCAACCCACCAGAAAAGTTCCTTATTGGCGGGCTAAGTATTCCTGATGGTGTGGCACCTACGAAGCAGGGTCGTACACACATGGACCAGTCTGAGAACAAATGTCTGTTTTTGATGGCTCAGACCAAACAAAGTTTGTAAAACTTACTGCAGTTGCTCGAGGCACAAACAAGTTCAGAAAAATTCTCACAAATGCAACAGACGCCCCACATTTGGCACCT